>NC_140740.1:41690000-43027500 GCF_050655825.1 Lonchura striata
ACTTCTGTCTTCTAGCAGCTTAGATCCTTGTTCACTTTACTGCAGTTAGAAGATATTTACTTACATGAGGTTTGGAGAAGAGTATTTGCCTGTGCATTTTCCTTTCACAAGTGCAGCCCTCAAAAGCATTTGAGGGGTGTGAGTGAGGGTGGTGTGGTGCTATGCAGAAAAGCCCAGATGATACTAGGATCTTATACCTCCAGAAGAATGGCAGATAGAAGAGTTACTTTCAAGGCACAATTTGTCAGTGAGCAAAACAAATAAAACTTGATATCATTGTACATGAATAGAAAAAAATAAAATTATAAGACCATTTTTTTTTTCTGTTGAGGTGGGAAAGAACAAAACACAATCTATCCCCTGTTCTTTGTCATTCTGGAAAGTATTGGCAACAGGTAGGAGTGGCTGAAAGAAGAAAGGAGCTCTCCTGGTTGCCAAAAGCTGGGCTCACTGTTGCTGTTGATAAGGCTTGTAGGTACAGAAACAACTTTGATGTCTAGAGATTTAAAAACTACCAGGTGGAATCCTGCCTTGGCTGAAATTACAGCATGTTTTTTTACCAACCAGAGACACAGAATTTTTCCCACAAAAGTAGATGACCACTCTTTTTCCTTGATAGGCTAGAAATATCCTTCCAAATGTGACCTGTAATAGACCAGACATCCTGGAAACCAGTCTGATCTCAGCTCAGCTTTTTCAGTTACACATGGGAGGATTAAAGATGATGAGTAGGAATTACCAGTCAGCTTGTTCTCCATGTCCTCAGCTAGTAAGTGCTGTAATTTCCATTATTAAAGCCTTTTCCTTCCTCCAGTATTAAATGTATAAATTTGAGACTACTCTCACCCATCCAATTAAATGAAATTTTCTCTAGCATGAGCTGATAAGCTCCACTTAGACTACAGTTTTGGGAGGTCATTTATCCATATTGTAGCTTTTCAGTTTCATCCTACCAGCTGTCCTTGTTAGCATCTACCCTGTTTAACCACAGAGTGGTGCATGCACCCTAAGCAAAGATTAACAGAGAAAGGAGAAAGGGAATAAAGTTGATTTGAGCAACTGGGATTACTCCTATTCCATGGAAAACTCCTCTGCCATTGACAAACTCCTCCAGTCTTAATGTAATTCAGCATGAATAGAACATAACTCCAGCAAAGATAGGTAATTGTGGTTAGTAATGGTTTTATCCTCAGACCTACTGTTCAGCTTTAATTACATGTATAAATAGATGCCTACCTTAAAGCAGTCATGGTGCAGGTGAGGACCCCATAGACAACAGTGTTAGAGATGCTCAGCTGTTGGTGTACAATTCCAATGAAGTACAGAACTACTTGGAGAGATGAAAGCTAACATCAAAACCACCTGGAATGAATGATTTCACTTCCCATATAATTTCTAAGAAATTTTAATTCCATGAATCATTTTAAGATTTCATCTGTTTATTCAATTCAGGATGAAAACACATGTGAAAACACAGTGATTCTGGTCCTCCCCTGTTCTGCGTTTGTGAGCCAAACACACTTCACAGACATTTCTCATAAACTTGAAGGAATTTATATTGACTCTGGTGGGCTTTCTTCAGATTTCAGCTGATGCAAATGAGGGCAAATGGTTGTTAAGTCTGACCATCCATCAGCAATTAAATATGCCAAACACAAGAAAAGACATATCACTATCAGTGGTGACTGACACTATTCACTTTGGATGTGAAAGATCTTTCACTAGGGATTTCTAAGGCAAGCAATATGTTCTTATCTATTCTTTCCAACTCTTTCTTCATTATTTGTGCAGTGTCAGGTCCTCAGCAGCACACGTGACTTCTCATTTCACCCCTGTGATGTTGCAGTAACTTTCCAATGAGCAGAGTATTAGATGTTTCTCAGACATCACAAATTGCTACATCTTTCCAAAGTGTTGTTTTGTTCTTTACTTCTACTTCTACTCCTTTAATAGTAAACAAAGCAAGGTCTGCCCTCAGGAGCTGTCCCTGCAACCTTCCCTCATCTGGTACTGAGGTGTTTCCTGCTGGTACCAGTGTTTCTTGTATTGCAGATGGATTGAGCTACTTCTTCAGGTTCTGGAGGTAAAAAAAAAATGCTTTAAATATTTTCAATCTACTGAGATTGAAATCTCAGATTTCAATCTAATGAGATCTACTGAGAAAAAAGGATTGAAGGCCAGGGTACACAAGGGACTCCTGGGAGCTAGTCGGACGAATTAAGGCTTCTTCTTGTCCTCAGGTTCCTGGCAACTTGCAGCAAAAAGTGGTCATAGAATTAGAGGTTTGAAGAATGACTGAAGCCATGTACTTGGATTTGTACAAAGCATTTGACATTGTCCCACACCACAGTCTTGCCTCTAAATTGGAGTGACAAGATTTGGCAGATGGATGCCATGGTGAAAGAGGAATTGGCTGTGTGGTCACACTGAAAGAGTGGGGAACAGCAGCTGCAGAAGGACTTTTCACAAGGGCGTGAAGTGATGGGACAGGAAAGGGGTACATTGAACATTAGAAATAAATTCTTGTCTGTGAGACCAAGCCCAGAGAAGATGTGACTGTCCCATTCCTGGAAATTTTCAAAGCCAGCTTGAATGAAGCTCAGAGCTCTGGTTTAGTGGAAGGTGTTGTTGCCCATGGCAGGGTGTTGGAATGATATGAGCTTTAAGGTTCCCTTGAACCAAACCATTCTGTGAGCCTGTGATTCTATTTTCCTGATATTTGTGGACCCACTGTTAGTGTTGTGTAAGAACAACCAAGAATCATCACATTTGTTCAGCAACACACCATTCACACTTGAAGGAGTTCAGCAGCACACACCAACAGTGCCTGTCATTGGAAAATCAGTATCTCATTTATTCATTTTTTTAGACACATGAAGGAAGTTTGCAAAGAATATTGAGTGAAAAAGAAAAGTACATAGGTTCAAAGTGCCATGATAATTACTAAAATTAAATAAAGTCATTATTCAAAGGGATTCCACTAACTTATTTGCCAGCTTGAGTGAGAATTCATGTTTTAGTGTTTGAAAAAGACAAGAGAATAGATATGAACAACTTAAGGAACTTAGAATTCATGGTAAAGAAGGTGTGGAATCAATGAATTTGAGGCAGCTGTGGAATATTGTGTTCAGGTGATACATACCTCAGCTAAAATAATCATTATAGCACTGTTGACTTGAAATATTCAGGTGGATTCTCAGGTGAAGCAGAAAAAGGATTGTTGTATTGCAGACAAAACAGCCTCTCAGATTCGGATTAGTCTGTCCACATACTACATTTACACTTATCATTTGATGGTTAATCATAACACCTATAAAGTGTAGGTGAAATCTAAACAGGATTTCAAAGGTTTCTCTTAGAAGATGTAGAAAAAAAAAAAACAACAAGAAAAAAAAAAAGCCTGGTTTTCTGAAGAGCTGTGCACTGTGTTTAGCAGAGAAAGACATATGAAATGGAACAAAATGCAAGGTGAAGGCAGTAGTCCTGGTCAAAAAGACTTTCCATGTGAAAGTAGGAAAAATACTGTAAAATGCTGCCTAAATAGTCGTCTTGAGTTCTACAGAGAGTGACACCATCTCTCTACAGACTTGGCACTTGGTGTCACCAGTTCTAAAGTTGATCCTTGCAGCTGTGACTTGCCATCCTTACCTGAGAGTTTAAGAATATGTTCTGAATGGTAGAGGCTCAGCAGGTGTCTTTGCTCTGTTCTGTATGTTGATTCACTGCTTTCTGAGGAGACAGGACAGTTCCTGTCATATCCTCTTGAAACAACTAAAGGACAGAGGAAATTGAGCCTGTTGTAGTAGAGTGCAGAATTAGGCTTTGGATTGCTAAATTGGCAATGAGGTTAAAAAAGGTGCAAAGGAGCCTTTCTACCAGAACACTATCTCTGTTCCGGCATTTCACTCATGGCATTAGAACCTCATCAGGCCTTTCCGAAAAACTCCAATATTTGCCTTGTCCATGACTGTTTTGTAATGTTGGCTTGTTGGCCTTATTGAAAGATTAGTGTTGAGAATATAACTACTGAAGAAACATAGAATCACAGAAAGGTTTGGTTTGGAAGGGACCTTAAATCTCATTCATTCCTACCCCTTGCCATGAGCACCTTCCACTATCTCAGGTTACTCCAAGGCCCATCCAGCCTGGCTTTGGACACTGCCAGAGATGGGGCAGCCAAGGCTCTCTGAGCACCCTATACCGCCAGTGACTTGCTACCATTTTGAATATAAAATTTTCTACTAACATCTGACCTAAATCTCCTTCTTCAGTTTGACTCTTCCAGTTTCTTTCTTATCTAGCTCATAATGCATAAACTGTTACTTACAGTGTGTTCACAGAAGTTACCAATTTTTTTTTTCCCAGTAGATGGAGTCTATTAATAAATGACATTTTCCTTCTGTCTATCTTTTTTTAGTTTTAGGAAATAGTGAATCTTTTAGTTCAGTAGAGAGGAGAATAATGAACTCTAAATTATCAGAGAGGCTACTTCTGCAGGGAAACGTCTGAAAAAGAAAAGAAATCTGAACAACTCCTGTATGTGTAGCAAAGCTGTTTTTTATGCGTCCCCAGGTGGGATTGCATGACTTCCCACCAGTCATGTTTTTGGATTCTTCTATAACTGACCATGCAATTACTTTTAATAGTGATTTTTGCAACTTTCTAAAAGATTTTTTTTTGTGTGGTGTTTTTTGGTGTTTTATTTAGTTAGTTTTATTTTTTTCCAGACCAGAATGAACAATAGATCTCAAAAAGCCTTGGTGAACTAATCAGATAAAAAGAAATCTTTCTTAAGATACAAATATGATGAGCTTCCCATTGTGGAATTTATAAACCACATGATCAAAAATGCATCAATTATAATCGCGACTAAGCTGTGTTTAGTATAGTAACCAGGATAAAGAAGAACACAAATGGTAAAATACAGTAAAAAAATAATACCAAGAGCACGATACAAGCAAGGGAGGAAATTAGACCTTTTTTTTTTAGTTTGTATGAATAGGAAGGATAGTGAAAAAACCCAAAAAAACCATGAAACAGTCATCAAATAGAACAGTTAACATATTATAAGATAATAAGCAAGGGGAAAAATTGAGGGAGTATAATAATGACAAAATTTTGTATTGTAGTTTAAATCTGCTTGCACCATGTTGATTCAGTAGTGCTACTTATTGTGATCTAGTAGAAAATACTCTCATTTGCAGAATGAGAAAATAGCTTCTCTGATTATTTGGACTTTGATGACCAGCTGAAAGCATGACAGAAGTTAAGCAAGATTGATAACTACATCATGTATTCATCTCTGCTAAGAAATCTAGATGATATTTGTTTACAATAAGAGCACAAGTTAGTTAATAAAAGGAAAATAAAAGAAATTCCTGTATAGGATTTATCAACAGTTCTTGGTCAATGTAAGGGCATGGGAATTTGAGTTTTACCATTGAATTCCTGATATCAGTGATGTGTATGGTGAAAAAAAGTCTGACTTCTAAATTATTGGATCAGAGACAGATGGGGAAAATCTTGATGCATTTTGATGGAAGAAAATTTTTTTCAAATTGACCCTTATATATTAGGAAAATATAGGTTTTGAAACCTATCTAGATTGAAATTTAGTGAAGAAAAATAACTGCTAATATATTTTGGGAGGCATAATCTAAGATGGAAATGACAGGCTTAATAGAAGTTTTGTAGGACAGCATGAGGAGTTAATTACGGACCACAAGCTAAACACAAGCTGATGATTTTGTATAGTTTTGGAGAACAAATATTGTATTAAGGTAAGTAGCAAAGAATATAAGATGACTTCTTGATTTTTCCAGCCCTATATTGCAACACAGAAGCAGAACCTAAATAGAATATTTATGAAGACCTGATCAGGATCACATTCCAACAGAAAGGGTATCGAATTAAAAACTGATAACATAAATCATGGACTTTAACACTAGTTTTGTAAGAGACAGCAATCAGGAGAGAGCAGAGGCAGTGTACAGCTACAGAAAAAAAACATCTATGTGAGAGTGAGTGGAGCCAGGGACCAAATTTGAGGTGGGATGGCACTGGAAAGAACACACTTAAGGCAAAGGAAAGGAGCTCTAAACAGTTAATATTGCTGTGGAACCAAATTTTCATACCTGCATCAGGACATTTAATTCACACACGCCTCTTTTAAATCTGTGTCAATTTCTCATAAGTTCATCTGTTAGTTTTAACCAAAAGAAACATCTGAATTACTATCATGACCAGAAGATCCCTCAGCTTATTTGCTTACTTTATTTGCCTTCACCACACTCTTTTCCCTTCCTCTTTGTCTTTTTTTTTTTAATAAGATATCTTCACTCAAGCATTGTTGACATGTAAAAAATGTCAGTGTGCGAAGGAAGAGTCCATGAGGGAGTCATATCCTATAGAGTACTTTCTCTTACTGCCAACTTTTATGTAGGACATAGTGCTAAAATAAAAATGTGACAGCTCTCCTGTCGAGGCTCACACTGGTAACCACAGCCTGTTAAAGAAGGCAAGCAGCCATCAGATAAACATCTAAGTCTTTATGGGCAGAAGGTTGAGAGTACAAAGAAGCCCTTCATGGAGGCTTTTTTTTTTCAGTTGGATGATGCTTTGTATACATGTGAAAGGACAAATCAATATTCTTGGTTGAAAACAGTTTACAGTCAAGCCTGAATTTTAAAGTAATTACCTATACTCAAATGTGTGGCTTGGCTTTTAAAGAACTTTAATTTTCAGTGTTAAGTGCAACACATTGTTCACTGATCTCATGGAACAAAAAATTGTCAGATGAGTTTATAAGCAAAGTTGTGTAAATTTTATGCATAACATAATTGTGCATCTCCATCAGTAAGCAGAAGTTGGACTTCTGGCTCATATTCAATAGCTTCTAATATTCATGAGAGTTATTTTCTCTACACACTGTGTCTGAAAAAATATTCAAAGGTAGAATTTTTCAGTTACCAGAATTATAAAAATCTTGGGAAGGCAGGAGTTTGATGAAAATATCAGTTCTTAGAATGGTAGAATCATTTGGGTTGGAAAGGCCTTTGAGTCTACCCTGTGCCTGATGCCCACCTTGTCCCCAGTCCAGAGCACTCAGTGCCACGTCCAGGCCTTCCTTGGACACCTCCAGGGATGGGGACTCCACCACCTCCCTGGGCAGACCCTTTGAATGTTTAACCATCCCTTTCCAAGAATAAATTCTTCCTGATGTCCAATCTGGCACAGCCTGAGGGCCTTTCCCCTTTTCCTGTCACTCGTTGCCTATGAAAAGAGACTGATCCCACCCTTCCTGGGATCCATCCTCCAGACATAGAGTTACAGAGAGTGGTAAGATCACTCCTGAGCCCTCTTTCTTCAAGGATAAGCAATCCCATCTCCTTCTGTTCTTCTTCTTACAGCTGGCTTTTATACGGATTCTTTCTTTAATGATATATCTTTATTTATTTTATATATACTAATTATGCATATATCTTTAATCTGTTTATTTATTTAAATATATTATTTTATATAGATTTTTTGAATTAAATAGTAAGTGCATGGATGATATATTCTCAAGATTCTTTCCCCAAAGGCAAGATCATCTTACCTTGCCTTGTTTTTTTACTCATGGCTCCACTCCTGTCCTTCCTGCAGAACCTCTCACATCATCCCATATTTCCAGGAGCTCAGTTACACAATCATAGACTGGTTTAGATCAGAAGGGACCTTAAAGCTCACCTTGTTCTAACCTCCTGTCATGGGCAGGGACGCCTTCTATTAGACCAGGTTGGTACAAGCCCCATCCAGTCTCTCCTTGGACACTTCCAGGGATGGGGAATAAATATCAGCCACTCTGAGATGCACTCATGGCAATTGACATCACCAATCTCTCCCTAGATGTTAATGTAGCACATAATTAATTCAATGTGGGTATCATGTCCTCAGTTTAGAGGTGTCCAACACAGTGACTGTGATTTCTTCTCTAGTCTCCAGCAAAAAAAAATAAATCAAGAAAAAGTTTGTTTGACTCTATGTGATGTAAGCAATTAATAATAACATTAACCAAAGTCAGAAGCAAAATTGCATCTCCAGCTGTGTACAATTTATTATGTAATATTCCTCTGCATGAGTTTTATTATATAGAAATATATGGTACAATTTTATTTGCATTTTTATCTTCTGCACTCTGCATGTAGGTATCTCAGTGCACGCTTCCACTTTATAAAAATGGAATGAAATATTTCCATGTTCCTGAGATCCTTGACATGTAATAATCCTGTGAGTCAAGATTTAGGCTGCTGTTTTCTGTTAACACGTAGAGCAAAAGAAATAAAATGATCCTTGTGCATGTTTCCTATGTATAAACTCCTTGTAGCTATTATTGAACCAGCAATTGGTTCTCCAATCTTCTATTAAAATATCAATAGTATTTTTCAGAGCTTAAATTGAGCAGTGATTTTATTTAAGGCTACACCTAGACACCACTTTTCTTCGAAGAAATCTCTTGTTGTTGCCAAAAATGAAAACCATTCAAACGAGTGTGATTGAAACAGGGACAGGGAAAGGGAAAAAATCAATAGAACATTTTCCAGGGTACTATATCTACTTTTGAAAAGAGACCATTAATAACATGCTTACAGTAAAAGCAGCTGCTTGTTCAAAGTGCATTCAAGGGTGAGCTGAAAGGATGGCTCTCTCCACACAGCCTCCCTGGAGAGAGAGTTTGTAAAGGCTTCAAAACCCAGCCTCAGACTATGAACAAAAGATTTTCTTAGGAATTTCAAGCATGCTTATCTTATGCTAAATTGTTGGAATGAAACACCTTCTAACATTTTGCTCCTTATGAAAGGTAATGTGGGTCAGTGAAGGAGCTATTGGTCTCAAAAGAACCTTCAGAAAATGCACTGAAGGTTGTATTCAGCCTCTGAGGACAGTGGGTGCCATGTTAATGCCAGTTGCTGCAACCCTCAGCGGTGGTGGGCAGCACAGTGGGACATTTTCTGGAAGTCTGTCTGAAAGAGAGCACTGGCTCAGTCCATTCAGAAAATTTTATAGCATCATAGAGTATCCTGAGCTGGAAGGAACCCATGAGAATCATCTAGTACAACCTATGATCCTGCACAGGAGAGCTCAAAAGTCACAACATGTACCTGAGAGTGCAGTCAAAACTCTTCTTGGATTCTGTCAGACTTGGTGCTGTGGCCATTCTCTGGGGAGCCTGTTGCAGTGCCCAAACACCCTCTGGGTGAAGAACCTTCTCCGGACAGCCAACATAAACCTCCCCTGACATCCTTCAGACTATAGCCTCAGGTCCTGCCACTGGTCACCAGAGAGGAGGGATAGGTGCCTGCCCCTCCCTTTCCCATCATGAGAAAGCTGTAAACCACAATGAGGAGTTCTCTCAGTCTCCTCTTCTCTAGTAAACACTCATAGCACCATAAGGCAAACTGAAGTGTTGGGGTTGGACTGAATCTTGCATCACTGCCTAATTTGCTTCTAGTGTTATTTATTTCATATGCCTAAATGTGTACAGTAGGTTTTGTGTACAGTTTCAAATACATGAAAGATGAATATGCAGCTCATTTTAAGAGAACTGGTAAAGCAAGACTTATCTTGGGTGCACTTGTGTAACCTCTCACTCTCTTTGTCTAGATAGTCCAAGAAAACCTCTATGTTTTGTTCAAGCAGATCTCTACATTTCAGAAACAATGGGGATAAAAAACAAGGCACACCTGTAACAGTGAGCATGCCACAGGTGTATTAAGATCCAAGTTTGTGATTGTAATAACTTGCTAATTATAACTTACATACTATGCATGTAACTGTCTATGGAACAATATTGTCAGTTGAAGGGTGTATAAACTTCAGGGGTGTGAATGTTCTTATCATTCTTATACTGCTGATTAATCTGGATCTGTCCAATCCTCATAATCTTGTTTCCAGATTTTGGGTAGCTAGAACAGCTTTGGTACCTCTAATGTAAAACACTAATGGTGAGATTTTTCTCATCTCACTCCACTAAGGCCCTCAGCAGCTATTTCTAAATTAAGCTACTGATTGTATTTGGTCTTCATTCACTGAAGAGTGAATGAGCCTACAGAGTAGAAATCAGACCTTAGGCTGATTACCAGATTCTGCATTCTGTAAGGTTTTAATCAGAGATGTCTGGAGGGAATATCAGACTAAGGAGTTACAGCTGCTCCTTTCTGCCTTTGATTGTTTCTTCCTACACTCACATTGCAGAAAGAAACATGTCTGGGTTAAAAATCTTCAATACTTGGAATTGCAATAACACAAAAACCAGAGGGAGAAAACTCATCTTGCTGATCCATCTCAGACACAGATACTGTCCATAAGCAGGTTGTGCCAAGGCGGGAGAAAGCAATGTGGAAGGGTGTGGTAGCTTCTGACCCTGTTTTGGCCACTTTGGCCTGCATCGTGAAAGCACAACATGAAAAAGCAGCACTTCCAAAACATATACTATCATGGCACATAGTACTCTAAAACCAGAGATCATCACCAAAGTATTCAAATCAATCCTTAATTCCTTTGTTCCTGGTTTCAGCCCTGCTGACTACAATTCCATAGATTTTTTTTAAGCACTAATAATTTGGCATCCTTTATAACAATGGATTCATATAGGCACTCATCATGCCAGATCTCATTGATTATTACATCTCCAAGTTTCTATTCTAAGGAGATGCTGCTCATATAATCTGCTGGGTTGATAGATGGGGAATTAGCATTACTGCAACAGGCTGTCCACAGTCCCTTTTCATCATAGTTATAGCTATGGGCTAGCAGGAGCCCCTCTGGAAATGAGTGCTAGAAATCATAATGGCACTTTGTGTGGTACAGTTTTATTTAGGGAAACACTATTCAAGAGCAGAATATAAGGAGCTCCTGTAAGGGAAAAAAAAAAAAAGATAAATAAGCAATTAGATACTTTATTATGATGATTTCAATAAGGGTCATTATTGTTTTCAATAAGAATACTGAGGATCCTTTTATATTCTAGATTTTTACCTTCATTTGTTCCAATTTTGTCTAAAGATTAATATGAGATATTCACTTCAAAGAGAGAGATAACCACAGTGATTAAAATCTCTTTTGTTATGTGCTAGCAGAAGAACTTATTAATACTGAGAAATATATTATGCATGTCTCCCTTCTGCACTGACTTCTCATGGAAGATATGCCTATAAAAACAAAATAGGCTTTTCTGGAACACCATTATGATTAATTTCTACTTTTTATGACTAGCTTTGAAAATCATAATTTGTTGAGTTTTTTCTGATGGTCATTTTATGCAAAGGAATAGTGTCCCATTTGAAAAAAAAAAATCCCTGAATGAAAGGTTGGTAACACTTAATGATGAAAGGTTAGACCTCATAGTTGATGACAGGATTTTGGCTGACTCAAAATGCCTACATAAGATGCATTAATATTTAAAAAATATTATTTATTCTATGAACTTCCATTCTCCCTTCTAGTAAGGGAAGGGCAGCTATCCCTATTTCATAAGGGGAGACTGAGACATTGAATTATTTAGTGGTTATTTAAGGAAGAGAGGGAGACTGAAATTTTCAACTGCTCATTAAACACCTCCACCCTGTCTGATTTTCAAGTGAACTTATGTGCTGAGGAACCCTGAAAATATTACCACCTTTTTAAATGAATGAACAGGATATTAATTTGATTTTAAAAACCCCTCAAACCTGCTGATGTATAACAGAGTTTCTTTCTCATTCAAGTCTGAGATTTTTCAGTTCAGCCCTTAAATTGCACCCACTAGCTACTCAGTGGCTGCTGCTGATGGTGACTGCACACATCAACCATATGGACAAAATAATTATTTTGTGCATGTAATGCAAGTCAAATTAAATAAGAATACACCAGAATGAGCAAGGTTTCCAGTCTAGGGTAAATTTTGACTATTTGGATTTTGGGCATGACCCAAACTGAATTTTAGATGTTGACATGTCTTTAAAGAAACTGTCCAGGACTTGCAACATCAGTGAGTTTAGAATAGAATCCAAGAATCACAGAATGATTTTGGTGAAAAAGAACCTTATATGTCATCCAGTACCACCCCCTGTCATACACAGGGACACCATCCACTATCCCAGGTTGCTCCAAGTGCCATCCAGCCTGGTCTTGGACACTTCCTGGGGTGGTGGCCACAGTTTCTATGGGCAACCTGTGCCAGGGCCTCACCACCCTCCCAGGGAAGAATTTCTTCCTATTTATTTGATGACTTGGCTTCATTATTAGAAACTTACAGCTGAAGACCCTTCAGGGTAACAGGAGGTGTTCAGCAGATCTGTCACAGCACAAAGTGTACAGGACAGCAGGACTCCTGTTTTTGTTCTTCACAAGGAATTTGCCCAGAGCAGTATGCAGGATACAGAAAAAAGTCTACCAAACCCCAAATTTTTGAGTGAGCCAAAGCAGCTTGAATTACAGTGGCTTTAATATAGCTCTATTTAGTAAAAATAATTACATAATCATAGGATCCTTTAGGTTAGAAAAGCCCCCCAATATTATTGAGTCCAGTCATTAACTCAGCACTGTCAAGCTCACCTTTAAACCATGTCCCTAGCTGCCACCTCTACACATTTTTTGAATGCTTTGGAAGCTCCATTGATTTTTAACCATAGGTCAGGAGAAGGGCAGACATTGACTGTTATAGCAGTATAAGGTACTTAGTTATATTAATTTCCTAAAGAAAATATAAATTGTGAAAATAATACTTAGTTTGTTTTACTGGAATGGTCATTCTGCAACAACAAAAAAAAAAGTATAAAACACAGAGTGGACATTATCAACGTCATATATGGGAAGAGAACCTAAAGGCTTGCGATGCAAGGAAACAAAGAAAATGTGGGAACCTTCTTTAGGAAGAGTGTTAGTCTGAGAGAATATATGGAGGAAAAAAGAAACTGATTCATTTAAAGGGTAAGAAAAAGTGAGGAAATTTGGTGATAGAAATGTAGAAGAGATTTAGACAAGAGGAAGAAAAGAAGGGTTAAAAGAAGAAACAGAAACAGAGGAAAAAGAGTAGAAAACAGAAATATTTCCTCTCCTAGGGAGGCTTTTGCACTTCCTAGCAGCTGTAATTAGTCTTCTCCAGTAACCACAACTGGGTGTGAGTGTCATCTATATCACATCTGAATGAAACTAACTCACTTTGTGATGTTGGATGATGTCTCAGACAACTTTTCTTGAATGAAGAGAGTGTGATGTGAATTCAATTTGTGTATTTCATAAGCCATACAGTTTTCTTTATCTTTTGGTTGGGTTTGGATTTCTCCAGTTGTTGCCTGCTGAACTCAAATACATCACATTCAGTTTGAAGTCATTTTATCTCACCATGTCATTAAAGGAAGAACTTTAGTACTCAGTAATCAGGATGCACATGATAACATTCATCAAGTTAATTTCACTTAATTACCCCAGTGGTTTTTAAAGCAGACTCTACCTATTTCTACGCACATGCATGTGTTAAAAATTTAAACAATAACAACAGAAACCAAAACCCTCAGTGGTGAAAACTTCTTCATGTGAAAATTAATCAGGTTTATTTTATTGCCATATATTTCTTCTCTAGTCTCAAATCCCTTGTGGAGAAACTGGGGAATGTTACTAACTGCTGCAGATTTATTCTGTAAAATTTTCCCAGATAAACATGCATGTATGTATGCATGCTTTCATGTAAGATCTTATTTGGAAGGATCATTCAGGAACAACTACTCAAAAAAGCAGGTATTTTTACTTTCACAAAATTTTTTGTCTGTGATATTACAGAACAGAACATTGTTGTCTAAATCCATAGCAGATCTGAAGGATAGAACAAAAAAAAAATGTCTAGAGAAGTATAGGTAGTTCCACATAGCAGAAGAAAGTGAGTAACAGATAAGCTCTTTCATAATACAACTTGTCAAACAGGGGAATGTTCTGAGAAAAAAATCCACTAACTTTTAAGAAAAGGTGTTATTCTGATAAGATGCATTAGAAGAACACAGTGCCCATTGCCTTAAAATGTGGAAAAGAGTGGTCCTGTACAAGTAGATGGAATAAGTAAATTTAATAACCACTGCTTAATTCACCCTTCTGAACAGTCACACGAAAATTTGGAAAGATATTAGAAGAAGCAACAATGAAAAAGCAAAACCACTTCAGATTTAATCTTCCTTATTAACACTGTGCACAGTCTTTTAGCTGTATGTACATTAAGGACTCTGAAAAATATGAATAATTCACTACCATATTCCCTACACCTTTGGCTCAGTAGCACTATGAATGAAAGATACTGTATATTCAAGTAACTTGAGCTTTTCTCCCTGTAACCCATTTCAATAAACCTCTTGGTTCTGCACTTCCTATTCTGGTTAAATTAGTTTTGTCTATCAATCAGTATGACACTTGCACTAGAATATCACCAAACACACCATGTTGTCAAACACCAACTTTATAGGCAGCTTGAAAAAACGTACCCTAGCTTCATTAATCTCTTATAAGATCTTTTGACACTAAATCGCCTTTATTTCTTAGTACCTAACACTGAGTGAATTTTCAGTGTTAATTACTTGGATTATATCATTAAGAACGATAATTTCCTTGTAAATACAAAAACTAAATATTATTCTCCCTTATTAAAAAGAAAAAAAAACCCAACCAAACAAAGAAATCCAAATGATGAAACAATTTACCATCATTTTGATAGCTATTTATCTAGCTTTTTAGTTGTAAATCCTCACTAGTGAGATACCTGTAAATGTGAGCTTGGTCACAAGTATATCAATCCCTCAGCTACAGCCATCTCCCAATTTCTATCCATGATATTTCAGACAATCACAGAATGGTTTGGGTTAGAAGGTACGTTAAAGTTCATCCTGTTCTACCTCCTTTACCATGGTTAGGGACACCTTCCAGGCTACTCCAAACCCCATCCAACCTGGCCTTGGACACTTCCAGGCATCCAGGGGCAGCCACATCTGCTCTGGGCAACCTGTGCCAGGGCGCCATCACCCTCTCAGTAAAGCGCTTCCTTACATTTGATCTAAATCTCTCTACTTTTGTTTCAAAACCATTTCCCCTTGTCCCACCACCCTCTGCACATATAAATGTTGTTTTTCACCAGCCACTTTCAAACAGACTCTTTCAGTATTTACTCAGCACAGTAGCATTCCTGTAGGCTGTGTTCAGGTTCTACCTTCCCCCATAAAGTAAATTTGGAAATCCCCCCAATAAAGTGGATTTGGAAATCTGGGGGTGCTCTTTTCTGGCTGGGGCAGGAATTGAAAAGTAGAAGATGCAAGTTCTAGTCATATAAACCCAAGTGAAATAATGTGATCCAGATGTGGTTGTCTGATTTTTGTCTCCTGTGGCCAGGGGATACATGGAGATGGATCAAAATGAATCAATGGGTAGATTTAAACATGACGAAAATCATCCTATTTTTCTTTCCATTGACTGTAGGTCTAGATGAACCACTCTTAGGCAGAAAAAATTTGACATAAATTCTATGCACAATAGTAAACATGTATAACCCATTTTGTTCTCCAGCTACAAGAAGTAGATGAGCTAGGAAAGGTTAGATAGTTGCTTCAATAAAACAATTCCAGACATAATAAAAAAATTGTATTCACAACATGCCAGAAGTCAAATACAAGGGTGGACACTGTTCAAACAGCTGATCAGAATAATTTATCAAGAGGAGCACTGGATATATTTTTTTCCTGTAAAGCAAAAAAAAGGACACTGAGTTCTGTTCAGGGTGATAATTTAAGGTATGAACTATACAAGGTCTGACTAAAGGTGCTACTAATCTTTGCTGGACTGAGCATCTGTTAATTCTGCTCCTTGAAGCATAATAACTTATGCCAATACTAATGACAATGGACTCCAAATAGGTCTTCAGTGACTATTCTGCTATTTCCTTCTAACACATTCCTGATGGGAAACTGACTGAAATACAACCAAAAAATATTTAAGAAAAAAAATTAAATTCATCAACAAAATTCACTGACTGGTGAAGAAAATTAAATTTACTAATTCATGAGAAAAATTACTTTAAAAAGGAGCTCTAATATAATAATAGTGAAACTACGTAAATGGTCAGAGAACATTTTTGAGATTTTGTTTTTTATGTAATCAGTCAGTTCCTCATGTAAGACTGAGGCTGCCTGTAAACAAATCCACACTTAGATTGGTGTGATTCAAAAGAAAAATTTGCAACAGCTGTTGTGTGAATAGCACCGTTCTGAGATTTGAGTTCCTAGGCTGATTGCAGGCAAACATCTGGAAAATTGAATTGAATCCAAATCTACTAAAAATTACTGTGCCTGTTAGTTTGTTGTGTTCACTTCAGGAAATGAGCAATTTCATCATAATTTAAGGAATTTCATTGCACAGTTGGTGGCATATACATTGAAAGAAAGAAGTAATCTCTATTCCTCTGCTATGGAGAGGAATAATCTTTACAAAAATAATAATCTTTGCAAAAGGAGAAACTGTCCCACTTCTATCTCCAGACATCACTATGAAATCCTTCTCATGGAGTCTGGGCAACCAAATGAAACCTGTGCTAACTGAAAAGTGAATTTATTTAGGTACATAGGTACTGATTTGTTTAGACCTTTAAAGCAGTGAATCGAGTCCTACTTCTGAAGTTATGGTGGGCTGAATGGTGGGCCCACTCAATGTACAAGGGATTGATTACTGCTCAAATTTGAGCACAAATTTTTATCATGTAGGAAGAGAAAAACAACCTTTTGTTTTATTTTGAGTTTTTTTTTGCCTGGATATTTTTTTAAACCCATTAACCTCATCCAAAACTTTAAATACTCAAACAACACATGGGACAATAGGTGTTTGAAAGGCTTGGTCTGAAAAAAATTCTTAGTCAATGAGAAGAAAATCCAATTTCACTGGAGTTGCATCAGTGTCCTACTAAAAATATGAATAAGTTTGCACAATTTTTTTAAATTAAAATAGAATTTTAAATGAAGTTTAAAACAAATTTTTATTTAGTGCATAATAATAACAACCTCAAAACATTCCTCAAAGTAGGGGTATGACTGAAGGAAGTGTTGAGGGAGGAAGGAAGGAAGGAAGGAAGGAAGGAAGGAAGGAAGGAAGGAAGGAAGGAAGGAAGGAAGGAAGGAAGGAAGGAAGGAAGGAAGGAAGGAAGGAAGGAGGGAAGGAAGGAAGGAAGAAAGGAAGGAAGGAAGGAAGGAAGGAAGGAAGGAAGGAAGGGAGGGAGGAGGGAGGGAGAGAGGGAGAGAAGGAGAGAGGGAGAGAAGGAGAGAGGGAGATGAAAAAATAAAAATAAAAAAAAGAAAGGAAAAAAGAAAAAAGAAAAAAATAAAAATTAAAAAAAGAAAAAAGAAAAAAGAAAAAAGAAAAAAGAAAAAAGAAAAAAGAAAAAAGAAAAAAGAAAAAAGAAAAAAGAAAAGAGAAAAAAGAAAAAAGAAAAAAGAAGAAACAAAGAAAAAAGAAGGAAAAAAATAAAAAAGAAAGTCTGCTATTAGAGCTTCAGCTTAGATGACAGAAATAAAATGCTGGCCCCAAGATCTGCATGGAGTCATTCAAATGGCTTAATAACACAGGGGATAAATCACTATTATTATTATGAAACAGGAGATAGGGTTCTTTGGGACTGGGAACTGTGCAGCTCAGCTCCAACTGCTGTTCAACATTTAGAACTACCAACTTCATTTCCTCCTAGCACATAATAAATAACACATCTACCCAACATAAAAGCATTTTTATAATAGCAGTAAAGGAACTGTAGAGAGTGTGATTATCATGAACTAATAACACCCCATAGAAATGCAGCACAGCTTGGAGATGACCTGGAAATGAGACAGCGGTTCATGTGGCTGGTACCGTACCTGACCAGACATTGTTTGGACCACACTACCCCCAAAGTGCTACCATATTTTAATGTTCTCTCCCTCTGCCATGGTGATTCATACAGACTGACCCCATTTATCTTTGTTGGTTTCCTCTCTAGGCAATGGCTTCCAGCACAAGAGTTGAAAAGAATGCTGCTCTTTAATCCACAGCGCTGTTTGTGTGCCAGCTCTCACTGCCTGTAGTATTTTCGCAGCATCACACATCTTGAGGAAACAGAAGGGAAGCTCAGCTGGTCTCTTTTTAGTGACACTCTAGCTTTGCAGAGGTGATGACTGTACCCTCTAACGGGAGAGAAAGGGCTGCCTGGTGGTTAAAATATACAGCTGGCTATTAGCCAAATCAGATTTGCTCTGTACATTTGCATAGACTTGTGGGACCAGTGGCTTCATGCTTCACTCATGCTGCCTGTGAAATGGATCCCATCTCATTCTGTGGCATTGTTTTACCAGGGATCCCAGCACATATCCCAGTACTGATGTTTGAATACCTGCTTGTGGCAGGGAAAATTCTTCTGTATGGGTACTACATGAGGTGTTCATACATTCTCTCACAGGAGACATTTGCACATCCTGTGAAACAATGAAAATTCAGTCCAACAGCCCCACGACTAGCATTCCTGGGAGGGAATGAATGGGACACTAGAACTGTCCTTTAATCCATCCCTCAGTTACAGCTTCACATAATTTCCCTCAGACAAATTCTAGCAGTGTATGAAAATCACACAAATTACATAATTTCACATTTACAAGGAGGCTGGGAAGGTTTTATTCTTATGGTTGAAGTATCCTTTAATATTTTTTACCCTATAAATTATTTTATCTCCTCTATGATGGATGTTTGATGACCAGAAAATAGCTGCAATGGTCCAAAGCAGTCCTGTCTGACAGGCGGTTTTAATCTCCGGATGAGGTTTGGTATCCCTATAACCTCATGAGTTCTTCTTAAGAGTGCTGTGGAGCAAAAAAACATTGGCAGCTTTAAAATTTTTCAGTCTGAAAATCAACTTTTTATGTGATTTTACCAGATTTTCGGGACATCTTGTATAATCTAATTATTGCAGATCTAAAATAATGCTGAGCAGAAGACAACAGCAGACACAGAGGGAAGATCAGCCACAACTTGATGGAAAAAGGATAGTCTGAGTTCTGATCCTCCTCAGCCATCTCTGGGCAGTTAGCAGCAGAGCAGTAAAAAAAAAAACAACAATAAAATTATCCTTCATCTTGCTTGAGAGTTGGATTAAAACCGGGAAAAAAGGTGCTAAGTTGTTCAGAAAGACCTTTTTAAAATTTTCTTACTAAAAGAAAATAAAATACAGGGTCTGGTTTGCACATTTGTTCCACTTGAATTAGGAAGTTTGATTTTTTGAGGGAGAGAGGTGACTTAAATTGCCTAAAGTGCCTGTCAATCTCACTCTCTTTAAAGTTACAATTTGGGCCATTTTAGCACAATTTAAAAAATAGAGGGGTGCAATAAGCAATATATTTGCCTTATACCAAACTGTTTCACACATTGTCTGTAAGTATTTTACAGTTTTGAATTGGAGCAAGCTGAATGTACATCAAAAAGATAAAAAGTTCATAATCTTTTCTTTTGATGTGATTACACATTATAGGGACTATTGAGATAGCCATTGAAAAGAATAGTGAATTTTCTTGGAAAGAGTGAAGAGACATAAGACAAGGCAGAACTATGGTAAACTGAGAACTTATCTGAGCCTGAAAAGAAGCATGATATAATGTAAGAAATGAATAAGCGGGAAAGAAAAAGGAAGTAAAATTATATAATTCAGAGGTGCAAGGCAGTCCCAAACCCACTGCAGAGGGAACAGATTGTCTGTCCCTGAGGGAAGGAAGCAAAGGAAGCAACTCTATGCAAATGAGCATGATCATTTATGCAAATTGTATTTACAATTGGTCACAGAATTTCTGTGGGCCCAGATGATTTCTATGAGAAGCAAAACAGCAGGATCTGGGTTAAATTAATGCACTAATCTTACTAATCTAGTCAGAATTTCATGGTTTTTTTTCCCTCACAATATAGAGATGTAGGATACTGGATCAGGACAAATATTTATCAGGATGTTGTTTCCATAGTAGCTACAGCAGATGCCCAGAAGAGTGTAAAAAAGAGCCTGGGGTGTGTGAAAAGGGCACTGTGATCCCCCTGGGACAAATTTCCAGCAGTGAGAATTACAGGGAGTGCTGAACTGGAGGCCACAGATGGGCTGCTGTGTTTAGTAGCAGCTTGATCTGTGGACTTCCATGGATGTCTATTCTCTTCCTTGAACTTGTAAATAATTTTTTATTTTCTGGAAAATTCTATGACAAAGCTTCACAGTTCAATGTGCAGCATGGGAAAACAATGACAAATGAAACCAAACAAAAAAAAAAAAAAATCAAACAAAACAAATAAACAAAAAAAAAAGAAAAACAAAAGAAAAGCAAACGACAAAAAATAAAGCCCACCTTTTAAGATTTCTGTGTTACCATTTCCTTTGGAGTCTTGGAGATATTGTACTGTGAAAAAGTGAATTATTTACCCTCCTTCTTTTCTTCACACCATTCCTCATTCTATAGATCTCTGTTATATCTACCATAACATTTTATTTTCATTTTGTAGTGGGAGTTTTATGCCCTTACTTGTCTTTGTCACCTCTCTATGTCTTCCTGTTCTACTATGTCCTTTGTAAGACAATATGATAGTATATTCCATTCAGAATACATAAATGAAATACAGTGATATAAATCTTATTTGGACCATCAATGACTATGTATAGTTAGGGTTATTTTTCCACATATACATTACTTTGCATTTGTAGAAATTAAATTTTCTCAACCATTTTATTACCCATTTAGATGGTACCTCAAGCTAATTCTGTGACTCTAATTCAAGCTAATTCTGTATGACATTTGACTGCCCTATAGAATTTTTAATACCTACAAGTGCTGTTGTTTTTTCACATTACACGTGGATACTGTCAAGAACTGTGTACCTCATAAGGACACCATCTGCTAAACTCTGCCCACTGCAAAACTGAATTATGTGCTCCCACTAATTTTTCTTTATCTCTTAATCACTCCTAAGGGAAAAAATTTTCAGCCTATGATAATGTGCTACACCACTGCCCTGGGCAGCCTGTGCCAGGGCTGAAAATCTATTTGCTGCAGAAATTTTTCCCAATATCTAGTCTGAACCTCTCCTGTGTCAGTGTTACATTTGGGGCCATGGTTTAGTGGTGGACTTGGGAGTGCTGGGGAACATGTGAACTCAAAGACCTTAGAGGTCTTTTCCAACCCAAATGATTCTATGATCCTGTGATTCCATGATTTCTGTTGCCCGCAACTAAGGTTGGTGAAGTTTGTCAACAGTTGCCTTTTCATTCCATGGCCTTAACACATGCTGTTTATTTATATGTACTTGCTAATGCATGAGATAATCTCTCTCACCCAAATCTAAGTGTATATTGACACTGGACTGAAATTGGTTGCCCCTAGAAAATTTCTGAAGTTGTGCTGGTTTTCAGCTGATAAAGGTCATGGTGTATTTGATACCTTGACATGAAATCAGCTTAAATGAGGATGACTTTCAAGCCTCAAATTGCTCAAGCCTTCCAACCCAGAAAACACATTTTCATACTTTGTGGCAGTTAGAGGAAGTGTTTAATATGGTAGTCCCTTTCTACCAGATCTGCAGGCTACCAGCATTTTTCTGAGAAAGCTGAAACTGCACTGCAGGAAACATGAATTTGAATTGGCTCTGAGGTGATCCCACTGATTATCCCATTTGCAGGAGGGTCTGAGAACATGATCAGCTCTACCTGGATTTGGGCACAGATGTCTTCACCTCAGTTACAGCATAAGCTAATCCTCATAGCTGCAATCAGTATCAAGAGTCTCAGTGATGCACAAGAAGCATATTCCTAGATCTTGAACTCCTTAATACACCTACCCACTCTATTGCACTGCTTTCACATTACTGTACTTAAAAAAAAAAAAAAAAATGCATCACATAGGTCTGCTTCCTCCTGATTTTCATCTAGATGGATACTTTTTCTCATTGAAAAACTGAAAACAAACAAGGAAGAACAAAAAAAACCAAAAAAAACAAAACAATCTCTTATGGTGAAAGTCACATGCTGGTGTAAGAGCAAGGAAAAGAAGGCCAACAGATATCCTTGGCTGTATTTTGCTCTCCCAGGAGGAAAAATGGATTAGATCTTTAACATATGATGAACAGAGAAGGAGCACGATGTTGACTGAAGCTACTCCTGATTTTCACCAGGGAGGAGAGCAAACAGCTGCTCACAGAGCTGGCAAGGAGAAAAATAAAATACAAAATTTTTGGAGCTGACAACAGCACTAGATAGTGACTGCTTCAGGCTGTGTTGTCCTCTTCTGAAGGAAACACAGAGAATCTGTCAGCTGTAACAGATCCCAGCCAGCTAAACAAAGCAGCAGCAGATCTTCTGGTCCCTCCCTTTGGTGGTTTCTGATCCATGAGTGCTGATTTTACTCTGGGTTAATTATGCCTATATTTCTGTATCCACCAGAAGCTCCTCATGTTTAACATCTTGTCTAAGTCTCGCTGTGCATATTTTATTTGGTCTGTTCTGGTTGCCTTTGCATAGAAGATGCTGCAGAATTCTCTTCTCTGCCTGTATCACCTTGAGGACCAGTCAAGGCAAATTTGTGCATTCTCTCATTTTGCAAGAACATATAATGTCTATGCCAGGCTTATGGCAGCAAGGACATACAACCCTACAGCTAAGCCAAAAATAGTCAGTAAATGTTAGCTGAAAAAACCTCACCAGTTAAAAGTTTTTTTGACTAAAACTAGCAAAATCTACTGTAGACAGAAGGTATTAGCTTTGGATGAGCATATTCTGTGCTTAGGTTAAACAGTTATTTTCTTTGAAATTTCTGAAAAATAATGGTTGGGAGATTATAAGGATATAGGGGATGGGACAGGACTTCTCAGGTTTAGGATTTATAACTACATTAGAACTCGTGGACAATGAAATTGTTGTCCCCTCACATCTTCTACTCTCCAACCCTGGCAGCCTTTTCTGAGGCATGACAAAATTCTGGTTGCCTCCTCTAGCTGGAAAAGGATGCAGAAGCATCACCCAAAAAGACAGTGTGATTGTGTGATGCCCATAACCAAAATTATGTGGATAGTTTTATTTCAATGATATTGGATTTTTTTTTTTAATTATTTATACATGAACTCATAGTGGACATTTTAAAAGTGGGCTCTTAACAACCTGTCCCTTCCTTGTTCCATCATAACCCGGAAAGGAAGTTCTCTGAGCAAGAAAACTAAATCTAGCATTGTGGTCTGTGGGTTTTACACATTTCTTAACATCATTAAGCTTGGCTTACTGCACTGGTTTCAAATAAACTTATGGTAATGATGATGGCCTTTAAGTCTGGGATAACTAATGGAAATAATGGAGCAGTTTCTGTAGAGATGTCATTAGCAGAGCTTTATTAAGAATTCAGCATGTTATAGAGGCCTGTGGTGGGAGAATTCCACCCAAAAGAGACAAGGGAGAGATTCCAACAGCTCTGATGGAAACCATGCAATGAGTGTGCAGCCAGCCATTGCATAAGATCAGGGAAAAGAATTGTAAAAAGAGCTTTGCCTTTCACTGGTGGCTGTCAGAAGTGTGAGCTGGCTGAGACAGAGGAAGAATTTACTCAATTTCATAATTTACTTGTTAATAATTCATTAGCTATAACAGTGGCAATTAAGCGCCAGACTAGCTTTTCCTGTTCTTTCATCTTTCAGACTGCAAAGATGGAGTTGGCCATTCCTAGAAATCTTCCATCTAATTTTAATTTCTCTTTCCTCCTTTCATCCACTGCAGCTCTATTTCTACTTCCAATTACATCCAATTCTTCACAGCTTCCTTTCCCAGGCACAAGCTATTATTGCTCTTCTATTTTCTGATGGGATCCTCCTTGCACCTTCCTGACACTATCACCCACTTTGTCGCAAGAAGCATGGCCCTCGCTCCATCATGCTCTTAATTGGCTTTTGACCTTCCCATAGCACTCTGCCCTGCCTTTTTGTAAGCCTGATATCCTCCAGCTTTCACATTCTGCATTTCCTTCTCTTCCATTGTTTTACTTAAAATATTGCCTTCTTGGAATCCCTGCTTCTTAGCTTAAGCAAGGCTATTTTTTTTTCTGTATCCTTGTAGATGGCATCCATTCTACCTCTCCCTTTCAAAGCTAAAAGAGAGCACTGTAGTGTAATGAAATGCAGTGCTGTTTGCTGTGATGCATTTTGGAGATTTTGTGTGATAGTCAGTCCTTAGGTCTCAGCCTAAAACCAGTTAATATAGCTTAATACACAGTATTCTCTCAGAAGAGGATAATGGAACATGTTGAAAGAATCAGTAAAACAAGGAAAATCATCAAGAGTGTAAAATATCTCTGAGTGTTTTTCTGAAACTCAGAAATAATGCATGGCTATCTTGCACACCAATTTTTTTCCTTTTATTTTCATTACTTACATGCAGACATGAAAGCTAATTTCATGTCTACCATGTTTTTTCTGTATCTCTTTATAACCAGAAATACAAACAAGTTGTAGTTCTTCCTTTGACTGGATTGCACAGAAAACATCTTGGGTGTTATACTCAGCATCAGTGACACAGAGGTATATTTATTTATAACAGAGTTTTCTCTGACAGTGAAGAAAAAAATAACACTTTCTCCTACTTCAAGCAAAACTGGACAATAACAGGTTCAAGAACTGCCTATTCTAATTTTCCAGGACAGGGTCTTCCTGTCTGGGTATTTATACAGCAGCTACCACTGTGGTATCTAAATCCCTTATTGATTTATTAAAGTGCATTCATAAAGCACTCTGTGTTTTTTTCCTTTCTCTGTTATTTTATGTGGTGTTATTGTGGGAAAGAGAGGTCAAGGGAAGAATGTTTCACATTTTGTTCTGAAACTGCTGAGGTTTACAGTCACTCTGATGTGTTCCAGAAGCAACTCTCACAACGTGCACCAGCAGTGAAAACACTTTTTTCTCCTACTTTCATAAGTTTCCTTCTAGATTTTTGCGAGGACTGAAGCTTCCCTCTGCTATCTCTCTGATAATATGGACAAAGCAATACAGGATTTTTGGAAACTGAGGAGAAAATTCTTGATTTCATGTAATAAGTCATTAGTGTCAGCTCAAACATAAGTTTACTTACAGCTGTTCTGGAGACAGATTGATGTGTTTTCCATCAGGGTGTGCTTTACTTTTTTATTATTATTTTTTAAATTTTTTTTTGAGGCTTAATTAACACTTGTCTACCTCAGTTTGATGCAGTCACCAAAGTCAGGAGGTGTGGGGCTGCGTAGGCAGGTGTGTCACTATTTGAAGATGCAGCCAGAGTTCACAAAATGAAGGGCAGTAATAACATGGATGACCCTTAGAAAATCTGAGTGCCCACAGTGCATACAGGGAGCACAAGGAAGCACCTTCTCTTTAGAAATATGAGTAACAGCAGTAATCTTAAATGGAATTGGAATACCACTGGGGAGAAAGCATTGCACCTGCTTTTCTGAGCCCTAGCAAACAACAACAACAAAAAAAATTGTTCTTCAATTGTTGAGTTGTTCTTTAACTGTGAAGCCAAGAGACTAAAAAAACTGGAGCATATTCTGGGAATGGCAATATTTGAATGAGGTTATCCAGGGCTAGAACCTGCTTGTATGTTTCTGGCATTCTTGTCCATGATACCGCAGAATCTTCACTTCACAGGGAGGTTGGACAAGATGAGGCTAAAATCAGGGCCCAAAGGGAAGTGTACACAGTGGTAGCCTCAAATGAAAAGGGCAAAGAGTAGTTACGGGAAGGTGTGAGATATATCTAAGATATATACACCATTTGAGAGAAGGCAGCAGAATCTCAGCTCCACTATGTCAGGTAGGGGTGCAGACAATGGAAATTTTTTTAGGTGGATGGATGGAATGATGGATGGATGGATGGGTGGATGTCAAGTCTGATGCTTTTCAGCACCATTGTTAATAGAAATCTCCAACCTCCACTCCACTCCAAAGCTCTGCAGTAAAATCCAGACTCTGCCTGGCTCTGCAATAAAGGATCTCTGTCTATGATGTCCCATAGGAAGAGGAAACATTTATCAATGACACAACTATTTTCTGCAGTCTTATCTGTCCTCAGAATCAGTCCTGACTGACCCTCTGACTCTCTGACATGCTGGTAAGGATGGGATAAGGTGGGGAATCTGTAGGGAAGGATTGTCACTATTGGGCAGAGCTGGTTAGTATAGCATTGCAGGATGGTTCTGAGATATGCATGTGGACAAGATAATACAAGGCTCTTGATATAGACAGAAGTGTGGGAACTCAAAATGTCTCTCAGACGTTTTTAGAGGTTCCAGGCCGTGGTCAGAGGCAGTCTGGACCCCGGCAAGCAGCTGGATTTAGCTGTGATTTCGAGTTTGAACCATGGAATGAATTACCAACTTTAAAGGTAGAACAAACAGTCACAAAGTGCTAGATAGTATAGTAAATGCAGTCACAAAGTAGAGGAAAAAAATTTTTGGTAGTGTACAGGGGGGTTTTAGTGCATGTACAGGGGGGTTTTTACTTTGTACATGGGGGTCAGAAGTTCTAAGATGGAGGAAAGTGGGCTAAACCCATCCTTCTTCTTTCTTCTTCCTTACCTCCATGTTCTTAGTAATGTTAGCACTCATAGATTGGTTTAGAATAGAAAAACACTTGGCAACGTAGGTAATAGGTATTGGGGAATAATTATAAACATGTTATACGTGATATATCTTATGAAAGATAGCAGCAGCCCTGGGCGGGGAGAGAGAAGAAGAAGACACTGGGCAGTGAGGGTGTCAGTGTGTGTGTGCGTCTCTGCCTGGGCCGCTGATCAAACAGCCGCAGCCCGAGAACCCAATCTGTTAGATAACTAGCAATAAATCATCTTGAGACCAAACAAGAAGAAGCTGCGGAGTTTTTCTTTGGGAACACGGGTTAGAAGAGAAGCTTTACCACCACACGAGACCCCAAACCAAACCCAGGGTTCTCACACAGAAGCAGCATTCAGAATATTCTAGGGCATCCAGAATACATTTGCCTGAAACTTGCATACCTAAAAACCAAAGAATATCAGTGATATTTGAAATCAATAATTATTTTTGGGCATTTTGAAACAAATTCAAATTAAATTGGTACCTGCAAAACTTGCTCACTTTTTTTTTTTTGGAATTAGGATGTATTAAGTGCAGCTAGCACTGGTTCATCACTGTGCTGTGCTGATACTGGAACAGACATAAATATAGTGAAATCCAGGTTTCTTTTTCTCTCTCCCCTTCATTTCCATTCTGACCAACACATTTTAATTCAGTCCATATGAATGAAGTTCAGCCATTAATTTTATATAACGGGATCTGTGCCACAGAATAAATAATACAGTATTTGTTGCCAAATTAGAACACTCTAACTGAAATAGATATGCGCATTTAGTGAAGCCAAGCTATAATTTGCTTGAACCAATATTAGTAAGGCAGCCAACATGGGATTTGAAACCCAAAGTACATTTGTAGATGAGCTTTTATAATGCAAATGGATATATATTTTTCCACAGCAGTGTATAGTCTATAAAACCGACCAGCTTCCTGAGTGTCAGCTGACACAGCAGTGGATAACATGCTATATTTTCTCTTTTCAATTTCATCTTTATTGAACATTTTTCTATATTTGTTTAGTTTGATTTATTTTGTTTCTGATTAGAAACACTTTCAAAAGCAGAGTTTGATTTATTTTGTTTCTGATAGAACACTTTGAAAAACAGAACTCTGATAGAAACACTTTCAAAAGCAAAAATCACAGAACACCTGTGATTTCAGGTTCATTCTGCAATTTCTCAGTAGCAGTCCAATATTATAAATTAATATAGAAAGGAAGGCAACTTTCCAATATATACCTGTAGTTATTTTTTCAGTCCTCTTGATCTTTGATATCTGTGTATTCTGAAATAGTCGTGGAATGGATCCACCCAAAAGAAAACTTTTAGAAAAGAGGTGCTGAGACATTTCTACCTGGTTGGTCTGACTGTAATAAATTATTCTGAGCACTTAACTGCACAAGCAAAACTGTTATTATATTTGTTGAATATACTAATCCAGAAAAGTCCTTCTATCACTCACATTTTCAGCTGTTGAAAAGAGAGTTGCATTTGTGAATCCCTTCTGGGTTCTCCTACTAGGTGAAAAAATTTTGAAATGTTTTTGTGTGGTTCACCAACGCCAGAAATCTGTAGGTGATGGCAGTTTTGGAGGAGGTGAGAATTAAAGACAGTGATAATAAACTGACTAATTGTGTGGCTGCATAGTGAAATTGCTTCCTAGCTCCAGGTGTGTTTCACTTACTCTGAGAATAAATAGCCAGCCCTCCCTGCATACATCTCACTGAGTCTGTAAAACCTGAATATAATGCTTGAACAGACCTTTTGAATTTTAGGCTTCTGGATGTATAATATCAGACTAAAATAAAAACAGAGGGTTGGTCACCATAACCTTGGGCTACTTGTGCTTCAGGACATTCCCCAAAAAGTCAATGAAGGAAAATGTGAAGCCTCCAATGGCTCCAACCACCCTTGGCTCTTCCCCCAGATTTTGATGTCTGGCATATGTCACAGCAGAGGTGGTTTAGGAATAGAAGAGACCCAACCAAGCTGAGCAGCCAGAGATATATTCCAGCTAAACTATGTTACAGTTTTACCTCACTTTTGAATGATGGGAAGATTTCATTTCATTTCTAGGGTGTATAACCTGCTGGAATCTCTCATTAATTTTGGTATGCAGAAATGCTGAAGAGGTTATTTATATTTAATTTTGACATAATAAAACTAAAGATTTGATGTGGGTGACCTTGGTGTAGTTGCAAGATTATTGCCTGACTTTATGGAGCTTGTTTGGAGGTAACTGCTGGTTTGACAGTAAATAAATCAATACAATTATACACACAAAAAAGTGGGGAGAGGGTCTGTTACAATAGGACAAAGGGTAATGGTTTTAATCTAAAAGAAAATAGAGTTAGGTTAGATTTTTACAATGAGGGTGGTGAAACGCTGTCAGAGTTTGCCAAGAGAGGTAGTGGATGTCCCATCCCTGGAAATGTGGAAGGCCATTTTGTACAGGGCTCTGAAGAACTTGATCCAGTTGAAGATGTCCCTGCCCATTGTAGGGGGCTTGGATTAAATGGTCCCTCAGGTCTCTTCCAATCCCACCTGTGACTCTAATATTCTATGAAACTCCATCATGAATCCCTTCATCCATGTTCTCAAAGGATATTTAAATGCTGTACCAACACATTAATTTTCCCATCATAACAATTGTTTTTACCCAAAACAATTATGTACTTAGAGAACTGGGAGTTTTAATTATACCCATCACAAGCTTAAACTGGGTACTGAACTGGAAACAACACAAAAGATCATTCCTTTATCTTTCATATGTCCTTGGTTACTGGAAATCAGGCCAGTTACCAAACCATACATGTTTGAATTGATGATCATTTGACCTACTTTCACATTTCTTCTCTGCCAATGTCTGCATCTAAACTTTAATTCTTACTGTAATCAGTGGAGGCAGTCAATATGGACAATATGGTTTCGAGATGCAGAATCACAGGACTTCCCTTAATGCAGGTGATCTTGTTTCATGATGAGAGGAGTCACATTTTCTTGACCATTAAGTTTCTGTTTCACAGTGTTTCTGACAAATGAGATGAGTAAGCCAAGATAACCTTCATTATACTTGCTGGGAAAGGTTAGGGTGAAATCCAGACCTCATGGAAAATTCAGGTGAAATTCATGCTGATTTTTGTTCCCAGACATTCCCTAGTTCTCAGGATACATCAGGTCTCTGACTGTTCTTGCTCATCTATGCTGCACTAACACTGTTGGGATTATGCCAGTGCCCTCATATCAGGGTTTGATCCTGAATTGCCCATTTATGGGATGAGGACAAGCAGTAATAGTGCAGGCCCACATTAAAGAAGGACATTTGTTTCTTATGAAATCAGTTAACAAACACAAAACCCACTTGAAATTAATAGAAACTAATTGAAAGTAATGGAGAATTACCTGAAAATGTAGCACAAGATGAAATTAATTGAAGATAATTGATAGTGACTGGAATTAATAAAAAAATTGAAACAAATTTGGCTTAATTGATATTTATTGAAAATGAATTAAACTTAATAACTCAAGACCTATTAAATTCAATAGAATCTAATTAATATTAAATTTTTGCAATGTTTAATCATAACATAACATTCTTAAGAGGGATTTTTATTGGATGTTTTATTTGTATAATACTTTTCTAATACAAGAGTGAGAATAAATTTTAATGGAAAAAAAAGATGCAGACCATAGAAACTTCAGACTCTTTTTGGAATAGTATGGGAATAGTGTGTGATACTGATAACAAAAGTTCTTGACAGGATTTAGTAGGATTAAAAGAAAGTCTTATGGATTTTATCTCATGTTTGAGACTTATATTAGAGTTTAATGAGAACATTCTACCCATTAAGATGTTGGTTTTTACTTGATAAATAACTTTTTGACCAGATATGGAATCCAGCATCCGTCTTTGTGAGTGCACTGTGAGAACCTTATTTGTTTTCTTTAATTATGAAATATTTTAGGTCTTATGAACTTACTTACAGATTTCCTTCTGTTATATCACCAGTGTTTTTATCAACTATTTCCATGTACCTCAATGTTTGTCAGCTGAAAGAACTAAATACTTTCTGACATAAACCCATTAATAGATATATTCAGCTTAGTGTTTGAATTATACTCTTTGTGGATGTGTGTTCTTGCTGTAAGTTTCAGGAAGCTGAAGAAAAATGTGAAATAGTTTTTTAAACTGAACTGGTGCCAAGACCCTATTATTTCAAGAATGCAAAAGAAAAAGAAACCAGAAAAAAATAGTAAAAAAATAATACCAAACATAATGTATGCTGAGTATATCTCAAACTAATAAAAAACCTAAAGGTATTTCTAAAGGTTATATTTCTAATTAAGTCTTAATATATAAATGTACATGGAAGACCAATATCTCTTAGGAAACCTAGAAAAGCAGATGCTGCTTTTGAAAAACAAACATATGTCCCTGTTATAGTGAAAAAGTAAAGACAAAAAATACTGATAGGATTTTATAAATATTTATAAATGCTTAACAGAGGCCTGGCAGTATTGGTGGTGGGAAACAAATCCAGATTTCCTATTTACATCTGTGCAAATCCCTACTGTTTTTGCAAATCTGCCAATTTGCTGGAAAAGTTAGGCAAAAGCAGCAGAAGTCCTTTACTTCGTCTTTCTTTGTGGCATGTACACAACTCATGAAGTTCAATCCTAGTTTCAGGAGGCAAACAAGTTAAGATTAAACTGACAGACTAGGATACAAAAAGGCTGAATATAGGTTTTCACAAGTGTGCTTCTGGCATCACTTCCACTGCAGCCATTGGAGATCTAGCCAGTTCAGTCAATGGAGACATTCAGCTGACAAAATGAAGATGATTCCCTTTACATTAGGATCTGCAGGGTACTTTTGGTCAGCTGGAGGTCACTCAGAATGCCTCAGGAATCTCAGAGAGTATTTAGTTTTTGTGCCAAAGCTGCTGACTCGTGTTCCTGTCTGCAATGACAATGCACACACTGAGGTCACATTTAGTTATCTACATGCCAATCTCTAAATTTATGTACTTTAACCAACAGGCTGAATCATACCACTAGCTGAACATGGTCATTAAAATCAGATTAGAGAGTACTCTATGCACTCCAGAAAGAATTTTGTTTTGGGAAATATGTTTGTTTATGCTAAAGTGTAGGGATGCTTTCTGACAAGGACAAATACAAAATAAAAAAGGAAGAACCTGGGAGGACTGAGGAAGAAAGGAAGAGGTATAAACGAGGAGCAAATTAAAATTGGAGACAGAAGAAGGATAAACAAAAGAAGATAGAAGGAATGAGAGCTGGATGAATAGGCACTCTACAATTGGCACCCCCTCTGTACAAAACATGTTTCATGTGTTCCCAGACAAAGTCCCAAGAATTTTCTGTGACATCTCTAACTGGTTGTGTATTGTGCTAGAGGTCTTATGCTAGCAGGAGCCAGGCAAAACTGCCTCCACGTTTAAAGCTCCCAAAGCATAAACAGCTTTCGTAGCAGTTGTCAGGGAAGCTCTGATGGGAAACAAAGCACATTGTGAAGCTCTGGAGAGTACCATGAAATGCTCTTCAGGAGTGAAACCAAAACTAAAATCCATCCATCCCCATTTGTCACTGTGAGTAAGTTAATGGCCTGCTCTGCCCTATGCAGTATAGGAGACAAATCTTCTTTGATTTACTGATTATTTGAGTAATGTTTGAGCCACATGCACTGCTAGGTAACACTGTGTATTCTCCCTGCCCCCTACAGCCTATTTACCCACTTCTGGCTTCCTGCCATGAATTTTCTTTGATTAAGCACTTCCGTTTAATTGTAAAATGGAAGTATCAACATAAGACATGTAATACTTTTGAACTGAGGAAAAAAAGCACCAAGTATCTTTTGGGTGGGAAAGGGCATAAAAATTTATTTCCATGTCCTGTATTCAACCAGAAGCATGTGGTACAGTAGAGGATACAAAAATAAATTGAATCCTTTGAGTATTTATATTGGTCTGTGTAACCTCTTGCTGTGCTGCACTGCCTTCCCACACCACAGTCTGTGTTTATCTTCTGATCTGTTCCTCCTGGAAAGAATTTGAGAAGATCATCTTGTTAATTCCTACCAACAGATGTTGAATCCTCTCAACAAATGTAAAGGTTGCCTATCTTGTTGCCCATCAGATGAGTCACTGGCTTAATTTTTGTAGGCCTTCAATGAAATCAAAAATTTCTTAGAAGCAGTGAATGGAGGATAATTAAATGGACCTCTGAATATTACAAAGACCAGAGATCTGGCTAATTAGAATTTGCACAAAAATAAGGCTAATAACCTGAGAAAAAATTAAACAAGATTCTGCAGACAGAAAGGTTTTGTTTCCCCTCTTTTCTGCATTCTGTGAAGAGAAAGAAAATAAAACTTATAGCAGGTTTCACAGAATCACAGGTTTGGGTTGGAAGACACCTTGAAGTTTATCTCATTCCAAAACCTTGCCATGGGTAGGGTCACTTTGCACTAGACCAGATTGCTCCAAACCCCATCCAATCTGGCCAGCTAGTCCCCAGGGCAGGGACAGCCACAGCTGCTCTGGGCACCCTGTGCCAGGGCCTGCCCACCCTCCCAGCCAGCAATTCCTTCCCAATATCCCATCTGTCCCTGCCCTCTGGCAGTGGAAGCCATTCCCTGTGTCCTGTCCCTGCCTGCCTTGTCCCCAGTCCCTCTGCAGCTCTCCTGGAGCCCCTTGAGGCCCTGGCAGGGGCTCTGAGCTCTCCCTGGAGCCTTCTCTTGTGCAGGTGAACAGCCCCAGCTCTGCCAGGCTGGCTCCAGAGCAGAGAGGCCTTAGAGCATTTTTTGGGTTTCCTCTGGAATTGCTCCACCAGCTCCAAATCCTTCTATTTTGAGGTGCCCCAGAACTGCAGCTCTGGAGATGGGAGTCTCAGCAGAGTGGAGCAGAGGAGCAGACTCCCCTCCCTTTAACTGCTTTCCACACTCCCTTGGGTACAGTTCAGGACACGGCTGGTTTCTAGGATTCCATTAACAGACCTATAAGAACATTTAGGAGGAGGGAGAAACCTTGACGTAAGAATCATGAATGTGCTAAATCACCTAGAAACATATACTAAAACAGTTTTTTGAGCAATAAAAGCATGCCGTATATTTAATGTATTTCTCAGTCCAATCTGATTTTTTCCAAATGGTTTTGATTGGCCAAGGAGATTTTCAAGGAGATGGGTCAAATTCTGTGATTAGCTCTGCTCATTCAAAACTACTGTTTAGATATTCTGAACTGTCACATTGCATCCTAGCATGAAAATACATTTTTGCCCTTTTCCATAAATCTTGAATTACATTATATGACAGCTCCACATTATTCAGTATCATCTTCTTCCTCCTTGTTCTTCTTTTTCTTGTATTTATTTATTTATATCCTGATAATAACTTCCTTGGGGGCATTGTATAGGCAAGGGATGTATTTTGACCTCCTCCTCTCCCCAGGAGTGCAATTGCCTCATGGTAATTATAAGATGTCGTCTGTTATTATGAAGGTGCCTTATTGCTCAAGCACATCAGGGATATCTGATAATGTAATTACTTCACCTTATAAATCTGTTATAAGTCATGCATGGGGAACACTTTTTTCATATTAAAGCTGTCTGAAGAATTGCCACATTGCGTGGAATTGGGACACCATGGTATGGCTAGCACTGTGTATGTTAGGCCCATGTTGGGTAATATTAAAATATTTAACATGAAAAATTAAACAAAACACATTCAGAATACATGGCTTCTTTATAAAGGTTTAGGAGAACAGATTATCATCTAAGTGAGCAGATTCCAGGTTTTGCCTTCTGAGGCATGAATAACTTCTGTGTATTTGTATTTTTCATTTTTTTTCTCTTGACTTTTCTCCTTCCTCCTCTAACTTCCCAGCTTCCCTGAGTGCAGTATAATTGTTATAAAAGCAAATCAATAAGCACTTGAAACATTGGCCATCATACAAAGAATTGTGCTTCTATTGGCCATCACTTTAATAACACCTAATGATCGTTTTTCCCTCTTTCAGCTCCTGAGGTTTCCCAGCACTTTATTGATTAGAGCCCATGACAGAGTTCAGATTATAATTAAAAATCATCAATGAGAAAACAGAATGCAGTTCTATTTAGAAATCAACTGAACAGATAATCACTAGGTAAGGTGATGTGACCACAAAATATTTCCAATAGATCCAGGTAGAGAATAATTGAAAGTCACTTGATGGGTCACAATTCAGTAAGGCTTCACTGAATCTCAGATAAAGGCTTTTGCATCCAAAGTAAATATAAAGTGTTAAATAGGTAAGTATCCTAAGTAAATAGGTAGCTCTAAATCAAATTCTCTCACAACCAGGGTTCTTGACTGGTAGAGTCATGGAATGGTTTAATTTGGCAAGTACCTTAAAGCTCATCCAATTCCACCCTCTACCATAGGCAGGGTCACCTTCTGCTATCCCAGGTTGCTCCAAACCCTGTCCAGCCTGGCCTTAGACAATTTCAGGTATGGAGCAGTCACAGCTTCTCTGGAGAACCTGTGCCAGATTTTTCCTAATATTTAAGCTGTATTTCTCCTTTTTCAGTTTAAACCCTTTAGTCCTTATCATGTCGCTGAAGCTCCTGACAAAGAATCCCTGTCCAGCTTCCCTGTAGGCCCCCTCCAGATACTGGAAGGTGCTGTCAGGTCTTCACTTTCCCTCTTCTCCATGCTGAACAGCCCAATCTTCCTCATCCTGTCTTCACAGAGGAGATGCTCCCATCCTCTTATGAAATTCACAACCTCTTCAGCAGAGCTTGCTCCAACACTTCAGTGTCCTTCTTCTATTGGGGGCAGGGGATCTGAACACAGTGCTCCAGGTGGGGTTTCACAGGAGGAAAGCAGGAAAGTCATCTTCTCTACCAGCTGTCCACACTCCTTTGGATGCAGCCCAGGATACATTTGGCCTTCTGGGCTCCAGGTGCATACAGCTGGCTCGTGAGTTTTCATCAGCCATTTTCCACAAGTATTCCTCTACAGGGCTGTGCTCAATAAACTGTTACCATGGTGGATCAAGTTTTGAGATTTTTGGCTTGAGAATGGGATTATTCTTCTTCAGGATTTGGTTAAAAAAATGAAGACTAGATCTATTAATGTAAGAGGAAAGGACATAAAATACTAAAACCAGGGAGAGAATCTCCTTTGGATGCTCCTGGCAGTGTGTGTGTGCTTCTGGAATTCTGACCTTGAGGGCAGCCCAGCATTCACTTATTATCTGTACCCAGTTTGCATGTTACAGAAGCAGGAGCGGTTTTCAGGAAGGGGCAAAGTGAAATGTCTGCTATGAAATTCTCCTTTGAAGCTAGGATTGAATAAGGGGAAACCAAGAAGAAAACTTACAAGTTGGATAGAAGGGACAAGAATAATCATCAGTTCAAGTACTTGGATTTGAAACATAAATACCTCAGAAATGTTCTGACCAAATTCAGCTACAAATTTAGCTGGTAAACTGGTATTTACAACACAAAGCATATGGAAGCAATCTAATTTAATGAGAAGGAGTAGATAAAGAGTTTAGAGACTTGAACTCTTTCACACCTGCTGCTTTATGATCTTTTTTTCTCTACCCATTACCTTTTTCTATAGTAAGTACTCACATCTGAAAGTTAAATCCTGGGTACTACAGTGTGGACTAGATCTTTTATGCCAAACAGTTATTTTTCTTACCTGTATTTCAAAGGCTGCATTTTAAGAGCTGGAAGCCTTAAGTACCCTTTTTTCCAGCATTCCACACAAACTGATTCATAAGATGCACTGGGAATTGCTGAATGGCTTCAGCTTTGTCATAATATGCCAAAAGTCTCATCTAATTCCTTCCGGCTGTTAAACTTGCATCAAGCAAAATCATTAAACAAATATGAGGGAACATGGTCCTTTTAATTTTATGGCCTGCCTGTAGTACTATATGTCTCCTCCAGCTCACAGGATGCTCTAGGTAAATTTGTGGAATGGGACTGAGGGAATCCTATTTTTCTCACAACATATCCAACCCCTCTGAGAAATCATGTTGGGTGCCTTTACATGAATCACTCTTCAAACCAGTCACTTTGCTGTGGTTCTAATTTGTGCTTCATCTTATAAACTGAGCTAGATGTTTTCTTAAAAGGTAGGACAGTTATCTTTTATTCTGAGGAAATTAAATATATGTGACTTACTGTCAGTTTCTATATACTCTTTTTTGAGCTTGCATTAGTTATTTACACACTTATTTTCAGGAACATTAAAAGAAGTCAGTAGTCCACTTAATTTTAACCTACTTTGTCTTTGCTGCTTACTATGCATTTTCTGGAATCAGTGGCTTGATAACATTTTCAACATCCTTTTTTATTTCTACCTTTGGTGTGTCCAGCATAGAATACCACAGCCAGGGGCCATCCTGTGCCATCATCTCAGCAGCAGAGCCTCCCTGACCTTCTAGGAGTCTCTACATGTTCAAACTGTGAAAGGTTACTCTCCATCATTATCCTGGTCATTATCTCAGTTTCTGCATGGTCATCTGCTCACATTTTTTTCTGGTTTAGACTGATTAACACAGAATTAGGTATAATGTACAATTCCTTTTCCTTTCTACAGCAGTCTTCTAGAAGTGCCTCACTGAGAAATATCTAGTACCAGTAACTGGCATGTGTGCACATCTGAGCTTGAAATCTGCCTTCAGGTGTTTCCGCCTTGTCCAGCCACATGCTAAAAAGAATAACATGCAAGACCTTCTTCTCAAATGGTTGCTGCACTCTGCTGGTCATCCTTGACGTGCTACAGAAAGCTTGTGTTTATTTGGAAAGTAAGACAGTAAGGACATGTGTGCAAATGCAAATGTAGGAATAAACAACACCTGTTCTTCCCCACATATATTATCATGAACCAATCAGTTTCAAGTGAAAATTTGATGAGACAGGGTGGGTCTGAGTCTATGAGTCCATCTAATAATATTTGTCACCCTGATTTTTTAAAGATTTTCTAAAGCCTTCTTCTTGTAGCAAACATTTTCACAAACTTTCTGTAAATAACTTATTGTTTTTGAATTCCTTCATGTAGGTGGAGAAATTTGATGGACTGGTAGTTTGTCCAGTGTCATTGGAGAGGTGACACTTTCACCCTCCAATCCACTGTCACCTTTGGAAGACTATAAATGATGGAGTCAGAAAATAAATTGGGTTTTTTTACGTTTACAATAGCAGCGGTTCGCGTCACGCTTTCTCATGTCCTGTAGTGACAACTGTTATACTTCCTGTCCCATGGGAATAGAGGGGGTGCCCAGTAAGCAATCCTTCAGACAGAGCATCACATTTACATCTATTCAAGATGAAATCACAAGCAATATCAGGAGAGGTGCACTCAATGCATGACCATTTGGGGTAGCTCATCACAGAATCACAGAACGGGCAAGGCTGGAAGGGACCACAGTAGATCATCTAGTCCCACCTCTCTGCTCCAGCAAGGCCATCCCAGAGCACAGGGCACAGGATTGTGTCCACACAGGTCTGGAATTTCTCCAGTGAGGGAGACTTCAGCCCCTCTCTGCACAACCTGTACCAGTGCTCGGTCACTGCCCAGGACAGAAGTTCTACCTTATGCTCAGGTAGAGTTTTCTGGACACAATTTTCCACCATTACCTTCTCTCTTATTGCTGGGCACCATGGAGAAGAAGAGTCAGCAGAGTGGTCCCTTAGGAGAAGCTACTACTCTGTTTATATATCAGAAAAGGGGGAAACCTTGTAAGAGGAGAAAACATGAAACAAAACCCAGCATCCAGTCTCTCATTTCTTTTACCAGAATAAATTCTATCTCCCACATTAGACACCTCCACATCTCTTCAGGTAACATTTGGGTGTTTGGAAAATTCTCTTAGCTGAAACCATGTCCTACCTCTTATGTTACAGCTCAAGCTAGGAACTACCTGTTGCACACACCTCATTGTACTTTTATTTTTTTGTGGCAAAGCTACACTTGACTGATGCAGAATTTTACCAATAGCTGACAAAGCTCTATCAATTAACATTTACTGTGACTGTGGGGTGCTGCTGAGCATATTGGCTGCTATGTTTGCTGTGGAGACACTTTTCTTCAGTTAGAATGCGTGTTGAGAGGAAAAAGTTAGAGTACAATGGGTCAGCATTCCTCAACTTCAAAATGCTGAGTAGATTCAAGGCTGTACCACTGAACTATCCCATGTCAATGTTGTGTAGCCTTATACAGTGATAGTAAACAACTGTGGTCCACTGTCGACATTGCTGGCTTTTCCAAAGGGGGCATCTTTCATCCTTCAGTTCTTCCTGTGCTCTGAGAAGGTTAGATGTGATCCTGGTTCAGTCCAAAATGAATAAAGCTGAGCTAGTCCTGCAGTAAAACTGAAGTGATGAGAATAGATAGACAGACACCAAGGAGGACAGCTGATTGCCAATATCTTAGATCATTACCTTGGGACTAGATTTGTGTTCATATTTCCACTCCTAAAATTCTGCTGCATGAATGTCAGAATAGTACTTTGTCTCTTTTTATCTAGAAAAGGTGTTTTCGCGTTTCAGGTCAGACCAGATGATGCTATTCATGTTGGTTTTACTAAGAGTAACAGTGGTCTTTATGAGACAGCACAAAGCTGCAATTGTAAAGTCATGGGAGATATTCAAAATATTGCTGTATGCAAGTGCTATGTGTAACCCTTTGGGCTACCAGACACCTCAAGAGATGCTTGCAGTCCTGTGCTTGCAGAGTTTTTACTTAAGGGCAAATCAATGGGATTTTTAGGTTTTCTCTTTAGTGTAAAACAGTTTTATTTATTCCTTTAACAACATAATACACTTCCTTTGCATGTGTGTTCTCACTGATGATTCTACAATGCCTCTGAGGTATGGCACTTGCTGATTCATTAATAAAATTACAGAATCATATAAAGGTTTGGGTTGGAAAGGACCGCTAAAGATTATCTAGTCTGTCCTCCATCTTCAGCATTGGTTCTCATGTGTCATGGCCAGGGTCTGATCAGTTTGCTCCTTCTTGGGTTGCTCTAGTCAACAGCATGATCCTTTCCAGATAAGTCTTATTCCTTTGAAGGAGTGAGGATTCTCACTATTACCTGCACGGTTCACTAAATGTCCACAAGAATGCGAATATTCTCTGTTAAAAACTCAATCAGTAGCTGCAAGTCAAGGACAAAGGGAGTCCACAGAGACAGGAGTCAGGACAGAGTCTAGAAGTTTCATGCTTAAAATGTGCCTAGCCTAGAGTCCATCGGACTTGACAAGAAATTGCTCACACAAAATTCTGTGCAGCAACAAACAAGAGTGACAAAAACGTCCTGACCACACGGCTTAGTTAGAAAATATGCCATGAACCTTCTTTAGAGTCTCTTTTTATGTTCTTATTTTCTGGATGGTGGAAAGGATTGAAGATCTACACAAGTGCATTGTCACTACAAATACTAAGTGTTATTATCAAGGAGTCTAACTCTGAATTCCTATGTTTTAAAGTCTGAGCTCATTTTTTTTGGGTTTTGTTTTGTTTTGTTTTGTTTTTCACTATCCATAACGTATCTGAGTCTGTGCAAATTTGGTGAAGAATAAATTACATTTGAAAACCAGGATTTATCCAACTGGAAACTAACAGAACTACAAATGATGTGAGATTTGGTAGATTCTATTTTCCAGAAATCAGACAAATATTCAGCAGAACAAAGCACAGTTTGCTATCAAAGAAAGGTAGTTTAGTCTATATGCCTGTGTGTGTTTGTCACTTGAAATTATAGGTGAGCCAAATTACCCATAAATAATCTGGCTGGTCAGTGAACCACAGGGGCTGGCATTTCCCAGATGCCATGAACATTTTCCCATTCACTTCACTTTCATTTAATTTAAAATAAACTACTTGACATCTAAAATAACTGAGGTTATTGCAGATGAAAAAAAAATACACTTAGACTGTAAAGTCTTTTGCCTATTCTTGCCATTCGTATAAGCCTGTAAAAGGATGTGCTCTGATTGATATAAACTATTATGACACAAAGAAAAAAAATGTATTAGAGATTGAGCAAGGTGCGTTGCTGCTGATTGTTCACCCATTACTTGAATATATCAAGCAAGCATGTTGTCTTGATATAATACTTTTAAGCCTGATATAATTTTACTGATAGAGGTGTGAAATTTTTTATTTCCATGGTTGTTGCATCAGACCTTAATGAAATTGCAAAAGCTCCCCATTTGTTTAAGATATGCTCAGAAGCAAATCAAAGCAAGAGGCTTCCCTAAACCCTTTAGAAAAAGGCCTTATAAGCAGTATAGATGAAGTCAAAACTCTGCACAGCCACTTCCCTTTGTGGTCTCTAATAATAATATATTTGTGAATAATCCATAATTAAATGAGAAGAGCATAACATTAATTATTTCACTAGATTGTTAATCAGCAGGGTATTTTGTGCCCCCCTCTTCCTAGTAGCTAACCTGTCAGGGTCTAATAATTGTTGCCATGAATGGGGTTGGGTTAAGGTCCCCGAGGAATGCCAATTCTCTTGTTCCATTAGTGAAAGCACATATAGATCATTTTCAGTGCTAATCTAGGGCTAAAATCAATTATGTCTCTTGTATTTAAAAATTAAATTGACTCACCATGGGAGTAGGATAAAGGGAAAATACATTCCTTCTATTATGTGTAATTACAATTGTAAAACATTTTCCTTCAAAATGTAATTGCTGCCTATAGAGACTAAAACTGGAGAGCTTAAACTGTTTAGCTGACACATTCAGTTGTCTTTCAGGTTTTTCCTTTGGATTATTTAATGTACTGAAACAGTCTTATAGACTTGCTGACTTTTAAAGGCTCTTGGAAACAGCTCAGGGTTTAAGAACAAAAAGAATGTACAATGAATTAATTCTATCATCTTATTAAAAATATGATGAGAGTAATTTATTCTTATATATATTCTTTCTCTTTCAGGAAGAAAAATGATCAAATAGCTGTAGCCTAAGAGTTTCCATTTTCCCAAATACTGTATAGCTTGATGCCTGTGTCTGGCTTTTCTTTTCATTATTGGGTTCTTATGGGGCCTTCCAGAGTAGTTAATCAGATCTATGCAATATGTATGACCTGCCACTCAGGGACAAGGCTCTGAAGGTTACCAGAGAGTGTAACATTGGTCCTTTCCTGTGCTGGGCAGGAAGACAGCAAAGATCATATCATTGTACAGGATGGCCATGTCAGATATTGCTCAGATGGTCCAGTCTGGGATCAGGCTGCAAGCCTACAACACTCTGTATTACCAATTTTAAATTTTCTGCAGTCTATCTTGTTGGCCATTGTAGCAGATCTGCACATCCACGAGCTATATATGCTGCAGAATAAGTTCTTTATAGTATAAGGAACTGCTGATGAGGAAACTTGTCTTCCTGTTTACAAATATATATAGATCTCTGAAAGAGTCTTGAGTAGCAACAGTACAGAAATAACCTGCATCACTCGCCATGCCAACCACATCCTGACCTTATAAAAGATTTGTACAATATCTGCACCTTCCCTAAATCAGATGAAAACCAGAAATATGCTTTTGAGGTAGACAGTATCTCTATCTTCATGGAAGATTTTCAAGCTCCCATTGTTTTTTGCAAGCTTTAGAACCCCTAGACCAGTAAGATGAATGGTTTGCAGGAGTATATTCAACAAATGTGTGTGTTTTACATTTTTGTTTCTTAATGTATTATTCATCAAGCCTAGTTATGTGCATATTATTGTTATGAATGGCTTTCTATACAGTTATAAGGATGATGCTTTCAGGATAGCTTATTAGTCATGTAGTTTATCTGCCATGTTTAAAAGTACCCTATGACCTGTGGATTCTACAACGATTGATTAGTCATTTATTAAGACATCTAGCAATCCATTATTCATTTTCCATAAATTATTTACAAACGTGCTTCTTCTTTGATGCATGACTGCTATATTTAGAGTACATAAATAAGTCAGGAAAAGCTAATTCCTGCAGAGTCCTAACATTGATAAAGATTATATCAATAACCAAGTATCAATCCAATGGTAATTTTAGTTCAAAATAATATTTAGTATTAAAACAATGAAAAATTTCACCTCTGTGATTGCAAGTCTACCAGAAAACTTATTTTAAATTAGTTTTTTAAAATATAGAAGGCCATCTTTTCTATCACCCTGTGTAGAAATAAACCATAACCTTTGATTTGTGTGAAATTAATTCTCTGTTTTCCAGGTGCTGGCAAATTCTATTTCTCCACAAATTTTCTACAGAGACATGGCAAGGTATTTACATTTTTGTAGCTGTGTTAAAAGGGGGAACTGAATCACAAGCATGCTTAAAATCCATGGGTGGTTTGATTTCAGCCTGGTTTAATAAAGTCAGTTTCTGAGGCTCGTGAAGGATTAATGAATGTGAGATGGAAATGGTTGTGCCGGTGGGAAGCCAACAAACTTCTGCCATTCATATAATTTCTGTCTTGTCTTATCCTATCTTAGCTTATCTTATCTTATTTTGAGTCATCATGTAGTGCCTGCATCAGAAAACTGACTTTATGTATTTTTCTGAGTTTTATTATTTTTCTGAGTTTTATTCACACCATGTCAGGTAAAATTAAAAACAAAATTCTAAAAATTCCAGTATTTTTTATTATTTTCTGTTTGATAAAAAATATACATGTCCCATGTCCTTTTTCAGAGCAGAGTAAAACTAACATCCAAGAAGCAGTCTCTATACTTGAAGAAAAAGTGTGGTCAATACTGTTGTTTCTGAGATAGTTATTTTTATTTTAACTATTTCTTTAATTGAAGAGAAAGCATGGGAAGTACTGACCACTACTCTTAGATAAAATGGGACAGACCTTCAGAGATTCCACATGTAAAGATCATAGTACTGAACTACATTGCATATTGTGTGACAAGCCCACACAGAGAGCACAGTGGACTCACAGTTCTGATGTAACTAGAATCACTTTAAAAACTTGAGTACAATAATTTAGTTCAGCTTAGAATTAATTTACAAGATCAGACAAGGGGAATTGGCTTCAAACTGACAGAGAATTGGTTTAGATTTGATGTCAGGAAGAAATCCTTCCATCTGAGGGTGGTGAGGCTCTGTTTTCCCACAGAAGCTGTGTCTTCCTCATCCCTGGAAGTGTTCCAGGCCAGGTTGGATGGGGCTTGGAGCAACATGGTTGAGTGGAAGGTGCCTCTGCCCACAGCAGGGGGTTGGAATTACATGGCTTCAAAGGTCCCTTCCAACCCGAGCCTTTCTATGATTTTATGTAGTATTATTCTGAATTTTCACAACTGGAAAGTGTCAAAGGTGTTTCAATGCCCATGAGAAATTAGGAAGCCTCATCACTGCTTGAAAAAATCTACGTTTGACACTATGTAGATATTATAAGGCACAAAATAACTGCATTTTGTGCTACATTCTTTTGCTGACTGTGCCCATTAATGAGATAAAATTTCTTAAAAATCAGGAGGAACAGAGAAGAGCCCAATACAAAAAGGCAGTGAAAAGAGAGAGATCTCCTTCACCCAGAGCTGGCCAGTCTGTTTGAAGTCTGACTCAGCTGGGCTTGTGAGACAATGGGGAGTATTGCGCTGCCTCCACATCTTCTGCAGATAATCATCACTCTCCATTAATGTCAATATGTGCCAAAATAGAGGCAAAAAATATCAGGCAAATATAAGCTTTAGAAATGCGGGCAGGCAGACAGCAAGAGTATGACACTCTCTGTCAGCAGGAAGCCATTTTAGAACTCACACAGTTTAAACAATTATTTTAAATATTTTCTCGCTATAACTGGTGTATAGAATAATGAAAGCAAAAGAATGAGTGTACTTGCGTGTCCTTCATGGATTATTTGCTTTTGCTCACCCTCACCACATAAATAAGAAGCAACATGTTCCAGTGACATCTGACTCCTTTGCTACCTGTACCTGCTTCCTCAGACAATATATTATTGTGTTTGTAACATCTTCTCTGTGGTTCCCACAGCAGCTTCAAAAACACTGTGGTTTGTTGACAAAACAAATGAGCCTGAGACACTGGTGATGGACACTCTTTCCCAGAGTTTTCATCCAGAAAGGATCACTTCAGTAACCATAGACGAGCTTTTTAAAGCAGAGGAAGAAGGAAAATAAGAGAGCTCGGCAATTTGGTTGCTATACACGGGGACTCAGAATCTTATTTGACTACAAAATATCTAATTGACCTTGAAGCTGAAACAACTGTCGGGGAATCTGTTGCTTCAATTGCTTTCTGTCAGCTCCTCAGCTAGCTGTTTCTTCCTTTTAGATTTCAGCTAAAAAGCCCCAGGCTGGTAGAAGTGTGATAGCACTGGGCCAGGGTGAGAAGGACTGCATATTCAGACAGAAGAAAAGTGCCTTCTCGGTATTTGCTTTAATTTTTGCATTGCCTTTTATGCAAAATCTAGTGACAGCTACTGAATCAAAAGATGTGAAAAAAACTGAAAAGGAGGTTAAAAAAATCTCAGAAGAAATGCTGTGGCAAAAGGTGATCAGGCATATCGTGCATAGATTTAAATGAATAAGCAATTAATACAAATACATTTATGATTATTGAACAATGTACAAAGCTAGAGGCAAGTTCAGAACAGAATCTCAGGTGCTTTTTACAATATATTACGATGTGGATTTCTTGATGTCATGAGATTTTTGTGTGTCTATGACTGTAGGGTACTTCAGGGGTCTCTTTTCTTCCTTACAAAAGTAGGAATATTCATATATCAGTCCTGCAGTCTAAGTAGACCACTGGTTTTAGCAATCTGGAACCCTTTATACCCTGCCCCAAGATTTAACATATGAAACCTAAAAATTTCCAAGAAGTTCTCTTCCACAGCATTTTTATCTTCACTGATACAAGTTTCAATAACTCTCATTTTAACTTTTTTGCTGAAATTGTGTTAATCTACCTGTCAGAGATGTAAAATATGCATAATTTCTTCTTCCTCAGCAGCAATCTCAGGAAGACTGAGGAAGAATGTGTGGCCACTATCGGCAGCACCCCAGGATATCTTCTCTAGACTAAACAAACCCTTCAATCCCTCTGCTTAGGTAATTTTTCCAGACCCTCTCTGATCTCCCTTCCTAGTTATATTTTCTGAATACCCATACCATGCTTTTTTTGAACTGATATGTTCAAAACTGCTCAAGAGTCTGCAGATAATAGAAGATATCCTATCAATATTAATATTGTTTCATTTTGACTATTAAAAAGTACCCTTATGACATAAAGAATTGATTAATTTACTGCAGAGAAGTTTATTTTTCTTACTCCAAAATCAAGGAAGCTGCACAATGTCAAGCATTTTTTTCCACAGCAGAAATAAGTTTAATTTGAAATAAAAGATCTAGTCTGTCCACTAAGGTATTTCTTCAAATCTACTTAAAGTTTTTAAATGGTGCAACCTCACAGTAAATTGTCAAATTACCTCTAGTAAGAGTATGAAGAATGCAGTGGACTTAACCAATTTTCAAATGTTTGAAAAGAGGTAAGGTGAGATTTACCTTTAGCCACCACTTTTATGTTTTTTTTTTTTTTTTTTCTTTCCAAGGTGTTGCAGACCACAGAAAATGTCTGGGCATTTCCCTTTACCAAAACAAATTGTCTTCGCAAAACCCCATCATTTTGTTTTCTTTGATATTTTCATAAGAAACTCCAAGACTGGAAACTCATACTTAAGTTACTGTATCTTAATTATTACCATATGTCCTCTAAGCCACCATCCAGTGTCTGTGCAACCTGGTCTAGTGGAAGGTGTCCCTGCTCGTGACAGAGGGGTTGGAATGAGATTATCTTTAATGTCCTTTATAACCCAAGCCATTCTCTGGTTCTGTGATCATATGGTGGTACTTTTAACTGCAATACATAACAAGCAATTTGATTTACAACACATGGGAAGGAGTTAATCCCAGCTGAAGAACTTTAAATTTACTGATGTTAAATCCTGCATATAAGAGATAGGAAATAAATTTAAATTACAGAATGAGGATCCCTTAAACTGGAGTGATTTTGTCAAAAGCCTGAGATGAAAGAAGATTCTATATCCTGAAGTAATTCTTCCCCTGTGCTTTTGATTGTTCCAAGGAAACAGATAAAAGATAACAGTCGACCAATTAGCAAATTAATTTTGGTAATAAAAGTGGTTTGGTATTAGCGGTTAGTCACAATAACTCCCACTTAATGACATCGTTGCAGTGACATGTCTTTATATTAGATTCAGATACCATCAAAGGGAACATGGTCACCTACTTTTTTCTTATTAGGGTAAATGGTGGAGGCAATCAGAGCACTATAATCTCTGAAAGCTAGTACAGTTTTCTAGACTAAACAGGGTGTCTGCCACCTAATCCTTACATGATCACTTTTCAAACAGATATAAGAAAGAGACTGCACCTTATATAATGATAAGAAAATTACTTTTAATGAGAGATAGTGCTTGTAGTAAAAGAATAAGAAAACTTCTTTCTCTTTGAAAGTAGTTCAAGAGATTTCCTTTGGGATATCTAAGCACCTATCTCCAGATATGATGGTTCAGATTTCCCTTTTGAAAATTTGATTGGTAAGAGATGTCCAACAGCATGTGATTAATAACCTACAAATTTAAAGCTTTTGGATGGATTTTCAACCTTTAAAAATGCATAGGAAATAAGAGGAAACACCCACTATTTCTACCATACCCTGCATAGTCTGGCAATCAATGTCAGAAGGCAATTGCATTTGAGGAATATCCTTTCTATTAAGGAGCCCTTATGGGGAACTTTAACAGAATGTTAAATTGTTCAGGGAATAGCATGACCACTATTTCAGCACCGTGTATGTTTTATAAGAAATAAGTAACATGAGCATTACATTTCAGAAAAAATCCCCTTCAGGAGCATAGTTTTGCAGTTCCAGTAGTGGAATAGAAACCAGTACTAGCCATGGAGCATCACAGTTGCAGTTATGGGAGTCAGAGCTTCTAGCCTGTGACTTTTTAAAGGTGTAACTGCTTACAGTGGGTATATTTTTCCTCTTAAAGCCACGGAGACCCTCCCTCAGGAAAGGTCTGCTGAGATTTCTGTGTGTGAATTAATGCACATAGGTTATACAAAGGGACCAAGAGTCTTTGGAAATACAAGCAGGAAACAGTGAGAAAAGATTCAGCCTAGAAGAGTGGAAAAAACCTATCATGGAATACCTCTGGAGAGAGTTGTGTAAAGAGGTAATCTGAAGCAGACATTTGGCAAATGGAAGATGTGATATTTAGGTTGCAGCAATGAAGGAAACCTGTGGGGTGACAACAAGCTATTTCTCTGGTAGTCAAACACAGGCAAAGGGAATAGCAGAGTGTGAATGTGCTTTTGGGGAGTCCTTCAAGGGACATGGCTCAGAGAGGAGGAACACATACCATCACTCAGCCATGTTGGAATTATAATGATCCAAAACCATTTTTATAATAAAAAGAAGGAGGACAAACAGTTGCTTTAAGGAAAAAAAATGATCATTGAATATCACAAAGTGACTGGGGAAGAAGTGTCTGATCAGACAATCAAGAAACAAGAGGGGCAATAATTGTCAGCACATTGTGTGGAAATCTGTTTTTATTGTGGGGGAAGGAGAATTATTAAAGATGGTCTAGGGGGCCCAGGCAAAACAAATAGAAGAAATTAAGCACACACACACAAAAATTAGGCTGAATGAAGCAATTAACAGTTCTTAATAGAGAAGTCTATTAGACGAAGAAATGTTCTCCTAAGGGACACATCTGTAAGCTCTTCAGTGCAGGCACCATGACTGCTTATATGTTTGCACTGTACCCAGCACAGTTGGGATCCTGATCTTTATTTGATCCTGGGGGTTCCACAGCAATAGAAATAACAAACAGCAATAATTACACACTGAGGTACAGCCGTAGGGGACACGTGCCAAGGCTGAACTCTCCTCCTAGCTACACTCAGCTGAGGTCAATGAGATTGTTTGGATACAGGCTGGTAGTGCTAACAGGACAATTTAGCCTGGTTCATCTGCAAAAATATAATATGTGTTGTTTCTGCCCCAAAATCTACCTGACTATTCTTTGTTGTAGAGCCATGCAGGCTGGACATTATCTAGTTGCACAGTGGGGAATATTTCATACGCATGTGCTAGGGCTCACTGGTAGAGGTGCAGAACCAGGGCCTGGAATGCCAACAAGTGTTTCTTCAGAGCAATAAAATTTCACAGGAGCTGCAAAGCAGAAATTATCTCCTTCAGGACTGAGAGGGTACAGCCTTTCTTCCCCATCACCTGCATTTCAAGGAAAATCTTGATCAGTGTCTGGTTCTTTCTCTAGGAAGGAATTAAGAGAGCAGACCCTGAGATATGTCCTTTCACTCCTGCAGAAACAAGGATCCTAGAGACCATGCACACTAGGCACCCTGGCAGTGCAGAAGCTTGGGAGCAGTGGGTTAGAGACATTTCTGAGGTAGGTTACATGGAGATGATAGCCTTCACTGACAAGAACATCGTACTTTTCTCTCTAAAGTGCTTGCCTTGTTTTTCCCTGGATGCATTATGATTGTTGTTATTATTATTATTATTACTGTTTTAATGGCTTAAAGCAAAGAAGAGCTTGGGCTTGTCAGAAAACTGAGCAATTGATGAAATAGCAGTTGATGACAGCAGTCCAATTCTAATAATTTCCTGTCTTACTTTGCTGGTATTGGGTGTACTTTAGCTAAATGACTGCAATAAGTAATGCATTTTCCGTCAGCTTTATCCCTGACTCTTGTGCATCTGAGAAAGACCCAGCAGTGGGTTTGGCAGATAAAGTGAAAAGCAAGTCAGGAACTACCATTATGAAATGCAGAAAGTCAATTTGAATGTCAACAAGAAAGGCATGGGATGCAAGCTTTAAAGAGCTCCGCTTTGAGAAAATGAGGTCACCACATTGTTTACCCTGACTAACTGCTCATGTTTCAGGCTGTAGAAGAATGCCACGTTTAGATGGTTTTTTTAATTTCACATTGATTGTTGTTATTTTAGACAACAGGACTCTCCAAACTTTTTGTTGATGCCTGATAAGTCAGAAGAAAAAGCTGCCTAAACCAAGAATTCTGTGAGCATCCAAATTTTATTGCATAATCTTTCTCATTTTTATGGAAAAAAGTTGCATTCTATCACTGTTAGAAGGGAGAAAGCCCAGCTGTGATATAGTATTACATAAGTTGGGTTTTTCTTTAGAGGAAGTTACTGGGCAGAAATGAAATAATTGTTATCTTGCATTTTGAGTCTGTAAAAGCAGTGAGTGAAGAGATGCCTGGGTTATAGGAGCCATGAGACACCCTTCAGCTTGGCTTCACTCTTTTTTGGTAAATCACCAGAAAGAAAAGAAAAAATAATGAACAACAAATGGCTTTAAAATTGATCACTAAACCCAGTGAAGTTCTTTGTATCTCACTTAGCTCAAATAGTGTTGTGATACTGGACAGATGTATCATACATAATGATCTGCCTTAGAAGGAGGGAGATGCATGGCAGGTCATTGATTAAACATGGCGCTTTTTATCATTAATGCTGAAACCAATACCCAAGTTACCATCTTAATTCCTGACTCAGAGGTGATGCCCTGGCTCCTGGGTTTTCAAACCAGATGCCATGTGACCATAAATAAGTAGTTTATGTGGGTTTTTCTGTCTCTGCTTTCTTGTATGTCCCACAAATACTCTTCTCCTGCAGTGCTGCCACTTAGCAACTTACAAGCTCTAATTTCCTTCCTGACATCAGCCCTGTGTTTCCATCATTTCCTCTCACTGCCTGCACAAAACAGACACTGTAGAGGCATGATTCATCCACATTTGAGATATCTGTTTTAGGATGGGATGAATCATGCTTGTTTCTCTCAAATCACTATAAAGGGAGACAAGGGTGACTAATCGAGATGTAGATGTCTGCAGTGCAGGCAGACATCTAACATTAAATGAGATGAATGCCACTCTCAGAGCCAGCTCATGTCTGACAGAAATGGTGACAGCCAGCTGGGTCCACCAGAGCTTTGGCTCTGGAACAGCACTACATGAAAGAAAATTACTTCCAAGGCCATTTCAAGACCAGATAATCCTCTTCTCATGGTATTCAGAGCCCAAGTTAATTAGCACGAAGGACACAACCCCACCCCATGCAAAACCAGGGCATCTCTGCATGTTTGTCTAGAATTAAGCAATTCTGAGGAGTTAGGTACAGGGACAAAGCAACAAAGCATAGTGACTCAGGTTTAACATCATTTTTGTGCTCAGCCATAGGACTGACCTTGCTGTGATTGAGCTGGCTCCATACAGAGATTCTTAGGTGTGGGTGTCTTTCCATGTTTTAAAGCAGCAGTGATGCTAAATGCATTTCCACAGCAAACAATCTGTAAAGTCACACTTGCTTCTGGAATCTGTAGAAAATTTATGAAAGCAGGTTTTGTGACAATATGCTGAAGTCTGGAGGCATTAATGGTTTTAAAACCCATTTTCTATGTTATTTATTTATATTATGACAGGCCTTATTATATAAAACATCTGTCTGAATAGGCTGAATGGTCCAGTTTTAGAGAAAGAAATACCATTGGTAGTTCAGCTAGTCATAATCCGCATATTACTTTCTACTTTTCTACAGGAAAATTTAAAGTAGATCATTTGGGTCTGGAATAAAATCACCGAGATTGTGTCATGACTGAGAAATAGTCACATCTAATCTCTTGGGGTTTATGGACTCGTTAGCTGGACAAAAGGCTTGCAAAACATGATAGAAATGGCCACAGCCTAGTTTTCTTGGTTATGTAGCTACTCAGATAATGACTTTTCCATCTTACCCGTACATCATTTAGTGCTGAATGTGTGCAAGCTGAACTCTAAGAAATGCCAGAACATCACTGAATTGTCTAAAGCAAATACATCCTCCATTTCCAGAGAATATAATCTGGTTCCTGAAACTCTGCCATGACACCTTATCTTAATCAAGCTTTTGAGGGAACTGAAAAATCTACAGATATAACTTAAAAGGAAAAAAACCTCAACACCAAACATTAAAAAAAATTGAATACATAAAAAATACATATCTTTATTCTCAGCAACAGTAAATGCCATTTTTAAAATGACCTTTTAGAGGCTGTTTACCTACATACTTTTAAGCAATGATACAGTCCAAACATATAACTTGCCCAAGACTGAACACTGAATTTTGAGTAAGTGATAGAACTAAAATCTTCTTTGTGTATTTTGTTCAGAAATACGTTAGTTGTACCATAAACGTGCCAGGAAAATTACAAAAAAAAAAAAAAAAGCATTAATAATGTTTCACTTTTGCTGACATTTTTGTATGAGTCAGTCATTGAACACCCCAATCATACAAAGTTTAATTTTGGGTATTTAACTGCTAAACTAACTTGCAGGGGATTGGGGTTTGTTTGGGTATTTAACTGCTAAACAAAGTTGGAGGGGATTGGGTTTTTTATTTTTTGAATATTTAACTGCTAAAAAAAGTTGAAGAGGATTGGTTTTTCTTCAGTTTAGCAGTTTTTTGAACTGCTAAACAAGGTTGGAGGGGATTGGTTTTATTTAGGTATTTAACTACTAAACAAACTTAGAGCAGATTAGTCAGCTAAGCTACATCTTCTCTCCCCCCCTTATTTGTTTAGCTTGTGAACAAAACAGCAATAAATTTAAGTTTTCAATAAAAGTAGGAGAATAAATATTTTATTTCTACAGAAAACTCTATCTTAGGTTAAAAATGTTTCACCAAAGGCAACATTTCAAATGAAAATGTACACAGAATAAAGGTGTAGTTTAAAAAGTCTGAACACAGGGTAAGATGAATGACTTCTTGGTTAGGGTGATGGGAAGAACCAACAAGGAGACCAGAATAGTAATTGATGGAAGTGATGACTAAACCAGTCTTATTTCCAGCAATAGAGGTAGAGGTAAAAAACAAAGAGACATTTAGGAGATATTAAGCAGACATAAGTGACAGGATTTGGATTTGGAGTCTGAGTGTGGAGCTCTTCTGTAACAACACTGGCTTTTGAATTAAGCCATCTATCAGCTTGGTGTCTTCATAAGGAAATGAAGCAAAAGCTGCTTCATATGCATCTTCCCACTAACAAAATTATAGATCATTACAACCCAGGAAACAGATCGTCAGCTGACAGATCAGTTACAAGGAGAGGTTTCCCACAGCACTGACTATGGCCAAGGGAAGAATTAAAGCATGTACTAAAGTCCATCCATCCATCAGAGAAACAGAACTAAACAACCTCAGTGTGAGAGTAACTTAGTAGCTCCAAAGTTTTAATATATTTATCCTCTCCATTGTGCAGCTGACAGCACCATCTATTATCCATGATTTAAGGGAGGGAGCTTAAACACATTTAGAATAAGTTTCTAGTTCTTTTCTTTTGAGGGTCTGGACTGTGCAGTGAAATGTGGCACAGAGAGACCTGAACCATTCAGGTTCAGCCAGCTAAACCTACTTATGAACAGGGCTTCTTAGTATGGGCATAACAGCATCCGTGTGCTCCAGTCCTAAAACAGAGCATCCTTAAGAACTGAGGGGTCATTTTGCTCATGGACATACCACAGGATAATTTGAGTTCTGAGAGCAATGGCATCCACAGTGTAGATTTAAATATCTTTGCCCTGGTCACTCATCAGTTCTTCAGAATTCAGCAAGACTGAATCCAAATTTACTGTTGCCTAATATTAAAAGACAGAACTCTTGTGACAGTGTTAAAATAGTAAGACAGAAAGGAGGTCTTTATTTGGTACTAGGTGACTCCATGGTGGTTGTGGGCATGCCTGGAATTAGATTTTTACAGTTTTTATAAATTTAATAACTTAGCACATGTAACAAATATTGTCCAGCTAGAAAAGCAGCTAGTTTGGTAAGTTTCCCATGGTTACTGCTCTATTGGAGTTGGTCCAGGGGCTTCTTTGTCCCATGTCTTGTTGGTCCTCTTAGATCCTCTTCGGAAAACAAAATGTCCTTTGTAGAGGTCCTCTTGAAAATAAGACTAAACAGTATTTCAGGAATGTGTTAGAAGACTAGCTTACTATTCTAAAAACTAAGAGAAAACATAGAAAAAATACCAGGAGCTGGTATAACCATATATTAACAGTTTACAAAGCTACAAATATATGGAAAACTTATAGAAAGCAAAAATCTTTAGGTATCATTATGACTTCAACACTATTATCCCAATGGATGGAGGACTTGTCTCCAAAGAACTGGATAGAGAGTGCCTTTGGCTTTAACTGGATTATCTATATTCGTGATCAGAGATGCATGTTTCCAGCTTCTTGCTGTAACTGGGGTTGAGATGTGGAATCATGGAATACACTGAGTTGGAAGGGATGAGCGTGGATCACCAAGTTGTTAGTACAGGTAGGGATTCCTGGGAAACTGAACAAAAAACTGAAGAAAAACTAAAGGAAAAATTGCTGAACTTCTAGAAATGCAGAAAATTCACAAAACAAAAACAAACAAAAAGCCCCCCAACAAATAACAACAACAACAAAAACAAGAACTACTACATTTTCCCTTCTTTTTTTAATACTTATGATTAACTCTAGACACAAACTCTAGAAAGCCATTTCAGCTAAAAACAGCACATTAGACAGGAGTCAAACTTCACATTGCAGCCCTTAGTGATCAACAACTGACTTGAGCATTAATGGACTATCTTTTCCATTAGGTAAGAGCCAATATATTGCTGCACTCTTATATTGTCTCTGTATTCCAATGTCCTAGTTTTCTCCAACTGCTAATTTAAAATGCTTTTCACTATTGCAAAGAGCACAGTTAACTGCTATAGAACAATTTTATTGCCCTAAAACAGTCATATATTTGCATTCATTACTATGAGTCTTAAAACCTATTACTGATATAAAAGTCAGGATAACAACATGAAGGGTTTGAAGGGCAGTAGATAATAGTCTGGAAAGAGCTCTGAAATGCCTGAAGTATCAGACATAAAAAAGCAATGATAAACAAGCTCATTATTTGTTAGTGATGGTTATGCTGGAAGGAACATTTTTTATATAATTTTTCTCCTTTTTAAAGTTTTATGGAGAATATATTTCAGTCCTAAGCTAAGTATAAATTAAACATGCTTTACCCAGCTGTTCTGTTAAGAAATAGCAAGAACTAATGAGCTGTATAGTGGCAAAGCTGTTAAGGCAATCTGAAAGGACTCTACAGGGCAATCTCTGAAGTATAAAAGAGAGAAAAGTCCTCTCTCCATAGTCATTTACTCCTTTTCAGACATTTGGGTTGATCTCAGCTCCACACCACCTTGAGCTACATGTGTTTTGTCTGTTTTACCAACCATAAAGGAAAAATATTAACTGTAATGTGAAGGGACATTACTTAAATAAAAAGTAAACTCTAAATCTTTTGGGATGACAATTTTTAGGTCAGTTTTCAGGATATGATTTCTAAAGTGCTCACAAGATATTATTTCCAGAATGTTTTCTTAAAGATAGAGGTGCGCTGCCCTGCTTTTCCAGAAATCAAGGCAATGAGGGCATCTGGCCTGCTAAGAAGTTGGTATTTAAAGACAGTATTTCCCTTGAAGTACCCTTGCAAATATAGGTTTGAGATAGATTTGATAGGTTTGAGATGTTTGATAGTCAGACACCCCTTCTTCCTTATCTTGAAACTTTTTTCCTCAAATATTAGCTGGTTTGTTCTTTCAGCAATAATCACTCATGAAAGCTTAGGATTTTCACACAAACTGCTTTAAACATAAGAACCAACACAAAGTACAGCTTACATTTTCATTGCAGAATAGACATTTTTGTTGGCTTCTTTACTGATCCTGGTGTAAAAGGTTGAATTCCGCTTATTTAATTTTCTCTAGCAGTTAAGATTGAGCAGTTATCTAAGATATTTCCTTTAACTGTTGTACAGCATTACTTCTCAAATGGTTGCAGATTAAAAATCAGTAATGCAACCAATCCTTACATATTCCCAGGTTTTGAAAATGTAAGTACTGAACAACCCCAGCCTCTCAGCTCCTTCTGGGGAGAAGTTGAAAATACTTTACTAGAACACCTCCTCTTGAAGGATGCTCTGTAGAGATGGGCAGAGGACTTTTGAATTACTCATCTCAAGACTACATACCAAGAGTTTTGATATTACAAACCTTAATGGAACCAGGGTATTTATCAAATTATGGCAAAGATGTATTCCCCTTCTATTTCCTTCCTGAAAGATAAAAAAAAAGCTCATATTTTTTGTGTTATGTGTGGTTGGTTTTTCAAAATCCAATTTAGCTTTTCAAAATCTGATTTAGCTTACCATGTTTGATTATTCCCCAAAGTTTCTATGATATCTAACAGAATCAGATCCAGACTACATAAAATTATTAAATAGGTAGCACTGCATTTTTTCTTCATCATTATCACCATTATCATTGTCATTATTGTCATTCATATTAATATTGTCACTGTTATTGTTATGATTAAAGCATCCTCGTTCCAAAACAAAGTTCCATCAGCATAAAAACCTTATTAGAAAAGGATAAATATGTGCTTAGTTGGTGCTTGACCTAAATTTTAGGCTCTCTTTATAGCTGATGAAGAGAAATTCACCTAGACTGGTTTATAAATCCACTTTAGAATATGGTGAATTTGTACCAAACAAATGTAGATGTTTCTGTTGGATACACACACAAGTTTTAGGGGATGGTCTGTTTCCAAAGCACTCAGGCACCATTTTTTTTGTAAACCCTACATAAAACACACCCAAGAATTTTTTGTAGTGTTAGTAGGATGCAGAAACCACTGTGATTTTGATTTCATAAACTGTATCTCATATCTTATTAGTCTGTAACAGCCCCATGAATTCATAGCTCTACAATCAGGAATGAGGAAAGGAAGTCAGGAAGAGCCTTCCTCTCCTATTAAAAAATTAGCCATGCAGTGAAAGTTATTGAAAATTCTGGTGAAAGAGGTTAGACATGTAAAAATAAAAAAATACTGAATAAAAGGTAAAAAGGAAAGGAAAGAAGGAAAAAAGAGTGAGAAGGAAAGAGAAAGAGAAAGGAAAGAGGAGAAAGAGAATGGAAAGAGAAAGAGAAAGAGAAAGAGAAAGAGAAAGAGAAAGAGAAAGAGAAAGAGAAAGAGAAAGAGAAAGAAGAAAAAAACAGGGGAAAGCAAAATAATAAAAGAGGAAAAAGAAGGAAAATGCTGTGTTGAATTTCCCTGGTGGTTTTTATTTTACTGTGATGGAGCATCTGAACCCACCAGTCTGCATTATATTTTGGACACCTGGGAGTTTACTTTGGCTTTATACACATGTCAAGACTTTTTAAAAAGTCATTCACAGGACAAAAGAAAGCTAATTAAATACAGGCAGAGTATAAAAAACACAGCCCAAAACTTCCATTAATATTATTCAAAGTTTGTATTCATGTAATGTTACAGTTGCTAGGGCATTTCTGTTTTCTTCAAATCTAGAACTGATTTTTTTTTTTCTTCTTTCAAACTGAAAATTTGTTTTGTTATTAAATAATGCTAAAGAAACAGGAGCAGCTGTGAATGGTGTACATTAAATGCCACAATTTTAATAGAAGCCGAGATGACCTCAGATGAGTTGTGAGCTGATCATTTTGTGTTAATCAACCTCACTGTAGTAATGACCAGGTTGAAATCATTACCTAACTCCTTTAAAAGGACCAAGTGTTTCAAAGAGATCGAAACATTGCTAAGGGATCAGTCAGGCTCTCCACACAGGGCACCAGGGGTTAAAGCGTGTGGGATGCAGTCATGCTATGTAACATGGTGGGACTGAGGCTGACACAGTCATAGATGGATCACCCAGTCTGCAAACTGTGATTCCTCATAAATCATTATGAAAAATAGACTGACTCTGCCAGTTCATAAATTCAAGGCAAGTGTCTATTTCCATAAGGCCCAAGCAGACAGTCAGTATTAAGGATGCAAACATGCCACCACCACATGCAGTAGTTAATGTGTTAGCATTTTAACAAATTGAGCCACTTCATTGGCCTATTTATCAGTTCAAGCTATTTAGAAATGTTGCTACCATATGTTGTCCATTGAAATGAATGCTAAACATTGCATTTATAAATGGTAATTTATGACTCATAAACGTCTCAGCTATTAGAGTCATTCTGCCACTGTGACTGGAATTGATAACAGTTTCTGCACTTCATGTTTTGGTTTTTTTCCACTACCCTCATTTCAGGAATATCATTGATATTAAAGCTTTAATTTCTCATAGAATATGTTGTTTAAAAGACTATGTGTATCAGAGAGAGGTTATTTCTGTGTGCTATCCACCCCATAAATTGATTTCAGTTTTTGAGTAAACTTTCAGCTTTTGAGTAAACTAAATATTTTTAAAAATTCCTCTGGAGTATGTGAAGTGATCAGTTTTAAGTTATAATAAACCTGGTTTAAAAAACAAATAAAGCATATTTACCTTCTCTGCAAAACCTTTTCCCAATCTGTATTTACCTTGGTGCAGAGGAGATGAGCATGAAGTTACATCCTCTAAAATTCTTCCTATTACAAAGTGTAAGTGCTCAAGCAGATTTGATGTTATAAACTTGAAATTAACTCTTGGTGAAAATTCCTGACTGGATATTTTAAATGTATGATATGAAAATATTATCTATGTGTTTTCCTGTGAATGCTGTTTCCCAGTGATAAAGAGACAACCTTATGGAAAACTGAACCTGTCAGAAAGGGTAGTTTTTATCAAGAAGGTTGATTGTAAGTTCCAAGGTGCTTTTAAGGCTAAATTTTCAAAGAGCCTTTGGAGTTCTACTCCAAAGTGGAAATAATCTGTAAGTTTCGCATCCAGAAGTTTGGTGAGTATAATTTTCTATCATAAAAACCATCTTGACAGGTCAGTTCATTCTGTTCAACTCACAGAGATCTTCACATGGCATGAATGTGTCTCATGAATGTCTCTCCAGAGGACTAATGAAGAAATCATTTGAGTTCATTTAGACCAAATACTTGATTTTTAGATAGGTCTAATTACAGATGGAATTTCAGCTCTGGGAAACACTCTTATATGTTTCTTATGCTTTTATACAAATATCTAAAGGCATCCAAAGAAGCTAAGGAGATCTAGAAGGACTTTATCAAGACTTGTCAGCTGTCTGCAAATATCTCATGCATGTGAACACAGACACACAGCTCACTACTCTTCTTGAAAATTTCCCTGAATATAGAGATGATTTCTGTAGAGCTGCCTGTGTTAACTAGACAGATGAAATGTGTATCATTGCATGTCATCAGTCAGATTTGAGACATCCCTGATGAAGACACGCTACACTGATGAAAACAGTTCTGGTTTAGTGCTCAAGGATGGATTTTGCACAGATCATAGTCCCCAGTCAACATAAGCCAAGCAATAACAATGCAAATCCTCAAATCAGCATCTTGATGTCGGAACATGATTTAAACCTTGGTGTTAAATGTGGTTTTAGGACATTATCTATTTAAAAACTTCTAAAGAGATATTCTTGCAAATCTTAATTTCTTTTCCTGGCTGAAAGACAGGCTGGGTTACAATGGATAACAATATATTTTACCTTTCTTCTCCTTCTTGAATATGGCCCATGTGACTACAGACAAGGCTTTTGGCCTGCCATATTTTATTCTTCTGTGGAACAGAGATCATTTATATTTCTCAGAGGGTTTATAAATGAAAAAACTGTACTTGAGTACAGCAAACCCATATGGTATGACTGTGATGCTCAAGGCAAAGGATGGAGAGAAAATCATACAATATAAAATAATCAGAATTTTAGGTCAGATATTAATCTCAATGAGAACCTAGTTCTTAGCTTAAGGATTTTGATAGTATTGTCTGAAAAAACACCTACCTCAGGATCTTGAAATCTCTTTTCATGTCTAGAATAATACCTTCAAGTAGCCTCTATTATTACAATGAAATTAAAAAACGATGATATCTGCTCTTTGGGGTTGTGAGTATAGAGGATGTCGAAAAACAGCCTTCATTAAAAACAGGATGTATGGAAAAGATAACATGAAAAGCAGCTATTAAATTCATTTGTTATCAGTGGCAATAACACTAAGAAGTCCTATTACAATAGTTACGAGGAAATATCTTTGAAATATCTTCTGCAAACATTAATTCAATCTAAAAATTAAACTTCTGCAAACCAAAAAAAAAACGAAAAAAAAACATTTATCAGTGGAATGAAAGGAAACAAAATTACTTGCTTGACATACTGACAGTCAGAATGCAAAATACAGAGCAGAAGGCAAGGCTGGAGATCCCTCTTGTTCAGTTTTACAAGCATTTTGGGATATTATATGTTGAGCTTCTGGCTTGTGCTGTGACTGTTATGGCTTTTACAGCTGACATGGAGTCTTGTGTGGTCAGCATATGAGTGAGTGTTGAAGGAAATAGATATGGTATCATGCAGTTTTATTTCCTCTTTTTAAATGTTGTTAACTGTGCTGTGAAAATGCCAGTTTGGTGTTGTTTCTTCAGTTTTTGGGAAATCTTTCTGTTTCCACCCTCATATGGAAGTAAATAGATTTTTTGAGCTCCAACAGAAAAAAGTAAAATGTTGTGATTCCACTGAAATGGTTCCTCTAGAGCCTATGTTTTATTTATTTTTAATTCAAAACAACATCTGTTTGTTTGTTTGTTTTAATGCTTGTGAAATGCCAAAACAATTCATCTATTTATTTTGCAAAGGACAAATTAAATTCAGGCTTGAGATCTTGACTTTCAGAAGTGCAGGTCACTTGCTGCTCTGGCTAAAGTTAAAATCACATTCATGAACTCAGCACCTCTGACTCATGAAAATGTTACTTTGAAATGTTTGACTTTCCTTTAATAAGTCCATTAAAATATTTGCAACCAGGGACTGCAAAAATGAAAAAAAAAAGTGCTTTGTAGAGAACAAGTTAGAATTCTGGTCTGTTATGTATTGCTAAATTTGAATATCAATCCTTTACAGCAAGTGTTGTTTTCATTCAAAACCAATAAAAATTAAAACCAACAGATGGCAGATGTTAAAAAATGTTTTCTGGCAAAGAAATTGCTTTTTGGCTGAATAGAAAATTTGGGGATCTTATTTATTTTACTTTTAACTTGGATCTGCTCTTAGGTTCTACTGCAACTATCTTTTCTGTGGTTCTACTATTCATGTGTCTGAGGACAAAAGATCACTGCTGTATTATTGAAATGGGGTAAAACACTGAATTAGTAATAGTAATTCCAATACAAATTGGGATTTCTTTTTTCTACTCAGTATTTTATCCTTATTTTTTCAGTGGTAATAGCATGTGAAAAATACAGAGAATAAATTAGATATTAGGTTTTCAAAGTGAAGTTGTTTCATTCTGAGCACAGTGTCAAGAAATTAAACACACAAAGCTTGAGTATGCTACATTGACTTACGATGCTTAATAAAGTAAATGGGAAGAACTGGGAATTTGAATACAATGATTAATTTGATCTATCTTTAGTGTCCTGAGACCATGAGCGGTGTCCTAGTCTGACTGCTCCCAAACTGACAGCAAAGGGAGCCTAAGGTGTCTAACACAGCCACATGATCTGGAGTTTAATATTTTTCCTTTTATATACTAAATCCCAAAAAGAAAGATGTCTCACTTCTTTGATGATTCTCCCAATAGTCATAAGTAACAGGAGCATGCAGGGGCACACTGATAAAAAAAGAAAAACAAACAAAAACAAACAAACAATTTAGAATGATAATAATACATTCAATTTCAATCAGAGGATGAGAGAAAGGTTTGGGTTGGGAGGAGTTTTAAAGATAATTTTGTTCAAGCCCCTGCCATGGGCAGGAACACCTTCCCAGGTTTCTCCAAGCCTGGATCTGAACAATTCCAGGGATGGGACATTGAGTTTCTCTGGAAAACCTGTCCCAGTGCCTTACCACCCTCCCAGAAAAGAATCTGACCCTACAATTCCTAAAAAAGGAAATAAATAATAAAATTAAAATAAAAACAAAGGAAGATAAAATTACATGAGTGGAACGCAAGTGTCAGTGAGTTTTTCTTGAAATATTGCTCCTCAAGGAAATTATCTAACTGTTTTGTGGATAGGTATAAGCTTTAGGGCATCTGTTGTGGTAGAGCCATTCACAAAACTGCAAATAGTACAGTCAACTCAGAAAAAAAGGAGCCCACTCAAACCTCAAACTGTGTTGTAACAGCTTCTGAATTCTATTGCCAACTCTACAGGGAACCTCTGAGTTGTTGACAAATTTTAGGGTATACACACACACTTCTAAATACAAATTTATACGTTTAATTTTAGGGATTTTTTTTCATCCTGTGTTTGGATCCCAGTAGGATGATGATATAGTATGGACTTCCTTTCCACAACCAACAGAACAAAGTCTTTTTTTATCCTTTATGTAAAGAATTGACTAAAGAATGATCTGTGAATATTTTCTGTTATTAATGCTAATTTCCTAATATGATTATTCACTCTAATAATCTTAATGAACAGCAAGTGGCAGCCAGAAATGAAAGAGAACACATTGTTATATCTTTTCAAGACATAAAACTGTTTCTCACTCTTGTCTGATAGCAGAATGACTGAGATTGTTGATTTTCAAAAGATGTGGCTGTGCTCCAAGGTGACATCAAATCTCAAAAGCATGGAGGCAAAGATCTGTCCCATATCAGTTTGTCTCTGGGGCAAATACTGGCTTTTCAGAAGCTTTTCTTTCTCTTTGAAGCACCCTTTAATAGTCATATGAATAATCATTCTATTCCATCTGGCCAATGTCACCAACAATTACTGGAAATCCAGGGATGGGCTACAAGACATGGTAGACACTTTTGTCAGTGAATGAAACTCTGTAAGAAACTCAGAAACTTCACTGCCTGGAATTCTTTGAGCTAGATATTTGTTTTTAATAGGGAGATACATTGTGCAGGACTTTGTGAAACCTACTCTTTACTTGAGCTGGTATCAACCTATAGCACCCACAGCATCCCATGGCATCTTTGCACATGTTGTTCAAAGCTGAAATTGCTGTTGTTTCTCCAAAAGTCACTGCTCTTTTCTGCTCTTGCTTCTCCATGTCACAGCTTTACAGACCTCTGTCCTGGTTTTCCTCAACTGGAATTATTCAGGCTGGAGATTCCAAAGTATCTAAGTCACTCCACATGTAAACCCCATTTTATTCCTTCCACCTGTCTGACCACTGTTCTCTGACCATTCTTGATTGACACATTGTAAACAATGAGATTTTGGGACATAGACTCAATGTTGATGGTTCAGCCCAGTTCCTGGGGGTTTTTCTAGCCAGGTCAAGCTGTGCTAATCTATTCCTGATGGCTAACAGGATTTTCATTGCAGATATTTTCAGTTCAGGGATTGCTATTAAACTCAGTGGAAAAATATTTCACAAATAAATATGCCCCTGAATCAGAGCTGTCTCCCTGAAAGTTCATTAATTTGTTTCACTTCAATAAGAAAAGTTGAGAAAGAAAAAGGAAACAAAACCTTATGAAATAAAATCAAAATCAGCTTATTGGTTATTAACCTTGTCTCTCCATCAATGGGAGAGTGAGAGGCTGATTTGTTTCTTTCCACACAAAAGATGTGTGCTCATTCTTGGGGTTTGAGGCCATATCAGATAAAAAAAATTGTTTCCTCAAGTCTTTTGGTTCTTTCTTGTTTGGTTAAGAAAAATAGTTCTGTCTCAGCCAGAGTAGGGCATCTCTATTTGTAATCTTGTTGTGATAGTTTAGTTTGACTGCCAAATACAAAAACTATTAACAGAGCAGCCTGTCATGCTATAGATGCATTGATGCTATGTCCTCTACACTGGCAGATGGTTAGAAAGAACACCAATAAATGTAGAGATAAAAGAGTGATTAATTTAGTCTCAGAAGATACAACAGTGAAGGAGGTATAAAAGCTGGAGAAGTGTTCATGGGAACACGTAATTTTCTTTATGTTCCTCTGGTTTTCTTTGTAATTGCAAAGTCCGCACAAACTTATGGGGCACAAATCATAGATTCAGAGGTGCTTGGAAGGAACTTGTGGAAGTTTTTGGCTCAAACCACCTCTCAAAGCACAACCAGTTGGATGAGGTTCCTCAGTGCATTGTAGAGTCAAGTTTTAAACATCCCCAGAAAAGGAGATTTCCCCTGGACAACCTGATAAAGTGCTTCACCATCTATAACCATCTAGATTTTTTCCAAATATGTAGCCAAAATTTCCCAATTTCCCACCTCTAACTTACACCAACAACTCCAGCTTCCCTACCTGCAGCAGGTAGGTGCAGACAGCAGTAAAATCCAGCTTATTCTTCTCTTAAAGTGAAATTTCCACCTTCACCTTATGCCTCATTATTTCCATCCCCCCAGTCATCGCCTGCTCACGTAGTCCTGAATGATGCTGGCTGCTTCCCTGCACAGGAACACTAGTGACTCCTGCTCAGCCTCTTGGCCATCAGAATTCCCAGCTAATTTTTGGCAAAGCTGCATCCTGTTTACTCAGGTCTCCCATCCTAAAAAATAAATAGACTGGGATAGATTAATCCCACAATCAGATATTTTTTCTTCATAAACTGTAAAGGCAATATAGAACAATTATTTCAAGTGTAGTTATTGATCTTGAAAATACCTAAATTTCAAAATTCCTGCACTTGATTGACAAAAAGTATGATTCTGTAGAAAAGATGTTAGTAATACTAAATTAGAATTATGGGGAGATATCATAGAGGGATGCCAAGGAGCAAGAATACAAAAAAACATAAGGGAAGATTGCCCTCCTTCTTGGGCTCTTGCTTAGATATTTCTCTATGAGCATTAAATTGCTTCCTAGGAACTGCACACAGGGCTAAGATTCCAAGAATACATTATCTTGCCTGCTGTTTGACATTTTATGCCAGGCTTGTAAATAAAATAAATTACACTTAGAATACATATAAATTCCTTACCAAAGATTTCTGTCTTACTCCTCTCAGGAAACAAAAATGTTTACGTGACACTGACATCAAAATAAACAGTGAAATACAGAGGTATAGTGAAACAATATTTTAATTTCCTTTTAACTTCAGTTTTTAACTTCAGTTTCCCCTCCCCATTTTTCTGCATGTATTGCAAGCTTCTTTCTTTTTTCCCAGTTCTTGGCCCTGAACAAAAAAGGAGTGAACTGAGGAAAGACAGCCCACTTCTTATTGAAAACAGCTGTTTTAAGAACAGTCAGACAATTTGCTCTCATAAACATCCACCCGACACTTCTGTGAAGTTCATTTTGTTTCATTCAAAATCACTCTGCAGTTTCACAGTGGTGTAGTGATAATGGCAGAACAATAACCTTTTTAAATATTCAGCATGTTCCTACCTAGTGAAAAACATCTTAAACACCAGTTAAAGAAATAGATATACATTTTCTGTGAAAGATTTTCCCTCCAGCAGTTCAGATAGTGCATTTTCCAACTAAACTATCACCAAGCTTTGTATCTTAGGAAAAAAACCCCCTATATTTAAAAAAAGAAGTAAAACCCCCCATCGTTGTGTGACTTACGGAACTGGGAAACAGATTCTGCTCATCAGAAGAAGAGCTATGTGGGATGTGTCAGCTTTGCAACACAGTGGTCACTTCAGTTTTGATTAAGGCCCTTTTTTCTTACATCTTAATGTAAAATGAGAACAGAAGTAATACAGCTCACCCGTAGTCATGATGAAATTACAGACCATAGAAACTTTTACACAGCTCTGTTGGAGCAGGATGGATAATAGGGATAGTAGGGACAGGCAGAGTAGAAGCAAGGTCTCAGAGGTGTCATTGTCACAGATGTGCTTGCAAGGACAAGAAACAGTCCTGGAGTGAAGGGCGTGGGACAGAAAACCCATTCTAGGATGATGTGGGCCAGTCTGTAGGAATACTACTCAGCAAATACCCCAGAAACCCACCTGGAAGGGACTGGGCATTTTCCAGGCAGCTTTGCCATTAGCTCAGTGGACACAGTAACACCCAGGAAATGTAAGGGACAACAAAATCCTTGACCTACAAATGTAACTAAACTCTGCATTGATGGAGTAGTTTTGCAGCAGCCCGGCCCCAGTCTCTAACAAAAGTATTTGGTGTTCAAAATCAAGTTAGTTACCCAGTACTCTTCATATAAGCAGAAGAAAAGAAGAAAAGGAAAAAAAAAAACCTCTGGAAAAGTTTTGTCTTTTTTAAGGCATAGAGGATGGGTCAGATATGCCTTTTGGCATATTGAAAGGGGTCCAGCCCAGTAAATAGATCTCTTTTGATCAACTTGGTCTAGTGCAAAGTGTCCCTGTCCATGGTAGGGGGGTTAAAATTATATTAAATTTAGGGACCTTTCCAGCTCAAGCTACACTATGATTCTGTGAAGCTATGGTGAAACTGACATGTGAATACTCAACTGATTTACAGCAGCCAAAACCTTGGTTTCCCTGAATCTCCACCTCCCAGAGGGTTGTGTGTGCTACAGAAGGGCCTCGGCGGGCTGGAGAGACTGGCAGAGAGGAGCCTGCTGAAATTCAACAGAGCAAAGGCAGGTCCTGCACCTGGGAGGAACAATCCCAGGCTCCAGCACAGGCTGGAGCAGCTCTGAGGGGAAGGTCCTGGAGGTCCTGGTGGACAACAGGTGGTCCATGAGCCAGAAGCACCCTGGGGCCAAGGAGGAAAATGGAATCCATTGGGAAGAGCATTCCCAGCAGGTCAGGGTTGGGATCCTGTCCCTGGACTGCTGTGTCCAGGTCTGTGCTCCTCAGGAGAAGAGAGAGATGGAGCTCCTGGAGCAGGTCCAGCAGAGGGCTCAAAGATGAGGAAGGGCCTGGAGCATCACCCTGCTGAGGAAAGGCTGAGGGATCTGGGGCTGCTCAGCCTGAAGGGAGCCCAGCTGAGAGAGAACCCCATCCCTGCCTGTCCCTGTGTGCAGGGAGGCTCAGAGCAGGGCCCAGGCTCTGCTCCGGGGGCCCAGCAATGGCACCAGAGGAACGAGCAGGGACTGAGCCAGGGAGTTCCACCTGGACATGAGGGAGAACCTCTGTCCTGGGCAGTGACCGAGCACTGGGACAGATTGTGCACAGAGGGGATGGAGTCTTCCTCGCTGGAGATATTCCAGACCCCTCTGGACACAATCCTGTGCCCTGTGCTCTGGGAGGGCCCTGCTGGAGCAGGGAGGTGGGACCACATGACCCCACTGTGGTCCCTTCCAATCTGACCCATTCTGTGATTCTGTGATACTGCAATTGTTGTGTATGGTCTTGCTTTGTATTGGCTTAGACTTTGAGAGTGAACTGTTTTGTGAAGGATAATTCCTATGTCTTTTGAGAAACTTCAAGTTTCACCCATGGCTTAAATGACTGGATCAGACAAACCTCCACAGGGAGGAAATAGTTCCTCCCTGGAACTAGAAAATCAGAGGGCATGCAACCCTTTATCCTTTATGGGGATCTGTACCTTTGTCATCTTCTGACTTAAATTAATTTTTAGAACTCTTCATAGTGACTTTAAGCCATCTGTAGGAAATCAGTTATGTTTTGGGCAGGATGCTAATGCTGAGTATTCAGTGAAAGTGCATCTTCAGAGTAGTAAGAAATAGCTGCACTAAAAGAATAATATTCTTTCTGCATCTCAGCTGGTCCATCCAGGGCTGGCTAGGGTATCATCATGTTATGTATCTCTATGAACATAGTCTCTTAAGATTTATTCTTAATGATACCCCTGATAGTCTATGGCTTGCCATCTCTATTCTTTTGAAGGCTTGGTACTAATTGTATGTCTAAAACACAGCCACTAACTCAAAATAAGTTTTTTATTCTCAAATTTCCATTATTTTGAACAAACTTACTGGATGTTTCTTTTCCTCTTTGTTGACAAACAAAATAATATATTTGTGAAAGAAGTTCCAGAAGAACTACTTTACTTTGTTTTGTAGTTCATATCCCTCTTTGCTGTTTGCTTAACCTTTGCATTTCATTTCCCTCCTAAATCTCTCCTTAACTTTCAGCCATTCCTCATATATATTACCTTTCTACCCCTCCCATTAAACCCCATTCTGAAACCCTCAAAGCTGAGCAGACAGCTTTAATTTCAATTTGCATTGATTTTCTTTTATAATAATAAACCACCCACAAACACAGGCAAACTTTTGACTTGATTTAAAGACAGCTTTCTGATGTGTCTCCAGATTTGCCTTCTCACTTTCTGTCTCTGCAGATGTAAATTATTCAGCAAGGGGTGTTGTAGACATGCCTCCTTTATTAACATCAGTGGGACTTTTGAGGCTGAAGGAAAATCTACCCTCCCCACAGGCGTCTCGTGTTGGAAATTTACACTTTATGACTGTGTAGAGGGACCATATATCACCCCATTCTTCATAACTATTATTCACTCTCTGGAAGGGAATAAAAAAATTAAAAAAGAGAAAAAAAGGACAGAAAAAAGGAAAAAGAGATCAAAAAAAAGAAAACAAGAAGAGGAAACTTCTGGTGTTCTTTGCATTATACACATCCTATGCTATGTTAAAAAGGAAAAAGAACACAAAAATAAAAGATACTCTGCTAGTTTGACACTCAGTGCAGACCAATCATGAAAGATAAGTAAGTTCCTAAAAGTGGGTGTCATTTGTGATGCTATAATAAATCACACATAGTTTCTTATGGTCTGTGTAGTACCTACTGAGTGTTTTCGTAAAACAGGATTCACCCAAATATGATCCAGTTGGTGCCTTGTAGCCTTTCCTAGATTTCACTACAGAGTGGACTGTTAGTCATGACACCAACAGCCCACCACCAGAATATTGTGTGATCTATGCTGAAGCATTATTTGGCCCACAGGCAGAATAGTATCATCATTGTTGCAAAGCACAGAATAATAAGGCAGAGACATATACTAACAGTTTGGGATAACCAGATTAATCTGATTCATTTTAATGAGCAACTAGGCCAGCAAAGCAAAGCCAACCATCTGTGCTGCAAAAACACTGAATGCTGGAATTTTCTTCCCCTTCATTGTCATATTGCTATATCAGCACACGTGCTAACTTCAAACCTTTCCCATAACACATGTGCTCCAATTGCAATCATTTGGATGCAATTTGGTTTATGCTCCCATTTCCCCCACGTTGATATGAGCGGGGTGGTTGCTGTTGCTGTTGGAAATGCTTTGACATCTCTGTCTCCATTTCTTAATGTTTTTCTCTGTGACCTTGTCCAATCAAATCTAACAGGTATTGGCACAAGCTTTTGTGCCTTGATCTCAAAATATGCACAATTATGTGCTAGTTGTTTTGTGAATGGTAATTGATGGTGCTTAAAAAACATGCATAAATTTCCCAGCGAGGTAAACAAACAGGCAGGATCTTTGGTGCAGGACCTAAGACTTTCTTGTGAAAGTGCAGGAAAAGGCATCTTACATGGTCTTTCATTGAATATTAAACTACTCCTCTTGAATTAAAGCCAGGTGACCTGCAAGAAAATGCAAGCAAACAAAAAGATCCTGGTCTCATAGAAGAAACCAACAGCAGCCTTAGAACTGGCAGCTCTTTCAGTCATTATTGCCTTTTAATGGAAATTAAGAATTAAAAAACTCAGCTCATTTCCACCAGTTTAGGCCTTCAGTTTATGCTGCTGTTCACCTAGGCTTCCTTTGCAGTTGTAAAGAAGGATAGGAAAAAGTCCACTCTGGGACAATGTCCTCTGTTCAAGATATGACAGTCTCTGTACACTATGTTGTCCCTCCCTCCTTCTCCCGTGGAAGGATCATGGGTTGATGAAGTTCCCTGTCCCATACCTCACTTAAAACCTTTATTTCTACAAGATGTGTTCAGAGGCATGAAAAGCCAATCAGAAATGTAGGCAAAAGCATGCAGTACCTAAGGGGGCAGACACTTTGCTTGGCCATATGGGCAGTGTGACCTTTGGAGCTGGGCTCTCTGTGGCCACATCTGTTTGTCCTACCTGATGGAAACCTTTATTAAGGAAGGTCCCCTGATTTAGAGGCACAAACAAGTCCTTGTGTGTAGCTTTGTATCTGTCTGAGTGGATACATCAGCTCATCTGACACAAATTCAGGGATTTCTCCAGTTGCTTGGGGTAGCCATAACCCAATTATTAAAATTATTATTAGCTTAAAATGAGGAACATGGAACAGTGTTGGATGCACTGATTCATGATAATTGTGATAACACCATTTCTCTCTGCTGAGCCAGAGGCATTTGGGAGCTGATATTTGTTCCATTAACAAGCAAGCATGTTACAGTAATACCAGCACATTACAGGTGTTAAATGACTTGAGTGAACAGAGAATAGTGTCAATAGTTGAATAATTTTGATTATTAGCTTGTTCAGTTGAAGGTGGCAGGATAAAAAGGCTGTGTGAGGGAATTATATGGTGGGAAAAAGAGGAAACCTAGATAATGGACAAAATGTGGCCATGTTTAAAAATAATGGCTACATTATGTCTTTGTGCTCATTCTGTGGTGAGAGGATTAGGCTGTAACATTCACATGGATATGACAATGCTCTGTGAGAAGTTTTAGGGAACATCCATAATTTAATTCATGTTTCCAGAAGTCTCTCTACACTTACTGTAACATGATTTTTTCTGCTAGCTTACTAACCTATTGCCTCAGTTTCTGTTTGCTAAAGCAGAGCTGTCTTCTGCATTTGTTGAACACCAGTTGTGGTCTTACATGCCTTCTACAGAACCATTTTCTTCACTTGTGTAAGTTATTTTACTCTTGCCCTTCTGAAATTTTAACTGAAAAATATTTTTTGCTGGGTTTTGTTTTTGCAGAAAAATGTTGGTAAAACTATCGTGGTTAATAGATGTTGGGGTATAACAACATTGAAAAAAATTATAATCAATTTTCCTCTGCATCATCAGCCTGATAAGTTTTGGATCAAACTAAAATTTTTAAACACAGAAACCTGAAATGAAGTGTTCCAGGCTATCCATTGCTCTCCCATCTAGACCTGGATGAAGCCCCAGCGATAAACTCCTCACCAACCCCTCCAAAACCAGCATATCTGAGTTAGCTGAAAACACACTTCCAAGCAAAAAAAAAAAAACAAAACACCAAAAAAACCAACAAAAAACCCGAAAAAAACCCCCCAAAAAAACCAAACCAAAAAAAAAAAAAACCAGTTCTCAGAGAAATCCACAATACGCTCTGAACAGAGATGTCTAAATAAAACATTTGAGTGCTTGAGTGCCTGATATCTGCATGAGCTTGAATGATGCATCCCAGAAGCCACTGAAGACCAACACTTTCGCCAAGTGACAGCTGGAGTCTGAGTGGGGCAGCCCAGAACGTGCAGGAAGACAGGAGAAACACAAGGTTTTGCAGCATAATAACACCCAGAGAATCAAAGTTCTTGGTTTCACAACACCCTTTTAACTCTTGTGGTTTTTATTCCTTGCACCATGAAGCCAATATATAAAGAAAAATACAAAACGTGAAACATTTCACTGCATTTGAAGTCACTGAAAAATTCTGTCCTACTCAAGGCTATTTTGGACTTTGATCCGAAAAAAGCACTCCCATCTTTCCCTGCCTTCCAAAACCAAACAGAACTAAATATTTTAATTTCCCCTTCCCTACCCAAATATTTGCAGTTTACTTTTTTTTACTTTGGGAGAAAATTGCCTAAGACCCTAAACATTGTTGAATGAACTTGTGGCAGAAGTGACAAAACCACAGAAAAATAATTCAGTAATTTAGCTGATTATGTGGGGGATAAAAATTAATCCCAATAAGGATTTATGTAGCTACAATACTATTAAAAGTTTATAACTGTTTGCTAATTGGCATCATTAATGAAAATTAATGTGGGCATGCACTTAAGTATTTCACCCCTTAATGAGAAAATGGACAGTGATGTGAAATACTACTAATAATTAATACTAATATTTTCTAAGACAAATAGCATGCCCAAGGCTTTGCCAAGACAATACAATTATCCAGCCTATACGAGTTAGCATTCTAGCTAGAGCTGTGAAGAATAACCCTTGGTGATACAGATACATCAGAAAGAGATCCCATACCACAGAAAAGGCAGTAACAAGTCTGAACTTGAGGCAGAAATTTCTATTATGTCATGTTGGACATTATAGTTTTCTATCTGTAATTCACACTTACATTTGCAAATACAGATCCTATAATTTCCCTCTCACTGTGTGGTGAAAAAACAGACATACAGGCCTGAGGAAGAGTCTTTGGCAGAAGGGCTGCAAAACTCTCAGGGCACGGTGCATCAAAAATCCTGCAGGTCTTGTAGGTAGGTCCTACTGTAGCAACAGTAAAAGCCAGAATTCTGTGTCAGTTGCCCAGGATCACTGCACAGTGCATTCAGGTCTGCCTCATATCAAAGGCATCCTACCTGCTTGGTTGAGAATCATGAAATAGAAGAATAAATCTTTGAGACCTTATTGTTTTCTGAATCTTGGACACTTTGCTCAGTATTTAGAATATACCACAGCCCTTCATGGTTACAGTCCCAAATATTTCTCTGGAACATGTTTATTTGCAACAATTTGGTTTTTTTAGGAATTAGAAATCTTTTTTCTGACATTCATATCAAATGTTGGTGATCCAAGAAAGCCATAAAAAAAAAATGAGTGGCCCAATTTTAGTTTACTTATTTTCCTTATAATATTTTAAATGCCATCTCCATCTTCCTGGGAGAGCAAGATAACAAAGAGAAAAGGAGTGGAGTTTTTATCAGTTGGATGAAATAAAGAATCAATAGTGAGAACTAGTCTGTTTCTAGCTGAACATTCAAGGACATACCCATTCACTCAAGTTTTATTCTTTTTCCTTGAGTCCAATTAATTAAACTTTAATTCATGCCTATAAAACTGAATTTATTTCAGAACAGAGAATGTTTGTACCCCATTTATAAAATAACATATAGAATATTTCCTTATTATGAATTAAGGCGGGCAGCTGCACATTCCTAGTGCCCTGTTGAAGCTTTGTCATTTAGCACAAAAAATTTTCAAGATTCTTCAGATGTAAGGAGGTAAAATAGATTAAATTTCTGCAGGGAGGAATTGAACATAGCTTTGCCAGTCCTGGAGGGCTTCTATAACCACAGTGTTACTGTTATAAAGACAGTTTCTATCATTACATTTTCAATCTCACTCTCTGGAGGGAAGCTGGATGAAAGACTTACAGAATGTAACTTGGATTCACTGTGTGTAGTCTTCTGAAATACAGCCATGAGATCCAGGGATTTTATTAATTCTTTTTTTTTTTTTTTTGTTCTGGGATACGAGTCCACTCACAGATTAAATTGCTTTTATCAATTATGTCTCAGAGTGACATAATGAGAATTAATTTCTATTTGTAAATTGCAGTGATCTTTGGTATAAATTCCACAGAATATGCAAGGTCTTTTATTGATGTAACTTATTTGACCATTTTCAGGCATTACATGGAGTAACTGGAAGTTAACTCCCTTGGGAGTTAATTTACCTTTCCACTATCCAATATATCTTGCATTCAGAAAAGTATCTAACCAAGCACCATTTCTTCCTATGGTTTCTGCTCTTAAAATTGCTTGAGAATAATTCATACATAGGATTGCTCAAGTTTCTTTACAATGTGGAGACAAATCTTGCAGTAAAGATTATTGTAGTGAAGCAGCTTTTTTCATCGACTCTCCACTATTCCTTCTTTTACTCACAAAGCATTTTTAAAGAGTAAGTTTAAAACATGGCTGTAGAGGTGTATGACACCTTTTGCCTTGCCCTTGTTGTACATTACTAAATTAATCCAATGAAAGGAATTCATTTGCCCTGACTATGAAATGCTGTCAAAAGACTAATTTTTTCACTCTGTCTTCTTCTGCCTTTGCGTTCTGTGTTTTGCCCTTCTTCATGATGACTCACTCTGGTAGACTGTGTTCCCAAGGGATGTTTGTCTACTGGGTAAGTGATTTTATTTCATATCTTGGTTAGAAGGTTACCCTTTCTCTGTTTACTTTGCTTTATGTAGGTTGTATTCATCTTTGTGCCCAAAAACCCTTTCCAATATTCCACCTATTATCTGTTATAACCTACTAAATTATTATCAAAATAGTGTGACTTTTAATGTTTTATTAATTACACCTATTTTTGAACATCCAGCTTGTAGATTTTTCCAGCTAGGTTCTTATAATAGGTTATTTTGGTTTTTTTAAAGCCCTAGCAAAAAAAAAACAACCAAACAAACAAAAAAACCAAAACAAAAAAACCAACAAACCAAACAAACCCTGCCAAAACTATAGAGAGAATTTTATAGAAGGAAAAATGTATATTTAGGTTAAACATGAATTTTTTACAATGAGGATAGATAGACACTGTCATGAGTTACTCGAAGAACCTTTGTCTGCCCCATCCCTGGAAGTGTCCAAGGCCAGGTTTGACAGGGCTTGGAGCAACCTGGGATAATGGAAGTTGTCCCTGCCCATGGCAGAGGATGGAGCTGGATGAGCTTTAGGGTCCTTTCCAATCCAAACCATCCCATGATGCTATTATTCTATGAAATATACAATATTAGAGTGAAGTTTAACTCATCTTGAATAAAAGTGTATAATGTAAGACAGAACAGTCACCCTTTAAAGAACATTTTTTTTCATAGAGAGACAGTGATGAGTATCTCAGACAGAGACATCTGTATTGTAATGGTCTAAAGTTAAGAAAGATTAATCCCACCCAGAAAAGAGAACTAACAGTACTGTATCAAAGACCACAAGAATATATTTCCGCTCTCTAGTCTTCAAGGCAAAGGGGAATGCAGTGGAGCTGGCCACACATCACAAATAAAATAAAAGGCACAGCCAAAGTGAACAGATTAGCACAAAGTCATATGTAGAACTTCCCAAAGCTGCTGACAAATAATGTTGAATTTCTAACAAAATGCTAAAATTCAAGGTCTATTTAAAAAAAAAAGAAGAATATATATATATATATATATATATATATATAAATGGTGGGGGTGGGTACATGAAGGACAGGGACTGGGAGGTAGACAAGGGATATTAATTTAGTATATTGTTCAGTGAGAAGGACTATAGCTTTTTCCTTGAGGTTGTTAAGTGTTCTCCTGTATTCAGCTGAAGAGGAAAGGTTTACATCACCCTTCCTATTACAGAGATATTTGGGCTGCCTTCTCTCCAACCTACTTAACATCCTCATTTACATCTAGCTTTCTGACTTCTCTTAAAATTGGACTCCTACTCCACTGCCCTGCTACATGCTGCCATTCTCCTGTCCATCATTAAATTATTGACTTCTTCTGTTCCTCCTTCTTTCTTTTCTCTTCTTCTCCACCCTGCATCTCCCACAGATATTTGCATTTGTGTGGCAAATACACTGATTCTTTTCACATGGTTTGCTCCAGCATGACATGAACTATTTAATTGTAAATTATTAAGTCATCTGTACTTTCCTGAAATGATTCAGAGTGGAATGACAGGAAATTATTCCTAGTAGAGTGACAGGATATGATATGATGAAATCACCGTTCACATGTAAATTGGATGTCTGCTGATAGAATCTGAAGTCCACTGAGAATTCACAAAAAGAAGATGCTGCAAGGCTAGATTATTTATCTACTCTTAGCTGTTAAAACCCCAGGGGGGTATTTTTTCCTTTCCTTACTTGTAGCTTGATGTGAAAATTTTAGATAAACAGCACCTCTTCTAGTTTTTATATATACCCCTTAATACATATATATGTATATATATATATATATATATATATATATATATATATATATATGTATATTTTCCCCTTAAGTATCTCAGTTGTCAGCAAAACTCAGACACATTATTCATGTGTAGATATAATAGAAATATTAAATATATGCATGTTTAAATATATATATATATATATATATATATATATAAGGATTGACCGCTAGCTGGCATAATTCACTGTAGTTTATTACTTGGATGTAATCATGCCAGTTTTATCCATGCTGATGTTCTGTAGACCACAGATTAAAGTGCACACAGACACTGTCACACATCTTTATTTTTGTTCCTTCTACAAAGCTGTCTGCACAAATAATCTCTTTGGCTTCCTCTGATTCACTTTAAAAGTATTATGTTAATTTTAAATGTAAATTGCAATAATTAAATTTGACCTTATAAACTATCAGATGTGATGGGAATTTCCCTTCCTGATTTTTTTTTATCTTAAATTGGAAAGGAACCAGATCAAACAAGCAGGGAATTTCAAAGTCAAAACAAATACCATCTATGGCTAGGGACTCTGCTACAATAACAAAAAAGAAAACATATGTATATATGTGTTTGTGCTGTGCATGTATAATATAGATGTTAACCACAAAATATCCAACATTAAATTTGTTTGTAAGACTGGCAGTAGCTCATCTTTTGTTGTTAAGGTGAAAAAAAACCCTCACAATCAAAGTGACCCACATAGATATATGTATTTTTTTTCTTTCTTTAATAATGGATACTTTCAGATACCTCCTAAGGTCCTATTCCTCCTGTCATGTTTAAAGGGTTTATTGTTTCCAGAAAAGCTTTTGCTGCTCCCTCTGGAGACTGAGCTGATCTAAGGTAATATTAATTCTGTGCCTCTCACTTGTCGGAACTTGACTTCAAACGGAATAAATGAGATGAGAGCTGAAAGAGAGGTTATGCAAGCTGTCATCCTCCATTGTGTTGGAGGCATCAATGACTCTCAGAACAAATTAGGTGTCACTCTACTAAATCGCAGTCAGAAAGGCAAATCAGTTTATAGAAGACTTATTTGGTCTCCTGAAAAGCTCTTGCATTCAGAGCACAGTTAATCTTCTTTTTCTTTCAGTAAATTTAAAAATCCTCATTTTTTATTTCTTTTTAAATCGAGATGAAGCAGAATTTCTTCATGATGAGTCATAATGTTCTCCATACAATTTATGCTGATTAGTTCAGTCTAATTTCTCTTTCTTTAAAAGGAGAAAAAAAATAATCCCACAGAGGTTTGTTTCACTCCTAAAAGAGAAGTGACTACATGTGTTTTATTAGATTTCTTAATTTGGGGATTGTGGCTTGGGAATGAGGTCTGCGGTGAAAAGAGTGTTTGAAGAAAGAAAGGAATATTTGTGAAGCTTGCCAAATATGAATTATTCTAGTTTTGTAAATTTCACTGGTTCTATTCATTCTTTATTAAATGACTCAACTTATAGAAAAGGGATAACTGCCTGTTTAATAGTTTCTCTGGCGCTTGATTTAACACATTTTATTTTATTATTTTTTTTCCAGTAAACAGGGTAAAGGGATTTTGCCATATAGGTTGCACAATAAACTTTCTTCTTTTACAGTCTAGTGATGTTCTATCAGGCTTTCACAGAGAAAGGCATGTTCAGCTAGTATTTGAGAGGAGAAAATTGCCATGCTTTAGCAAGATCAGCACAGCTGTGGATTACACCTCACATACACTGAGGTACCTTTTCTAGTTCAAAATTTTGTCTATGTAAGGAATGAATATGATGTGAGAGGAGCAGCTCTGCAGAGTGAATAAGCTGCAGTTGAAGGCAATTTTACATTTTTAAAGAATTTTTTTTTCAGATTATCTTTAGTCTAGATTTATGAACTAAGATGCAACAGGTTCTGCAGAACATCAAGTTTATTTTTCAACAGCATCTCTTAGTTTTGCCTGATTTAAAAGATTTTGATACCCCTCTGTGCTATGCAATAACTGGGAGAAACCACATTTCCTCAAAAGTATGCTCTTTTGAGCATACAAAAGCTGGAGACAGGACATTAGTTTCTCATAAAGTTCAAGATAAATGAAAAGCATATATTCCTAAAACTAAATTGATTCTCAGGAGTCTTTATGCCACTTTGTGATTGAAGTTGTGACTTGGGAACTCAGTGTAGAGTTTCCAATGACAAATGATATTTGATTTCCTGAATTTTAGGGAAATCTTTAAACTTTCTCAGAGCTATAGTTAATAGGCTCTCTATGGAAGACACAAAGGGAGCTAAGTGAATAAAATTAAGTTTAGGGAAGGCCTCAAACTTACATAAGAGTTCCTTAAAATTTCTAGTGGGAAATATGGAAGAAAACCCAGAAATTAACTCCTCTTATTAACAGTTAAATAAATAGCTAATCTTCTCCTAAAATAAAAAAAGACAACCCAAATAGAGAGGACCAGAGACACTCCTTCTCCATTGCAAATGCCTTAAAAAACCCATCTTCTATGCACTCCATGGGTGAGGAGTTGTGTAACTGAAGGATCATCCTGCTTTGAAATAGAGACTTAAAATCACTTATCGTACCTTTCTAGCAAGGTGTGCTGTGACCATACACAAATTAGATATTTGAAAATTAGGCTTTGTGAATCACTGCTATTGAAATGTTTGTGCATCAGGAGATAAGCAGTGTGCTTTTGAATCTCCTCAGGCATAGAGAGGATCTGAACTCAGATCTCAGAACGTGCTGGAAGGTGGATCTAAGACTTAAGACATAAAACCATAGTTAATTCCCCTCATTCCAACTTTAAAAATAAGAATAAAAAAGGCTTTTGCCTGAGCTTGTTTGTTTGTTTTCATAAAGACAAGACAGAGGGATTATGTTTGAACATCCCAAATAGAAGAAAATTCCTCTTTACTGGCAAAGTTATGACGGAAAAATTTTAAAGTGAGAGGGATATTTCTCATCATTTTGTAGAATCATAGGAGTTTGGAAGAGGCCTCTAAGATCATTGAGTCCAACCTTTAACCCAGCACCACCAGGACAACCACTAAGACGTTTCCCCTGACCCACATCTGCATACTTTTTGAACACTTCCAAGTGAGATGTTACCACCACTACTTCCCTGCAGATTGCCCCAAAAATCTTACTAATTCACTACCTCCTGCACATAAAATCCATGCTGTGGATCTTGCCACAGTCAGTAGGTACCTAAAAAATTAAGCTATGTTTTAATAAATGGATGAGAATTAAGATGTCATCGTATGAGAAGCCACATTCCCAGAGAACATCACAAGAACTTAATAACTATATGTTTATGGATTGTAAATTGCTATTGTAAAATAAGATTTCCAAGATAAAAGGAGGAAGTAGGATCAATATCAGTGTCAGTTCTCTGATATTCAAGTGATGACATCTCCCTTTTTTCTCAGCACATTGTGAAAGCTTCTGAGCAGAAGTTCTGAACAGGTAACTAAACATTTTCTATAATATTTCTTCCAAATAACAAACATGTTTGGTTTGACTGAATTCATACATCATTTATATTCCCTTTCTCTTGATATTTTGGCTATTTAGATAACTGGAAATATACTTTGCAGAAGTAGCTCAATTTTAAGCTCATATTGCGAACTATTTGAAAAAAAAATTATATTCATTTTGGGGAGTATCCATGGTGTAGGAGACACTTTAATGAGTTTGATGTACACAATAAAGTAGAGGAAGGAGCTTTCAGACCATGAAGCAGCACAGGCATGATCATACAGAAGATAGTGAAGAAAGGGACATCCTTTCTGTTGGAAGTGGTTTTATCGTATATTCTCCTCCTAAGACAAGGGGAAAATCAAAGTTAATCTTTCATGCAAAAAAAGATGTGCTTTCACATGTGCTGATGTTTCTAGAGATAGAAGTAAAGTTCTCACAAAGGTAAGTGATGAAATATCTTTGTATGTAGTGCCCTAAATCTTAACTACCCAGAGATAAAAATGACAGTCCTCCATAGGTAAAAATTTGAAAATTCCTGAAAATGTTGAACTGTGTACCTAACTAGAAACATGTTGGGTTTTTTTCCCTTCAGTTGAGTTTTATCAAATTGAATTTCTAGAGATGTTTGAAAGTTAATAAATAAATAAATACTCCAAGAAAAGGATATTTCTTGGACAAAGGGAAAAAAACACACTGTGTTTACCACACAAATTGTATTCAAAGCAGTGAGAAACACTAGGCATGCTGATGCTAAACCATGCTTATGGTTTTACTTATTTGATGTGTTCAAGGAGTGCATCAAACATGGGCTGGAAATTGGTGAAAGATGGGAAACAAAGGGAAGGAATAAATAGTCAGTGGCACAAGGTGAACAGTGGGATGCCTCGTCTCATTGTTCTGCATTAGATCTTGTGTTTGAAATCTGTATTAATGATCTTGAAAGAGGGTAATACTGAGGTTAGCAAAACTTGCAGATGACACAAAGTTATTTAGCAAGCACAGACCAGAGAGATCCATGAGGAACTTCAAAGAGACTTAGCTAAACCATGTGGGGGCAAATGAAGTTCAGTGCCAGTAAATGCAAAGTAAAGCATACGAAGGGAAAAAAATAAATTAGACTGCTTGTACATCTGACAGGGGTATAAATTCACTGTCTCAACCCAGGAAAGGAATCTGGGTACCAATGAAGACAGATTTCTCTACCATATGCAGCTGTAGTTTTAAGAAAAAAATTCAAACAAGATGTGAGGCTTCATAAGAACTGAGATAGGGATTGTTGCAGTAAATATTACACCACTAACCTATAAATCAAAATGTGGTCTCATCTGGAAAAATTTGTGAAGTATCATTTCACTACTGTAAAAAAATAAAAGGAAAAAAATGACAAATGAAAGTGATCCGTTTGGGAACAAAAAAAATAAAAGGGAAAAGATTTGTCATGTAGAATGATTGAAAAGATTGGGAAGATTTAACTAAGAAAGGAGAGGGACAAAAGGACATAATGAAAGGATAAAAATAAATTACTGAGGGAAGATAAATTAGGTGCTTCTCTCCTCAGCTAGTGACAGGACAAGAGAATGTGCAATAAAATTAAGGAGACTGGCAAGTTCAAAACAGATAAAAGGCAACAATGGCCTTTTTTTTTTCTTAGAGTGATTAAGCTGGGGAATCAGCTAATAACTAAAGGACACTTCAAATAAATATTTAAACAGTTAACAAAAATTGCTAAAGTAGAAATAGTGAAGACCTAGTGGCTCATACTGGTGTTAGTTCACATAATGTGATTTCTATATTTCAGCATGCTGGGCATCAGTCTTCATGCTCTGCACACAGAATGTTACTTCGGCTTTGCACCAAATATTTGTTTCCAGGCATTCAGCCAGGAAAAGTTCCTTGGCACCAGCATGACCATTTAGGAGGGACACTAAGGAACTGAGTGATGGCCCACATTTACTCTCCCAGATTCTTTTAGACACGGTCCTCACAAATCATGGAGGTGAGAGACTGGGCTGCAGGGATTCAGGATCAGTCCTGATAGTGCAACCAGTGCCTTGCTCTAAACTATGCACAGAGCCAGGCTGCCTACACTGGTACTTGTTATTACTTGTCCTCCCCCTCTCCTGGGCTGCTTGCTTCATCAAATCATCAATATTTATCTTTCAGACTGCAGGTTGCCCACTGAAGTTGTGATGAATGGCCTTGTGTTTGTAGGCTGTCAAACACAACAAGGTTCGCACCTCACTGAATCCTTAGGTTGTGAAACATTGGAAACCTGAAGAAGTATCAGTCCATCTTAGGGAAGGGGCAAAAGAGGCACATTCTTCCCTTCAGTCATGAATGCCAGCCTGGAGTAGCCCAACATCTGACACTGTGAGTGGTGACCCAAACCTCTGCTGTCTGGCAGCTCTCCGACACTCCTCTTTGCAGTCATTAAAATGGAAATGGCATCTGACAGACATGAACATCATTTCACTTCCAGCTCCCTCAATTATCTCCTCCTTTCCACTGCCCTCCCACTCTCTGTGTAGTGAGAGAAATATGTTTTCAGAACTGTCATTTTAAAGAGTAAATACTTGAACCATCAATAACTGTGTGCACTTTGCCCCAGCTGAATGAAAACCTTCTTTGTGAGCGTAGAAGCAAATGATGCACTGTTAAGTAGAAAGAAGCTACCTGAATGTACTTATTGCAGCTAACTATTTCTGTATTATGATAGCCTGTTTCCCATAGATCAAAGAAACCTGGCAGTGTTGTTTTTTTCACACTGTGAGAAGCACAAACATCATTTAAATGCCCCCTCAAAATATTCATGCATCAAAAATCCGTTGAAGGCTCAGTCTATTCCCAAGCTGGCTTTCAGCCAACATTGTTATGTTGTTGCTGCATCATGATGGAAATAGCAGACAGTAGAAAACAACAAACAGCAGAGAAGACAAGTCTTTTAAAACAAATCCAAATAATTAAAACAAAAAAAAATTAGCACTATTTAAAATTTCATTGATAGCAAAACTTATTGATAATTGTTCAGTTATTGATTTAGTTTTACAAAATGAAATTTTAAATTCTGAATTTTAGCGTTCTGTATTTAGATGTTTTCTAACTCTGTCTGATGATATTTATTTTGTTCTGTAAAATATATATAGCGCACGGATGCATTTCTCACTTGATGGAAGTGCTGTAGCTTCACTGAAGCTGACAATTACCTCTTTCATAATGAAGGTCAAGTAAGTAAGGAGATTGAAAGTAAATGGAATTTCTCAGTGTCTGGTGAGCTTTTTCCAAGACAAAGGGTGAATCATGTGTAAAACCAATAATGTCTTCATGACTTCATATCTGACAAAGATATGGAATTTATACTTAGATTCTTGAGTAGATGGAGAATCTAAGTAAGTTATTCCAATGTTTAGTTGTCCTCCAAAAAAAACCAAAATAAAACTCTTATGGTAAACAGAGAAGACTTTTTAGAGAACACAAAGTGGAAATCTATGTCACTGAATGCAAAAAAGCACCCCTTAGTTAAAATGTCCTTTGCTCTTCCTGGTCCTGTATAGCTGTGATCCTAGGCTTTATCTACCTCACAGGGCTCCCATATGCAGCCAGTACACACACACACACTGACACCTCTTATGGTAAGCAAAATTCAAATTTCTCTTTCTCCTCATTCCATGAAATACATCAAAACCAAGCATGTCATCATCAAGAAGCCAGGGAAACTACTAGGCTCTGCTGAATCTGGACTGACTCAAAGGTTTCTTGACAAAGATATTGACAATCTCTGTCCTCTGTGTTGAAACTGAGGTACTGTGTATCCAGAACTGCAGCAATACAGAGACCCTCAGGAGGGCAGCCTAATTTAGTTTCAACTGCATGGATCTGCATTTGCTTTTCCACCCTCATTTAATAATATATATGTGCATATATATTATTAGTATGTATGTATATATATATATATATATATATATATATATATATATATATACACACAGACTTCTGTGTATACATATAATGCTTGTGTATATATATATATATATATACACACATACATATGTATTTTTTGTCTTGATATGGTATAGGTCTATGCACATGTATAATCCTAACTCCGGAGCAAGAAATAACACTCAGAATTATAATCATAGAATCATCAGGGCTGGAAAAGAACTCCAAGATCTTTAAGTCTAACCAGCTTAGTCCCAGATCAAGTCCAACATGAATGGCAACATTCCCAAACCCCCTCCAGAGAACTGCTGGTGGAAGGCAGATATTGATTTCATAGAACCATAGAATGGTTTGGGTTGGAAGGGACCTTAAGTCTCGTCTCATTACACCTCTTGCCAGGGCAGGGACAACTTCCACTATCCCAGGTTGCTCAGAGTCACACCCAACCTGGCCTTGGACACTTCCAGGAATGTGGAATCTGCAGTTTCTCTGGGCAACCTGGCCAGGGCCTCACCACCTCACAGTCACAAATTTCTTCTTAACATCTAATCTAAACCTACTCACATTCTGAAGCCATTGCCCCCTGTTCTATCATTATGTCCTTGGGACCATTAATTGAGATGTTCACATACAAATGTGTCTTTAGACTGAGAAGAAAAATGCCTTATAAGTTTATATGCCCATGAGTTCTGGTAGTTGTGAAAAAAAATCCATATGAAACAATTTAGATTTATGCAGATCAGATTTCATCTAAACTTTGAGGGATCTTTTTAGAAATCTTGACTTTTCAGCTTCAGTTCTCCAGTTCATGTTCTTTTCTGGTGACTTCCAACACCATTCTCTAGCTTTTCTCCATTTGTGCAGCCATGGTGCCCTGGAAAGCTCTGTGATTCTTGGAGTCCAGCGCATGGGAACTGTGCAAACAAAGGCCATTTGACAAATCCTTGCTGTGAGCAGGGAAGCCTGTGGCACTTCAATCTGCCCTTCAGCACTTTCACCGTCAGTTCTTTGGCTCCCTTGCAAATTCATGTGGAATTCATTGTTGGAGATCATCTGCCTAGTCTTGATGCCTTTTAGGCAAGGCAGGGCTGTCATTTTAGGCCTATGAGCTATATTTGCTGGTTAATGGATGCCTGCACATTGCCAACTGAAAATCATCCAGAAGTCAGCTATAGCAGATGTGCCATGTAATTACACTGTCAAGGAAGAATTCCAGACATTGGCCTGGTAATTTTAAGAATCCATTTCTGTCCATCAGAACATTTCCAGTTATTTTTTCCTAGATATTAAGCATTTCAGCCATTTTTTTTCTTTTTACTGTGATGAAATATGCATTTCAACAGAATTTTAAGCCAGAAAAGCAAAGATAGATCTCATGTGATATTATGCCTATGGCTGACACATCTTGAGCTAGCAGCCTAATCACCCTAATCACCCCTCTTACCCTCCTTAAGGCATGTGAGACACATGAGACAGAGACCTGCTTGCAATCCTTCAGAGCTGAGGTGGCACGACTCACCCACTGGAGTGATGATGTTTTACATCTGCTGGTAAGGAAACTTGCAGCTCAGCTGGCCCTCTAATTTGGGGCCTTAATTTAAGAGTCTAAATGCAGGAGAGCTGAAGCCACAGACAGACAAGGAGGCCCATTTCTTTTTCTTTATTAGACCTCAGATACAGCGTGAATGAAAGCATGAGGTGTCAGAGTGCCAATGTTACAGCATCTAATATACTGTGCTTTGGGCACCCTCACATTCAGGACAGTTGCTTAGCAACTGGGATACAGGCTGAGGATGTAGAGTCTAGGATCTTTTCTCTGCCCAACATGATTAGCATGACTTGGATAAATTACTTCACCTTTCTGTATTCCTCTTTCCCTTTATAAATTTATTTATTCTATCTCCTACTGAATGCTTCAGCAACTCCTTTGAAGATATCACAGCCTCCATATAATGAAATTATTCATGTCCTATGAAGCTGCAGATCTTGGACAATGACTCAGATGTCACCTCCTTTTGCTACCTGTCTTTCACAGGTGATCACCTTCTCCTTAACTATGTTCATCACTAAACAAAAGAGCTGCCATTTTCACTACATAATAGTGAGAGCATTCTGGGGGGCAAGCACTTTTAGTCTGCGTATGAACATTTCTGAGTGCAAACCATTTCCAAAAATCTAAGCTGGCACTTGGCAGAATGTCAGTAGACTTTATACAATAACACTATCCAAATAGACATATTAGGAGAACAGAATCTTCAAGACAGCATACTTTTGGCTCTGACACATATTCATGCTACTGCCACAACCACCAGCACCAGAAAATAAAGACAGGTGGAAGGACAGTAGGACTAACTTTAGACTTTTGTGAAGGCATTCTTTGCTTGACTGATGGTTTGTAACTTCTCATCATGGACAGTGAGCTGTGAGGTTTTGTTGTCCAAGTTAGGAGCTCTGGCTGATCAGCAGATGAATGAAGAGTTGGCTCCAAAGTCTGTAACCCTTTGATTTCATGGTTGTTTTCCACATCCTGATCCCTCTGCAGCTGTCACCTCAAAGAACAGGGTGAGAGTAATTGTGTTGGCTTGACTCCAAAGCCTGGAGGAGTAGTCACTTGCTACTCTCCCAGACTATCTGCCAGGAAACAGAAAGGTTAATGATGTAGAGCTTGATTACTCTAGTAGAAAGAAAGCAGTCAGCTTGATCCAAAAATCTTTATTGTGTGTGTAAGGGAGATGCATCAAAAGGACTCAGAGCTGGAATATGTTGTCTTCTCCATTCTGTCTTTGAACATGGGAGTATTTGCCTTCTGGCACATATGGTCTTGTAAGTAATAGCTTTTTGCTGTGCATACATCTTTTTGCCTGAAGCTTGTTTAATTTTAAGACATTTACAATAGTTTTGTTGTTAAGAAAGCCAGTCTTCTTCAATATCAGCCGAATAAACATATGAATGTATGCATCCCTGGAACAGATTGAACACCATTAGATGAGGTATGTACATATAAATATATATTTTTATATAAAAATACATACATAAGTGTGTGTGTGAGACATTGTCTGCATGTATACATGTATGTGTGTGCCACAAACATGATTTTTGGTGTTCATTTCTGAGATAAATATAAACAAGGTATATCAAGTGAAATGCATCAACAACAACAACCCCTCAGAAAAAAAAAAAAAAAAGGAAAAAGAACAACAAAGTGATAAGAAGCTAAAATAAAAGCAACCAGAACCTGACATCTGAAAAATGAACAACAACAAAACTCCAGGATTGGGAAAATAAAGGAGACCTTATCATGGCTGGAGACAGTAAGGTTTGGTTAGACTTAGGTGTTTCTAGAGGTTGACTTCTTTTTGTGACAAGATTATGCTCTGTGGAAATGTTTAATATTTTAAAAAGTAACAAAAAATTAACTTTATGAACCCACATAAATGGAAGTCTTTCAGACTTTGGTTGAAAACCAGAGTATTCTGGCTCAGAACTGAAATACTGAAATCAAAGCCCAATATATTTTCTTCCACAGTGGTTTAAGGACTTTATAATTCAGAAACATTTTTCTTATATTATTCCATGAGGATTTGATTCTTTGGCAGAATCATATCTTGCATGATACTTAGAGAGGAAAAATTCTTTTGTCCTCCACACTTTACCCTACAGTGGCTTCTAAATTATTTTAATTTTTCATGTGAAAGAAAATTATCTTTGAGATGGGCTCTATATTTTTCCTTATGGTGAAGGACCTGGAGGAGAAAAGTGTATGATAATTTGTTATCTCTTTTCTCTTACCGATTCACGATTACCCTAACACAGATTGCGATTTGCAGCTAGTTTATATGACTTTATCTAAGAAGTTTCCACTTTGCCTTTTTACATTATTCATATTCTAAATAGAATTTAATATTGTTATCTTTAAATATAAACTCCAACAAAGATGTTTTTGTTGAGATCTGGATGGATTTCTCGCTTCTGTTTAACACATTGTTTTTGAGTAGATTCTGATTAAATAATGGCATTTATTAATTTCTCCCTGACTTTATACTTTTTTTTTTTATGTTAATTAAGGCTAGACCAGCAGTGCTTGTACTGTACTACTCGAGATAGCTGCAAGATCCAAGACCAGGGGACCATGTCTCAGCTTCAGAGCAGGTGTGACCCCTGTCCTACTGTGTTGGCTGCTCATCTTTGACACCTTGTATCTTAAAATAAAATGCAATAAACATCTATAGGAGTGTTTCAAGCACTCTTGGGGAAGAAAACCTCATTTAAAAGAAAAAAAACATAGGAAAAATCAATGGAGCCTTAATGGGAAAAAAATATGGCGCACTCACCACCACTGAGAACGGAGGAGGATTCTATAAGGCAAAGGCCTAAAAAACAGGATGAAAAGAACTCTGTTCATAAGCAAGAGGGATACAAGCGGCAAAGGAGCGAGTGAAGAAAGAATTCACGACAAATGTCTCAAAGCAGCTATGGAAAGAGCTCTTCAAAAATACAGAAAATATTTGGAAAAGCTGAAGGGAGAAGAAGGATGCCACCGAAGTTGCCTGGAAGTCACAAGCTGACAAGTTAAGGCAGGCTTTCAAAAACTGAAAAGTCAGGAAATGTCCTTCTTCATAAACCTCTACTGAGGCCCTGGGGCACAACAAAGGAAATCCACTACAGCTGCATGGCAATTGGTAAATTCTTGTTATCATGCTACGTGCCAAACTCCTTTCTCTTTACTTCTCTAATTCATCTGTCAGTGTGTGGGCATAATCCAGACACTGAAGGGACTTGTGTGCTAAAATGTCAATTGGGAGACAGCCCTCCGCCCTTGATGGGGAGATGAATTAATAAGAAAATCTCAAAATGCAGAGTAGAGGAGCAAGGAGCTTGGTTCTGGGAGAAAAAGGTGGCAGAGAGTGGGTGAAAATGAGGCCTGTTTTCCAAAACACGAGTTTAGTAATTAGCCCTAAAGCCATGGCTTTAAACCAGAGAGCAAAGATTAATATCATGCTAACTGAAATGAATTTAATCCTATCATTTTGAGTAAATAATGTTTCGAGTTTCTCCAAAACAGAGGCTCTATATGAAAACACTAGTGGCTCGAATTTTTGGAACATAAATGATGCAGTATGATGTGTGTTGAAGGAGGAGGATGAGTGCGTATGTGTGTGTGTATGTGTATGCATAAAAACTTTATCTTTTTATTTAACTGACAACAAATACTGTTTTGCTTGATCTCCAGAAGCTACAGAAGAGGATGTGTGGGATTGCTGAGCTGGCTTACAGGCCAGAGAAACACAGAGAAAAGGGGGAAAAAAAGCTATCAGTTTGCTTAGCCAGTGACAGCAAAACTTCTTCTGCTCCATTACCTGCACGTTTCTTTGCATAGCAACCATCATATGTCTGGAATAAGACATAACTCTTTTCAAGACATTGTGTCTTGCTCTCAGCTGCTGAAAACCTGGTGATCCAGGTAGTCAAGGATTTAAGCAAACCCAGGCTGGTGCTGCTCTGTGGATGGGGGATCTGGGAGCAGCTGGCCGGGACATTGCTGAGAGTGCATGATGCTGCCCAGGGACCCTCCTCTTCAGGAGTCCTCCAGGGGCTGAACCCAGCAGTTTTACAGGTGTTTTGCCTCTTCCTTGTGCTTTCATGTCAGGCATACCTGCCTCTAGGGAGTAAGCCTTCCTTAAAGAGGAGGAGGAATTTGGTATTTGTATTCTTTCAGTGCCTTTGTTATATCCCTGCTAATTATACCACTGGAACAAAACTAAACAGAACATTACACCACTTGTCCTTACAGGAGAAGGGATTTGGGTGAATTAACCTGTCCAAAAGATGTCTGCGAGGTACATTTAGGTACATTTCTTCTGGGGAACCTCTACTCTGCTTCCTTGACTGAAGGCAAATACAGATCACTAAAGTGAATAACTTCTAAATACCAGTTTCCATTTGCAGCATTTGATGATACTAGGGCAGGTTAATTTAAGTCTTAAAAGAGGATGATAAAACAGTTATCTTTTCAAAGACTGACATCAGTACTAATCTCCTTTTTTTCTTATTTTCATTCTCTTATTTTTAAAGGTGACAAATTTGATGCAGTATTTATTACTCCCAATGGCAATACAATTTGCTTGAAAGCAAGCTATGAAAACAGTGAATAAAAGGGAAAATACATGGGTTTTTTATCATAAAAATGGTGTTAGATGGAAGATTTTAGGATTAGTGTTCCACCAAGCCTGTTTCTTTCTCTTATTTTTCTTTCCTCCATAAATTTATCACAGTGTCACTAAGTAGATGTTTCAATGTGCCTCTGGGCATTACTCTAGACCTAATAATCCTAAAGTAAATTTATTGTGTGATTGTGTACAAGGAAAGAAAGAAAGAAAGGAAGAAAGCCTGCTTTTATTTAGAGTGGTATAAAAATCTCATGTAGATTTAAAAGGATAGAGCATTTCACTCCAGATGTCCAGAGTTTCAATTATAGTAGTGTGATCAGTAGTAGGTGGAACATCCATGTATTTGAAACTTTAATAAGAAGAAGTTCACAAGATTGTCTTCAGATAAGAAGAGCAAAATAAAAATAATAAACTCAGTAATAAACTATAAGGCCTCTCACACACCTCTTTTAACAATAATTTTCAGTTTCCTGCAAAACAAGTGATAATCCTTTTGTCAGGTGTGCACATTCAGAGATGGAGGATGCTATTTTCACCAATATCCCAGATATTGTTTAAAACAAAGAACATAATTGTGATGAAAAGCAAAAATTGCTCTCATTTTTCAGACCACAGTTCCCTTCCCTTGCTCAGGGTGCCCACAGGTTTCCCTTGACACTCTTGCTTGCTTAGACCTTTGCTATTTTCACTAATAAAATAAACATTAAACCCACCTCATTGTATTCTTTGCTGCTTAGCATGAAGTGAGATGGCAGAGAGGGCACTCAGTGTCCATAGTGCAGCTTGGTAGAACAGGGTGACAGATGGGCACATAACCAATTTCTACTCAAGAAGCAAGCCAGCAGAGAAACCAAGTGAATCAAAGAATGGTGGGAGGCTCTGGGGCAAAAGTTCCATTAGTGGCAGCTGAGGGTACTGGGAGAGAAAGAGGTTTCAAGGAGAACCTTCTCCCTCTCCACCGCTGCCAGAAAAGCGGTCAAAGCCAGGTGGGGGAACTGGTCTTTACTCCCAGGGAACGAGACAGAAGGGGAAATGGCCCTTGAATTGCACCAAGAGGTTTAGACTGGGAAAACTTTCCACCCTGAGAGAGAAGCTGAGCACTGAAACAGGCTCCCATCAGCATCACCATCCAGAGAAGTGTTCAATATATGAGGTGGGCATGGCATATTGTGCTATGATTTAGTGGTCATGGTGTTATTAGTTGAAGGTTGCACTTGATGTTGAGGGTAATTTCCAACATTTATGATTATATAATTCAATATAATTTTGCCTGAATTGAGGATAAGGGTAGGCAGGATTATGCCTGCATTGAAACAAGTCAGATATCGGTCCACGAAATCTTTTCACTGCACCATTTCACTACTGATGACCAATTAGATTTCCAGTAACTCCATGATTTTTTTTTTTCACCTGCAACTGAGTTCATTGCAATTTGCAATGAAAGCACTGATAAATCACCCACATTTTTTTATAAAATTAAAAAAATGGTCTGCTTCCTGCTAGTCACAGAAGCCATCTAGATTTCTAAGTAATGTTTTCCAAAATAAGGAGCAGAATGAGTTTATTTGGATGTTTAAGTGAGTAAAGATGACTGTTTTGCTTATTTTAGAATTTTTGGCTTGGATGCTGTAAATTGTACTATTCATACATATTATGATCCTGAAGCACTTGAAGTCAACCATATAAACATATGTGAAAATCTTCCCAAAGCTTCTAACCCAATCATTCTTCTATTTCATTGCCTGGGGGTTTTCTTATTCTGGGTCTTCAAGATCAGGAGTCCCATATTTGATCTCTTGAACTGAAAGTTTCTTTAGAAACCCTAAAAAACAAAACAAAACAAAACAAAACAAAACAAAACAAAACAAAACAATGCAGCAAACTCAAAATGTTTCAGCTGAGAGACCATTAGAAAAAAACAACCCAAAACTCAAACCTGTAATTTTACAGAAAAATAACTAGTTGGGCATGCTTCTCAATCAATAAAAAGAAACCCAAATCCTTCCACAGTAAGGCAATATTTCTGTGTTTTTTCTCCATAATAAGATTAGTCAGGCCTATAAAAGAACAAGTACATCACTACAAAGCATTTTAGGTTTAATCTTATGAATTCAACTACTGGAGTCATAAAGGACCATTAATTTCCTTTCTTGTGGGGTGTTTTTTTTGGAGCCTTTCTTATGACATGTCCAATTTAAGATGATCAGAATGATATGTACCAAGTTTTAGTACATGTAGCATGCATTTGTCTCTGAAGTCTGAGAGCATGTGAGTCATTATAATGGCTTCAGGTTGTAAGAAACATCAATGATGAAAACATTAAACCACAAAAACAAGTTGGCCTTATAATGGTTCATTTACCCTGGAGAAAAATAAATAACTAGATGAATTCTCATTTAATAACTAGGAAGATTATCGTGGACTATTCATTTCATCTGGCAGATATTTGCAGGCTATCTCCTAGAAAGTTATTATTCCTACATCTTTATAAATGGCTGTATATATTTATTATTTTTTTATTACAGTCATGCTATTTTTCACTTTAAGATTCAAGGCAGGGAGATCTGTAGGCCAAAATTAATGATATTTAACCATAGACAGAGAGTGGGACAGAAATTAGAGAAAGGTAAATAACAAGAAGTTTTATAACTGTATTAAAATACAATAAAAATACCACAATAACACATTAACATTGTTTCCCTGGGGAATTAGACTTTGTTGTCCAATTATAATACATATATAATAGTAATATATATATAATAAAAATTCTGGATGTGAAAAATAATAATAGTAAGATTTCCAAACAGCCAGTTCAGAGAGCTTATATTTTTTTGAAGCTAAGGTAATGTTTGCTGTAAATTGATCAATTTACAGACAAGAAAGTGAACAAGAATGAAGGGAGGTTGGGGTCCAGCATGTGCTGGGATATGGATGACAATTACAAGGAGAGAATTCTTGGAGTCAGCATATAATTAATTGATTGGAAACTTACACATTTAATCTGGAACTGGAAATTTTGCTCCAAGAGACAGTTTCCTGGCTACAGACTTCTGAACACTGTCTTTCAGAAACCCCTTTGGGCACATGCCACTTAGGATCATTTAGCAGCAAATGCCGAAATAACAGAGGATTTAGGTTTTCTTTCCCCAACAGGAATGTTGAGCTACAGAAATAGAAGTACTTTGCTCTTTTGTCAGCAGTGGATTAAATGTAATTTCAAGTGCAATGAGAAATATTGTAAACAAACTGCAATTTTTATGCTATACCTTAGGTTGAAAGTAGGTTTGGCTGCTTAATAACCTCACTCTAAATAATCCATCGTGAAAGACAAGTGACTGCAGGTCTCATTAAGTAAACCTAGCTTTTAAAGTTGCTTTGAGAACTTTATCTCTCCTCTTCAGGATTGTAATTCCTTCTGAATAGAAGTGTGACATTTGCTGTATCCACAACAAAAGTAGTGCACATTATTAGGTAAAATGATAAAAAACGTCTGTTGGTGCTGATAAGCATAATTTCTGCTCATATTTTCCTTAAGTGAATATCAACTGGTCAGCTTCTTTTGTGAATCATCCCAATGAACATAAGATCATACAATAGTTTTGGTTGGAAGGGACTTGAAAAAATTGTCTCATTCCAACACACTGCTATAGGCCAGGATATTTCCCACTGAACAAAGTTGCTTCAAGCCTCATCCAACCTGGTCTTCCAGGGATGTGTTCACACTCTGGATAACCTGTTCCAGAGTCTTAACATCTTCACAGTTAAGAGTTTTTTCCTACTATCCAGTCTAAAAATATGTGTCAGAGAGAAGGGAAGAAACAGCCTTGTGAGTCAGACCAGAGAGAGGGCTCTGTGTCTAACACCTCTCATGGAGGACATAGAACACCTGTGTGAGTGGGGGATTAATTGTAGGAAGAATCTGTTAGAAAAAGATATGATGCTGAGATGAGGGCAATTCTGCAGGGAGATCAAGTATTCATGGAAGGACTCAGTGCTTAATGTTTGGTGTGTTGTTTTGTTTGTTTGTTTGTTTGTGTGGGGTTTTTTTTTGTTTCTTTTTTTGTTAGCTTGATCAGATCTGAATGCAATGACATGATCTACTATCTTAGTTTCTACAACACTTTAGAAACCAGTCAGAGCAACCTCTGCAATAAAAAGAGTTATTCCTAATAACTTGGAAAAAAGGGAGGTCTAGATGACTTAAAGGAGTAAAACATAACAAGCACCCTTGGAAGGAATAAAAATAGGATTTTGGAGGATATTAACATTGATTTGTCAAATAAATTGTAGAAAAAATTAAATTAAAAAAATATATTTCTGAGTGGTAATGAAACTACAATTATAGCAGATTTGGCAAAGCATCAAATGATGTCCTTGCAGCTCATAGGTAAAGAGTCTGACAGATGTGAGGTACACTGATTTTAATATGTCTTTATACTTGGTCTTTTGACATTCTCACAAGCAAATAAGAAAAATTCAAGTGCAATTTAGCTGCACCATTCTTCAACATTTTTATCCTTACATTCATCTATCAGTAGAAAAGTGACAGACTGTAAAGACATTGCATCCAGAAGTCTAATTACAGTCTCTTCCAAGAGAGGATTTAATTTCATTATGAATTACTTCAGTGGACGGCTGCCCATGTAGGTGGTAAAAGGAGATCTGCAGAGAAACACATAGCAAGTACATTACATGATAGAATGAGAATTCAAGCTGATTTTGAGAACTTGTAAAAATTATCTGAATTTGGATAATATTATTGGAGTAATAATATAGAGAGAAGATTTTTTTATCTTGAAGAAGAGAATGTTAATAGGGGTTTTTTTGTGGGATTTAGAAATCCCAAATTTTTTTCTGTGTAGCCTTTTAAAGAAGCAAATCAGATTGAGAGTAATGAATAAAATTATCATAATTTCATAATTTTGTATAGGTTAAATAGGAACAAGATACAGGATACTACTCTGTTTGTGTTTTTGATGCTTTTAAGAAAAAGTGAAAGCCTTTGGGAAAGATACATTTGATCTTTTGCTTTGTTGGGGAAAGTACATGTTGGTCTCTTTTGGTCCCTTTAACCTCTGTGTTGTAGTGACATTGCACTTTTAAGGAAAGTTTAGCAGCTCCCCTTATACATGCTGAAGAAAACACACAGGGATTTCTGTGTCTTTAAGCAGTGGAGAAATATCAAGGATAAAGAAAAGATCCTGGGTCTGGCAAATGGAGAAGCCTTATTGGAAAGTTGATGGGTGAAAAGGAAAGTAGAACAGCCATGGAATATATGCTGATTCTTTTTCCCACTACACAGTTAAAACTGGGGGCCATATAAATTAGTGGTTTTAATTTGTAAATTGCTGAATGAGGTATTCAGAAAGATTACTGAAAATTGTGGAGTCAAGAGAGACAAATAAGAAGTAGAGGAGATAACTTCTATTTCCTGATTATTATGGGTGTGCTGGGTGACTGTTAGAAATATAACCCAGACAAAATATAGGAATGAAGAAGTAATAAACCTACAAGGGAGAACAACTTGAGAAAAAAAGAGGATAAAGCTATGTACCCCTTCTAATTCTGTAAAAGAGTGAAAAATAGTTTTACACGTAATGCATGAAAAGTTGTCATTAATAGCTGCACAGAAGAAACTCAAGTAAAGTGGCAAACAACCCGATCTTTTCATTAGTGAAGTAAGGCTGTGAGCAAAGGTGGTGATCAGAGGGAATTAATGGTAACTCACATAAATGTAGAGTGCCGGTGAAGGAAACATTGAAGTTTTGTTCATCAAATGAAGAGATGGGCATTTGGACAGCTAGGAATTGTCTGAGCTCTCAGCAGAGAGGCACAAGGCACCTCCTTTTGGTCTGGACAAAACTTAAACACACAAGTCTTATAGAAGACTTTACCCCCTGGCCTTTATGTGTGCACAGCATGAGGGCTTAAGAATGCAGTAAACTTCCCAGAGAGAGTGAAACCACAACATTAAATCTCAAGCAGCCAGCAGGAATCTCAAAACCACTGTGGAAGGGGAACAGAGACTTGAGGAGTGGAACCTGCTTTAGAAAACCTCTCATTAAATGGAATAATTTAACTGCCATGTAAAATCTTCTTTGTTGTCTCATTCTGTCTTGCATGAGGAGCATTAAATCAGATTCCAACAGCTGCAGAAACTGTTAAGGTGAAATATTTTTGTGATGAAAAATACTGGAAAGACTACTCACATCTTTCCCTTTTTCGGAAAGAGATAGGTCTCTCTGAAGTAAAATCCTATGCTTTAGCAACTGTCCATGGAATTGTCAACTCAGCCTAATTTATTGTGCTGATTCAATGCCTTCTCTTCTGGGAAGGAAAAGAGCCACCGCACATGGCAATACATATGTACATAAACCTGTGTGTACACATGCTCCTCCCTGAGCAGAAAGGTGAGCTCAGAAGGTTGCAACAAGAAAAGATATCTACAAAACACCATTTTCCAAGAGGGGGAAAATAGTTTTACATGTGATGAAAGTTTTATCTGCAGCTGTCGGTCCTGGTCAGACAGCACTGAGTGAAACAGACAACGAAAGCAGGGGGCTGGTGCAGCTGGTCTCTGGGCTGGTGGAGGCACAAGAATAACTCACAGAGCCTGGTTCGAGGTCCTTGCTCTACCTGTACTTCATAAATCAGAGCTGGTATACTTTTAATACAAATTATTGAAAAAAGTCCTTCCAGCCAGATTGGTTTCTTTCATACAAGTATCGTGCAACACTACCCAGCTGAGCTATATATAATGCAGGTCAGATTTTGTCTTTATCAATATTATTTTAACACTTTTTAAATAAATTGTACTTCATAGAATCTTTACCTGCAGAATGCACAAAAAATACAGACTGGGTGACCAGTTTAGTATGAAAATGTTTACATGCTGTTCTAAAAACACAGGCTGAGCAGTCCTTTCTTTTCCTCTCCTGGACACCACAGCCCTTTTCCATCCCTTGCCCCATGGGTCTTGGTTAGCAGAATATGATTTGTGAACATTTCCAGTCCAATTCAGGAAGGAGCAACCTGCTCCTACAAGCTGCCTGATTTATTCGGTGTTGGAAAGAATAAAATCTTAACCTCAAAAGGAAATATCTCTATTATCATGCCTAGTCATCCATGCATGGTGATCGTTAATTATTTATATAAATTTATACCAATTTAAGAGAGAGCTCTCCAGCTAACAGCAAGCTGCCAAAGGATTTTGTTGGTTTTATTATCCCTAAATGAATATAACGAGTTTCATCTTCTACTCTCTAAAAGAGTCTACATAGACAGGTTGCAGGTGAAGGCAACACTAAATGCATTAACATCTGTTTTTGTTTTGATATTACCACATACAATTATTTCAAAAGAGTAAATTTTGGGGTTTTCTGTATATTTCCAACCGGAGCCAAGGCATTTTTTCCAATTGCAGTTTTGGCACTTCTGTTGTCTAAGGCAGTACTTTTATTTTTTAATGCAAAAGGAAAAGACAGGAAGTATTTCCTTCAAGGGAAAAATGCCTTTGCTTGGCCAGGACCCCAAGTAGAACAGCACCTTATATTCCTCCAGGAATTATTAGGAAGATTTTTCTGCCACTGCTGCTCTTCTTTTCACCTCCTTGGCTGGCTCATATTTCCTTAAATGCCAGCTGACACTGAGAGGAATAACTTCTGATTTGGATGCTAAAATATGCTTTGATGTCCTTACACGTTTTGTGTAGGCTTCAAGTCCTTTATGCCTCTCAGCAAAATCACAGCCAAGCACTACACATTATGGAAATGTGTATCATTTTCTTCCTAATGTTCTCCTAGCATGATACTTTCTGGGACTATAACTTTTTTTTCCTGTTAATTTTTTTTTTTCCATTCTAATTAAGAATATGTTTTGTTCTGGTGCAGACATGAGGTGCTATTGTGATGTGATGTGTTTGCTTTTGTTTTTCCATTTCCCAGGGGCACAAGAAGAAATTGTTTGGTTTCTTCCATGTTCTTTTATCTAAAACATTAAAGAATAATATATTTTAAAACCTGTAATTTTTCTATTCTTTCCTAAAAAATAACTTGCACATTATAACTGAACTGCTTTTAAGACCATAATTTTTGACCTATTAGATTGGAATCTTACAATGTTATTGGATTTGGATATACAATTCCAAGCTTTGAATGAATACAATGGATGTTGCCTGAGCTCTTGAACTTCAAATCTTCCTTTGAATAGATTACAACAAGCTGAGAACTAAATATTTTATCATTGCTACTTGGAGTTTAGAAAAGGTTTCAACACCTTTCTCCATTGAGAAGACAATTTTAGCATGTCCCAGCTTCCAGTCATCTAAGAAAACTCTGATTTATGTACCCATACACTGAAACATTTTCCAGTGAAGTCACTCTGTACATGAATCAAGTCTTTCTGAAAGCTTAGCACTTTATCTAATTGTTTCCATAAAGGTTTCACTTCTCAACTTTAGCAGCTTATTTAAAAAAAAACACACACCAAATAAATAAATAAATAAATAATAATAAAAAAAAAAGAGTCCCAAGAAGCTTGTGGCTGCACAATATTAGAAACCCATAAGCTTCTTATTTGCATCAGTCCCTTCCTCATGAAGGTACAAGTTCTATAGCTCTGAGTAGGCAACCAGGCATAATCAGCCCTATTTTTTCCATGTACTACTCTGGGGGAAAACTGATTATCATAAACGTGTTGTTTGCAGGAGTTTTTTTGTCTTTGTGATTTTCTCCAATGCTCTTCCTCCATACAAGTTATTCTGGGTCCCACTATTGCATGCTGGAAGTTGCAATGCTAATACTAAATATACAAGCACAGCAAATTCTTCCTTTCCTTTGCTTAGTGTTGTGTTGACTGATACAAGAGTTATGTAGAAAGAAATCACAGAATGGTTGTAAGCAAACATAAAGTTCATCTCCTTCTATGTCCTGCCATGGGCAGGGACACCTTCCACTATCCCAGATTGCTCAAAGTCTCATCCAGCCTGGCCTTGGACATGCCCAGGGATGGGGCAGCTACAGCTTCTCCAGCCAACTCATTCCACTGATATAAAGCTATTTAATTGGCAACTGCACACTAATTGAATCTATATTAGTTTTACATTCCTTAAAAGATATTCCTTGATGGCTCAGAGACTGATTGGGTTGGTTGATACGTTATTATTGCCTGACTGCAGTTTCCTGTGGGTGAGCTAAAAATAGCCTTTGGAAATTCTCTTACTTTACAGAGAGATAAAAAGAGATGAGATAAAGAGATAAAAAGTCATGAGACTTACCTAGGCCTGGGCATAAATACTGGTGTACATCAGAATTTTAACAGGTGAAGGGGGCAAGACAAAGCCCTTTGGTCATACAAAATGTAACATGCAGAAATTACTGGGGTCTATTTTCACTCATTTCATGTGTAATGAATGTTTCAGTGGTTTTATATACACAGAATTATGCCCACAAATGCCTGTTAAATGACCTGCAGCTAATGAAAATTGAAGCAATGAAGATGTCATCCCTGCTCCTTCCAAGTTTACATAGCATAAATGTTTTTCAATCCTTTACTGCATCTTTGAAGGAATAGGTTAGTGATTTCTGAGTCCAAGCAGGAAACAATGATATAGTCTTTTCTCATGGGTGTGCTTCCTTTGTCATCCCTTTTGCTATGCTGTTGTTTCATACACTGCCCTGGAAGCTGGGGGTGTCCTCAGGGGGACAGTGTAAAATACTACACCATCCAACAGAGAGTGTTTCACTCTTGTTTCATTTTAATGGGGACAAATGTTGAGACCACATACAGCAGGAAGCTTTGGGTGCAGTAATTCCACAGAGCTTAATAAAGAGAATGTTTGGGAATTCTGCAGGTACTGCCTTAAATACTCATCTGGGAGGTAAGTACCTTATGATCTTTTATGTATTTAACTCCACAATACCCCTGAAAAAGAGGGAAGTGATGTTATCACTAGTTTATGCTTGAAGAACTAAAATGCTAGGACTTAGTCTAGAAAAGATATTGTACCATCAGCCAGGGGATATATTTTTGGGTGGAAAATCTCATGCTTTCTTCTCCTCTCATAAAGGGAAAAATCATGACTATAGGCACATATGGATTAATGAGGTGACTTGTTTGACATTATCAGTGTTGCGAGAGATAAGATGCAACTGCAGACCTGACTAACACTGTCACCACAGGACCAGTTTGGTCCTCCCTTTGGGCTTCCTTATCTGAAAACATAGAAGCTATTTTGTTCTCAGATCACATTTTGGCTTCAAAATTTTTTCTCCTAGTGACCATACCTAACAGTCAAAGGACAAATTTCAATTTATGAATGAGTTCAAAGTGATCCCACAGTGATTATATATATTCCTATAAGTGCAAGGACACTACTGAATTCCTTTCTGCCAGGACTATGTTCTTGCATTTTATTTTGCAGAGAGGACAATTTATAGGAGACATAATAAAAATACTTAGATGACAGGAACATTTAAAACTTTATTAAAAAAAAAGGTCAGAAAGGATGTTTGATATGGGCTTGATAGCTGGAGTAGGAAGTGAATGTAGAGAGGGAAACCTTACCCAAGATGTAAAGCTAAAATCTGAACAGTCACAGAAAGACAGAGGCATGTAGTGAAGTCAGCAATTACATCTGCCCAATAGGGATATTAAAATTTAGGTATGAAGTTTGCTTTAAGAGCCCTTTCAGTGGGGGAATATAGCAACAGAGATAGTGAAATTGTTTGTCTCAGAAACAATTGTCACTAAACTTGTAGGACTGTAACAGCCCACACAGCTGGCAGCATCACTGTTGGAAATAACAGGGTAATTTTTTGCCTTTACTCAATGTCAGTATCCAGCAAGATGGAAGGAAGCCTGCTTCCCTCAAAATACCATGGAGAAAACAACCATGAACAGGATATAGCCATGGACAGGCAAAAGTACAGTACAACAACAGTTGCAAAGTACAACACTTCTCAGGACACTCAGAAGGGCTCTGTGGAGGAAAATTATGTTCAACAGCTTTACTCATGCCTACTCAGCAGAACATGCACTTCAGGTTTCCTCATCCAATCTGCAAGTTTAAAGTGATGTCAAGAAAAACACCCTGTTCTTATGAAACCTGGACATCAACAAAGATTTGAAGCATTCTGACTCGTGGAACCAAAAACAAACAAACAAACAAACAAAAACAAACAAACAAACAAAAATTGTCAATATGGGCTAATATAGGGAAGGAAAATGTTTTTGTTTTAGCATTTATAATGTATAAATCAGGCATGAAGATGAAAGCAAAAACAAGAGGATGGACTAAGTATTAGTGAGCTGGTGCAGAGTATGTTGGGTGAGGAGTGGGCAAATCCGTGTTTTTCAACATCTCTAACATCCTTGACAAATGTTACTAGCAACATAGGATGCTTTCAACCTGAAGTTCTTCAGACTTGTTTGCTCTCTGATTTGTGTATAACTCTGCCTTCTATTAAAACTGTGGAGGGAAGAGTCCATGCTGCTGGCTGCTTCTCTGTAAGCTCAGAGCTTATGAATGTAATCTTTTGTGTTTGTTTGTATTTTTTGGAGTGAGAAATTTGAAAATAGGTGTTGGATAACCTATGTTAATGAAATGGGCAATTATCTAGGACACTAAAGGACTCCTTGTCTTCCTATGCTGTTTGTGTAAAATTGATTGAATGAGACCAGGATCCAATACCCTTGCCCTTGCCACAGAATTTCTGATGGACTATAAATCAGATACTGCCTTGGATTATCTCTGTGTCCACACCAACACTGTAAAAATGAAACATTAACTTTTGAGATTTTTGTATATTTCAATGAATTATTTCAAAACATGTGTTTCTGATTCAGTCCCATTCCAAATCTTTAAAATATTTGAGGACTTGCAGTTATGAATATGTAAAGAATAACAAAATTATTTTTAAAATGGGGCCAAGACCAGGAATAACATTATGAACACTGAGTATTAAGAGGATTTATCTTATAAACCACAGAGAACATATATGAAAAACTCAGTGTCTAATGAATGTTCAGCACACGCTTCCTGATGTCTCTTCAAGTAGCAGCTGCTAACACCTCAACGCATTTGTATTTCCTCATTCAGTTTGGTTGCATACATTAAAAGAACCCTGAAGGAAGAGAGTTTCTGCTCAAATATTCTTATAGCTCTTTGAGAATTGTATTATTTTACTGTCCCTGAAAGATTAACAAAGGCAGTAATCTATATGGGCTTCATGGACTCAAATACTCTGGCCAGTAAAGGGTTATGGAAAAATCTTTCAAGAAATAGATGCATTGAAGTAAATGTCCTGGCAGCATTTCAGCATCCTGAAATATGTCTGTTTCCCTGGCAATTTCAACCTCAGTGTCTCATTTAAGTTTGATGTGGCATTTTTTTCTTTCCTGAAGAATTTAGGTGAGAATACTCTGGGCATTTCAGACAAATTTCACTGGGGGTGGTGAAACTTTGCGCACAACCAAAAGTAACTCAGTAATTTTATTGAGGGTCTTCACCTGTCCTTGTTGTCTACAGGTCCCATGCCAAAATATCACTAAACAGGGTCCCAGAAGTTACAAGACTGATATGAGTCTGTATGTGTAGCCAAATATAGGTAAGTTTTTTTTTTTTTTTCCATGAGATCTAACTGCTTCAATAAGGTAGGAGATGTGTTGAAACTCTTCTTCTCCACAGAGGAGCTGTAATGGAAAGGCTTTGGTAGTACCTGTTGTTTGGTTACACAAGATATTGGTTACACAAACAGGCCTTACAGCTCATGATAGCACAATAAAAGGTGATTCAAGCAGATGCTTAATGAATAGGGAAGATAAAAAATGTTAAATCACTAACCTGAAATCACTCCACTTAATTTACTGCTAATGCAGAATTTAGTCATACAGGAAAATTAGGTGTGGAGTTCTCAGCTCAGAAAAGACACAAACCTGTAGGACCAAGCCCCAAGGAGGCCACAGAGATGTTCCAAGGGATGGAGCTATTGTAGACAGGCTGAGAAATATGGGGCATTTTGACCTGGAGAAGAGAAATCTCCAAGGAGACCTTAAAACCCCTTGCAGTCCATAAAAGTGGCTTATAAAAAAGATGGAGAGTGACTTTTTTATATAAGCACATAGTGATGGGACAAAGGGAATGAGTAAAAGTGGAAAATAAGAGATTTTTAGCAGATGTTAGGAAGAAATTCTTCCTCTGGAGGGTGGTGAATCCCTGGCACAGAGTTCCTAGAGAAGCTGTGGCTGCTCCATCCCTGGAAGTGTTCCAGGACAACTTGGAGGGGTGTTGGAGCAAACTGAGATAGTAGGTGTCTCTGCCCATGATAGGGGATGGAATGTGATAAGCTTTAGTGTCACTTCCAACCCAAACCAATCCATGATTCTACGAAATAAGTATGATTAATTTCACTGAAGAACTAAGCTGCCGTATAGAGGTAACTCACTATCCACTTCCCATGCAAGTAGTTGCCTGTGAGTGATATCCTCATTTAGGTTATACAGGTGGGAGTGTAAGCATTGGAAAGATAAATGCTTTTCTTGTGGTTTGGTTTTTTTGGGTAATTTCTTATCTAGTTAATATTTATTTTCTTATGTCTTTCACTCTGTATTTTCACCATGAGCTCTTTTAAGTTTTGCAGTAATGTCCCACAAAGACCAGCAGGGGAGACAGTTGATTTCCCATACTCTAATTCCCTAAGTAAATTCACACTGGTTTTGGTCTATAATGAACAAATTAGCTCCCTGGGTGGAAAATGCAGACATGAAACAGAGCTCCACCCTTCAGATCCCACAGGCTTGGGATCTCATGGATGAAAGCCAGCCTATGCCATTTAGGCTAAGAACCATGATACTGTAAAAGATGTGGATAACAAAGATTAGGCACAACCAGCCTGGTCCAGACTCAGTTGACTCTGGATTTTGGAGTCATGTGTGGTAAGTCTTCTCTGTATTTCTGTGAGGAGAAGTACAGAAGAGAGAAAAATTAAGAAAATGTTGAGGAAAATATCTTGTATTTATTTGCTGTATCTTATTAAGTAATCTTGTTATTTTCTTGCACTGCTGCCACAAGCAGATTTCTTTGGATGAAAGAAAACCTGAGGTACTATTATCAGGCAAATCCCTGCTGCGTTTATTTTTTAAATAAAGATTAAACACATACAACTTTTAAATTTTAATGTTCTAGCTGGGTTGATTTGTTACCCCAAATCCTTGTGCCATCATATTAATGGCTGCTTGCATCAAGAGCCACACAGGGTAATCCCCCATCTCTGGCAATGCCAGCTCTGCAGTAATTGCTGTGTAATTAATCAGAGACTGCTGCTGGATTGAAGACATTGTAGTTTGATGCATAATGAAACTAATTAATGGTGTCCTGCATAATTTATGGGATCTAACTGTACTAATGTAGGTATAACATATAAACAGTTTTCTTTCATTAAGTCTACGAACTAGCATGCCATGAGAACCTAAGGGCTGGAATCTTTAATTTTTCCATCTGCTGTTAAATTGGTCCATTTTAGCAGATGTACAGGAGTAATTGATTTCCTGTAAAATTTTAAAAGCAGCCACCCCTACAAGGAATATTTGTAAACATTCTGTTCTGTGGTATTTGTATTCCCCTTATTCTTTATCTGGCTGAGGTTTGAAATCCCACTAGGACAATCATCAGCAAAGAATAACTCCTTCCCCAAGTAGATGACATTTTATAAGGACAAAAAGGAGCCAGGAAAAGGAGACATCCCTCGGTGTCTTAAGTGAAGTCTTGGAGACTGGGCCTAAAGAATGAAGAAATTAATAACTAGATGCAGAAAAATATTTATCCTGGTACCTTTCCTAGTTGACTATTTCTATGGAACTCCTCTACTCTTGGAGATATACTTAATTATGTGACCAAAATGACAGATATATGGTTAGGACTGCAGAAGAAAACAGAATAAATAGGTAAACAGAAGAAATAGGATTTAAACTTGCATATTTTTAATCACAAAGTGCTTGCTTTAGGAATAAACAAACAACTTTCTTTATAAGTGGTTTTCAAAGTAAGGTTTTAAAACAGCAAAGTTAGATACAAATATGTTCAGCTGCAAGCACCCCCTGACCAATTTGTTAAAAGAAAAATTACTCCAAACCTAGGTCACATGTGCCAAATTTCAGCTTTACTTTAATTTTTATGGGTGTTGCTATGAACACCTGAATGTAGTGGTTTACAATGGCTCCTCTGACAGGCTGTTATAACTTCAATGGTACTAACAATACTACTATAATTAGTGACTTTTGTATTGTATTAACAAATGCCAGAGTGTGCTACCAGTCTTCCAGATGACTTATCCAGGTTTTAATTAGTGTCTATCTTTCTTTTCTTTGTGGAGACATACACTTACTAAAATGGCTCAATGCTTTGCACCATGTACAGGTCAAAATATCCACCTGTCAAGTGGGTTTAGAGCTGCATGGAAGGAGGAAGCGACTTGTGATGGTTTATTAATGGAACAGATTGCATATTTCTCTAAATAGAAATGGGGGGAATTGTGTGACAGATGGATCAAAACCTTCCTGTTTTTGAAAACCAACAGATGAGGCAGACTTCTCTCTATGGCACTAGCCAGATAGCAAGATGCTGATTAACCAGACCTGAATGAATCTTCAGCCCTTTGGCTCAGAGCATTCATGAGACACTTAAGTACAGAGTGATTTTCCTATATAATGTTTTACATCTGAGCAACATGGATGTGGTGTATGGGTATGTACATGCTTGCAGTTAAATACATGTATAAATATCAATGCAGACACATTAAAGTAGCATTCTAAAAGAATTTCAATTTCTATAAGGAATTGTTTCATAATCAATGTTTAGGGGGCATTTTACTAATACTGGAGTATGCCCAGGATCCACACATTTATGAGTAATATTGCCTAATTTAGTAGGAAGTCCTATCTACTATACATTTAGAGACTTTGTTACAAGGCTATCAGCTTCATGTTGCTGAAAAGAATTTACCAGATTTTGAAACATCTCCCATGGCACAGTAGCTATTTTACAGAGTGAGAAGAGCAGTCATGTCCAGTCAAACTGGAATAGCAGGATTCCTTTAAACAAGTTGTTAGCCACACATCAATCATTTCTGTTTCCATCTCACTAAGAGCTGCACAGTACTTCATCTACTGGATGTCATTACTAAGATATGGAAATGCCACTCTTTACTGTGGTCTCCATGAGTGAGAGGAAGGTTTATTTGTTCCTAAAAATATCACAGATTTCAAAGGCACTGCTTCCACGGCTTAACAATAAAAGGTGTTTTTAGTTGTTTGGGTTTTTACTTTTTTAAAAAACTTAAGTGTAAAATGCAGATGCCACATATGAAGAGCTGTCATTTACTTGTGAAAGAGCACATCAGGACCTTTGCTGTCACTTAAATAGGACCTGAAAGAAGCTGCTGATGCAATAATGTACATTCAGGAAGCAGTCGTGAGTGAGGGAGGACAGGCACAATATCCCCCCAGCCTCCAGGAGGAATCTGGCAGATGACTCTGAGCATGAGGATTGATCCCTAAATGTGCTCCCAGGAAGAGCAATAGAAGTGATAAAAGCACTGAAACAGTTCACACACTCTGCACTGGAGGATGAATTACATGTATAATGTGTATTTTTAACATAGTCAAGTTAAGGGCTTGACACTCTGTAAGAAACCAATGTCTTGTTACATAGAAGTCATAATAGCTCCTTCTGGTCCTAAAATCTCCACATTTGTCATTTATTCCTAAAGAACAAGTCTTATGGGACCTGTGTATCTATTTCTGTAATCAAGAGAAGGGGGTAAAGGAAAGCAGTTCATTGCCAGCCTGAGGGCAATTTGCATAAATACAAGTCAGAACTAGGAAGGCTTTAGCAATTTTACTTGTTAGCTGACCATAGCAGAGTTCTTTGGAGGAGATGTGATAGAGGATTTATTAGACTTTACGATCCAGGAAATACTAACATATTTAAAGAAGATGCTCCCATGACTCACATAATGCTGTGCTGGCTCAAATAATATTTGGGACTTTGTAGAATACTGCAAGACAACATTCATTCCAGCATCATGAAACACATCTCAAACTACCTTTGTGTTAAGTTCTATCATTCTATCACAGGAATGTAGGATTTTTTAGTAACTGGTTACAAGGCAATTCCTGGGACCAAAAAAAAAAAAAAAAAAAAAAACCAATGGAAAATTGCAGATACATTAACAGGCACTAGCACAGCAATAACTCCTTACTGCACTCTAAATTGTGTGAAGTAGTTTATGACCTCTAGGCTTTTTCCTTTCCTTTTAACTCTGCAATGCTTAATAAAAGTTATACTCAAACTGCTACACTGCCTTAGAAAATAAGAATTTAATTATGAACACCCCATTTAATGCTGGAGGAGTACAGTGTCCACAGTTTCTTTAAAGCATCAGTGAGGTAATTTCACTGCTGCCAATTGAACAGTTGTACAGAACACATCTAAATGTTCTCAGTCATTGAACCCTTGGAGAGTTTCTGCTTCATTAACTGTTTACATGGTGACCTCAGTAGAAAGGCTTTAGCCTGATGAAATGCCTGCTTTGCATACTGCTGTGGGCAACAGCAGAATATCTGTTCCTGATTATTCTTCATAAACTCAAAATTTAGGGGTAACTCATCAGCTTGCCCAATACTGCCCCATCAGCTCTTGCTGTGTTAATCTTTCAAGAGCTTCTGTAAGGCTGCAACAGACAATAATGTGCCCATGTCCTCTGCCCTCCATCTTCCATAAAGCCAGTCAGATATTTTCACTGATGTTTCATGAGCATATTTCAAGTACTCTGAATCCTGGACTTTGCATTTGAATGAGATAACTACTTCACTTGTTTTTAATGATGCTGTTATTTACATATCATGAATCATAATGCAAAGGAAGCCCATGATATTTAAATTTAATGGCACTATCTTCCAAAGTAACAACTTTCTAACTCAGCACAAAGTGAAGAGGAACAATTTAACTTACATGAACTGCTATTTAGTTGACAAAAATAACCCCTTGAAGAACACTGACTGGCCACATTATTACCTTGGATATCCCACTATGGGGCTGTGCAGAGCAAATAACACTCATCTTCTGTTCATATACAACAATATGGATAAATAAATGGCATAAGTTTAAATTTCATGATAAGAAATAGCATTTGATAGATGCATCCCAGCTACCATGTAACTCACAATATCAGTATCAAGTCAGTATCCTTCACAATATTGCAGTAGCTTTATTCTGCAATCCAAAGGCTAATGCGTCTTTTTGTTGATGAGATAAACCTTTCATGGTCTCATAACATGATAATGGCATATCAGTTAAGCCTATGTAGCTGACAAAGGTTCTCTTCCCCTTTTCCATTCAACTTCTATTTACTACCTATTGAGGTGAAAAGTGCTCTGTATCTATATGTCCAGATTATATATAAAATTATACAGGAAATTTTAATCCCCACATTCTCTATAGGTAAGGAAAACTAGACTACACTATTAGAAGGACATTCTTGCTCTGGTAGCAAATTATGGTTTATAACTGGAGAAGGAGATGTACTTTAGTCCTCTGCAAGAATACCATTTTTCCCCGGAGGACAGCTGCTAGTGATGTGTGTTGTCTGCTATTAAAAGCCTTGAGCAAGGTTCTTCTGCTGCTTTTTAAAATGCAGCTTTGACATTGAGCAGAAGGAAGGTGTAGAGCGAAGCAAACCACAAGGGTTCTGTGGTCCTTTGCACAGCAGGGATTTTGCAGGCCCCTGCATGGACACAGGCTCCTGGTTCAGAGGGCTCTTTGGCAGTCCTGCAGTGGGTCTGCAGCAGCTTCAGTGCACTCATTGAAAGCTCCTCTTTTCTGGGAGAGTCTGTTTTCCCCTCAAGATCTATATTTCTGTGGAAATCCACAGCTCTGACAGCTTCTAACACCACAGTTCCCTGCAGTCTTTCCAGCACTGTGGCTGTTCAGGCTGTTCAAGGAGGCTTTGCAATGCAGGACAATGGAGTAAAGATGTGAAGACAAGTTGGACCAGATCTCTTGATGGTGGGAACTGACACAGTTCCATTTATTTTGATTCTGTAATCTCAGCCACTGCTGTCTGAGGGATCAGTCATGAAATAATAGAACTTTCCTTATTTTGAAAAGAAAACCTGTGGAAAGAAGGAATTTGTTTTCAATAAATTTGGTTTAAGTCAATAATATTCAAGAAAGAACCAATTATTTCTTTAGGACAGTTATGTTTTCAATATGTATTTATTTCCCATTTTAAATATCATGCTTTAGGTAGAGTCTTAGGTTTCTGTGGATAAAGTTTTAAAATATGTAATTTCTTCATAAATGCATAAACGCAGAATAACTATATCGATATTTTGATGTCTTTTACCCTCTCCTTTACTTGTAAATAGGACTTTAACCTTCAGGGGTCTTCTATGAATCACATAGCAGAATAAACCTACAAGCTTTTAAATTCTGTGAAAATACTATACAAGAAATAGTGCAAATCTAAAAATGGCAAAAATGGTGAGAAAATTTCCTGTTCTTTTATAGGGTCATGTGACATGCTTATATAGAAAAATACCATCTACTCAAAACATACAGATGCAGCTTATTAATTTGATGTCTAATTGTTCAAATATATTGATTTTTGGGAAGTAAAAGCATATATGAAAAAATATGCTCACCTAGATAAAATATTTGCTTTTTCCTGAAAATTGATTAATGTTGCATTTAATTTTGAGCAAAACCTTTGGGTATTTTTCAAGCACATTAAATTGAAGTATATTTTGCCTTGATTCTTTCAAGTTGTTTTTTTTTTCTAGCAATGTAAAATGTTTTCTAAAACCAGCCTAAATAATTGATTGTAAATGCTAGCAAGTGCCACTTGTTAAAAAAAAAAGAAAAGGAAAAATCAGTTTAAAAGAATATCTTGTGACTCTTCTGAGGCAGTATCATTTTGGTCACAGTTATTACATTACAGATGGCACATTCCATCTATCCTCTGACAAAGTGAAAATGAAGAATGTTTCATTTAGGTCTGCCATGCAGATGAAATGTCAACAAACAGATTTTTTATTTTCCTTTAACTGCTAAAAAATATCGGTGAAGGAGAAGAGAGGAGAGGAGAGGAGAGGAGAGGAGAGGAGAGGAGAGGAGAGGAGAGGAGAGGAGAGGAGAGGAGAGGAGAGGAGAGGAGAGGAGAGGAGAGGAGAGGAGAGGAGAGGAGAGGAGAGGAGAGGAGAGGAGAGGAGAGGAGAGGAGAGGAGAGGAGAGGAGAGGAGAGGAGAGGAGAGGAGAGGAGAGGCCTGCTATTTTCTCATTTAAAAATTAAGTCACGTAGTGAGGAAAGAATGTTTACAGAGACTTTAAACTGCAGCAGCTGCAGTTTTTGACCAAGGTGTTAGCATATATTTATTTGTCTGTCTTCTGATTTGAAAATGCTCTCAAATGAGATTAGAAATGTTTGAGTTTTCATTTTCTGATACTCTGAAAGTTGAGTTCTCATTTCCATCAATTAAAAGTTGTATAAATTCAATAATTGAGCTTTTAGTCTCATCCTATGGAGGCATAAACAGAATAGAAATAGAATCATAGAGAAGGTGGATGTCACTCTTTTCAAGGCAGGGAAACAAGAGGATGAGTTGGAAGTTTTGCCCCTCTTTTACCTGGCATCTCGAGGGCTGGCACATTCTCCAGTAGAAGAGGAGACCAAATTTTCACTCCTGCCTTCCAAACCACATCAGCATGGAACTGAAGTCCCATGACATAAGTCATCAATCCTTGCTCTCTGTAACTGCAGACAAGTGAATGAACTTGTGTTATTCCCTTCATAAACATGTGAATAATTTTTATTTTGAGTTAGAAACATTCAAAGCCCCATCCTGCCTAGCCTCAAATGCACTCTTGGCTTTTGCATAATTCATGGTCATATGAACAATAACAGCCTCTGACTGGTATGATTTTCTTCACTGCAGGCAACATGGATGCTTTAAGATTGCTCAGTGACTGAACTCTTAAACTTGCTTAGGTTGCTGTTATTAATAGTCCTGCACTGAAGGCCTGGTTAGTACAAAAAAATGTCATTTTCAAAGTTTTGTGACCTGTTAATATTGCAAATGTAATTAGGAAAGACTGATACAGAAGGCTGTAGTAGGCAAAAAATGTAAATGGCAAAAGGAAAAATGTACCAAAAGTTGTGTTATCAAAAAATGTAGAAGCTTTGTTTCCTGAAGAAATGAAAATATTAAAAGCTAACCATTTGAGACCAAATTTCAATCACGTTTTCTGATAGATATTTAATATTCTTGTTAGTGTTTACATCCAGTGGGGAATTCCCTCTGATTAATTCATATATATCTAAGGAAGTGAAAATGTCTTTCAGATAATCAAAATCTCATGGCATTTGAAATTAATTTTAAATTATTATTATGATGGTTTTTAGGTAATAATATTAGGGATGTATTGCCACAGTAATGTTCTTTCATTGCAGTTTGTTCCCTCCCTATACTTGCAAAATTATATTAAAAACACTTCACTGATTCTGTCATGTGTCTTCTTTCTTAAGACAAAAAACCCTTTGAGATCAGGACTATACCTCATTTTAGACTTGTGCAGTAACCAATACAGATCTTTATCCAAAGGCTGGCTTTGACCACTGTCCTCTATAGCCATATAAAAAGCAGTGATAACATTGTAAATTGGAACAGTAAAAAATATGCTTTCCATTCTTTATGCTTTTAGAACAAGCAAATTATTATTATTTTTAATATTCAGGTTTTATTTGTCAAAAAAACAGAATAAGTTTTTAAAATTAAATTTGTAGACAATAAACATCTACTTACTAGCCTGTCCACAGAACTTGCACAAAATTATTTATGAGAAGTAAAAAAAGAAAAGGAAAGTAACATTTTTTTTAACAGTGGGGGAAAAAGATACAAATTTTGACATACTGCCCCTGCCATTTGAATATTTATTCCTCTCATAAAAACCATAGATGTTAATAAAAAGCCGATCCTTGCTAGAACTGGTGAATATGAAGTGTCTTTGATTTGGTCTTAGTCTAACTGTACTGAATTGTCCCAACAGTGATGCAATCACTATAGCCAGTGCCTTTTGCATTATTATTTTGGCTACAAACAATAAGATTTTATGGGTCCCTACAGTGATTATCCCAAGAACTGATATGCAACCAAGAGTGTTTTCTATCTAGATATTGAAACTATTAATTGCCTTGATGCCATTGAAGTCATAATCTACCCCAGCAGAAGTGGCTGGATGTAACATCCCAGTACTCCCCAGACACTTCAAAGCCTATTTTAAATGTGGATTAGTGCATCATTTTTTCAGAGGTCAGCAAAGATATAACTATCAGAGAAAAAAAAAAAAAGATTTAAAATTGTAATCAAGGTGAGAAGGTTACATGCAGGAGCACAGTAAATAAGGATAATACTTAAAATTTTATAGAGATAATAATGGTCCTTAATTTTTTTCTATTTCTTTTTCTCCTGAGGAAATGTTCTGAAACCAGTTGCAACAGGGTGTTAAACACAGCACTGAAAAAAAACTCTGCTGCTTTCACTGGAGAAAAATCTATAGAAGGGCAGAAGCATACTGTCTCCATCTCCAGAAGATAAACATTTTCCTATGGTCTCCAACACCTCTAATGACCTGAGGACATGCAGAAGAACATTCCCACACCCTTTCCTGTGGCTGAAACTCATAAGTTATGAATAACAGCTGCTTCCCTCTGTCCCACAGCCCATGTTTTGTATTGTCACACAACTCAGTTCTTTCCTCTCCATTACTTATTTGCTCTCTGAAATGGATGTGAGTGATTAAAAAATTATCTGAACTGTCCATAGAACTTTCACAGCAGGAAATTCATTAATTATTAAATTAAAAACTGCCTTTTAATGTCGTTTAATGACTGCATTAAACCTCAGCTTTCTTGTATACTGTCTGAATAAACATTAGAAAACATAGTTGAAACATATAACAGAAATCTGAGAGTGGCTATATATCTTCCATAGTTAATGTACAACATTCCTAGTGACCAAAGAGATCTGTCTGTATTGAGATCATTGTCTGCTTCCCTCTTGAAGTCTGCACTGAGACTGTATCTTCCAGATACTTAATTTGGATTTCATACACCATTGATCCTACATTGCCGTAGGCAGTACACATAAGATAGGAAACAGGTGTGGTCCTTGCCCAAAGAAAACAAGTGGGGGCAATCTCTGTTTCCATCACTTCTTAGCTGAAACTATGATCTTCACACTGCTCAGCAAAAGCCTATAAATGCCTGTTAGCATGGCTATTTCTGAAAATGTAAGAATGAGAGTTATTTTTCCTTACATCACCCTGTTAGAAATCATAAAACTGAGTTTAGAGTTAGCATAAGAGTTTAGAATTTTTCTGGGTTTGTAGGCCTCCTTATGTCTAAAGGATAGATGCAGTCACCTCAAGAGTAGGAGCAGCTGCTCCAGTTACAACTAGAAGGTAAAGTGTCTCTTTTTACTGTTCTAAATCAAGGGGTTTCACATGTGAGAACTTCTCTCTGGAGATATGTCTACCATGATTCCATGATTCTGTGACAAAATAACAGGAATTTCTCTGAGGCAGATGTCTGTCAGTGTAGTCTGTCAATAAAGGGGAGCTATTTGGTGTAGCTTAGAAATCTCACTTGCAATTGTATAGGGAAAGATGAGGCAATACCACCCAAGCCTGTTACAATCTTCTATGCTCAGGAATGAGGACAGAGGAATTAACATATGACCTATTGATAAAAATTTTGAAAGTTCTCCCAAGCACTGAAACATTGGTCCATGGTGTAAGGCCTAGAATTACTCACTTTGGCAGTAAAGCCTGCCTGAGTTTTCACCAAATTTTTCTACAGGGTTATTTCTGTCTTCCACAAAGACTGCTTCTCCTCCATATTGATGACCCTTCGCTGAAAGTGCCCAAGGCCAGACTGGACGGGGCTTTGAGCAACCTGGTTTGGTAGAAGGTATCCCTTCCCATAGCCAGAGGTTGAAATGAAATGGTTGTTTTGATCCCTTCCAATTCAAACCTTTCTCTGATTCGACTGCAGTGGCTTATCACCAGCAGTGGCCATATAGAGAGAGAAGCATTTTGAGAGTTAAATTTGGACAAGGATGGGATGGTTCTACATTCTACAGATGTAGAACATGACTAAGTGCAAACCCCATTTTTTTGTCTGTACTTGATAAAGCTCATCAAGATGTGTCTCTTCCAAATCAACATTGTGATTCTATAACTCTCTTTTCATTGATTACTAGATTTGTCTCCTGCTGTTTCACCAATACCACAGTGTGCCAGCCAAGCCAATATGAAGTAAAAAGTATATTTACTCAAATGGTGGTGAGGTTAAAAACAAAAAAAACATTCAAATCCTAAATGTTCAAAATCATTTAGATATAGCACCTGTGTACTACAAAAGTAAAGTGCTAATATAAGGGAAAGTTGCAGAGAAATTACAAAAAAAAACCAGCCATAAAGTAAATAAAAAACTCCAAAAAACAAGAAAAAAGCCACTAAAGAAACCCCACCAACCAAACAAACAAGAAGAAAAATGCTCAAAAAAATTCTCTAAATCCAAAACAAACAAGCTTCAACTCTATCTTAAAATCCTTTATTCAGAAACTTATAAGAAATGTGTGACATGTCTTGAGAACATATACAATATCAAAGTGAAAATAACATTAAGAGACCCAAATGCTCTCTTCAATCATAATGCAGAATAATGCAGGTTTCCATAAGCACTCCATATTTCATTTCAATAAATATTTGAGGAAAGAATGGAAACATCAGTCTGAGTTATTTTTAGGATATGCTCTATAAAGTCCTACCTTTTCAGTATATGCACTAGATGTGTTGCAACCTGGCCTTTTCCTAAGTCTAGAAAATAATAATGATATTATTTTGCATGGCATTTCCATGCCTGTTGATTTGCTTTCATAGAAGTGTTGATTCTTTGCAGGATTGTAATAATGTGATGGATCCTGACCAGCTTCTGCTCTGAGACCAGATTTAGTGTCTTTATTTAGGTTAAGTAATATTTATATGTCAAAACTGATTTGCAAAAGAATAGGAAACCCAGTTGTTTCAACATATGGTCCATAGGTCTCTGGAAAAGATTCAAACATTTCTCCACTGCTTTTTTTCACATCTCTCAGATTTTTTTATGCCTTGAATGACATCACATTTTGGGAGAGGGAATGCCAGTTGTTTTAATTTCAGGCAGATAAAAGAAAGTGCCTCATTTATTACAAGTCAAATTTGAAGTTTTCTAGGATAGGGACATTCCTTTTTATTCTATTCTTGCACAGTAGCTATCAGACTTCTATTCTGGATTTCAGTAGTAAGGTAAAGCAAGAATTATAGGGGGAAATAGAAATCTCTCCTCACATTTCAATACATGATCTACCTGTCTATCCATTGGCTCACACTTTGAATAAATTTTAAGTGATAATATAAATTATTCTACTCTCTTAAACACCTTGTGGTACTAAGAAAATTTTCTTCCTATGGAATTCCCCTGATTTTGGTGGGCTTTTCGCAGGGATAATCCTGGCCCTGCATGTCTTAGACAAGCAGAAGAATTAGAGAATTGAATAAATTTCCTTTGTCTCCATTTGCAAACAGAGTAATAATCTCCATATTTAATTCTATCCTTTATGTATTATTTTCTAAGTAAGGACAAAATTGGCTGCAGATATGACATCTTTGTGACAGTGAGTCTGCAGTAGCACTGAAAGGAGGAAGGAGAAGGGTCACAGAGAGGACAAAAGGAAAAAAAATAGCTGTCTAAATCATATATCATTAAAGTGATGTTCATTGAATTACCTCTCTTAGGGCCTGTCAAAACATGTGATGCCCTTGTAATATGATGTGAATTAAAAGCCTTCTGGCCCCTGAAATATTGTTTTCAAGGCCAAATTTGTACTTTCACAGTTTCTCTGTAGTAACTACGAAGAAACAGTTTAAACACACTGATTGACTCCTGTGATTAGCAAAAACAACTGAGGAATACAGCAATTCCTGTAATGTGTGACAACAGGGCAAAAAAAAGTCATGTGGGTACTTGCAGGACTTTGGTGATGATCACTGACAGCTCCATCTACTGAGGAGTTGGTCAACAAAACTTAAAGTTCCCCCTGGGAGAGAAAATGTAAATGTCACAGATTCATAGAATGATTTGGTTTAAAAGGGACATTGTGTTCCAACCCCCGGCCATGGGCAGGAACACCTTCCACTAGACCTATGGATATTCTCAGTTCAGTCAGAGAGAGAGAAGAGGTTTCTGCCAGGCTAGGGCCTGGGAAAGAGTTTCAAAGGAGTGTAAATAATTCTCTATCTCTCTTGTTCACATTGTGTATAGATACGTTCTGGCACTGTGCGTCATTCACTACACACCAATGGTGTGTAATGTTTTTACTTTAAGACCAATGAAATTAGTCTGCTCAATGTTCTCTATAAAAAGAGCTATGTATTTGAAATAAATCAGGTGAGTTCAGCTCATTTAGCCTTCTGCCTTGGAGTTTTCTTTATCCCTGTCCTGCCTCAACAGCGATATAGACCAGGTTCCTGAACTGTTGCTGGATCAACATCAATAGCATTAACTGGCTTAATCCTTTTAGGAATTGTAATCTTATTTTGTCCCCTGTGAGAAGGAAGGAGCTGTTATCTTTTCAAGAGACCACACATAGACACCAGAGGCCCCCTGGATGATGGTTGTTATCAGACAGAAGCCACTCTTTTTTCACAGGGGAAAAAAGAGTGTTTAGGCACTGGAACCAGCTGCCAAGGGCAGTGGTGGTCTCACTGTCTGTGGAGCTGCTCAAAAAATGTATGGATTTCTCTTGGACACATGGTTTAGTGGTGGAACAGTGTTAAGAGCTGAACTCCACAGGCCCTTTCCAATAAGGAAGGGATTCCACGATCCCTTCTGCTAGAGGATGTGAGACTCTCTGAGCTCTACAGTCACTACTTTAGCAGATGTCACAGCACCACAACACCACAATAACTCCATGGAGTCTGGTTTCCTCTCAGCCACTCAGTCCATTGAGTACCAGAGGAATGGTACTTGCCTCCCACTGAATTTTGAGTTTTGGCAAATTAAATTATGAATTTTGGCAAATTTGGCAATCATTAATTTTGCCTGTATCCATTGCTGGTTTTATATGGTGAGGTTATTTGGTTCTGACCAGAGTGCCAGACCTATTCTGCATAATTAGATACAATTTGTACTTATTTTAATTTATAAATTCATCAGCTTTGTCCATCAAGAGGCACAGTGATTTCTTAATTACTGGGAGGCTTCCAGGATGCATCCAGAAATTAGTGTCTGTAGGATCAGGACAAATATAGTTTGTGAAGAGGTGAAATCTCACATGAACTGATGTTCTGTCAAAATAATGACTTTGTGGAGAAAAATTGTACCATTATTCATCTCAGACATGTATATTTGCAGGGGGACCTGGAGGGTGACCTCAGTGCTAAGTTCAGGTATTCAAAGTTCATAATAAAAATGTCCTTCCAAAGCATTTGCATTTCACTTTAGATTTTTAATTTTTTTTGAGCCTGTATTTCACATATCTCTTATGCATGTCAGGTTTTCTCAAGATGATACTGAGAATTCTTCTTTTTTTAATCTGCTTCTCCTCCTGTTTTTTTAGTGGAAGTTTCAGGGGATAATATTTTTCTCATTCCTGAAACCACAGTTTTGAAGAAAATAAAAATATTGTGATGCTTGCAACAGAAATGTAAAATGTGATGTTTAATCAACATCGTATTTATTCATGTTAATTATAACAGCTTCATAATTTCCAGAATAAGGATAATTTTTCATGCCAGAATCATGAGATGAAAATCCATGTGTCGCCATTATTTATAGAGGCCACCTAAGAGTTCTGTAAATTAGATATTATATTCTTTGATTTCTTAAGAAAACTTAAATAAACAGAAAAATAGAAATATTACATGAGTCTTCTCAGAGAATACACTGCATCAGTGACAGATAAAGATTCAGAGCTCAGATCAGTTGGATGCTAGTTCTTTTCTCTGAAGTACCCAAGAATATTTCCCAAGGGACCCCCTAGGTGCCCCAGCTTCACCAACACATGCTGCAATTCTCTCTATTAGTAAGTTATTTTTTTTAGCACTACTGTAGGTTTGGCTTTGGTTTTGGTTTTGTTTGTTTGCTGTTTGTTTCGTTGCTTGTTTTTGGAGTTAGACAGGTTTTTATTGGTTTTTTCTGGGTTTTTTTTGGTGTGTGTATTTTTGGTTTGGGTTGGGTTTTTGTGTTTTTTGGGTTTGGTTTGGTTTGGGTTTTTTGTTGGTTGGTTTGGGTATTTTTGTTTGGGTTTTTTTGGGTTTTGATTTTTTCTCACATTTGGGTCAAAATTTTCCACTGTATTTTAAGAAATGAGGAGCACTACTGATATGTTTTCTCTGAATCTTGCAAAGGTCATGTTCAGGATATTATGGACACATGAGAGGGCCAGGGCTCTTAGTACTCCTGAAGAAAATCTTTGCTATATACCACAACATCAGGGCAACATATGGAGAGGCCTCCACAAGAGAGAAGACTCATAACTGTTATTTTCTTACCCTTTCATAATATGCCTCTAGTGGTTGGCAGCATTTTCAGCACAGAACAGTTTTCCTTAAATTCATCAATCTTTAATTTAACAATTACTAAAGGTGACTGAGACTGTATTCAGCATTTAAGAGCAGCACCTGTAAGGAACCTTCTTGCTCATGAGCTGTTGCACTTATTTTTATGGTCCAGAAGATAATCTGTGTAAGACCTCTTCATTATATTTCAGTTTTGGTAATATGAGTCCTACAGCAATTTTGTAGTGGAAGATGCCTTTTTTTTGCATGAAGAGGTTGAGACTTCAGAACAGGTGTCTCTCAGGGGAACTCATTAGTAAATAATAATGAGTAGTAATAGCTAGAAAAAGAACCTGGATGGTGGATAGCTACTAGGAACTTATTTCTGCAAGACTAATCCCTGGCACCCTTGTGCTTCATGTAGCTTTGATTCCAGCTCACATGGCTGTCTTGGAAGAGCAAGGGAGAAGATTTCTTGGTATCCAGACCCTCAGCACAGCCAGGCCTTGCTGGGTGGAAAGCACTACAGCCAGTCCTGATCCTGGTCCTAGGTCACAGACAAAATTGTTAACAGAGCACAGATGTTCTGGCATCTGGATTGCCATTCCAGCCCCTGCCCCTCACTGCGCCCAAAACAGAATGGTATTTCTTGGTTTTGGAAGGTCAGAGACTAAGCTTCCTTGATGGGGGTCAATTTTTGGAGTGCTGACCTCACACAAATCCTGGGTAGCTCCCACAAGTACAGCAACAAAAATCTCACGTTTTCATCCAGAACGCCTGGGGTGTGTTCTGAAGTTGGTATCTCACCTCTCTTGTCTTCATGCTGTGGTCAAACAAAGGGAGTGCTTGGTTTTTCTGTCTTCTGTAACTCTTTGTTATTTATTAGTGATTTCAAGGTGCTGAGCACTTCTGTGAGATGCTGAGCACCCTGAAGTTTCAGTGATTGCCAATTAGAGGTGTGCAGCACCCTTCAAGACTGTGACTCACAAGAGCAATTGTGCTGAAAGGGAAAAGAAGTCTTGTCCCATTAATTACCCATTAAATTAAAACACAGCCCACATCCAGAGTACCACTCAAGAGGAAACTCAATGCACAGTACATTTGAAATATATGAGACAAATAGGCCTTTTTATTAGTTTGAAGGTTAACATGTTCATTAGATTACATCAGTTCATTATGCAATTGTGCCTGTTCCTGTAGTATGATATGTAGCAATCAACACGAGCATTTCAGGGATAAAATAAAACGAAAAAAACCCAAACCATTAATTGCTGAGCATGAACAGTTAAAAAAATGAACTAGACAGAAAGTTCATTTTTTCAGACATGGTAAGCCCATTGTATCAAGGCAAAAAATAATTTTTTTGAGATGCAAATAAAATAGTAAAGCAAGTTGGCTTAGAAGGAACAGAGAGATGCAGATTTGGGTTGACAATATATATGATGACCACAGATTTCTTGTTTTTTCCCCTTTACCCTAACATAATTGCTTTTGACTGGGCAAATCATATTGTTCTTGTTGTAGTGTCATTGTGATTTATGATTGCATAAGGCACTTGAAATGATTTTTTGTTTTTACACACTTTGCATTTCATTTTAATACCATCTGAGGAAATTGCATACCTAAAGCTCCATGTGTTACTTTTTACTAAATAGCAAATGGTATGATCATTTTTCTTTTTCCCTGTTTCTTGATTACAATCAAGATGTGTTTTAGATTTTATTACAGAATCACTTTCCTACTAAATTAGAGCCTTAAGGTTAATTTCTGCTTATACTTCCCACTAAATGTCAAGCTTAATGTACATTTTACATAAATGTAGCCTTGTGGGAAGATTTACACACAGCACCAAAAAAAATTTCTGATCTGGTATGCAGGAAATTATACAGACAGCATGAAGTCCATTGGGAGTTTCATATCAATTTCAAGTGAAGTGTACTCAGGTACTGTGACAGTATTAGAAGATTTTACTATAAAAAAATATAATATATAGATAAAATGTAGTTAAGGTCTGATCTGCCTGCGCGAAGTCTGTGTGGAATTCAGCTAGTGTGGGGAAATGAGTATTTTATTGAAGCCTTCCTCTGCCATGGCATGGCTCCCTTCAGCTAAAGGAAGCATCCTGAGGAATCTTCTTGGAGAATCAAAAGAAGTCAAAGGTCCCTGTTGCTCCCATAAATTTGGATAATTATTATTTCTCCCATTTACCTGCATTAAAAATTTGATCATTTCTCAAATAAAAATACATTAAAGGCTCAAGGGTTTAAGGCAGAAAAGAATACCATAATGCTTACAATGTTAAAATTTCTCATTAATGTCTTTGCAATGAATTGTTTATTCTACAAGTTATAGCAGAATGTAGATAAGAAAACACTGATGCTACAGTCATTTTGTAAGCACAAAGGCTTTGCCACATCCAAACTCTTACAGATTTGTAAGATTTATGAAATGAATTTGTAACACCTCATGACAGCTCAGATTATTATCTCATGGAAGGTTTCGCGTGGAAACTTCCAAATGGAAGATTTTTCTATGGATAATTATGGTTAGAAAATCCATTTCTTTTTCTTTAGAAGATAATTTTTTATGTCTTCTTTGACTTTTCCTGCAGAAATCTTTCTTCATTCTCCTTTTCTTCCCCCTTCATCCCTGACAAAAAAAACAGGAAAAAAAATTAGAACCTCAAATTCCAACAGTTTTTATTTAAATTTCAGTGAAGTCTACTCATGGGGGCAAAAAATGGTGCAATGTATATTATATTTGCAGCCTACATTTTTAATATTTTCACTCTGGTTTGGGGAATTATTAAAAGAGAAATGCTCTCGATGTCTGTAACAAGAAGGGAATTTTAGCCTTGCCTTTTTGAAAGGACATGGGAGGCTAATGTGTAAGACAGGTACTGAGGGATTAAAGTGCCAGCATGGAAGATTAAAATATATACAGAAAAAAATATTATCACAGGCCTAATAAGATCTTAATGTATATCTTTATATATATATATATCTTTGCAAACAAAAGGTTGTGTAATAAAAAAGCGTATGCATCCAAACCCTACAAAAATATATACATATAGAGTTAGAAAATAATAATTTATATGTGTAACCCAATGGGAGACCAACCTAGATATTCAGATTTAACTGACAAGCACTAGCTGCAAAGCTTCTGGTATCTACCTAAGGGACAACATTTCAGAAAAGAGATAACAAGAAGATATTACATTAATATTAATAAAGTTTTATTTCCAAACGGAAAATATGATCAAGTACTTTGCTATCTAGGCTGCCTTTTTTCCTATTTTTTTTATATTTCTGTTAAAGTTGGAAACAAAATTATCCTAACTTAACCAATTGATCCTTTTTCATATAATCCTTTTAAATTATACATGAAAAAATAAGGAGTGGTGAGCAATGAGGTTAACAGAGCCGTACTCCTCAGATGGTATATGATGAGCGAGGCTCAATGCCAAACATTTTTAGCCAAGTCAAGTCAGTCTATTCATGTTCATGTAACATAAAATTTGCTTTTACAAGGGTAACTATAACATTTGCATTAGAAAGGAACACATGAAATCCTAAAGTCTTTGCATATATCCTGAGTACTTCTATAGTGATATATAAAATGAGAATGTGAATTCCAACTTTACATAAATCTTGGATTCATAGCTGATGAACTTTTATAATGGGTTACAAATTCTCTGGAGATTAAGGAGGAGAAGATCTGTTTCCTTTTGCTGGCAACACGTTATTCAAGGGTGGACTTACAAGGTCTTAGGCCAAGGACCAAATTTCACAGAATCACTGATTAAGATGAGTTGGAAGAGATCCTCAAGGACCATTGAGCCCAGCTCCTGGCCCTGCACATGATCATGCCCAAGAGTCACGCCCTGTGCCCAAGAGTATTTGCTCAAATTTGGATATTGTGTCTTGGCTTTATCTTCAATTAATCAAGAGTAATTGAAGGTTTGAATTTATTTCAGGTCTATTAACTTTCCTCATGTCAGAAGCCTCTTTCTCATCAAGAAGTCCAGGCTACTTGAGATATGGTCAGATGAAAACTAATTGGAAAACTTATTTTAAATGCTGTGCACTAGATGAATATCTTTTGCCTTCTCTTCTTCTTTCTCTTGTTCTCCCTAACTTCAGACCAGGAGGAAAGATCCTGAAGTCAAGTATTTATGAATTGGGAAAAGAAAATATTCTTTTTTTAAGGTGGCTTAAGCATTCCTAATACTAGACATTATTAAAATTTGATTTTCTGGGTCTATTTATTTTAACTTTTATTTCAATTTCAGGGAAAAAAGGCAAACAGAGAAATTGAAATTTAAGCAAAATAAGAAATTGTTCACACTAGGAATTTTCTGAATACAAGCTTTTCTATTATTTCTTTATTTTTTTTGTACAAAATTTTGATTTAAGTCCACACAAGAAAATGACACACACAAAAAAACATCTATCAGAATGAGATCTATTGTGTAAGTTTCCCAATCCTCTCATTTCTTCTTTGAGTACCTAAAATCTTTAGCAAAGTAGAGATCGCATCTGCACAAAATTGAAATTACTGTGTGCTTGATGAGCATATTTACTCTGAAATCTTCAAGGCATATTGGTAAACTTAATAATGAAGCCTTAAAAAAAGGTAAGTGACACCTTGGAAGAACATTAGCATAGTTATCACCAAACAGTTAAGGGAAATTATATGAATATGCAGAAAGAGACTGCAGAGATCTAAAGTGCATTTAACATAAGACCAGGGAATTTGGAATTGGAGTGCTGACACAGCACCTGTCAGAGAGGCCCACTGGGAAAGCTGTGCACTATAAGAAAAGTCAGACTAATGTCTACAGATCACAGTCATGTTTGTTGATATTCTGTTGACTCTTCATGCTTCTCTTGATGTGTGGAGTCCAAAGCTGCATCAAATATTTCACTTTAATAATCCAGAAGTGTAGAGAAGATCAGAGTAATTATTCATGTTGCAGATGTTATTTCTCTTTCTATGTTACAAAATCATATGCCACAATGAATATCAAGAATTTTTTATGTTATCCTCAATAACTCTCAGTTCCATTTTAGAAGGGATAATTCACTGCTATTTATTTCCTGATTTTGAGTTAAAGGAGTCAGCATTTCCACCTTCAAATAGAAATTCACATTTAATGCCCCTTTTACAGAAATTCTTTTTTAGGTTTTTGGGGTCATTCTCAATAAGCAGCAGAAAAGGTCATGCCTTGATCAGAGTTTTCCCCACAAATAAACCTTCATACATGCAGATATATGAAGTTGTCTGGTCCTATCCAATACTGTTTCACTGGCTGTTGACACCTTCCATGAGTCAGCCAAATTCTCCCCTACATGCTTTCTTCCTGTGTGATTAATTTCTCATTCCCAGTTCCCTCCATACTAAAATCTTGGAAGCAGACAGTACACATCTCTCGCAGCAAATGCACACAGAGAGATGGAACAGTTTCATGGAGAGCATTCATTTTTATATTCAAGGTAGTTTTCTTCAGAGCCATATAAAAAATTATTCCACATACATTCCTCTGAAACAAGAGCAGCAGAACTCAGGTTGTCTTGCTTGTGTGCACACATATGAACACACACCATTTTTTGCCTTCCTTTGCTACTGCTGATATCACACTTACAGGTAATGAACAGGTTGGGTCAACTTTGTCTCCGAGGCCAAGAAAGCTCACTTCCAGAAAAGAAGAATAATCACTACTTAGAGAAGATCATTATTCATTCATTCAACTGCTAGTACACAGACTACTCTCTGACAAAGTATTTTGAAAAATTAGAATATGTAAAATACGAAGAGAGCAAAATTTTAATATTTCAGTCAATATTGTATTTTTCATTGCAGGGAAACCCAAATAACTTCATAAACAGCAAATACCAGAACCACACAGAAGAGGGGTGTCTAATTTTAAATATGGTGTGACTGCTCATAAGGGATGTTTTATCCCATTTTTTAAGCAAACACATTTACCTTCATTTACTCTAAATTATTGTGAACATTGAGAAGAGCACAAATAATGAATTTTCTGATACTTACAGTTGGCATAAATGTCTAAACAGGACTGTCTGGACTTTCACAGATGACAGCCATCTGTTAGGTACCACCCATGAACATCAGGATATGGTCAAAGGGTTGCTGTTTCTATGAAACAGAAATCTTCCCTACGAGAATTATATAGACTGGGGTTGGTTGTATTGTGCAGAAACAGGACTAAAGTATAGGAAATATTAGTTTAGTTCAACAAAGGAAAATGCCAGATTCTGCTCACACCTGGGCAGTGGCAACCCTGGGTGTGCAGACAGAGTGGGGGATGGATCCTGGGAAGCTGTGCCATGGAAAGGGACCTGGGGGTCCTGGTCAGTGTCAAGTGGAACTTGAGTCAGCAGTGCCCTGGCAGCCAGGAGGGACATCCCTGTCCTGGGGACATCAGGCCCAGCATCAGCGGCTGGGCAAGGGAGGGATTGTCCCGCTCTGCTCTGGGCTGGGCCGGCCTCACCCTGAATGCTGTGAGCAGTTTGGGTGCCTCGGTATGAGGAAGGTCTGAAGACTCCAGAGAGCCTCCAAAGGAGGCACCAAGGATGGTGAGGAGCCCTGGGGGAAGCCGTGTGAGGGGGTCTGAGGCGCCGGGTCTGTCCAGCTGGAGAGGAGGAGGCTGAGGGGAGACCCCAGTGCAGCTCCAGCTCCCTGTGAGGGAACAGGAGGGGCAGGCTCTGATCTCTGCTCTGCTGTGACAGGGACAGGAGCCCAGGAAACAGCCTGAAGCTGTGCCAGGGAGTTTGTGCTGGATATCAGGAAAGGTTCTTCACCCAGAGGGTGTTTTGGCACTGGAACAGCATCCCCAGGGAATGGGCACAGCACCAATCCCAACAGAGTTCCAGAAGCATTTGGGGAATGCTCTCCAAAGCACCTCCCAAAGGGTGGGATTGTTGGGGGTCCTGTGAAGTGCCATGAGCTGTACTCAGTGATTCCTGTGGGTCTCTTACAACTCGGAATATTCTGTGAAATCCGAGTGTGTTGTGTAGTTCTGACCTCAGACTGATTCACAAGAACTCTCTGTGGCCCCTTCTCCTTTTGTCTCACCTTTTGTTGTAATTTGTTTGCAGAGGAAATTATTTCTGGTAAAAGCTCAGAAGGAGAGAGGCCACTTGACAGGATTCTAACACAGCCAATTACTGCTTTTCTTAAATAAATTGTAGGTTTGTAGGTTGTTACAGTGAAGTTTTAATAAAATAATATTTTGCACAGGAAGAAATGCAGGAAAAATGAGGAACAAGCAGTGTCTGATAAAACTAAGGATATTAAAAATCCTAAAAAAACAATTGTCCTCTTCTCTTGTACCAGTCATTGGAGATATAGAGAAGAGTTTGAACATGATGAACTAGGTTGATATAATATTCATGTGCAGATTGAGTAATCATAAAAAAATTTATCTTTGGTCAATTAAGAAATTTTTCTCTGGATGGAGCAATCACAAACTATTAGTGGCAAACAGACACGTCTAATAGTAATGGGATTAGACACAGAGCAAAGTTCCTCTCAATTAAAGGAAAAATCTTTCCGATAGTAGTTGAATTCATCTCACAGGAGGAGTCACAGAATATTTTCTTTTGATCCTTAAAACGAGTAGTCTCAGTATATACACATATATACAGCATATGGCTGTATCTGTCAAGCTCTAGGAATTACTCTGCATTATTTTACTCTATTATTTCAGTCATCAGTGATCCACAGTACCTGCACTAAAACTGACAAGGATATCTTTAAAAGGGAGAAATGTTCAAAAGTGCTGAATGTTCAGCAAGTTTTTGCTTATATAATTGCATCCAGAAGTTCTGGTTCCCAGGAAGAATCTGCAAACGAAAAAAGGATGGATCCAATATGAAACCATATTGTCTCTGTCAGCTGCTCAAATAAAACAGATTCTCCTGAATTGCCTCTGAAAAATGTAACATTTCAGTCATTGTTTTCCATACAGAGCTACCCTTCAAAGCATCAAGAAGAGTTTCTTTTTGTGTGCTAGGAAAATTTTTGAGAAATTTGAACTCTTTTTAATGAAGTTATCAGGTACTATTTAGAGCACCCTGCTTCCATTTATGTGGATTAAAGAAAACAGTTGGTAAATAAGGAAATCTGAAAAGCTGAGCCACCAAAAGAAGCAAGAAAATAAGGATATAACAATCTTGGGATGAATATAACTGGATTTTAGCAAAGAGAAGAGTAACAATGAAAGAAAGGGAGCAGTCTGGTTTCTGTCAGGTCTATTATCCTACCTTTACTAAGCTTGCATAATAGCTTACACTGAAGCAGTTCCTTTCCTTCTAATTGTACAGCAGATACTGCATTTGGGAAAATTCCTTATTGTTACCTGGGTTTGTATCCATACATGCTGTATCTCAGGATTAAGTTTATTCATAAAATCGTTTCTTCATAAAATCTTAAGATTTTTTGATAATTAGTCCTTCACCATGTCATTCAGAAAGGTCTTTTTAGTCTAAAAGCTACATGATATCTGTTGAAGTTACCCTGGAGTAGAATCCAGCATTTCCAATAAGGCATATAGAGAAAAGGGAGAGCTAAAGAGAGTGATCCAACTACCCCAATTCAGATAACTATTTAAAAAGAGGAAGATAATTTTTTACACAAAATGGAATTAAATCTACTCGCCATCCAAAGATCATGAGCAACATTTTCGAGACTCCCTTTTGCAAGGGTCACATGTTCTCTTCTGTTTGAAGAATGGTCCCCAGAATGCCAGATAATCTCCCCTTTTAATTAATAGTTGTGTACCAAGGGTCAGAAACTGAATCTTGATATAGGAGAAGCCTATAACAGAGCTGTCATCTAGCTTAGGCATGCCCTAAACCTCAAGGTACAAAATTTTCTTGACTACTCCAGCTTTTAATTTTTTTCTTCCCCTGAAGATGATCTGCTGTTTAAATCAGAGTGCTTACATCACAAAGCTTGACCAGTGGGGAGTTTGGGTCTGGTGTTCAGTGGCCCTCTTTCTTACCATGTTTCCACAGATGGTTTCAAATCAAAAGGCTAAATATGAAGTTTTCAAAAAGAAATGGACATTATTTAAAAAAGAAATAAAATAAAACAATAATACAGTAAAATAAAGTAAGATAAAATAAGATAAAAAATAAAAAAATAAAATAAAATAAAATAAAATAAAATAAAATAAAATAAAATAAATAAAATAAAATAAAATAAAATAAAATAAATAAAATAAAATAAAATAAAATAAAATAAAATAAATTAAATTAAATTAAATTAAATTAAATTAAATTAATAAATAATAAACAAAAATGCTCAAAAAATATCTCAATGCCTCTGAAATTATATTGCAGCTGAGTAGATGTGTTCAGATCATTGGTTTGGATTTAGGTAACTAAATTCCAGCCTGTTTTCTATATTAGATTCTGACATTCAAACTGGCTTTAGTTCTTACTCCCTAATCAAAACTCTATGACATATCCACATGTAAACTGGATCACAAATCCAGTTTCTACCTTTTGGATTTTAAGATCAACTTAAGGAAATATGATCATGTACTTGATAACTAATTCACTTATTTCCAAGACCAGTACTCATATTATGCATATTTTGCTTAGATATTACCTGATATAGAAACTTCATAACTGTACACAGAGTTTGTTAACCAGTTACTGCATTAGTGTGAGGTCCCCTTCACAATAGCTTCAAAATATCTTCATGATATTCTAGGTCATGTATTACCTTTGAAGGGGAAATGTAAAATTCCTCTGAATTAATGTTCATATAGTTTTTCACACCAAAAAAAGCAGGTTTTTGCATTTATTTTGGTAAATTCTATGTTGAAAATTTTCTCCTTCAGTCAAAAAGCATTTGAGAGAGGAGGACTTGTCAATAGCTATATGAATGTATTTTATAACATGTTTTGATTTAAACCTTACAGGGAAAGAGAGTCATACAGTAAAATACAGAACAGTCCTTCAGGTTTAAAATCCACAAAAAATCTTGGAATGGGAAATTCTGCAATTTTTTAGAAAATTAATTTTAGAATGGAAATCAATGAAACATTTTTTTCAGCACGTATAAAAAGGGAGACAAAACAAAACATGGAAATTAGACAAATTAATCATCCTTAGTAATAACAAATATGATTTCAAGAAACCACCATCTGGGTATGTATTAAGGAATAAAACAAATACATAAATAAGATTGTAATTATATACTTATGGAATCAGAGACTTTAAACAAATACCTCCTCACAATATCTGATATCAATTCATAAATAAGGGTTTTATCTGGGACATTCACAGTTCGAAGATTCTATGCCTGGGATATTGAAAAGCTTTCAAAGACCCCATAAAATATTTCAAAAATATAAACCCTATTTCAAGCAGCAGGATGAGGGATTTAAATACCTATTGAGTAACAAAATCACTTGGGTTCTCCAAGAGTTTTTTAGCTTTTGTAGATTAAGAGATTTAGAGGTACACAGTATGTGCTGCAGTGGAGAACTAGAAAATTTATGTTGGATCATTTATGGCATTGTGTGGAACAATTTTTTTCCCATCTTGCTTATACTTGAATTCAGGAGCTCCGTCAACCAATGGGATATTACACAGGAAAATATTTCATTTTGGTTTAGGAATTTTTGCACATGAACTTGCACACTTATCAAAATCTAACTCATGAGTCCGTATAAATAAAGATACATATATTGCCTAAAAAGCAAAAAAATCTGTTCTGTGAAGTATGTCCCAAAATTTATTTCTTGAAGTCAGTGATTTAAAGGCTTTTGGCAGTGGAGAAATCAACACACATCTACAGGCCTTGTTTTCTAACAGTAAATTTCCTTCAGGTTAAAAAAATTCCTATCTTATATATTTTCATCTGATGAAGATTCAGATATTAGTTATATATATTGAATATCTACTTTTCATAGCTTACTTATGCATGCTTGTGTATACAAGTTACACCGAATCTCTCTTTTAAAATTCTCTTGGATAAATTAAGTACTGAACCCCTTAAATCTATCAAATTTAGGCATGCCTTTTCCATTTCCCAATTTTTTTAATAGTTTTTTCCTAACATTTTCTGACTTTATAAAAAACTTCTGAAAGTGTGAAAATTTCATAATAATCCTTAGTGCTCATGCTCCCACCCTTCAGATCTTCTGTCCCTGGCCCAAACTGGGAGTGACCCCATGGAATACCACAAATGGTTTTTCTTCCCTGGAGATTTTCCAAGAAGACTGCACTATCCTGGAAGGTTTACAGTGTTGCAGAAAAGGCCATGCTAAAAATGGCTTTCTCATGCACTATGTGGTGAGAACAGAACTAAATCCCGCTTCTCTTCTCACACCTCCCTTCTGGCTCCACTCTTCCTGTCTCAGGAAGTTCCTGCTAATCCTTCATTTCCAGACAAGTGAAAGTCAGGGCAAAGGGAAAGTTGGTTTCTGCTGAGAAATCACTTCTGTCTCAGCACTTCTTTGAACCATCGTTTTCTCAGGTATCAAAAATGGTGGTTTCCCCCCTCAGATAAATCATGCCACTGGTAGAGTATAATGAAATGGTCTGAAAAACCTGGTCTGGTGGAAGGTGCCCCTTTCCATGGTGTGAGGCTGGAACCAGATGATCTTTAACCTTCCAACCAAAACCATTCTAGGATTCCATATCACCCTTAGATGGACTATGATCTGTCTTGCAACGGCATTGTTGGTACCAGCTTGATAATTGGTAGCTCTCCAAATTTGATTCATAATGTTTAGCAGACTGTCTCAATCACAGGTACCAAAATTATCAAAGCTGACCAAAATTACTAGCTAGAATTACTTTAAACTCTACAGATTAGCCCTCAGGCCAAAACAACAACAACAACAACAGTAATAATAATAACTAGCTAAAACAAAACAATATGCATAGTATAGTCAGAAAATTTATTGCATAATTCTATAAAGATATGTAAAAGTAACATATCTTGAAACATTACAAGATCCCTGTGCCAGGTTTGACACTGGGCAGTCACTCCATCTTTCATATAAGGATGGGAGACATGATAACTTGCTCCTCAGAAACTGTACCTCAGAAGACACATATCTTAGTGGAAGTAGAAAATAACTAGAAGGCATATATGAACTCAAAAATTCTGATTCTTTGCCTTCTTGAGAACATCAGTTGCAGTAGTTCTTAAATATGATCTGAAAACAGGCTGCGTGTCTGTCCAGAGAATAATGTATTTCAAATATCAATTCTTCAAGAGATCTAAAAACTAATATAGACTGACTTAAAGCATTTTTTTTTTGAGAGCATTCTTTGTGTAGAATTGGGCCAATCAATCTGATGTGCAATTTTGCATTTTGTCTTATTGCCTTAGGGTTATAAATATTTATTTTTCTGTTTGTTTGACTCAAATATCTTATAGCTGAATATATTCCTCTTAAGGCAATTTTGACTTTTAAGAGCAGGAATCCTTGACTTTGTCAATGTCTATTAAAGAATAGATGATCATGATCCTTCTCCTATAAGGGAAAGAATCTGCTGTAAAACAACATGACAGCCATACATTGAGACATCCTTATTATTGGAATATAAGCAATAAATTAGTTTAACTCAGCATTGTGTCTCTCTTAAACAAGTTACACTTTCTTTCCCATATTTTTGAGTTATTTAGGATCATCTATTCTTTTCACAGTGGCTCTTTTTCCTGGTTTCTTATGTTTTTTTTTTCTTTTTGTTTTGTTTTATTTTGTTTTGTTTTGTTTTGTTTTAACTTAAGCTATGAATAATGGCATAGGGAAATATAAAGTCAGAAACTGCAAGTTTCTCTCATCCAAATGTTTCTAGGAAATATTGTTAGTATCAAAATATTATTTGCTTCAGAACATAAGAAGAGAGTAGAAGGAACAAAATATATAATTTAAATCTTTATGCATGGAATATAAGATTTTTTCAGTAAGTTCTACCTGATATGCATGGGAAAAAGGATATACCTCATGTCTACATTACTCTAGAATATTTCAAACATGCAGTGAGATGGGAGAGATCATCTTCACACCAGTGAGAAGCAACTGAGAACAGCATCCAGAAATACTTAGAACCTTGAACTGATACTTACATAAAATGAATGTGATTCTGAGCAATGCTTAAATTCTGAAAACCTACACTCTGGCACAACCTCAACAAGAGAGTGTGGAGGACTAATCATCCCTCAGATTTATCTGGATATGCCTCTCCTCGTGACTAAGAAAATCTTCTGCTGAACAGGAGACACAGTTTTGCATCATTTCAGCCTGTGGAGAAAAATTCTCATTCCCTAGGAAAGTGCTGTGAGGACTGCATGGGAGAGGGTTGCCTTCATCTTCATCTCTTGAGAGTTTATAAAGGAAAAAGTTTGAAACACTGTGAGTGCTTTCAAAGAAAAAAAACAAAACTTCTGGTGAAGGTTGGAATTCATGAAGACATGAAACTGTTCCTGGTTCCTGCGTGAGAAAGATGTTTATCCAGCACCTAGCATCCTTGGGACATTTAAAGCTTCAATTAAAGTGGCCCTTAGCAACTTGGCTGTATTTAAAGAAGTCTGCACAAAATTGCAGAACCATTTAGGATTTACAATGTCTCAAGCTAGTAATTTCTATTTTCATTTCATTTCCATATGTGCTCAGAACAGAGCATCTTGTAGCAAATCACTTCTCAGAGAGCAATTTCCAAATCTCCTTAATTTATACAGAGGGTCTGGTCCAAGAAACACTTGTACATTTAATTGACTTCATGTGAGTAACATGGAAATATAAAAGCTGAGTATAATTAAGAAAAACTGAAGACATGAATAATTACAAATTTGATCTTGTGAATTACAATATTAACTCATCTTGGAAATATTATTTCCACATTTTGCTTTATAATGGTAAAGCTTAAATAACCAGACAGAAGAGAAATCACAGATCACTCTGCTAAAAGTTGTTGACTAGATAAATGAAATTATTTTTTCTTTCTAGAAACTCCAGCTGGTGTTATCTTGGCCTTCAGTATCCACTAATTAAATGGAAAAATGTTTTGAGATAAAAAGTTAATTTACTAATTAAATAACAAGTATGCTTTAGAAATTGTCTCTTTGGCTTATTGTGCATTTAGAGAATTAATTAACAATACAATCAAGCTGCAGTTGTGAGATGCCAATATGGATGTGATTTGAAGATACTTTCACTTCTGTTTTCTATATCAGTTTTTATGACAGCTGCACTGTAATGAAGATGCTTGACTCTTAATTTGTCTCTAAAATTAAAATGAGTTTGTGGTTTCTTGCTCACTAGGACTGCAGACAAAATGGTGCATTAAACAGTACACTTCTGATCAGTTGACTGCATGATGCTGCAGCAAGCTGCCATTGTTCTCTACAAATGAGGACTAAAAAAAACCTGTCTTGACATTAGGTTGTGTTGTTCTGGTAAAGTATTTTCAATGGAACATAGAAACGAAAGTATAAATATAGTTTAATTGACATCTTCTTTTAAAATTAATGTTAAATAATTGTAATTTGTAAACAATATTACCAAGTGACAGCCTTATTTTAAATCTGCATTAATAGGTCCTTTCCATATGACTAAACAAACTAAAATGCTAGTTTAGGAACTGCTAAAGCATAATGGATAAGTGCGACTTTTGATTGTCAGATACATGACAATATTAAATTGCTGGAGCAGCCTGATTTATCTTGGGCTTGAGCCCTTTAAATGTGGGGGATTTGTTTTGTTTGGTCTGGTATAGTTTCCTGGTTGAAATGAAATACAAATATTAATTCAAAGTCAAATCTAAAGTAAATTAGAATTTATTACCTGTTGCAACTCCTCCAACAGTTGGAAATGAACTCCCAAGGAGTGAAAAAAGGGAATGAAAGAAGAGAATGGGAAGGGAAGTTCCGGGAAGGGAAGTTCCAGAAAGTTGGGAAGTTCAGGGAAGGGAAGTTCAGGGAAGGGAAGTTCAGGAAAGGGAAGTTCAGGGAAGGGAAGGGAAGGGAAGGGAAGGGAAGGGAAGGGAAGGGAAGGGAAGGGAAGGGAAGGGAAGGGAAGGGAAGGGAAGGGAAGGGAAGGGAAGGGAAGGGAAGGGAAGGGAAGGGAAGGGAAGGGAAGGGAAGGGAAGGGAAGGGAAGGGAAGGGAAGGGAAGGGAAGGGAAGGGAAGGGAAGGGAAGGGAAGGGAAGGGAAGGGGTGCTAGTTCCTAAAAAAAATGTATGTTGCTATTTTTACAACTTTTCTTTTATTAAACTTATTAAAAGAAAAAAAAACTTAATAAAGTTGCTTTCACATTTTAGTAAAATTTAGTGCATGGTTAGGGATGTGCATATAATCCCACTCTAAAAAAAAAAAAAACAACTGATTATTTTATGTTCAATTTACTTTGATTTTTATGTCTAGTCTGTTGGTGCCTATAAAAGAAAACAGTATTAAATAATTTATAAAATCAGCCCAATCCCTTCTACAGGGAAATACAGTGAGACAGACTGTCTCATAAATTGTTTAGAATAACACAGCTCTCCAGTGATTTAGCCTGATTTGTTTGCTTAAAAAAAATTAGAGAGCCCACAAAAAATGCAGATGGTGATCCCTGTCTTTTATAAAAGGGGCAACAAAAGTGCTCACTTAAGGCAAAAACAATGAGACAAAGTACCTTTTAATGTTCTTGCAGGCAATGTAGACAACATCCCATTATCAAACAGACCATGGGACAGTGAAATTAGGAGGAACATTGTATAATGAAATGGAAGAAATGGGAATGAAGTTTCTGTATTTATTGCAGGTATTTCATACAGGTCATATGGTCTGAGCTTTCACTTAAAAAGGGGGGTAAAAAAAGAAAATGCTCTCCTCAAACTTACCCAGCATCACAAATCTTTCATCTGTCTTGTTTTGTGGATCATTGACAGTGACAAAATGGTATTGTGCACTGGCAGCTTGATTTCTAGCATTTACTGGGTTGTATGAAAGACCACATCCCCAAACACTTCTGTCATTTTCTCTTCCAGATTGTCATACATTAAGCTGAGGAAACAAGCCTGTTTTTCTGGGGATCATAGATTCATCAAAATTAAAGATGGAAAAGACCTGTTAGTATAAATCACTTACATTATCCCTCATCCAATGCAAGATTACTCCCTTTGGTGTGTTTTCCAGCAGTTTTTTTCAGTCCACATTGAAATGACTCATGCAACAGTTTCCACTGTTTCTCTCTGGAGATCAGTCTCCACTCTAATAGATCTCACAACCCTAGTTTTCAGCCTAGATTTTCCATTACTCACTGAGAGAATTTTTTTCCCCTGGCCATCTGGCAAGGCAGTCCATGGTGTCTCTCTTAACCCAAAAACTGAGCCTTTGAAGGCAAGTTAAGGGCTATCAGGAAGGTGGAAGGAAGGCACAAACTGGAAAGGACTTCAGCAAGTTTTCTACATTTTAACTGCTCCTGATCTATGGAGTGCAGAGATGTATTCAAGTCTGACTTCTGGCCTGATGATCTCTAATGATCTTTTTACAAGGGCAGGTAGTGAGAGGAAAAGGGGAGCAGAATGGCTTTATGCTGAATAAGGATTAATTGAGATATTAGGAAGAAATTCTATGCCATGAGGGTGATGAAACCCTGGCACAGAGAAGCTGTGGTTGTCCCAACCATGAAAGTGTTCAAAGCCAGCTTGGAGAGGGTTTGGAACAACCTGAGATAGTGCAAGAAGTCTTGCACATAGCAAAGGTTGGAATGGAATGATCTTTGAGGTCACTTCTAACCTAAACCATTCTATAATTTTGTGATTCTGTGTTCTAAAATGCTAATAGGAAATCAAAGTATTTTCTGATTAATATGTACAGAAGTATCTTTCCTAGAGAGTGTGGGTATATATTGTATGATATTTTGGCCCCTTCTGGGTCTGAACACAGTTAAAACACTGCAACAGTTAAAGGGGATCATTGCAGTAATGGAGCAGAGCAATGCAGGTCTTTTTCCATAACCTAACCTCACCTTTACATCCTGCAGATCAAGACCTCCATCTATGTCTAATAAACTCCAGAGTAACTTTCATTTTTTGCCTTGATCATCTCTTCAGCACAGTGGATGGAGCTCAGCCTGGCCTTGGATTATTTCTCAGCTACCTGGGTGGGTACACGAGTTGGCTGCTTAAACTTCTGTTGAATAAAGTTAGTGCCACAAGTTAAAGCAGCAGCTTAGACAAAAAGTGGCTGTTACTATGTTACACACAGACCTATGTGGTAGTTGTGCAGCCTCTAAAAGCCAGGGTAAGCTGTATCCTCGTACTTGCACCTTCCTTTGGGGCCAAACTCTCCGCTCCAAGAGCACTCCATCAAAGTGTAAAGAATGGGCTGTCTGCAAAGTGCATGGTAGGAGGAGGCTGCAGCTGCAGCTTCAGAGCAGTGATCTGGACTGACACCCCCTGTGTTGCTGCCTCACCTTGCAGCAGGGACAGAGAGCAGCTGAAGAGGTGATTTTCTCCATCTTTTCCAAGTTTTTGACTCACATGTTGTTAATTCTTTCTGAAATATTGGTACAGGAATGATGTAGGGTTATAGGCATCCTGTGATGGCAGAGGGAACATGGAGGGTTTCAGCTTCTATCCAGTACACAGAAACCCCATTTACCTGTGTAGCAAATCCATATAAGCTCACAAGTTCTTCATTAAAACCTTTACTGATAGTATGATGTTTAGGAGGCAGAACTAAAAGCAATCCTAGAACACAAACAAAACAAAACAAAACAAACAAAACAAAACAAAACAAAACAAAACAAAACAAAAAAAAAGAACTCAAAACCCCTCAGATAAAGTGAACTCAAATGGAAGAATGTGCATTAGCTTTAGTTCCTGGAATACAGGCATAAATTGATTTTTCCAAGCTAGAGAGTCTGTAACACTGTCAGTAATTAAATTAGCTGTTCCAGATTCAAGGCTGGTATCCAAACTACATCTGTCTTAGTCTCAGCAGAACTTATTTTTCCTTTTGATTGTTTTCTACTTCATTTCATACTCACTTTTGAAAATTAGTTGCACTTTTTTTTAATATACTTAGGGGAAAAACTTCTTCCATGAAGACACCATCTGGAATAAAATTTTCTCCAGGAATACATGTAGGTAAGGAGCATTTTGTTGCCTAGAGTTTAGAAAATGTCTCTCTTTTACAGAACTTGCTGGAGAAGAGATAAGCCCATTGTGAAAAATAAACAACTTGTTCCTTGCTTGATTAAACAAGAAACCAAAATATTTAACAGAATACTTTGAGATTTCAGGGAGTTTTAAATTTGTGAAAGAGAAACTAATTGGACACAAACTGTACCAACTTGGATTGTCCCATAGGAATCATTAGATCCAAGTTACTAGGGAGCAGAGAGAGGAAGTATGAAAGTCCTATCCATCTTACAGCATTTACAGAGATCAGACAGCAATAAAATATGCCATAAATTGGCCTGTATTGATTTAAATTTTTCCTAAAGTGTAAAAAATCCAGGCAAACAAGGGCTGTAAAAAGTATTGGAAAGGATTTTTTTGGTTAGTTGAGACACACAACAGAAATTTCAATTTTATGGGCCAAGAGAAGCAGCACTCCTAGAAAAAGTACTTGGGCTTCTGTTCAATTGGTGGAGAAGAGGCACCTCAAGTCATTCAGTGGGAAATCCACCATGTCCAGGGTAAAACAAACTGTACAACTTGCAGAATTTTCTGTTCCATTTTAATTCTCTTTTGGTGGGATGGTACGTTGAGAGCTCACAGCACTTCACACATCCAGGAAGACAGAAACACAGGAATCGTTCCACTGTCTTTATCTCGCTGGAGGGGCATTTATTGGACACAATTTGCATTTTTGGTTTCCATACAGTTCCCAAGAGTTAGACAATCATGCCTAAAGCCACTGGAATCCTTTCATGGTTCCTAAATTCAGATGGCAAATTTGAGTTTCTGTTAAACCAGATTTGAAAGGTAAAGGCATTTTATAAGTCTAGATCACCCTGAGACACTATATGTCATTATATAATGTAAACCTTTTTTTAAATCTTAGCGGCATTTTTTTCCCACTATTTTGAATGCTCTTTCCTGAGTTGTATTCCTACATCTATTTCCTCTCTGACAGCTTGCACTACAAAACTACATTGCCACACTTATTTTTCACTCTTAGGCACTTACCTGTATGTTCAATACTCATAGTTTAAATAGTTTGAGTACACTTGACTTTGCCCAGATTCACTGAAGCCAAGAGAAAAATTAGAGGAAAAATTGCTATGTCATTGAAGATAATAGTTACTTTGACAATGCTTGTTCTGGAATCCTGCATCATTTATTTATATTGCTTGCACATGCTCTGAGAGTTTTTTTGGCCATGCTTCCTAATATTATTTGAGACACAGTTTAGGGGAATTACTACTTAAGAATCACTTCTAATGGGTTATATGGCTAAGACACAGACATGCTTTTTGTTTATCTCTGTACACTCCAACAGTTCTAAAATTATTTTCTGAAGGAATCATGCATATCTTCATGCCACCCTAAAATGCAAGAAACAAAATCTCTAAGTTTCATGCTGCATTAAGACTCTCTCACCATCTGCAATTGGACCTTACATTGTCATATATTTTGAGAAAAATTGTACAAAACCAGAATAATATGAAAGAGCCATGATTGTTGATCCTATCCAGGACACAGATCAGATGCAAAGTATAATTCTTTATAAATGGCTTCAGCCAAACTTTATCATTTCACTTCAAGATTAGAGAAAGATCCTTTGTCTTTCTTTGTTTAACAATATCAACCTAATTTTTGCTGGTTAGTAAAAACACATAAGGACAACAATACCAGATGATGTCTCCAACTATTCTAAGAAAATAAAATTAAGGAATCATTAAGAAATTATGAATGCCCTTAAAATTTATCTCACTTTAACTTAGCCACCTAAGAAAGATCTGCTTGCTCTAACTTAGTAATTTAGTCTTTCTTCAGCACAAAGCCTTCAGAGGGTGACTCATCTTAGGCATCAATCTTTACATGTGATGAATAATTTTATGGCAAGGCTAGTCTCTCTCCAGCTGCTAATGAGGTAGTCTAGTCAACTAATTTCTTAAGATGAGTTCCTAGCTTTCAGATGGTTAAAGACAAGTGATTTTAAATAATCTATCTTAAAAAATTTGTTTGCTGTAAAATCCAAAGCAGGTTGGTAGTGATTGAGAGAGAAATTAATCTCTCTAAATAAAGTAGCCATGTGTAAGTTACATTTTATATATTCTATGACATCCTGAAAATCTGCTTGCGAATGTTAGATATGACCTGGAACAAATACGGACTCTTTCTTGAGGATTTCCTGGCAGCCATGTGGCCAGATGATGGACTGGATTTTTGGCATAGGTAACTAGAGTAATTTAATCAAATACCTCTGTTTGAAAGAACTTTTCTCATTCCTTTTTAGTCAAATTATTTGAGTTGGGGTTTTACCTCACCTGTTGTGTGGGCTAACTGAAATTCTGCAGCAAAATATCTTCCTAAAATTTAGCTTAAATTATTCCTAATGAGTCCTCTCTGACTAAAAAAGGGAACAATATGTCAGATGTGAGCAGCAAAGACTTCCTAAGTCACCCATCCTTTCATATCCTGCTCTCATTTCCACTTCTGGAGCACAGCTTCTCCTGCCTGTCCCTAGCTGTGGAATTGGAAGTCGGGGGGAGGGCATCTGAAGACTCCTGCAGTTCAGCCTCTTATCCTGAAACAAGCTGACTTAATTCCCAGGAAACTGAATCACACACAACCTCTTCCCAAGAGGGCACGGAGTTTGCATCCCTGTCTAATATTCAAAGGCAGTGGGAGTATGCTTAATGCCTTTCAACCACCTACTAGGGAAATGGCAACACTGGTGTCACAAATTTATCTAATTTCTATTGTTGTAGAGGTAGTGCCACATAAATTTGGGGCATAGGCTATTTGTTTTGCAGCCGTCTTTTGCCGGGTGTATAATTATCATGGCTCATCTTTATTAAACACCAGCCTTATCTTTGTTTTGCTCTCTTTGTTGATAGATGTAACCTCAATACTGTTGCCATGGCTACAGTAACAGTAGCTGAGAAGATTTTGTTTGTTGTAAACAAACCGAGCTGTACAGACACAGATCCTAATGGAGCGTTTCCAGCCCCCTGCCTTATATTATGCTGATTAACGCTGCCATCTCCCTCCTGCTATCTATTTTTTATTTTAATTAGCATTAATTTAAGCTATATCAAGGAGTGTTTTCCCTTTTGGTGCCATGGCACCCCTTTTTTGACAGGTTTTTTTCTCTTATAGCAACAGCCATAGGTTAGGACTGCAGCCCTGCTGAGAGCATCCTCACAGCAAAGCCCTGCTGGCACCAAAAATTAATCTCAATGTACACACTAGCTTAATGGCAAAAGATTGCTTAAATTTACTTCCTACATTCTCACCTCCAGGGGTAACTGAACTTGTTCTTATGTAGGAGCCACAGGAATCTGAAAATGTGTGACTAATTCTGAAACTTATTTAGCTTCAAGCCAATTCCTCAAAATCAAGGACCAAGTTCAGTCACTCACATAAGGAGATGCAACTCCTTAGTAAGAAACAGTACTGTAAATACTTGCCTCTCTGTTGATTTAACCCATGAGTTCCCATGTGCATAGAAATTACTGGAATAGGTTCAGGAATAATCTAATCTTCCAACAGCACCAGTTCCTGTTAGTTTTATAGCAGATCTTTCTGTAGCAGCTACATTTTTCCCTAATATTTAAGCTTGCCTCCTGTGTTTTATATTTTTTTTTTTTCATTATGTATGCCAATGTTAACAATGTCCAGTCTATACCATATAGTTTTGCTATTATTATTTTCATCTTGAAGAATTTAGGTGCTATCCCTGAGGAGAATATACATGCCTGTTTTAAGGAACTACTACTGTGTTCTCTGTGAAGGTATCTGTAGTTTCATTATATATATATATATGCAACGAAATATATGTATACATAGATATATATATATATAACTGTTGTATTTTTAGAAATCCTATTAAACCTAAATTCCTTCATTTCACCTAAATATAATTCAGAGTAAAGCACAATGGGCCCAGAGTTAGAACAACATGTAAACAGGCAGAGTGTTCTGCCTTAGAAGAGATGGGCTGGAATACAGAGGGGTAAGACAGGTGAGATGTGTCTGCACTGCATGAGGACTGCAATTCAAAATGATTGGACACTGCTGCAATGTGATACTGTATTATAGTATTACCCATGAAACCAGTGTTATTCCCTGCTTTGTGTGGTTCTGTGCTGATTATGAGACCCTGTTATGCCTCTGCTAAGGCCTCCCCTGCAGCTCCTTCACCTTGCACCATTTTAAAGTGGTGCTGTCTGGAAATCTTTGTTTGGCAATGCACAGATGGGCAACATGATGCTCCTCTTCACTCCCCTCCTTCACAGCCTTCACGGGCTGTGTACCCAGAGCCCTCCAGAATGGAGCAAACCTGCAAATTATGTATGAGGAGTCAGACTGTCCTGAGAATAAGGTAGCCTCTTGTATAGTACCATACAAAAAGAGCACTGCCAGTGCTGATCTGTGACACTTCTACAACATAACACCAGGAAGGACAAATTGTTCTGGAAATACTGATGTTGAAGGAGAAAGAAAAATGTCTTTTTCTTCACCCAAACCATCAAGAGACATTGTTGTTCATGGCCTTGACAGTGTTGGATAATGTTTGAACTTGATGCTACAGCTAATTTCCAACCCTGATGATTCAATGATGGGCAGAATGCTAATTATATCACAATCTGCATTAAGGGAAATCTAGCAGTGTTTTAATGCTAGCATACTTAGTCCTTTTTGTGGAAACTACAGGACCATAAAGTGAATGGTGACAGCAGTGCCTGGGAAGACAGAATCATCAGCAACATTCAGAACTAGAGCTAATAGCTCTAGTTCACCAGGATGCTGGTAGCGCATGAAGCAACTGAACACTGGTACCCTTGGTCTTTGTCACTATCACCATCCAGAGAAGCTGTGGCTGCCCCATCCCTGTCACTGTCCAAGGCCAGGTTGGGCAGGACTTGTAGCAACCTGGGATAGTGGAAAGTGTCCCTGACCATGGCAGGATATTGGAATAAGATTATCTCTAAAGTCCCTTTCAAACTAAACCATTCCCTATGGCTCTGTGGTCAATGCACTCCTTGTGATTTGACCTTGTTTATCCAGTCCTTTCTTTGACACATGAGAAAGCTGATAATATTACAGATTTTTCAAGTCTAGTCCTGATCTCTTCCCGGTTTTTTTTTGGTTTTTTTTTTTTTTTTTAATATAGCAAAACACAATGTGGGTAAAAATGTGTCCTGTTTGAAGCCTCTTGGTAAAACTTTGTACACCAATGTAACACCAGATGATGAGGTTGAGTCAAATCAGAAATCACAACACTTGAGTGAATTTCCTGGGTTACCCATCTTTGTATTTAAATTCTTTATGCTATTTTAATATCATTCTACACATTAATGATAAACAAGGTGAGGCATTGTCACTAGCAAACTTGATGAATTGGAAGAAAAATTTTACCCCCCATGTGAACTTACAGGGTAGTTCACACTCATTTTCAGCTTGAAAAGCTGTTATCTGCTCATGTAGCAGTTTTAAAAGTGCAAATGGAAGCAATCCAGCATGCAGAGATGTGTAGTAGTTTACAAGTGGCTCCATAATATCAAAAAATCAACCTGAAATATTGGAATAGAATAAATGCTCGGTGGATCCAGCTTCCCCTTGTTTAATTATATTTTACTGGACTGACAGTGTAATTCACAGGTGGAATTCGGCAGTCCAGTTAAGAGTGTTTTCACAGCAGAGCCCCCCTTGCAATTTGCAGTTCTTCCGGCACATAGAACTTATATTTAACATATTTCACCAACACATCAAGTCAAAAGACTGATATGAAGTTTGTATCCTCTTTCCCAATGGACTAGAAAGCAGCTCTGTCTTTAAATGAGTGAACACAGAAATGAAACCCAAGCCAGAAAGAAACTGCGCAACAGGGTACATTCTCTGTCTCACAGGCAGCATGAGCATCATGAAAAGCTTGATGTAGCTGGCAATTCAACCACGTGAGAAAAGTCTGAAATTTGATATACCCTTGCAACACTGCAGTCTGGCATTTCCAGTTGACTTTTGTAGCTATATGTTTAGAAACCCTAGAAGAAATGGTTTCTGCTCATGAAAAATGCTAATAGAAACATATATGGGAGTTGAGGGAGAAAGAATGCATAGTTTGTAATTTGCATATTTGTTGAATAATTGATGCAGAGGATGTTTTGTTTGGAAGGGACCTCAAAGGTCATTCAGTTTCACCCCTCTATCATGTGAAGAGACATCTTTCATCATCCCAAGGTCCAAGCCCTGTCCAATTTGGACTTGGACACTTCCAGGGATCCAGGGGCAGCCACAGCTTCTCTGAGCAGCCTGTGTCAGGACCTCACCACTCTCACAGGGAAGAATGGCTCATTAACATCTAATGTAACCCCCACCCCCTCTTTTCAATTTAAAGTTTTTTCCTGTCCTGTTATGATTCATCCATTTCCTGTGTTCTACATTTATTCTGTGGTAGAGATGGAAATCTCAACAATGCCACATGAATGTGGTTATTTGTCTACATGTCCTACAGTAGATATTTTCCTATGTCCTTTAGGAAGCCCCTGTTTTGCTTTTTGTTTTTACCAAGCATTTTCACCTCTGGATTAAGTCTGGAACATTAGCAAATACAAGAAAAATAAGAAGAAGCACACTAAGAAATTAACTCAGCATCGGTTGTAGTGGCTGGTGCTGAAGTCATAGGTCATTCACTTAAATTCCAGACATATAGACCATGGCAGAAACTTCTTTCAGCAGAAAAGGTTTGGTGATATAGGTTCCTCCAGAAAGAATCCTCTTACTTGAAGTGCCATGGAGGAGTTAAAGTCTGGATATTACTCACACTCCATTGCACATGAGGGAGGGAATTTAAACATAGGTAATAAAGAATTGATAATAATCTATGTGCATTCTCTATGATATGATAAATTATATTTTCATGTCACTGCCTATATTGTTCAATATCAGTTCACTAAATACAAAGGCAGCTTAAAGTTGGTTTACAAATAAGTACTCATGCTACAGACTAACATATTAGTAAATTTTGTATGCTGTTGAGGGGTTTTCTTAGCTATGCAAGCCTGTATATGAGAAAGATGCTTTGAAAGTCTGACAATTTCTTGGACACAGTGCTAAAGAGGGATGAGATGAAAGACTGAGAAATCAGACTGTATTCATCCTATCACTCGCAAAAATATTATTGCTTCTCACAGTGTTAATCTTCTGCTAAGTTGAAGCAGAGGCTATTCCATATCAAATGGAAGTAAAGGAAATGATTTTTAATGCCAGAATCATGCTAGGAAAAGTGTGAAAAAGGAGAAAAAAATGTCCTTGTGACCTTCCAGCCAAACTTAGTTAGAAAGATCAGTTGCACTAATCTATCATGGTGCTGCATGGAAGTGTTTCCCAGTTCTGTTTCTGTTGAACTGAATGAAAGTTTATCCTTTACTTCAGTGATAGACAAAATAGACCTCAATACAATAGTTTAATTTAAATTGTTTTCTCATTTAATTAAATATATTATACTCCCTAATTTAATTTTTAAGGAACTGTCTCATTGAAAAGTGAAAGAATAACTTTACCCGTGTTTTGTTGGGGTGGTGGATGAATGATGAGAACAAAGGACAGCACAGAAAATTTCACAGAAAATTTTCTTAGAAGAAAGCATTATTGCTTTCTTCTAAGCAAGCTTGCCATCAACAGCAAGCTTGTCATTCACATTCATACTCTAGTAAACTTATTTTATATTAAAGCATTCCTTATTATTACAGTAATCTAATTGGTTTGTGTGGTTAAAGGAAAATAAATTTCTCATATTTATTATGAATTATTACTATAAATCTCCTTACTAAAGTAAAAATAAGCGTTTATCCAATTCAAAAGGCATATGAACCACAATATTTGCTCTCTCTGGTAATATCAGATTAGTACTTCCAGTACACCATATTGTCTTGAGAGTATGGAGAAAAACCTAAAATCCAAGCCACTTGTGAATACAATTGCCTTCACATTTTCTGGAGGACACATTCTTTTACCTGATAGGTCCATTCAACCATACCTGCTATGCAGGGTTTTATAGTGAGAATCACTGCTGCAGCTCAAGCCTACCTGAGAAGGGAGAAGAAGAACTCGCACTGCCTGTATTTTGTCTGCAACTCGTCTTTAAAGCATGAGGCACACTTTCTCAGGCTTCCCAGGGGATTTCATTGGGATGTTTGAGTTGGGGTCCTGTCAGTCATGACCTGCATGACTCTCCACTGATTGGATAGGGAGCCTGGGGACTGGGATCTCTTTATTATTTTGCTGTGGATCTATCAGATATGTTTTGAAGTCAGGCGTTTTTTGTTGCCATTTTGTCTGTGCTTACAAGTGCTGCTTGCTGTTTCTGAACGACTGCTTTATCTTGGTTTTGAAAACTGTTATCATGTTGGATATGAAGGCTTCCTGAAGCAGGGAAACCCACTGGGTGAGTGAGAATTTCTGTAGTTGTTTCCCTTTATTCAGTCCTGGTGGAGGGGCTCTTTACAAGGGGTTGTAGTGGTGGGGTAAGGGTGTCCTTAGCTGAAAAAGGCTTAGAATATATATTAGGAAAAAGAAATCTGTACTATGTAGGTGATGAGGCTCTGGAACAGGGTGCCCTGAGAAGCTGTGGCTGCCCCATCCCTGGAATTGTCCAAGGCCAGCTTGGATAAGGCTTGGAGCAACTTGGGACAGTGGAAGGTGTCTCTGCCCATGGCAGGATTACCTTTAATCCATTCTGATCCAAACTATTCTATGATTCTGTGAACTTCATATCTTAGCACTTTGTTTTTTTGAGATCAGAGAGGAGCTTTAAAAGACTAAAATTAATAAATAGTGTTTTGTTGATATGCATTCTGAAGTTAAGTTTGGATTGTTCTTTAGGACACTCCTGAGGCTTTTCATATGAAATTTCCTTTCTAAGTTGAAAAGAAATCCTTACTCTTCACTGTTGGATGGTCTTTCATTCCCCAGACATGCAGATAGGCCCAGATACTGCTGTGGGAATAAAGCAACCTGTAATCACACCTGTTCCAGATGAAGGTGATTATTCTAAGCATTGTATCTTATAGAAACTTTTTCTATCCTTTTTTTTTTTCTTTCATCCAACCAAAAATCATATTTGCTTTTCCCATGGCTGCCAAATAATGAACAGATATCTTAGTCAAACATTCCATGAGTTTCCAAATGTTTTGGATCGTCAGAGGATCCTGCAGCTTGAGAAACATATGAGAAGTTTAGAGTACTTCTGTCTACAAGGATAGCCTTGCTTGTAGCCCAGTTGAATTCCATCTGTTGTAAGGCAGCTCTACCTCCATAATATGTTGAAATCCATGGAAAAGTTCCACTCTCCTCCAGGACTTAATAATATTACAATATGGGAGAAAACAATGGTATTGATATTAGCCTTTTTCTAAATAAGAAATATTCTCAAACACAAGTACCAACCAAGGGAATTTTTCATATAAGTGCAGAAAAAACATGTGACTGCTGCATATAACACTGAGGATCTTTCATCCTCTACTGTTTTAATGTCATTTTAAAAATGTCATTGTTGGCTTATTTTGAAAGTTAAGTTTATTGAGGCAGGCAAGCTTCTTTTTCCCTTCAATCTAGTACATGGTCCACCCACTTGCATTCTTTTTTCTAAAAAGAAATTTATTTATTTTGTCATTGAAAATGAAAATAATAGAAGTTTTTTCAAGCTTGAATATGTCGCTTTTTTATCTGGAATTATTTTATTTGTGTTTAAACCAATTCAAGTAAATATTTGACTGGGTTTCAGTCATAATATATGAAAATATCCAGGAAACAATTTTTATATACTTTTTGTTCAGCAGAAACCTTATCTTTAATACCCTAAGTATATGCTGTTGTTCTTCTGTGGGAGACCTGTGGCTTCAGAAAAGGACACTGCTGCCAGCAAAAAGTACAGAGCATCTGTACTAAATCCCCTTTGCTCACAAAAACATCCATTAGTTTGCATTAGCTGGGCAAGAGATGTCAATCAGGAATTGAAAGTACTCAGGGATTCCTCAGTAGCTTGCAAAAATATCTCTACTATCTAGAATTTCAATTAAATTTAAATTTATATTTAATTGACTTTGTCTCCCTCATTTCCCTTTCTGTTCTCAGATGTATGTATAATTGCATTTATTCTAATTAATATTTACTGAATTTTAATCTACAATCCCGTGCTGTCACTTAGCACAGTTATTTTTCTGAACAGTTCTCAAAAAGACTCTTAATATTCCTTTTTGAGAATCCACACAATGTATGTTCCCTGAATTATTTTGAGATTTTTTTTTCCTTCTAAAAGTTTAAGAGACAGAGAGTTTAAGATTGAGGACTAACATTTTATTTTATGGAAATGTATGCATTCTGAATCTATTAAGGTATAGTTATCCAAGTCCCATGCTGTTTTTCTCTCAATTAGACTGTCAGGTTCCAGGAGAACAAAGATGATTACCATTGGCTTGTTATGCACTAGGTAGCCCCAGGTTGCCTTCTCAGAAGAAACCTGATGTGGTCACACTGCCTGGTCCTCAGGAATGTTGGTTTGTGTCCATGAACTGACTTACCAGCTACATAGCTCTCCTTTGGACAAGGAAATTTGGATAGGAATTCTGCCCTTAGAGGAAGTGCTTTGACAGAACTTATCTTCATCTCTAAATTCCCAAACACCTTCACAACTATGTTTCTTAGAGATTCTCAATGGTTCCTGGGGCTGAGCTATCTAATCATGACTTAATTGAGTACCCACAGCAAATGTTTTTCAGTAGCTGTCTCTGCATGCACTTGGCAAGTATAAGGCAAGGCGATTTGTCTTAATCATCTTTGTTGATGCATTAATCTATGCAAAATTACTTCATATTTTGCATAAACTAAGATTAAGCAATCAGACATTTACTCCAGATTGCTTGACACACAGTGAATTCTTAAGCCACAAGAATGCTGAGATGTCTGATCCCATGGGCATTGATATGTTTCTTTAAGCGTGTATTTTCAGCATGCAGAGTTATCTGCCTGAATTTCCCAGTTAGCCATTAAAATCACAGAGTTTATTTTTCAGAGGTCATCACTGATATTGTCCTGGGTTTTGTCCAGATATTTTTTTTTTCTTCTCAATTTAGACCTATCAGTTTTGTCTGCTGGATTTTACTGTGCCTGCAATACCACTAGGGATTGATCACAAAATCATAGAATGGTTGGGGCTGAAAAGGGACATTGGTCATCCAGTTCCACTCCCCATCTCTCTCTTATTCTGGGTAAAGAAATGCAAGTTCCTTGGTCATTCCCTTTCATGAAATTGTCAGCTGGGAATTTCTTTGTATATGTAGGTTTTATTCAGTCATGATTCAGAGAGCTTAATCAACCATGTCCAGAAATTAGTTTTGTATTCTGGATCACTGTTGTCAGTAGTTTTCCAGCCTGAAAATCTAAATACCTCTGCTGTAGAAGTCCATTAATGCCTTTTTCTTTTTAAAGATTTTTTTTTGTTGTTGTTGTATTACAAGAAATAAACACAGTGAAAAATGTCTTTTCAGGGATCTGTACTTCTACCTATAGAGACCTATAAAACACTCATGTTATATGCTATAGCAAATTTTATACATCTCTACAATGTTCCTGATGTGACAGAATTATTTTTCCATTTCAAAATATTAGTTTATTACTTTAAATAATTGAAATTAGAAAGGCCCAGACCCCGATCAATCACATCTTCAATTACTGAAACAAAATATGTTGATTGAGTCAATGTACATTCTTCCAGTTTATTAGCATGAGAATTTCCAGTATTTCAGTTTTACCTCAAAAACACTTATGAGGCAAGAAAACTAGAGTGATAACTTTCCAAGAACATATCACATCTATCCGTCTTCTGGGACTAGAAACCTCTGTGCTGTTTTTATGATATTTTAGGGTATAGTGAAATTACTTCATCTCACTTTGAAATATTTCCCATACATATGAGTTTATAAGCAGTGTTACTGGCAGGCTGAAAGCCTGAATACTTATAAATAGAGAGCTGGAATGGGGATAAAAGTGGCCCTGTGATCATTACAGGCTTCTTACTTTGAGTAAAGTAACAAATAATTTATTACACCAAACAGGCCAAGAGTGCTGAAAGTGAGCAAAGGTTACCCTGGTGCCAGAGTTCACAGCTCTGCTCTGATAAGCAGATGGTTCCTAAGCAGATAAGATATTAATAGATACCAAGAGTCTCTGGTGTTAGAGGTGGAAATAAAGCAATGCCAAAGTATTAGGTTCAAACTGTGTGCAACACTGAGAGACAGATTTTGACATTGCAGAAGTGTTTTTTCCAAGAACAGCCTTCAGAGCCTTAAATTAGTTGTATCCTGACATAGAGGATATCCAAATCTACTTATCTTGTGTAATTATTTGGAGAAAACTCCACATTAAGCCTGGCTTAGGTAAAACAAGAGTGATAAGAGAATCATGACCTGAAGACGAGAAAATAAAAACCTGCTATGTACATCTCTGAGCTATTCTTTGCACAGCACACACACACAAGTGCACACAGGTAGGCACAGCTGCCTGACAGCCAGTGACATCTGGTTATCTGCAATCTCCTTTACAAGAGCCTTGCTCTGCGCAATGCACAGGTGCCTCTGCTCTGTGTTAGATAAATATGGCAAACACAGATAGCAACAAGAGAGTATCACAGGCCTCGCTTGCCAGCAGCAGCGCCAGCTCCAGCAGCAGCAGTGGGGGCTCAGCAAACCCCTCCCCATGTCTGTTTGTCTGGCAATCCGGGTGGGAAAGTTGCAAGGAGAAAGAATTTATTACAGTGGTGGGGGCTGGCTGGAAAGCTCCTCTCTCTTTTTATTTTAACGGTCGCTTAAATTACTCCTGCAGACTTTAACAGAGCTTTGATTAGCACACAGAAATATCATCCGCAAATTCAAACTGGATCTTTCATCCTAATAAACATGAGCCCAGGCCTGCATTTGTATCTTGGATGCTGCTTCTGTGTTCTCTCCAGATTTTCTGCCAAACACTGCCACCAAGTGTGAATCTGAGATTGTTTTACTAAACAGTCAGTAGGAAGAGACCCACCTGCCAGATCCTGGCCCTGATGACCTCAACAGGCATTGGAGACACAAAGACATCCACAGAACTTCTTCCTCTCTATTTCCCCTGTTGAAAACAAGGCTATGAAAACTGTTTGACACTCATATAACATTTTATTTCTGTCACAATAAACATGTAAAGTCATGGACATTGGTACAAATGATGTCACCTGATCCTTAGCGTAAAAGAGTAAGACAGATGTGGAGTTAGAGGAGGTGACTAATGACTAAAAAAATAATACAAAACAAAAAAAGTAAGAAAAAAATTATTTCCCTAGATGATACAAATCTGAGGCTCCGGAGCCTCAGAATAATACCTTAGCAACACAATTGCCTTTGGTTACTTCAGTTTTGTACCATAATAATCAATGTGACATGTGAAACTGAGATGAGGAATAATATGTTAGAAGAGGAATATCTTTATTGCTGCTTCAAACCAGACAATCCTGAGAATTTGTCTGCTCATCACATGGAAAGATAAAGATAACTATTAAGGAAAGATAAAATGAAATATTTCTAAGTGAAGCTGATCAGAGCTCTACATGAAGAAATAAAGTGACAACAGTTCAAACAGCCTAACTTATTGGAGTATGAACTTTAATTCAAAATGAGTGTTCAAACATCTATCTGGCTAACATTACATTCTTTATATTAAATAGAGTGGATTATCTATACTTATCAGCTGTGCCTCTCTACATGATCCCTAAGAAAGTAATTTCTCAAAAGGGATGTTGAGAAAGCGCAAGCCCCTGTAGTTAAAAAGCGAGAACATGATTTTCAGCCTGGACCTGTTGCTTTGTGGCTGCAATGAGTTTGGTAAAAGAGGCTGTGGGGTGCAGGAGGCATTTCTGGCCCCAGGCGAAGTAAGGCTCCAGTGAGGACTGTTTCCATCAGCTGTGTTCCCTGACTTCAGTGAGAATAAGAATTTATAAGAATGCTATTTTATATAACTCTTGCATGGTTCAAGCATAACCTCATGGTCCTGAGCTACAGCTCTGACCTTCAGCAGGTTTAAATTAACAAACATATGATCTAGAAGGACACACTCCAAATGGCTCCCAACAGCAAGAATCCAAAACCATGGCAAACATGAAATTTAAAATAAGACTTAGGATTGCTCTAGAGAACAAACCTGAAGCTGCAATTCTGAAAACTCTACTTAGCTAGAAATATGCTCCTCGGGCCATAAAGATCTGGGTTTCTGTATTACTCAAATACTTGAAATTTTGAAATTTTTCCAGGTATGTTTAAATACTTCTGAGTTTGGATGCACACGCATCACTTCTCTTTGTTTAACAGATTCTGCCCATACATATTACAGAACTAAACTCAGCCTTGGGCATTCATCAGCATTCTTGTACCTGCACAACAAAGGATTAGTTAAATAGTACACACTTTTCCTTAAGTAAATATGAGTACCTGTATAATTATTTCTCCTGCAGGTCTTAACAGCACCAAAGGAGCTGTTATCCTTTATCAGGTAAATCTGATGCATATTTTAAATTGATATATGTGCCAGAGGAGTTATTTTATTTTTTTTTCCTTTTATTTTTCTTTTTTTTTTTTTTTTTTTTTAATTCTAGGTGGTCTAGCCTCACATCACCCAGAAAGGATTTACAGAGGGAAAACGCATTAACTTTATTTGAAATCAGGTCTATAAATCCCCTTATACTGATGAGAAACCAGACCCTTAAGTAATAATTCTAATTCTAATAGAGATCTGAATGCTTGCTTGTCATAAATCACAGCTTTACAGAATGGGAAGAAGGTAAAAGCTACATTAAAGGCACTTACAGAGCACTTCTTTCTGGGACAGACTGTAAACTTTTCAATTCTTTTTCCAGTCTGGTGTAAAATGTTTCAAGTACCAGATCTCCTGTCAATCCCCTGAGGGAAATAGTCTGAGTCCCCACAGAGCAAGCATTGTTAAGGGTTCTTTCTAGACATTCAGTTCAATTATTCATTTATTCACTCCTAATTATGCTCACCTCAATAAAAACTGCTCTCCTCAGAACCACACTCAGTTTGAGATACCTCCCCATGCCCCCTGCTATTATTTGGACAAAGTTAGTGATTCTATTATTCACTTGCCTCAAATGAAGCCTGTATGTCTGTCTTTGTGGGATTTCTCTGTGTTTCAATTCCCTAGCTCTACAATAAGTCTCACTTTCTCACATCCTTTATTTATTCTTCTAAAAGCCCTAATAGAGGGTCAGTCTTTATTTGTGTACATTACCTACAAGCAATACTCAAGGAGCCCAACATCAATTTCTCAAATATTCTGACATAGGACAGGAAAAGAGAAATAAGAAAAGGAAAAGTTGCAGATTATGCTATTAATTTTTTGACATCCAATTGCTATTAGAGAATGATATGAACACTTTATAAACCTTTCTGGTTATCTCTGGCTCTAAATAAGTTTAGTTCTAAAAATAGATTGGAGAATAGCCAAAATAGCATTTACAATAATCCTATGAAAAATATCCATTTAGAAACAGATGTTTAAAGACAAAGGTTGAATTTTTCATGCATGTTTCTAGAGACTTTCTTTCCTGAATGAAAATTGGCCATGGCAAATGCCAGCCAAATTCAAATTTTAAATTTGTAATTGGACAATGTGTGTGTTGACCCAGAAAAAAAAAAAAAATCATTATTTTTTTTTCAGGCAGGATAAGATAAAAAATAATTATTACAAAACATTTTTTTACTTTTTTAATATATATGGGTCTATGTTCCTTGGCTGCAGCAAAGAACTAAAATTTCAAGGGAATATGAACAATAATAAAGAGAGCAAGATAACAATTGCAGCTCTTCTTATCTGCTCTTTTAGATTCATTTGGCAGATTTTACCTTGCTGTTTCTTGCCTCAGTCCCTCGTTGTGATGTTCATTTAAACAGTGCTGTGGAAGAGGAGTAAATGGCAATGTGTTTCTGAGGCCCCTGACAACACAGTCTCCTGGATTTAGCCAGGGAGAGCAGGCATGGACAGTACAATTATGAGTACTACTTTCACCTAGAACTACACAGAAAATAATTTATAATTCTTCTGGTCTTTGACAATAAAAAAAAAAGAAAAGATATTTAAATTATTATCAAGCTCATTTTTTTTCCTAAAAAAATGTTATGTAACTACAAAGCTGTCTGGATGTGTTGTGGCGCCACTTAAAGTACACAAGAAGTAATAATTTTCTCCTTAAAGTCAGACCCTTTTTCTGACTTTATGTCCCAATTGCCTTGCACTTTCATCTGTTCATCCTTCATTTTTCTCATCGTCATCCTATTTTAAAGAGTATGTTTGTGCTCTGTGTAAACAGATGAGAAAGTTTCCATGAAGGTGTCTCTCTGAAACTCCAAGTTCCGGCCTAGACAATGACAATTATTATGCTCTGGAAGGGGCCTTATCCCCTGTCAGCAGGAAATGACCAGGAGACACAGGGGTAAGAACGGAATTTTTCTTTTTGGTGGTACTTGGCCAACCCAGTCATTCCCCAAACAAGTTTTAAACAAGTAGGAGACAGATTCATGTTCTTTCCCTGCAAGTGTCACATTGCTTAAAATCTTACTGGAGGCTTTTGTTGTTCCTGTTGAATTTATCCTTGGAAGTGAGGGTTAGGACACAGGGATAACTTGAAGGAAAATGTGTTCCTTATTGACCATTGAGTATATGATGCCTAAGGTACTAAAAGACTATTTACAAAGATATTTGTACCTGGAATATTCAGTGTTGGGTCCTAAATTTTATTTTTCTTCAAATTAAGGAAATGTTTCCTTACCCTGAAGTTTCCACTGTTGCTTAGGACAATACTTTAATGACTTCCCGCCTTCTGTAGACATAGAATATGAGTTTTTAACTTGAAATCCGATCATACATCTGGGTCCCCCTGGAAAACTTTATTAGCTCTTCTCTTCACAAATAACTGCTAGAAGATCAAAGGTCTGGGCATGAAACACCACAACAAATTTGTCCCTGGATAATTTAGCAAAATCAATAGATTTATCAGAAATAAATTTGTCCTAATGTATTTACTCATATATAAAAACTGTATGTGTTCTTCACATTTATTATGACATGACACAAGAAATCACAGCTATTCAGTCTTCGTCTGCCACACACTCCATAGCTAATTTTGTGTTACAGTGGAGAAAATAACTGCTAAATATCAGCAGTCTCTTCTGCATATTCAGCATGAACCCAGGTCTCTCCTTGCACCTTAATCTGTTCCACTATGAGGCTGAGTCCTTAAAAAAAAAAAAAAAAAGCAAATATACATAAAATTTTAGTTATGATCTCAATAAATGATTTATTTTTAGGAGTCAGGACTATTAATTTAAGCAGCATTTGTCCTGATTTCCTAATAGTTTCTCCACACCATGATAGCATGATACAGTCTTAATTTTCTGAGAACTGGAATGCTAGAAGTGCAAGATATGCTCAGCACTGGAATGCCAGGGGAATGGTTTCCCTGGCAACAGCAAGCACATAAAAAGTATTCAGAGCAGTCCCTGATTCTCCTGTTTTAAGCCTCCATTGATAGCGGAATCAAATCTAGTTTGGATTTTTTTCATTTAAGGTGAACTGCAGGGCAAAAACATAGGGATGTGCTTTATTATATTTTGCCACCATGTGGAGAAAAGCTGTAAGAAGGGAATTTAGAAGACCTGGCCATGTCGCCCCAGAGAGGACATGTAGTCACTGGAGGTAAAAAGTAAACAACCAGCAATTAAAAAAAAAAAATAAAACTGGGGTTTATTTTCAAATGGTGAATTTTCTACGGCAATTTTTAAAATGAGCCGGAGGGACTTCAGGGTTCACCATAAGGTTTGGTTCTAGTACTGCAAGACACTTGGATACACATTTACCTCTAATCTGAGGAGCAGATGCTGAGATTTGAAATTTAGATCCTCTGCTTTTTAGGCATTTGGACAGTGCCATAGAAATTAGACACATGCTGCAATATCTCACTGAGCCATTGCTTATATAATTCCACTTCAAGATCATTCAGATTAATTTCTGTCTTTCCTATAAGGAGTTTCAGTGGGCTCCCACTGCAAAGTCGCCTTCAAGAGGATGAAATAAAACTGAAATTGGTCTTCAACTGACAAATGTTTTGCCTGCAATGACATTTTCAAGTGAGGACATGTGAGTTTAATTTGTCTGCAGCTTGACACGTTTCACCAGTACTAATTCTAGTTGTGGTTTTGCATACAGGGAATAAAATTTAAACCCTAGACTAAGAAAAGTTGATGATATAATCGGTCTTTCATGAACTTTTGATACCTATAATTTTTAGTACAGGAGGTGATAGAGATGGAAATTTGGGGGTTGTTACTGTGCAATTTCACATGGAGCAGACTAAAAATATTAATATGATAAAAAATATGAATATGACTCATCACTTGAGAATTTTGACCCCTCTGATATAACAGACAGAAATAATTTGGCTATGGAAAATAATATAGAGAATAAAAAAACACTGACTATTATGTATTTGAGTTACATAGGCCTATGAATTTTGGATTATTTGCAAAGTGGGAAAATTATTTTTTAAAATACGGTACCCCACAAACTAAGTAGTTCAGCCAGAACAAATTATACATGAAAAAATAGAATTTATACCTTTGTCTACACAATGAGTCTTGAGTTTCTGTTCTTTCAGTTCCTTTCTCAGTTGTAGAGCCTTTGTTATTTCAGTACTCTCCTTGTTTGTATGCTTGCTGAGTATTTATATTCCCCAAGTGAATGAGCTTTCCTTTATCCTAATTGAATCTTTTAAAAACATTTTTTTCTCACTTTCTACAGTAGTTAATACTGGCCTGCTATTTTTTATTCTTCTCCCCTGCTCCCTCATCAATTTATGTGTTGCCTTCCCTTAAACTTTGCAATGGAGAAGAGTTAGCACTAACACAGTATTAAAAAAAAAATAATACAGAAATACAGATCTGAATCATGTTTCATGACCAAAAAAAAAAAAAAAATCACTATCTGCTGTTACAAAAAAAAAAAAAAAAAGAGCAGAGGAAACTTTTTATAAAAACTTGATATTCTGAGTTTTGCTGCCTCTCCTATAGCACATCAAACAGCACATGACATTGCAACTTTAAAAGGGAAGTCAGGACTTGTGAAGTGACAGAAGGATTCACAAAGGAAAAAACCAATAAACGTGGGATATATTTGCAACATTTTGCTAGTATTTCTTTGGTGAGGTTTCATTGTTTTTACACTCATTAATAAACAATACTGCCTTGAACCTCCACATAAAATACTCATGTTTGGACAATAATACTGAGTGTGTTATACCATCTGGGTGCTCCCTAAAAAGCACTTCCCGTTTGCAAACAAGCAATCAAGTGTGTTAGGAAGTGTGCTTTCTGGACGGGAGAGAAGAAAACAAAATGAGGGAGGAAAATGGATAAGATATGATGACCTGCTTATTGCTTTATCAAATTGCAATAACCGTTTAAAGTTACCCTCACCATGATAAGGCAATCTCAGGGATAGTGCCTGCTCTCTGTCCCTATGAAAAGCCTCAGCTGGAGCTGTCACAACTCAGGGCTCTGCTCTCCATCTTGCCAGCCATCAAGGCAATCAGATTTCTGCCACTAACCCACCTTGTGCCCTCAGAGTCACTTGTGCTTACCCTGCTGTCCCCAGAAGCTACCCCTGTTCTCCAGAAATTTCTGCTTTTCAGTGCTAAGTCAATCTGGCCGATTTTGGCTCCCAAAAAGTGTCCTTAAATGTGATAAAAAGAAAAGTGTCTGTGTCTCAAGGCCAGTCAGCAGTGCCTTTTTGTTTCCATTCTCTCTCAGGTGTGAGCTATCATTCCCCACTTTGGGCTACCTGGTGCCCCTCTAACCATAGGTCTGGGCACATTTCTTTCACATCTCAGGTGACACCTTTTGCCTGTTAGTTCTACAAAAGCAGCTGAACCATGCTGCAGTTTTATTATTTTTTTTCTTCTAATAGTACCTAATAGATTCTCTGTTTACAGATTAGAGACTTAATCCAGTGGTGCCTTTTGGTTGCTGCAGTGCTAAATGTTCCCCTTCTGCACATCTCTCTCTCTCCCTCATGTGCTCTCCTACACAGCTTTCTCCCTCAAAATACTTCCATGACTTTCATCCCACTAGCTTGATACACAGCTATTTAAAGCAAAGGTATTGAGAATTTGGTATTTCAACAATATTAGTGCATTCTCCATATCCTTGTATACAGAATATGTTTACTCTGCCATCTGCTTCTGCTTATACACTCACTCCTACTTCTGCCCTTGGGAAAATGAGAGAGCAAACACCTGACAGGTGCTTAGTCACACTGCTTAATATTTATAGAAAATATTCAGGTGCTGAGTTTAGAAACAGGAGAAAGGCAGTGCAGAATTAAGGCAAATTCCCAGCAAATCTATCAGAATTTTCCATCTGGAAGAATTCCTGCAATTAGATGTGGGGAGGAAGCTCTCCATCTCTCTCCTTTTTCACACCACTCTGTTACCACAGCACCAGTGAGAGTCAATCTAGGTTTTATTCAAATAGTTATTGCACAATGGGATCTAAGACCTGCTGTATTTCTATATCCATTTCCATTTCTTCATCATCTGAGCACCTCCAATACAATTTTAAATTATGTAATTAGCATCTGTCAAGAGGGGTTCACTCTCTATAGGAGGGAAAGTTTGCCTGTGGATTTTCTTTTCTACAGTGCCATGTGTCTACATAACCAACACATTAAAAGACAAAAAAAAAAAAAAAAAAAAAGACTTGGCACAAATTGAAGAGAGATGAGTAGAAAATGCTTTGCCAGTTTGTGAAGCTGGTATTCACACAAGTCAGCAACTCACACACTCAGAGAATCACGGAATGGATGAGGTTGGAAAAGACCACAGTGGGTCCAGCCCCATCCCAGAGCACACGACACAGAATTGTGTCCAGAGGGTTCTGGAATATCCCCAGTGAGGGACACTCTACACCTTTTCTGGACAACCTGTTCAGTCCTCAGTCACGTGAGCAGTAAAGAAATTCCTCCTCATGTTCAGGTGGAACTTCCTGTGCATCTGTTTCTACCCTAAACTCCTAAACCTAGAACCCCACACTTAGTTTTCTGCTAATGCATCAATTTTGAGGACACCTTGTGAATTTGAATGATTTTTATAACCTCAACAGAGCTTTCACAGATGAACCTTCATGTGCTCTAGATGGAAGGCAGAAGGTTCAGAACACACAAATGTTATGTTCAACCTCTTACTTCTAATTTAGCTTCAATAGGGGCAACAAAACCCCATTTTTGAGTAGAGACAAAGTTTCCATCCCTTCCTGGAAAGCTACCACCTCCCTTTGGCTCTACCTTGTTCTTTTTTTATCTCTGGGGGAGGCTGGCTAGTTCCACAGTATCCATTTACATCTTTGGGACGAACACACAGCATGCATCTGAACTTGCTCATAAAGTACCTCAAGTTCATTCACATTCCTTTTTTTCCTCAGCCTAAACAGTTCCCCTGGGACAGAAAAGTAGAGCCATCACTTACCAAGAAGTTTAAACAGCCATTCAGGTCTGCTGTGTCCTGATACATGAGCACTCTGTAAATATCTACTGAATCCTTGAATATTCAGCATGATGGAATTTGTTTAGTCTAGAGGAGAAAAGAGTGAGGATAGACATAAGTATCTTCAAATGTGTGAAAAATGGCTACATAAAGGAAATTAATAAAGTGTTTTTATTGTTTACTGGGGCTAGGGTAAGCAGCAATGGTATTAAATTGCAGTAAATGAGATATAGGTTTGGAATTCGGGAAAAATTCTTAACATAAGGATTTTTAAGGAAACACAGAGAGGCTGGAGTTGCCACTTCACTGGAAGTTTTTAGATATTTCTTAGATATATATCTTTTTAAAAAAAAACTTGTTGCAGCCAAAGCTCATCTGGCTCAGAATTGCCCTCTAGCCCTCCTATCCGCACTGCTGCGAGAAGCTAACACACTCAGCAAGGGCTAAACCTGTTATATGGAGGCACCTGAGTAGTGAGAAAGTGTTTGTCTGATTCTTGTCACCAGGGGGAATCGGATTCCATTTCCCACACACGTTTTTCTATCAAGAAATATGACAGCTTTTTATATTTTTCTTCTGCGTTACAATTTTTATCACATTTTTTAAAAGCCCACATGTGGAACATTTATTTTTTGATGTTATATGATAATTTCCCTTCAAGATCTGTGGGACTTCTCTCTCATTTCTTAAAAATTATGGTGACACTTCTCTCCCAGAAATGTTTCAAAGGTTGCAAATGGTCTTATAGCATCCTACTTGCTTTCCTGCTGTCCTGTTGTCTGCTCTGCAATGTCTCTTTTAGAACTCAATTTGCCCTCATCAGTGTTACTTGTTTTTCAAAATTATTCAAATTGCATTCAGCTAGGATTTGATTAGCAGAAAGGTGAAATGACTTTGCTTTCTGTGCTAGGCTGTGAGCAGTTGCTCTGATGTTGATTATCACACCAACAGAACATAACGTGCTGATCAAAATGTTTTTTGATTGACATCCTTTTCTGAGAAGTCAAAGTCCATGGATTTTAAATGCTTCTACACAGAAAGCTTAAAGGAGGGACCAAAACACCTTCTTTCAGTTTGCTAGAATCCTGTAGATCCACAAAGCCTTGTAGCTGCGCAGTGCAGACCACAGGTATTACTCTGCATTTCCTACCCTCTGTAGGTCCTCCGGGAAAAATTCCATCCCAGCTTAAGGTGTAAGTTGGAAGACAATGAAAGAATTGGGCAATGCCATCTTTGAAGAGGGGCAATAAGCTCAGAAAAAGGATTTTTAGCATTACTGAAAAGCAGCAATTAAAGAGGAGCCATGCCAAAGAGTTGAATTTTGTATTTTGGCAACATCATCAGAGATTGTTGTTACTTATTTGCAATAATGATTTCTCAGAGGTTTACTGAACATTGCCAAGGGTTCCTAACCTCTTTCAATCTCTTTCAGTCTTTTGTATGGTAGTTGTGTTGTCTCATCCAGGAGAAATCACAGACAATATCTTGGCCATACAATTCGTAAATATCCATATTCCATTGCCTTTTCAGTGAGAGAGCAAAAAGATTACTCAATGAGCTGGTAAATGAGCAGAGAAGGTAGGAGTGAATGGCTGCAGAGGTGCTAATACAGGACAATGAAAAGCAAGTTACACCAGAAAATATAATTGCATCAGAAAAAAATTATGCCTGCAAAAGTGGACTTATGCAATATTGTCTCCACTAAATAAAACTAATAGAGAGTCTCATCTATCTGGATGATAGAACAGGTTGGCAGGGTATGGATTGATGAGAAATAGTTCAGCATTGTTCTACTTTCTTAAAGAAAAATAGTCACTTTGAGATCACTGTGTGAGATCTCCTCACTTCTGAGTGTGGATATGACAGCTGAATGAGAGATAATCAGGTAACCTGAGGGCAGCCACTTTAAAGAATTAGGTGGAGAGAATAACTTAGTAAACATACTTCTTGTATCCAGTCTTCCAGGTTTTTTTTGTCTGCTAGCTCCCAGAAAATTCTTCTCCCATAATGCCTTAAATGAAAATCTTGAAATAATTTTAAGAGAAGTTTCCTATGTGATTTAGGGTTTTTTTTTTTATTGATTGCATGATCATATTGGGATCCTCCAAAATTTAATTGTAGAACACAGAGGCAGAAACTTGGATCTACTTTGCTCCCTGAAAATGTTGGCAGCCAGTTTTTTTTTTGTTCACCTTAATGGAGCAGTGCCAGTTTCCAGGGTTGCATTTCAGGCTTCAGCCACTGCATAAATTTTCTTAAAAATAAACTGAGTTTCATATGTGGTCTCTTAATATGCATTCACATGCAATGCTTGAGGTGTAGTATTCTGCATGAGATCAAATATTGAGTTATCAGTCTTTTAGGTATCTCCATTTTTCTCCCTCATATCTGTAAAAGACTTTTGAATCACAGCAATAGATTTTCTATTAGAAATAATTACAACAGTTTATTTCTCATTATGGCATTCAAGATAAGAATTTTTATAGTGTGATTCATCCTTTTCAAGTTATGTGCTGTTTTGCACCAAATTTATACCACATGTGATCTTTTGATGGTCCCACATATTTTGTGCTGGGCTGCAGGCAGAAGGAAAACATACCGGTCCTGTTTTAGTATTTAGGTTGTGCTGGAATTTGGGGTAGGAAACCTGATCCTGAAAGTTAACCCTTTTCTTAACCAAAAATTCTTCACAATGAGCTCAGTAAGCCCGGAGTTTCAGATTAGGAGAGCAATGAAATTTTCTTCCCCATTGTCTCCAGAGACTCTGCTGGTTTGTCCACATGGTAACATTGCATTAGAAGAAGAAAGAAATAGCTTTTCTTAGTTTAAATTCTGTTCAAACTTTACACAGGCAGTTCTATGGTCTGTGGGTGTTGCTTTCATGGAGTTAATGTTGCCTTCAAGGACTTCCTATCGATGAAAAGCAAAAAGAAAAACTGTACTCAACACCCTTTCAGGCTCCAAAAAACCAAACCAAAAATCAAACTAACCCACATATTAAAAAAGACCCCAAATCTGTTTTGGATTTTTTTTCATCCTCAATATAATGTTGAATTAATTAAAACACTGCTACTTTAAGGAATGCATACCTTCTTAAAAACCTGAGTCTTTGTCTTTTTCTTCATCCAGATAATTAATTTAACTTTCTAGCATAATTCTTTTTTTAATCACTGTCTTCAATTTCTTCATTTCACTCACATAATTTTATTTCCACTTCTGCCCTGATGCTTTAATTCCACGGCACAGAGATCAGCAACTATTTGACTTGCTAAATCTTAAAAAAAAATTAACACAAAACTATTAACCTTGGACAAAGTGTTTTGGAGCTTTTCATTTGTATGCAGGATCTTTCTCCCCTTTGTGGGAGAAAGAAAGAGAAGGAGCCTCCAAAAGAAATATAAATCAGTATCTTAAATTACTCAAATGTACAATATGGCATCAGTAGCTGTTACATATTTTTTTCTCTCCTTTTGAGATTCAAATACATATGCTCAGCAATTACTTTTACATTTGCATAATAGGACATTTTTTGATTAGCATATCTTGGACTTCTGTTTGCATTTTTAAATTGTGGTTACTTTTATTCTCTAATTTGTCCTTATTCCCCCTTCATGTTCTGTTCTACCTGCTCATATTTTCCTTTGCTCTCTTTTTTTGTTTTCATGAGGGCTTGTTCTCTCCAAAGCTGTGTTTAGTATTTGGTTTTGTAGTTAACATCCCACAGTAATGGCATACCAGGAAAGCAAGGCATATGACATATTAAAGTTTAACGAATAAATTATGAAACCATGTGACAAACCATACTTTCACAGGGGATAGTCAAGAAATAGAGTGATACACTGCAAGATCCTAAAAACCCTTCAATTTATTTTATAACATTTACTCATCCTTTCATGCTGTTGCAACTTTGTGCGCACTGACGAAAATATTTTGTGGTTACCTCAGGTTTGTACATTTTATGAAATTTAAATACCCTAACTGCTACTTTAGCCCCCACCAAAACAGGTTGGATCAGATTCTTGGTGCTACCATTTCCAGTGATGTTCTTTGATTGACCATTCTCTTTACCTGCTTCAGAGGAAAGAGGTAAGAGAGTGCTTAGGTAGCTATTCAAATGTAAAAAACCATCTTCAGTACAAACACTTGAATTTTCAGTTGTGTAGAACTCTTAAACATTAAAAACATTCTTAAAATTCTCTTCTGTCAGAGTATCCTGGTGGTCTTATTTATGAGGGAATCCCTTGTGCTATAAAAGAAATACCCTCGTGACCCTATTTGTAACATAGCCCTTTATTTGTAAGATAAATAAAATTGTTCCATTTTATTTATCTTTGTGAAATACTGAAAATACTTTGACATTTCGGTAAAGATATGTGCAACCGTGCTAACATTGTTTCATTGTTCAAATCTCCAAAACTGAACAGATTCTCAGTACTGTCTCACTTGTAATGTCTTGAGATCTCAAATGAAATGGTGGCCAAGTCGAGTTGATCTTCCTGTTCATGGCTTTGCTCTGTGAATTCATTGATTTCTGTAATTAAATGAGTTGGAAGTAAATCCCAGCCCTTTACTGCATGCAACTCATCAGAGCTGATGGCTGAATCTTAATAAGCTGTTTAGTGTGATCTTGTGCCAGAGCAGCTAGGTGCTAACAGTTTCCCTAGTGCTGCAATTCCATGTAGCAATCTGTGGTTATAATTGACTCTGCCAGGACAAAAGAAAGAGGAGGTGGAATGGCATTAGATTAAAATGAAACAGTGCAGTGAAGAGTGGTTAGCTCAATGAATACAAAATTCTCCCCTTCTTTGTGTGTTAGCTGAACTCAATGGTTACAATTTTCTTTCTTCTTTCAAATAAATTGCAGCATTTTGGATTCGGGTACCTGTCTGAAGAAAAAAAAAATGAAAAAAAAAAACCAAAAAACACTCCAATAAAAGCCCTGAAATGAAAACATTATGACACTTAATTACTAAGGATACTGACAATGCCTGTGTAGTTTTCTATGTATCCTACAGTGAATTGATGCCAGTGTTGTGTACTCAATACACTCTACAAAAATACTAAAATAATGGCATTGTGGTATCCCTTGAGCTAAAATAAATAAATAACAAAATGAAAACCAAACCTATAAAATTAAAAAAAAAAAATTGAAACCAACCCAACCCAACCTAAAACAAACAAAGAAACTAAATAAACAAAATGTCCAAGGTCTGTTGCTTGTCTTTAAAAGGATAAACCAGAACCCAGCAAATGAAAAAATGAAAGAACACCACCCCATAAAAAGGAGAAATTATGAAATAAACTATCAGGAAAAAAAGTACACCAAAACCTGGGTCATGTAAGGAAGAACAGTTAAGACATGGAATAATTCACAAAACTAAGAAGGACTGTCTGTCTATTACATGCAGGTGGTCATTTGCTTTTATTTTGGTAATGTATGTTCTTTTATATAAATTTCAAAAATTTTTAGAAAAGATAAAAAAGGTTTCTGCTGTCTATGGAGAAAATCTGGCTTTTTCTTGGAACAGAAAGTCCACCAGTCTGCTTGCACAATGCAGGCGTTCCACTTGCTGAGGACACAAAATCATACACCCCAAATGTGAGAAGGAAACCAAACACTAAAGGAAAAATTGCTGTGATGTACTGCACATTAGAACATTTTCTTCAAAGTGGCAAGCCAGAAATTCAGGAAATGCAAAGCAAAAATCTAGTGTTGTTGCAGGGGGGAAATTATGTGGCTTGGAAACAAGTCTTAGTGCCTTGTAGGTTTTTAAGTGTTATTGAATTAGACTCACAAAATGGTTTCTTTTGGAAGGGATTGTAAAGCTCATCTCATTTCACCTCCCTGCATGGGCAGAGACACCTTCCACTAGACCAGGTTCTCCCAAACTCCATCCAATGTGGTCTTGAACAATTCCAGGGATGCGGGCAACCACAGCTTCTCTGGGTAACCTGTGGCAGATGTAACAACATATATATATATATATATATATATATATATATATATATATATATATATATAAATGGAAACTGGCATATCTATGAATTAATCTCATTTTATTGCAAATATCCACAGGTTAGAGTAGGCCTAAACAACTTAGGAGGAGACTAGAAAAGTCCTGCTGCCCCTCTTCTAGGGATCATTTATTGTGTGTGCAAGGTCTGGGCAAAAGGTGTAAAATTTTGCAGAGCTATGCCGATGCCAAGTTATGGCAAAAATGTTGAGCCTAACAGATATTGAGGCAAACAAAGCTTGTCTCCACACAGGCAAATTCTTCTCCCTATATGAAGATATGAGAAGATTGTCAAAGTAAGAGTAGGAAAACAAGGTACTAATAAAGGAAAATTTCAGGAGAATTATAAAATAGGAATAACCATCATCCTAACATAAAAGCATAATCCTCAAATTCATAATCAATGGATTTTTTTTTAAGGAGACTGAGGTAGAAAGCTTATTGAAGAGACCACATTGATAATTTTTTTTTTTTTTTTTTTTTATGTTGGTGTGCTTTGCCTGAGTGGGATGCTGCATTTGGGTTGTAACAGCAGAAGGGATAAAGTTGGTGGATGGTTTGTGAGTGACACCTCAGAGAAAACCACTGCTTCAGTGAACTGATTGAACTTGCTACTTATCTTTTAGTAAAAATAGCTTTCAGTCCATGAAGTGGGGCTAGAAAACAAAAGGAGATTTTTTTAAAGCACACATAAAATTATGTTGTAGAGTATTCAGTGTAAGAGGCAAAGGCTGAGGGTTTCTCTTATCCTGTAAGGCACTGCTGTAAAAAATAAAAAACTATTTTCTATTTCACAAATATACCATCATTAAGTATGGATATTTTGTCCTAAGGACTTCAAATAGGGAAAACAAATGGTGAATAGTACTTCACAAAATTTCTTTCTAGTAGGCCTTCAGTCCAAATCAGAGAGAAATTATGAATACAATACATGAGAACTTTAGCATAAATTAACTAAGAGTTTTCAATGTTAGAGTTAGTCAGAAGCAAAATTCAGCTATAAAATATCTTGATTATTCTTCTAAGCTCTCCTAAGTTCTGTGGTAAAGAACAAAACAAATAGAAATAAAAGGTAAAAAATGTCATAAAGGAACAAAATGGAAAACAGTCATAGCCTCCAAGTTATATTGATTTTGAACTACAGAAAATGGGTGAGGTAATTTAAAATACCACAGGAAAAAATTTCAGTACACAGTGGTAAAGTTTGGGACATGAGACCATATGTAACCCTTAAAAATTACAGAAAATAAAATTTTTATTCCTCTCTGAAGTGTTTCACATATCTCCTGTAATTAAAAATGCACAAGATTTTATGCTGTCTCATATAAGGATGATAAAACACATTAAACTCACCTACTTGAGGTAAGAATATTATCATAGAATCACAGAATCATTTAGGTTGGAAAAAGGCTTTAAGATCATTGAGTCCAATTGTTTCCTCAGCACTGCCAAGCCCATCCCTAACCAAAGCCTTTAGGTGATATATCTACAAATCCTAAGTACCCCAAGGGTGGTGACTCCACCACTGACCTGGGCAGTGTGCTCCAGTCCTTGAAAACCCTTTTTGGTGAAGAATTTTTCCTAAGTTCCACCTGGGCTTCAGAGGAGGAACATTTTCCTTGTTTCCCCCAAGTTTCAGCCAACATTCTGTTTGGACAAGAAAATCCCCTTCCCCACTTGTTAATTTTCTGGCATGTGGGGACTAACTTGCAGATTCTGAATTTTTTGCCAGGGTGAGAATTAAATGCTCAAGACGGTATTTCACATTGGGACTAAGATGTTTATTAGTTCTTATCTGTATTACAGTCTCACAAACCCTGAGTTCTACAGCACTTTAACAAAATAAAAATGGAGCCATGTCTCTCTCCCTACAAGGCCATTTAAGGATGAACTATCCAATTAAGAAATGACACCTAAATTATTTTTACTTTTAACACAATAACAAACCACCTGTGCCCCACAATGCAGATTTTTTTATCCAATTACACAAAACCACCCAAACCCATAAAGAAGAAGGTGAAGAAGAAGAACCAACCTCTGCCCTAAAACCTCCACCTTGCTTTACATATACTATGGTATTCTAAAACCGTAAACTCTATATTTTCTACCCTGATATTACACACTTCTATTCAAACTTCACATCCATGATTCCAGTTCTATAATTCAATTTTTGAAGCCTTCTCCACAGGATTAAGTCAAATGCAACATTCTCTTGGGGGTCAGTGCCTGTCAGCACAGAAACTCTAAAATTCTTAACAGTCAGAGTTCCAACATGCCTGATCTTGTACCTCTAAGTTTTCCTTCCTGAGGTACATCCATCCCTCCTGAACTTAATTTTCCACAAATTCCCCACCAGGGGAATCTGTCAACTAGTCTGCTAAACCAGCCAAACTCTGCTCTCCAGAGGCCCAAGGGGCAGCTCTGCTGACCTCTCTCCTTCCTTCCCTGAGAATGGAAAACTCATTTTGTGGTCAAGGAGCCCAAGACAGCCCTGAGCCACCACATCTCCCACCAACCTTCCTCTCTTCACCATCAGCACCTCCAGTGAGGCCTTTTCTTTGGTTGTCTCACTCACCAGATGAGTCAGAAAGGTCTGCTTCACACACCTCAGGAGCCCCCTCAGCTCTTTGCTCTCTGCTTTGCTTTATTTCCAGCAGACACCTGCTTAGTTGGTGTACCCCATGAGAACCAAGGGGCAGTGATCATGAGACTCCTCCCAGCTCCTTACCGAATGTTCTTTCTGCCTCTTAAACCTACCTGGGAGGACTGTATCCCCTATGATATTTAATTTAAAAGGTAAAAAAAAGGAATGAAGCTTATCTGTATGAATTCTGAAGGGTCTGGAAAAGCTCCTTGGTCTGCTAATGCAATGTTTTACTTAAAACTTTTGGGCAATCAGGGATACTGCATGTGTTAAAATGCTAGACACCATGATTTTAAGGAAAAAATTGTGAGGACTGATCTGCTAACAAAGGATTCAAACCTCTCCCTGGGCAGTGTGGAAACCTGCCACAATCAACATCTTACACCTACACACAGTATATATGGAACAAATTTGTAACATCACCTTACTCTCTTATTTCTGCTTTGCTGCACTTTTATCCTTACGCAAGACCTTGGTCTGCTGGATGAGGTTGTAGCAAAGAAGGAAACAGACAAGGAATCACCTAAAATATGATCCAAAATAAAAAATACAAAAGTCAAGAAAATCACAGCTTTATAAAATGAGGATAAAATTTCTTTTTTGATTTGGAAGACTTTACCTCTGAACTTACACCTTTGCAGCATCTTAAATAGTCATGATAATGTAATTGTTACCTTGGAAAGTGGAGTAAGGAGGCAGGATAAGAGAAAAAACAAATTTTATTAAACAGTGTGAGAAACCTACTTATCTGACCTGGGAAATTAAATATGATTTATGATATAATTCATCAGAAAACTCAATAAGAGGACATGCTAACATGAAATACAAATTGTAGCAAGTTAATGCAGATTTTTTGAATAACAGTATTGACTGAAGATTCTAATCAGCCAAATGCATGAAGGTTAATCCAGAGCATGCTTGGGAATAAATGAATTCAATTTGAATGTATCACTAAAATTTATTTTTGATCTAATGGAGTGATAATTGAATTCTTTTTCTAATCTGAAGCAGGGGAGAAAGTAGCACCACAACATAATTACTTGTCTGGTTAAATACATAGTCCTTTTTTTTTTGTGGAAATAATTTTCTTTCAGATTCATGCTGAGAAGCTACCAGCTCCTCTTTATCATAACATAATTTAACAAAATGTAGCATTCCTTCTTCATCAAATTAAACCAATTTGTAAAATTGAAGAGTCTTTGGGTCTCAGCTCTTCAATCATCTTCCATTGTTACACTCAGATGAAAAAACAGGTCATTAAAAATAAAACCTTCAAATAGGGACTGACTATCTTTGCTTATAAGTAAGATTTAGAGGAGGGAAAAATAAGGATAAGGTATCCTTTAGGACAGAAATTACTCAAAGGATTTTATGTGAAGTACACAAATCCTTGGATTGCTAGAGCTCTGTTGTAGACACCTCAGGAATGCCTGAAGCCAGAGCAGCTTGCTCCAGCAGAATTAGTGTAAAATACAATCATGGAGGTTGGAAAATGCCTCTGAGATCTTTGAGCCCATCTGTTAAGTCAGCACAGCTATGCTGACCCCTAAACCATATCCCTAAGTGCCATGCATGTGCTTTTTGAACACACTCAGGGATGGTGACTCCACCATGGCCCCAGGCTGCCTGGGCCAGGACTTGAAAACTGTTTTAATGAAAGATTTTTCCCAATATCCATTCTAACCCTTCCTTGGTGCCACTTGAGGTCATTTACTCTCATTCTGTTAAGCCTCAGGCTGGTTAAGTGTATCAGAGATTTTGACCACAACCCCTCCAATGCCTCCTCATGCATCAGAGCAGGGAAAAATGTATCCTGGGACTTGTTTTTGTTTTGCTACTGCTTGCAGCAAGTCCTGTTGTGAATTAGGGTGTGGACTTATTACCTCACTAGTACATGTTTTATCACATATCTCACTCTTGGAAAATAATAGGGTTGTTTGGGTTTTTTTTAAAGATTCCTGCTGTATCTCAGCATCAGGATTACCATCTGTGTAATGACATTTAGAAGTTAAGAATGTCTGATGCCACACTCATTTTAATCCTCTGGTAGTGACTGTTGTCTCTCTGGCTCTGATTTAAGAGCTGGTCCTTATTCAACATAGTTCATAAAATATCAGCAAAGTAGACACAGCTGGTCCAATTCAGAGAATTGTAGCATCAGGGAACAGTTTGCATTGGAAGGGACCTCAGAGACCATCTCACACCAGTCTCTTGTCATTGTTTCCAGAGGTTTCTCCAAGCTCCATCCAATCTTGAACCTTTCCAGAGACTGGGGAGTCACAATCTTCTCCAGACAACCTGTTCCCATGCTTCATCAATGTTTTTCTCTAGCATGTCCTTAATTAATTCTTCCCCTAATTAGATTTCCCTTCACAAGTCATCCACATTATAAGAATATTTTGGATGTTCCCCAAAAAAAATGTGCTACTTGAAAGCCTAGTCTCTGAGCCCTGCTATGTTTGGAGGAGCTGCACCCAGACTTTTGAAAGCTTTTTGTTCCCTACTTGTCACAGAAAAGTTGGGGAGCTAATAATTCGTGGTTTTGGGGCATACCACAATTTTGGTCATTTTCTCTGCATTCTAGTCATTATATATAGAGGGAAGCATCCTACTTTTCTGTCTTTTCAAGGTTATAATACTTTTTCTGGATCAGTTGTTTCTAGGGATGAAGAGATTCACAACAAGTGTGGAAGGCATCCTCAGGGCCTCACTCTTACAACCTGCCAGTGGGTTTGTTGTTTTGTTTTGTTTTTAAATGCAGATCCAAATCTGGACTCTACCACTACTCAGTAAAAGCTGAACTTGGGAAATTCTTGTCCCTCCCCAATATAAACTTTCCCTGTGCATTTGATGATGACAATAGCTCCCCAATTAGTGTTGTATCAAAATCTGTGAATTTAATCTGATAGCATCTGGCAACCTGGTGGAAATAACATTGTTCTGTATGTAAGACACAGGGAATTGAATAAATAGTAAAAGTGACAAGACTCCTTTAGTGCCTGAAATTCATTTCAGGAGTAAAACAGATCTGTGTCTTTGAGAGCTCTATTTTAATTTTTCCATTTAGAAAACCAAACCAAACAAAATAAACTAATGAATAAATACATTTCTATTATTTCAATATTTAGCCCAATTTTTAATTGAGGACCCATGGACACATTTTAACTTCAAATGAGAAGTCCTGTAATCCACAAACAAAATTGTCATTCAGCTAATGAAGTTACAGCTGCAAAGGCCAAGGTACATCTGCCTTTTACCATTTCTGCATGATGTCTGTGCAGATTTGAAGGAGAGGAGATAAACAGCAAATGTAACACTCATACAACTGATCTGCTCTTTTACAAAGGCAGTTAGAGATAAACGAAAATTTGGAAATTTAAAGGATGGAAATTCCAGCTAGACATTTTATTGCTGAAAGTAATTACCTTTCATCTCTGTTTCCCCCACTTCCTCAAGTCTGTGCTCACTCTTTAAAATAGATTGATGGATTGGTTAAGAATTCTCTCTGAGCTCCAGTGGGATTATATCAATTATTTAGAAGTACTAAAATTTTGGCAGGGACATACACCTTCTCACTTTGAAGACAATCTGGAGATTAATACAAATATGCATTAAGGGAAGAAATTCAGGCAGGGTAAAGCTACTGTGACAAAATGAACACTTGTACTCCACTATTGCAGCATGAGGAGGAGAATTAGCTGTCAGATGATAAACAGGATGAATTGCCTGCTTGTCATATCAAAAGCTTTTAGCTTTAATCTGAAGATAATGGATGTATTGCAAGTTTTCCAGTGATAAAGTCAAATTTGGCTCATAGTGCGGAATTTAAATGAAGTGCCATGCCCTATCATAGAAGAATTACTGGATAGCTACTAATATTTTAAGTTGTTTGTTTCTATAATCTATGCAGACAGGGAGCATCTCCCACTAATCCATAAAAGGGACAGTGTAATTTTGGCCAGATTATAAATCTTTATAAAACATTATGTATGAAGACATGCATAAATATTAATTGATGTGATATTTTTAATAACATATGCTAGATTATAAGGACAGAGATAAACCTATTTTGAGACACATTAAGAATATATTCAACACCAGGATATTGGGGTATAAATACATGATCCCTTCAAAAATAGCTGTTGAGTTTTAAGACTACTGTTGATCACTATTAGTTTATTACTATCTTCCCAGCTTAGCCATAGTAACAAACCAAATGGTTTTTTCTAATCAATTTTGGTGTGGTCAGGTAGCTTTATAGACCTTTAAATCAGAAAGACTACAAATTTAAAGTAGTTTATCTCACATTGCACTAAAGCAGACTAAGAATATTTGTACATTATTTTACCACACTTCAGCTCTGGGAATGGTAACAGATTTACAGCAATAATGAGCAAACTAGACAAAAGCTTTATAAGATGCTCTGTTTTTGTTTATAGTAACAGGAATTTCTGTGCCCACCCTTGGGTCAGTCATTAAAAATCAAATTAAAAAGGATATTTCTGAACATAAGTTTGACTAGGGACAAATTGTCATAAGATGAAAATAAATTCTGGCCTCTACAGGCTATCATATATATAATTACACAGGTGATGCAAACATAAATAGTTTGTAATTCACTTAAATTTTTCTTAATTTTGTGTGCATTTTTTTTAATTTTTTTTTTTTAAAATCTGTAATCTTGAATAACCTCTATACCAGAGACATCAAGCCATGCTGGAGGAACCTGTTTTCTAGCATTGTCCTTGAAGTAGTTTCACACTTTATCCTTTTTAGGGCAAAATTGCACAGATTATGAGGTCAAAATTCCTTCTGCTGCTCCCTCTTTGCAGAAGGAAAGAAAGTTTAGGAAGGTTTAGGAAGTAATGTTTCTGTTGATCACTCTTACCCAGTTCCATGTCTCATGTAAGTAACAGCAATTATTAGAAAAGTCTTAGACATCATCAAAATATCAAAAGTAGAAGTTGTGATTTTTTTTTTTTTTGGCGGTTTGTTTTCTTTTAATTACTGTTTAAAACAATCAGGGTTTTGTTAAAGGTAAGTCTTACTGGATTTTCTGGATACGCCATTATTTTCTTCAATTCCTTCTTATTCCACATAATTTGCTCCAGAAATATCCACCCCCTTTTACTCTCCATTAATACTTTTGTCCTTCACAAATATATGCATGTGGTAGATGAAATGGTTCAATAAAGCCTTTGCATTCATTTTCAGAGACTGCAGAATTATAATGCACATTGTGCTTCATCCACATTTCTAACACTGTCCTGGACACATGTACCCAAATGGGACTTCAGTAACAGAGGTTGTTGCAAATCTCCCATCAGAAGCAGGATAAAACACTGTTTTGCTATAAATTAGGAAGCTTCTGTGGCCAGGTTTGGCTTCTGGCAGGAAAAGGAAAAAAGAAGTTTTGTTTTTGAGTCTGACTTTAACTGACAGAAAAAGTGCCCTCAATATTTTTTGATGATTTATAGGTAGCAAAATATTCTAGTTAAGAGGCTATGTACATATTTGGTCAAAAGGGAAGATGACCACCTAGTCTTCTGTGCCCAGAGTGATTATTTGAGCTGTGAGTACAGCAGTGCAGATAACTTTATCAAATCAAAGACAAAGGTTTAGCTATAATATTCCATAAGGGAAAAGCAGATGTATTTCTTCTATCTTAAAATTCAAGTCATTAAAATTCAAATATTATTTCTTTAATTGTTGTCCTCCCTTTTGGAGGTGAACTATTGTCCAGCCTTTATTTCAAAAAAAAGTATGATTTTTGAAGGATTATTTTTCAGTAGTTCATCAATTACTTGGAAACAGAGCATCCTTGTCAATAGTCTTTTAAAATGATATGTTGTCTGAAAGAAATATTATGGTTTGAGAAACACTTAAAGATTCTGTGTTGAAATTAATCGTAATTTATCTTTTTATTGAAGCATTTACAAAAACTGAAAGAAAATATATAACAGTTAAAAATTTTATCTTTAGAATTTTCTTGTACCCTTTTTTCAATCAGCTGGATCTGATTTTATTGTTCAAATGAATAACAATAATCTTTCAAAATATTAATTTTCTGAGTTGTTTTTAAAATATTCTGTAAATTCTTGTCATAAAAACAATCTGTAATCATGTCAGTAAGCAATAATAATTTGGCTACCAGAATCAAATTATAAACTTTTTTCCCCTGAATTTACTAATGTTGAAGTTATTTTTAAACAGAAATCTACAGAGTAGCATAATTTTTTCATATTTTATATAACAATTTTTATCTATTTTGATAACAAATAAGTGTTTGCATTTCATTTATCAAGGAAAGTTTATATGATTTAAACATTTTTATGGAAAGTAACTGGGAAATGAGCAAGTCCAATAAACAGTTTATACATTCCAATTTCAAAGTCTTATCTAAACATTCTTGTATCTATTCTATAGGAAACTTGACAGTCATGGAATATCTGTGGTAAAATTAATATTGTGCTTGAAACATTTGGGATATAAAACTAAGAATCAATTATAACACACTAGATTTAGTCTGCAGGTATCAGAGAATGAACTTCAATCATCAAGGCTTATATTCTTCCATCTTTTTCCTTGCTAATTTTTCCCTTTTCTAAAAAACATTTCTTTGAAATGTATGAAGCAGATGGTAAGACTGTTGTTATTTGTTTGTTGCTTTTAAGTTGCATAAACATTTGAAAACAAGAAATATTTTGCTTATTTTGATTCTTTTCTTGATTTCTTAACATTTTAAACTTGTCATTCAAGACAGGCATCACAAGAATCAAACCTAATAACTCCAAAATCTAGCTCATATGCTCCCAAAATTTTCCCTGAGTTCAACTTGCCTAAAGGAGACCTGGGTATGAGACTCTTGAATTACTAATATAAAAACTGAGATAGAGCCATAGCAGGGAGAAGCAGATTATACAGCATATGGGTTCCTCCACTGAGGAGTTAAGTTGTATCACTTAAAAGAACAGGTGATCCAACAGAGAATAACTGAAGGAAATGCCAAAATGAAGCTTGAAATAAAAAAAAAAAATAAAAAAAAAGGGAAGTAAAAATGCAATGGTATGACTAGATTAAAAATTTCTGTTCTAACAGCTGTGATGGGATATACTTAGATTTTCCTTGTATGAGATATTAACTCATATTTACTATTGTCATCTACTGGATTATTTACATGAATAAGAATTTGTTTCAATATAAACTTCATCAATTATTTTAAACCTCTGGCTCATGACTTTGTCCCTGAATATATACTATTACAATAATCTCATCTTTAGGCACATTTTCTCTTGATCTGTTGCAATTGAAAGCTTGATGTAACTCTGCTTCACTGAATATTTGTCTTTCAAGTCATATGGAAATTCTAGAGCAAAGCAATAATTGGTTTCAACAGGAAATGGCTAGACAAAAAAAGCAGAAGTTAAAATACTCAAAGACTACAAAAGTACTTCCAATACAGAAAAGTTTCCTATCAAACTTACCTCTTACACATGTCATTTCTGTATAAAAAATTGTTTTTAAAAAAATGTGTTTGTGCTTCTCTCACACACAGTATTTGTGATAGTTTTAATATTATTATATTCCATTAAGGAAAGGAGAAAAGATTAAAAGAAAATTTTCAAGTTGAAAATGAGATATTTGGTGGCCATTTTACTTTAAATGTCTGGTTGACAGAAGTTCTTACTGTATATAGATTTTAGGGCAACACATCAGAAAATCCTATAAATAATTTTTAACAGTGACAACTTGATAATAAGTTACAATTCTAACTTGTTATAACAAAGTCAAATTATAACACCTGAATTTAAATTTATTTTAAAAGACTCCCAGGGATTTTTTTATTATGCATGTCAGGAATTATCTTAGGAAAGCAGAGAAACAGATAAAAAGCTTTACACTGTCTCTGGTATGTAATGGGGTCTGGATGATTTTTCCAAAATGGTTATGATCAAGAAATATTTAAAAAATACAGAGGTTGTTTGCAATGATGTGGCTCTTCCATTTTGAGAGGTTCAAAATAATTCAGAGAAATAAATATGAACACTGCTTTATGAATGTAGCACTTCAAAATAGAAGACAAGAGGTGCCAGCCCTACACGTGTTTCTAATGAGCTTTGTGATGTGAAGGTTTAAAATGACCAGGATTTTTGACTGCTGTGGTTTAACCCATTCAGCCCCCGGGCCCTTGAAGTCATTTGCTCACTCCCCCACCAGAGGGATCAAGGAGAGAACTGGAAGGGTAAAAGCTGGAAAACTCATGGATTGATATAAGACTGTTAATTAGGGAAAATAAAAGTCTTGCACACAAGCAGAGCAAAACCAGAAGTAGTTAACTGCTTTCCATGTTCAGGCAGGTGCTCAGTCACCTCCAAAGAGCCAAACCCATCACATGTAACAGTGACTTGGGAAAACGATCACCATCAGTCCAAACATTCCCTCTTCCTCCTCCTTCCCCCACTTCATACACTGAACACGATGTCACATGGTCTGTCCCTTGGGGTCACCTGTCCTGGCTGTGTCTCCTCCTAAATTCTCAATCACCCCCATCCTGGCAGTGCAAAGAGAAGAGGCCTTGGCTCTGTGCAAGCTCTGCTCAGCAGTAACAAAAACATCTCTGTGTCATCCACCCTGTGTTCAGCACAAACCCAAAATGTCACTCCACACCAGAAGAAAATTACCTGTACCCCAGTTGCAGTCAGCACACTTATCTACTGAAATTGAAAACAGAAGAGGTGCTTGTCTGTAGTGTGTGTGTACAAACACACTGTGCCTTTGACAGGCACCTACACATGGTTCAGTCACTCAATCAGAATGTTAAAAATAAGTAATGCTAATACTCTGTATATACAGCTAAAAATCCAATGTAACCACTGTTCACGTCTGTCACTGAACATTTTCAAGAAAAGTTGAACAAACACCTACATATTTCCCCAAGTAGAAAGTACTGAATAGTGATTAACTTCTTCTTTTTCTTCTTCCTCTTCTTCTTCTCCTTCTTCTTCTTATTAATATTATTATTAATAGTAATAATAATAATAGCAATAATAATGACTTGCAATTTTCAAGCATTACAAAGTTTGAAAGGATGAGTAGAAGAAAAGAAGCCATTAAAAATGGTAGTTGCAATTGTACAAATACAATGGTAATTGTATTTGTTCCAGGTTGACATGAATCTGACACCTCCAAAGGTATTCTCCATCAGATGAGTAATTAGATCTCACACCACCCTCCTCAAATTCAATGCATATTAGATTGACTAACACTGGTATGGATTAATGTAGATTTTTGTGGGAATGGTAGGAAGAGAAAAATACTTGAGGAGATTAGGTCATAAACTACATATTCACCTAACTTGATATTGCCTCGTTAGGGTGCAGATGAACTGTATCTTTATAACTATATGTTATTTGAACTGAATTAAATTCCAAACTTCATTTGAATAAAGGAATCTTTGAATTTTTTCTTTGTGTCATGTTGACCATATTCCCTCGTATCACTGCGACATGACTGTGGTATTGGGAGAGAGGAAAATGACAATACATCATCCTCCAATTCAAGTTTTTAAATGAACCCAGTTTGACTTATCCAGAAACTGATATTAAGGCAGCATGGAGCTTTTCACATCTTTTTAAAGGAATGACTGTATTTGGGAGCTGGAGACAGGACAAAGGAAAAATAATAAATTTTTATATAAATTGCTCCTCATATGTCCATTTCTATGAACTGTCCAAAAAGGAAGAGAAAGGAGAAAGCTATCCACTTACCTCCTGGACAAGCAATTTAAAAAAGTTCCAGTTTAAAAAGAGTTCATAGGGCAAGTTCTCCAGCTGGCATCTTGCCTCATCAGGTGGTCTAACAGGGCAAGCGAGAGCCTGCAACATCATTAGTTTCAGTTTGTCCTCAAAGGTTTTATTCTAGGCCAGAGTGGATAAAAAAGAAATAATCAGAAAAGAAGCTAGGATTTCTTTTGAGGAAACTTGTAATTAAATTAAATTAAATTTCCTGAGCTACTTTTTTATCAAAGACCATGGAATAGGAGATCTTACACTGTCTTCTGAAATTCATTTATTGGAGTGCACGGGGCACATGCAGTGCTGCAAATGTCTACTAGGTAGTTTTGGAGAACATCATAACTCTTATAAGTCCTTGTCAGAAGCTGCAGGTATCCTTTAGACTTAAGGTTTTTTTTTTGTTTTTTTTTTAATTTGAAATATCCAGTCTAATGCAATACTTTTAATTCATCAGTTCTATGTAAGAAAAGGCAGATTGTTCTGTTAGTTCTGAACCTTCTATAATGCTACTTAAATTTTTTAGCTGAAAAAAGTTAAAAATATAATAGAAATCACATTATTCACCCAAACTAATACAGAGCTTTATCCTGTTTGATAGTGAGTGCCTGAGCTCATATATCTCTACAGCTCAAGAAGCCTCTGCCTCAAAATACTTTTATTCCTTTTAAAATCCAAATAGTTAAATGATGTGAGCTATATTTAAGGTCCAATTTCCTTGAAAGGTAGACTTTCCCTTTTGTTGGCTGCCTAATTAGTATGCTTTAAATTTAGATGGCTTGAATTAATTGCAGCATGAATTTCTGGAGAGAATTGGCATTAAAATGAAGAGCACTAAATAGTGAGGTTTTCAGGTGAATGCTGGAGGTGTTCCACCAAGCCTTTCACATATTTCTATGACAGAAAAAATGTAACATATTATTTTCTTATTAATTTGACATTTAAGAAATTCTTATGAATAATAATATCATGGAACAAAATTAGCTAAATATAGTGGAAGTTCAGATATTTTTTTCTCTGTTGCTTCTAACTACAAGATGCAAAGGAAAAGTTGTAGTGTATTTTTTTACTGGATGGTGCAATGGGAATTGAAGTTGCCTCAAGCTGGCTGAGAGAAAATGGTCCCTTGTAGGAAGGTTCATCCTACATGCTGAAGAAATCTCAGGGGAATCTGACCATTCTGGCCTACTATTATTAACTGAAGCCATATTTGCAGGAATTGAATCAGAATTCAGGGCTGAATAAAATATCCTAAGCAGATATCTATATTTTTCACTGCCAAGAAGAGACGAGAAGAAGCCTGGGGCATCCACATAATTCAGTGAGGTACTGGAAGAGACGCATGATGACTCCAGAGGAGTGTCTACACCACAGCCTTCACTTCCCCAAAAATAGAGTGCATGCCAAAGAGCACTTCAAAAACTGGGAACTGGAGCTCTGAGTTTGCTCCTTGAAAGCCAGTGCTTTGAAAAAGGAAAGCCACCATCATAAATTACAGCATTTGTATTAACTTCTGTCACATTAAAACTAATAATTTTTGTTTAAAAAAGGACTCCCTTCCTAAAATTGTGATATGGTTTGAGGGGATTCTGGGCTGGAAAACATGTGACAGAGAGGTGGAATCTGAGGGAGAAAAGCTGACAGGGCAAGCAAAGGAAGAATGAAAGCCTATTGAAGTGAAAGAAAAAAAGATGAAGAAATTCTTCCACCAAGTGTCCGGTATACCCAGGGTTAGCCCTGTAGGCAGCTGCTCTATAAATAAAATATAACTATTAAAATGGGGATCTTGTGGGTTTTGAAGGCTGATGAGACAAAAAGGTTTCATTTTCTGTCTCACTCTGCAGGGGCCATGCTGCACTTATCTCGGACCTGGAGGTCTCTCTAGCATAGTTTGCATGCTGCAGAGTTATTGAAAATCTTTCCTGGCCATATTAGCATTTTGGTCTTTAAAAAGAACATTAGGAGTATCAGCAGAGTTGCCAGTGTCTAACTTGTTCAGAAAAGTACAGCTTGGTTCTTTAGTAATTCATTATCTAATTTATAATACATGGTAAAAGGATAGGTACTCTGGGAAGATGCTGGGGCTTCCCAGCATTGCAGCCTGCATCTACCAACACTGGGAGTAATGAAGGGTAATAAAACAAATCATACTGTAAATAATAAATAACCTCTTCATCCTATATTTAAAAACAGAAAAGATGAAAGTAAAAATTCTCAACATCTGAAGTTTTAATAACTCTCCTTAGTGCTTGTGGCACCAATTGTTGATTTCTGTTGGAAGGAGCCCAATTACTATAGATTCATTTATAGAAACAAACAACACAAATCACAGAAAAATATGAAAAGAAAAAAAAAAATTAGAGAAAAGTGCTCAAAATACCAGAGTTAGAAGATAATAAAGCATTCATTTGATGAGGGACAGTGATTCATAACATGTGGGAACCTCAAGGGAATTCAAGGGCACAGAGGAAGAAAAACCCAAGCAAACAGTCAAGAGAAAAAAAAAAGTAAAGCATTTAATAATAGTTAGAAATGTTTTTGCAGCTGGAGAAAAAAAATAGGGTTCCAACTACTTGTCACCATGGAAGATCTGTCCTTTTTCACAAGAAAGAATTTATTCCCTAGGTGGTTTTTGCAGGAGTGGGTAGGGTAAGGAAGTGTACTTGCAAAGTTAATTGCCCTGGGATTTTTCAGGAGAGAAATTTACTCTGTTATTCTCTTTCTACCCCTTTCACTCTGTATCAGTACAGCTACAATGCAAAAATAGCTGCCATGTGCTGCAGGGTCTACTCTTCACTGAGTGGATAAATGTATTTTACAAACAGACCTGGGATATCTCAGGCCAGCAAGAGTGTTTTCAACAGTTGGGTAGAGCAAAGTTTCAGAACACATAGCCCATACATTGATTTCTTAGTTGACACCATTTTTGTCTCTCTGGGTTTAGTAACCTTGTTGTGCTTAGCTTCTATAATCAGGCTTCTGATTCCAGATGTGTTTCCAAATCCTGATGTTTCCACAGGCTTGTCTGGAAAAAGATGTCACAGAACTGTGGATTCATAGAAGGTTGGGATTGCATGGGTGGAGATCATCTTTGCTAAAGCAGGTTCACCTACAGCAGGTTGCACAAACTATGTCCAAATACAGCTACAAGTTTTGAGAATCTACAAAGAAGGTGGTAAAGATGTGTTTCCCAGAGAAGCTGCAGCTGTTCTGTCCCTGGAGTGTCCCAGGCCAGGTTGGACAGGGCTTGGAGCACCCTGGGATAGTGGAAGGTGTCCCTGTCCAAAGCAAAGGATGGAACAAGATGGTCTTTATGGTCCCTTACAAACTCTTCTGTGATTATATGAAGCACAGGGCCCTGCCAGGTAACTCCTGAAAATTTTGGTTTTCCAGTTTAAAATATTAAAATATTAAAATATTACTGCCTTTCTTTGTGCGACTTCACCAGGGATAATCTCACTCTGCCAGAGTCAGTAGGGCGATATTATCATCATTTTACCTGGAAACAAATTAATCCATTAATCAGAAAAAACCTGTTCAAGGTATGAGGCAGGACAGGAAAGCTGATGAAGTATGCACATATTCTGAGCCAAGACTCTGCTACACAACACAAGTATGAAAGTAATTAGTGTTTAATCAGTATGAAAGGAATTTTCACAGGTTTTGTTTGGGTACCGTAGAAGCTTGCTTTTTAAGAAACAACATCAGCCACTTTTTCAGGTTTGAAAGCAAACATTATCAGATAGATTTCTCAAGTTTGAAATCCAGAAGTCCTCTACTTCAAATGAAATCCAGGTAAGTGCCACACTATAACTGAAAATGTGGGCCATTGCATACAAACAGCATTTCTCTTGCTCTGGTTTCAAAACACAAAATGAGTGAAATATCTTAATGGTGTTTGCAATCTCCTGCTCCCTCTCCCCAGCCCAGGAAACTAGGGACTGGCAAAGTGGTAATTATTTTTTCATGATATCTTCTCTAATGTCTAATTAGCAGTACTAGTAAGTGGTTCTGTACTTCACTGAAGGAAATAATATATCAGATCCTGTTTAATTACAACTCAGCTACTGTCACACACAGCATTTCCCCCCCAGAATAAAAAGTAATGGGATATAAGATTCTCACTGGGGCTCTCTTTGTTAGCCTTGGTTCAGCAATATCTCAAAGAGCTCATTGCTCAGTGCTGGAGTTTTGTAGAAGGCTTAGCATAAATTCTGGTAGAGCAATGAAAATTACCATTTCCAAAAGTCCAACAACATCATACATGCTACAATGAGTCATCACCTAACATGGAAGAGCTCTGTTGTTTTGCAGCTCACATAATGTGCCATAGAAAATTTCTTTTGTACTGAGAATTCATACAGTTGTGCAAGCCTGTGAAGAAATATAAACTGATAACAAAACAGGGTTGCCTTGAGCTAAACCTGTTTTCATACCTGGATGAGTGTGGTGTTCACCCACCCTTATTCCAGTTACCTTTGTGGTGGGCTCTGCCTCTTCATTTCTAGCTGGGAGAAAGTTGGTAGCACCAAGGATATCTGAGCTGATAGCTTGGCCACAGAAGGTGGAATAGAGTCTGAGAATCACCCTATCATTTAGGGCAGACAAATGGACGCTGAGACCCTAAGAATTAAACAACCTGTCAGCATTGGCTAAAGTCTGATTTTTGATAGCAAACTGACATGTAGATGCCCAGGTGCTTAGGTCAACTTTTATTTGTTTGTTTTCACCTACTTTTATTTGTCCAAATGCACAAGTTAATTCCCACCCCAGTTTCTATTTATGTCCTCTCTCAGTAATCTTATCAAAACTGTTTGCCTTCCTGGTATCCAGGGAATATTGTGGGAAACAATCCAAAGAGCTGTGCATATGGCTAATATGTATTTGTGTAAACAGATTAACTAGCTCTGCTTGTGGACTTCTGCTTTTGAAACGAAGTTAAATCCTGCCGATTACCAGATAAATCTTGGATTACAAATCAAACTATGGAACAAAGTAAGTTATATCTAAAATCCTAGATCACAGACTTAGGGAAAAAAAAAGAAAACAAACCAAAATATGCTTAAAGGATTAACAGGATGATCTCTGTGAATCCAAAGACCACACCTGAGTAGTGGATTTCAGATCAAAAGTCACTAAGAGAACCACCAAAGTTTGGATTGCCTTAACTACAGAATAAAAAGTATATTCCTACACTCTTTCATCTGTCAAGGTATTTTCATATTAGTCAAGGTAATAGTGTACAACATCAGTACTCAATTTTCCACTATGATTATGAAAGTTACCACATTTGTGCTACAATCTTACTGTATCAGCAGTTTTCCATTGTACTTTATTAACATTGTGTATTTCAATGGCTGGTTCTGCTAATGAGATTTGGAAGTTTTATATTAAAAGCACACAAAAGAGAAATCATTAACTGGAATAAGGTTTTTGGGTTTTTTTTTCTGACATATTCATAAAACTACATACTAATAAAATAGGAATATAATTTCAGTAGTTGCTAATAAAAATTGATTTTCATATGAATAATTCCAGACTTGTATTATGGGGACAAAATTTAAGAGTCAGTGTATTCATTCTGAGAAGTAAGGACAGTTCTCTGGCATTCTTGCTCAATGACAGGAGTAAAAAAAGGGCAATTGTCCCATGATAGTGACTTTAACCGTAGACACATTCACCTGTGTTTCTACATTTTATACTTTACTCATTTGAGATCACCTCATGCAAGAAGGCAAAGGGGAAATTCTGGTCCCTGCTTGTGGCCATGATCCTCCCGAGGCCTTTCCTGAAGTATTGAAGGAGGTAATTCTGATGTCCTGGCCTCTTTCTCAAAGAGGGGACCAATCCCCTACACAGCTTCATGAGGTGCCAGGGATGTGGCTTATTTCACTGTCTGCCACACAAAACTCATCTGATGCATTACTGTAATCCAGTGCTGACGTAAGTACTTTCACGTAGATATAACAGACACTTGAGTGATTTCTGACAGGGACATACTTAAATACTTTTCACCGGGAATTGTTGATTCAATTAAATCAAAATATTTTGAGGGAATATGTTAGATTTGTCAATAAAGCTGATAAGAATTTACATAAACATGCAATTTCAAAAAGGAATTAAATAGTTAAGCATGTGTCAGATAACACAAGCCTGAAATTTCTACTTTTTTTTTTTTTGCATGTTTAGATATGGCAGTTTTAAGACAAATAGACTTTATAAGTAATTTTAAAGATTCCTAGCTTCTGAAAAGAAAATTGTTTAAATTATTTTTCAGATACATTGTAATAAAGTCTTTATCACTTCACTACTCAGGATTACACCCTTGTGACCCAAACCCATGCTATCAGGTATTTGGGATGGCCAAATTAGGTGTGCATCTGACTACCCCATCTTTGTAGTCAGTGGAGAAATACAGGTACCACAGAAGAATGTTCCAAATCTCAGACAGTACTGGAAATGGGAATAGATCTTGACCCAGGAACTAAAACACAGGGAAGTTAAATCTGTGTGAGTATATTGAAGGCTCTGGTGTTCTGCTCTTTGCCTAGCCAAAAAATACATTTTTCTTTCAAGATGCAGCAGAGCCTGCAAATCTTCTAGTAAGGGAAGCTATTTATAAGCATGTGTTTTCCCAAACTTTCATTTAGACTTGAAACTATTCATCACTCAAAGAGATGTAACAGAAAATGCATTCACCTTAAAATAATACAAGTGGTTTGGTTTACTGTAATTAAAAGCTTTTAACACAAGGTCACTTTCTGGTCATCATTGGAGGAATTGGTCAGTCAGTTTGGGTGACCGTGATGGCTTTTCTGTGCTCATGAATCATCTTTTCAGCGGCAGATGGAGAGTTCTGTGCATTCTTCCTCCTTAACACTGCTCAATAAGATGACTGGAGACTGTGACAACAAGACACACAATTCTGGAAGCTTAGGGAAAAATCATATTATGTTGAAGATATTGTTTTGGATATTTTCTCTGACTGAGACCTATTTTTAAGAACTTGTTTAGGAAAATTCTCCCTCACACTCAATATAGTATTTTATTTTATTTTAATATAGTATTTTATTTTATTTAATATAAAGAAATATAGTATTTCTCTTAAGATAGTACTTTATATTCATGTGCAGTTCTATGAAACATGTCTTAGTTCCATGAACAATATGCTAAAACCAGCAGCTCACTATTTCCTTGACTCTATTCCCATCTGTTGGCAAAAGTGAAGATTGTCCTTGAGAAAACTGAAATCTCATAATACAAATATTTGGTTTGGGTTTCCTGAAAATACCGACCTAGGAGTACAAATCCTGAACATCTGCCAAATGTTGGATTTTTATCATAATCTGTTAAATTTTTTTATGCTAAACCCTTAAATCTTTCAAAGCTTTTATTTAACTATTAAAACAAATTAAGCAAACTATCATACAAAATCCCCATGCAAAAATAAAGATTTTCACAATTAAAAGCTGCCATTTTCCCCCTAAATGTATATACTGACTCAATAAAAAGCCAGATCCCCTTCCAGAAGAGCAGATTATTTTTTGAAACTCCTTATTTCTTGAAACCACCACAGCTGGAAAGCTGTGGTATAAGCTGTAGATCCTGCTGTAAGCTGTTGTGCAGCAGTTGTACAGTATTCCTGTCTGCTGTCTGAGTTTTAGACAATAAGCTTTCATTGCATAAACAAGATGTTATTTTCCACAAGTTTATGGGCATCGCTATATCAAAGTATTCTGCATCTTTTCATAATGTTGATGCTACTAAATAAAGGGTTATTTTTACTTCCCATTGAAGAGATTACACTGATTACCATGTTCTGATTAAACACAAAATCATAATTGATAATCCAGTTTGTGCCATCAGAAAATCCTGGATTTGGTTCAGTTAGAGCTTGTGTTCTAATTTTAATGCTGTCTTTCTTTAAGCAGATATTTCTTGCACAGACCTGTTACTACAGAGCACCAGTAGTAACTGAGCTTTGGACAAAAACTCCAGAGTTTTCACTGCCATATTATTTGTACTTTCATAGACAATACTTACACACTCCTTTGAAACTCGGGTCAGACCTCCGACTCTTCATTCCCCCTTTATCTATTTCAGTGTTGCTTTTGGTGCTGGAAGTTAAATTACCTCTGGGTTTTGCCATATTGTGTTGACTTCTTTGTTTGTTTAGTCTCTAGGACACCTTTTCCTGTTGAACAAAATAAAAATACATCTTATTGAACATAAATTTCCTCTTAAGTGTGTATGGAAATATGTTTTTAACTTCTTCATCTTACTGTAATTAATCTCATATCCTACCATGATCTTCATGGCAAAACTTTCCCTAAAATTCAGTTCTCCTCATTCTGATGGTTTTTACATCTACAACAGAACACTTTAATTTCAGACTAAATAAAATACATTGTACACACTGAACTCCTTCTCTGAAACCATCTTCTTCCTCATTAACCATGGGTAACACCACACAAGGCAGGTGGGGCCCTGGGCTGAGGTCAGAGGCTCTCTTCACCCATCATAGGGACTAGAGGTACAGGTATGCTTTAGGTTAGCTAGGTCTTCAGTCTTGTAGATATCAGCAAACCACTCACAAATTACTGTTGTTTATTTGTCTGCAGTATTTCAGGGCTAAGCCATTTTCCTCTCAATATTGCTAAAGCTCTCTCACCCACACCTTCTCTGCAAATATCTTAGGTGCCTGATAATCTATGTAATTTTTTGCAGTATTCTGTCCTCCACTGTCACTAGGCATATGAACTCTTACTCAAGTTACATCACATCTTATATGGAAAAAAAATATATCAAAATTATTTCCTGTCCAATTTCAGAAAAATAAAATATGATCATTCAGAAACATAGCACACAACATTTTGTGTCATCAGACTTGCAAATAGACTGTGATTAAGAAAACAAATAGAAAAGCTTTGGTATGTTTCCAAATTGTCTTGGAAAGATGAGGCAAGTGATCACTGGATCACATTTGAAATTATTTTCCTTACTGCATTTTTATGTGATTATTGTTTAGACATGATGAGCTGTTGTCTGGTGATGCTAACTATTTTGATCTTCTGGAGAGAGTATATTAAAAGCTGAAAGCTATTCCTTATATTTATTGTTTTCTTGAGATTAAGGAGCATTTACAAAAAAAAGGATTGTTGTAGAATTCAGAAAATTGCTTCTGCTCTAATTTGATTTAATTGCCACTGATGACTGCCAGCTGTCCAATGTGAAAGAAAACTATTAGCAGGTCTGCCAGAAAAAAGGAAATTTCTGTCTCTGAATGATGAGATTCAATTTTAGAGAATTTTCTCTTGCTGCTCTTCAACAAAGAGAACAGACACATTTCATGTCTACCTCAACAGGTTTAGTTCCCTCTGATTGGAAACAGTGGCTTAAATCTCAGTCTTTTCCCTTCATAAGAATGCTCTGAGGAATTTTGTTGCAAAGATAATTTTTGATCTTGACAATACTGACTTTTCAACTGATGGATGTTTTGGGACTTAAATTGACACCGTGTGAATGAATACAGCTGAAATTAACTGGCATGGGCAGCATTCATAACCTCAGAGGACTCCGCACAAAATGATTGCTATATCCTGACCTTTGAGAACATTTCAGGAGGCCAGGGTTCAGTCCCAGGATGAAATACAGTAGAAGACTGAGGCTGCGTGCATTGTGATAACACGCTTATTTCCAAAGTCTGCAGCCTCTTTAACTGGAACGCCAAGGCATTTTGGATTAAGTGGTCTATAAATGGTCTATGCTCAGTGGCAAAGTGGTCCAAACCTTAATGCATCTTTTGAATCCACAGCTAGTGAATAGGTCTGGTTGCTTGGCACACAGGAGACAAGTGCTATGAAACATTTGGTTTTTATCTCAGACTCATTTTCTTCCCCAATGTTCTATGTTCTCAATATGTTTTACCCTATGTATGTAAGCTTTACAGACAAAATATAACCTCTCTTGTCTATCAGCTTACATTCCTGGTCCAAATTATTAGCAGACCTTACAACCAGAGGAGCAATGTTGCTAAACAAACCCAGATGGGGTCTTCTTAGAGTCAAAAGTTTATAGGTATGGAGAGCTGTTATTTATCATATCTGAGCAATGGTTTGTTTAAAAAGGGCAGGGGAATGTAGGTAATCAAAAGATAAGAGGGATAGAGAGTTCAAACTGACCTCTGTGCATCTCACTATTGGAGACACGTTATGAGTTAAAATGAGAGGCCATGAATTACAAAAAGAGGCTGGTGCTACTGGTGTACCACAAGTGGAGTGAACACATGATTCTGGTTTATGCCAAATAAAAAAATCCTCAAACCCTATCTCAAACCTTTGTCCAATCTCTAAATCAAAGCCACCATTCCTACCTAAGAACTGTTTGTCTCTATTTTCTAATTTTTTCCCTCACAACATAACACCGGCTTTCAGAGCTAGTGATTTTGGTTTTATTTTGGGGGTTTTTTTTGGAGAGGTGTGTGTTTATATTTGTGTTTTGTCAGGTTTTTGTTTGCTTGTTTGTGGTTTTTCTGGTCTTTTTTTTTTTGTGTGTGTGTGTCTGTATGTAAAAGTTATTACTATTTTGATGACCTTCTTAACCCAATATTAGTTCAACATTTTAGTAGGGTGAAAATTAGGATAGTGCCCTCATAGTGATGGATATAGTTTTTGGCTTCAAGGGCAAGACTCTGTCTTGTAGACTGCAGCGGTCCACTTTGAGAATGGAAAAGCAGTTTTTTTAATTCTTAATCTGTATTTTGTTTTTGTTCTTTCATCTGCAGCTATTTATTAACTAAGGCCTAGGATAACTACTCCACTATTCCCTGAATCCTTACAGAAATATGCCATGTTTCTAAATTTTTAATGTTTCCCTCTCCCATGAAATTCCTTGATAATTCCAACCTCCCTGTTACTCTTTTGTACAAACACTCAGTAAAAACAGAGCCAAGACATGTGGAGATTTTCTCATCTCATTTATTCTTGGATGTTGCTGATGCATCACAGATTTTTATCACAGACAAATGTATTCCAGTTTCCTCTTCAGCAGCTGATTTCAGAGGGGGCCTCAGTGGATCCAACATCTCTGCACAAGCAGGGTTGTCCATGTACAAGTTTCACAGGATTGAATGTGGACAGTTCTGGAATATCTCTAGTGAGGGTGATTCCCCATCTTCTCATTGCAATCTGTTCCTATTGTTGATCACTGGATGGGAAAGTTCCTCACAAATTCTGTGATTCTGTGGTACTGAGATCTGCTGTGTCCTAGAAGTCATCCGTGTCCTAGTGCAGGTCCCCAGCTGAGGCTGCCAGCATCATTTATTCCTTCTCTAATTCTCTCTGCACACAGCCCACCTGTCCTTCTCTCTATTTTTATCTTTCCCCACCAGGAGCTCCTAAGCTTGTTTGTGTTTGTAAGAGCTCCTCTTCTCCATGACAAGGATACTTGGCAGCAAAGATCAAAATTTTCACTCCTCCTCAATAATATGTGCCTACACACATACAATAACATCACAAAGCAGCAAAATCAAGAAATCAAAAATATAGCTGTTAACTTTATACAGCTATCATTTCACACAGTTTTTGTATATAATAATTCTTATAATGTAATTTCTGGCTAAAGAAGTCTGTTCTCTTCATTTATGTTTTTCATGCCTTCTGAATTTTCCTTTCTTCTTTTCTTACTGCAGAAAAAAAATAAAAATAAAAGCTTGGAATCCCAAAAATGAAACTAAAGTTTAAATAGTGTTCTGTGTTAAAATTTACTGTTCCTATTTGAATGCCACTATTATTTTGATTTATTGGTTGAAATACAGACATATAAGAGATTCAAAATAGCAAAAATACTCTTCCATTTCTGATTTAATTACATCTATTTCTTTGTGGCTGTAATTGCTGACTTACTTTATTTGCGTTCCTAAGGAATTTCACTAGTGATCTGTTAGAAATTATTGTAAATTTGTTTAAGAGTAAAGCTCACACTTCTGCTACAAAAGCAGAAACAGGCATGCACATACAAAATGACATAATTACCAGATGCTTTTATTTCAAATGGAAGTAGCTTTTTAATTCCCAATAATTTATGTCTCATTTTTCTGGGGTCAAACCCAAACCCCATTTCATGTCATTCCTCAAATCCAGAAAGGTGCTGTGAAACTGAGTCCTTTTAGAAGAAGAAAGAGCTGGGTAAATACAGAAAATTGCAACTATGCTCCCTGAAGGTAGTAGAAGGTTCAAACAGTTCATAAAATATTTGAATAAAGGAATGAATCAATAATGTCCCAGAAAAGGAGAAAAAAGACCAAATCTATCTATTCCAAACCAGTTATAGACAATGTTGTAGACTTCCCATCCCTGGAAGTGTTCAAGGACAGGTTGGATGCAACCTGGTCTAGCGGAAGGTGGAATGAGTGGGTGGAATGAAATGAGGTTCAAGGTCCTTTAAACCTTGACTATTCTGAGGTTTTGTGAATTTTTCCATTCAACCTGTAGCTTAACCAATGTGAAAAAGGGACAATCTCACACTTGGGCCTGGTTATTTTCTAAATTTTAAAGATGACACTGGCATACTTGAAGCATGTCTTCATGTACAGGAGATAGATATCTAAGGAAGTGTCTCTCCAGGAAGAAGGTGTGGAGTTTGCAGAAGCCAAAGAGAAGACCGCCCCTCACTTCAGACACAGGAGGCATGGGTGTAATTGAAGGCAGCAGCAGCAGCTGTCTGCACTTTGTGCTGCCAGGGACAGTTCTGAAGCATATGGGATGCATTTACTGTTCTGAAAACTCCCTATATCAGAAGCCCTGATAAGAGCAGGATTGAATTTTCCTAGCAAAAGCCTGAATGTTTTGACTTTTTGAACTTGCAGGATTAAAAGATCTTCTGTGCCTGGGAAGCTGTGCAGGTGGGAGGACAGAGCCAGATGTTTGCCAAACATTAACTGATATTTTTCATCTATATTTTTATTAAAATGGGAGCTAAAACAGCACATAATCTGAAATCTTGGATCTAGAAAATTTATGGACTTGTTAAGCAATATTTTTCTGGTTTATTATATCGTGAAGCTTTAGAAAGCTCTAGTTAATTAGAAGCTGTGTATTATTTCAGGATCTCTGATGCTTTATAAGAAAAATCAACTCTCCTGTAGCTCACTCCCTTACAATACTTACAAACTTACAATATGTTTACACAATATTGTAAACATTGCTGCCTGGTGATGAAAAATTTTTTAAAAAAGGTTTTTTAAAATATAAACATTTATATATTTTCATAAAATATATTTTTTTTTTTTCTGTCTTTCAAAGGTACATTTTCAGAGCTTCTTTTGTCTCCTCTGTATCCTCTGTGACTAGGATTATTCTATATTCCACTGAGATGCACATGCAGCAGAGTAGAAGACTTTAGAAGGGCAATATCTTCATTTTTTTGAGTTTGCTGTTAGAACCTTTCAGGTCTTTCACTGTAGTGTACGCTTGGACATATGAAGGCCACCACTAGAATCAAACTGCCTTTTCCCAAGGACTACATCATTAGAAACGTTTCAGCCTGAATTTTTTGGAGCAGGAGTTTGCAGAGGTTTATACTTTCTTTCCCCATTACTCAGCTCCCAGTATTCATTTATAACACAAAAGTTTGCTGAGATTTAGAGGTTCAATGGCTCTCCTCCTATGTGAATAAGGAGGTCTGAGGGAGATTTACTGAAGTGTTAATCAGGACAGTGCAATGTGTTGGACTCAGTGATCTGCTCCACCCTGATGGTCCTATGGTTCTATAACTACATGGGTAGGAAAATTATTCTCTTTATGGTGGGAATCATTAAGGTAATTATATGAGAAGTAAGGTGCTTTCTACATGTGACCCCTAAGTGTTTCTGGTTTACTCTGCCTCTCACACTTAGTTTTTTTAAAAAATTGTGGTTTTCCTTTCTTTAATTTTTTTTTTTCTTTATTTTTTCTTTTTTTTCCTTTATTGTTATTGTTGGGTTTTTTTAAAAAGAGGTGTGTTAAAATGAAGCATAGGAAGTAAACACTTAATTGAAGACATTGCTAAGGTAGAGAGTGGAATTTTGCATAATTTAATTTTTTTTGTCACAAAGTTTAAAATTACTTTTTAAAATGTTCTATTCTACTAAGATATTTCATTTAATCTAGGCCCAGCTTTTCCTATTTAATTTTAAAACTTTATGGAAATAAATTAAAAATAGAAATGCAATTTCTGAGACAACATAATTTCAACTGATAATTAGAATATTTCATTTGAATATGCATGTCAAAGCAAAATTAGGATTCTTTTTAAAAAATAGATATATTTTTATCTCAAAGAGTTCAGCAGAACAGATGTTTATTTCCCAAACATTTTGATCAAATGAAATATGCATTTCTATGTTTTTATTTTTTTGATAATAATGTTTTGGACAAAACCAAAAAGTGACTGCTTTCAGCAATAAAACTTTTTTCTTCCTAATTTGTGGACAGATGGTGCATTTCATCGTGCTCCATTTATACTTCTTTTTTAAACAAATTTGCTTTTTTAATTTTTTTCCTCTTACAGAGTTCAATAAGCAGTGATACTCATCTTGGATTTTTCGTCTGGCTCTGATTGAGGCAGAGGCCCTTAGGAAAGGCTGTGGGTGCCTGAGTTCTGAGGGAAACACCTGCAGGTTTGGATGAGACACATGCAGACTGAGCTGACACACACACAGAAATTTTTTTTCCCTTTCTCTTTTTACTCACAGCATCTTTTGGAGTGTCTTTCGCCTCACTGGCTGTCATTGCCTTTGATCTGCACCTTCCTTTATTTATAAGCTCAGAGATAAAAACACCTGCCTTGGTCCTTGCTGGTCCTTGCTGCCATCCTCAGAGCAAGCAGGGGTAGATCCTTCCCCTTGCACTTGAGCTCCTTGCACAGACCAGCCAGATCTTTAATCCTCAAGATGGTAATGGGATCCCACGTAGCTGCAGATTTGTGAAGAGAGGCACTGCAATGGCTTATTACAAAGCACTCAGCACCATGATGAATAGCAGTAATTCCCACACATGGCATTAATCCACAGAAAACTGTGCACCCTGCCTGGACCAGGCATTTATTCCATCCCACCAATTGCAACTGAACTTCAAAGGATACAGCAGGTATACAGGAATTTATCCTGATGACTGTAGAGAGATATTCTGGAGCATTCAGCATCTAAACTGTTGAAAGCTATTTTGAACATCATACCAAAAAAAAAAACCAATAAAACCCCACCAAAATGTGCTGAAAAGCAAGACTCAGCAAAGACTCTATAAAATTCAGAGTAACAGTTTTTTAAAATTTCATTATTAAAATAACTTTCTAAAGGTTCTTAAGCTCTGCAGCATACAATACTTCCCAGAAAATCTGGGAAATATTCCAATGATTTACATCTTTACATTTCCAAGAAAATCTACCTGTAGAAAACATCAGTAAACAGTTACTGATGTTGCTCTCTATTGTACTTGTAAATAAGCAGTAAATATTCACACAGTTTTCATCACCTGTTTCATAGTTGTAGTCAGAGTATTGCTAACACAGTGAATAAGATATAGCAACAGGATATATCTCAGGTTTTGGATTTGGAGTATTCTGGGCTTGTTTGTTTGATTTGAGGTTTTGTTGTTGTTTTGGGATTGTTTTTTGTTGTTGTTTGGGTTTTTTTGTGGGCATTTTTGTGAGGTTTGAGTGGCTTTGTTTTTGCTGGGGGATTTTTGGGGAGGTTTTTTTTGTTTCTTTGTTTATTGTAGTTTTTGTGTGGTTGATTTTTGTTTAGGTTTTGATTTTTTGTTGTTTTTTTTTTTTTAGTTTTTAACTGTATTTGGTTGAAAACAAGGGTTGAAATATGCACTCAGATAAAGCAGATTTAATTTCCTCAGACTACAATTTATCTACTAAACTACAGGTTGGTGAAGCTCCCCAACATCATTTTTCAAGCAGCAAAAATATGTTATGTTCATAGACTATGCAAGAGGAAGCATAACCCAGGATTTCACTGATTTACCTACAGAGGTATTAATTCATTTATTGATCAAACTGTCCCCAGAGAAAACACATGAAGATGATAAGCAGAAAATCTGGCACATTAATGTCTCTCTTTCTAACCTGGGCATTTCTCTGCAATTCTGGAGAAGATTCTTGTACTCACTCCTCATCATTCTTGCTAAAATAGACCCAGGCTTCTTTATTAACTCTCTGAACACAACAGTGAGATGCACAGCAGTGAAATTCTCAGGTCACAGGCTGCTGAACAAAGAAAGGGCTGTGTCAGTCATCTGGAGCTGTCATGAATGGCCCTGTGCCTCAGTTTGAGAAATAACACAAAACAATACACATTTTATGGCATTTCAGCTATTTGACCACAGACAACTGGAATAACTTTTTTTTTTTCTTTTTTTTTTTTTCTTTTTTTTTTTTTTTAATAGGAGAGATTATCTTCCTGGACTCTGAACCCCGATATGGTTCCATTTGCTGTGGCAGATGACTGAATGTCTTTAATTGCCTTTGGCTGAGTTCCAGTTCCTCAGCTACAGGTGGCTTTTTTTGAGAGCAAGGTCTTCTGAGGAATGAGCAAACCTTCAGGTTTCTAGGGTACAAAAAAGACACTTCGTGGATAGCTTGCAGATATTTATCATGCCTCAGAATTTTTATGACTCTTAAGGTGGTTCATATTTTTTAATTTTAATGGGAAGGGAAAAAAAAAAAAAACAACAAAAAGAAAAACAAGCACAAAAAACCAGAATACCCATCATTTCTGGTGGCTTTTTTAACATCTTGGTCAATCTAACAACCTGACCCTATTTGAGACCTGCTTAAAAAGTGCTTTCTGAGAGACTGATATGAATGGGCTCAGAAATGAGATCCCAATAGAGGCAGGCAGGCAGTGAGTAAGAGTTCTGATAGCAGAAAGTAGAACTCCTTTTAGGTCAGAAATGTTGCTGGGAACAGGTCAGAGGAACAGAAACTCTTTGGGATTAGGAATGCTGATAGTCTTTTCTTAAACTCAAAAAATGTATATAACCTTATTATTGATTTAAGAATAAAAAATATTTAGTAAAGTGGATCTGTTTAAGGTTTTTTTTTTAAGCTGTTTTTCTCTTTTAAGGAATTGCAAAGTGAAGCTGTAATCCTATATCAGCATGGCTGATCTAAGTTTAGTGAAAATAAATCATAAAACTTATTGAAAAATATCATAGTGAGCCAACTGGAAAACATGACACAAAATTCGCAAAATATGGTGCAAGAGTAATGTTTTGGGATGTATTTTGCAATAGTTTTTCCCCCCAGGTGACATTTTTGGAAATGTGACTTATTCTGTTTTCTACAGGCAAGGTTAAAATAAACATGGTAAATAATCCCTTCAGTTTTAGAAAGGTGTGTTAACTCCGCCTCTTTACTTTGGGTTAATAGACCTGTGACTTCCTACAGTAATTCCAGGAACTATTCAGAAAGGGACATACCTGAGTTCAGTGTGTTGTGTTGGCCAGGATAATATTGAGTTAGATGTGTTGATTCTTACATAGACTTTTAGCAGCCTTACCGGTGCTCCTGTTTTCCTCCAGCTTTAATCTCTGATCATTTCAAATGGGACAAAGATTAGAGATTCTGATTTTCCTGTCTTTTATATATGGCTGCACTGCAGTGACTCATTGGAGGGAGACTCAGAGCAGGAAGAGGCATTTATTTATTAATTATTAGCCAGACCATGTAATGCTATTGTTTCCCAGAAATTTCAGGCTATGATTTATAGAATCACAGTATGGTTCTGGTTGGCAGAGACTTAAAGATCATCTTGTTCCAGCTCCCTGTCATGGGCAAGGAGATCTTTCACTATTCCAGGTTGCTCCAAGCCCCATCCAACCTGGCCTTGGGCACTTCCAGGGATGGGGCAGCTACAGCTGCTCTGGGCATCCTGTGCCAGGGCCTCATCACCCTCACAGTGCAGAATTTCTTCCTAATATCTAATCTAAACCTCTCTCTGTCAATTTAAAGCCATTTCCCCCTTCACTTATCATTTCAATCCCTTTCAAAAGTCTCTTTCTGACTTTCTTGTTGCCCTTTCAGGTACTGGAAGGCCACTCTGAAGCCTTCTCCCCTCTCAACAATCCAAATTCTCACAGCCTTTCCTCCCAGCCACACAAATAATTTAATTCTCTTTTATTCTTTCCCTTTTAATCTTAGTTCCCGGGAAGCAAAAAAGGCATAGCAGGTAGAAATCCTGGCTGCTCACCACTGCAGAACCTTACACTATAGAGCTGTGGCTGCAAGATAAGAGGCAGTGGATGCTCTCAGTGAGAAAACCAGCTCTGCCATGGCACTAAACTTTGCTACGCTGACTTGCGTGTTATGAGTATGTATTTATGCATCCAGGAGCGTGGCTTTCTGCCCTGCAGAGAAATATAAACTGTTGTGAGCAAAAGTCCGTGAAATAACCTGCGAGATCAGGCACTATTTTTTTTGTTCAGCCTTCCCGGTGCTCCCTGTGCTTCATCCCACTAGATGGCACCGAGTATCTGCTGCATCCTTTGTGCCGAGCCCTGCTCTCTGTGCCGGCTCGCCCTCCGTGCCCGGGGGGCTGTGCGTCAGCACAGACACACTTTTGCACTCAGAAATAAACTTCACAAGCCCACCATTTTCAGTGAACGCCAAACCAATCCTCTTCCTTTCCCCCCCTGTAGCTAAAGTGCTCAGGAGCAGGTGATGGTGACAGCAGCCCCTGGGACTTCTTGTTGCTCCTGGATCTGATATACAGAGATCAAAATTTCCCCTGGCTGAGCAGGCCCAGAAAACTCACAGATGCACTATCAGACTGCTCAGAAGAATGTTATATACAAGGATATGGCATAATATATATGTATTATATATACTTATGTATATATGTACTAGATATGTATATAAGTATAAAGAAACCTGACCAGCAGGTGAAAGTGATTCCCTCCCACCTCTGTTCCATAACACCCCAGCTGGACAACAGTATCAATCTTTGGGGTTCTCAACACAGGAAGGACATTGACCTGTTGGAGTGTATCTAGAGGAGGCCACAAAGATGCCCAGAGGGCTGGAGGTTGGCTGAGGAAATTGCAGCTGTTCAGCCTGGAGAAGGATGAAGAGAGCTTAGAGACCTTTCCAGTTCCTAAAGGGCCTCTAAAAGAGCTGTAAAGGCACTTTTAAGAGGATGGAGTGATACAATAAGGGAGAATGTCTTCAGACTGTAAAAGGGTGTTATTAGATTATATATTTGAAAGAAGTTCTTCACTTTATGGGTGGTGAGCCACTGACACATGTTGCTCAGAGAAACTGTAGATGTCCCACCCCTGGAAGTGTTTAGTAGGAGGAGGTTAGATAGGCCTTGGAGCAATCTGGTCTAGTGGAAAGTGACTCTGTCTATGGCACGGGGTTGAAAACAAGATGATCTTTGAGATCATTTGGACCCAAACAACTCTAAGAGTCCAGATTTCCAATTACACTTTTGTTCACCTGCCCAGAAAAGTCTTCTGCTCTTTTCATAGAATTATAAAATGGCTCTTTTCCTCAATATCAGTCACTGAGAGCCAGTAAATTTTCAGTAGTAATGTGGGAATGTCTTAGCTTTGAAGCTGCTCCTTAGTAAGGAGTTTCTGTTTTGCAGACACCTTGTAAGATCAGTCCAATAGGACATGGTAGAGAGCAGTACAGTAGTAGTGCCAGCCCCTTGGGGATTAAACAAGTGCTACTGATACAACCAAGTGAAGAGAATGGCACTTTTGCCATGGAGTAGTGACAGATGTAATCATTGTTAAGAATGTGCAAAATTAAAATGGTTTGCATAAAGGTGCAGACGCTTCCGCCTCCTGATTTGCAAATCTGACACTTGGAAACACAAGGTATGCTTACTTTGTATACAAGGCATAGAATCATAGAAGTCATAGAATTCTTTAGGTAGGATCCCTTTAACACAATTGAGTTGAACTATTAACCTAAAAATGTCAAGTCCACCACTAAACAATGTCAGTGTGAGAGAAATCCTATGATTCAAGACTGGTAAAATATCGCTAATGGAAAACTAGGTAAAAATAATTTTTAAATATTCCCCAGCTCAAATTTTAATACTATATGGTCACAGATAATGTGCTATAAAAACAGTTTTCTGGTATTACATGAGTAAAACAGGATGAAAACAATATACTTAAATATGGGAATGGTCTGTGCTAAAGAGAGGTGCCATGTGAGGATCAGTGAATAAAATGAATGACTAACACTTCTTTTTCTAACACAGAATCATCAAAAAATCACAGAGTCATAGAATCATAGAATCACATAATGGTTTGGATTGAAAGAGACCCTAAACACCATCTCATTCCAATCCCCCTTGACACTGGTAGGGATACATTCCACTATCCCAGGCTGCTCCAAGGCCTGTCCAACCAGGCCTTGATCACTCCCAGGGATGTGACACTTTCACAGGAATGTGGGCTCCATTTTAGAGATTTAGCTTATGACGCTCCATTTTTTGCTTAGAATCTGTTTTGCTTCCCTCACAACCCTGCAGCTAGAACCACTGCAGGCTGCTAATTATCACAGAAAACCCTAATTGCAACCAGCTTCTGTCAAGAAAAAAACTGGTGCTAAATTTGTAGATGAGACCATTTAATTCATATACATAAAAAAAAAGGTACTCATATCTGCTTATTCATGTGAATCTGTATTTAGGAATTTCATTAATGCAAAATATTTAATAAAATTATTCTGATTTCACACCAAAAATACACACAACAAGCCCAACACCCACTACCAAACAAGAGCAACAAAAATGAAAATCAAACATAAAACCTGATTTCATACATCCCTTTCTGTCTCTTTTTGGGTTGGTTTTTTTTTTTTGTTTGTTTGGTTTTTTTGGTTTGGTGTTTTTTGGTTGTTTTTTTTTGTTTGTTTGTTTTTTTTTTTTTTTTTTTTTTTTTGAGTGAAACACCCAAATCTGTTCCTCATAGGCTTTAAACAAGCCTGTTCACAATAGTAACTGGGTTTCTTCCAGGAGTGCATTAAGCAACACGAATGTACTGTCACATATTTTTTCTCTTTCATTCGCTTCCCTGAGGGAAAAGTATCATATGCAATGGAGGACTCATTTTGTTCCATTTTTCAGTACTAATTGGCTTTTCCTAAATAGTGAAGGCACCAGGCCCAGGAATACCATGTTCCTGTAGAGCAGCTGAGTAATGCCATGGACTACTTGAGGCCAGATCATTTTTTGTCAGGAAGGGACAGAGTCTCCATGCATTTACAGTTTTTCATCTTAATCTCATGATGAAACTGCACATTATTGTAGTCAAAACCAAGCACAATATTTTGATTACTTTTAAATTGTTCTTTTCCTTTGTGGAATTATTCTGTGTACTCAAAGCCAAATCTGAAGTCTTTTCAGAAATGTAATTCCCATGCAAGTGAATTTATTACGCATCACTTCAATTCTATTATACTTGCCAGATGATCTTTTGCTCACTTTTAACTGTAAATTCCTCAGGAGTTTTATAAACAGTACTTGAAATGGTAATTCAGGCACTCAGAAATGAAGCTAGTAGGCAAATGCAAAGAGCTGGGCTGATGTATCATTATAAATAGACCATATCAGCAACAATTTCTGAGAATAAAAGCACAAAACTGGGGTGTCAACACAGTGCTTGTTTTGAAAATCAACCAATATCTTCCAAAAAACCATGATAATCTAATACTGTTCTTTATTGTACTTTTTCTGCAATTTACTTTTTTTAAACATCTGAGTTGATTCCAGTGATATTGTTCCCAGATCTCTTACAGATATTTTATCTGTTAAATTGATGACATTTGATTCTCTTTTTCTTTCTCCCATCCCTTGGACTTACCTATCATGTCATGATCAATTTTTGTATTATTTGACTCTGATCTTGATTTGAAAAACAAAAATAGTCATTATTTTCTACCTCCTATTCTGATCCAAACCCAACTCTATTTATCAATCTGCTCTTTCCAGCCAGGAATGGATTAATTTTTCATTTCAGTAAAGTGATAGACCTTTCACCCTTAATAGCTTGAAATGGCAGCATAAGAACTAAATATCCTATGTAAACAAAATGGGCTCAAGGTCTCTTAGAAAAATAAGCAAATATAATTTTGTGTCTAGTTTGAGGAACTAGAATAGATTCTCTGTGCTGAAGGAAAAGAGGCAAAAAACATGCAGAGGAATCAGGATATGAAGTCAGCAAAAAACTTCAGCAGCAAGTCTGATTTTCCACAGCTCCTATATACGCAGAGTATAAAATTACTCAGTGATGTATTTTCTGCCCCATAGCCTGGTCCCCTGGGATTTGACCTAAACCAGGGGTGCCAGAAGTATTGAAGGACCACGTAGCACAGCAAGAACACACCTATCTAAAGTAATAAGAATTACTGCTGGGCTTTGTAGGAAAAATTCTTCAGCTGCATGACAAGAAAAGTTTCACTGGCAAGCTGGTAAGAGAAAAATCAATTTCAATATAAATCTCCAAACTTAAAAATAACTCTAAAATAACTGTTCTTTTTTTGCTATGTTTAGTATGTTTTTCCTATTCTGTAATTTTTTCATTACATTGATTTGCTTTATTCATGTACAACAATAAAAAATAATGCCATCTTTCTGAATTCAATATTTTTAGAATGTTGAAAGAAACATGTAGAATTTATAATACAGGAAGTCTGCCAGTTCATACCCTTAAATCTTACCCATTACAAAAGTCTTTAGGATATACTAATTACTATACACTGACCAAAGCAGACAGGTAAAAGGTGTTATAGAACACCTGTGTAACAGGAGTGGCCTTTTCCTTTTACCAACTTTTAAAATTCTTTCCCCTACTTTACAGGATGTGAACATCTTGCGGTCAAAAGAGCCTTGGGAAACATGTCCAGAAGGAAAATATGTCCAGAAGCAAACAGACTATTGGACATGGTGCTCACTCATCTGGAAGAGGACTTGAGGACCCTCTGCAAGTCTCTTTCTGTCTACCTATCTTGCAATCTTACTTCTTGTACTTGAGTTCCATGCAAAGGCATAATTCATACTTTTCTAGTTAGCCATCAGACTAAACAGGGAGATCCACGTCTGATTTAGTCACTCCACAATACCAGTTCTGGTAAATGGACCCCTTCTCAGTGTGGTCAGTGGAGACTAGATGTGATTCATTCCATTCTAAACTAAAAGATAAAATTAGACCAAATTAATCATTCCCAGAATTTCCTATTTCTCTACATAGACTAAAAATAGGGTCTTAGGGCACTAACTCTGATTGAGACAACTTCTTTATAGATCCTTAATAATGGATGAAATTGATCTTTTTGAGATGTCTGTCGTTACTCAAGGCAGGGTTCATATTAAATTATCTTTTTGTCCACCTAGTGGAAACCTTACCCAGTATGTTCCACACCAGCATCCCCACAACATAGACACCTGAAATGCTTAAGGGAAGGGGGAAATAAAACCAGGATCTCTGTTTCTTCCTCCAGAAATGCTGATGTCCTGGCTTTGTGCAGGTTTGTGACAGCACTTACAAGCCCAAGTCATGGGCAAGGATTTGGTCCTACTGCACTGTATAAAATCACAGAACCGCAGAATTATTTGTGTTGGAAGGGATCCTAAAGATCATCCAGTCCAATCCCTCCTGCCATGGGCAGAGACATCTTCCATTCTCCCAGGTTGCTTCAAGGCCCATCCAACCTGGCCTTGGAGACTTCCAGGGATCCAGCTCTCTCAACTCATCTCCAGAGCAGAGTTGCTACAGCTCCCTTGATCAGCACTTCAAAGAAATTAGCATGAAATTCAAGAAAACTGCTAGAAAGCCTGGAAGTCCAAGAGCTGCAGAGTAGACATTATACTGGAGAGCTTTTAATTTATACATCTACTGATGGTCACAAATCAAAACAAAGTGGCTTAGATTCAGGGCATATAAATTAGAAAAGATAGAAAATTAAGTATTTTCACATGACACCTTTTTTATTAAGCAGAATTATACTAGTGATCAGTAGATAGAAAATCTTTGCCTTGAAGCAGTGTTTCTTTGCCATTTTATTCATATCCCTCCAGTTTTTTCCCTTAGCACATTTCCTTCCTCACATCTATAAATCAAAAAATAAGGGCAAAAAAATTGTCATGGGATAAAATGTGATAACATTCTACTAGATTTTTTTAACTTCTCTAAATCTCTGTTTAAGTATTAATACTTTTTTTTTTGTGAAATTTATAAAATTGTACTCCTTACATATCCCATGAAATATTCAAATTGCTATTAAAAAAACCCACTAGATTGTAAGTTTTATAAAACTTGTTCTAAGTTATTATCCGTTTATTAAAGTGCTTTGTTTCTTCTGTAACTGCGTCCCTGAAGTCTCTCATCTTTTATTTGAGAAACAGAAAATTTTCACCATTCCAGAGAGATTAAAAAAACTGATGCCCAAAAAATTTCAAAGGAAATGCTTAAATAGTTGGACAGTTGCAAAAATGATAAAGTATTTCATTATTTTTATGGCTCCATTTAACAAGTAGTTTTTGTAGAGTTTGAGCTGCATTCTACATCATGAAACAATAATTCAATACTTCACAGAGAAGGGGAATCGGGCTGATTAATAGAGCCCAGTTCACTTCCCTAGAAGTTTCTGTCAAAACTCCTCACAATGAAAATGTCAAGGGAAACCAGGTTAGTAAGTTAGTTGGTAGAGTCCTAACACTAATTGAAGGAGAATTGAAAGAGCAGGACATCACATTTTGGTAAGGGTACTGTAGCATTTACTGGTAGGAAAGCTGAAGGCTGACTGAAAAATTACAGGAGGTGAATAAGAATCAGTGGTAGAAAGGAGAAGAAAATGTTTGTTTCAAACGAACATTAAGTGATTCATGTGGGGAAATTAAATCCCAATAGCCTATCTTTATACTAGAAGAAATTCACTCTCTGATATTATTACAGCTCAGAGATGAAATTAGAATTTATAATAGACAGTCCATAAAACTACCAATGTAATGTTCATCATCATCCCAAAAAAAGCATGTTAAGAATAAGAAAAGAAGTAGATAAAGAGCAAAAAAACTATCTGGAGACTTTTTAAGTATATCACAGTGTATGTTCCATCTGAGGAGGTGGGATTCTCAGTAGACAGGTAGCTGAAATTATCCAGGTCACAAATTAGTGAGGAACAAGACACACAAGAGGGGAAAAATGAGTGGCCTATGGTAGAGACAATAAGATTCACTTCAGATTGCTTTTCTAGTAAAATCACTGAAAGCATCAGATGAACTTCATATGCAGGCAGTCCAGGATGAAAAAAAATGTGTTTAATCAAATAATCCATGAGTTGTGCTGAACAGTTCTGAGAGGTGCTCCAGGTTCTGGAGTCTGCTTTTGTTCAAGGGCAGGATGGACAAGACAATCCATGAAGGCTGCTAACACCACCCATGACACTATCAACATTTCTGGAAGTTCCAAAACAACACATGGAAGAGTATCCAGAAAAATTATCACTTTATATTTTTACTGGGTATTATTTTCCCCTCATACATTGCTTTTGACCTCCTCCAGAAGCAGAGGCGGAAACTTAACAGGACAAGAGGATGTGGTCACAAGTTGTGCCAGGGGAGGTTTATATTTAATATACAGAGAATATTTCTTCACTGAAAGGGCTGTCACAAATTGGAAGATGTTGCCCAGGGCAGTGATGAAGTCAATGTCCTTCAAAGTGTTCAAAAATGGGTAGATGTGGTGCTTAGGGTCATGGCATGATGGTGAACCTGGCAGTGCTGGGTTAATGGTTGGACTCAATGATGTTACAGGACTTTTCTAACCTTAATGAATCTGAAATTATATGAATATATGAATATTTGGCCAAAATCAGTGAGGCCATTTCATGTTCTTTCTCTAAGCCCTTACCATCTGCTTCTGTACCTCTCAAAGGCTAAAAAGTGGAAATGGGTCTTGCAGATGACACTGTGGCAGCCCAGGATGTAATTAGTGAACATTTTTCTTTAGCAACAAATCCAGATGGCACTGGCACAAGTGCGAGGGAAGCAACCAGCATCATGGGGACTAGAACCATCAACTGGGGTCAAAGGAAGCAAATTTCTTAAATGGCCAAAAAATATTTGTACAATCCACATCTTCAACAGCACAGTCTGAACTAAATAGATATGCTATTTACTTTATTCATATTATTGCAAATCAAAGCATTTCAACAGCAAATTACATTAATTTAGGGAAAAATTCAGATTTTGTAAAGATTTCAATTCTGATTAAAGTATATCATTACCCTCTCTCCTTTAAAAGAAACAAAAAATTCCAGGTGGAAGTTCCCAATAAGTACTCACCTGCAAATGTGAGGGAGTTTAAGTTAATAAAGAGAACAAATCCCTGTTTTGGATTCCTTATGGCATCCCCAGGTCTGAGAACAAGGCTGGCAGTTCCAGTTAGCTGATGGGTGCTGGGCTGCAAGAGCACTGAAGGAAGAACTCTTACTCCCTACATCTCTTTCATATGAAAAAAACAGGATTTCACAGGGAATATGGAAGGTGTGGGAATCACTGAATCATTCAGGTTAAAAAAGACATCAAAGATTGAATTCAGCCATTAAATGATCACCACCAGACAAGAGCACTGAGTGCCACATCCAGCCATTTGTTGAGTACTCCACCACCTCCCTGGGCAATCCCTTCTAATAGTTGGCAACAGTTTCAAGAAGAAAGTTTTTGTGATGTTCAACCTGAACCTCCCCTGGAGGAGGTTCAGGCTGGAGGCCATTCCCTCTCCTCCTGTCCCTGTTCCTTGGGAGCAGATCCTGACTCCCCCAGCTGTCCCCTCCAGGTAGGGGGATGTGCAGAGCCACAAGTTCCCCCCTGAGCCTCCTTTTCTCCAGGCTGAGCCCCTTTCCAGCTCCCTCAGCCCCTCCTGGGGCTCCAGCCCCTTCCCCAGCTCCGTTCCCTGCCCTGGACACGCTCCAGCCCCTCCGTGTCTCCCTTGGCCTGAGGCCCAGAGCTGTCCCCAGCACTGGAGGTGCCCCAGCAGTGCCAGCACAGGGATGGGCACTGCCCTGGGGCTGTGTCACACCCTGGCTGGGGCAGCCCAGGGGCCATTGGCCTCTTGTCCCCCGGGCACCCTGGGCTCGTGTCCAGCTGCTGGCACCGGCACCCCCAGGGCCTTTCCCAAAGGGTGCTTTCCCTTTCCAGCCCCTCTGCTCCAGCTGGGAGCTGCAGGGGCTGGTGAGACCCAAAGGCAGGACCCAGCATTTGGCCTTGGTGTCCCTCACACCATTGGTCCATGGATCCAGCCTGTGCAGCTCCCTCTGCAGGGTCTTCCTGCCCTCCAGCAGATTCACACTCCCACCCAGCTTGGTGTCCTCCATAGGTAGACTTGATCCCTTCATCCAGATCCCCAGAAAAGATTTTAAACAGGGCTGGTCCCAGCACTGATCCCTGGGGACACCACGGTGGCCAGCTCCCAGCTGGATGTGGCACCATCCCCACCACCCTCTGGGCCAGGCCATCAGCCTCCTAGCCCAGAGAGGATGAACCTGTCCAGGCCTGGGGCTGCAGCTTTTCCAGGAGATGCCATGGGAGACGGTGTCAAAGGCATTGCTGGAGTCAGGCAGACACAGCCACAGCCTGTCCCTCACCCAGCAGGATGGTCACCTGCTCATCAGAGACCAGGCGGGTCAGGCAGCTCACCTGCCTTTCCCAAACCCAAGCTGGCTGAGTCCATCCTTTGTCTGTCCTGTGTGTGTTGTGGGATCACACTCAAGATGTTCCATAAGTTTTTCTGCCAAGGAAAAATAGGATGTGATAGACACTCAAATAAAAAGGACACATGGATCACACCCAGTCCTTGTGCTAGCAATTAAACCATGCTGGTTTAACTCATCTACAAAAATAAAAGCATTTTTCTTAGTAGTGCAAACTTTGCAAGCATTAGGCATATAATCTGTATTAAAATTCTCAAATCCCAGTTAATTTTGAGATACAATGAATGCCTTTGCATGGCAAATTATTCCTCTCAGAAAAATAGCTAGAAAATAGGAAACACTTCAAACACTGATATGCAAATCAATGACAAGTAATGCCAAGTAAGCTGTTTTGAGAATATTCCATCAGGCTACTTATTTTTTTCCATCTTAAATTTGGATAAAACTTAATAAGAATTAATTCCATAGCATTTAGGGAGGATTTACATTTAGAACAAACTTAGTGTGTGAAAGGTTTTAGACAAGATCTGTAGCTAATAAAACATGATACCAATGTAATGAGAAATCCTTAAGATCTTTAGCTAATGAAATGAGACCTTAACATAAGAAAGAAAAGTAAGCAAGAGAACATCTAGGTGTTCCTCAGCCCTTCAAAGTCACCTATCTGGAATCATGAAAATTTCAGCATGAAAGAAAGAAGCCATTGTAAACATACCCAAAAAGAAGACAGAATAAAAATTAGGCTTTCTAAGTGGATGAGAAATTAAAACACATTTGCTACAATCTGGGTCTACTGAGGCCAAGCTATGAAAAATTATTGCAGTACAGATTTAAACAGATGAGGTACTTAATATGAGAATGATAACAGAAAAAAAAGAGCAAGTAAGGATCATTCCTGACACCTAAGTTCTGGAGTGTTGCGGAATGAGGACTGATATCCCCAAGATGCTGTTGGATATCAGTGATTGGTGCTATTTGCAGTTAAAGTGTTGTTTTGGAAGACATCTGCTTCTACACCAACAGATTTAGACACAAACGAATAGTGAACTTTAAGTACTATTTTGTAAATTTTCTGTACTGCAAAGTTGTCGCTTTAGGGAGGGTAGATGTTCACTAATAGATGGAAGGTCCATCCAGCAACAACAGTGTTATAGGTAAAAATTGATCCAGCCAAATTAAAAATTAAAAATAGTTTTTATCTAGCAATCAAATTCTATCTGAGCCAGCCACAAAGAAAAGGACAGTGCCAAGCCCGGGATCGGCACTGGGCGAGACACAGGTCTGACCACTGCAGCAGAGGGTCCCCTGTATTTCACACTGACTGTCCTGCTCAAGCAGTTTTTATACAGTTTATTTTGCTTGAGGCTGGGTTTTCGGTGATCGGGCTTTTCGTTCCATTCAAAGTCCCACATATTCATAGTCTCCTTTCTCTGCACTGAGTTGAACAAAACGGTGTCCAGAGAGTGATGTTACAGGAACTCAGCATTGAGATGTATCTCTTTGGTGGCTCCAGCAATCTCAATCTTGGGTAGTTGTCGAGACAATCATCGCTTGGGAGTTCCTAAGATCGCCTTGGGAAACGACCCATCCCCGGACGAGATACATGTATTAGGTTGTAAATGAAGTCCTCCTCCCTCTTGTCAGTGGTAATTTCAACATATGTGAGGCAACCCCCTGGCTCAGACTCGCATGCTTTATGACAATATTTCTTAGCAATATAAAACATTACATATACATAGGCGCGAATTATCCATATTACACATAACAACCCACAAGCAGAGAAACAGACTAAAAGTACAGAATTCAGGTGACTGTGGAATCTGAGGAGTATAGAAAAAGTTTTGTCTTTGAATGCAGAATGTTTATCATTTTTAGAAATCTGTTTTTCATTACTGATTTTAAATCAAACACAGAAAACATTGTCTGTCGCTGTTTAAAATTGTTTTGTATAGTAAAGTACCCTGGGACCTTTGTTTCATGAAAGATAATACCTCAGAGTGGTTTATTGTTGTAATTTCCATGGAAATTAACATTTACTTGCATGGTTATCACACTTTCTGTGTAATGTAGGGTATAACCAGCTAAATTCCTTTGAAATATAGTTGCTGAGGTATCATCAGTCTGACTCAAGATTTGTTCTACTTTTCTGCTTGAGTTTGCTGAATACTTTTGCTTTTCCTCCTGGTGTTGAGCTACACAAGTTAATGCTGAAATGAACTTTAAAATTCAGCAGCTATTTGCTTCTGTTTGGTTTTATTTAGCCATCTTTTCTATCCATTTTCTTGCTTACGCCTCCTTCTGTGTCCACTGCAGTCAGTTAATAACTATATGCTCATTGCAGCACCAGTGAACAACCATGAAATGTAAATCCTCAGGGATTTTCAGCCATGCTCCATACCAGTTGTATTGCTCTTGGGAATGGTTTTCCCTCTCCAGAGACCTCTGTAGCTGTGACCATGTTAGTTTAACCCTTCCTTCCTTTCCTGACTGAACTGGCTGGGAGCCAAGTAGCCCTTCCTGTACTGAGCCTAGATAAGGCTCTGTTCCTTCCTGGTTCATTCTCTTTCCCTCTTCCTCCTATGGAATAAACATCTTGGACCATATGGGGGGTTGGAGCCTCTTTTGGAATCTTTGCCCAGCTCCTGGAACACTTCCCCCTAAGGTCTCGCAGATCTGGGCTAGCCTGGTAACTTTGGAGGCTGTGAGGGTTAGGTGTTTCACACACTCAGGCTGGCCTTCATCTCAAGTTGCACAGGGAGGCCTAGAGTAGGTATTAGAGGGGGAAAAGGGGCTGTCACACCCTAGAACTGGTTTCCCAGGGAAGTTGCAGAGCCATCATCCCTGGAGGGGTTTGAAAGACATGTAGCACTCAGAGACATGGTTTAGTGGTGGGCTTGTGCAGCACTCAGTCATTAGACTCAATCATCTTAGAGGTTTTTCCCAGCCAAAATGATGTTATGGTACTATGATCCAAGCTCAAGAGTAAGTACATTTATCACCTAATCTTCAGACAAGGAGCTTCCCACTAAATTTCTTCAGTCCTTCCTTCCCTGTGTTGCACCACAGGCATATGCAACACACACAGTGTAGACCTATCCAAATACTGAATGATAAAATTGTAACACCCATGTAAAATTATGTTTTAGACTATATGACTTTTTAAATGATCACAGGAAATTAGCTGAGGAAGGTAGTGTGAAAAGAAGGCAACTCAACAAACATTTTACAAGTGAATGCTGAAAGGGACTGAAGCAGTCAAAGAGCACATTAATTTCTGTTCAAGTATCCCTTCACTGGGGACAAAGTGAGAGATATTTTCAGAGGCAAAGAGTAAGATAAAGAAGGAAGCTGTTAAATATGTCTCTGGAGCTCATTGGAACAGCAAACTGATGGTGTAAGTTAGCTCAGTAACATATACCTAGAACCAGAGCCACTGCTGGCCAGTCTAAGTTAAATGTTACATCTCACTGTATTAGCTTTCTCTAACTGATTGAATTTCTATAAATCTGTATTGTTGCTTGATGTAAGTGGATTTCTTTCTGTATCTTGCAGAAACAAAACCAGCCTCCAGTTCCAGTGGGAACATTTCTATGCCTAGGCTTACAGTCCAAATGACCTAGACTTTACAGAATCAAGACTGATGGTATATGAGGAGCACAAAATACAGATGTAAGCTTCAAGGAATTCATACAGCTGAGTTCCTGGTAATTAAATTTCTTCTGTTGTTTTTATTGTCTTCATCTAAAGCTTTCCTTCTAAAATGTACTATTTTAAGAACATCCATGCATACCCACTTTATCTTCTTTCTAAAAAGTAAGCATTAAAAATGATCCCTATGGAATGGCTTGTTGTTTCAAAGTATTGGTATAATTACTTTTATAACACACTGATAATCAACCTCACCGAGGACTAGAATTACTTTTTTAATTAATTCAATTTACTATTACTTAACTGCCAGTGAAGGCAATATACCTGCTTTTAAGGGACATTATTTGGGTACAAATATTTTGACATTGAAGAATTGTCTAGGAAAAATAGGATGAGATCAACATTGGACAAAATAACATTAAACAGCATTAGCAGCAGCCTTGCAGACAGACCAGAGTTAAGAGTTAGGAGCTTTAAAGTCTTTATATGGTCAATGACTTGTGAGACCTTGGACAATTCATGTCACCCTGGTGTACTTCAGTTTTCTTTCCTGCTAACTGGTTGCTAATAATTAGAAGTCATAAAAAGTCATGATGGAGAACACACAGACATCCTCATTAGTGCCACAGATAAATAAATTGGCAAGAATTCTTTGTCTTAATGACTGTTATTCTATATAATGAAATCCAAAATTCCCTGACAGAAGGTGTTATAAGTGGCCTTACCTAGAGCTGCTTTATGCATCTATCAAAGAATCAAAGGAAGAAGAGAAACTTGGTAGTTAAATTTCTGCTCATTTTCTCTGATGTTCTACTCTAAGTTAGTGCTAATGTCAATTAGGTATATTCATCAGCTTTGACATTTTGTACTTGACAAATTGATGAAGGTTTAGAAATGCAGTACAATTTTCCTTATCAAAACTTTTTTTTTTTTAAGACTTTTAATTACTATGAATCTTAATCAATATGGGTTTTACTTCTGATTAAAGTAGCCACTGAATCTTGACAATGCTTGACACAAGCCATCTGAATTTAATTAACGTTTTACTTTCCTTCTTTCTTTTTATTATTAGCTTCTGTGGAGGAAAACAGAACAGAGAAGAAAGAAAATTCAGATTTATACAGAGTAACAGAAGCACTTTGAAGCACAACAAGGTTCTGACTGTATTATCTTAATGAGAATACCCAAATTGATCAATACTTAGTATTGAAGTCACAGTTGGTTTGGAGGGACCTTACAAATCATCAAATTTTGACACCCTGCCACAGGCAGAACACCTTCCACTAGCCCAGGTTACTCCAAGCCCCATCCAGCCTGGCCTTGGACATTTCCAGGGGTGGGGCAGCCACAGCTTCTCTGGGCAACCTGTGCCAGGTCCTCACACCCTCAAAGCCAGCAACTCCTTCCAATATATCCCATTTGACCCTGCCCTCTGGCAGTGGGAAGCCATTCCCCCTTGTCTTATCATCCTAGATGCTTTCTCAAAGTCCCTCTCCAGCTTTCTTGAAGTCTCTTTAGGTGCTAGAAGGGGCTCTAAGGTCTCTCTGTAAGACTTGTCAGCAATCTTCTGAACAATCCCAATTCTCTCTAAATTTAATGGTTATGGACATGGCAAGAAGAAATTGTTATGAAGCACAAATTATGTTATTTATACTGGATATTTGTAAATGGTCAACTTGCTATTTTCAATTACCACATTATTTCAGAGAATCAAGAGAATCTATCCTGAATTAAACAAGAGCAATCAGAGAAATGCAGAATAATGTATATATCAATTCCTTAACAAATTCTCCATCATATCCACTTAACTTTTAACTAAAAATAACAGTTGTCAGAGAAAATGTGGATTTCATAATCAAGAACCAGGAAAATTGTAATCTTCAGTCATATTTGTGTGTAGGATTACAGAATCTTGACAAAAGTGTGGTTATAGAGCATGGCAGCCCTCCAGGGTGTCATTATACCAAGTCATCATCAGTGAGGGATGCACCCTAAAATGAATTTAAATAATCTCTTTTGCCCTATATCCTCTAGAATCTGAGACTCTAGAAATGAAATATTACTTCAAATTTTGAGAAAGAGTTGTAAACAGAAGTAGAACATATCTTACTGCTTCTAGCAGCCCATTTTTCCAGGATAACATAATAGAAGTATTCATGTTTGAACCTTAGCAGGTTTCTATTCCAGTCTTCTGCTTGAGGCAGGATTGCCCTGAATTCAGACAAAGTTCCTGTCAGCTTTCACCAGTTCAGTGTCTTCCTGGATGAAAGATTTCACTGCTTTCTTGGGCAGCCTGTTCTAATACTTGACCATTCTTGCCTTGAGAAATATTTCTTTATGTCATATTGTAACCATCCTCATTCTAATTTAAAACCATTTTCTTTTCTCCTCCTGCCACTGACCTCATTAAACACTCTTCACCTACCCAGAAACTCCTTGCAGGTATGGAAAGGATGCCCTCTAAGCTGTTTCTGCTTGTGGTAAGTTCCCCCAAATTTTCAAAGGGAAAATGTACTGGACCCAATTTTTTTGTCCTTTTCAGACTCACTGGAGTTTATCAGTGTATTTCTTGTATCAAAGTGCTTGAAAGTGACTCATCACACTTTAAAAAAAAAATAACAATTTTATCTCTTTCTAAGGCAATTTAAACTAATCTTGGCTACCTTTCTATAGCTCAGCACTCTGCAGACTTTCAGCAATATATGATGAAAGAAAGTATTTCTAACTTGAATTCACCTCATTTTGGTGTAACAGCTGTTCTCTGATTAAACACAACAAGTTTCATGTTACACAGGAATTAAGTCTCTTTATCAAACTCACTATATATCAACTTTAACTGCAAAAGCCCACAAAGGTATCTCTGGAGATATTAGCAAATCCTATGTGTATGTTATATGATTACTTATTTTTATAAAATACATGAAAATAATTGCTTGTTAAATCGTGCCTTCATATGAAAGGTGAAACCTTGCTTCCTATCAACATCCATTGGAGATTTTCCATGAACTTCAGCAGGAGATATAACTCCTCCAGAATGTATAAACAGTGCTTCTGTCTGAATATGAATTCAAGCATTAGGCCATTAATAATAAATGTAGAATTTTAATTGAAAAATAGGCAAATGTTTTACAAAATGTGATGCCTGAATCACTTCTTAGACACTGTATGAGAGACAGCCCAGGGTGACATAGAGAGCAATGAGCTACTTTAGGATCTTCTCAGTTTCTGTAGGATGCTGTCAGTCATGCCCCAAATTCAGCCTTTATCAGTCTTTATCCTTGTCTTTCACATTTTTTAACATCAATAGTAGCACTTCTCCTGAAGTAAGGTTTCAGGATGTATATGATTAACATTGTTGATAGCTGCTTCTGATTTTTACTTTTATTTCTCTTCCTAATTGCTGAGCACTCTTAAAATGCTGAGAGAAAAGACATGAGATTAAACCTTTATAAATTAAAATAGAAAACTTAATAGAGAAGGGTTTTTTTTTAAATTTTTCAAAATCACATTAAAGTAAAACAAAGCTGCTAAAACAGTGAATAGATAGAAACAAAAAGTTGAAGTTTTGTTGGAAGAAACGAACCCATATATTTCCAGTTCTCACAGTCATTAATCTATCCATTCATCAGGAGGTGTGAAGGCTTTCATTCAACATTATTTTGTTGAATTTCCAAGAATCAACTACCAACTATGAATTATTATTATTATTATTATTATTACTATTATTATTATTATTATTAGTAGTAGTAGTAGTAGTATAAACCAGTAGAAGTACCAGTTCTGATTCTTGGAAGACAAAACAGAATACTAATTTTCTCTGTCTGTTCACTGTTGTTTGGACAAGACTTCCCAAGCTTTGTGTCCCAGGCTCTGTTTTGTCCTATTCAAGTTTCTGCACTGAATTTAGGACCTCTGCATCTCAGGCAGATGTCTATTTATTTGGTTTCATTCTTGCTTTTTCCTCTTCATTGATTTCTTTTTGGATCTTTCCTCAAGGCACTGAGTCACAGATGTTCACCCATGAACTGGTCTTGACTGTTCTTAAAATCAGTATATCTGGGTGACAACAAAATATTCTCACTGCAGTGTTGTCAGCAGAAGGCCAGTGAATGAAAGTGTGAATTCTTTCTTGCAGCAATTCAGTAAGAAGAAAGCATAATAAAAGCTTTCTGACTAATTTAAGACTCCCTAAGAGGACTGATGTGAACCTCTCAGGTCAATTTCAAAAAAACAGAGGCCATGGAGCTGCTGAGTTGTCTCTGCCATGGAGGGCATGACAAAACATTTGGGTCTGGAAGTTCCATAGTGCTGTACGAATCCCCCTCCTGTCTCCAAGAAGAAAAGTGTCCATCATCACATGGCACTGCTGGACTACAGTTCAAAGGCAAATCTCTGCCTCAAGCTTACACAGAGCCACATTCCCAAATCCATCTGTACTTTTTCCTGTAACCAAAAGAAGTGTCTCTTGCTAACCAGACACACCTTTAACAGCAACTGAACAACAGAAGAAGGAATGTACATCTTATTTGACAGCCTAGTTCATGTATCCCAGTTGTTCCTGGCTGTCTTCCAGAAGCATGCAAAACTGTCTCCCCTGTAGGAGCTTAATATTCCCTTCCATTAAAGGCACAGAACTCAAGAAGTTGTAAGTAGTAACTGCTGCATACTTTTTGCAAGCATGATGGAGTAAAGACATCAGGGTAACAGGTAATAATGAGAAGGAAAAGCAGCAAGCAAGACTCTGTAGTCATATAGCCCAAACTGACTGTGTGACATTTCAATTTTGAATGAATGTCATAAACTGTAGAAAATATGGGTTTAATGAATATGCCTACATAAAAGCATAAACAAGACAAACCTTTTTACTGTGATGTTTATATTTACAGCACATAAGTTACAAAATAAATTTACTCTGGGATGTGCTTCTGATATGAATGACTTTCTGTAGAGAAATATTACCCATAATCATCAGATCACTGAGAGCAGGAAGGATCCATTAGTGATGTTGGGGATGATGAACTGAAGTTGTGTTTAGTGGGTTTTAATTATGCTAAAAGATTAAAGTGCTCAGGAAAGGGCGTAAGTCATACCAAAGGGAGGGAAAATGAACTGATTGTATTTAAGTAAGTAGACATGTTTATTTCAAACAATTTTAAGCTGATAGATTATTACATTAATATGTTTCAGAAAGCTGATCTATTCCAGTACTTTGCCATTACATTGTATAATATCAGCAGTCAAAACATTGAAAAACTATAAGTTTTGGCTATAAAGTTTTTAAATTATAAGATTAAAAAAATATGAACCAGAATTTTTCATATTTTAGCTGCAGAGATGTACAAAATCCTCACTGCAATCAGAATATTATAGTTATCATTATTTTCAAAAGCAGGTTTCCTCAAAGGCTCACAAGATCAGGCTTTTAAAATAATGACAGGGGTAAAATACTTCCTTCACTGAGGTAAAGAGAAAATGTTGATTTCAAGCAGATTTCAATTTAAAAAAAAAGTCATAATAAAATTTTAGCATGTGCGTCCTCTTCTGCTGTAAGTTAAAAACATCTTTCTGGTAACACATTGCAGCCTGGAGTTTGATATAAAACTGCTTAGAGCAGAGCGAATTCACAAAGACCCTGGGCCTAGTTTCGTCACCCTGTACCCCTTTAAACATCTAGTAATTACATTAATGTGATTTTACAAGTGCCAGACAGAACAGACTCGTGTTCCTTGTCAGCCACTCAGAATCATTGTATTCCTCCAGCTTTCTGACAGACAGAGGCACAGCTGCTCTGTGCCGCAGCCCCAACACAGTCCCTTGGCCATATCAGTTACAAGACAACATCTAAGAGGGAGAAGGGACGTGATAAATATCCAGTGGCTGACTCAGAATTTTTTCTTCCTGCTCAAAGACCCCTAGGTTTCTACTGATAGCAGAATGACATAACCTTTGTGTACACCAAAAAGTCTAATTTACTCACTGAAACCTTCACAAGCAAAACACCTTTTCACTTTGTTATCATTCCATGAGGCTTTTTATGAATAGGAATGTGGAATTACTTATTGACACCAGCTCTTTTCCTGGAGAACAGACATTTCATTGTTACTTTCCACATTAGCTGAAGCTCTAACTACAAGTTTTCTTCAGTCTAAGGTGTCTCATGGTACCTACATGCAACAAATAATTTTTTGCTCCTGTTTATTTCATGTTTTAACCTCTATTAAACCAAGTTTTAACACATTCACAGCCCTCTACCACAACTCCAATAAATTTTCTTCCAGTTTTCATGGCCTGAACTCCTTCAGAAATGTAAACTATGAAGCAACACGGTACATGAAACTTGACTTAGACAAAACCTGCCCTTGGCTTGAACACAGTGGTTGAACACAGTGATGAACACAGTGGTCATCACAGTCCATTACTTTTCTCCATATACCTGGATAATATACTGAATTATAGCTTGGATTTGTTTTGTTAAGTTAGCAGCTTCTAGCTTCATTAATATGCATTTTTACTGTCCCATTTCTAAAACCTCCCTTCAAAGATTTCAGCGAAAGAGCCCAGTATGCTTCTAATACATCAAAAGGTGTTTTACTGAAGGCTGTGTGAGCACAAGATTTTTGCTTGGCCATCTATGCCTAGATAATATGAAATAACATAAAGAATAAAAATACGGTGTATGAACAATCCGCAGAATGGAGTATCCACCCCTGGGCTGCAGAGTTATCATGACTCTAGTAAGACAATTTTTTAATTGGACATTAAGGATCATTTTCCAGTCATCAACTAATTGAATCTCATTTAAGGCTTTTCAGTTGGGAAAAAACCCCATATGTTTTCCCCAGAAAAAGCACACTCTGCTTTCCTCCTACTTTTCAGCTTAACACCTCAGTGGGCTTTGTGGTCTGCAATATTGAATTTCTGATTACGGAGGAGATGTTTATAACACAGATGATAGTTATGAATAGTACACCTCAGTGCAAATTTAATTTGTTTCTGCTCTGCTGTTAAAAAAAAAATGAAAAAGAAAGATAAACCCCATCTTGTTTATAGTTTTATAAAGTGATATTCATTAAATCTACATGTTTGGCATTTCATGCAATTTTCTCCATAAGAAATAAAAATGTTATTTTTGTTTAAGCCTATTTGATGGCAGGGATTTACCAGTTGTTACTCTTTATTACCAACAGTTACCCAGGACAGCTCCCAATATTCAGAGCTGTGTCCTGCTTAAATCCATGTTGAATGTAAGAAAAAGGTTTTTAGCTGGAATTATACCAGCATGGTAACAGGGAGAGGGGACATATCTTGTTTAATTGAACTGACGTACATGGTTTAATATTAAGACCTAATCTAATCCTGCTAATGGAAAAATTTAATATTCTGATAGAATCACTTAATGAAATAGAATATTATATCCTGTGTTAAGAAAGAGAGAAAAAACTTTTAATTTGCACAAGCTTGATAGCTCAGTACGTATTTTTCATTCACAATCATATGATTCTAATCCTTAGTCCAATGCCAATGTTTTCTTTTATTTGGTGGTTTCAGATAAAGCCTCAGAAAATCTTGTCTTAAGATAAAGTCATATTTCACCTCAATATGGTAAATTAAATGGAGTGTTGTTTGCCACTTTGATGGCTTTGATGGTCAAGATGGTGCTGCAGCCTCTTGTATTCAAACATGCTGTGGAGTTCAATCACAAAATCACAGAATCAGTCACAGAGTCACAGAATCACAGAATGGTTTGTGTTGTGAGGAAACTTAAAAACCATCCTGTTCCAAACACCTGCCATGGGCAGGGAGATCTTCCACTGCCCAAGGTCTCTCCAAGTCCCATGCAGCCTGGTTGTGGAGACTTCAAGGGATGAAGCAGACACAGCTGCTCTGGCCATCTGTTACAGGTCCTCCACAGCTTCACATACCTGACATATCACAGCATAGTGGGTTAAATGCTGTAGGATCCTAAACTACCTTTATGAAAGGTTAATTCTGCTAGGAACTTTTTCAGACCAGCTTCTAACTACTCTGAAGCAGCTGATGAGTCCTCAATATATAAAAACACAAAGAAATAAATGCTATCCTCTGTTTGGGCTTGGGATGACATCTAGCATTGGTCAGCAGGTGGTGGGCAATTGTATTGTGCATCACTTCTTTGTTTTTTCCCTTTTTATTTTCATCATTACTATTTATTATTATTACTATTATTAAATTTTGCTTTGTTTTCAGTTTTTTAACTGTTCTTAACTTTCAACTTTTACTTTTGATTCTCCTCCCACATGGGATGAGGGCAAAGAGGGGCTGAGTGAGTTGTCAGCTGAGTTTACACCATGACACCACCTCAGCATCTTTTGATCCTGATGGCCAGGGCTTCCATGACTCCTTTCCCCTTCTCTATTTCAGCATAGAGAGAAGTTGATAGTATCCCACACAATATTGCAGACAGAGTAATAGAGGCTTGTATTCAAACTTGGAGAAATCTCTGATGTACATGAATGTCATAAATGCCAGCTAAAAAGCATAAGAAGTGAATGTTTTCAATATTTTAAGAGATAAAAATGTCAAAGCAGTTCAGTGTGTGAACTGTTTGCAGTGCTGGTAATTTCTAGCTGGTGTGGACCACACAGGTAGTGCAGGATGTAGCATGGTTTCTGTTCATGGTTTCTTTTGTGCTAAGGTATGCACTGTTTGTGATTATCCCAAAATATGATTTTACTTATGTTTAAAGTTTTTGTGGGAATGGACCCTCCATCACTAGGTAAAAATTGCCCATGAGCTCAGCCATAATGTGTTGGGATAGAAGTTTCAACCATCTGTTCCTCACCTAATGAGACTTCATTTGTCTCTCATGTGAATCTTGAGAAAGGTGTTTTATTACATTTCTTCCCTTTATTGCTGCTGTAATTTTAGTGAATACCACTGGAACTAAGAATTGCTGGACAGAAGTAATTATCATGTCAGGAGAACATGATTAAAAAAAGGAAAGGAAAAAAGCATACAATGATCATGTCAGTGTTTTTCACATTTGTCCACAGGTTCTGATCATTTTGTGTTTAAAAATCTTAATGAATATTGAGTCTTACAGGAAAGTCTCAAGTGTTTTTTTTCTATACAAAAATTCCATTATCACAACTTATTTTTACAGCTGACTGAATACTTCCTATGAAAATGCCGTAAATTTAGTTTTCAAAGGCCCTGTATTCCATCTCTTCCTTTCCTAATATATCTTGATCAAGTCTTTAATGTATAAAGCTATGTTGAGAATTCTATCATACATATTCATAGACCAGTTATTACATGTTGCGGTGTGGGTTGATTTAACCAGTTGGTTTTATCAATGTTAGTTAGCCTTATGCTCCCCCATTTGTCCCCTTACAGTTGGTTTGATCCAAGTTGTTTACCCCAGAAGTTCCCACCACTTGGTTCCCCAGTTACCTGTCAATCTTCTCACCTCTCCCTGTTTCCTCCTTAGCTGGTTCCATCAATCCGAGTTTGTTTATACCCTTTTGGTTGTCAATCCTGTAACCACCCCCAGTTTCTTCCAGAAGGTTCTGTATTAATCACTTCAGTTTAGCTTTTCTATTTGTCCCCTGACCTTGTACCTACCCCTGCTACATTATCATAGGTTGTTGTGTCCCTCTCTGGTTTATCCCCACTGGGCAAGACAGGTTTACACCCCTGTCCGCCCACCCCCTATTTAAGTTGCTGTAATCATTGGTTTCATCGGCATTTGTCGCTGCACCCACTCAGAGGGCACCTTTCTTGCCCCACCTGGGGAAATAAAGGACTCTTCGGGCTGGCATACAAGTGTCCTTCTCTCATCCCTTCACCGCCTCTCAGCAGGCAGAGTTGCCCAAGCTGCACCCCCGAGCAGCGCTCAGCACCGTCGGGGCAGGCGATTCTCCCCGAGGTGCCGCTCTCGTGGCGGGCGCGTGGCCCCACGCGGCTGTGCCAGCCGGGCCCGGCCACGCCCGGGGCCGTGGCAGGTAACCACCACAATTACAGATACAGTAATTGCTGCTTTACATGCTCCACGAGCTTTTATAAAATATTAATTGGCTATTATTCCTGTTGCAGTTGGAAACACTAGAAAGATGGCTCCCTCCTGCAATATAATAAACTCATTTTCAAATTACTTTATTGCGCTGTGAAACAGAGATATGTGCACTGAAACCTAGCACAGTCTCAAGCTACATTATGTTATTCTTAATTTCTATTGCTTCTAAGTTAAGATTTTGACAACTTTAAAGTTGTTAAAATTCTAATAACAGTGAGATTTTATTCTTAAATGTGTCTAGACTTTGAGATGGGTAGATGAGAACAGATTCCTTAGGCTGTATCTAGACTTTCCAGGTTAGAGGCCATGGTCATGCACATTTATTTTTTTTCCTGTGGTAATAAGACCATGCATTCATAGTCTTCTTCTGACATGTAACTAAGATATTTACAGGGCTCATCCCTTTTTTATCGTGTGCACTTAAAAAATCCACACAGATTAAAAAAAGCCAATCCCCATGCTAAAGGACTTCATCCACATGGATGACGCAGAGTGCAGTGGCTTATAAAATGTGGGAATAGAAAACAAATCTCATTCTGAAAGAGCCTGGAAAATGAACTGGTAAAAAAGGAAAGAGATGTTTGTATCCCTATTTGTTGGTCAATACTTGAAAGAAGTGTTGGGAGGTTGAAGACTTTTGGAAGGAACATTTGGGCTGTCGAGTAATTAGGGTTTTGATGGGAAGTAATTTAATGTATGAAAAAAAATATATGTTGATCTAACTGTTTTCAGCTGCACATAGACATCCAGGGCCTTACATTGGACAGCATTTACTCCACAGCAAAGATCCCCTAAAGTGTGTCCACAGCAAGAGTATCTGGTCTCCAGGACCAACAACACCACGCTGTGACACCCTTCTCTCAGTCTGCACTACTTCAAAATGTATGAAAGCCTTGTGGTACTCTCCTGGTGAAGATTGATTACATATTTTTAATTTCTTTCTGGAACAATAAGAAAGGAGACCAACAATCTGATGATCTGTCTGAGGTGTCATGCCCTATGGGCTGGATTCATGTACAGCATCAGCTACAGAAGTGTCTCTGAAGGCAACTGTAGACATCTTAGAAAAAATGATTACATATTTCAGAACTGTCAAGCAGCTTAATGGATGTTGTTATCTGAAGTAATAACTCCATTGAACAGGTAACTCTTGTAGTGCACTTCAGTGAAGTGTGGATACTTATAATTACCTAATCTGACTCTGGAGTTGCCAGTTTAAGGAGTGTCTAAACACAGACACATAGCCTAGTATAGAAATGAGACATTTTTTATTCTGCTCAGGGTTCAAGGTGGGGTATTCACAAATCAAGCACACTGATGTCAAAACTCTACACTTGCATGCATTTCAGCAAACCAAAAAATCACAGTTCAAGGACAAGTTACCTGGTTTTCTTATTAATTAATATTCTACTTTCTATTGGTTAATGATTCTCTCTTCTCATGCTGATTAGTCTGAATGCTTAATCTTCCTCTTTTGAGTCAGGGGTTTCTTGGGTCAGAAGTGTTGATCTCCCAGTTGCAGGCTGGAGATGCTGTGAGCTAGCTCTGATCCCTTGCATCACAGAGGTGTGACAGCCAGGTGACAAGGAGCACAGCAGGAGCTGACACTCAGCAGGAAAACCCCAGACTGTTCAATAAAATCCAGGTGGTCCCTTGTTTCAAGACCCTTTCTTTGAAGCTGTGAGATCTGTTTCACTGAAAGGCAAGACCCTGTTTCACATTCTCAATCTTTTTAACTCACTGGGGGAATTTTTAACTATTTCTTACATTGAGATGTAAGCATAGCTGGAAACAACTCAATCACAGAAAAAATATCAGTTATGTGGAAAATACAGAAATAAATTCTCTTTTCTGCAATCACAAACAATTACATGAACTGCTGTACACAATAACAGTGCAGAATTTAGGCAGTCCAAAATGAAACATTTCAGCATTAGAAAGATGAGTCTCAACAAATAAAAAAATAACCTTTTATTATTAATGTATATTTTATAAATTCTCTGGGAAGATTTTGAACAAAGCAAAAACAACCAGAGAAAATCCTGGCTATAATCCAAATTCATAGAAGAAAGTAAATATGTCATTATACTGACATACTTACATTATAACCTATATAACCTATATAGGTTATAGGTATGAAAACAAATTCTGTTTTCTTATTTTTAATTGTAGGTCTGATATCCAAAATTAAATAAATGTTTAATTGTGCAAAAATTCTGAAAGTAATCTCACAAGTTACATACAAGCAATCTCTTGAGTTACGATTGATCTCTTGTCAATAGTGTTTATGAAGAATCAAAAGCTAAAGAAGTAGCTGGAAAATTGTAGATACATTTGGTATTTATTAAGAGTTTCTGTGTATTCAGGGTTTCAAGAATCAAGAAAAACATCATAATGGAATTACTGAAGCAACTATTGCTGTTTTCAGTCTTTGCATCCTTGGTCTTTGGTGTAGTCCTTGGTATAAATTGCTGTAATCCAGCTGACTTTGTCACAGCAACAGAGATCTTAATCGATCAGTTACTTTATACTAGGTTTAAATATATCTAGTTGGAAAAGTTATGACCTTCCCTCAGGGAGGAGAATCTACAATTTCTTTGTTAATGTGGAAGGAGATTTCAAGATTAGCAGACAGGGAAACATGTGGAACTTAACTTTCCTATCTTTAGCATGAAGGATTTTAGGAAGATATTTTTACTTATAAGAAGTTAATTTGCCTGGATTTCATTTAGAAGTTTTGGGCCCATTCATTCTACTACTAATTCAGGAAATTTCCTTTAGAATTTTGAGGGCTATTAAATTTTCTGTCAATTCAGTTGGTAGATTGTGCCTGACACATATAAGCTGCCTCAACAAAGGGAAGATTTTGTAGGGTGTTTTTGCAGTTCAGATTTTCCATTACTGTGGTCTACCTAATCAGCTGTATTGATCTACTGCTTTGTTAGAATAGCTGCAGTACATTAGGGGCTCCAACATGGTCCTAAAGTATATTCAAATTTAAGGCAATTTACATCACCCATCTACTTCTAATGGTAAAGGAATAATTCATCAAAATGCTACAAAGGCTTGAAGATGTAGCATTAAAAAAGGCTTTTCTGAAAATATATTCTCGGAACATCATGTAAATCTTGGACAACATGAGAAATACTTTACAAATGTGTGCCAAATGAACCTGTCAAATTACATGCTACCTATTTGAAAGTTAAATGAGACACTTTTCTCACAGAGAGTATGTTCCTTGATTATCCCTATGAACACAGCTCACTTCTGTTGGCAAGAAGTCTGTTAATAGGTTTTCTCACTGTCATCAAGCAGAAGAATTTGAAGTGCACAAGAGTTAACAAAACTGTGCATATTATGAAGCAAAGACATGTACAAAATAGGGGAAGAAAACCCAGAATAATGTGGTGAAGCAATTCAAGGAAAACTCAGAAATTTGCCTAGCATGTATTTCCTTCATAATCATATTGCTCATCCATTTATTCCTTCCCTGAGCTCTTTAAATTACATCACTGCTTATTCAGTCATAAAGAATAAAATTGAGGGGGGAAAGGTCAAGCAACCATGGGACACATTTTATAAAAACTTTTAATAAAATTTTATGTAAAATTTTGGTTTTGTCTGGTATAAATATGAAATCAATTCTACTTTTAACTTTATGATATGAAGTTTTCTTGTGACTACACAAAGTACACTCTTCTTAAGTTTTCCTCTAGTAATGTTTTATTTTAAAAAGCTGAAGTTCCTTTCTCTGTTGGAAACATGGTAAGTATTGCTGCCTTTTTGAAGTGCAGTTGTTGTATTTATATTTTTACAAAGAAGTCTTTTGTCTGTCTCAGTCAGAGAATGGCTGGTGAAAAGCAGAATAGCATATATTCTAACTTCTGCTTCTTACAAAATCTGGATTTTAGATTTGATTACAGGTATGAATATAATTTCTCTATTAAAATAGAATGCAATAAGCATGACTGTTGTCCCTTCTTCCCCACTAAATTGATTCTTTTTTGCTCTCTTTGAGAAAACAGCAACAGCAAGAAATAATGCTTAGCCAGCTCACGAGTCCTGCAATTTTAATACATGGCTCATGGTTAGAATCACCGAATCATAGCATTGTTAAGATTAAAAAAAGCTTCTAAGATCATAAGAGTCCAACCAATAAACCAGCACCATGGTGTTCACCACCAAACCATGTTCCCAAGTTACATACCTACACACCCTTTGAACACTTTCAGGAATGGTGATTCCATCACTTCCCTGAGCAACCTGTTCAAAGCCTTTTGATGAACAAATATTCATATAATTGAGAAGCATAGAATATCCTGAGTGGGATACCAGGATTATCAAGTCCAACCCCCAGCCCTGAACAGACATTCCAATAACCCCACCCTGAAAGTGGTGTCTAAAAGCTCCTGGAGCTCTGGCAGCCTCAGAGCTGTGCCCATTCCCTGGGGAGCCTGGGCACCTTCTTGGGGGAAAAACTTTATCCTAATATCTTTCCTCCCTCTTTGACTGAGAGATATTCAAATTGTACTTGATCAATAATTTGCAAGACAGCTCATGAGCCCATTATAATATGTTAGAATACCTTTTCCCTGTTCCAGTAGTTCCAGTAGATGAATAAATTGTGGTTATTCTCTGCCCTTTGAGAAGGTGTTTCCCATGCTCAATATGGACCTGTAGATCCTTTCCAGATAACTTGCTGAACCTCTTCCTCCTTCTTCTTCACAGTGGAGTTAATGTCTTTTGTGCAACTATTAATTGTTTCAGATCTGCTCTTTGCTACCTCCTCAAATATAATCCAGTGCATCCTTTTATCTCTTATTTTGTCTTTCTATATCTTTCTGATTTTATCCATATCTGATTTCTATTTACACTGGCAATGCATTTTGGATCCAAAACTAAAGAACAGTTCTTGTACGTTTTATCTTGTGCCTCAGTTGTTAGTCCTTAACACTATTCCTTTTCCTCCACTCCCAATTAGGGTGCAAAAATATGCCTCCATCTAATGTTTAGTAATTTTGATAACCCTGTTATCTGATGTGCTCGATTTAGTGTGCCTTTCCTATATAAAACCAATACATAATAAAGAGAAGGGTGTTAATAAAACCCACAACCAGCAAAACCAATATAAAATATCTCCTCATTCACTCAGTAATTTCCTTCTTAATATTCCAAGGCATATAAAGAAAAATAGATAGGACCTGGATTCATTAAGATTCTGATCATGCATGATAATCTATTTTTTTAATACTAGGTAATTCCCAGATGTTTCTCATAATTACCTCTTATCATTTAGTAGTAGCAGAGGAGAAAGCCTTGAAAATTTCCTTGTATTCACATGCAATTGGAACAAGGTCATTGGCTAGACCCAAGGACAAGAGCTGATAGTAAAACCTTTTTTCATTCCACTTTTCTATTACTAAGAAAAAGTAATACTTACATTTTGGTCTTTGTAAGCAATAAGTGAAAACTAAGATATTCTATTATTTCTGGCCTTTAGCAGGATATTTAAAAACCTGGGTGGGGGGGAGGGTTTGCTTTTATCCTTTTCATTTTTCCCAAAGTCTGAGTGCAGTGTTTTCATAATCTAAATGTCAGAGATATTTCTCTGTGTTTGAGACTTGAACTCTAAAAGCTAGGCCAAGTATGCAGAAACTGAAATACATCAACACAGAAAATAAAACTAGATAATAAACCTTACTGTTTTAGAAAGCACAAAGTGTAACCAGAGTTTCTGTGATTATTTAAAAAAAATAAAAATAAACGTATAGCACTTAAGGCTTATATCCCTGACATAATTTATGCAAGACATTCTGCCTTATTCCAATAAAGAACTGGCCACTAAAATTCTAAATCTTTAAATTTAAGAATAATTTTTTTTTCATCATTGTGTACAGTTTTTACAGAGTGCTTTAAACAAAGGAGCTACTCAGTTCATTAATTCCTGCAAATGATCATTCACATGGCTCATTATAACAGAGTGGAGGATGTATGGTCTTCTCTGTATTTGGAGATGTACAAGAATCAGCCTCATCAGGACTAATGGCAATTATGAAGGTATATATTCTCAACTCCCTGTTTTAACCTGGATGAGACTAACAGCCCATTAATTGTAATACATTAAAGGCAAGTGCTGTGCAGATTAATGGAGATAGTTAATATGAAAAAAAACATGTCTGCCTTTTGACCTTAAAACAATACTTAGCTTTAATGTACTTAGTAATTTAAATACTTTATATGGTCAGAATTTTGTGTAAAACATTAGGCTAAATTCTTATTCATTCTTTATTGAAATAAGTGACATTCTATAAATCTTTGGCGAAAAAGGGGTTTTGAGACTAGGAGAGGGAAGTGGTATGGACAGCTCAGAAAGATTCCAGGGAACATCAAGGAGGAAAAATAAGAATCAAAAGTGAGATTGAGTTGACAGGTGTACTCTAATATATGTGTCATGTGGCATAAAGAAACTTAGACAGGCTTGTGGAATCCACAACAGAGAGCAGACCTTGATTTCAAAATTACCTGGGGCATAAGTGGAACAAAAATGTAACGAAAGACCAAGCAAGAGAAAAGGGAAAATATTTCCTTAAATTCTGAGATCAATGAGAAGGTCCTTATTTGAGTATCATAATTTTTCTGCCCTCTGCAGTGTGGTAGTTGATCAGCCCAAATATTTCTTCTCAGAGTTCCTATCTCATTTCCATCAGGACCTGCTCCTTAGCTCTTCCTACTTGTGGTGCTATTAACGCTAATTGGACCACACTTGATCAGGTCCAGGTGTTGCATGATGACTGAGCAGCCTTGTCTAGTGAAGGGCGTCCTCCCATGGCAGGGAGGTTGGAACTAGGTGATCTTTCAGGTCCCTTCTAAGCCAAACCATTCATTAATTCTATGGTTGTTTGTTGAGCTTTATGCCTGCATATTATTCAATAATATTTAATGGGAACATTGATCATGCTGTCTAGTAAATTTTAGCCTTATAAACTATAAAGTGAAGAGACTTCAATGCCGCAATGCAAGGCATGAAGATATAGATGGAAAAGAGCAGCACATACCAAAGTAGAAACTACAGGTTGCAGAACTGAGGGCAGAGGGACCCCTTGGCATGGCAGTGATGAAGGCACCTAGGCCCTGCAAATCCTGGTCTGTGTCACATGCAAGATATGTGTCCGATGTGAGAGTTGTGTCACCTTCTGGATGGCAGCCTGAACGACCTTGCTGCCTATAACATGATCTCCCCCCTGGGTTCTGCCTGTTTTCCTGATCCTTGTACAGCCATAGACATACTGCAGCAAGAAAAGAATTCCTCCCTGGCTCCAAACATCCAGCTGTATTTGGTATATTTTGGGAAATAAGATTTGCTCAGTCTACCCATCAATGGTAAGATCTCATCTGGACAGTTTTTTACTCTAACATCATGGAATTAGGGCATCAATAGCATACATTACTGACTACCTGGATATATTAGCATATTTAATATTTTCCTGAGCATCCTTTCTGAAGCTGATGCTCAGATTACACATCCCCTTGGAGTCTAAAGGTTCCAGTGATTCACAGGTTTCACAACATGTGAGCATTCATATGCAATGTGAAACACCTTTCCCAATGTGATACTGGCAAGTTCGTAATGGTTCTTAGGACTATTTGAGAAATCAAAAGACATTAAATACAGTGTACCCTCTTCCTAACCATTCTCATCAAATTCCTACTTCCCTTTTTCTTGTTCCCATTTTTCTTTTTATATCAAATAAAACATTTAAAATTAATGCATTACAGATTTAATTTACATGGAAATAGGTAGTATAGAGCAGGGAGAGTCATCTTTGTTCTCATGCATCCTGTGGTGCTATATCCTGAGTAGGGGCACCAAAAAAAAGATACCCACCATCAGTTTTGTCTGTTATTTCTTTTCAGTGTCCTTAAAAGCTCATGCAAGTTCCTGAATTATATTCCTGAACTAGCTCTTTTGCCACTGTTTCACCACTGCTCTCCTCAGAGAATCTTGCAATGAATGTAGGAATACCTGTTCCTTGCAGGATTTATTATTTTCTTCTTCTTCCAGGGACCCATAAGGATTAGTGGGAATTCGTGTAGTATGGTGCTGAGTCCCTACAAGGGACTTATCCTCCAAATTATATCATTCTTTTGACTCACTATGAAATATTACCTTCTGATCTGTTACAATGCTTAAGAATACTGCTTTATCCTCTGTCTTCCCTAATTTGCCTACATAGCTCTAAATATTTAAATCTAAAGCCAATTTTATGCTGGATGTCTACATTGCATGACTGAGTGGTGCAGCAGTGCCTGACCTGTGTTGTTTTCCACAAACCCAAATTATTTTTGGTGACTCCCTATTTTTCTTCCTTGCTGTGGTACTACTTGTAGTCTAAAATTCAGCTTGCTTTAGGATTTGGATTAGGTTTTTCTCCTTTATTTTTTTTCTTTTCTTTTTCTCTGTCTTTAATTAATTTTCTTACCAAACTTTGGAAAGGACCCTTTCAAATATTTTGCCTTTCAATGCTTTTTTAATTACAAGGTCAGGCCAATGTTCACAATATGTCTTGAAATTCTCATCTCAACATGTTTTTAAGACCCTGACACCTTACTCTACAGTGCAGTCTGTTGCCTCTAATACACAATTCTCCCTGTTCTAAACCAAGCTTTTTCAATGAGGTCCAATAAAGATTTCATTCTTTTCTGTTCCTCAAATGTGAATTTAGGTCAGTTGTAAATATAAATTATGTTCTTGCTTTCCTCTTTCCTGTTTGCATATGCTTTGTTTACTTTAGAAATCCCATTTCCCCTATTACCTTAATCTGGCATGATGGTTTTGTTTCTATGTACAGCCTTCTTTTTTTATGCACAATTTTACTTCCTGCTTTACTAAAAGTCTTGTGTAAATTATTAACTTTTGCCAGATTACATGCACCTGCCAGTAGGTAGCAACACAAGATAACTCCATTACATCTAATTTGCACTTCTTTGGTGAGATTTTGGTGAGGGAAGTATTTCCAGAGAGGCTTCAACCACATGCAGCAACCTAAGTATGCAGGAGGTGACTCACCTCTTACTGATGCCACTGGTAGCTCTTCTTCCCTGTGACACATGTTCCCTCCTAATGCTGAGTTTTGCTTCTCGCCCAGTCATTTCTTCAGTATTTCCATCATAGCACCATCAAATGGCTTGAGTTAGAAAGGACCTTAAGATCGATCTTGTTCCACCCCCTGCCATGGGCAAGGACACCTTCCACTATCCCAGGTTGCTCCAAGCCCTGTCCAACCTGGCCTTGGACACTTCCAGGAGTGGGACAGCCACAGCTGCTCTGGGAAACCTGTGCCAGGGTCTCATATTGTCTGAGTAAAGAATTTCTTCCTAGCATCTAACCTTCCTCTCCACTAAGGGAGCTTTACAGTAGAAGGAAATAGTGGTGTAGATCATGGCCACTACTCACCATTTAAGGCCTTGATATCCCATCTCCCATTCATGATCATGCTGATTCATTCAATTGTACAGATGCAGAAGGCAACAGAAGGTCATGTGTGGGCAGAAACAGCCTGAAGAGAGAATTCATGATTTGGACCTATAGGTGATCTTGCAGGCTACATTTTACAACAGGGTTCAGGGTTTTTTTTTTTAATAAATAAATCAACCAATGCCGAGTGCTATAAACTAATGCAAAACATCACATATTAAAAGAACAAGCGTGCTAAGATCAAGTGAGAATCCTGTTGACATGCATTATTTCTTGTGTGTTTTCACTCACAGATTTCAGATAGTGTTTACCCTACTATGAGAAATATCAAATTTCAAGGACAGACATAGTATCATTTCCCTATTTTCATCAAAATTACATTTCATTGAGTTTTTTTCCTTTAATCAACATGAAAATACATATTTACCCATATGGCAAAAAAATGCAAAACCAAATCCAAACCCAAACCTCAAACCAGAGCAACAACAGCAATATACAAACAAAACCCATCACACCCTCAAAACCCAAACCAAACCAAAACAAAAAAAACCCAAAACCAAACCAAAAGAAATGAAAACCAAACAAAAACCAAAACAAAAACCAAACAAAACCAAAATCAAAAGCTGAACCAAGACAAACAAACAAACAAAAGCCAACACAAAACAACCTTAAAAAAAACTACTAACAGCTGAAGACGATTGCATATTTTCCAGGCACTGACCACAGAAGACTGAACAAAGAAAATTAAAGATATTTGAATTGATGGTATGGTTTCTTTACTACCCACTTACTCTTTAAAATGAACAGGAAATGTGATTGTAATGGATATATTCTCACTTCAATGAGCCAGGTAACAATATCAAACTAGGATTGCCTAATGCAAGCAGTCCCTGGATCTTATAACATGGTAAATTGTTGAAATAATTTCATCTTCTGAAAAGATTTGATTTGCTGAAACAGACAGACTGGAAACCTGGAGAGCACCCTGAATAGCTTCCTGTACCCCGCTGATCTGAATTTACATGTTTTAATCTGTAGCTCAGGATCCCATTCCAAGGCCTGGCAATGGTCTACTGTGGCAGCATCTCAAAGCAGTGTTGTCTGTCAGAGATACGTGACAACTGCACCAGTGGACAATACTAAATGGTACAGCACCTGAAAGAAGATGAATTTCAGAGATTATGATAATAAGTCAAAAAACTTAACCTAATCTTAATTAGAAAACTCCCCAGTGGCTGCTAAAACCAAAAATTACAAAAGCACCCATTGTTTCTTAACAGAGTTTACATATATCAGTAAATAAAAAAAAAAAAAAAACATGAGAGATTTAACATAAAGAATAGATCCTAAATAAATCATTATCCCTTTTTGTCTGCTACCAGCATCTCTTCCACTCTGTCATAATTGTGAAATTTCAGGACGAGAGCTGTCCATTTATATGCACTTTCACAGAAACTCTTAAATAACTTCTGGGATCTCTTGTATCACTGGACTGGAAACTACATTAAAAGTGGCATGCATTAGCAAAAACACAGAGATGTTTTTCACACAGGTGTTCTAGCTGAACATAAAAACCAGAGCCTGAAAGTCCCCCATGTAAGGACATAAAGGCATTCATGCATTTCTCAGATCTGACTCTCCAACACAAACATGAAAGATTTCTCTCAATTTTTGTGGAGAAGGACATGCAGGGTCATATAGATTATATTTACAGGATTTATTCCCAAGATCATTGACCCTTTGTTGCAATCTGGTGATCACCAGGTGCCTATCATTGTGTTCACACACCAGGTTTTCTGAGGAATACTAATTCTGTTTTATGGATACCAGCTTTATTAATAATTCTTGTTGGGGTTTCTTTTATCAAAATGGATCCTGGAGAATAATGAGAATCAGTGTCACATAACTGCCACAAGTCTGAGAATAAAATTGTGCTTAAATAAGGCCATGAAATGTGACCATTAAACTAATTTCAATGGCTATGCTGCTTTTTAAAAAAAAATTCTGAATACAGGCCAAATGAATTGTATTTTAATGTAATTCAACAGACATCAGATGAAAAGATTATCTCAATATCACATAGTGAAATACCTTTCCCAAAGCTACAAGAATATTAAAGCTCTATCCCTTTTAGTATTTTAGACAGAAATACTGTTAATATGAGGAAGGTGATGGATCACAACAGTCACCCATCTTGTTCCACATTTGCCATAAGGAACTGTGAGTTAAAAGTAAAAGCAGATGGATAATGAACACAGATGGCAAAACAAATTGTTTTCTGTGAAAACTTGTAATTTAAGAGAAAAAGTCTTTTGATTCTTCACATATTTCTCCCCACTGTCCATATCACTGTTCCAATGTATTTTAATGTATAAGCTGTTATTATTTTTAAGCAATTGCAATTTTAAAATATTGGCTCAGTTTTCAGTTATGTATGTAATTTTCTATATAAATTTAAAATTTTAGCCCTCTTCTCTAGATTTTTATTATATTGAGGCAGCTACATTTTTAAAGACCTACTCTTCAGGCACTGAAGTGGTCCTTCATCTTCTTTTCCTTTTTCCCATCAGCTGAAGAGGCTAAGGACTATTTTATAGCTTTTCCTGATTTCTGCTTAGCAGCACTATTAGCCAGGTATATCTGAGTAGCTTTAGATGTGGGTAGTTATTTGCTTTATGGAATCTCTTTTGATTAATGTGTCTTTCTTGTGCTTAAAAATATGTGTATTTTATAATCTGCAAACAAGAAATCCTGGATGGCCATCTGCATTTGGTTTTCATCAGCGTTCTCAGCCATTAGATTTCCCATGACGTAGTCACTGTGTGTGCTTTTATGGAGAGGCACAGAAAGTCCACACCTTGTGTGAGTGGAGGGCAAATCCTCAAGCATGAAACCTCTTCTGTGTTTCAGCTAATCTGGAATGAAATACCTTTATACAGGGCTGACTGCTGAATACACACCGGTGACTAAATGGAATTTTTAAATAAGGCAGAGAAGGTGAAAGCAAATAGAGCTTTTAATTGCACATTTCCACACAGCCTTGCAAAAGGTTGTTTCATGCATCAATAAAGGCATGTGGAAAAGAGTATTTAGTTGTGGCAGAAGTGATGCCTCACATACCTGCCAGCACAGGGATCACATCTGCTGTGCAGCAGCATTGCACTGTGAACTCAAGGCTCCATCTGCAAGAAAATGCAAAAAGTTTGCTGACTCTCTCTCCTGCACCTTAGGGCTCAAGGTCTATTTTTGCTCCCAGGCATGGAGTTAGAGGAATACAGTGAGTCCCAGTGGTAGTAAATTACTTTTCTGTAAGTATCGTTTCCATTGCACCTTATTGACTTGAATAATAATTAAGAAAAAAGCCTCAAAACATGTAATTTCTTCTAGCTCAGCCCCATAAAAACATCACGAGTTCACAAAGACAATGAAAAAAAGGCCAGGAATTACTTTTTTTTTAATTGGGAGTTAGGGAAATGTTAATAGTGCAGGTTTTGTTTTGTTGTTTTGGTAGTTTTTTAATTTATAGATCAGGGAAAAGAAGAAAATGTACAAATAAACACAGTTAAATCTGGCAAAGGTTATTAAAAATTTATACCCTGTGGCAAGGCTTTTAATACTGTAGCTATCTGTGCTTGTCAGCCTAATAGTTTAGGTAGACTTCAGCGCTTTTAAGGAATAGGGCTACTTTAATGTGTTTTAGAAAGCATAACAACTCCCCATCTTCACTACCTGCCTCCACCCCCCCCCAGTTAACAACAACCAAAAAACACCAAGTGCAGACATGATTAATTCAGGACTAACATAACTGAAATAACTAATGTAGTCTTCAGATGAGGTACATGTCAAGAGCATTATGACAATAAAGACTTATAAGCTCTGGAAAAGTTGAAGATATTTTCTTAAATAATTTGAATAAATATTCTATTATCTCTGATCTTCATTAATTTACTTAATGACAATACTGAGATGTGGAAACTCTGGCCAAAAAACTGATTAATAGTTATACATGCAGGCTCTTTTGACATTGTGGGACATATCTTCTAATAACAGCCAACACTGCCATAGAAGAGGTATTAAGTAATTTTTCTGGTACATTTGGGTGTTTATCATCTGTAGTGTTTATCTACTTTGCTTGCCGGGATTTTCAAAAATATAAAAGTCCTAAAGATATGGATTGCTTGGGTTTCCAGAAGTCAATCCTACTAAAACCCTAGAAGAGCATGTTTTAGACAGTGGGTTGAATCATTCTTTAAGCATTTAACTGTTTTTTGCATGTCCTCCCAGTGCCAAGGTTGCCCAGTATACAATTGACACTGTGACCCATACTTAGAGTCCTAATTACAATTATATTTATAGAAGGGAAGGGAATAGACAAGTGAGTGCCTTGCTGTCCATCAGATATACAAAACCTTTGTTTCTGAGCAGTAGCTTCACTGTAATCCTTCTCCTCTCAGACAGCTCTTCTGTCTCCCTGCATCCCAACACAGCACAACACCCACCACTTTATTTCTCACAGCTCCTGTTTACTGTGGAACATGAAGGTTTCCTTTTTATCTGACATTGCTGCTCTTTTTCATACATGCCTTGCTCTTGAAGTGCTGTCTCTTTTAATTTTGCATTTTGTGAAGCATTCCCAGCAACACCATCTCAGTGTGGAGTTTTGATTTGAGTTGGGTCAGTTCTTTGGACCTAATAGCACCTCAAAAAGTTAACAGCAAGCCACTAAAGGGCTGCTGGTTTAGACCTAAATGCATAAGGAGATGCCAGGAACTTATATACCCCCCACAGGAATTTAACATTAGGGTCCCCCAGGAACACATAGCAGCTGCAGCCAACAGTTAAAATCTTCACTGCTGGATATTCACAAGGCCATTTTCTTGTCCCTGGCAACACTGAGCAAATAAACCCTGGATCTTACTCAAGCCTCATCAGGCAGGAGTCACTGGACCATGAATTCTGACTTCTACAGGATCCTGGTGCCACAAACATAACCAGACCATACCCACACCATGCATGAGGAGGTGGGATCCTCCCTCCTTCGCCTTTGCTTACAATTTACCCCACAGTCAAAGTTTGTAAGTCCAAGAGACAGTCCTGACTTAAAACCCAGGGAATCTGAGCCAGTGTTTTCTGCTCTTTTGTGGAGAGTGGGCTGAAATGAGCGGTGTTTTGCTCAATTTGTAGCTGAAATTTGGGAGTCAGGGAATTTTGATTGTCCAGAGGAGTGAATGTTAATGCATCCACCTAAAAATCTACATGTCTGTTGTCTTCACACAGAAAGTCCTTTACAGTGGGGATGGTGAAACACTGGAACAGATTGTTCATGAGAATCTGGGGCTGCCCCATTCCTGGAATCATTCAGGGTTGGTTTGGATGGGGATCGGAGCAATTTTATCTAGCAGCTGTCCTAGCTCACAGCAGGAAGTTGGACTGGACGGCTCTAAAGGTTCAGCCCAAACTATTCTGCTAATTTTATGGTCTTTTATACATATTCTTCTCCTGAAAACAGCAGAACAACCCTCTTCTACTTCATGATCAGAAAAGGACAAAGCTGCCTCCACTTCTCTTCCCACAATATCAGGAAACAGCAGTGTTGTGTCCATCATACTTCCCAATGTCTCCACAGCACTCACTGGTAACAATTTAGAATAAACGGTGTAACTACCACCTAAAACCCAGTGCCCTGCAACTCACTGCAGTGATTTCATTTTGTTGTTAGATTTGCCTTTTGCCAAACTTATCTGCCCTTCTGCAACTATACAGTTATTGAAGATGCCGCTTTTGGTTGTCTTGGTATGTTAGCAGACGTAGATAAATAAGTAAATAAATTATTAGTTAAAAGTGAAATAGATTAAAGTCAAGATGGAAAAGATAAAAAAAATGACAAATCAAGATGCATAGAGTAGAAGCTCATCAGAAATTAACAGTGTAAATCTAGATTAGGAAGGCATCTTGGAAAATTAACAAAATTTGAAACCACAAATGTTGCAAGATTGTTACCCCACAGCTGCTGTTGGACACCTCTTGAGCCTTGTTGCATGTGTCCTATATAAAAATCAGAGTTTTATATTTTTTTGTTATTATCCATTTGTAGGATGAATGATCATTTTTCCCTGGAAGCTTGCTCCACCTTTTCATTATCCTAAGAGAGGTTTGTTTTCCTATGCCACACACTAGTGTGGCCCCTGTTGCACAAGGTTCAATTTGGTTTCCCTTTGGAAAAGAAAACCTATGACCATATTCCAGGGTGGTGTTGCCAAACAAGCATCAAGTGCAGATGTTAAAATTTACTGAAAAAGCATTTCCATTGTGCACTGAGCCACAAGTCAGTATTCACACTCAGGGGACCAGATGTCAGAGGTGAGAATGGGACGGACTACATTTTACTGAATTTGTTTTTTGTCTTCCATCAGAAAGTTTGGGAGCAGAGTAGAAGAGAAGGGAGGAAAGCTTTTTGGTCACTAGCAGCAGCCTGCAAATTTACACAACTTTCTTTGAGCACCATATTTTGGGCTTCAGTAAGGTTTACAGGGACTTAGATTCTTAAGTCAGGATTGTGAAACAAAACAGACAGCAAAACCCACTGCAAGTTAGAAGGGAGAATATGTTCCTGCAGCTACTGCTGATCCAAGAATCTATCCAGGCACATACTACATAGATTTTGATTGCTGAATGTCTGGAGGAAAATGCTGCATCACATATTTATGGCATATGTTAACTGCTCTTACACTATACAAGAAGCACTGTTTTTTCTGCCCTGAAAGCACATTTTCATGTAACAGGGAATAAATACTAATAGTATGGTGCCTGCTAGAAAGAATAGATCCAATCCTCTAAATTAATTTAATTATCTTGAGATTTACAGATCATTAGAGGATTTTATTGCTATTGATTTATTTTTCAACCTGACTTAGAACAGCACCTATAATTTTGAGGTATGATTGTGTTGATGTGACCCTGTTAAGTACCTCCTTTTGTAGGGATGTACAGATAGACAATATGAGATTGCTGGGGTTGGGCAGCCCAGAGAAGAGAAGGCTCCAGGGAGACCTTAGACCCCATTCCAGTGCCTAAAGGGACTTACAAGAGAGCTGGAGGAGGATTCTGGAAAGGGCCTGGAGTGACAGGATAAGGGAGGAAGGCTCCACATGGCAGAGGACAGTGTCAGATGGCAGAGTGGAAAGGAATTCTTGACTGGCACAGGCTGCCCAGAGTAGCTGTGGCTGCCACATCCCTGGCAGTGTCCAAAAACAGTTGGACGGGGCTTTGAGCAACCTGGGATAGTGGAAGGAGCCCCTGTCATGGCAGGGAATTGACACTCCATGCTTATTAATGTCTCTTCCAACCCAAACCATTTAAAGAATCTGACAGCTGTCACTGCCTGCAGTGCTGTGCAATCTCAACAGATTGGTTCCAGTAATGAAGGGGAGTAGCTCAGCATGGCAGGTAAAACCAACCAATACCTCAATAGAGAGCTCAGGTGAGAGTTAACTGCACCTCCTTTCTCAGGATGGGAAGTCAGTGTCTTTCACAACTCAGGAATTGTCTGTGGAATGAGCCCTAATACAGTCAAAGTCCCTTGTCATTTTATTCTAACTTCTCTTTCCAGATCCTCTTTCTAAAATAGAGGTATTGATTAGGATGAATCTTTGCTGTAGTCACATCAAAGGCAGGAATTATTCTTTGTCACATCAGAGGGAGATCAGTCTTTCACTAAGCTGCACCCAAATATATATTAATTCAGGAAATAAGGAAAATATTGGTTTTGTTGGAGAGGGAAGGAAACAAATTTTCTGTGTCTGTCTCTTTCTCCCACTCACCAATAGATGGTGGCAAAACTCCTTCCTTATCACTGTCAAGGGCTTGGGATTCTCTCAAGGTGATGTATCATGCTTCTTCCATCACTTTCACACTCAATTCTCTTTTCCGAATATTGTTAAATCTTTTCCTCCCTAGCACTAGTCTCACTTTTTTTCCAGTTTTTCTTAACAAAAGCTGTAGGAAGTTTCAACTTAATTTTAATCTTCCTTGCATGTAGTACTCCATCTTTTTCTCAAGCAAAACAGGGGAAAGGAAGTGGTGATTAATCCCTTTAGAGTTCCCTGCCTCTGAAACCTATGGGGTATTAATCATTTTAACAACTGATGTAGGTATGTGGTAGATGGTTTTTTCCTTTAAGCAAATTTAAAAGATAAACTGCAGCTCAGGCAGACAACACAGCCATGCTTCAGGTATCAGGAGCACTAATTCCTTGGGCTAAATACACCAGAAGTCAAGATGGATTATCTGAGTATCTGAGGGCCTCTTAAAAATGTCTGCTTGGATAAGAGTGGTGTTCCTTTAAAATAAAATGATTTTTAATATGTGGCTTGAGCACATGTACATGTAAATGTTTATCAAGATGACACAATCCTTTTTTTTCTGCTGGAAGTTTTTTCACTGCAGTATGGGAGATGCCATTAAAGGATGGTACTGACATTACAAGCACCATCTTATATTGTGCTTCAGCTTTTATCAAGCTACTGTAATTTTAACACATGAAATTTTACTGTGGTAGTTTGTTTATATAAAAATACCAGCCTGTTTCCTAAAAAAAACACAAACAGGTCTTCAGTAGGTAATGTTTTTCCACAAGAGTGTATGTAAAATTGCTTTTTCCTCAAACTGACTCCTTTGTCTAGAACAGAAGATTCATTAATCACTGCGCAAGTTTTGCAGCCATCTGTTTAGAATATACCAATTTTTATGTTTTCAGTTAGTCTCTTTAATCTGTTACCCTTTGCTTTTAATCTCATTTTAATCTCATTGAGTCAACACAGTGGAAAATAGCAAAAATTATTTTTCATTGTGGCTGTGCAACAGTTGCTCAGTAAATTGTATTTGAAAACATATATTTTATTTTTTCTGTAATCTTGGTGTGTGAGCAGATCTCTCCCACATTTTATCAAACCAAGAAAGCAGAGAACTGAAGACATGTGAATAAATGTTTGAGCAGTTGTAGTCAAACACAGCAATTGAAAATGAGTAAATGACAGAAACAACAATGTCTTGATAAATGTATTACATTGAAATAGTGACATTGTGAATGTCATAGAGCCCTCATCCCACGCCCTGCCATGGGCAAGGACATCTCCTACTATCCCAGTCTGCTTGAAATCTCATCCAACCTGGACTTGGACACTCCCAGGGATCCAAGGGCAGCCACAGCTGTGCCAGGGCCTCAACACCCTCACAGGAAATAATTTCTTCCTATTATCTAATCTAAATCTCTCATATTTCAGTTTGAAAACATTCCATATTGTGCTATCACTGGCTGTGTATAAAGTCACTCACCCTGTTTTGTTTTGTTTTTTTTTTTTTTAATAAACCCTCTGTAAGTACCAGAGGCTGCAATAAATTTGCCCCAGAGCCTTATCTTCTCCAAGTGAACACCCCCAGCTCCCCCAGCGTGTCTCCATAGCAGAGGGCCTCCAGCCCTCTGAGCATCTTTGTGGCCTCCCCTGGGCCCACTCTAAAAGTGAAATGTGGCCACTGGTTGTTGACTGTGAAAGAACTGGAGTTTTTTCCTGTTTCCTTCATTCTTTCTTGTGCCGAGCCCTTCGAGCCTAAAGGCTACCCATGGTTGAGAGGCAAGCAGAGAGGCTGAGATAACTCATTACTTCACTAAAACTTTAAATAAAACTCTCTCACCACAGCCTCACTGATAAGTTGGAGGAGAATATGCTAGCCAGACTCTGTGATGAGCTGACAATTGTCGAGACCTCTGGTCTCATCGAGTGCTGATCGATGGCTCCATGACTGTTTGGCAGCTGGTAAAAAGTGGAGCATGACAGGCGTCAATACTTAGGCCAATAATGTCCAATAACGTAATCAGTTGCCTTGATGCTGAGAATGTGATTCCTCAGCAAATTTCTGAACAATTCAGAGGGAGATGGCAAATCAACAGCAGAACTTCATTTCACTGAGACCTTGCTGAAATTAAAGATTGGATCATTAGAGAATCCTGGAAGTTCAACAAGTGCAAAGAGCTCCTTCAGGAGAGAGCAGACCTGCCTATGAACTAGCATGGGCTAGAAACAAAATGGGATCTCTGCTGAAAAGTACCTGGATTAACAGTGGGTGACAACACACATACAACCCAGCAGCACATTTTTGTTGTGAGTAAGGCAGACCACACACTGGGCTGCACTAGGAAAAACACAGCCATCAGACCAAGGGAAGTTATGGCCCCATTTTGCTTAGTGCTGTTGAGAAGATGACTTCTCAGCATGTTCTAAAGATAAAATATAAGTACAGCTAAATTAGGTGGTGGGCACCTCGCAAATATCTTGTTTGAGCTCCTGGCCACTGTGTTTTCAAGTAATCTGCACTCTTGTCCCCTTAATAACATTTACGGGATGAGTGAGTGGGTGTCTGGCTTGTCTCAGTGTCTTGCTACTGAAAGTTTATGCAGGGGAAAAAGGTCAATGTATTCAACTCTGAATCGCAGCAGTGGAAAGGGAAAAAAAAAAATAAAAAAATAGAAGGGATTTTCTTGCATTGCTGAATTTACATATGTCCTTGGGGAGCAGACATCCATGTGCCAGCTGTAGAATTGTCTGCTGAAACCAGTTAGCTTTTCCTGTTAATACACAGCTTGCTCAGAGGAGAAGGTCAAGGCAGTTTGTATTAATTAGAACTTATATTAACTGCATATCTGATGTCACACAGTAAGCCTCCAAAAAGATACAGTTTATAAAAATGAAGCAGTATTCCAGGCAAAAACAGTTATAATAAATACCATTTAAATTAATGCTGATGATACATTAATAAAATATACTGACAGTATTGCTACTACTTTTGCTTTGTTTAGCCTTCTAAGCACAGTTTATGTGAGAATCCCAAAGAGATTCAAATCATTAATCACTTGAACTTCATAGAAGCCTTATAATTTTCTTTTGTTTAAAATTAAAACTTACTGAAGGTTAAATTAGGGGTGGAACTAGAAGACTCTTGTATAATCCTTACTTCAGTATTGCCCATGGATTAGAAGTACATGCTCTTGCACCCAGGAATGGTACCTCTTCTCATTTCTCTAGTTCTAGCTGTATTTTGGCTACCATGGAGCAGCTGAGAAAACCCAGTGGAACAAATGCAATCAGCAAGTTTCCCACAAATACACAAACTCAGATCTCTGAAGAAAAAAAAATCCAAAACAACCAAATAAAAAACCAGAAATCAAAATGAGACATTTGAGATTCATTTACTTCGTGCTGGTTTTATAATTAATTTGTAACTTAAATTAAAAACAAACAAAGACTTTTCCTTGGTGTTGGTTGCATTTTGGGATTTTTTAATAAATTATTTTTCCTGGACCCTCATAAAGGAAACAAATATATTAAGGATTGTATAATAATGCTAGTCATTAAGCTAGGCTAAAACATTACCTATAACATGATTACATTTAATTCTTCCTCACTAACTTTGAAATCATGTTGTATAATTATTTTTGCAATACAGAAAGCTTTACATATGTAAATAGAAAGATTTACATATAAAATTAAAAATGCAATTTTCATTGTAAATGAAAAAGTATTTTTAATCAAGCTAGGAAAACATCACATAGAGTGACTGAAAGCTTCATTAAATAATATGAATTTGATACAAATTTGTTTACTCAATTTCCAAAGTTCAGTATGATATGACCTCTGATATATTTGCCCTCCAGGATTTCATTCTGGACAACAAGCATAGGAATCTCTAACTGGTCTTTGAGCCCATTTAATGTGAAGATAAACAATCACCTTCAGATTTTTGTTCTAACTGTTAAATCCTTATGCTTTAATCTTAGCTTCAAATTATTTTGCCTTTTCCTCACAATGGAATTGTCTGGGATATTTTCAGCACAACAGCTTTAAGGTGGCAGTTCTCTCAATATGGAAGTAGGTCAGAACTGACGGAACAAGACCTGAAGTCCTGTCTTCCTTATTTTTTCCAATACAGTGAAATTTAATTTAAAAATCTCTTGGACTTCTAATAGAAAAATGATATTTCAATAACTTCCTACACAGGAATATGTTATGACATGCATGTTTTGCTAAAAAATATGATAGCTGTGACAACTCTTGCTATATGTGCCTGACATATACTCAACATCTGCCTTCAGCTACGAGATTTTTTTCACTTTTTGTCCTAGGGAAACCCCACCCTAGGAAAACATACCTCAAATTATTTTCAGATAAAGGCACTTACACTAGTAGGAACCATTTCTACTTTAATGATTAATAAGTCAACTATTTATTTCAAAGGGATCATTTTGGTTTCTATTGCAGATAATAGCAAGAGACTCTAAGGAGTGGCTTTTCTTACCTCTTTTTTTATTTTAGCAGTATGAGCCTGGACAAGCTGTTTAGGAAAAACACACAACTGCAGAGGTATCTAGGTGCCTGAACTGAGCCAGATGTTAAGTCAACCTTGGGTATTTCCTGATAGAAGATATTAGAAATCTCCTCATCTCTTAAAAGGTCATATTGTGGGGTTTGCCTTCCATTGCCCTCAAGATTTTTCCTTTGAATATCTGTTTAATTGAATTTAAGCTTCAAGGACAAAGATAGTGGCAGAGAAAAAGCACAGTGTCTGTACCTGTGAGATCATTGCATCATACAGTAAATGCAATCTGGGTATTTTACCCACTTGCTTTACTTCTCCATTGCACACTGCTGGATATTAATGGCAGGCTATCAATTAAAAGCTGATAAATATTGTTTGCTCTGTTCAGTGCATCACATGGTAATTTTATCTGAAATTACTGACAGTTACCAAGGCCTTGACAAAATCCATTTTTTATTCATCTAACATGCTGTCACTATTGCCACATTTTGATTAAAATTTGATGGGATGTTCTCCCATCCTGAAAAAAATGTCTTTCTGCAAACATTTTGACAAATCCTTTTTAAAAGTAATACTACCAGACAAATTTGGCAAATGCCAGATTCCCTCATTGCAACCAATTGGCTTAAAGGTGTGGTTCAGTTAAAGCATCCTTTTGCCCCTTAAGCAATGAAATCTGGCCACTGTTTTTTTTCCTGTTTTCTTCATTTTTTTATTTGGATGGGAGAGAAGAGGGAAGTTCATCCTCTGTCATTGCACAGTCAGTAAAATGGTCAAGTTGATATTACAGTTTTACACCTAGATTACTGGAATATTTTCTGAACCCTTTCTCCTCTCTCCTGCATCATCATGACTCACAACTAAACTGTCATTTGAAATGTATGAAGGGCACCCAAAGATAATAAGACAAACAAAAATTTCTAGACTCAATTAATGGGTTAACTTTCATGGTTTGAAGTTGTTTAATCTGCCGTTTTCTCTCCATCATTCTGATCTCACAAAAAGATACAACTGCAGGCCAAGGTGCAGACTCCATCAATGAAATCAAATTTCCAGACAGAGAAATACTGTAATGCACTTAAGCATATTCTGCACAAAGATGAGCTGAGGAGATGAGCAGGAGGAGTGAGTAACATGACCTAAATTTATAATGAAAGCCTGCACATCTACAATGCTGAAAGCTTTCAGTGAGTGTGACATGAATTCTAGGGCAATGGATTACATCATTTCTCTGCACAGTGTTTTAGTAAGGCTTGATAAGTTTCCATTAAATGGAAGAAAATCAGTGCATCATATTCCATCCTGGCAGTTACTGAAGTAACAGAGTGGCCTGAAAAACACTCAAAATGTCTAGTCAAATTACATACACAGGCAAATGCTGTAATGAAAAAGAAAATGTGATTTGGGATGTTTGAAATCCTTATTTTTAAGCATTAGAAGTTACTATAGTCACTCTTGTGTTTATGTGATTTATTTGGTTATGGACAGCATTAGGAGTCACATTAAGACATTAATTGACTTAATTCTATGCCAGTTTGCAACAGCTATAGATTATCAAGAAGATGTATTTGTTTCCCTCTCCCTTGTTATCTCGAGCTGGCTGGTTTATCTCACATGTCATTGGGACTGGAGGAGCAGTACAGTTCTGTTCATTATTTGAGACAGGACACTGCTACTTTTGCACTGGCTCTGCATGTCTGAGAACTGAAATATTAGATTCTATTCTGTGCTTGCAGCAGGACTAAGTGCTGGGAATGTGTGTCTTTGTATCAGGCATTTGACTTCAAATTCGAACCCTATCTGTCTCAGTTTTTTGTGTGTCAGTAATGCTGATATTTCCACCTTCTGTAATTTTTTTTTTTTTTTTGAAGTATCAGTGAATAAGAAATAGAGTACACATGAGTAATGGAAAAAGATCTGAGAAGCACAACGAATTTTATTGCCACTGTTTTGGAATTAACACAAAAGCATTTACAGAGCTCCAGATAAGCCTGAAGAGTCAGATAAAGCTAGAAACAAACAGAGAGAGCAAGATTCAATTAGCAGTAATTTGGAGTAGAAACTAATCTTCAGTTGTTACCATTAAACAAGTCTGGAGTGAATAGCAAAAATCCATTTAGCTTTTCTGAATTATTACCTGCAAAGTCAATAGATGTTTATTATCCTAGGGAGAACAGGCTTGTTATCAGTTCCCTTTCTTAACCCCTAATGGAGCCAGCTGTTTATTTTGGATAATGGTGCACTTCACAGCATATCCCAAGCTTCACGTTGAGATGCAGTTACACAGATCACATGTTCCCTTGCTCAGCCAAGAGCTCAGTTTGTTTAAATGTGCTGGATGATTTCACACACAGCCTCAGAAATCAGAAGCTGGTAGGTGATAAATCAGGTTTTTTCTCAGACTTTACGACTGTCAAAGTAACAGGTCATGAGGGGGCTTTTGTGTTGTATTTTTTTATCTTGGAAAGCAAAAGGGTACGCAATTTGAGTGAAGCATGGGTATGCTGAACATAAAGAGATAAGCTTTTCAGCATGGGAATTTTCTAATTAGTTGTCATACATCCACTTTTTTATCATACATCCAAAACACAAGGGATATGTAAGATAGCTTATCAGGTTACCCTCTAGCCAACTCTCTTATGTGTTACACCAGGAACTCCAGAGGCCTGTTAAAAAATAGGACAAATTTTTGACACTTCATCTAAAGAGACAGTCACAGCTCCCGGGAACCTGAAATCCTCTGTGAAAGGTCCCTGTGGGGTCTGCAGTGCTCGTCTGATGTCTTAACAGTACCCACATCATTCCGGACCAGCTCCCACTCCACAGTTTCAGGATGCTTACCCAGCAAACAGGGACAAGTGGAGATGAACTGAATCTGAGATGATTTTCCTTATGCAACACAAATGAAAACAGCTCATTTCAGAAATAAAGAAATTTCCAAAGTTTAAACACGTATTTTTACTCTTATACCATTAAGAAGGACTGTTATTGAAAGGTGAAGGACAATGATGTTTTCCCAACACATTTTTTGTTTGTTTGGGTTTTTGTTTTGTTTGGCTTTGTTTGTTTGTTTTTGTTGTGGTTTTTGTTGTTTTGGTGTTTTTTATTTTTGTTTTGTTTTGTTTTGTTTTGTTTTTTGTTTCTAGGGTATTTTTTGTTTAGTTTAGTTTAGTTTCACATTGTTTTGTTTGTTTGTTTGTTTGTTTTGGTAAGATAAAATATTCAAAGTGCATATTATAGTTTTTGTGTCTCCTCCACAGACTATAAGCTAACCTCAGGGAAAATGTTACTTTGAAGACTCTTTTTTCATAAGCCTTACTTTGGAAACTGTCAGTCCACAGGAGGAGCTAACAACTGGAGAGACAAGAGATAACTTCATCTTAAGGGTCTCATGGCAGGAAAAGTAATCTTACATTCAGATTTCTCTCCTAAATCTCTTTCTGCATTTTACATTATTCAGCAGCAGAATCAGTAATGTAAGTGGGAGCCAATGATATTAAGAAATTCCCTACTGGAAGTTCTGAACTGGTTCAGACCTTACCTAAATTTTAAAAAGTCCCAAGAAAAGCTTGAAAGTGTCCTTTGTTTTGATCCCAGCTGATCATACAGAATTTTTAATTCAGCACTCGTTTTAAGTGAACAGAATTGTTTATGCAGATTTGTTGGTTAGCTTATATTATTAAGTATAGTTATTGAAAATAAAGTAAGGCAGCCAAGATAATTGCTGGAATTAAAGTGAAAGAGAAAAATACATAAACAAATTTGGGTTATACAACTGACATTTCTATGTCATTTAATTTTATTAAAAATGTTATAATTTTAAATTTTATTTAATTTTGTAAAATAATATATTCAAACCAAAATAAAATTCACTTCAGCTACTGAAAATGATCTGAAATATTAGATATTATAGCTTCTTACTAAGGTAAAGGAAATTGTCTAAAATAACATAATTTTTTGCAACCACTTTAACCAAGGACAAAAATAACAGCATATTAAGACATTCAAGTTCATTTAAAAGTATAAATTTACTTTCTTGTAATTTTTCTAAAGGAATCAAGTAATCAGAATACTTCCATGGCTTTACAGGACCTACTCTGAATTTACATTTTGAGAAAATAAAAACATTCAGCACTGTTTGGCTTACATTGCCCAGAACTCAGTTCAGTGTGAAAATTCTTTAAATACATCCTTGCTGTCTGTTTGCAAGGATTGAAATGATTTATAAAAATATTCTTGTGTGAATGTCTTTCATTATAAGGGGAGAATCTTAATCTCTTCTATCCCTTTTAACCTCCTGAGACCTCCAAGAGGTAATTGTAGAGCTGAGAGGGCTTAAAACATCTCTTGAGTGAGATATCCAGCACAGAAATAAATTATTTGGAGCTGATCTGAAAATCCTGAAGCTTACCTAAAAATGTCCATGTTTTTATATGAATAGCAGCAACTGTTGCTCCTTCTGTAGCTCAGATAATAGAAAATATTCTCTTGTGGATTCTGATATATTTGGGTCCAAATCTGTTTACAAGCCTTGAACATGGGAGCACTAAATGGGAAGACACTGCTTCATGCTCTTTCTAAGATGTTCTAACAAGTCACAGGAACCACCTTCCTCCCTGTTTCCTCCCTGTAAAGGTGATGAATTCCTGACACAGGTTGCCCAGAGAAGCTGTGGCTGCCCCTGGATCCCTAAAAGTGTCCAAGATCAGGTTAGATGGGCTTTGGAGCATATTGGAAGGCCCATGGCAGGAAGTGGAACTGGATGAACTTTAGGGTCCCTTCCAACCCAAACTCTTCTGCAATCCTCTGATTCTTCCCAAATCACAAAATCCAGAATTAAAGTGCTTGTAAACAGTAAAACTGGGAGATGTCTAGTTGAACAAATATGAGGTTAATAAAAACTCTGTGGTATCACACCTGATCTAGATAAAAATGCTGCTGCTGCTGCTCTTTGGACAGGGACTGGCCATCCCATTGGAATGATTGGATACCTCAAGCCAAAACTGCTCTGGGCTAAAATCCCAATCATTTAATTTTTTTAATAAAAGACTTCTCAGAGTGTCTGTGCAACACCTGCACCTTCAGCATGAATCTTCACTCTCTGTTTGCTGCTCTTTTACTCTCTGGTGGGCAAACAAAAGGTCCAGCTGGCTTCACAACAAACCTACCATGTGCTTGGCACTTCCTCTTTCTGGCTTGAGACCAAAGATGTAAGCACAGTCCTGTTTTAATAGATCTTTGAACTTTCTGATAGGTTTCAGCACAGTAGAGTGAGACTTTTAAAAACATCTTCATTCTTACTGGTATACTTGGCAAGCACTTTCACAAATGCTTTCTCATCAGCCATTTTTCAACAGTGAAACAGATTCTACAAGTTATTACAATAAATTTTCTACCATTAAATAAGTATCATCACTTAAACTTGGTACTCTCAATTTCTAATAGACTCTGGTCAAAAAAGTTGTGTTGATCATCTCTTCTTGATGAAAATGGCATTTCTACTAACAAACACTTCATTTATAATATAAATATTTATAATATAAATATATACAACAAATTAAGTGTGAGCTCTCACAGAAAACTCTCAAAATATGGTTTTTTATGAGGATAGAGGAATGATGAAACTCCATTTCATTCTGGGTGTATTATATGACTTGGTCATAAATCAACACATCAACTTAGCATGGGTTTTCCAAGACATCATTCATAAAAGGGAAAGCAAAACTGCACACTTTCAGCATTTAAAAAAAAACTCCAAAAACAACAACCAACCAAACAAACAAACAAAAACCATGACATTTTTCTTTCCACAATAAAATACATTTGCAAATCACCTAGATCGCTGGATATAACATGACAACTCAGACTTTCACTGTATGAAAAGGAGACTGCTTTGAAAATATGTGCCATCAAATTCCTCAGTTATGAAATGTGTGTAGCATCTACAGGGAGTTCACTTTGTATTTAATGACTACTATCTGCTGGTGTCAAACACCTTGCTTTGGGCAGGTGGCTCTGAACTCTATGGGTAGATGAATTTCCATCCCACGCCATTATTGAAGAACTTGCTAAACATAATGAAAGGACTCACAATAAATGGAAAAAGGATCTCATATTGCTTATGCAATAACTATGTTTTGGGATTTTTGAGACAGTCTGTAAATATGGATTATTCAGCTAAATCATATGCAAGGATTTAGTTATGCCCTTAAGTCTTAAAGAAAGATTGGCACAAATGTATAGCTATGACTCAGTGTCAAAGTCATGACATATATATGAAAAGTTATGACATATATATGCATCTATATATCACTGAGAATGATTCATTTTTTCTCAAATTATTTTGTCTACATGTTGTTATCAAATGTGTCCCGCCCCTGGCAAAGAGGTTGGAAATGGATAATCTCCAGCATCCATTTCAAGATAAACCAGGTTATGATTCTATAATTTCACAATTTTTTTCCCCTAAATACACTGCTAAATGAAAAATTTCTTGCCCAAAATAAAATTGTATGTTCATTTTCTGGCACCAAAGTTCACAGGTAATCAAAAATCTGGAAAAACACCTTCAAGAAACCACTATGCCTTTTTTCAAAGTTAAATCACTCAAAACTTTATTCACACTTACAATATCAAGTACCTTTAAAAAAAATCATGTCTTCAAGTCTGCTTTTGAAAGCATACAGACCTGTACTAAATTTTTTTTCAGAAATAGGAGTCTGTGGAAGGCACCAAAATTTCCACCCTTGATCTGGTGAAAAGCTGCTTCTGCAATGAGGCTGACAGTAGGGAGCTGATCACTAGCCATAAAGCAAGCTGTGGAACCATGTTTGGATATTAATTTTATTCTAACTTTTCTTCTGCTTTGCCTTTGTGAACATCCCCTGACACCTTTAAGTGAATTTCTCAGGTGCTACAGACAAGTAGAGAATAAATAGGCCTGCCATATTTCTTTAAAATAGCATATATGAATATAAGCATGAAGCAGTGCCATAAACATGCCTCTTGAAATCCTCCCTGCTCAAGATAGTTAATCAGTGAAAATTCCATATTTATGAGAAGCACCATAATTTCTTTCTTCTCTTATTTCATAAGACAGAATCATAGAATGGTTTGTGTGGGAGGAGATGTGAAAACCATTTAGTTTCAACCCCTCTGTCACGGGTAGGGTAAAAGCCACAAGGCCAGCATTCAGAGCCTCATCCAATCTGGTCTTGAGAAATTTCAGGGATATAGAGTTCACAGTCTCTCAGGGCAACATTTGCTCTAAGAACTCACCTAACTATGAAAGGGATTTTTCTCTCTCTTTCAGAGATGCACACACATGTTTTCATATTTATTTGCCACGTCTTCTCTAGACTACACACCCTACTGATCTGGTTTATTTGTATGCATTCAATATTATGTCAAAAAAGCACATACAAACAGATTTATAGGAGAAAATAAAGAAAAATCTGTGCATCAGATTTCTACTTGTAAATGAAGCTCACTGTCTAGACAGTGAGGAGCAATGACACTCTTAATTAGAGCCTGGGCTTTACCCTGCTCTTTCATGTGGCACAAGAGCTCTGTTGCCTTGGAGCTTCTGCCTTTTCACACCTGCAGCTTTGAGAGCTTTTTCTCCTTCAACCCAAAGACATGGGCAGTCCAATTTTCCCTCAGTGAGAAGGACATCACCTGTGTCCCATAAAACTGTGCTGCACAGTGAGCATGGGCTGTGGCTGGTCATTTGAGGCAGATCAAGTGCTCCCAGGGGAATTCTTGCAGGCCCAAAATGCATATATTATTATACACTTATGGGAAACAGATGGGTCAGAAATAACCATCAAGTTTATTTCCCAATGCGATTTTAAGCAGATATGTGAGGATTGCTTCCACATTTCTCCATTACTGCTAATGCAAGTTGTTTTTTTTTTCTCAAAAAATAAAATCCACATGCTCTAAAATGTGGGATTTTATTATGAAATCTCAGAGCAACTTTTTGAATAATGAATCACAAAAATGGGGGTATATAATCAGAGCATTAATAATTGTTTCCTTAGTATTTGCATATTTTCCCCAATGAAATTTACTATACTTATTTCTTGTAAATTCAAATTTTAAAATGTTCATGAATATTTATTTCCTTTTTTATCTATTGTTGCAATTCAGTTGAGTTATTTTTTCTACAAACAGATAACTTGGCATTTCATTTTAGATTTTAACACCATGGAAAAACAAGCTACAATTCCTAAGCAATATACTATTATCTCATCAAAGGAAGAGAAAAATAATGAAATAAAAATCAATAAAACTCAGAAGGTGGTGACATACAAAGATAAATTAGTTTTAGATGGGTTTAGTTTCAGATTTGTCCATTTGCCTTACACAAATAATGGAAATTTCAGAAATTGAAAGAGTTGGCCCATGTATGAGATGCTCAACAGGTCTGGTATTGGGAGCTATGGTCAAGTTCTACTTGCTGAGAACTTTCAGAGGGCTTAGGAAGAAAAGTGGGCTGAATTAAAGTCCTAAATGCATCTGGAGGGAAAAGTTGCATTCGACAGTACAGAACAGTTCCTGCAGTATCCTATTTGTGCAGCCATTTAGTAAAAACATTATAGCTGTTTTTGAAAGTACTTGGGAAAAATAATGGAGAATTAGAGATGTCTCTGGCTCTTTCCCTTTTGGAAGCTAAGAGGAGGGTTCACATGCTTGCATAGCTCTGAGGACACCCTGTCACCCCACTCTGCAAGTACCTGCTCTGTCATAAACCCGAGAAAGTTTTACCTCTTCTCAAAGTCATTCCAGATTTATGGGAAGTCATACATAGAAAGGAAGCTTGGTTCTCTTGAGTGCTCAGTCCTGTTGCACAACCCCAGTTGCTATTAACTTTGGAGGAGGAAGTAACAATTTACGACAGCTACTGTTAAGTAAGGAATTTCTTAAACCTACACCTTAGTCTGGAACCAGAAATTCCAGTTCCCCAGGCAACTGAAGAAACCTCTACTGAAATTTGCCACAACACCATTGTCAGGGAGAAATGAGATTGTATTTGTTGTCTTTGCTCAGCCTTTGGAATAAAAGGGTTCTCTGGTGTCTGGAGTTTCTGCAGCTTTTGTAAATCAACATGTGAGCCATAATACACTCAATGTAATAAACACACAGGAACAAAGATCAGGTATAAAGAGAGAAGATAAAATGATGGCAAAATGAGACTCTACAGAAATTTTCAGCTTTCTAAAAATTGGTATGAAATGAAACAGTAATTCTTCAGATGGAAACTGTCCCTTTGACTGACAACAATTTGAAGAGAGTGGATATTCAAGCCCAGAAAAAGGAGAAAAGCATAAGAAGCCACTGGAAAATGTTCTCTTTCCCTTTCTCATCCCCCTGTATGAATTTATTTTTCTCCATTCTTTTCCTCCTCTTCCCTTGGGAAATAAGATCTTTTTCTGTCAGCCATGTGAAGTGTAACACTGACTTTGAGCTATAATGAATAAAGATATAGGAAAATGGAAAGAGACAATGAAAACAAGGGATAAGTTTTGGGTGAAACACTGATTGACTTCTATAGCTCCTTATTTCTCACCTTCAACTGTAATTAGCTAAGGTGACTAGCTCAAACATAAACATATACAACACAGAGGCCTATGCCCAGTCAAATGAATCCTCTCATGGCAAACCATAAGGCTCAGCAAAAACACAACATCTGAAAAGGAAGAAATGCAGTTTACTGACATTTATGGTCTTGCTTTTTAAAAATCCTAGCCATTCTTTTCAATTACAAGGAATCTCATTTTTATTTGCCAGCTATAACACCTACACGAAAATCGACACCTTGTATAAGTCTTGCCTAAGATGTTTGACAGGAAGGCTCCACTGATAGTTGAGAAGGTTCAGAATGGTTTTTTGAATTGAAAAATGGAGCAAAACATCAATGTAAGTGGTAGGAGCCTGAATGAGTGATCAGACATCTTCATTTTCAATTCTTACATTTCCTATTCAAAAATTTCTAAGGTAAAAAAGAAACTAATATTCTGCTCAACTGTAACCTCAGAACTTAAAACACCTAGGGGTTTGGTTTGGGTGTTTTGGGGTAGTTTTTCTGGGATTTTTTTTTTTTTGCTGATGTTTTTGTTTTTGGGGATTTTTGGTTTTTTGTTTGGTGGTTTTCTTTATTTTTGCATTTGCTCCAGAGATTATTCAGAGCTCTCAATCAGGTCAAAGAAGAAGGTGGAACAGCTGGACAATGGCCTGAGCACTAACTTTAGCCATGCACATCAGTTAACCATTAACACAATACCTTGCACAAATTTGGCCTGTTTCATTTACCACTCTTCTGGAGAATCCCAAACATGATCAGGGACTAGAGTGAGAGAGGTGCTGTTTCCAGTGAGCAATGTGGATAATTGTACTGTATTTTCCATATTTTACCCAAAAGCATCCTAGTTTTGTTTGTACCTCCTGAAAGGTACATAAATCACTTATTTAATTCAATTTTTTCTTTCCTTTAAAAATATGTTAAAAAAAGAAAATGTGTTTTTGCTGAAGGTGCAGCTTGGGAAATCCCCAAACATTTCTGAGCTCAAAGCTCTCAATATTGCATTTAAGAGGAAACAAGCTGGTAGGTTTTGAATCTTACTCCTCTTAATTAAAAATGACATTAATTTAATTTTTTAATATCTTCTCTTTAATTTTTAAAACTCTTTGTCTAATTTCTAAGTTTCCAAGAGTTATAGTAATGTCCTGTTTTCCAAGTAGTGACAAATGTACCCATCTGGTCTGCTGTTAGAAAAACTTCAAATTTTTCATCTCTGCAGCTTTAACTGGTCATTCTGATTAAAAAATATTCATTTTATGGGCTAAATAAACCACTTCCTCTGTGTCATTTTGTTAAATCAGCATTATCATCCTTTTAATGAATCAAATATCTTGATGACACTATTTAGAGCAAGCTTTCTTTTTAACTTTTTAAAAATAGGAAATGTATTGTTCCTTTGTCCAACTCCAATTGCTGGGTGATAGTTGCCATGTAATGTAGTACTTAGGCACTAAAATAAATAAGCAAAACCCTATACTTCCTACTGATTGTCTGATCACATGGAAGGCATGAAGGAGGGTCAGAGTTTCAGCATGATCAAAGAGTAAACTGTTGAGCTTATAGGCCAATGAAGCTAAGAAAGTAAATATTTGAGAGCAATAAAAACACCTTTTATTCAGGTGCAGAAATAATAATAATGACGTGAATAAGATAAATTACATGATGATAGTTGGTTCATGCTTAGAAATACAGGCAGTTATCTGGTGTATAAAAGCTGTCATATCCACAATGCACAGCACAACACTTAAATGAGATGAAGCTATGCTGTTACCCCATTCCTGCCTTTAACAGGTGGGGAGCTCATAGTAACTCCCAGCATAAAGAATCACAATATGTATTAATGAAATCCAATCACCTTTTGGGAAGGAGACACCATTTCTCACCAGGGCAAGCACATACTGTGTGCAGAAAATAGTGCAAACACTACACATCATAAAAAGAATCTTAAAAACCAGCAATTTGTTTTGTTTAGTAAAACACCAGCTTTTTTTCGCATCATTAATAATCAGTCATAGAAACATATAGTCATACAGTTAGAGAATGGTTTAGGTTGAAGAAATCCTCAAGATCATTTTTTCCACCCTTGTGGTGGGCAGGGACACCTTCCACTATCCATGACTGCTCTAAACTCTGTCCAACCTGTTTTGAGCACTTCCAGTGATGGGGCAGCCACAGCTTCTCTGGGCACCCTATGCCAGGGCCTCATCACCCTCAGAACCAAGAACTTCCTCCTAACACCAAATCTAAATCTACTCTCTTTTAGTCTGCATCCTATCCATGTTTCTGTCTTGTCTCAGTAATTTGGTGTTCTTCAGAGTCTCTCACTTTGCTACTGCTGCAGATAACAGTATAAACTTGGATATAGAGTTTAAGCCATATCTTAACTATTGAATTTTTATTTAGTAGGACAAACTTTTTTTTCTCCTGAATGCTTGAAATATTTCCTGAGTTTTGATCCCTGTTGGAGCCCACAGCTCTAGTAAATCAATCAAATTGGTGTTCTGCAAGTAGCAGGTCCTACACTTTGGCCACATCTCAAAGGTCTTTTCAACCTAAATTATTCTGTAATTCTATGAATACTCTAGACTCCACACAGGACCTTTATAGCATTTAAGAGTTATAAAGAACAAAGGAGTGTCAAGGTTCACTTCAGTCAAGTCTATTTTGCTGTTTTATGCTCACCTTTAATTTCTATTCAGATTCCCAATTTATTATTAATATTGTTAATAATATTGTGCAACACGTCACACTCCTCTGTGAGTCAATGAATGTTGGTCTCAAAAAATTGTGCTCAAGCAATTTAGGATATTTGCTTTCACTCCACAGATATGTATCTGATTTTCCAGGGTTTGTCCAGATGTCAGTAGATTCCTGACAGCATCTAAATTTCTAGGAGGGCCTTACTATGCAGTCCCTCTCCAGACAACAGAAAAACCCCAGAAGCTGGAAAACACAAGCTCAGGTGAAGACACCAGCATCAGAAGACTCAGGTGAGACTAAGGAACAATGATCTTCCTTCAATATACCCTGAATATCTTATGAGCACAAGGACATTTTGAGGATAGAGAAAAGTGCATCACACAAAGGTCAGACAAGGTGAAACACTTTTGTGTCTGTAGCCCTAGATGTCTGTTCTTCACACCATCCTTCCCTGAAATTCCTCAGTCTACAGAACACAGCAGAAAATCAAGAATAACTCATATAACTTTCAGTAGTGTTGTAGACCATGGATATGCCATTCTTATCCATGTCTTTCAATATTAGGGATGAGGTCTTTTCATAGATCTGTTTACTTTATTTCCCAAATCCAATAACTGAGTGTGAAGAGTTTCAAAGCACAAGATAAATGTGTCTGGGCCACAGAACTAATGTCAACTGGAAAATAACTCCTCTACCTGCATCATTAACACTTAATGTGTTGGATAATTCTGAGTGCACCTGAAAGATAATAAAGAAGTGTCAGTATTATTCATATATTTTAATTGCTTCCATTAGCATTTTTTTTCCATTCCTGAGGGCAAAATATTATCACTTCATTGATTATACAGTGGATACAGGAGAAATAATAGTACAGAATCAGATATTCTTTTAACCACCCGTTGCCATTCTATGGCTATAAGCAAAAGTATAACTTGGCAATAAAACCTATTTACTGTTAAAATTAAAATTGCTTTTAACATTTTTATGGCATGCAAACAATTAAAATAATTCTATCAGGTAGCAGCTGCTCTTTCACACTTGTGGAAAAAGAATGAAGAGAAAAAGACTGTAGAACAATTAAAGTCAGGTAACTTATTGTTCCAAGAAATGTGTCAGTTCTCTGTAAGGGGTGGGTGTAACAATAATGGAGGTAGGGCTAGTATGATAAGAGGGTGTTCAACTTGGTGGTCCTTATGTGCGCCTTCCAACTCAAGATAGTTTATGAATTTAGGAAATAATTAACTCAGTTTTGTAATACATGTATTTTTATCTAGCCAAATAAATTTTGTGGTAACACCATGATATCTTCTGGATTAAGTTATTAGGCAAAATAACATTTGGGTTCTCAGTTTGATGGTAACATGCCACCAGTGTCTTACTTGTTGAGTCAAATTCATTATTCTATTATCTCTGATGGCATTACTATTTTCACAACATAAAGCTGGCTCCTAAGAATTCCATCATAGAACCAAAGCCCTGTGTTCCTGACCCTTCCTGTCTGCCAGTGGACAGGAACAGGATAAACATAAACTGTGTGCAACAAACCTGTCGCTATAACCAAGCAAAACACAAGGCACACTGTGTTCAAGCAGCCTTTTCCTGCTGAAGGACATCCATGAACACTTCATCTAATGGAGATCATAAAATACTAGATGAATGAGAAGGGTACTGGAAAAATTAAATCCCATAACTCTATAATGCTTAGAGAAATGACAAATTATAGAATCTTAGAATCCTATACTGGTTTGAGTTGGAAGAAACCTTAAAAAACATCTGATTCTAATGCCTTGCCATGGGCAGGGACAACTTCCACTAGAACATGTTGCTCAATATCCTATCCAACCTGGCCTTGAATTATTTTACCTGGGTTTACTTATTTTACCTGCTACTTGATAATATTAAAATTAACAAATATGTTTTACTTTTAGAACAAAAAAATACTTTTAGGAAAAAAGTGACAGTGCAATTCCAGATCTTTCTAGTGCTCCTTAATTTATTTTTCCCTAAATGCCTAGTAAGAAACCAAAGCAATCAACAGCACTGATTAAACCTGAGTTGTGTCCTTATTCCATGCAAAAAACTATTTACTAGTTTGAGTTGATACACAGATTTTCTGTTTTCTTCCACTCTCTCCTTTGGAGAGGTCAGTCAGTATTTATGTATCCTAGGGTTCTGTTTCCCAGGGAAGGTGCCACAGTCCAAGACTGACAGACTAAATAAAGAATTAGGACAACTCTCAGCACATGGTAGGATTATGAGTGCTGTCCTGGGCAGGGCCAGGAGTTGTGCATGATGACCCTTCTGACTCATGGTGTCCTGTCATTCTGTGGCACTGTCCCTGCACCAGGGGGCTGTGGTGCATTATTGGATCTCAGTTCCATTACTGCCACAAGTACGCAGCTGCTGTGGGAGCTCCCCAGCTTTGTGCACAATGACGGGAGAAATTGGTGTCCCTGTGTTTGTGGGAATGGGCTGAGAGAGGTTGAACCTTATGCTCAAAAATATCAGGAAAGCTGTGAATGGGCTGGTCTGACTCAAAGCTGTATCAAACCACCAATTTCTTTTGCCGTTAATCTTGTGTCCTTGAGACAATTCATCTTCGCCTGGTAAACTGGGCAAAAGCAATCTCTGCATAAGGCTGCAATTTGATCAGTTTTGCTGGCATAGCATGTGTTCACACTAATGTTGAATCAATGCTCTCTGATTTAGTGATAAGCTACAGTAAGGCAGACTGAAATTCAGGATTCAGAATCTGAGATTGTGACAAAATACCTCGTTTTTCTTTTAGCCAGAACCCACCCCAAATAATGCTTGCATTGAATTGTCCACTAAATCTGTCCAAACGACAAACATGTTAAAACCAGGAAAATTCTAATGACTTTGTTGTTTCATTAAGCTGATTGTCTGCACCTGATTCCATTTTAAAATTAATACCTATATATTAGGGTTTTTTTCCTTACACACAGTAGGGATGAAACAGTTTGAATTATGTAAAATAAATGTATGGTCATAAAATGTAATAATCCATTACAAAACACTTTCATTTTTCATTTTATTACCATGTTCAAATAATTATTGACCTTTTTTTTGCTAACCTGAGCAAATAGACATTCACAGAAATATTGCATTCCCTTTGTATTATGATTGCAATAATGAAGAAGGGTAAATCAACCTCCTCATACTGTATTTGCATTAAATATTGCACTTGCAGCAGATTAAAAATGAAACCAGAAACCCTATTTTTGATACATCTATTATAAATTATTGCATTTCCCAGCAGGGAACTTCAGTTTTGGGAGCCATATGCTACAGCTATTTGGTGCTATTTTTGCACGTGACCAGCAGAAAAATAATGCAATAAATGTGTGCTTCTTCAGAGACACTTTGAGAAATGTAGACATTTGTTTAAGCACCCCAAACTCAACATTTTCTGATTACAAGCTATGAGATATGACTGTGATTGATGCAGGTATTAAAATGAGTTTCTTCAGATAGTTTCTGGTTTTGCCTTCTTTGTTCTTTCCATTGTATTAGTTGGGTAATATCCCTCCAATACCTCCTCAGAAGGTAAAATTTTGGTGAACAATATTAACCTCTTTAGTGTAGTATCCTGAGGAGGAGTTTTTTACAGTACTGCAGCTAAATAAGTGTAATGGTTTTTCTTGCCAAGAGCTCTTGATCTGGGCATTTTATAGCAGCCCAATTTAAAAAGCAGATTTTTCTAACCAAATTATATTTCTACCTTTTGATGAAAATGGTGAGCTATAATAAAGAAAAGACACCCTGGATTACTTATTAAAGAATCCAGATGCACAAAGGAGACAATATAAACTTTTTTAATTTGTTCTGCTCTGCAAGAAAGTGCTTCCCTACATACCCTTTCTACATCTTAACTACCTTCTTTGATCATACATTAAAAATTGGAAGCATCACATTAATTGCTCTCAGAATAAACAAGGATTAAACCAAAAGTAATTCTCTATGTCAGACCAAATATCTACTTAGCCCCAAAGCTGATGGTGTCTGATTACAGACGTGAGAAAAGGAAGAATATGGTGATTGCCATCCCAATAACTTAGTCTCCCAAATTATGAAAAAAAAACATGCTTGCTTTAATTCAATAACTGCTTTACAAAACAATTTGAGACTAGGCTAAACCCAAGTATGTAGAAATGCTGGGGCCTCTACAGTCAAGTCTAACTTAAACTGATAAGTCTTAGTGCATTTCACTTTTCGGTTTCTGAGGTATGAAAATAAAATATTTAAATGTTTATTCATTGTCATTACTCAGATATTTTCTTTTAGATTGGTCTTAAATTATAAAGCTGAATTCACATGCAAGCTTTAACATGTCTATCCATATTTAATTTTTATTCTGTTACCTTAAAAAGTCCCATTATTTTAGTCTACCCAACAGAATGGACTTTTCATTCTTCTGATCTGCTCCTGTCTTTCCTGATCAGGGATATACAAGTTGTGCTGGAGCAGGACTTACTGGTCCTTTGTGCAAAAGATTTAATTCCTTTTCATTGGGAAGGTCTCCCTCTGGCCATGGATCAGCTCTGCACAAGATTAACTGCTTGATTGGTTTAGAGTAAAAATCCTGTCAAAATTAATTAAAAAAGAACTAGTGTACTTAATACTACCACAAATGCACCATGATCACAATAGGCAGTTACAAAGATAAAGCTTACAGTTATAAAACCATCACCAGACTGAGGACAGGTACTAGGATTGTAAATAGCTCAGCAAAAACCTTTGCATTATACTAAATTTGGAATCATTAACAGTATTAGCAAGAACTAAAAGGGAAAAAAATGCAGCATAGATAAGGCAAATTATCTGATAGATAAATTATTCTCTGATACAGAAATAATATGATGAAATTAAGATTGAAAAAAATATGTTGACAGATATAGTAAATGAAGAGAGGAAATGTATTAATTCAAAGCTATAGAGTAGGATTATATTTTAGTTCAGTGAAAATGTTTTTTCTTCTTATACAGCTATAATTGTGCATACAAATTTCACTATTCCAGCCCAAATATTTTGATTCCACCAATCCAATCTGCAATAAAATTGTTAAGTACAGAAATATCTTTCAGGATAGACATATATATTTCAGTAATTAAACAGGAACAATCCTTCCATTAGGCTTTGTGAAGGTACCTCTACTGAAAGCTTTCAGCAGCAGGATTTTTTTGCATAGCAAGACGTGCAGGACCCACTCTGGAACAGCCTGCTCCTGAAGGACTGAGCCCTGTGGGAACTTCTGTTGGAGCAGGAGGAGCATGTGATGAGGAAAGAACAGCAGAGATAAGGAACACAGTCCCATTTCCCCATCCCACTGTGCCTCTGGTGGAGAGGAGGAGGGAAGTAAGCCATGAATTTGAGCTCGTGAGAAAGTGAGGTTATGGTGGGTGGGAAAGGTATTTTAAGATTTCAGTATATTTATTATTGACCTAATCTGATTTGGTTATATTTAAGTAAATTTCTCTGGTTTGAGTCTGTTTTGGCTGTGACAGTAATTGGTGAGTAATGTCTCTTTTCCCTTATCTCAACCCACCAGTCTTTCATTCTGTTTTCTCTTCCCTGTCCAACTGAAAAAAGGAGTGACAAAGCAGCATGGGTGGGCACTTGGTATCCAGCCAGGGTCAGCCTGGCACAAGATGTTTTATTAAAGCCCCTATGTAATTTCAATTGTTAGCAACAGCCTTACACAGGTGCTAGCACTCTGAATACAGGGAAAAAAATTTAAAGACTGAAAGCATTATCTATATGCATTATCCCCACAATCTACTTTAATTGAGTGAAGTGAGCAGATCTAAAAATGAAGATGCACCATTGTAACTTGAATAGGTTCTTTCAAAAGTCTTATTTTCTTCTGTTATCAAAAATCTGAATTATGAGTTCAAATTAGCATAGCTTCAGCTCAAACTTTGAAGTTCCCACAGTCTTCACTCTGTTGATCATGCTTACAGTGGATGCAAAACACTTGCATTCCTTTTTGTGCTGATGCCTGACAGAAGGGCAGAAAGTCAAGTCAGTATTTATTCTTGTTTCTTTTCCTTTGCAGGAGAGGTTGATCAGCATTTATGTCTCTGAATGTCTCATGTTAGGTATTTAGGGGGCCAAGTAGTACTTCTGGTTGGTGACACTGGGATCATCTTAAGGAGAAACTGGATTCTGGAACTGATTAATTCCTATTCCTACCTTTTAGCTCTTCTGTATGATAGCAGAGTTTATATGATAGAGGTTTAAAACTAATGAATCAACACAGCACAGAGACTTTTTGTTGGTTTGTTAGGATTTTTAAGTGGTTTTTTTGGGTCTGGGCTAGTTTTAGAGTTATTCGTCTCTCAAAGAATTGCTGGAATGTACTGAGGAAGAATTAAGGTTCTGAGATTATAGAAAATAAAAATTTAAAAGAATGAGGATTGATTAGAACATTGTAACTAGATTCAGCATGTCTTTTAAACCCACTAAATTGCCTGTTTCTTTAAACTAGCCCTTTCTCTGCTGTAACAAAGGACAAATATGCCTCATTCTCTTTATCTTTGTTTTATCATCCATTGCTGACAGGAATCATAAAATCACTGAGCTGATAGCATTAGCAGAGCAAGGCTTGCACATGACTCAAAGTTAATGCTCCTATAGCTCATACCACTTTGATGTAATTAATTACATATCATTTTTCTATAGTATTAATTGCAGGTTTTCTGTCAAAAAACTGGGGAAAAAAGGAAAAAGTAAAGGAAGCTCTTCTGTCCCCTGAAATGAAATTATGCTATCATGGAGAAGAATAAGACTGCTGCAATTTCTATCCATTAGCATTCTGTATGTTTTGATTTTTAATGTGACCTTTTCTATTCAAAATAAAATGGATTTTCCTCTATATACAACAGACTTGAGGAATGTAAATTACTTATATCAGTGATGCAAAAAGAAAGCCTTGCAAGTTGAGTAAATGAACTCTACAAGGGAACGACAAAACAATAACTTATTAGGAAATTATTTAAAGGCCTTAACCTCTTCTGTTCTAAAAACAGTTAATAAATGTCTTTTAATACCAGGCTGTTTAGAAGAAGGGTTGCTCCATTTTGCTCTCTCTCAGATGATTTAGAAGGGTTTCTTAGACTAGTTTCATATTTCTAATTTCACCCTTAGCAACAAGAGTCATGAACTTTTCTAGAGTGATGCTATGCCTTCCTTCTGGTCGAAAATGTTTATGAGCTGTCATTCATTAAATTAATTCCAGATATTTTTAGTCTTCTCTTAATCTACTGATTGGGAACCTTACATTTAAATATCTTCATGTATTTGAAAGTTTTTTAAAATGTTAATTCAGAGCTTTGAAACAAAGTCAGATCAGATTAATCTAAAAATGGGTATTTTTAGTAATTACATTTCTAGATGCCATTATGTAAATATCTGAATCCCTCTAAATTGCTGGGGTTTTTTTTTGGATGTCTTTAGTTCTTTGATGGTTTCTTTTCTTTTCTTTTCTTTTCTTTCTTTTCTTTTCTTTTCTTTTCTTTTCTTTTCTTTTCTTTTCTTTTCTTTTCTTTTCTTTTCATTTGGATTTTCCTTTGTTCACTTCCTTCTTGGTAGATTATTTTTTGGAAGCAAAAATATCCCTCTGAGATGCATTTGCATATTAATATGAGAAATATTGGTCAGCTAGCTGTCAATTTTGGTCCATTAGCCATGTTATGCCTCATCTATTGTAGGTACAGTAATGCTTCATGCATTATTAAAATGTTAATATTTTGTAGTAGGAAAGAAAAATAGAAGGTTTTCTTTCTCCTGACCAAATATACATTTAAACATTTTTTTTTTAAACCAACTAAATAGATTCGTTGATTTGATTTGAAATTTTGATATGGGTAAAATGACAGAAGTTACTTTAGAAAAACTACCAGGGCCCCTTGAGGAAAGCATATGTTTCAATACATTTTAGGATCTAATTTTTTAACTAAAAATGTTTTTGCAATTTCTTAATTTTGATCCATGAAAGTTGAGAATTGAAATAACTGTGATAAATACCTCAATATTTCATTCATCTTTCAAGAAGCCAGACTCCTTCCAAAATACAAAGATAGACATTGACAGCAATAATAACTGAAACATAGCCTTATTTTCATTATATTGTCCATTGATTCTTTTGTGACTGTGGTTTAATTTGTTACTCATTTCTTATTTCATATAAAATATAGTGCAAAGGCTTATAGATATGATATATTGAATAAAAAATCTTCTGACATGTATATGTCATTAAATTAGAAAGTGGCAACTTGGCATTTGTAAATCATCTGAGTTTTAATACAAATACAGATCACTCATTTGTGAAAGGTCTGTTGGACAGCCACAGCTATCACTCTTTGTATTCATCAGCCTCTAACTTTAAATGCTTTTGGTGTCAGATCTTTCAGTCTGAGTTGTGAGTTTCTGGTTCCAGCAGTGGAGAAGAAGTTAATGACTTGCTGAATTAGTCAGGGTATATTTTAGATATTAAGGCCAAACAGCTTTACATAAGCATAGGCTGGTTTATTTCCATCTTTTAAAAAATGACCTACATACGTCTTCCAAAAGTAAATAGATGCTGCCTGAATTCAACCAATTGAAACTACAGCCTCAATTTTATTTGATTTAACATAATAGATATTAAGACCTTTTAATGTCTAAAGATTTAAAAGTAAATGAGATTAAGTCTTCCTGATTTACATCAAATTAGGATTAATTAAAAATCTGGGCTCTGAGAAGCATATTTCTAGGTTTTGCTGATATCTATCTACATATGCCTACCTGTTTTAGGCAGGCATATTTAGCTTGCTATCTAATGGAAGAATGCAGAGAATAAAAGGCCAGACTTTTTTCAGAAAAAAAAAATGCTGTTTCAATTAAATGTAAATTAAAAACAAAATTACCCTGAGGGTGCTTGTATGCTCCATTCTCTCTGTCCTTGAAGAAGTCAAAAACTTGACTAAACATAACCCTGAGCAGTCCTCTGTACTTGTACCCACTCCTGGCAGCAGGTTGATCCTGGTGACCTCTGAAGGCCCTTCCAGCCTGTGGGATTTTGTGCTGCTGATTCCTTATCGATTTTTAAATCACAGGTCAAACAAGATTAAAATGAAGAAAAGAGTTTACCATTTATTATGACCATGATATGACCATGAACGTCCTCCATGTACACTTATGGTGGAATGCATGTGTGATATAGGGATTCAATGATTTTATAAACATAAAAAATCAACAAAATTGACAAGAATCCCAAGTTAGAAACAGTTGATTAAGTAATTCCCCTCTTGGTTCAATCAAGGCTCCCCTTTTCTTTCTAGCCCCACATTGTTTAGGTGACATGGCCTTGCTTCACTGGAGAAGCAGGAATAGAATAGGATTCCAGGAATGTGTTTGCCTAAAAAAGTACTGAAGCTAGCTAAGAAACTACGTAACAATACAATAAGAGTTTACAAAGCTATGAATATATGAAAAAGCAAAATTCTCTTTCACATAAGTCCAGTGGGAAGTTTCTGTACCAGTGAATTTCAGGTGTTGGGAGGTCCACGCCAGGGAAATAAATGATGACTGTGGAATTTTCATGTTCACATGTTAACAATGCTTTTCCTATGAGCCACATGAAGGAAAATTATTTTGGACTAACCCTACTTGTCCTTGCCTATTTGTTTTGTATCAACTTTTATCTAGCAGAATTCATGTTTCCTTCCTACATACTCCTGTGTTTTTCCCTTTGTCTTTCATTTTTGTGAAGAGAACAAGACTTACACATACTTAAAAGGAACCTATTCAAGAATAAGGAGATATAACTTAGATTCACAGCCAGGTTGAAATGTGATGATGAATCCATTTTGTGTTGAAACCAAGAAATTACAGACACTAATTCCTTCAACTCTGAGCTTCTATTTTACTGCATCTAAGTAGGTTTGAACCTGTGACATTTAATATAAATTTTGTAAGCATCTCTGTTCATTTTGTACTATATGGATAAAAAGAGATACACTGTAATAGCTCGAGGGATTTCACAGTTATGCCTGACTTCACAAAGGAACTTACTTTCTTATTCTCATTTATTTATCAGGAGTCCTCCCACAGAATTCAATGCAGTCACAACTAAGGAAAAAATGCATATATATTCCATCTAAATTGTTTCAGTCCATCATGTTTCAGAACTGAGAAATCAGCTGCATGACAAACTGCAGGAAAAAGAGGGGAAAGAGTGAGGAGGGAAATTGTAGCAGATTACAACACTTTGATAGTTAAATGAATAGGGAAATTATGCAGGAGTATAGGATATATATGTTAACTTTTTAATCTTGTTAAGAATAAATTCCAAAGAAAAATACATTTAATACATGGCTATTCCCATGCCTCTTAAATGATCCTAAAAGATATGGAAAAATCTGAGACATGAAGAAAAGCTTGGGGCATACCTCTCTCTAACTCCATGAACCAGCACCATTCCAAGATATGGTAGTTTTGGGTTATGGCCTGTGGTCTCAAATTCATGCATTTAATCTCATAATTATAATAATTCTAATAAAAATTAATAAGTCATATCTAAAATACAAAATAGAAATTAAAAGCTCTTAAGTAATGTAAAAATGTAGGTTAAATAATCTAGACTCTATTTTTCTGTTGGTCTGTGTTTGGGTTGATATTGGCTGAAACCCACAAAGACCACATAAACACACCCAGACTCATTTCTGAAGCTTCCACCAGAGGCCTGGCTATGATCAAAAGAGTGCAAAACTCCCCTCACCAGAGGAGGTCCTTGGGCATTCCCACCTGCATCTGGGTTTATACTAATCCACTGGAGTTTGTGTTTTGTGAGATTCCCAACTCTGCTCTCAGTGGGTCAAGATATTTGATCATCACTTTGTTCAGAGGCAACAGTGAAGTCTTCTTGTAAATACATGGATGGTGATTGCATATATTGCTACCCTTCCTTCCTTCCTTCCTTCCTTCCTTCCTTCCTTCCTTCCTTCCTTCCTTCCTTCCTTCCTTCCTTCCTTCCTTCCTTCCTTTTCTTTCTTTTATTTCTCCCTCCTCCATTCTTTTCCCCTTTATTAAGTGATATTTTACGCTTTCATATTGTCATATTACTACAGACAATAATAACCAAAAATAGCTATACACCTGCTCTCCATTACAACCAAATTATAAAATAAACACTACAGATATAGATATATTTGCAAACACCAATCATTCAGTGCCTTTCACTCTAATCAGGCTCAAGGGATTAATTAACAAGAACCTGGGTCATCCTTGTCTCCAGGAGCAGGTCATAACACCAGTTACCCTCATGGGCAGGAGTGACTTGTCTTGGAGCACTCTCCATACCACCTCAGGCTGCACTGAGATCATAGAAATGCTTGTTAGGACTCAGCCTTGATGAGTAGCACCTTGGCTGGTCAGCACCAACATCCTTGATGAGCTCAGCCTTGGCCAGCAGTGCATCCATCTCAGAGCTGGACAGCACTGGATCCATCAGATATTGGGAAAACTTCAGCAGCTTCTCATAGTAGTCTCCCCTCACACAAGGACCTTGTCATGAGAGCCCAATAAAATTTGTCTTCTATACAACAGGAACTGAGGATAACCTATATCACCTTCCAGCAAGAAGAGATGACAGATTTCTAACAGATGACAGGTTTTGTTTTATTTTCTTGTTGTCAGCTCAAATTTAACCGTGTATGAAGCTATTTACAGAGTTAATGCATCTTTTTTCCATTTGAACTTGTACTCATATTTTTGCTTTTCCCCTATACATTTATTGGATATCAGCAGGCCTCATTAAAAAAATGACAGGTTAATAATAAGGCAAGATAGTGTTTCATTGCATCACTACCCAGGGAATATATATGTTGATTTCAGTTTCCTTGTTTTTCCCAGATGCTATAATAATTACACAGATTATTCACAAACCCTACTGTTTTTTTAACAGACTGCTCAAAGTTTAGCAGCTAATTGTGGCAGAGACACAGGCTTTCACAGGGGCATCTAATGGTTCCATTGAGAGTGAAATATCATATTCTACTACAACCAGTATCAGGAATTCAAACACTTTTATGAATTAAATGTAGTTTGGCCATACAATACAACCACTCCTGACCAGAAACTACACACTTGGGTGCATTTTAACGTACTCCTGTTTCCAGTACAAAGTGACAATCCCTTTCCATCTACTCTAGCCCTCTGTGCCCATTAGAATGGCCACTGGTTTTGTACACACTTGCACTGGTATATGTTGCGTAGTGAGACCTGATCATGTAAGAAACAAACAAACAAATAAGCAAAAAATGGTGAAATTATTTCTCTGGGCCACTGTATTGGGAACTCTTGGTAAGTCTTAGCCAGAAGAGCAGTTCACTAAGTAAAGGGACATGAAGTGACACAGGACACTCTTTGAGAGTTGTCTCTTTGGTTGGCAACTAAATCCAGCTATGCATTTCCTCCACACCTGCAACACAATGTGTCTTTTTGCATGATTTTCTCAAAAACTTTCATTTTCTGATTGAAACTTTCACCTTCTGAGTGGTGGTGAGTTTACTTTTCTCTTTGTTTAAGACCAAATAGATAGTGTAGGGATTTATTAGATGACAAAATATTTTAGTTACAGATCTGTGTGAATTTTATGGAATAAAATCTTTCTTGTTAAAAACAGGTCTAATGTCCTTGTAGAGAGAAGCAGGGTGAAACTAGTCGTCTGTTATGTCATAAACAGAGCTCTTTGCCATAGCAAAGAAAAAATATTGTGATAGAGATTGCTGGGCTGACATCTTGCATAAGTGTCTGAAGTGGACCATAAAAGCCAAAAATTTTGCATACTGGGATTTTGCTGGTCCAATGCAGAATGGAGAGAACAGCTCTGATAATAAAGGTCTGTAAACTTAACAGTTGCTCCTGCAGACCATGATTTCAAACCCCATGTCCTGATTAGTGCTGCATAATATGTTATATGTTATGTTCTAAGAGCAGGTTGCCTTTTTCCTGCTCCACTAAAAAATTAGATTAACCATCCAACCAATCACACTATGATCATGCTGTGAGGACAAGCTAGTCAAAATTCTTTTTCCACTGAAGCTCTGTTGCATGAGGCTGGGGAAAGGAATCTATGACAGGCCCTCAGAGCATGTCTGTACTATAAACAGTTCTGCTTAAGCTACTCTATTTTCTGATGATAATGAGAAGTCAAAGGGGTACCAGGGACAAAAGTATTTTTCAGGTTCTTCTGCAAAAAACTTAGCAGAAAGGTAAAAAATAACTCAGTTTCATGTTCCAAATCAAATATCTCCCCCAGGTCTGCAACAGGCACAACATTTCTGCGTGCTGCTGAAGACCATTCTCTGTCTCCAGGAGCATAACCTTCATTTTATTACATCTGATGCAGCCCTGGACCCCGCACGTTTCACAGTCAGCTTCCTGGCAGGGTAGGCATCCTGCCAGAGACCTGCTCTAATTCCTTGCCCTCTATGAATTAGCAGACATGGGTGTGTTTGAGATTGTTCAAGTGGTGCATCTAAAATACCTGTCCTGTTACACTATGACATGAAATAACTTACACACAGATGTTAGATGTAAGAAAGGGAAGAAAAGAACTAAAAGAGAGATTTTATTTTCTGACTCCACAACATATAGAATCTCAAAAGTGACAGTGGATTGGAGGGTGAAATTGGCACCTCTCCAACCACACTGGTCAAACTAACATTTTATCAATTTTCTCTGCCTACAAAGAAGAATGCAAAACAATCATTATTTACATGAACATGTGAGAGAACTCTAGAAGAAATATGTAAACATCAGAAGGCATAGAAAACTTTTTTAAGAATTTTAAAACTCTCAAAAGAACGCGGTGACACCTGTCCTGAATTCTAATTTCCTCTTATGTTGATCATGACAATCACAATCAACTGAGAATGAAAAAAAAGATTTTGTGACTCAGATTCAGAGTGCTGAAATAATTTCTAAGTCTCCAGAGAAAGCCTTCACAAAAGATATAGCTTGTGCTCTGTAATAGTTAAAAGAAAACCAAAATAACCAAAAATAACCCCCAAAGGCATTAACATAAGTGTAGTTATATCTATGGACTTCGTTGAAATTTGAGAAATCTGTTTGGAAGGAATGGCCTGTATTTTTTTCTAGAATCTTATTCTTGAACATGTGCTCCCAGACAGTGCTGGAAAACCTCTATAGCACAAGTGTGATACCAAAGATGGAAAGGACCTATGCTGAATGATAAACTGTAAATGTTTAATAATATTTAACTGTGAATTTACCTGTGTGACAAATTACTTCCTTCTGATTCTCCAGCCCTGTCATATGTGAATAGGACAACCAGGTTCTAGGTTATGACAATAAGAAAGGAGACAAAAGGTGAGTTCATCCAGCGTTGTAGACACCTTTTACCTGATACTAAAATCATGAAATCTAACAAGGATGCTTTGGAGTCAGAACATAACTTTTCCAGGGCTTTTCTCATGCAAAAGGATCAAGTTTGCATTGCAGCTACAACTCAAGGCTTTGATGCATTCCATCATAGGTGGATAGCATACTATCTTTGGAATTTAAATTCCCCAGCAAATGCGATTCCATTCAATAAAAATAATTTGAGGAAATTTCTTGGCTGAGCATGTAAGCAAGTAGTCACACACAGGTAATAGGATTGTAGAAGGCTTACTTTCCTGGAAAAAAAAAAAAAAACCAAAAAAACAAAACAAACAACAACAACAAAAAAAAACCACCTTCAAATTATTTCAGAATGCCTACAGTCAAAATTGTTTTACTGAGCTACCTGAAAATGAAGTTTGAACAGCATGTGGATGGTAAAACAAAAGCCAGTGGCAAAACTACATTGATTTTTTTGAGAGTTAGCTACCTAAACTTTGTAGATGTTTTCATAAACACTAGATGATTGATTGGATTTTTGGGATTCCTAAATACACATGTAGATTTTGCTTGGAAAAACTGTACATCAACACAAGTATTACCTAATGCTGTCTTAATTTTTGCAGTTTATGTTTTTATGTGTTTTTAGCTTTTCAGAAAGTTGTGGATCCCTGATATGCAAATATTACACTTCTTTCCCTCAACTCCTTTCTTTCCAAATAAAGTTGTGAACCTTTTTGGCATACAAATTAGAGCATCATAATTATATTTTTGCTAAGTAAATGACAGCTGATGAGCTACAAGCAGGTGTACATTAAAAGATGCAGAAAATAAACCACCAGTGTGCTGTTATTATTTTTAGTTGTGTAAACTGTGGAAGTGTGTGTACAGGGGAGAAGAAGGAATGACTAATAATTAAGATAATATTAAAGGATGCTTCTGTGCCCCTGTTTAATAAGTTTATGAAAAACCTTGTTTTCCATCAGTACCAAGGTGAGGAGAGAGAAATCTTTGAACTCTGCAGAATCTAAATATATAGACCAAAGAAATCACTTAGAATTTATTAATTGTCCCTAGTCAAGCTTTTTTATTTCTAAATATTTTAGGAGTTTTTTTGTGTTTACTATATAAAGTGCAGGATCAAGAGGTTTGTAGATTTTCTAGAACCCAAATTTCCATGTCAAAGTGTTAGTATTGAGTTTCATAGCTTTTATTTGCATTGCAGTAGTTTGTAAAAGTCTAACACACAAAGTCTCACACTATTTGGGGTGTGTTAGATGATTTTCGGAATAATCGGAATAATCAGAATAATCAGAAATTTTAGTAGAAATGCAACAGTGACAGAAACCCAAACAGAAATATTTTAAATACTTTATACCTGACTATGCCTGAAAATATGTGTGGGTGTGTTTTCAAGATGATGAGGAGTCAACATTGCACCTGGCTTCATTAGTCATGTGGGAGTATACTACTTTCAAAGAATTTTATTCCAAAGTAGTTTATGGAGTTAAACAACAGAAGACCACATATACCATAAATCACAGGAGCAGTAGTGTGGAGACATTTTGTGGGGAATAAATTAAGGCATTCAGTCATAAAGGCAATAACTTACGGAGAGAAAAATTAAGAAACAGTCAATAGGTTTCAAAAAGAGATGAGGAGAAGAAAGTCAATGTGTCAGGATGCTCAATTAAGCCTCTTTTAGGTGATGAGTGCTAAGGAGAAGACTTCTACATCAACAGTCTGCAGAAGGGTAAAGAAGAGATCCTTGTTAAATAAAGAAAGAAGGAAAAGAATAAAAAGAAATAAAGTAAGACCACTTACATTTCTTGATAATCCTCCTAAAACCCTTTGGCACCAAAGCTTTTTAGAGTACTTTCTTCTGGTATCTGTCTAATAGAGTCAACAGCTAACTGTGCCCTGTAGTGATAATCAGCTTATTTAGAACTAACCAACATGCCATAAGAAATCTAGATTTTTCAGTACATTTCTGCTAGAGTAATTTATTTTATCAGTTTGAAAAATAATTCTGGATGGCATAAAATTTTATATATTTGAGGGAAGCAAAAGAAAAAGGAATTACAAATTTTCAGCACTGTGCTGTTTTGATGCTACCAAAAGGAAGGGATTATCATGGGAGAAATTATACAACAGTTCAAAAAATCAAGACAAGCCATTTTTTGTGAACATTTTCAGCTTGTTCTAGTCTGAGCAATCATGTTTTGTGTTCTATGTCCAGTTTGAAATCTTTTTATATCAGCATGCCTCATTTACAGGGGACTTGCTCACCAGTCAGCTGAGCTGTGTTCCACTATACGTTGTAAATTATCTAGGTAAATTGGTTATTTGGACAACATCTCTTCTAATGCAAAATTTGCTATTTAGACAAGTTTTAACTACTTTGAAAGGTAGAGCAAATCCTCAGTAAAATTGTAGCCTGTTGCATGGAGCATATGTCTTGAGAAATTTGGTTTCCATTTCTTTTTCTGTTGAGCTGCTTTAACAAATTTTGTTAATTAGATTTTTTATTTTATTTTTTCCCTTTTTTGAAAAATAAATTTATTAAATTTCTTTTCAAAAAATAAATTATTGAAATTGTCTTCCTGAGGCAATCTTTTGAAAAAAATGGAGAAATGTCAAGCAATATTTTACAGTGTCAAACTGGACCTAAAAGATTTTAATCTGTATTCTAACATCTGAAATGTCCACTGACACTATTGTGTATTTATTCTAATCTGTAATTTTTCATGTCTTCTGAAACATTCTAACCTAATTTACTATTTTTGTCAGCACCTTTTGTCAGAAGACAGTGTGCATGACTTTTCTAATGTTACTGAATTAATCATTCAATACCATGTCTGGGTCATGAAGAAGCAAGTAATTGCCTATTAAAAACTATACATTACACCTAAAAGACACAATTACACTGGCAAGGAAATTACTGGCAACCCATTTACAAGTGCATGCTGATTCAATTAGGAAATTAGCTGATTTTTTTTTTAATAATTCTTGTTTCTTAATTAAAGTCTTCATGGTGTTTGAGTGATCATTAAGTCCATTTTAAATGGATACACTGGCTACATTTTGGTATACATTTAAAATTATCTTCTTCCTCCCATCCCTCCCCTTGACTTCATTCATATTTATTACATAAATATTATATAAAATTCATTCCTTTTCTTTCAGAATCCCATCTGAACAAAATGAATATTAAGTGAAGAGGTGTATGTCCTCTACAATAAAACATGGAGAAAGAAAAAAAATCTTCACTGGCAATTGGTTTATGCTAATACCTATTTATCACCACTTTGCAAAGGTGTAGCCTGAACTCATTTTCAGATCAATGGGATTTTAATTGTTGCAGTTTCATGAGTGATGCAGGCATTGGCTCTTGCCTTGATTTGGTCTTACTTCCTTAGATTTTGACTGAATAGTCCTGTTCCTGAGTAATTTTCTGTTTGAACTATGACAATATTTAGCCAAATATCTAATTTTGAGTTTCAGATCAATGCCAAAACCACCAAAGAAATATACTCGACAGATGTGGCCACTTCTGTATAACATCCTTAATTTCATTTTGTGAAAACATAAATCTTGTTCCAAGTCACATGATTGTGGGTCATCATCTCAAAATGCATGCTTATCAAGTGAAAATATCAGTTACAGCTAAAAATAGGTAGGATATTCCCTAAAAATGGAGAGTAAGAAGTATTCTGTTTCTGACTTCTGAATAATCTTAAATTACCATCTGTGTACTGAACTTCAGGCATATGGGAAGCCCAAATCATTATAAAATTATCTTCCACATTTAGGATTCAATCAGGTCAATTTTTTTGTTTATTGGGCCAATAGTGGCTGAAATAAAGTGTTGGTGATAAATTACTGGTATTACACTGTGATAATGATAAAGTAAATTATTTTAGAAAACTAATTTAGTATTTTAGTAGTAACATAACTGAGATTTATATTAACAATTTTTACACTCTTGACTAGTAACCCTTTTATTGATGAGTTAATGGCCATCTAGATAAATTAGGCTCTGTCAACTTCACCCAATGCCTTATAACAACTCACATTGGTCATTAACTGGTTGATTGGTAAAGTGTTTTATTATTGCTTTGGAAATATTACCTAAAATGAAGCATAGTAATTTCTGATCCTTTATCATTTTTATTTTGATGGCTTGACTTCTTTTAATGAAAAAATATGATGCACATTGAGAACCCGAAATCTAAGCTCTTAATATGATTTAAACTGAAGCCATCAAAATTACTTTTCAAATACTGACATTTGCACTTGAAATGGTAGCCCACTTATGCCCTGTGAAAACATCATGATCCACAAAGAGATTAAACCTGTTACAGAGAATTCCACATGCACTCAGTTGTAAAAAGGTTGGATGCATTTCATAACGTAGCGATTATATGCAATATTTTCTGATTAAGTTTTATGAAACTTTTTTCCTTAGTGTTTGCATAAATTCACATAGTTATTTTTTCTTTAACCATTTAAAAAAGGTGTTTATCTAATGCACACAATGTATATACAGTGTGACAGTTACCTCCTCAGACTTTTTGATTTTTTAAGGTCAACTTTAATGGGTGTTCTCACATACACCCTTTATTGTATCCACATTAATGAGTCAGAGACTATTTCTGTTCTTTGAATTAAGTGAATATCTTACAGAGAAAAACATACTTTGGCAATTAAGAGAGCTGCAGTGTGAGTTTTCACAATGTATCATATATCGATAATTTGTCAACAGCCTTTCCTTAATTGTGGCAGTTTTCACTTCTTGCTGTCTGTACTAAAACAAAATACTGTTTTAGTCCCTAATTCCTAAAAGTAATCTCTGTTTTATTGTTTAACTCTGGATGTTAACAGACACAATCTCTTTTTGTAGTTGGATGGAATCAAGTGGATAGGAAGAGGGACTATAGGAAGCAACCAGAATTTTGAATTTCCTAAGTTAATATTATGTGAAAAGCAAAAATAACAAGATATCTACTAAAAAATTGTATGCTTTTCTGTGTGATATGAATATTTCCCAATGAAGCATGATAAAATAACTCCAAAGATAATATCTGACTCTGACTAGAGGTAGCTAAGCTCAGTTGTCTTTTCCCAGTCACAAACATTTTTGTGTCTGATGCCTCTTGAAGGGTGCAGTAGAATCTGCTAGAACTCATAAAGTTATGACTGTAGGAATTCTGCCCTCCATGTGTTACATTAAATAGTGCCCATTACTACTTAAATATTTTTCTTGCATCATTTGGGGTGATCTACAGTTCTTCACATGCTTTCCCTAAGGGCCTCTAGTGCTCTCATCACCATTCTGTTTGATCACTCCAAGCTTTACTACATTCACTCCCACACAATTCCCACCATCTGCAAGAGAATTTAGGTGGTGGTCTGATACTGCACAGGGAGCACCCTTAGCACTGTACCAGCTACTACGAAGAAAATTAACTGCGTCCCAGAAGACACCAGGGAACTTAGGGATTTAGTTTTTCCTTTATCAGGAGTCTGACAGGAAAATAGTGGAATCCCTTGATTTCTCATCATTCCACCTTGTGTTCAATCTCTTGAAAAGCCTTCAAGCATGAATGCACATCTATGAAAGATCAGATCTAGTTTCCAGGGGTATTCAGGAATGAGATTACTTTATTATCTGCAAAGACACATGTAGAGAAAATTTGGTTATAAAACGTCTTGGAGTGAGAAAACAAGGACATTTTTTTTAAAAAAAGGCAACCAACTGTGCCTGTGTCATGTTTTAACCCCAGATGTCAACCAAGCACCAAACAGCTGCTTGTTTATTATCCCACCCCAGTGGGATGAGGAAATTGAATTGGAAAGGCAATAGAGAGAAAATTCATGTGCTAATAAATAATTTAATAATGACTATAAACATTATCATTTCCCATTATTATCTGTTGTTATTAATAAATGAAAAGGAAAATAAGAAAGACAGATAAATAAAACACAAGAAATATAGTGATGCATATGCAAACAACTGTTCATCAACAACCAGCCCAGTCTCTGAGCATCACTGCTCCCACCAACCTTCTCCACAGTTTTATTGCTGAGCTATATGATCTGGAAAATCTCTTTGGTCTGTTGGGATCAGCTGTCCTGACTGTGAAAGTGTAAAAATAAGTAATCCAATCCAATCACGTGTGCAGAGCTGGTGTGAAAAAAATGGGTTGCTCAAAGCCTTGGTGAAATAAATTCTTAATGTTGTCAAGGATAGAGATCTCACAGCCTCTCCGGATCCCTGTTCCAATATTTAGACTTTTTTTGCATTAAATATTGGCTTGGTTATTAATGGTTTCTGTAATTTCTTGTTATTCTATTTCTCCTTTTTATCCACAACTTGACTCTTCCTGAATGATGTAGTCTGCTGAAGTCTGCTTTTTCGCTTGTAAAAGCTTCTTACCTGAGCGCCTGTTATGGTTTGACATTGGCCCAACAACAGGCGCCCACAAGTCACTTGCTCACCCTCCCCTGCCACAGGTGGGCAGAAGAGAGACAAAAACAATTAATGCAGGGTTACTGAGTCAACATAAGGACTGGAGAAAACACTGCCAGGGCAAAACAGGCTCAGCTTAAAGGTACAAAGTGAGTTTATCACTAACAGGGTCAGAGGAGGAGGATAATGAGAAGCAACATAAGCCCATAAACACCTTTTTCCCCTCAGCCCCTCCCTCCTTCCCATCAACAGTGTAGGGAGACAGGGCATGGGGGTTTTAGTCAGTTCACCACTGAGATTTTCTTCTGCTGCTCTGGGAGAGGAGCCCATTCCCTCTGAGACCAAGGGGTGCCTCCCATGGGAGACAGCTCTCCGTGAGCTGCCTTCACATGGGTCCACTCTCATGATCAGCAGTCAAACCTCACCTGCTGCAAGCATGAATCCCCCCAAACTGCTGTAGTGTGGGTCTCTCTTCCCACAGGGTGCAGTCCTTCACGGGCAGGCTGCTCCAGCCTGGGAAAAAGGGCCTCCTCTCCATGGAGTCTCCCACTGGATCACAGCCTCCTCTAGGCATCCACCCACTCTGGTGTAGGCCCCAGATCCCATGTGGGATCTGTGGGTGGATCTCAACATCCCTGTGGAACCCCAAGGACTGCAGGGGCACAGCTGCTTCACCATGGTCCTCACCATGCCTTGCAGAAGCACGTCAGCTCCTGGAGCACATCCTGCCCCTCCTTCTGCACTGACCTTGGTGTCTCCATGTTGTTTTCACTCACATGTTCTCACCTCCTCTTCTCTGACCAGAAAAAAAAAAAAAAAAGTTGCACATGCGCACTTTCTTTTGATTTTCTTGTTAAATATGTCATCACAGAGACATTACCATCATCTGTATTTGGCCCAGTTTCAGCCAGCAGCATGTCCATCTTGACAGCCATGAGTGATTGGCTCTGCCAGACATGGTGGAAGCTTCCAGCATCTCCTGTGAGAAGCTGTGTGTCCCCACTACCACCAAAAACCAGGCTGTGAAAAACCAGCACAACACCTCAGCTAGAGGATGTGAGACCACCACTAACTCCAGCTCAAGGGAGGAGCAGCAGGTACTCCTGGCAGCTTGCACAACAGAATTGTCCCACAGGAGCCCTTGGAAGAGGCCTCTAATGCCACAGCAGCTGTTGCAAAGTGGTGTTGGTGTATGTGCAAGAATCTCCATTCACATCTCAGGAAGAGCCAATACTTAGCTCCAGAAATAGTGGTATTTAAATCATAGAGGAAAGTGGATTTATTTTCCTTAACTCTGTCCACCTCTATGGGTTTATTTTTTTTTTCCTTAAACAAGATACACATATCAGCATCATTATTCATCTTTTCCCCTGGCTAAATATCTAAAGAGGTTATTTTGAATTATTAGTTTAGATGGCTTAGTGGTATATACAGATGGTAGAAATAATTCAGTCTCATATGGAAAATCAGCAAACCCGGCAGAACCCAGCCCTTGACAGTGTGTAGATATTAATATTTCTGTCCCAGGACAGTTCACAGTGGCAAACACAAATATCCTATATCTATATAGACCTTAATAGATTTTTTTTCAGGTTAATGAAAGAGACCCTGAGAAATCAACGTGGTTTACTGAGTGGGCTAGGAAATATGTTTATGTGTAAGTAGGATTTTTTTTCTTCCTTTTTCCATTTTTCTATACTCATTAACTTAGAAAAATTTTATTCAGTAGTAGCTGACCTAGGGAGCACATTTATTTTTGCTCAGGCAGCAAATATGTAGACAAGAAAATGTCTTTTTCAGCAACATAAAGACAGATGAGGCATACAATGAGAGTCTTTATAATAGTAATTATATAACTAACTTAATTAGTCTCTGCTTCAGTTAAAAGACAAGTAAGTTGGTTTATATCCACAGAGGCTAAAATATTAAAAAAATACACAAAGGCTTCTCCAGGGTGTTGTGTTATGCTTATGATTCTTGGAAGAGAAAAGAATCCATCTAACTGGATGAAATAAAAAATTGTGGGTATATGTAAGGAAGAATTTTATAAAGCTGTTCAGAAATATATCACCCATCTCTCCAAAATTAAGTGAAACATAATCATCAGGAAAAGCACTGTTGTTGCTTCTATTGTAGCAGCACTTAGACTGACGCTAGGTCCCCTAAATATGAAGTGTTTTCAAAGCCCCAGGTGAATCCTCTGTTCAAAATCAGACAGATCACATAAAGGAGTAGTAAATAATGTCTTTATTTTATAAGTAGAGAAATGAAGCTTCTCCAAAGTGACACAGGGAATCTGTGAAGGCAGTGAACTGAAACTTGAGTCTGTCACTTTGCAATTCATTTTTAAAAAAGGATGGGAACACAAGACAGATCTAATTTAAATGAACATACAAAGGTCCTGTGGAAACCTCAGGAAAATGCAGGTGAGGATTCAGTGTTGGCCACATAAATTGTTTAGTTCCTGTGACTTGAATCTCTCACATTAGGCTGAGAAGGGGAACAGAAGCCATGGGAGTTTTTTACCTTTCTCTGCATGGCATGGGCTGTCACTGAGATAATTTCAAACTCACTCTGACTGGCCAGGGTATGCAATGTCTAGAGCTTCTTTTGCAAATTCATACAAAAATATTACTTATTGGATATTGGAATATTGGATATTGGAAGGCTCTCTAAAATATGGGATATTGGAAGACTCTCTAAAATATGAAAGGACAATGAATGCAAGAAATCATGCAATTAGCAGTGATGATTTTTTTTTTTTTTTTTTTTTTTTTTTTACTATCACACCTTAGTGAATCAATCTAAAATTCAGTGTAAAACTAAAAAACACTACTTGGCTATCTCTGTTGGAAATATCAGCAGAGGAATTGGAGATATCTGCTACACTGATGGTGCCAAGACTAAAAGGCTATACATCTCCAGGAAATTAAATAATGCTAACCATCCATGTTAGAGGACTATATGGATAGAACTGTCATCCCTTTCCCTTTAATAATTAAAAAAAATATTTTGCTCTAATGCTGCTTTCAACTGACTCTTATTTTCCTTAGCTGTTTATAATTTTTCTAAATATTCCTAAAATGAAAAAAAGTTTCCTTTTATCCATAAATATTTTAACATAGCTATTCTCTGACTGGAGCAACTGTGATAATTTTCCCCTGCCAACTTAGTAAGTTCCACCCACACAGAGCTTAAAGGGTAATTAAATTAAAATTCTTCTATGTCTTGCATAATAGAAAAGAGAAAATGGAATCAGAAAGTAAAAAATTGTGTCAGAATTAATCCTAACTTATGATTAGCTCAATAATGCAATTGTATATTTTTAAAAAAAGAACTAAAGTAAATTAAATAAAAGTAATATTAGAAAATCATGTGTGAAAAGAGAAGAACAAATAGCACATTGTTTGGCCAGCAGGTATTGAGTAATCAATATCTTGCAAAACCACTCCAGAGAGTATAAAAAAGAAAGCAAGTCTTTTGCCCATCTCTTTCTCCCCTCTCTATCACACACATTCTCACACAGTAGTAAAGACTCAATCAAGAAGACTTTGAGGAAGAAAAAACATTCTCTCTAAATTTCATTTGAATGAACTGTGTCTTTTTCTCCAGGAAACTTGATAAAGGAAAGAATGTAAGATGTTATATTAATCTTTTTCCTTTCAAATTCCTCTTACCCTTCCAAGGCAAAACAGTGAAAATTAACTCTTCAGTAAAAGGAATTGCTTGAAATGCATCTATAACCACATGAAAATCCATACATAGATTCCTTTTTTTCACATTTTTTTGTTTTGTGTTTGGCTTTGTTTTTCTTTTAGTTGAGACATATAATTTTTTTAGATAGATTTGTTCTTTTTTCCCTTGTATTTTTACATTAAACTGATACATAGTGATCTGCCATTTTTTTAATCTTGTGACAGGGACACTCTGTGGTTATGCTGGTGAGTACTGAAGGGTAGAAGATTTCTCCTGTGAATTTTCTCCGTCAGTGTCCTGTCATCTTCTGCCAAAAGATTCACCTTGATTTAGGTGGATAAGAAATTCCAAGGTTGTCTCTATTTTCTCTGCAATTGACTTCTTAATCAATTATTAATAAAAAATATATCACTCAGTGTTACACTTTGTCTTTTTAAAACTTCTGGTATATAAACATCTCCCTCATGTCAATACCATCAGTTGAAAAAAATATGCCACAGAGTTATATAGAAAGTGTTACTTGGATGTTATCAGTGAAATTAAATGAATCATTCATCCAGTAGTCTTATTTTTCCATCAGATTTGAAGGTTGAACTTTAAATTTTCAGGTAAGTTTTGATGTTTTCTACATGAAAAAAAGAGAAAGTTTTCTTGTTGAATATAACATTCCTTAGTTACTGACAAATGTTTAGGTTTTGAAAGACCATAATTTTCTTTTCTTTTAAATATTTGTTTATAGAAGCTTGGAACTCTTATTTCCATAAAAAATAAACAAATGAAATGAACTTATAATAACAAAACAACAAAACCTCAAGCCAAACAAAAACAAACAAAAAACAAACCAAATCCAAAACACATCAAACCCTCCCGCACAACACAAGTAAAAAATACAGGGAGAAAAAAAAAATATTCCTATGATATTCAGCTTTAAAATTGTGTTTTGTTTAACTGCAGGCATTCTACTGTGTCAATATCCTCAGCTTTTCCTATTTGCAGTGCACAGAAGTCTTCCATTAACAGAATTTCATATGTAATGGAGAAAAGTCAGGTTTTGGTACATTTTATTTACTTCTGTCCCTAATTTTATTTTATTGGTAAAATGCTATTTTTTTAATGCTAGAATGCAATAAAGCAACTTTATCTCTGCCTACTTTGCCACTATTAAATTCAGGCTTTATTTATAGATCATATCTCCTAAATTGTTGGAAACACACTATCATTTTATAATGTCTGAAATTGCCAATATGGAAATCATTAATTGCTCTTTTAGCTTCATGCTTTGGCTAGCATGTTTCAAGTAGTGTAATGAGTTCACCTTTTATTTAAATATAATTAAGAACATGGAAATTTATTGTCTTAATTGCTCAGAATACCAGTGAAATAAAGATATGTGACTGTGGAAATTCCAAGATTCAGTGTTTAGGATGAGCCAAAAGAGATGCCATTGTTTTCTCACAATTAACTGATGCACAATTTCAAGGTCAATGCAAATTTTTCAGTCTAAAATTGTGAAATATTTTCATAAATGTTAAGCTCAGTTCCTATTCAGGACTTGAATACCCAACAAATAAGAAGATTCTACCTAGGATCTGAATTAGAGAGAGATTTCCATTCACAGAATTACACGTTAGATCAGTTGCACATGTATACAATTCTCAAAGGATGCCCAGATGAATCCTAATAAAGCAGTAGTATGAGAATTCAATCAAAAATTACTTTAAATGATCTATAAATCTATCTACATGTTGAAATTCTTAAATGAACATTTTTCAGAACTTTTTGTTTATTTTTTCATAACCATTTGTGTTTTCATTCAACTCTTTGGCATTTAACTAATGGAAAAACATTCTAAAAAAGGAAAAAAAAAACAAAAAACCACAAACTTTATTTCACTTCCACTTGAAAAGCTTATTTTCAATTTTGATGATGGTACTGATACCAGAGGAAAATGTGCAAAGCAGAAAAACCCTCATGGGCTCCTTCTAACTTGAGATATTTTATGATAAAAAATCCCCCCAAACAAACAGTTTTTCTGCTGAAGGTGCCCTGTAAGGCACTTTATTCTGAATGGAATTTACCATTTTGTGATTTTTACTATCATTACTAATTTGTTTTGATGCCACTGTTGTAAAATATATAATAAAGCTAATTAATAAATAAAGAGCTACATTACAAACAGGACTGCTCTGTGTCTTTACATACATAACAATGCTTTAAGTGGATGCAGGAAGTTATCCAGAAACACCCTAGGTGGACTGCTGTTTTATTGCACTCTTGTGAGCACAACTGCACAATGAATCTCTCTTCAATTAACGAAATAGGACTCTTAAACTACAATGACCTGATTTATTTGGCACTGAAAAATTTAATGTGCTTCAGAGATAGTGCACTAATGGAGTCCTCTGTATCAAAGCATCATCAACTATGCATTCTTTGTATTTATTTTTAAACATCAGCTTGCCTATTTTAGGTACAAGCAGGAGTATAATGCCCACTTTTCCATTCATTTGCTCCAGATAAATGTTTTTAAATTCTCTTGTTCATCTTTTAATCACATGAAAAACCAATATTTGCTGGAAACAAGAATAGTCAAGAAAGTAGGTCAAGATCAGACAATAAGCAGTGAGCTTTGGGTCATGTTGACATTTATAGGTGACCTGGTATGTGAGTAAGAGACAACAATACAAGTGTGATTTCTCCATGTGGGTCGTTAGACCATCTGTTTTTACAACCCATTTCTACATGTAAGGAGCTAATTAAACACAAGACAGAACTCTATACAGGGGTAATTGTGTTAAGCATTTAGTTGCCAGTGACATTCAAACAAGAAAATCCAGGACTTTATAGTGACACCAAAAATAGGATCAAAACATAAAGACTGTCTGTTTCTTTTGGCTATATAAACATCTACCAAGAACATTAAAGGTGTCAGTGAGTTTTTTCACGGTGGTCTTTTTTTACATATTTTAAAATCAAAAACATTAATTTTATGGAATTAGACCACAAAAAACCAGACTTTTCAAGGGGTCTTTGAAAGTTGATTCCAAATTCTTCATCCCCAAGAGCCATTAAACCAGAAGCTTGTTTAGTTACTTAAACCCCCTGCATGCTCTTGTCAGCTCTGTAATTGGGAGATTGTGACCTTGGAGACAAATCAAAATATTATTTTTCATCAGTGCTCTAGTAACTTTACTTTTCAGAAGGCCGGACACTTACTTGACTCAATATAGCAATGTAAAACTGTAATGAATAATTTCCTGTGATATGCCAATAAGGTAAAGACCACAGTAATTCCCTCTTGATGATGAAACATTAACTGGCTTGAGCAAACTGTATATTTTACATGAAGCAAAAAAGAAAAATATTAAAACTGAGTCTGGGTTTCATCAACATAAAAGGACACAGATCTGAATCTTTTAAATATAAAAAAAAGACAATTTGTAATCCTGGACTAATTGTTATGCATGTGGGCCCAGAGAGGTCAGCATAAAGAGCACGGAAATGTCTGACTCTTGTGAAGAAATATTGTCTAGGGATGCTGTTGGAAGGCGTTTGATTGCAGAGGAAGAAACCAGATAACATGCAAAGATCTGAAGAATTGCTATGAAATAAAATTGGGGCATGAATACATGCTTTCCTGCATGCTTTGCAAATTTCTAAAAATTTCAAGCCCTTACCATTATCCGGCCTTATCAAGTGTTCCTTTTCTTCTTTTCTTCTCTGTCACTCTTTGTGGGTACAAAATTTTTTCACATAGGATGTGAGGAATTGATCTGCTGTCAAATATATTAAAAATGGTCAAAAGTTAGTAATTTTAGATAGTCCCATTCTTTCAATATGTCTATGACTAAAACTGGAGTATTTACTAGGATTTACTGGAGGTAGAATGGGGTGTAGAAATGTGTGACTGCTAGTTCCAGCACTGCCTAATGCCATACAGAGATGCTGAATAGACTCTGGGAAGTTTATTCTTAAAGAAGCATAAAGATAGTGGATATGGAATCTTGAAAAGAGAATCAAAATGAAGAGCAGAGAAATAAATTAAGTGAATATGGATTGCGGAGCAGAGGTTATGTCTTGAGTTGTGCCCTTAAATGCCATACTCCAGCAACAGGTGCAAGGGAATATTGTCCTTTCACGAAGATAAAAATATGAGTGTGTTAGTTTTATTTTATTTTGATTTTGTTTTAATCATAAGCAGATAAAATATAAGATATAAGAGTCAGACAGCAATTGTGGACAGAGCAGAATCTGTGTAGGTGATTCCAGTAAATCACTGAGCAGTCTTGAATTTGTACAAAACATCTTGGACCTGAAAATGTCTCAGCTGCCCAGGTAAGCTTCTACAGGGTAAGAAGTTTTTCAATCTGACTTATAATTGTCAAATACCTTGCACATATAACTTATTCCCCTTCAAGATACCTAAAAAGCAGTGAAACTTTTTCTATTTTCATTGAATGATAGGTTTTTGTACTCTTTCAAGTGAACTGCTATGAAAATACTGGCTTTTGAACTGTGCCTAATCCGTATTGTTGCTTCTGCTGTTTGGTTACCATCGGGACAATTGTTCTGTTTAAAATTTTACCCCTTATCATCCATCCATGTTCATCTTGCATGCCTTCTCACTCCCATTCTGCACTACTTCAGGTGTGATCATGCCATGGTGTGAGGTCTGAGATTGTACAAGGTCAGTGCTAAAAGCTTTACAACCTTTTCCTTTCATGTTTTTCAGTCTGTGAACTTCCTCCTACAGTTCAGCTGGAGAATTTGATTTTTCCATTGAGCTGACAGCAACTATTGATGGTTTGTGTTCATGCTACTCTACTGTCTCTTCAAAGAGCTTTAAGTTGAATAAAATAACTGGTGATGTTTTGTGCACCATGAATAATTTTTTGGGGCTTCTCTCTCACCTGAAAATAGGAGATAGATGAATGATTACAGTAGCAGATGTGAATTGTGCTGTCAATGCTATTTCTAGCCCACTTAATGGAATAATCTATCACAGGGAGAGTATAATGACAGGCAAGTGATGTATGAGCAAACACGCGTTGTGATGTCAGGCCAACGTCTCTTGGTCTGTGCCAGGTAAAGGTTACCATGTCAATGAACAAGTCACTTCTGTCCTGTCATTAGCCTCATTCAGTAATACAGGCTTCTTGAGTAGCTTCAAACAACGTAGGTAGTCCTGGCTGTCTTCTCAGATCTTGTACTTTATGCTAATGGAGAATTGTGTGATTTACATTAGAATATCTTGAGAGGGTCTTATAAACTCCACCTGCAATTCCTCTAGAATGAGAAGTCTAAGGGTATTTTGCATGACATATCCCTCCTGCAGGTGGTCGTTATTTTTTAAGTTAAAATTTGCCTTTAATGTTAATTTGTTTTTTTTAAGTTTCCGGTGAAGTTTCAGGGAGCCATGTGTGGGTTTAGCTTGTTTTCCTTAATTAGATGTTGTAGCAAGCAGCTTTAATTTTTTGCCTGTTACTACAGGTTCTTGTATTCCACATAATTACTTTTACATCATCTCTTTGGATGTCTGGTGAAGTAAGAGCTTTCCTATCTTCAGCGCCTGGTTTGTATCTCATACATACAAGTTAAAATAATGTAAGTGGCCACCACTGAATATCACTGCATTCATACAGGTACTACACTCTTGTATGAATGATTAATTCAAGTCTGCACAACACAAATTCAAAGCTGAGAAGGCCAGTGTATGGAAGAAACATAGGGGGGCCTTTGATGACCTCATGTCACTTTACAATGGCAGATTCTCACCATTAAGTTCTCTCTCATGTGGATGTATGTGGTGCCTATTATGGCTTTCTTTAACTCCTTTAAACTAGCACAAGCATTGTCATGCAAGTGAAGCCTGTTTTTACTGTGGATTTCTATAGCTGAGATGAAGATAATCCTTTAAATTCCCCATTTTATTACAGATATTTGTAGTCCAGTATTCATTGCATTTTGCAGAAGTCATTTAAGGTAAATCAGATAGGATACAAAAGTTCCCATTTGTATCTTGGTTTACAAGGAAAATTCAAGGTAAGCATACTTATATGACAAATGTTTTAGGTAATACAAATTGAGCCTTGTTTTGTGGGTCATTTCCAATCATTTGTGGTGACTAGCACTGAAACCTGATCAGAGGGACATATCTATCTCTTTATTGACATTCTAGGTTAGATTTTCAGCTCCTGGTCACTCAGCTTCTCTCAGTGAAAATGTCTGGTGGTTTACATCAGTTCAGATTGCATTATCACAGGATTTCCACCCATCCAAGTGGTGTTCTGTCATTTGAAGGTCTGAAATGGGAGGATGCAGGGCAGCAATGTGTTCAGTGTCTGAGGAGTGTGACCTTCCTGAATGACCCCTTCAGCAAACATGCCTCTGGCTGGCAGAGTGACATGTGTCACACAGGCTTCAGCAGGTATAGATGTCAAATTCACACAGATGCAACCAAATAGAACAACTGGATTCTGCTGTAACTGACAGCACAACTGTAACAATTTGACATTGTTCTGTTCTGGTTTAATGGATCTACTTTTTACTGCATTTGAAATAAAGAAAAGTATACTGCCAAGAACAAGGCAGAAAGGAAGAATATTTTCACTTATCACTGGCACTGCTTAACCACTCTGACTGTAGTAAATGTTGCAACAACTTAAAACATTCACTTTGTCAGTTTATTAATATTTAATGTATGATTCGGGATATATTCAGACTTCAAACTGGTGATCAAAATCATCCCACATAACTTGAGAGACTCAGATAAGCAATGCAAGCTGTTTCTATATGCTTTCTCTATAGCTGTTCACAAGGGAAAGAGAAAACAGATGGAAACTTGGATAAAAAGTTAAAAGTTGGTCTTAGGTCATGGTCTATCCATCTTGATTATAAAACACAACTGTGATCCGTGATGTGATTTATCATCTAAGCCTCTATATTCATGGCACATCTGCACTGTTTTAATTCTTCCTTTCAGCCAAAGACTTTGGGGCACAGCAACAGGGCAGAGGTGTCTCTAATAATCATAATATCTTAATAAGTACCTTAAAACTAAGTATGAGGAAAAGAGGAAAAGAGGAAAAGGGGAAAAAGGGGAAAAGGGGAAAAGAGGAAAAGAAGAAAAGGGGAAAAGGGGAAAAGGGGAAAAGGAAAAGGAAAAGGGGAAAAGAGGAAAAGGAAAAGAGGAAAAGGAAAAGGAAAAGGAAAAGGAAAAGGAAAAGGAAAAGGAAAAGGAAAAGGAAAAGGAAAAGGAAAAGGAAAAGGAAAAGGAAAAGGAAAAGGAAAAGGAAAAGGAAAAGGAAAAGGAAAAGGAAAAGGAAAAGGAAAAGGAAAAGGAAAAGGAAAAGGAAAAGGAAAAGGAAAAGGAAAAAACATTGTAAAAATGTACTAGTAGATGCTGTCAAAGCACTTTGAATTCAAGGCTGCATATTCTTTTGTCTGGTGGCTATAAATAATAAAGCAGTCCAGATTCATGCATGAAATATTTTGTCTTCATATTTTCATTGCACTTTTCTGGCCTCACCTTTTCATATTAAATGCTGCAAATGCAAATTATTTGTAAGCTTCCCTGTGCAATCCAATGATTGTAGGGGCCTACCTTTAGTGCAAATTTCCTGATCAGTCTTTTGTCTACACTGGCCAAGACCTCCTTGGGTGTAAATATGTTTCCTAATTTAGGTACATGACATCATCTTTTTTATAGGTACTAGTCAAAGGGGAAAATTAAGCCAGGTGACATCCAGAATTTCCGCAACATATAGAGAGGGTGCAGAAAATATGTGCATTCAACCAGAAAATTCCAAATCAAGCTGCTACTCTTGATTTAAACATTAATTTTGTGATGCCATATAAAAACTTCTGAACTTGTATGTGTTGGCTTCTACATCCACATGTGTCATTGATCCTTAATTAAAATAATATTGTTCATCGTATCAACCCATACTGTTTAGATGACTTTAGTGAGGCTTCTTCAGTATTGAAACAAAACCCTAGGAAAAAGAGCATAGAGGCGCTGTGCATATGCTGTAAACCACACAGTCTCATATCCTGAAATAAGAGGAAAAACACTAACATTAAAACTTCTCTGCAATGTTGGAGTGATGACACAACTTCTATCTCTCAAAACTGTCCTTTTGTAATGCTTCATATCCCTAAAAAATGTTATTTTGTAATGCTTCTCCTCTGAGATTTTTTGCAAATACTACTTTTTAAAAATAATATCAAAAAATACTCTCACACACTATTTAATCTTCTAGTGCAGATCTCTTCAGTCAATTCTGTATCCATCTGGCTGCAGACAAGACTGCTTTCCCCACTAATGCCTCTATTTTCAGTACTGATTAATATACTAACATATGAAAATCTTATCAGAAGATCATAACCTATTCCCTGGGTGTCTCTGATTCATAAAGCAAAATTATAATACCGTCCCCTTTCTTAGATTATGCAATCATTCTCCAGGGATTTGAGAGTCAGTAGGCAGGAAATTCTTGGCCCTGATGCAGGCCTTTAGATCATATTAATTTGTGTATTATAAAATACATATTTTCCCTTTCCTTAAAGTCTTCAGAGCTATGGCGTGTCCTTCAACCCAAAAAAACAAGCCTATGATATAAAAAGTTATTAATTTATTGATTTCAGAACATCTACTTGAAATACAGAACCAAAAACCCAGATGATTAAACTCAATTTTGATACTGTATTCAAAATAATTAATTCATTTCTTTACATTTACATCACTAATTTCAAAAGTTTGAACTTTAATATTTTTAAAGTATTAAATTGAAACATATATGGGTTAGTGTTTTTTTTTTTAAAGAGAGTGTAAATGTTATTTAAAGTTCAATGAAACATGTCTTTCTCAGATCAGTAGAGAGTAACAAACATGGAATGCAAATGTTTTTGCTGCACTGACTCATTTGCAAAATCTTCACAGACTATTCATGAATATTCATGCTAAAAGTTAAAAATTCTCTTTGTTTGACTTTTTGGACAAGGAAGAGCTTGCTATAATGAAAACATGCACTTCTTTAATTTCAATGCTTGTTTTTATTTTTATCCTCACTCAATTCTTTCAGTGCCACTCCTGTTAGACATTGTGGTGACTGAGCATTGGATTCATAAGAAGAAAATGTCAACATTTCTTAAAAGATGATTAGACTTTTCTGTTTAAATCTTCCTTCACCTGCTGTATTACCAATTAGAATAGCCACAGGAATAGTCACAGGACCTAGTGAAAACATGGCTTCATACTCTTCACTGCTCCATTTTCATGTCATCTCTAAGCCACACTACATTTCAGCAGCACATTCTACGTTTCCATGCCTCTGATACTCTGGGAAATTAAAGCAAAAATATAATAATACCTCCATGTCTACAAGGATCCTAAAAAAGTCAGGAAATTACAAGTTTATGTGTGAATAGTCAGTGAAAACGTATTCAAGAAAGACCTTTGCATTACATGAGCCATTCAATTATGTTGTTCATTGACTTTAAATGGATTGCTGCCATGATGTGGTAAATAGAAACTGCATAAAGTATTTATATTTTATTTAAATGTCAGTTATTTAATGTATTTTCTCATTATACATTAAAGTAACGATCATCCTTTTTATTAGTGTTACATATTTCATGGGGTCCACAGCAATGTGTAACTTGGAACAAATGAAATAGAGGTCTCTATGTTGTGTGAGATGGTATCAGCAGCAGTGACAGAGAGAAAATAGGAATAGAGTCATCATGGAAAAGAGAGGCCAGGATGATATAATCTCTTTGAGGAACCACTGTGCTGTATCTCAGTGGCTCATTAAAAAAAAAAAAAAAACAAAAACAAAAACAAAACCAAACAGAATTGTACCAAAATGATTATGACTTATATTCATAGACCATTAGACCATGCATCTAAAAATGTCTTAAACTCATTTCCAAATGCATTTTTAACCTATATGCAGAATGAAAAAATCCATTGTGATCACTAGCAAAATACAGATAATTCTGTGATGAAATGTGATTGAAGTTTAAGCAGAAGATACAAATGTTATGCAGCCATTTAGGATCTATAATGCAGTATCCCAAACAAATATAGTCAGAAATTTAAAATCTAAATTAAATTTTAGCTGGAATTGATAAAAAATAATGAGATAGGAAGCTAATATACAGACACCAATCCAAGTTACCAATCCAAGCCAAAATTAGATCAGACCTCCATGAAATTCCTTCTTTCAGGCAAATAAGATTTGCACAAGACATTTTAAATACAGTACTGAATTTTCAAGGCCCATGATCTTTTCAATAGTTCTTTCAACTAGTTCAAGATGGTAACTAAAACAGAGAAAACAACCAAAAAAATGCCACACAAAATTTGTGAAGAACTTGCTGAAATGTTGATAGTTACTGTTGTGAAAGAGTACATTTTATATGCAACTGAGCTAAAAACAAGTCATAATGACCTGAACAGCTATTTTTGTAAAATTAATCAGGAAAAAAATATTGAAATTTACATGCTGGTCTCCTGGAAAACCTTGTTTTTCCTGAGTGCTCTAGAGAAGAAACCCACTCATTGCAAGCATTTAAACTGAAACGGATCTTGTAGGTCATTGATTTTAATTTCTTATTGTTACTTGGTATCCCAGTATTTGCCTTTTTTATACACTCACTTCAAGGCTGTTTTTAAAATAAACATGTTTTCTGGGTGATTAGTTTTGTTTTCAGTCACTCATACAGGGAAGCTACTATAATGGAGAAATAGGAATGGATAAAGCCTCAAATGCTGTTGTTTCAATGACCGTGAAAATCTGGGGTGACACACAAACTTTGACTTTCACTCCAAATTATATTGCCCTTAAGAAACAATTTAAATTTCAAGAATGAAAATACAAATAAAGCTTTATGTCTGATGATGTCTATTGGTGTCTTGGAAAGCTGGAGAAGGGGATGAGTTAAAGAGCAATAATGCAGCAGAAAGAGAAGGGAACATGCACCAGATCCCTTCTCACAATTTATGAGTTAAATACCAAGATTTCCCTGTGTTTCTGCAAACTCCCTTCCCAAAACTTTCCACCTTTTTCAGCCTCTTAAAATGAGGTGTGATAGTCACTGTACCTGTTGTCTTCCCACACTCAGTTCCTCTTCACCCATTTCTTCCTCTCCATGCCACTGTCAGGGAAGAGCTCACAGTGATAGCCATCAAATTGAGATTCAACAAAATCCCTTCAAATTTTTTATGATACACCAAAAGAGACCAGAAAAGGGGATATTTGAAGAATTTTTTAGTTGAACAGCAGAAAAAGAGAAAAAAACTTGAATTAATATTAGAAATTCAAAGGAAATTGGCTCCCAATCTGATGACTTGCTTTGTTTCTTCAGCATTGTACAGGTGGAGCACAGCAGTCAGCAGCAGTATAAAACGTTGGTATAGCATCCCCAAACATCCCTTTAACTCTGATTCAGCCTTTGGAAAAAACTTGTGCATCCTATATTTTTCTCCTCTGAGAATTTGTTGGATGTGTAGTAAAAAATGACAAAAACAAAATGTCCCCTCAGGACAAGAAAGACACTGAGGGGCTGGAGCATGTCCAGGGCAGGGAACGGAGCTGGGGAAGGGGCTGGAGCCCCAGGAGGGGCTGAGGGAGCTGGAAAGGGGCTCAGCCTGGAGAAAAGGAGGCTCAGGGGGGACCTTGTGGCTCTGCACATCCCCCTGCCAGGAGGGGACAGCTGGGGGAGTCGGGCTCTGCTCCCAGGGAACAGGGACAGGAGGAGAGGGAACGGCCTCACGCTGGGCCAGGACAGGTTTAGACTGGATATTAAGGAAAATTTCTCCACTAGAATAGTGGTCAGGCATTGAAATAAGCTGCCTGGAGAACTGGTGGAATCACCATCCCTAAAAGTGTTGAAAAATTTTGCAGATGTAGCACATGGGGGCATGGTTTAGTGCTGGACCCAGCAGTGTTAGATCAATGGTTGCACTCAGTGATCTGGGAGTTCCTTTCCATCCTTAATGATTCTATGATTCTGTGATTCTAAATTGTAAAATGAGACGATCCCAGACAGAATCCCTGGTTTGCAGCCAGCTGTGCAACTAAATGATGCACCAGGACCCCAAACAGAGACTTCAGATTTTGATTGTATCTAAGGCAAGCTAAGTAAGGCACACCTGCTTGAAATGGAAAAGAAATAGCTTCTAACATCTAACAGGATGTTGTAAATATTTTCTCAGTGGAAAATATCACAGTTGTAGCTGATGTGTCTGATAATAAAAGCAGGATTTTGTGTAGGCCAGCAGAGTTTGCTTAGTGTGGATTACAGTGTGCAGAGTGACACTTCATTTGTACTCCAGGTCTTTTTCAAAGCCATTTAACTGATTAGATTTTCAGTCATGGTCACCCTTAATACAGATCTGATGTGACAAGACAAAATGACAAGCACATCTTTAAAGGATATCTTTAAAGGATATTTTGAATTTTTCCCAGCTTGGAGAATTACTGCAATTCTTTTTTTTTTTTTTTTTAATAGCTTCACCAGACAAAAAAAGTCTTATTTTTGTCTGTTTTGAGAGCAGAGTAATGCTCTTTGTTACTAAACCTCAAACTGAGAAGTCCCAAGCATTGCCTTTGGGCTTCTGCATGATTGATTTTTACCAGGGATTCTTCTGGACAAAGCTTCTTGTGTAAACACCTGGTGAGTTTTAGATGTCATCTACAGGAGATGAGATGAATCATACTTTAGATTATAAAGGGAGCCTTGGTGGCTGTTCCAGGCTTCAATACCTGTGCTGCTGTCACAGTTTACTCGATTTCACACACATACTTCATTTCACACACCATGGCCCCTGTGCTACTGCAAAGCCAAGGGAGCACAGACAGCTCATTTTATTATTTGGAACATGAGTTTCACGGGTTGCTTGAGCTGTATTTTTTACACAGAATTTATTTATTGTCTGCAAAACAAGGGCAATCTCATCCCCTTAGACAACAGTTCTCTTCCCATGCATCAAGGTCCCTTGATACTATTTTAATTGTCTACGACAGTTTATGCAGCACAAATAAATTTAGTACAAGATAGTGGAATGTATATTTTAAATTTCAAATGTTGTGGTATTCTTCTGTCAGCTAAAGTAGATTTTTTTTTTACTGTAGGCACTGATGATTTTATCCATATTCAAGTTATAAAAATATATTAAATAAATCTATTAACTGAAGTAATAAACCAATAAACTCTAATGGATTTTACCAGATGTAATCTCTTGATGACTCTGTTTCTTATACAGCTTGGGACAAATTTTTACCCTGAAAAATTCTCACAGGTACTTAAAGCTCTCCTTTTTTGTAATTCAGTGTCAAGTGAGATTTGCATAGATGGAGACAAGCTGTTTGAAAATAGTGATAATTTAATAATTTTACGTAGGAAATCTTTTCCCTTTGATGTTTAGATGCCATTGGACCTCTCTAGCTGTCAGTGATAATTTCCACTGAGGTATGTAATGTACTGGAGTATCAGTGCCTTGCAAAACAATAAAGTTTAACACTCTGGATTTAAACACTTATTTGGAGAACACTGAATATTCTTGGTTCTGCTTTATGCCCCTTTCCAATTTTAAGGTAATACTAGGCCTGTGTAAAATTTAAAAAAAGGAAAAATTTAAAGCAAGGACAAGAAAGACTATTAAAGAAAAAGTGATTTTATTTGGTTTAGTTTTAACATGAACAATGACAGGAGCTATATAGAATGGTGCTATGCTTTGACAGTGGTAATGGGGTGAACAAATTATATCATGTTCCCCATAATTCCAAGCATGATGAATAGTTAACTACAGAAGTGATAAAATAAGCACATTTTTTAAATGCAGAGAATAGTTTACTATGCACTGTCATTAGCAAGCAGGAACTTGGCATCCTCTCTCAGCCAGCACATTCCTGTCAGAAGTTATGAATAGCTGTTTGCAAGTACCTACTGTAAACACCCCAGGACAAATTAACTCTTAATTGGTTTTCATTCATTCTTTAATTCTAATATTAGAAATAACAAAAGCCCACAATTTTTACCTGACTAGCTAGCATGATTCTTCTTTTCAGTTTTGGTATAATTCTGAAACCAATATTGCTACACTATCTGTCAACAGTTTCTTTCTCTGTAGTTTGCTTTTGATGTAAAATAATCTCCTTCCTTCTCACAGATTATACAGGTGTGGCCAGAAAAGACAGCACTTCCTTTGGAAAATTATTTGTTTCAGTTAGTCCTGTTTCAATTAGTTTGCTTGCATTGTAACGGATTCAAAGCTGCTTGGTATAACTTTAGGAAACAGAAGATGCATTCAATGCACCAAGCATAACCAAGTTCTGTCTGGTTGTTTGTCTGGCCTTTTTCAGGAGCTTGCAACACTAAAAATTTGCTACACACTCACGTTTGCACACTCTGTAAAAGACTGCCTCATTTAAATTTTCACAGGTTTAAGAGCCAGGACAGCTGTGCGTGGCTTAGCAGAGCCAGTTCATCCCACTGCCAGATCTCATCCACTTGATGCTGGCCAGATGTCTCTTCAATGTCACCTGAAACCTCTTCTTTTCAGCTTTCACAGGCTGTGGCTCACAGTCTGGCTTGCAGCACACAGGAGTAACCTGGCGGTCACAGACCGACTCCCACAAAGCCGCCTGCCTGCTCTTAAAAGGGGTGGCTGAAGGTTTTGTGGTCTCGACGCTCTGTTGAATTTCACTGAAAGGGCTGGACAAGCTCCTTGCAAGAGATGTGGTCTTCTTCCTTTGGGACAGGAGGATTCTAAGCTCTTCAGAATCGTACTGAAAAAAGAGAGACTCTTTTCTCCTGGTATTGGGACTTTCTCCCAGTGTAAGAAACCCATAGGGAGTAGTGATTCTGGAGAGGTGGGGCAAAGAGAAAGCAGCTCTGGTTGCTGGGTCACAATGATCTGAAGCTCTCTCCAAGCCTTCAGGGAAAGTAATTTGTTCTGTAAAGCACAGGGTTCCTCTTCTCTCTCCTTTGCACATTGTTTCTTTCCTGATGTAGGATTCAGATTTGCTTCTAGTAGTTTTGCGCTTCTGAAGAATTTCATCAGAGACTCCTGTCTCAGGAGAATTCTCTGTGCTGTCCTCCTCTGGCTCCTGCTGGAAGGAAATATGCTCAATGTCCAAGGAAGGGATGAAAAATTTAGGGATGCGATCAGGAGTCATGACAATATTGAAGATGTCCTTATTTTTCTGAGCAAGCTTTTCTTCAGGAGGTGGCTTACTGATTCTGAGACTTGTCCAAGTCATCAAGCTTTCTATAACACTTTTCAGGGACTGCTGGGGTGTACCACCAGGCACCATTGTTTCAGCCAGCAGTGCTTTCTTCAAACACACAGTGCTGCCTGCTGACTGAATTCTCACAGCACTGATTGCAGATGGAAGACTCATTCTGCTTATAAAACAAAGTAAATGACGTAATCTGATAGGTGGATGTCATTGGCATGGTAACCAAAGATAAGAAGGCTTTTACACTCCTACATTTAAAGCCTGATTCATGCTGTGCCCTTACATTAAACAAGCTAAAATTTTTACTTAATTATTTTTAAATGCCATGTTTGGTGCTAGTGCCTGTTTCAGGAAAATTATAGCTACAAACCTGACTGTAACTTTTGGGCTGTTTGGAATATATTCTCTGTGTGCTCTTACATGAAACATAATTAGGCTTTTCTTTTTATTTTCTTTTTTTTTTTTATATGCCTGCAGGTGTTAACTTACATAGTTACTTTAAGTACCTTACTACCTTAAGTTCTTTAGTTTTCATCAAATCTTTTTGTTGGGTGCATTTTGAGGTACAAGTTGTGAGAGGAAAGGGTAGAAAATGAGTTATCGAACAATTACTGAACTAGTACATATATATGAATTCCAAGGGGATTTATGAGAAAAACTGGGTAGTCCTTCAGAGAATGCTCATATTGGATATCTTTGTTTGAAGGGATATCCTTGGGTACACATAGCAGCCTGCAAGTGATGTGTGAATTTCTTCTGGTTCTTGCTTTGCTTCTTAGGCTTCTGGTGAGACCTCCCTCCCAGAACACTGGGCTGCTGTTACTTGGTGCAGTTTGCAGCTAGGAAAAGAGCAGGGCAGTTCTGACCAGCATGTGGATGTTTTCTTATGATATCAGACCATAAAGTCCTTTATCTAACTATGGTGTAATACCCATTTTCATGAGCTGTTCAGCTCTTTTCCTACTTTGGTCACAATTTCTCCTCATCTTATATAGATGATTCCATGAACATTTCATCTCTGGAGGCTGAGCAGTTCTGGGTTTCTATCACACTTAGGAACCTATGGAAGCATGCTAAGATTGGTGATTTTGAAGGTGCCTGTGCTACTGGGTACTTTGAAAGCATAAATCTTACCTGTGATAGAGTGTGAAGCTCACAAATCCTACTTCTGCATTTCATTTTATTTCAGTTTTGCACACTCCTATATTTCTCTGTTAATGTTTCCACTTCTCATATCTCCCTTCACCTGTGTTTTAAGGGTAGAAGTTCAGTTAGTTCAGTTAAGTTTAGAAGTTCACAGGTGTAATTTATTCAAGAATCATGGGATCAAAGAATAGTTTATGCTGGAAGAGATCTTCAAGACCATCTAGATCCAAGCCCTGTGACATAGGCAGGGGCACCTTCCTTTAGGAGGTTTTCTTCATAGCATCATATGATTTATCTGCATTCAGTTCTCCATTAATTTCCCTCTGGATTTGCCTACAGAATTTGGATGCTTGGTACACACCAGCATGTCAGAACAGCATATTTAATTCTGTCTTTACTGAAGATGAAAAATTACAGTAGAAAATTTTCATTGTTATTTTTGGCAGATACAGACTAACTACCATACCCTTTTCAATGATGTAGCTCTTGCCTAAAGACCAATCTCCACACAGAGAAGCTGTCCTATAGGCACAAAATAACTGCAGAAAAAACTCAAAGAAAACATTTCTGATTTAAACTGGATTTTGTATGAACTGTAAAAGTCAAAAATACTCCGTTATCAGAGAAGCAATAATAAAAGCAAAGTGTCTTGAAATTACCCATAAAATGGAGCACCTTTAGTTTTCTTCTGATTCTTTGCAGAAGAGTCAAAATGAGGGAAAGAGCATTAATTGTTGGGAAGAAAATCCACTGGGGCACTGATGTTTCAAAAACACTTAGTGATTTACATAGCACAATTGCCTCTTTGGCTGGAAAATTTTCTAAAAAATTCCATTTCTCCTGATTGAACCACACATTACAGACAGGGAAAATTCAAAAATTTCAAAGTCCCTCGAGAGTTCTCCAATATGAGCATAGTTTGATATACCCCAGAGTGGAATACAGAATTTACATCACCATTATTTCAACCTTGTTTGATCCACAATAAGCCTAATATTTACTTACAAAGCTAGTGAAAATTAGTAGATAGAGATGCTATTTTAATCCAAAAAAGAAAAGTGTATAACTAAATTTGTTTGAGGGGCCAATAAAATCCTTGATTCTTCTGCTTGTTTTTGACCACAATCATGCAGTCTGTCACCAAAATCTAGTATCTCTGAATAATTATTCTTATATTCACTAGGCAAGGCTTTCTATAGTTATACAGATTAAAAGCTTTTGGAACAGTAGACTGCCCACTCCCATGAGGCTGAAACAGATCTTCATCCAAGCCATTTCAAAGACATCAAAGCCAAAAACCACTTGGAAAACTTGATAACAGAATTGCCTGTATACTATGAGGCAGAACAAGTATTAGAAATTATCCCTTAGTGCAACATTTGTATAAAGAAACAAAGACACCCAGGTAGATTTTGTGTTTTTCATCACATTTTTAAGTACACTGAAGTTAATTTTTGACATCTCAAACATGCATACAAATAAAAATAAAAAAATGCACATTTTTAAATCTAACATATACATTTATCTCATATGTCTCATGTACACCTGTACACATATACCCACATACACACTTGTATATATCTCTGTATGTGCATTTGTGTATATGCCTGGGCCTGATCTTGATACATGTGTGTAAGTGGATATGACCTTTATATATCTATATATATGTTTAAACACATGTATATGCAATCTGGTGTACATGTCCTGATAATAACCCAAATACCCATTCCAGAGTAATTTCTGAAACAATAAAATATTAGAAAATACATTCCCAGTCCATTTATTTTTCAACTGACAAAAACACGTTTTATGGTGCTACACTACAAAATAAGTTTGATTCTATCTCCATCGCTTCACACAGTGCTATAGTTTAGCATTTATATTTAATTCTGTTACTTCTCTTTGATCTGTGAGAAGTATTCAAATGCCCTCATTTTGCTTCTGGCAGACTATAGTTTTAATCATAAACTGCAATGAGTAAAAAGTTACAATACCTATACTAAGGTTTAGATAAGAACTATTACAAAAAATGAGTAGTAGGAAATAATATAAATGGCAGAATCCTGGGGGAAAATATAAAGTATAAATATCTTAAGTACTCTTTGGATTATAAACTCCAAGTAGAAGATTTTCCTCCCCTCATTTCCACTACAATCTCACTAAACAACATAAGTCATCTTTTCTTTTTTCTCTCCTAGTGCAATCAGCAGGTTTCTAATGATTCCTTCATCCAGGCTCCAAAACAAATATAGGCTTTGGGGTGTCTTATACAATATTTTCTCTAAATAGTTCAACTACTAACCAGTAATTTTGCAGACTTTCTCTGCAATAAGGGTTTAACCTCTGGAAATTGGGCACAGCTAGAAAACCTTTTAATGTTTCCTGTGGAAAATGCATATTTTTGGTGTCTGTGAATATACAAATACTTAGCACTTGCACTGAGCTTTCATCTTTCACATGCAACGAGAACATTAACTAATTAGTCTTCACAAATCCCTGAGGGATAGGTAAATATAATGCCTGTGATGTTTGCTGTGCTCACAATAAGGATAGAAGAATGAAAATTGCCTGTGTTCATGTTCAAAATTAACAAAAAAAAAAAAGTTATAGAGTTGAAAAACAGAATTCTGCACTTTTCTAGAGTGTAGTTATCTGTTTTAAAGGACTTACTCACTTTGTCTGCCGCTTTATTTGGTTTTAGCCCATCACTGCACTTTTTTCCCATGTACACCTTCTAGACAAGCCCTGCAATTTAAGCATGTAGGTTTTTTTTTTTTTTTTTTTTTTTTTTTGTTTGTTTGTTTGGTTTATTTTTAACTGAATGTGATAGGAAAAATACTTCAGCAGTCCTTGGCTAGCGATTTTATCTGGGTGCCAGATGTCAGAGCTGTGAACATCTCAGGTGTTTTTTTCTTCTTTTAGTATTAAAGCTTCTGTTCTGTTAGATAGTACCTCCATTTTTCAGATCTTTCCTTGGGCTTAAATGCTTTCAGTCGCCTACAATTCTTTCCACTAAATCATGCTGACAAACAAAATCTGTCTTTAGTGCCCAGCCTTGTTTGCTTTGAGATTGAGTAAGAGTAGCACTATTTATTGACAGTTCTTGTACTACCTCTCCAGACTTCAGTCATTTGTGCTTGGTTAAGGACACCTCCAGGTAATGGCATATTTTTGACAATTTAACTGAGGTTAAAGTAAGTCATTGTCTTGTCAGCTGGGGATTTGGCACTGCCATCACCTTTAAAATAAATCACCTTACCCTATCAACCACTGGGGAACCATAAAAATATAAGCATCTGAAGTCAGAAGGGAACCATGAGAATCATTGGGTCCAACTCCTGAAATGCTATCCTTGAGATTCTACATGGTCATGCTAACCAAGAGCAGGGAAGGAGTATATTCCTTCTTACTCAATTTATTTGGGATTTAAGAGTCAGTTGGCAAGACAATTCCCAGCCTGAGTGGCAAAATCTAGCAGAAAAGTAACTGGGGATGAGTCAGAGTCCTTAGCTAAAATCTTCAAACTGTGTGCAAAAAATGCATACATCTCAGCTGCCTACAGAGACAGAATTTCATCCAAGCTGTGGTCGCTGGTTGTTGTAAATGTTGCATAAGGACATAAACACTATTGAAAAAAAAAATTAAGAGAAATTTTACTATGGAATTTTAACAAAAGGCTATCTGTTCCACTATTTTCACAGAATTAACCCTTGTTTCCTGACATAAGTGCCTACAGTAAAATACCACTACTATATCCCACAGTGTGTGTGTATATCTAGTGAAGCAATCTAGTTGGCATCAGTTTGTCACAGATAAGTCATGTGTACTTGAAACTGAGATTACCCAAAGTTTTAAAGGAATGTAAGGAATTAGTTTATTTTATTCTAAGACATAAATGTGAAAACTAGGGGAAAAATAATAAATTAATTTAGAGATTGAACTCCAGTTCCCTATGATCAAAAACCTTGACTCACAGCTTGTGTTTTTACCACTGTAAACATCATCAACCAGTCACTTTTTACAGTAAAATTTTAGGCTTGTTGTTGGACAGAGGACATTTCTAACAGTAGTAGAGAAGTATCCAACCAAGCACTTGGATTAGGTGCTAGTGGAGATGTTTTCTCCTGTAGATAGGTTTAACAGCACACCCCAGCACAAGCAAAGAAGCGCAAAGCTGTGCAAAGGTGTTATTTCAATAGCCTTTGCTTTGTTGCTCCCAGTCATTTTCAGTCATTTCCAACTGTATATTTAATATCAAGGAGACAGCAGACAGTATCTTCCCTAAATTATTCATTTCAGCCTTGAAAATATCTCTCAAGATTTCAGTGCTTCTGTTTTGTGGTGTTAATAATTTAGAGCTGCTGGAGAAGCAGAGCTTCCCAATTCAATGCTAATCTTTTGTTTTCTCAAAAACATTTCACTTCTCAGTCTTGTCCCGATAGTTCATATGATCCAAACCTCAGATTTCTCACATTCTTACCAACAGAAGTAGGTGACATTTGACAGAGAGGAATTCTTGTGTTCACTTATACCCTTTTGGATTCAGCATCCAGAGTGTTCCCTTGTTTCTAAATATCTTGGAAAATAAATAAATACTACCCTCTGGTGTTTTCCATTTGTAAATATTGTTACTGTATTCACCTTAATGTTTATTTGCTTTCCTTCCTAAATGTTAAAAGGATTCACCTATTACTGAGGATCGTCGATTTTTCTTCAATCTTGAAATAGCTAGAAGAGCAAGGACATAAAACAGAAACATGAGATGCAGTCTACTGAATGCAAAACATCTCAAATTCACACAAAAACCCCACCCCTACTAAATGCAGTCATATTTGTAAAGTGCTTTTAAATGTTGTGTATAAATAATATATTTATTCTGAAGTAATAATATGTTAATTCTGCCATATTTGAAACATGTGGGGTTTACAATGGTCACAGCTATTGAAGGAACATATTACATGCTCATGTTCTCTGATTTCTTATGTTTAATGTATATTGGAGCTTAATGCAGTATTAAAAGAGGAAAATCTTAGCTCCCTGAGCACCACCCTATATAAATATTGCATGAACCACTGAGAACAGTCCTCTGAAGAGTTAACTAAGGGCTGGGTGATCAACCTCTGCCTCAAACCACAGCCTTGTAACTGTAAACAGAAAAAGTGGGGTTTGCACACACATGCAGATGCTGGAGTGTAGCATTACGTTTTGTGTAACATTAAGGGTTTTTTTTAGTGTATGACATGTAATAGCACCTCTGTGCAGGGAGCCCTGAATTCATCAGCTGATAAAATCCAGTGGGAGCTGCTCATGTGTCTTTTCCCAACATCAGCAATGTGTACATGATCTAAAGAAACTTTCTAAAGATGTATGAAGTCTCACTCTAAAGACTCTGAGTGGAAACATCTTTATTCTTCTGCAAACAGTTAGTTCCACTTTTATTTGCCATCATGAAGAGGAATTTTTTTTTCCTTTTTGATTCCTGTCATTTTACCCTTCCAGCTTTTGAACTTCCACTTTTGTGGACATAAGCATCAAAAATATTTTTTCTTCCTGACAATCTCTTTTGTCATTGTAGATATTTAATAAAATTAACATATTTAACAGAATTAACATGTGACTTTGATTTTTGATCATCACACTGAGCACACAGAGGGAAACAAATGAAATAAGAAATGTAAAATAAAGCTGATTATACCAGAGTCTTTCTTGCTTAAGGTAAACTTTGATCAATATGTCAAAAATTTATAATATCTTTTTCCCAGTAGGAAATCTGGAGTTTATATTCCACTGATGTGAAGTTACCATTCTCTGTCTTGTGAAATACAAAACCTGAGCTTTATTTACATAATCTTGAAAATGAAACATCAAAAACTCAGATTCCCTAAAAAGCCTTGAGATTAATTTTAAGAACAAGGAGAAAAACTTTCTTATGATTAAAATCTACGATTAAAATCTACCTTATTTACATTTGCTTAGCTTTCAGTTTCCAGATCCTCCATGTCCATCTCTTAACTATTTCCTGGCCTTGCCATGCTATTGTATTTGTAAATTCCATTGAAACTAGTAGTTCTCTGAATCTTGATTCTCATATTAGTTTAAAGAAAAAACACATAATATCATAAGATGCAAAAAAGTTGTCAACATAAGGATATTTTCTAAGCTTTCTCATCTGTTGAAGACAGCTGGATTCATAATGACTTCAGTTTAAAAAAAAGAGCAACAACAACAAAAAAAAAGGAAATGTAATAAAAATACAGAACTTCCTTCCTCAAATCTAGATTATGTTTCCAAGTTGTCATTTTAAAATTTTATATGCTTAAACCATATGTAAAATTATTTTAGACACATGCACAGATACATAATTTTTTCACGGATTTCTTACATGTACAAAGCCTTTTTGGTATGGTATAGCTGAGTATGAAATAGTTTGCAGTACTATCACAACTAGACATAAGCACCAGAAACAGTCATGCGGAGTCATCAATTTTCCTCTCTCTTGATGTGTCTTGGTGACACTTTTGGGCTGCTAATTATATTTTATGTAGATAGAATAAGATTGATTGCATTCCATGCAACTTCCCAAAAGGCAGTATGTTGGAAGCAGTGGTAGAAAGGGCCTGGTTTCCCCAGCACTTTCCCTCTCATCCTGTCAGCTCACATCCACACCAGTGATATCTTCTTTCTGGTAAACCCTTGCTGCAGAGTTGGATGTAAAGTTTCATATAAAGTCACCTAGGGAGAATGCAAATTTTGACAAAATGAAGAAAAAAGACCCGTCAAAAAGTAAATTGAGCTCCAACATTTCAGCTACAACTCTTCAGACAATCTCATTTCAGTAGTTTTCTCCCTGGGCTGTGCATCTGGTATGATACCTCTAATTCATACTTCCCATGCTGTCCCAGCTTTTCTTGGAGTCATGGAGATCATTCCCAGCAAATTTCATCAGTGGGATTCTGCTGATATCAATGACACTTTGGCACCCTACATCTGAGGGGGATTTGTTGTATGTAAGATATGTACATATGTAAAGGATAAAGTAAGATTAGTAGCACACTGCAAACAGTAAGATCATCTGTTACCTTTTTCTCCTTTTAAATTTACCTATAACACCTGGTTGTTTATTTGATTATGTACACAACTGTGTTTGGAAGGCTTCAACAGTGAACAAAAGGAAGGGAATTTTCATATTCACTCTGAATTTCTTTGCTGTCTTTGTGTTTTGCCTTTGCAGGAAAAATTGTTTAAGGCACATTTCCAAAGTCAGTACAAAAAATTCCAAACCCTGAAGCTGATAGTTCTGTGACAAAATCCCCAGGAGGTGTGGCAACTGTAGTAATTAGTGTTTTTCTGTCATTGAGTTATTTGAAAATGGAACTGTTCTTCCTGATTTTGCTACAGGAATATAGAAAACCAAAGTAGTTTAATTCCCTCCAAAATAAGAGGACCAAATCTTGGGTGAAGTGTCCAGAGCAAAAAATCATGGTGTGTATTCAGAGAGGGATTTTAGCTGTGACAATGATCTTAGTTGTTCAGGATGCTCAGGTGATTCAAAAGCAGAAGGATTGACTTTTTCACAGTCTCAATTTCATCATTATTCAGAACATACCAATGTCTAGCCATAGACATTTTCAAAAAATCATTTTCACCACCTCTTTCCTTACAGACTTCCCAGATATGTCACCAAGATTATCCACTTTTCTTTATGGAGATAAACTTTATGACAGGTTTAGATTTCTGGATAAATTAACCAGAGTATGCTTCATAATTGCCTTATTTCCAGCAATTGTCCAAAGAAAGCAATTCCTTTGCTTTCTGCTCCAAATGAAACTCAAACTATATCTCAGAGTAGGTTAAAATACAGCCCTGTATCTTTCCTAACACCAGAATCTAATACAAAAGAAAGTTTTACAGAGAAAGAAAAGTTTTGTTTCCAGTCTGACAACCAAAATAAATGTGATAGAGGTTGTATTAAACTGCATAAATCCTGCAGCTATAGTAAAATTAATGTAAATTTTTACCTCATTAAATTTAATAAAATAAAATTGAGTGGCATGGTTATGAGACCAAAGGTAGGGAAATATGGGAATTGTCTGAATTTGTCTTTCATTATCAATTTTGATAATGACTGAGAAGCAGAGAAGCACACTGGAGTTGACTGTTCAGCTCTAGCAAAACTCCCATACTCAGACATTGCCAGATCATACACAAAAATTAATTTAAAGCTACAGAAAAATGGAGGTGGTGACAAGAAGGTTAATATAAAAGGAAGGGTGAAAACATAAGCTGAATTATGGTTGAAACAGGAAGTATTTCACAAGAATTGGAGCATCATTGTATAATAATATAATTAACCTGTGGAACTTCCCACCAAAGAGGAGAAAAGGATTAATTACATCCAAATAGTAATAGCTGGCATAATTTCACAGAAGAACAAACATATAGATTATATTCACAAATTAGGCACTAGATGGGATAATGAAAGAATCTCTCTCTTACTATGACAGAACATCTAGACACCTTAATAAGAGAAAGGCTATTGTAAAGAACTTGACGAAGAAATTAATTTGAACCTCCTTACAGAAAGATAAATTTCTTGTAAATAATTGTGTGAATCACATTGAAATGGTTGAACTTTCCAGAAAAATAGGGCAAATTGAAGTTAGCAATTTCTTTGTTGCAACCAAGAAGATGTACTGTGGGTATAACATTCACTGGAGTGAGGACTGTCTTTGCTGAGGGTGAAAAAAAAAAATGGTAGGCTCTTTGTAAGACCTAGTATTAGTTAACGGTGCACTGTACAGTGAAGTCTCCACCCTAATATGATTATTGTTATATAATAATGACTGCTGAAATATGTAAAAAAAAAAATCATTTTAATCACTCAGAAGAATTGCATTCTAATACATTGATCAGAGGAACCTACAACATTTTATGTAAAGTGGATTAAAGAGAACACACATTTTTATAGAACTTTTCTTCAATTTGGATAATGATGTTTTCTGTCCTTACAAGTCCCTGTTAAACTAAACATTTCTGTTACCACTGCAGTATAACTTTGTCTCTTATTTTTCCTTGGTGAAGCCTGGAAATTTATCTCTTCGGCATGGTAGAGTCTGCCAGGAAAAGTAAGTGTTAATTGGGCACTATCTAATCTGCTGATCTAGAGCAGGATGTTTTAGAAAAATACAAGTTGCAACTTAATTACTCCAAAGAATTTACTGAAGTGTTTGATGTGAAAAATTATTTCAGAGTTTTTTCAAGACATGTGAAGGGCAAGAAAAAAAGTTCCTGTTCTGCAGCACAGCTTGATGTCACATCACAAAAATGAATGTTGTCCTGGCATAAGGGCAGCTCTTTGTCATAAAAGTGGCATGGTTAAAAAAAAAAGATTAAAAGTTAAAAAAAAAATAAAAGAAGAAGAAGAAATAAATGAAAGAAATTTTCCTTAGGAGAAAAACTGGAACTTGAGGAATGTTGACTTCTCTGCCTCCCTATTTCATTCTATAACTCCTGGCAGCAGATTCCTGTGTGCACACAGCCAGTACAGCAGTACCAACTTGTGTCTTTGGATGGCAGCAGCATCCTAAGGACATGATTCAACCTGAAATGCCCTGGTTGTACCAATTTTACACTGCCTGGGTGCCACTGGCCTTGGTGCTGAGCTCGAGACTAGTTGAGAACAGACCCAGCTGAAATTATGATGGTCTTTGGGAGGCCAAAGGGAACATTGGGATCTGGTTTCATGGGATTTAGGAGGACAAGGAACCAAGTCTTGTCTAGTTATCAGTATGATTCCCAAAGCAAGAAAGCAGTTTTGTGGCGATTTATTTTCCAAAGTGAATATAATTTTTGTAGTGATTACCAGTATTAGGCCTAAAACAATCAGAATATTCTTACCACCTTCTGTTCTGCCAGAAGTATGAAATAAATGTTAATAATAAGATATTAAAAAGCAAGAAGATCAAAATACTACAAAGTATTGTTAAAGAAACAAAAGTTATTGCTGAAATGTTACTAAAAATATGTTTTTAACAGTGCCTTTTTTCCCCTTTCCAAATAATTGTTCTGTAGCTTGTCTCCTTCAAGTCAAATTATCATATTTCTCCATTTCCACTTCACTTCTTACCTGGAGTATTAGAAGAGCAGACATTTAAAAAGTCTTCACAAAATTAGTTCTGACCTGAGTCTAACAGGAAAATAATGGTAAGCTTTTAACAGGCTTAAAGCATACCTTGAAGAAATTTGTCCCCTTGTATTTGAACCCCTAGGGTTTACAAGCTAGCTGATGCAGATCTGATAAAAAGCTCATTGTAAAATAAGCCTTGATAAAATAGGCTTATTCCAACACCAGGAAAATCTCAAAGTTAAAACAAAGTTTGAAAGGTCTGTCTACTTCAAATAATAATAATGAAAAATATATGTATTTGTAATTTAATGTTTAATTGGAATTTTTATGAGCAGTACATGATGGCAATGGTCTTAAAGCCTACATTTTTCAGAAGCTATTTTCTGAAGAAAGCATTTCAATGTATCATTTTTATATAGCCAGAGTATGTTGTGTCTCATTATGGCAGAATGGAGCTTTGCTTTCATGCATTTTTAAAAGAGCTTATGGTAAACATAAAGAAGTTACAATAATATTTGTATTGGCTCTATAAATCAAAACCAGGATCCATAAAACTAATTCAAATCTCTGCAGCCTTTGAAGCCCCTGCAGCCTCTGAGCTAAAGCTTCATGGAAAATTCTTGCTATGTCCTACCAAGGGCTGACTCAGTCAAACAAACACAGATGCCATAATCTCTAGGAGGGATAATTTAATTCCTTTTAAGAACAAAATAGCAGACCTTGCTACCAATATCCCATCCACTACATTAATACAGATCAAAAACAAGAAGGTTAAGATCTGAGGCTTTAAATCTCCCAGCAAAACAGACTAAGAGCTCAAGAAAAAGTTCTCCCTCTGGCTCAGCCTAATGTCAGTTTGAAAATATGAAACTGGCAGCAAGAGGGAGACTATGAGGAAACAGACACAAATTCCACTTTGAATTATAGTGAACTATGATTAGGATGTTTTCTTCTACATGGAAATAAGGGTGGCTACAGAACTTGCTGGTTTTTTACTCTAAACCAGCACCCATTTCCTCAACTTAGAGACAACTGCAAGAGCAATAAATGCATTTAAACTTCAGATCACTGGTGTACAATAATTTCACAGTTGCCATGGTGAAGAACAGATGACCTAAACAGATGAACAAGTAGTGTCAGGCAACAACTCTCAAATGAAAAAAATGAAAATTGCTAAAAGCATGCTAAAGGCATTATCAGGATTATTTGTGTTCCAGTGTTAATCACTGAATCTTGAATGATTAAATTGGAAATAAGGACTCCTTTAAAGAGTTTCTAAACCAGATTTTACAGAATTTGCAGAATTTGTCTTTTGATCTTTCTTTTCAAGAGAACTGTGTGCCCACCCTTTTTAAAGCTGTTTGAATGCAATGTGTGTCCATAGCTTTACAAACTTGAGCTGATCATTAAACTGACATGTTAAAGTATATTAAGGCAGGATTCATAGCTAGATTACAGGGTAAAGATAGTCATCTTCTTCAGAGGCAGTCATAGCTCCCAGTAATTTAGTAGAGATACTGTTAATGCACACATAAATGTGTTGTAATTCCAAGGTTAATCTCATCCACCAGAGCTTGATTGAGCAGCCGCTGTGGAGAATTCCAGTAATGGGCTTTGAGAATAAAGTAACCCCGCAGATATTTGTGATTCTTTCAGAAGGAGGCAAGCAGGTTTTCTGTTATTTATGTCACTTCTATTAGGTACACTGGACAATTTAAAATCCTCTTAGAAGTCCCCACAGCTTGGTAGGCAGATGCCCCCACTGCCTGAGGGATGTGGAGCATGCAGCAGGGAGGAAGAGTTCATTGGCACTGGTCTTGCTGGGCTCCCAGTGCTGGCTAGACCACTTACAGTGGAAGAACAAGAACCCATCATAAAGAAGATCCAGTCCAAGGCATCAGGACCTTGCTCTGCCACCAAGTCTCTGTAAATCATGGATTCTTACAATAATTTAGGTTGGAAAAGGCCTCTAAGATTGAGTCCAACTATTAACCCAGCATTGCCAAGCCCACCATCAAACCATGTCCCCAGGTGCCACATCCACACTTTTTTTAAATCCCTACAGGGTTGGGGACTCCACCACTGCCCTGGACGTCCAGGGCTTGACAGCTCTTTGGGTGAAGTAATTTTCCCTAATATCTAATATAAACCAGTCCTGGCACAACTTAAGGATATTTTCTCTTGTCCTACCCCTCTAAATAAGTGGTTGCCAGCCTGCACATAGAAGCAAGGAAAATTATATATGCTCTTTTCACGCATGTATATACATCCTTCAAAAAAAAAAAAAAAATTCAAGCAAACCCCCCCATGAAAACAAAAAACAAACAAACAAAAACCACACTAAACAAGCAAAAAACAAAAAAAAAATTAAACAAAACTAACAAACAAGCAAAATTAACAAAAAAAACTAAAACTAACAAAAAAAAACCTAAAACCAGGCCCACCCTATACATAATTTTCAGAGTATCCTTCTGGTTCAGTTTTATAGTCATACTTAAAAATTTTGGAGTTGGTGGCCTTTTATGGTAGTTTGGGGTTTCTTAAGAGAAATTTTTATTTCCTTTAATCTTTTATTTATCAGAATTCCATCTGAAAGGTCCAACAGCCAGTTAGTCTGACAATGAAACAACATAACTCAGTCTGTATAAAAATATGTCAAATGTGTGAGGAGAGCAAGCTGAAGAAATAGCTTTTTGAAAATATATTTTGCTCCTTGGGAGAAATCCATCACCCTTGCATGTCCTTTAGGCAGTGTGGTAGTGTGTGGTTCAATAAAACTTTTGTTATAGTAACATTACTTTTGTTATAGTAGCATGTACTGATATTTAGTACACATTTTTTCTTTCCCTACAAACAAATTACTACTAATATAACAACATTCAAATGCAAATACATATCAAACATAGACATAAAAATATATACAATCTTTCAATTCCAAAGATTTCTTAATAAAAATACTTCATTTGCACACATCCTTTTAATAGCATAACCTAAAAACCATTTAACAGGAGTTTTGGTGGGTAAGGTTCAATTAAATTCCTGTGTTATAAAAGTATAAATGTGCACTATTGAGATGGGGACATCAAAATATATCCTACATAACACTCTGCAACTTAAACATACCTCAAAACATACTGGTGTTAGAAATAGATTGTATTCAGGGTTAGCTCATTTCAACTTATTAGTAAATAGCAATCTTTTTCTTTGCTGACATCTGCCACAAGAGGGAGAGATGAACATAAAATAAGCCATTAAATCAATTTGACAAATTTGAGAGGTCTAAAATAAAAGTTGTGATAGATTTAATTATAGGACATGGTGCTGTTTTGAAAGACTGACATTAAAAAAAAATAAAGAGATACAACATTATGGCTCTGCAATGTAATATTTTAAACCTGCTCAAGATGAAGATGTCAAACATTATCTGAACTTGCTGTGTACCTCTAAAATATGAAATGCTTTTCCTAAGTGCATGATAACTGCATTCTCACAGGGTGCAGGTTTTAGCTCAATGTCCTACCAGCACTATTGTGGATTACCCTGCTGGAAACAGAGTAAAATAAATTTCTTCTCTCTCTTCCTCTGGAAAATAAAGAAGGTTCAGCACAACATTTAAAGGGATGAAGCAAAATCTTAATCGACTGCATCCTGGAACACAGAAGGGATTTGCTATTACTTAAATATATATACACTTGGAATAACAGGCCCTGCCACTAGATACAACTTGAATTAAGTTCTAGAGTTTCAGACTTTCTGAGTTAAAGGCCTAGATAATGTAAAAAATGTGTTGCTTTTGTCTAAGAAGAATGAAAGAAAAACTATTTGTGAGAAGCTACTGTTCTGTACTCTGCCCCCATCCTCACGGATTCATTTCATACTCAGTTTACTGCCGGGTAAGACCTTCTCTTGAGTTCTATGAATGAAAGTGGACAAAGCAGACTGCTCCAGAGGAGAAGAGTAGCAATTTAGAAATAAAAATAACTCAGGATTGTGAGAAATTGCCTGACAGAGACAACAGAAGAATCTGATAGGGAGGTTTGCCAGGTATGGCCATAGTTTATGACAAGGATCATGATATCTGTCCATTATAAATCAATTTTATTCACATTTACTAAGTTTCCTCCCAGCATCGAGATTCTCACTCTACCTGTCTAAATCAAATTTAATCTTTTCCTCAGCTTCAGAGGACACTGGACTCAGGATGAAAAGATGGAGGTTAATTGTTATTCTTTGTTATTAATTCTGCATGGTAACAACACTCAAAAGACATCCCATTCCAGACTAAGAACACTACAAATATAAAAAGGGAACGGCTTCCAGGTTTTCTCCTGAGGACTATCATCATTCATATGATTTGTCCAGAAATGAAGCCATGCCATCCTCTACCCACTTTTTGACTGCAGTTATTGGTAAGCACTTTCCTAATATGATAAACACTGTATTTGAGTGAAAAAAAAAAAAAAAAAAAAAAAAAAAGACCAGCTCCAAGTTCTCTCTTTCTAGCAAATTAATTATTCCTGCTTTTCAGCACAAAAAGAGAGTTCTGGACTAATTTTTGTTGTTCTCTCCAAACCCACAGTTGGTGAAGGCATGGCAGCAGCAAGGATATTTTTCTGCTGTACTAGTGCATCTATAACAGAGCAAATTGGGAGATAGACACAAAAATGTTGTCATTTAGCCTCTCCTTCATCAGTCATCACCAAATCACCAAAAGTTCCATTTTGAGGACAAAACGACATTTCTTTTTCTAGTTTCCTAATATCCTATTCCAGTAATGTACACTTCCCCTTGTATTTTCTAGTCACAATACAACAGCTCTAATTTCCATGGGCACTGATACTTCTTTAAAGGAACAGTCCTCCCAGTTATGGTAATTCTAAAATGCATTTCTGCTTACTGGAGCTACTTTTAACTGATGTTCTGCTAAACAATTTTGTTATTTGGAATGCAAAACTCATGCATATATTGTCAAATTCTTGCCAATTGCCCTCTGTCTCTATTTTTATCATCTTCAAATACACATTCTGCCATTTGCAGATTTTCTCACATCGTTTTATACTGTCATGAGACAGACACTTTGTTTGCCTTGGTATAATGGTTTTTTCCTCCAATAAGAATTTTTCATAATTGGCAGCAGTAGTTCAATAGTTATCAACTAAGTGAGTTTTTCACCATTTTAAATAATCTTGTTTGCTGCAATATGTTTTTTAAATGGACTTAGCAAACAGTTGTTAATGAGAATTGATATTCATGTTAAATCCAGAATCACTTGAAACACCACATTTTACAACTTTTTGTTTTGTCTATTTGTCTATTTGCAGCAGTTTCAAAGTCAGTCTAAGACCTTCGGTCTTTTGATAATTTCCATTCAGTACCTATCTTTAGAAGTCTATGAGTTGTCCACATAAATATGGAAGAGTTTAGGTGAATTCTCATGGAAAAAAATTCAAAAGTTGATTAAATGCAGAAAATTATTTATTTCCAAAAACCTATTGGGTTAATCAAATGCATTGTCTGCTAGGAGGGTGTATAGGTTTTATCAAAATACAGGCTCATAACATCATAGAATATTTTCAGTTGGAAGAGATCCCCAAGGATTCTTTCTCTCTTTTTTTGGTTTCACTAAGTTCACTTCTTACACTGAGTTTAAGTCCCTCATCCTACAAAATGCCATTTGGAATAGCTCTCTGTTCTACTTTGCTTTAAATTTATGTTTATAACCAATTATTTTGCTCTGATGCAGAAAATAAAAAGACATACATGAAACAAGTGAAAAATTACCTAATGCAGCTGTTGGGATTAGAAGATAAATACATTTTGTATTACTATTTATCCATGGGTTTCATCTAAGCAGATGGAAAATAAAACAGATTTTTTTTTTTTTTTAATGAGCAATGGACTCTGTTTTACATGTATATATTTAAGTTTGATTTAAGCTAAATTGAGGAATTTCATAGGTATAGAAAGATTTTTAATAAATAGCTACTTATTTAATTGAATAAAAAATAAATATTTTGCTAAAAATAAAGCCAAGAAGGGAAAATCTAAGATTGTTTTTTGTGTGTTGGCTTTTGTTTGGTTTTTTTGCTTTGTTTAGTTGTTGGATATTTTTGCGAAGGAAATATAAGTTTAGAAAATTCATCATTTTAATTCATTGCATCCAAATCAGCAGAAATTTCTCCTATAGTGAGGTAAAGACATGGAAGTGGGTAAGGGCATGGTGGACAATATCAACTGAAGATAAAGTCCTGCAAAATTTCCAATAATACAACGATTTGTTTTATTTTTCATCGATGGTACCAGAGGAGATTAGAAGCTTGCCCATGCATGTGGCTGAGCCGATTTTATTTTCTATTGAAAGAAGTGGAAGGGCTATGTCCGACTATGAACTTACCACAAAGTTTGCTTATTTGTCCAATATCTCACCAAAAAAAAAAAAAACCTCTGTTAACTCAGACACACTGGTTTAGACTACATAGACATTCCCCTGAGCCACAAAAATAATATTAAATATGCACAAAAAGAGCATCAAGCTGTAAAGCATTCACTTTGAAACAACATATCTTATCTCTGCCAAATCTAAAGGTCTCACTTCAAAAAGTCAAAGCAGAGGTAAAGGGCAGCAGGGAGGGAGAAAATGTTTCAGAAGAATAACACTGCACTGAAGGAAATTAAATGGATGATGGAATGTCGTGAGGCAGTGTGGCCCTGGAGGAGAACACAGATCAATGTTTCCAGATTTAAGCCAGAAAGTGAGTTCCTAATATGCATGTGTATTCAACTACAGTTTTGAGAGTTGTTCTTTATTCCTTTCTTTTTTTTTTTAAGTGTTTCAGCAACTGTGTGAGAAATGTGCCGTGCTTTAAAATAACATCCCTATGTGAAGTAAATTTCAGCTTTGGTATTTGCATAATGGCTACTTTAAACATATTAATATGCCATAGAAATCAAACAGTCAATTGAGAGAAAAAATAGCATACAGGTGACATAAAACAGTGAGAGAGTGAAGAGGAAAGATACTGAGATTTTCCTAACAAATTAATATTTAATAAACTACTTACATTTATTATGAATGAGCTGCAAAGTTTGCAATTTGCAAACTTACTTTTGTTTTCCAAATAAGCCAAGAAAAATTAAAGTTTTCATTGCATGGTGACACAATGACATGGAAGAAAAAGAAGTAGCTTAATAAGGATAAAAATAATATCTGTATCTTCAGCACACTAGTCTTTGACAAAATACTCATATTCCTGTATTTTCTTTGTTATAGATTATATTTAAATCTGCAGGAAATTCTTTCTGAAAGAGAAGTATTATTGCAATTGTTGTATATGCGCCTACTACATTTGTTACAAGAGCTTTGAAAGGCTCACATAATTAGTGTTTGTAAATCATGTTAGTATAATCAGAATGCAATTACAGAATTGCAAAGTGCTATTATTACTATTAATATTATTATTGCCATCACATCAACACACCCATTAAAGACATACAAGATCACATTGTAATTCAATATGAATCTTTTTGACACATGAACTAACCAATTCAGTTTTTTCTGTTTCAATTGATTATGAGAGTTGGAATGGCAATGAAAGGCCTGGTGGAGTATTATGCTGCATACTTTTATGGAAACTTTTCACATATTGAGTGGAATAGTGGTTACAGTTTGTTCATGCACTCTACTGATAGAAAAAATGGTGTTATCTTCACTGTTATGAAATAGAACTCTTATCCATACCTATTTTAAAAGGCAAAAGCACAAGTATAATCCTATCATCCTCATATTATTTGTCTGTGTCAAATTATGTAAGTTTGTAGAAGACTATTTAACTGTGGCATTCTTAAGGACATAGAAATTTGATGTGAGTGCCATATTACAAAACAGAGGAAAAAACAGCTTTCTTTACAACATGGCTCTTCATTGTCCAGTCCTTGATCTTAGGAAAAAGAGTTCTCTTTAAGAGCTTGTCACCTGTATGCAATGTCTTTGGCCAGATTGAACTAACAGCACATCTCAGCAGTAAAACGTCAATACAATGGGATATACATGCATCAGTGCTTGAGGCACAAAATTGATTGATATGATAGCTGTCCCCAGGGTATTCCCCTTACCTAAGGCAAGGTTGGCTATTTCTGCATAATTTCTGATGGACATCTAATTTGTATTCAAAGACACTTGATATTGCAAAATCCAAGCCCACTTTTTTATCCTGCAATCTATTTGGAATTTGGGATCTACTTGTGATGAAGAATTGTGCTTAATGCTGAAGCAAAGTAATCTTTGCTGTAATTTAAGATAGCAACTACTTCTCTCCACTAAGGCTATTCTAAAATCTTGAGTTTTATCTATGGAGTTGCTGTTATAGTCAATCATGATCCATCTAGTGCATATGGTGTCTTCTTCCCACCAGTCTGTATTGAACAGCATGGTGGGGTTTTGCATCACTTTGGTAGCTGAGTGCCATTATTTTCTTCTGACAGACAAAATTTTTAACCTAGTTTGATCATAACTTTTATTATACAAACTTTGTCAAATGCATCAAACATTTAGGCTTCCTGCACCCAAGGGAACCTTGAAGAATTTATCAGAAGTAACACACATTGCTTTGACTTGCTTATTTTCAATAAATCCTTGATGGATGCTGATCATTTCCTTATTCCTTTGTGGTTTTATATGCCACTGTTTATGTGTTCCATCATTTTTTTTAGATCTTAAATTACAGTGTCTGACAATGCCCAGTATACATATGTAAGAAAATATACATTCTTAAATAAATAGGGGTATTTGTATTTATATTTCCAGATCCTCTGAGATTTAATGACAGATTAGATTTCTTTTAAAGACAGAAAGATTTCTTACATACTGTCTTAAATATATTTGCTTTGATTGAGTAGTTTGACTTTTTCTGACCCTTGGATATAATTCCATTGATGCTCAAGAAATATTAGTGTTTCCTACCTTTTAATCAAAAAACTGAGTTTTTTTTTCATAGCATCACAGAAAAAGTCAATCATTAATGTTACAAAAGAACTCCAAGGTCACTGAATCCAACCTGTGACTGAATACCACCTGGTCAACCTGACCAAAGGACAGAGTGCCATGTCCATTTGTTTCTTGAGCACCTCTAGGGATAGCGACTCCATCAGCTGCCTGGGCAGCCCCTTTCTAACACTTAGCAACTATTTATGTGAAGAAATTCTCATGCTGTACAACCTGAACTTCCCCTGGAGCAGCTTAAGGCCATTTCCTCGTCTTATTTCTAGTTGCCTGTAAGCAGACCCCAGTCTCCACCGGGCTGTCCCCTCCTGTCAGGGAGTTGAGCAGAGCCAGAAGGTCCTCCCTGAGCCTTCTTTTCTCCAGGCTGAGTCCTCCCATCTACCAAGCCAGCTCTTATATTGCTTGGTCTCTAGATACTTCCTTAGCTACAGCCCATCAATGTCTTTCAAGTAGTGAGGACCCCAGAACTGAGCACAGAATTTGAGGTGTAGCCTCACCTGTGCCAACAATAGAGGTTCAATCCCTGCCCTGGTCCTGCTGGGCATGCTACTTTGATAATGAGTCAGGAAGTCATTGACCTCTTGCCCACCTGGGCACCCTGGGCTCGTGTCCAGCTGCTGGCACCGGCACCCCCAGGGCCTTTCCCAAAGGGTCCTTTCCCTTTCCAGCCCCTCTGCTCCAGCTGGGAGCTGCAGGGGTTGGTGAGACCCAAAGGCAGGACCCAGCATTTGGCCTTGGTGTCCCTCACACCATTGGCCCATGGATCCAGCCTGTGCAGCTCCCTCTGCAGGGTCTTCCTGCCCTCCAGCAGATTCACACTCCCACCCAGCTTGGTGTCCTCCATGAATTTACCATGTGTTGACTTGATCCCCTCATCCAGATCTCCAGAAAAGATTTTAAATAGGGCTGGTCCCAGTACTGGGGACACCACAGTGGCCAGCTCCCAGCTGGATGTGGCACCATCCCCACACCCTCTGGGCCAGGCCATCAGCCTCCTAGCCCAGAGAGGATGAACCTGTCCAGGCCTGGAGCTGCAGCTTTTCCAGGAGATGCCATGGGAGACGGTGTCAAAGGCATTGCTGGAGTCAGGCAGACACAGCCACAGCCTGTCCCTCACCCAGCAGGATGGTCACCTGCTCATCAGAGACCAGGCGGATCAGGAAAAGCCTTCTTTTTCTAAATGCATGTAAAACTTTTTGGTGAACATATTTTCAAGAATGACATAATGCAACCTGGCTGTCTTCATCAATCTGTAATTTATTTCTTTCTCTGTTAGAAGACTTCTCCTTGGTATACTGTTTGTAGGTCAATAATCAATTAATTTTTTGCTTTCATGTTTTCATTTAACTCCACACAGTCATGAAAGATTTCTATATTTGTCTCAACTTTGTTTCCATTTTCTACATAGTTTGTTTATTCTTATGGTTTAGGTTACTGATGACATGAATGCAGTTTCAAATTTTTAATTATTCCTCAAATTTCATAATAATATCTGAGCAAACATTTATTATTATTTACAAAAATTGCCTTGCTTGAACATATTTTTCCCATTTTCTCAACCTCTCCATAACTCTATTTACAATGTTTAACAAAATCCCTCTTGAGGAAAAAAAAATATTCAGTTTCTTCTTAATTGTTTTTCCTATTCTACCTCTGGTACAAATGTTTTGAATTTTCTTTTACCACTAAGTATTTGGATGTTCTTGCCATTTACTTACAAAAGAAACTATGATTTATTCACTCTTTCTAATCAAATGCTGCCCAGCAGGAGGACACCTGTGTTCCCTCTCTCCTTCAGTCACTAGCAATAAACCTTCAGTAGTCTGTCACTCTCTGTAGATGAAGCTCAGGAAAAGACATCTGCTATCCACAGATAAAGCAATACCTTTAATGATGTGGTAGAAATAAGTGAATCTGGAGGGTCTGCTCTCTTAAAGATGAGCATGACAAAAAAATTATGAACATTGCAATCTAAGTCCTGGGGTGATGGATCAGAAAAATAAAATAAGAAAACTCCTGTTGCATAATACTAAATAATAAGGAAATCCTCAACCTCCCTTTTGCTGGACAGGTCAGGTCCTGTCACTTGTATCCTCAGTTCACTTACTTGCAGTGCTACACAGATTTGCTATGAATTTTTCTATACAATGTATTGTCCTGCAGACACTGATCCTTCCCCGTCATGGATCATCTTTAGCCCACGTATTCTAGAAGATGATCCCAATGTGAAGAGTTTCTGTCTGCCCAGTCTCAGCTGGTCTTAGGAAATAACTTTTTTTCTCCTTTTAAGTAGATCTATTTAACCACAGATGCACCAGTGAAGGATAAGACAAACATTCACAGCCCTTCTAGCAAAAAAAAGAGGACAAAGCCAAATGTGATTTTAGTGGCTGGGTTTTTAGGAACAACAGAAGTTTAACTCCTGACTCTATTAGTCACTCTTCTAGAGATCCATGTCACTTTTGAGCTGTGTAATGCCATTTTTAATATTGCCAGCCAGTCACAGAAACTATTTGATGGGATCCCTCCTGATGTCATCCCAACCTCCCACTGAGCTTACTAGGCCACACTTTAATGCTGTTTGATGTTATTTTACCATCTTTCCTGTAAGAGGAGAGTTTGGCTCCACTGTCTCTGTAACTGCTTCTCAGCTGTCTGCAGGTTCCTGAACATGTTGGCTGTGACTCTGGAATGGACATCTTTTCACTCTCTTATTGATACTGAATCCTTAAAGGTAATCACAACAATACTGTGATTTTGATCTCAAATTCCTGCTTCCTTAAGGCTGGAGCATTATCATTGGAGTGTTCCTAGACCAGCTTCCTCTGTGTAGTGTGCTTAATCCCTTTACTGATGTCACTCAAGAGAGTCTGGACCAGGCCCCTCTGTGTTGCAGGAAGCAGTAAGAGGGTCTAGCCATGGATGTAAAACAGGTATTTGCCTCGTTTTCATGGCAGACTAAAGATTATGATTCATTCTATTTACTAGCATTAAGTCAAAAATGCCTGCTGAATCATCTTTGTTGAATATGCAGGGGATTGGGAATTTGACATGCATTAAACAACCTTGAATGAAAAAAAATGCTGCTGCCAGGTCACATTAGCACAATGCACATTTTTTGTAATCTGAGCATGTTCTGAACAAGATGCTCCTGTCAATCTACTGGTATTTAAAGCAAATCAGCCTTAAAGCTTCATCAGTATTAATTACAAAACTCTGGAAGCATTAACTGCTACTGTTCTTTGGATATACTTGCAGCAAATATTTAAGACATTTGCCATGTTTTTCTGGGCAGACACACTAAAATTAGCTAGGTATCTTCCAGTGAAATTCCTAAATATACACTAAGTGATAAAATTTATAATTGAACTATATGTATTGCTGATTAGTGGTCACCCTTTTTCTTTATGAATGCAGGACAACACAAAAGTTGAGAGCAGAGAAGGTGAATAAAGCTGAAGTTTCTAGAGGGTAAATCCTGTGAGGAGCAGCAGAGGGAGCTGGGGTTGTTCAATCTGGAGAAAAAAAGGCTCCAGGAGGCCTTCTGCCTCTCCACAATTCCCTGAAAAAGGGTGTAGTCAGGGGAGATTGGGCTCTGCTCCCAGGGGAAAAGGGACAGGATAAGAGGACATAAACTCATTACACCATGATAGATTCTGGTTGAGCACCATGAGGAATTTCTTCAGAGAAAGGGTTAATAAATATTGGAAGCTGCCCAGGGAGGTGGTGGAGTCCCCCCATCCCTGAAAGTTTCTAGGGAATGGCTGGATGAGCCACTCAGTGCTCTAGTGTGGGTGACAAGATGGGGATTAGTCATAGGTTGGATTCAATGATCCTGAAGATCTTTTCCAACCTTAATGATTCTGTGATTCTGCAAAAAGTACAACTTAGCCACCATTAATTATCAAGTCACAAAATAACAGTATGATGTTCATTTTATATGTGTACATCAAAAACTCTTACAACATTATTATCAGAAAGTCTAATTAGTTAAACAGACATACCTTTATGGTGAAATAATGATCCCTTTTACAGGCAAAATTATAATCTCTGTTACCATTCATAACACTGAAATATGATAATGACTAAACATTTCAGACAAAATAGACTTTTATTTTCTCTTCTCCACAAAACCATGTTTGTATTAATTTAACAAGGACAAAATTCAAAGAAAATTATAATATCGCTGATGTAGTCATAAAGTAATTGATGCAGACAGACAAAATTGGACAAGATAATACAGAATGAACAGAACAATTTGCTTATTATTTTCTGCATCAACTAGGAGCACTGAGAAAAATAAATGAAAAGATACCATCCACTAAACCTCCTCTTCACAGTGCATGGTTCATAACATCACTTGTTTCAATGTAAAGGTATTTTTCTTACTTTTTGAGATTATAAGACAAAACAAACTAAAAAGGTAAGCTGTATAAGGAAAGAGATTAAAAAGAAATGCCAAACCCAACCTGAAATTTAAATACAGTAATTGTGTAAACTGATGGTGTATCAGTGGGGGAAATTACATGTTAGATTCCAAAATCTATATGGAATACAAACATCTGCAAAGTCTGTATATGCCATTAGGACATGATGTATAATGCTAGAAAAGTTAGTATTACACATTACACTAGAGTGTTGAATTCTTCCTTTAAAAAACCAAGAGTTTACCAAAAAAGCTGATCTTTAAACCTAATTCAAAACTGGTCTGTCAATGTTTATAAAGCTGTGTTTATCATCTTCAAACCACTTTGTTCCACTGGAGATGAACCAAATGGATTTTACTGGTATAGTAGAGATGAACATTTGCAATTGTAACCAGCTTACAAAGGCCACTTTCAGAGAATTTAATGGTTTTAGAGGAGGACCAGGTTTGTTGCAGCAGGAGCATTTTTCTCTCTTTAGGAAGCTTGAGAGTGTGTGGCTAAAACCTAAATAAATACCTAGGAATATGAGTTTGGTTCTTACCTCAGTAATTTCTTTATACAACTAGAAAAATTGAATTGCCAGGCACCTTTTAGGCAAAAGTATGTATAAAATACAGTAATAATTTTCTCAGTAGGAAATATAAGGACATTTTTTTTTATTTGCAAGCTAATTAAAAGTGTTTCAATGAGGTAATTATTGAAATAAAACTATCATGTTAAATGGAATGCATTTATTCTTAATTAGTTTTCCAGTGTTGCAAATAGAAATACTAAATTAATGAAATTTTGTTTGCTTTCTTAACAAATTCGTTAAATAAATAAAGGAGGAGATGAGTATTATTTAACCTCAATAGACCTGGAGATTATGAAAAGATATGCAGAAACCAAATAGTACACATTAATTTTTCCATATTAATACTGTTAAATTGGCAGGAACTTGTGTTCAGTTCTGTCATTTAATTTAAAAGTAATTTATTTTGCTAACCTCATTCTAATTTGAAAGAGAAACAAATAAACACCTAGTTCTTCCAAATTAATTGAAGAGTTTGAATCAATACAATTTCATTTGTTTCTAGAGTCATTGAAGCATAAACTTGTCTGGGTTGGAAACGACCTTGAAGACCATCTCATTTCAACCCCATCTCCCATGGTCAGGGACATCTTCCACTATCCCTGGTTGTTTAGAGTCCCATCCAAGCTGTCTTTGAACACTTCCAGGGATGGGGCAGCCACAGCTTCTTTGGGAAACCTGTGCCTTTGCCAACCATCCTCACCCCAGATTACACCTGGATTATATTGGAGCAGAATCCTTGTATAAAAGAGCCCTTTTTGTGGGCTTTTGGTAGCGTGGGTCACAGGCTGCAATAGTTTCTAGGGAATACTACCAATCTACACCACCACCATAGAATGTGAAGGAACTTCTTTCCAGACAAGAGCACCAAGCCTAGTAGTAAGAAAATAGCTTATAAAAAAATGCCCCAGTTCCATCAAGCAATGTAATACAAACTGACCACATTTATTATTTAGCTGATAAATACAGCATCTGAAGTAGAGATATAGTGCTTGAAGTACTCCAGTTGATTTTGAGGTACAGCATAGCTTCAGAATATTTCTATTTTTCTATATTTTCTAACAACTGTGATTTTTATTATAGGTAAGTGGACCTAACACTCATGAAATGTATCAGATTTACAGTACTGTAAATGAGAAGCTTTCAGTTTAATGCAGAGAAGAGCTGCAGTGAGGGAAGAGGCAGAAAGAACAATTTGGTCCCTGAGGGATATGTCTCTGCTTCTTACTTTTGTTTCTGGAGAGAGCAGCTCAGCACTGGGGCAACCTCCCCTCTACTGCTTCGGTGACCACAGCAGACTGGATTCCATTAGATTCTACAACTATGAGAAGAACAGCTGCGTGCACTCAGTTTCTGGTCTCTCCTTAAATATTTCAAAGCTAAAAAATGCATGAAATTACACATCATATTTGCTGAAATCTGTGCAGACATTTTAATCAAGACTGCTGGTTTACAGCACAACTTGGTGTCCCACCAAAGCTACTGACCAAATCAATATAATAATAGAGTGCTTCCTATGGAAACTTGTCTCCAGTTATATTCACCTTTCATAAAAGTTTCAAAGACAGAAAAGTATGAAGTATCCATGGTAGAGAAGAGGAAACATAAAGTACATTATCGGAAGTCTCATAACATATTTTAATTCATTCTTAATTCACCATCTTAAATTATCATCTTTGCCTGAGGGTACAATCATTCTAGGTGAAACTTACAGGTGACATTTAAAGGTTTTAAGCTTATACAAACTTTTATGCAGAGCATGGCCAATACTGGAAAAGGTAGCAGCTGTGTGAGTCATAATAAAATTTGCTTTCAATATCTCATGCTATTGGTAAGTGCCTGAGTCAGAATGTACAGACTTTAGTCAGTTAATATTAGGCTGATAACCCAAAAGGTGATACAAGTAATGCCATCTTTCCAATTTATTCAGATTGTTGGTTCTGTTTGTCCCAGTAATAACAAGTTAGATTATCTCTGGAAGGTTAACTATGATTATGAGAAACAGAACTGTGTTAAGAAATCAGCATAGATATAAAAGTTGGAAACTTCCTCTTTTAATAAGAGTCTTAAAAATCTCTCCATTAACAATTTCAATTTTCTTGTTTCATAGAAATTGTATTTCTGAAACATCCATAGAAGCTAGCATTAGCTAGGTTAATGACTGTGTTGGGAGCTAAAGATTCATAAAATCTTGGAGGCCTTGGGTGGAACTGACATCAAAGATCATACAGTTCCAAGTCCCCTGCTATAGTCAGGGAGACCTCCAGCCTGGCCATAGACACTTCCAGGACTTCAGGGGCAGCCGCAGCTTCTCTTGGCAACCTGTGCCAGGGCATCACCAACCTCAGGGAAATTTTTTTTTTTCCCTAATATCCAATCTAAACCCTTCTTTTTCAGTTTGAAGCCGTTCCCCCTTCTCCTGTCTCTGACTGTCTTTGTAAACAGTCTCTCTCCATCTTTCTTGCAGGCTCCCTTCAGGTACAGGACGGACTATGTTCATATAGTGTGGTGAAATTGTGATCCATTATTTAAACTCTTTCCTCTCATTTCTGCGTTTTTCTGATGGAAACATTTTGGATTTGAGGAGCTGGTCACTTTCCACTATATATAATACATACATATATATATATGTATATATATTATATATATATATATATTTTTTTTAAAAACTTTTATCCTGTTTTCAGTCTAGTGAGAAGGATGAAACAATGTATCTTTCATAATTCTATTTCTCCAAAGTATGCAGTCTTATTTGCAAGGCCATCCTTTGAAACTTGTTTCTAGCTCCATTTCTCTTTCAACAATGTCTGTCCTATTACATGGCATTTCTAAGTCAGCACTTCATATCTCAAAGTTTGCACACAGATGCACACTGAGAACTATCTACAAATCCATTTCCTACATATATATATTTGAAAATTAAAGAGAACTCAGTTACTTTTGAAGGGGAAAACAGAACAGTTTATGTGGTCTCCTGGCTCAGTGATCTCTAACATCTTTCTCAACATACACATGTTTGAGAAAGATGTTCATACATTATGATTGTATAACATATAGCCAAATATGAAGCCCTGGAGCCAGCAGAGTCCATGGGCTTCTCAGGGATGGAGTGCCAGGAAACATCAATGTTTCTGGTGTTGGACAACCAAGCCTCCCACCTCTCATTCTCAAAATATCCACTGGAAAGGCCCTCACCAAAATAAAAATGTTTTAATCTGTGTACTGCAGTATTCCTTTTGTTTCTTGGTTGGTAATTTTCCCCCTCAGGTACTTAAATTGTACCTGAATCTTTCTGTACTAGAGCCTCAAAGCATAAATATAAGATCACACCACCTCTGTTGTTCAGGGAAGTATAAGTCATATCAATTTTGTCAAAAGGTAAGAAAAAGCAAAGCCTTAATAGGAATTGTCCAAGGACTTCAAGCAAATTAACTAAACCCTTATTAAATTAATAATTGTTTCTTGTCACAACAACAACTTCTTATTCTGAAGCATAAATACTCTGAAGCAGAAGTTACCTAATCATGGTGCCAGCAGAATTCTGCCACTTCCAAGATGTAAAAATTTTTCAATAAATTACCAGGAGTAATTGTTCTAGACTGCAGCATCCTATAAATGTATGAAGGTGTACTTATATACAATAAATAATTTATTTTTAAATCCTTATATTTACCTATATAATTAAGAATATAAAAATGAAAAGTTTAAAAAATAATTAAAATTTTGGACAAGCTCTGTGTAGTGAAGGCCCTAAGCTGTTTGTTTTGGAACTAAACAACAATAATCTCATTGTAGAAATTAACCTTCTAATTCTCACCACAATGGCTGTTTCTAACAATTCAAGTCAAGTTGTTTTTGATACTTGATTTTCTGTTTAAATTCTATGTCATGCTTAAAATGAGATCTGAAAGGAAGGTGACAGGAAGAACCTTTAAGTAGCCACATGTACTAAGCTGCAAAAACACGTACAAGATGGTCCAGGCTGGAGCCCAGGAACATGTGGGAGTCTAGGGATCAGAGCAGACCAGGTTTCTGATAGCATTAAGCAGACCTCTTTCTGTACATGCTGTTTGTATTTCTTACAGTGTAGCTATGGTTGAAACAAGATTGATCAAAACAGATATCAGATGTGTTAGGAGCAGACAAACAGCAGCACAGCTCTGTGGTAACAGATGGATATCTTTCCTACGTGTATGAGGGAATGGCTGGAGCTGGATTACGGAAGGGTTAGTCTGGATATCAGGGAAAGGTTCTTCCCCCAGAGGGTGCTGGGCACTGCCCAGACTCCCCAGGGAATGGGCACAGGCTGCCAGAGCTCCAGGAGCATTTGAACAATGCTCTCAGGCATGCACAGAGTGGGATTGTTGAAGTGTCTGTGCAGGGCTAGGAGTTGGACTTGGTGATGTCTGTGGGTCACTTCCATCTCAGGGTATGCTGTGATTCTATGAAATACAAAATGGTGATGCACATCCACAGAATGTGTCTTTTAATGGTGACTCCTACCTGGTTGACCAGGTAGGTAAAAGACAACAAAACTTATCCTTAATTTTTCTTTTCAGGTCAGACTTTTTTATTTTGGTTATTTACTATTCCATACGCATTGCAGTGGTTTTCTGTACAGTGATTCTGGAATGATGCAACTGTACAAAGATGTGTCATGCAGTGCTAAAACCCATATTTAAATCACTGTCCCTGTAAGACCAACTTCCAAATGCAGCTATGAAGCAACCACTCCAATGTTAACTGGAGCAGCAGGAGACACAATCTCAAAAGTGTTCTTAGTATTTCCTCTCAGGGAGCTAAGGGATCATGCTGTTCCAAGGGCCTGAGCATCATCTTTGTGTGCAACGTGTATCACAGGTCAATAAAGGTTACCTATTTGCCAAACCCCACACAGAGTATAGACCAGATATGCAGTTGACTCTGTAGCTCTTTCAATAAAAGACATTTCAGGAAAGTCACACCTCTTTTAAGCTGAAGTTTGATCTGATTATAGGCTCTACAGAATGTACCCTTATTGTTATCTAAATACATCCCTCACCAGAGATCAGGACAAAGTTTATTCACAGTCTCTTTTGAGCTTCAGAGGCTATAATTTTAACTAAAGCTAAACACAAGGGTGATTTTTATCTCCCGCATTCACTTAATTAAACACGGTTCATAAACTGCCATCATTAATACTAAATCACCATGAAAAATCTCTGTAACATTAAATTAACCTTTGATTCTACATTTTTCTTTTTATGTCATATTTGATAAAACTTGCAATGGTATTTGTGGATATTATTTAACTAGAGACAAGCAACTGTGTAAAGTACAACAGGAAGTACAATTTCTTGCTGTATGAGTCAGAAAATAAAACTACAAATAAAATGCAGCTGCAGGCAGGAAGATGATTGTAAGATGTGTATTGAGCTTCTTATAGCATGCTATTTTGTGATGCTTAAATAATGGAATGCTATGACAAATTCTAGTTCAAATCAAGTAAAACCCTCAATGTTTAACTATGGATCATTTCATCTGACTTTCTGTTTATCTCTGACCTAATCATTCTATGTCAACTGTGTTGTCCTTCATCATTGATTGCTAATGATCACTGGTCATTGTTACCCTTCAAGATGGAAATTTGTCTCTGTTTTGTAATGAAATTCAACCATTTTTTTCCCTAGTCAGTATTTCTTGTTATGGCTCTGACAAAGAGAAAAAATGCTTTTCATGCACCATTGTCTCTGGACAGACTTAAAAATTGTAGATATAACAATCAATGCTACCTTATTTTAATAAAGCACTTTGCCTAGACTCTTACAATTTCCAGTCTTAAGGTATATTTGGCAGATGCCAAAGCAGTTTGTTCCTTATTTGTCTCATCACCAGTTTGTAAGTTCCTCTGTAAGGCACAAGCACGAGCTCCATGCAATATTCCATTTCCTGTTCCAATACTGCCACACCCAGTCCTAAAAATTCCACTTATCTACATACAGCTCACTTTCATTATTGTCAGAAATTTTTGCCACAAGCTGGTAAATAAAATGAGACAGAATTTTCCTTTTGTCTGTTCTTCTTATTAGCTGATGCAAGTGCAGTATCTGGTAGATAACCTGGTCCTTATCATAGAATCACAGAATCATGGAATTATAGAATCTTCAGGTTAGAGAAGAAAGTTAAGCTCATATAGTCTATTAAACCAGCACTGATGGCTCCACCCCTAAACCACACCCCTAGGTATCAGATTTATATGTCTTTTAAATATTTTCATGTATGGTGACTCAAGCACGGGTCTGAGCAGCCAGTTTTGATTCCTGGACACCCCGCAGGTGAAGAAATTTTCTCTATTATCCAGTCTAACCCCTCCTTCACAGTATTTGAGGACATTTCCCCTCATTCTATCATTTGATATCTGGAAGAACAAATCCATACTCACCTCACTGCAACCTCCTAGGGAGTTGTGGAGAGCAAGAAGAACTTCCTTCGTCATGTGCCATTCCATCTTTTCTAGGAGTTGGGTTTTTTTTTAATCCTGTAGAAATTCCTTTTTCAAACAGTGAACACAAAATAGGTATATTGATTGTGAGTGTATCCAGAGATTATTTTTCACTATCAAACACTTAAAAGTTTTTCATTAGCAAATTCAGAATGCATTTAATATGAAATTTGTAGATACTTGTATTTTTTTAATCACCTCCTCATCTGATGCAAGTCAAATGCCACACTAAAATGTGCATGTATTACATACAAGGAGCTACCTCTATCAACCAAATTTGTAGTCTTATTTAATAATGAAATCTACACTATTTGACAAAACCTATTTTCCATAAAACCACATTGACTGGCATTAATTACAGTCCTTCTCTCTGATTCCTATTAATGCAAAATCATATTGATTTTTTAATAATATTGTCTGAGTTTGATGTCTGGTAACTGGCCTATAATTACTGAGACTTTTTAGCTCATCCTTTTTGAATATCAGTATCACAGCAACACATTCTTAGAAATTCTGGCTAACCTAAAACTATTTTTTTCTGAAGAGTGACTATTTATTTATTTGTTTTTTATTTTAGTGGTCCACTCAAATGTTCCTGGATGCAACTCATCTTACTATGCAAAGTTTCTATGTTTTTATTTTGGAAATATTATGAACCAGATAATCAGCTTTTCATGACACAGACATGTCATTCTCTTCAGTGATGATGCTGAGAAAAAAAAAAATTGGTAATTTTTTTTTTTTTATTTCATGGTTTTGAGTTCTGTATCCATCATAACTAAAACAGTGTGGCTCTGTACATAAGCATTAACATTTTTCTGTATAGGGAAGTTCACATTTCCTAAATATCATTTTAAGTAATATTTTTCTTGATTTCTTGTTGTCAGTTTCATATGCAAACCTTCTATTTATGTTTGTGTGCATGTTCATTAATGGCAAATACGATTATAATGACAAAATTTTGATTTTTAGGTGGAACATTCTGAATTCTGGATATTGTTGCCAAGTGTTGAAAATTATAAACTGGGAACTGATATTTTTGTGATCATCTTGGGGTCACTATTTTTCATTTCATCATTGGTCTTCAAGGGGAGAAAAACTTTTCATAGAATAAAACAGTAAATAGAAGCAAATATCCTGATGAAATTAGCCAGAGGAAGGGCTGCCATATAACTTGCAACTGTGCTGCCCATTCTGTATAATTTTATTCAGGGAACTTGTTTAAAATGTAATGAGAAAATACAGATGTAAAACTTCTACACATTAGATCTCATTTAAACTCAGTGCAAATGCACAGTTCATCTCTGAAAGCTCATGTAATTGTCTCCTTTTCTTGAAAGAATAATTTATCTCATGTTTGTTAAAGGGAAACACTGCATAAATATGCAGTTACTATAACAATAACTGCATCATAATTTCATAGCCTGATTTACCCTAGCAAGTTGCTTAATAGTTATCTTTTGTTGCAGTAGACTGTAGATTATGACTGAATTTTCAGGTGCCCAGAACATGTGTATTCCCAGACCATGCATGGGGCTATGGAGGGACACTGTACCTGCATCTGAAAGGAAGCAAGTTTGACACTTTTTTTCCACTGTCCCTCATTGCTTCCTGCAAAGAGAGCTTCCTGCCTCACCATCTGCCCCTTTCTATACCCTGAATCCCTCACTATGTCAGAATCCATTGACAAAGTCGCATTCACCACTGTGTTTGATGGCTGGTTTGTCACACTCAAATACCATTTTCTTTATTTTCTTGCATGGACCACTCACAACATTCCTGTGTTTCCTCCTCACCTACACAGCTGGGTTGTAGGGTTTTGTTATTCCCAGACCATTCTGACCACACCCTTTCACTTCACAGTCTGTTGTTTCCATGTTGCTGCTATCTCCATTTTCCTCTCTCAGACTTGCTTTCTCCTGGACCGTTTTTCCAGGTTTCTCTTGCAGCCTATGCAAGAGAAAGGAACATTGTTTGCTGCAGTGTTCTTCTGGCAAGGAGACATCTTGAACCAGAGGAGGTTGTCAATATTCACCACAAAAATCTTACCTCAGGCACTTGCATTTTAAGGAGTAGCAATTCTGGTTTTTCTTTTCTTGTGTCACCCGTCCTAGATGAATCCCACCTTTGTGGTATGGCAGACCAGGCTCAGTTTCTGCATCTGGTACACGAAGTGGGTCCACAGGCAGGAGAGACAAAGCCTTGAGACAAGTCTTCTTGTGAGGCAACATAAGGTGGGAATGAGAGGTAAGCCTGGGAACCCTTATTTCATACATTTCTTATTATCATGGTTTTATCTTCTCTACTCAGACATATTTTTTGGAAGCTCTTATTTTTGAAGATTCAAGTTAAGCTGCTGACTTATATGAATATAGGAGGGACAAGTTTAGTCTTATTATTTCAAAAGGATCTTGGGTCAGCAGGGTAATAGGTGCAGTAACTGAGATACTGTGGGGAGCAGTGCTGTTCACTCTTGGTCCAAACATGCTGACCAGAGAATAAAATGTAGTCCAGAAAGCTCTGCCAAATTCTGTTTTCACTCAATCTGCCATGAACACCCAAATGCCATTCCCAGGGCCCAACCTTGTTTCTCACTTCCCTGTATATATCCTTCCCCCCCACACTATGATGCTCCTTCCCCTCTGACAGAGTTTGTCACTTCACAGTCCACCCTCTTATTTTCTGCTGTTTAGTCCCCTAACCCTCTCCCAGAAATTATAAACATTTATTTCTCTGTTCTAACACTCCAATTTTTTGTGCTGATTTCCTGGTATGCTCAGAGTACAGTTCCCCAAAACAGGAATCCTCTTCCTCTGGCAGAGGTGAATTGTAGCATGTCACAAACAAGTGACACAGCCTTGTGGTGTCAGAAGAGCCAGAGGTGACCTGGCTTCAGCCATGCACTGGGAGAGCTCAGGGGTAACACACAAACATTTTCCTCTCTGGCTTGAAAAGAAACTCACATTCTCAGAAAGTCTTTGCCTACGTACTCTTTGTTTGCAAACCAAACCCCCATTTTTAGTTTCACTTCCCCCAAAGGGTATGAAATATACACATAACAGTAATAGTCAACAGTAATAATGAGGATAACTTCTTGAAGTATGAATCATGAGCAGTATAAGGATTTGAAGTGTGAATCATATCTGGACAAGAAGTAGCTTGTCAACTTTTTTAAACACACTTTCAAGGGGAGGATAAAAATCTTGGTATTTGGAGTATTGTCCATACTAATTTCCCCTTTCTACCAAAACTCAAACAAGCATTTTGATTTTGATGTTTCTGATGGAAAATTTTTCTGACTTTCCACTGCAGTTATAGGTGGAAGCTATATTTACCTAAGAGCACTAGTCATGTTGCAGCCACAAATATTGAGGGCAGGAATTATTTCAGTACAAGGCAAAAAGAGAAAAATTACTTGTTATTTTTAAAAATTCTGAAGTTACTTTAATATGGATTAGATCACAAACCAAATCTCACATGGTATTATAATGCTGTAGAGTGTTTGCAATCAGCATAATAAACTTCCCCCTAATCACTGATTTCAGGCTCCTATAAATGATTAATTGTTCAACTCTTACTGGAATTGTGGTATCTTACATATAATAAATATGTTAGGTTTCTCAGCTGTGCCAGTTGTCAGTTCTGTTTAAGGATAAGGCTGAGTTGAGAAGTGGGTAAGATTCTTCCCCACAATCCTTTCTACTGTCATTGGCCCTTGTTTTGGTGCCCTTGCTCATTAACTTTCTCAATACTAGGGAAAAAAAAAAAGAGCAAAGAATTTTATGGAGGGACACTGTTAGCCATTTATGTGGTTAAAATCCTTACCCAGTCATCCTATCCCCAAAAAGAAACTAATCATCCAAGATAACTTCTGGAAAAAATCCATGTCCCCTTCTGTTTTTTGAACTGTTTGAGCACTGGCAATAAAAGTACAAATAGGCGCAATTTTAAACTGTGCTGGTGTGGTGGCAATTTTTAGCTTACACAGCATAAACATAGGGATTTTCACATGGAGATCCATGGGTAAAGAATCATTAATTCATAAAAAATAGCATTAATGTGTTTTTGCTGGAAACATTAGCAGTTTTTTCATCTGTCAGTCAAGTCCAAGTCGGGGTCATTGACCTTACTTGGTATCAGAGAGCTTCATGATTTCTAAAGTTGCTTAGCATTTTCAAGTGATGTTAATTAGACATAGGTGAGCCCCTCATCCTCCTTTTCCTCACTCTTAACAGTATTAATCCTGAGATTTATACATTTAAATGCCTTTTATCTTATGTAGAGGGTACTTTTCTCTCTCCCTGTTTAATTTGACCCTCCTTGAAAGATAATTTGAAAAAAATTTTAAATACCTTCAGGGTTGGGAGGGTTCAGGTTTTCCTGTTTTCCTATGCACATGAGCTCCATCAAATCCCATAGTTTTGGTTAGCCATTTTTCTTAGTCTGTTTTATATTTCTATATCCTTTCATTTTGCTAGATTTTACAATAGGCACTTATTTTATTTGCTTTGTATGCATATTAACCCTCAGGCAGCAGCTTTGCATGTAATAAATGATTCTGTCAAAGAGAGACTTGGGAAAAAAAAGGAATATTCTGGTAATATCCATTTCATCTAAAAAGGAATTACACAGCAAAGAAACATTTATTCAATATCTAACTGCCTATTCATACAGTTCAGCAGAATGTCAGATTAACTGTAATGGCACCTTCTGGTGACTGAATAATACAACAGTCTGTCCCTTCTCGGTGTTTCTTGTCTATTTTGTTTATTTTTGGCTGTAAGAAGTGTGTCTATATTCAGGTTTTGGAAGTGAGGGGTAGCTGGATTGACCTCTGTTAGAAGAAGTTAAGATTTTTCCCTACCTAAATCTCTTTTAATTGGCAATAAAATATGAAGCAATAGGACCTAAAAAATATCAATATCTTTTCCCCAATCAGAATATGTTCTGTCAGTGATGGTAAGTGGTAAGCAGTCACCCTGTCTTTATAAGACATTTTGCTATTGAGTCTGGGCGTAGTTGTGCAAAGTCTGGTTTGGCTTTGAGGGACATTGTCAGAAATCATCTCTTGTAACTTAGTGATTTTGACATAGCTGGACTGGCCAACTTTATTTAATCTGGAAAGGGACACGATCTCCTCATCTTTTCCCCCCATAACTCAGTGAGCAGTTGGGTAAGCAGTGGTGTTAAGATACAGCTCTTGAAAAAAAGCAGTGATCCCTTTTCCTTGATACAGAGAAGTGAATTTAGTTAGTTCAATTTAAAGTTAAGTACTTCCAGGCCAGACCTACATTTCCTAATTATTTAAGTGAAAAAGCAAACAAAGAAGTACCTTGTTTAAAAATACATTTAGCTGTGTAAACTGTGCACATACTTGAATAATACAAATCAATTTTATTCATGACACTTTTTAAATGCAAGAGAATTTACCTTACAATTTTTAGATCGAACAGAAACTTTGCTCTGTGATTAAATGATTTAAAAGCAAAAGGTAACAATTTAGACATACAAAAAAGAATTGCCATACAACCCTTCACTGAATCACAGAATTATGGCATAAAAAAATTATTACAGTTGGAAAAGACAATTCAGATAAAGAAGTCCAATTCTCAACCCATCACCAGCACCACATCCATCACTAAATCTTGTCCCCACATGTCATATTCAAGTCTGGTTTGAACACTTCCAGTGTTGGTGGCTGCACCATTTCCCTGGGCAGCCTTTTCCAATGCTTTACAATTTCAGTGAAGAAATTTTCCCTACTATCCAATTTAAACTTCCCCTGGCCTTTTCTCCAGGCTGAGCCCCTTTCCAGCTCCTTCAGCCCCTCCTGGGGCTCCAGCCCCTTCCCCAGCTCTTTTCCCTGCCCTGGACATGCTCCAGTCTGTCAATGTGTTTCCTGTATTGAAGAAGAGGAAAGAAAAAGCAAAGTGAAAATAAAATCCAACTGGCTCAGGTGCACCCTGGTCTGTTCCATTGTGAACAACTCCAACTCCTAATAATTCTTGTAATTATTTTCTGTAGAATTTATCATTTGTGATTTCTTCTTCAACTGAAAGGCAGAGAAAGCCATGCTGAAGCCTGTGCACCACACAGTTCCTGAGAGTAAATGCTTAACAGTGTTGGAGAAATCTTATCTGCAGTCCATAATAAAAATAAAAACACATTATTAGCTTGACCGGAAACAAGTTGCAGAAGAACACAGACAACTGAAGAGTTGCAGCTCCTATAGGCTTTAAATGGGATTTAATTTCTAAGTAAAGTTGTATCTCTTTGTCTGTTGAAACATATTCTAATCTGTACATTCAGAATAACTTAAGCAATTTGTGAATTCAAAACAATTTCAACTAATTGCAGAAATTATAAAAGAAATAATATTTCTCTACTGCTATTTCTAAATGAAAACAGTAATGTTTTTTCAGCTCAAAATACTTAATCATCACTAAAGTAACTCAAAATAAAAAATTCTCACATATTTTCAGGTTAGTTTTCCAATAACTTTCTTATGGTGTATACTTGGCTTTGTACATCTACATTCTCTTTCTGACTGTGGGCTGGGGAGAATTTGGCTTTTGATTGCAAAAGTTTTTTTTTCCCGTGTCTTTTATTTCCTTTTCACACTACTTACATGGACATAAACATTAACATAAATGCCATTTTAATTTTACATAATGCAAAAGGTGATACAGTTTTCCAATTTGAATCTTACTGTGCTTTTTATTTTCTCCTAGTGCTCAATTATAAAAAATATATTTAGTTTAATTAAAAATCAGTCATAATTTATTTTGGAATTAAACTGTGGTGAACATTTATTTTAGATATGTAAATCAACATTGTCCTATTGAAATCAGAAGAGTTTTCACTGGTTTTAGTAGAACAATTCTGATTAAACTTTTAAAAAGTCTTCAGACTCTGGCTTCCAAATCCAAGAGTGATAGGAAAAGATGATTTATAGGAAAAGACAGTTTCCCAGCCTGCTGCAGATACTGAGTCTTATACATACATAAAACATAAAAACACACACCAGCGTGCCAACAGGTTTTTAATTATTTATCACACTCAGAACACAGAGTGTGATAACATTTCTGAAGTCACTTTTTTGTTTGTTATAACAGGTTTTCTTAATGAATTTTCAGCATTTGTTTGCAAAGCAGGAATGTAAAATGGAACAAAGATCCTTGTCAAAGACCATTTAAATGGTAATGCCAGTACTGCAAAAGGTAATAGTCTGTGTCCCTTTTATAGGATTTATTTTTACTACCCCTGCATAGCCTGCTTGCAAAGCTGACTTATTTACCACCTAGTGATTTGGACTGACTGACATTTTTTTAAATGTCTGTCTAGTTTAAGAGGTACATATATTAAAGGTGTGATTGTACCAGGGTGTGCAAGCAGGCCTTTATAATTTAGGAGATACCTGGTGCTTTGTTTCCTTCCTTTCAGAGAAGATGACTTCAGTAATTTCACTTTTATTTATATCTGTGATATAGGACTCAAGAGTTTTCAAACCTAAGGTATGTAATTTTTGACACCGAGTGTCTGTGAAATCACCCAAAGTTACAAGAAGTTTCTGGAAATAAGATACGTAAAATTATCTTTTTCAATACATACAATGCCTGATTAGACTACAGAAGTACATCTCCAAAGGACTTAATATCTAAGTTACATTTTAAGTGCCTGAATATAAAAATCACCTTATTAAACTCACATTTGGTTGAAATCCCAGAATACCTAACAGGAACTGCTTTTCCAATGCCCTTCAGCCTCAGTCCCTTAAGCTGATGAAGACAGATGTACCAGCTGCAATGCTTATTGGGGAGTTTATATCAACTGTGTCTTTGAAATTATCAGGGATAAAAAAATAATCTTTTTTGTTGGGGGTTTGAGATACAAAAAATTAATTTATAATCAGTGATTGTCACTTAAATAAGTAAGTTTATGCTGAAGTTCTTGACTAACTTTTTTTTTTTTTTAGTTTTTGGGGCTAAAACTCAGGGACCATTGAGACATCAAATGCTGATTTCTGGTAGTACAGAGAATTTTTTTTTCCTGATAATGATAATATTGATTTTGTGTGGTTCCTTTAATTTTAGTTGTTAGGGGAGGAGTGTAGTGTAAATAGTCACTAAAGGAGTTCTGCAGCGGTTACCTGCCACGGCCCCGGGCGTGGCCGGGCCCGGCTGGCACAGCCGCGTGGGGCCGCGCGCCCGCCACGAGAGCGGCACCTCGGGGAGAATCGCCTGCCCCGACGGTGCTGAGCGCTGCTCGGGGGTGCAGCTTGGGCAACTCTGCCTGCTGAGAGGCGGTGAAGGGATGAGAGAAGGACACTTGTATGCCAGCCCAAAGAGTCCTTTATTTCCCCAGGTGGGGCAAGAAAGGTGCCCTCTGAGTGGGTGCAGCGACAAATGCCGATGAAACCAATGATTACAGCAACTTAAATAGGGGGTGGGCGGACAGGGGTGTAAACCTGTCTTGCCCAGTGGGGATAAACCAGAGAGGGACACAACAACCTATGATAACAAACTTGGATTAATGGAACCAAATAAGGAGAAAACAGGGAGAGGTGAGAAGATTGACACATAATTGGGGAGTCAAGTGGTGGGAACTTCTGGGGTAAGGGGACACATGGGGGAGCATAAGGCTAACCAAATACAATGATAAAAACAACTGACTAAATCAACCCACACCGCAACACAATTCCTGGTACAATAGACAGATAAAATTATTCTCTTAGGGCAAATAGCCCCATTCAAGAGTCTCTGACCAACTGTGTATCATACGGTTCTAGAAGAATTTCTTGGCAGACTAGACAGAAAGCTTACACTGTTTTAGATTCCAAAGTTAAGTGAAATTATCCATTATTTCAAGTGCCTTTTTTATACTCCAGGGCCGTTCTGGATCAAAAAGTACCAGCATCTGCCGCTCTGCTAATCTCTAGGCCCCTGGCTTCACCTTCCTGGCAGAGGCACAGTCAGCAGAGGAGGACACTCCCCTGTATCTCAAGGAGAGTTGGGGAGCAGCTAAGACAGAGTGCTGTCTGCCTTGTATGGAGGAGAGGCAGCATCCGAGGAGGTAATAAGAGAGTTGACTGAAGGCTGGGGGGAAACGGTTTCAGGTTTAATCCGTGGAGCTCCCAATTACAAAGTGTCCAGCAGACAAAAGTGCCCTCCAGGCTTTCACAACATCTTAAATACCGAGGCGGTAACAGGGGGAAAGGAATGTCCATTGACCAATGGGGGTATCTGGGGAGTGGGAGGCAAAAGTATAGACAGATACAAAAACCAATGGGGGAAACCTAAGGGAGGGACCCCGGGCCATCATCCAATCCCTCAATGCCCAGGGTAGAAGATTCTGGAAGAATGGGATGGGGAGTTGAGTGATGGACAAGGTATCAGCTAGGAGAGGGGGGAGTGACTGAGCATTTTCAGGGAGATTGACATTGAGGGGATGGTGGGAAAACTCGGGGTGGAACCATTGGGAGAAAATGGGGGTGAAGGTGCAAACCATCACAAAGCTGCTACAGAAATATAAAAACAGAATATAACAAGCATCCAAATCCAAAATCACCTGTAACTAACAAAAAGACTGTTTTTCAAATCAGTTGCCTCAATCTCATTCTTCTTGGCAAAAACTTTTTCATTTTATCTAGTTACTAGTTTGTCCTCTGATCTTTTACTGCTTCATGCCACACTTCCATACTAATCAGTTGTATAGCTCGATATTAATTTAATGAAGTTTTGAGCCTATTCACTGTATGTATAAGGTGCACTATGGAGGTTGCAGTCGGAACTCACAACCAAATGTTTTCAAGCAAAAGGTTTTCACAAGGGGCACAAGAAAGAATGCTATCATCAGAAGAAGGATGGTTCTCAAATCCACAGTAAAATTTCTACTGTACTGACAGACAGATCTACCTATCCTAGAATGCATTTTTCATTATGGATAGATTATATATACATTCTGAGTTCTATTTTGGTATAGTAATGGTTCTTAGTTTAGTTACTACTTTATTCCTTTGGAACTGCCCTTCTCCTCCTGACATTCAGTAAATTCATCACTAAGTACACTGAGACTCTTTTAGCTCTGTATTTCCAAACCAATGCCAAAGTTTTGGCTGGCTCAAGTAGAGACAATGTGACTGAATCCACTGTCTAATCACAAGGTGACTGGAACCACCACAGTTTATTGTAGCTTCATTCTCATTAGCTTTGTTTTCAAGGTAAGTCCACTCCTCCATTCAGCTTCCTCTCTAGAGGTCAATCTCCAATGAAGCATGTTTTACTCTGTCTAAAAAAGGGTCTAAAAAGGGTCACAAATACTTCTTTCTTCTCTCTGTTGCTGAGGATATTCTGGTTCTGTCTGTATCAAATGGAAAAACTCAGCAGTAGTAGGGTACACTGAGGTGCAGGAATGTCCATCTAAATGCAAGAAGCAAAAGAAAAGGAGTTTTGGGATAGCTCAATGTGTCTTGCATTTTGCCATTCTAATATTGCTGCTTGACAGGAAAATGAGGCCAGCAACACAATTCACATGGAGGGGAAAGGGATATTGGTCCCATGGAGCACATGGAATTTTCTGAGTAACTGATGCCTTTCTTCTGTACAGGGAGAACATGGAGAATGTCTGAAACTACTGAGATCATGGTGCAGCTATCATTCCTTCACATTTCTGGTAGCTGCCTGTAGAACACTCTTTTTTCTCTTTTTTCCAGGACATCAGCATCAGTGCGTGCAGCAGCAATTCCCAAATTTCCTCACTCACCACATTTTTGAGTAATTACTCTATTCTTTCTCCTACCTTGTAGCTTTAAATTATGAAATGTATAAACCAGACACATTTAGAGAATCCATTTCCCTTCTGCTTTTATGAAGCCTTTCACTTTATTGTAATGTTTGCATTTCTATCCTCGCTGTATGAACTTAAAAGAAGCGAAGGAACAAATCTTAATTTATTATCAAGTTCATCAATTTTACAAAAGTAAGATTATATGTCCTGTTTCTTTCTATGTAATCTATTTCCAGAGGTGTCTAGTCAGGAAGGTATCTCTCACTCCAAATTAAACTTTGCCTAGATTTCAAAATTATTGCTTTAAATGAACTCTGACACTGTGAATAAATAATTTCTTTCATTTTTGCAAGAGTCTATGTAGTTGAAAAATTGCTACCAGCTCACTCTGCTGTTACTCCCCCAGCAAAGCATTTGCAAGGTGTTCAATGTCCTTGCAAATATTTTCTGAAATTTTGCTTGCTTTCCTCTTTACTCCTTTCAGCTGTTCAACATTTTGTTAGAAATCCAGAGACTCAAAAGGGCTGTACTTGCCTTCCCTTCTTAAGTTCCTTGATTTGTTCCCATCTCTACAAAAGAGATGATGCTGAAGTGAACTAACCCTGGTTGGGGTGAAGCTGAAGAGCTGTTTTTACAGGTTGTGTCTTCTCTTATATTTAGAAAAAAAAAGACTGCCTATATACTTCTAAAAGTTTGTTATCCATTACATTGGTAAAGGATGACTTCTGCTTCAGATTTTCTGTTACTTGTGTAAGAGGTTCCTGATGTAGCTTTCCCCTTCATGAATATAAAATTTCTTCTTATTTCAGAAAATGGAAAGATTTTTCTCTAATTTCTTGGAGTTTAAAATAATGATCTTATTGTTTTCCAGACTCACTATTTAACCAAGCCAAAGTGAAGAAACAATTATTTATTTTGGAGGGAACCTTGAAAATACTGTTCAGAAAAAAACTGGTGGCTTTTTGATATGTTTGTCTCAGATATTCAACATATTGTACAGAATGAAGTTCCCCAAGTAGAATTTCTGGCTAATAGTCAGTTCAAATTTCAGACTTCTGGAATGAAGAGACAAGTATTGTTCCTGTCATGGGTGATGATTTCAAAGTCTACCTGCAGCATAAAAGTTAGAAGAATAACTTATTTATGATTGATTCCAGATAGCATGTGTTTCTGATGAGAATATTTTAGGAGTATTGCAGGTCGTTCTTCAGAAATTCGTCATATAGCTATGGAAGTGTGTTGGACAAGCAGGAGCACAAAGGAATAAAATATTTGGGAGTAAATAAAGAATTTAGAGTCAGATTGGAGGAAGGAGAAGAGATAGGAAAGGAAAAGGAGAAAAACTTTGATGGTGTGGTCTAAATTATGTTTATTAGGCATCAATATGAGTCAGTCACTGTATACAAAATTCTTGATAGTTTTAACTCCTGCATAAAATATGAATTTGGGAATTCTTCTGTTTCTTGAGATGTATAATTTTCCTATTTTCTGCACTGCCCCACAGTACCAAATTCCAAATTGCATTGGGGAAGCTTTCCCGTCTGAAAGGGGTCTGATTTTCCCTGTTCTCACCCAGAGACAGAGGAGAAAACTCAATTCTCTGGACTGAAACTTACTCTGTGAAGGACCTCAAATTCTGCCTGGGGCAGAGTTAGGAAGGCAAATGCTAAGTGCACATCCTTGGAGCAGGAGCATTGATTCTTCTGAGGCAGCAATAATAGAACCAGCTCTGGTGACTGAAACAGTTCAACCATATAAAAGCTTCAGTCTAGATTCATCTCCATGCTGTTTTCTCATTCAGCTGGGAACATTTCATGGAGACGAATTGGTCACTTCACACTTCTGTGAACCTCCTAAACTACAGATGGATGTGGAGAACCCTTTGCTTTCATCCTTCTTTTTAAAAGTCCCTTTTTCAATACTGGCAATGTCACTATGAAAAAAGCAGTATTTTGTGATTAATTTTATATCGTAGTGCAGTGGATAATAGACTTCCTAAAGTTAAGCTGAAGAATTTCTGTCTTCTGGGAACTCTGGAAGTATTTTACAGACTGGATGACTGGCAGGATTGTTTAAAACTTGTTTCCTTTGTTTGTGATGCAACAAAAGATTTTAGGGTAAAGGTTTCTGAAGCAAAGCCCTCCAAAAGTCAAACATATATGCTCTATTATTACTTTGAGTGGGATGAAAGTCTAATTAGTGAGTTTTGAGGTGTTCCAGGTAGTGTAGTAACACATGTGGTTTGTTGTTTATTTCCAGCAGGCAGCATATATGCCAACTCTGCACATTTCACACATCTTCAAGGAAAGAGGAAAAAATATCAGAGAACCACTGTTGGTGTGTTGCTAAAATCCATTCTGAAATTTATTCCTGGAAAATGCAAGAAGGTAAAAATGTAGGAAAGAAAGCAAAATGTGAAACACCGTGTTGAAAAATTGTGGAAAAGATTGATTTGACAAGGTGCAAGAGAAGGAAGCAAGGTTACACAAGTGTATTTTTTATTTACAGGAATTACCCTAAGTAGAAATGGATGTGAAGGAAGAGAAGATGTAAAGGTGCCAAGTGGGAAAAAGTGGAATAGGTTGGGCAAGTTAGTCTTGGAAGAGAGATAATAGATTACCTGCTATGAGTCATAGAATGTGAGGGAACCTTCCCAGCAGGACTTCCCTTTAATTTTTTTAAATCGCCAGCAATGTAAGGAGGAAGTATGGCTAGGTGGGGAGAGTATCTAGAATGTCACAGGGAAGTTACAGAAGTCCAAAAGGGCTTCACAGGTCTTTATTTCTCCTGCCAGTGGAGACCCAGAGCTTGGACCAAGGGTGACTTTCCAGTGGGATTGAAGCAACTGAAAAATAGAGCTGTGGATCAGGTAGGTAGAGGAAATATCTTCTTCTTTAACTCAAAAAGCAAAGCAAAAATGTTTTGGTGAAAAAGCTGACTATCCTCTGTGTCACAGCTCAAGGTAGAAAGCCAGGCCTGAAGACATGGGTGTTGCTTGGTTTGGGATTTTTTTTTTTTTTTTTTACTAAAGATATGTTATTTGCTTATAATATAATAGAAGGAATTGGTTATGATTACTTAGAGCAATGTAAATTTGCCACAGTGAAAATTTAACCAAAAACAGAAAGAGTAACAAATAAAGTAACAATTCAAAAAGTCTCCTGTAGTAAGTATGTAAATCATCTTATTGTGGGCTATTTCTGACAGGTGAATTTTCCAAATTGAGGCATCTAGCAGAATTGAGAAAATAACTATTTTAGAAAAAAAGAATTCAAGGAAAATCTTTATATGTGGAAGCAGCATGAGTATGGATTCCATTTTTATTTGAATGCTTAAAATAAGGAAGTGTTTTTCATGGAATGTACATAAAAGACATAAAATACCCAACAGCATATTAATGCCACTCCAGGAAATAACACAATATGAGAATTATATACAGCAAGAAAAAACTTGAAATTCTACTAATATGTTCATGAAGATTGTTCTGTTAGATTTTTCTTGGTTGTTTTTTGTTGTTGTTTTTTTTAATTAATGTATCATTATTTGATACATTTCTTTAAAAATGTCTAAAATATGCAGAATACTGGAAATCGCTTGTCCTACATGTTGATTTCCCAGTGTGTACTTCTCAAGCTTTCATATGTGGTCACTGTAACTTTTTTTCTTCTTCTCCTCTCAATGCAGAAAAACCAGCATTATTTTCACTATATATATCTTGTCTAAGTTATTATAATGTGAAATTACCATTGCCCTCTTCAGCTATCACAGAGAGAGAAAGCAGTATAAAGTACAGGATTTCTCAGTGGGGGAATTGTCTTACAATCTAGGCAGCATTGTTTGGTAGTCCAAATATTGAAAAAAAAAGTGTTTTCTCAAATCACCTGTCTACCATTTCTTTAATTTCTTTCTAAATGTACTCATTTATCCATCTAGCTGAACTACATCTTTATCTGACACAGCACTGCTTACTATCCAAATTAACAAAGTTGTATCTCCTTTATCTTGATGGAAGAATGTTGTCTTCCTTTCTCTCCTTCTCCTGTGAGTCATTAAAATATTTAACATTTTTTTTCCATTTAAACCTTATACAGAAGCTCAGGACACCTCAGTTTTGTGGTGATGACTCAATGCACAGTAACACTGAGAATTGTCTCCCTTCTACAGAGAGAAGAACCCCACTGCTAATGTGTTTGTCACCACATAAATGGGTCCTTTAGACTGTGTGATTTTTTTTCTAATGATGTTGTAAGGATAACTTAATTTTCTCTCTGCATTCCCTCCCCATAAGAGTGAAAAAACAGTGCTTTCAGAACAAGAGTAGTTGCATTTATATTTCTACTGGTAAAGTAGAACAACCATGGTTTCAACAGGAACAATACATATTTTATAGAATCATAAAATTGTTTGGGTTAAAAGGGGCCATATGATCATCTACCCCCTGCCATGGGAAGGGACTCCTTCCACTCTCCCAGGTTGCTCCAAGCCTGGCTTGGGACACTTCCAGAGATAGGGCAGCCATAACTGGTCTGGGCAACCTCTGCCAGGGCTTTACCACCCTCAAAGGGAAGAATTTCTTCTTAGTATTTAATCTCAACACAGTCTCTGTCAGTATAAAGTCATCACCCCTTATTCTATCACTACATACCCTTGTGAAAAGTCCCTCTTTTCTGTAGCCCCTTTAGGTACTGGAAGACCACCAGAATATTTTCCTGGTGCATCCTTTTCTCATGGCTCAACAACCCCAACGTTCTCAGCCTTTCTTAATAAGAGAGCTGATCCAGCCTTTTGATCACCCTTTTGATGTCACATTAATATTTATATTTTTTGAATCAGACTAGTAATTTTTCTTAGCTCTGACTGGAAGGCAGTTCCAGTCCATGAGTCATGATTCTTTACCTCTCTCCATCTTGTTTAATGGAAAAAATAATTCTGTGCTTTTCTTGCTTTCTGTGCAGTTTTACTTAAAATAATAAATTACTGTTTTTGCTTTTACCTGCTTGCCTATTAAGGAGACATGACAGCTTCTCAAAGTCTGACCTCTGAACCAATGTTCAGGCAGATTAAGCAAGATGATTAGTAAAACCAGCAGAGGTGACAGTATGTCTCAGCATGTATGAGGGAGAAGAAACACTCCAGTATAAGCCCTAACAGTTTTGATGAATTTTAACAACCACTTCAAAACCTTGCCTAGACTCTCAAGACAGCTTCTGTGTGATGAAAATTCTTGCATGGTGACTGTTTCTGTACAATGCAGACCCATTATGATGGGGAGCTAGACTCTCCTTGCAAGACACAGCAGATTTTTATCTGGTTATTTTTCTGGTGGCTTGGCCCTGGATGGACACAAGGTGCCCAACCAGCCACTCCATCAGTCCTTTCCTCATCTGTCCAGAGAGGAGAAAATACGCTGGGGAAAAAAAAAAATAAATAAATGAGCCAAGATAAAGGCAGTTTAATAAAATAGAAGCTACATGTGAAAGCAAAGGAAGACAAAATATATATTATCTCCTTGCTATCAGCAGGGAATGTCCAGCCACTTCCCAGGATTCAGCATGCGTGGCAGCTGCTCCAGATGACAAATGCTGTAGTAAGAGATGGATGCATCCTTATTCTCTTTTAAGAGAACAAACTATTGCTGAGTTGAAACAAAGGTGTCTGTTGGGTCAGCATTCCTGGCTGTGTCTTCTCCCAAGAAGACCTTGCCCACCTCTAGACTAGTGGTAGAGGGGGGATTTTGGAGAGATGTCACTGGGGCTGTACCAGCACAGCTCAAAGTAGCCAAAGCAATGGTGTGTCATCAATACCTTTCCAGGTTCCAATGCACAATACAGCACTGGGAGGGCTGCTATGGGGGAAATTTCAGATTGACCAAAAGCAGATTCTTAGCACTATTGGAAAAACAAGTGATTTATTTTTTTGGTTCTAGTGGGGTTTCCAGGACTGTTCTCCATTATTACTCAAGGCACTTTTCTAAGAGCTGCACAAAAGATGGAAGGAACACACAGCTTTTTGTTCACTCCAAATGTGTCTGTGCCTCCCTGAGAATATATGAGGATTGACAAAGCTTCATAAAAATTTGGTGGCTACTTCTTTAATTTATTAGATTCTAGCCAATGTAGATGAATTATAACTGCATTTAATTATTTGAAATTTTCAGTTTCATGACATGTTTTAAAAAGTGTGGCATTTTTTGAGGTTATTCAAGGTTGACAGGCAATGTGACCCTGTGAATCATAGATAATTTAGCTATGATGTAATTCTTTATTTAAAAGGTTTCCTTAGGTTTCAGTACATACAGAATCAAAGCCTTTTCTCTTAAAATAGTTTGTAACTTAATTTGCAGTATTTGGCAAATTTCTCTTAAAAATTCACATTTAACATTTACCAGAATGGCTTTGTGCTTTAATTCCCTAAATCTGAGACTCAAATTCCTATACATAATTAAAGTTTTAGCATTCACAAGACAGCATGAATGAAAATAGAGAATTAGTTAGGTATAATTTTCTGATTCTGATTACATTAAGAAACCTGACCAACCGTAGCCTTGTGCCACATCTGTTGCACACATAGATGTATAAACCTATCAGGACTTCTAAAATGAGAGACAGGTTCCAAAGGGTTGTTTAGAAACCACAGTATGAATTCATAGACTGCAAGGAATCAATCTGTGATGCATTTACTTTGGTTCCAAACGAGACTGGATACAGACTAGGCTGTGAAATTATTCCTGTCACCAGATGCTGTTTGTCTGCTTCTGTGCTCTAATTGCTATCAATAATTAAACACAGGTCTCTGATTCATATGCACAGAGGCAGAGATTCTTAAATTAAACATTTTAAAGTCATTATAGTACATTTTATATGTTCAGCTAAACAGTGCACTCAGGCTGATTATGATTAAATACACTCATACCAAATTATATATTGATTCCATAAATATCAACAGATACCCAGAACATATAAGATTCTTAGTAAATAGAAGGAACATTTTCATTTCAGATAACTAACAGACTAACAGAAAGCAGAAAGTAGCTTATATTCATTGATATATGATATACTATGTTGTACATTGAGCAAAAGGATGGCATCTCCCAGCTGACCTGCAGAAAGTACAAAATAATTTTCATCCATTTGGAAAACATCAAATTGAAAACACTAAAGTTTGTGTGAGAGCCACTTGAAAATCCAAGTTTGAATGCAAGTGAATTTTACACTTGTTAATCAGTCTGTGGTAGGCATGATCTTTTCCGAAAACTGTGTCCCCAAGGTCCTTCTCACTCTCTTTAAATAGAATACAGTCTTCAGGAAGTGTGGAGGAAAAAAAAATGTCATCTTTGAAGCTGTGTTTACACTTTGGCTGGGTGTTCAAGGTGATGACATATATTCTTATGATGATTGCTATTAGTCATGCTGCTGTCCTGCACTAAGGTTTGGCAGACTCTCAAACAGAGGGATGATGATGATGATGATGATGATGATGATGATGATGATGAACCATCTCTGGTGATTCACTCTTTCCACTCCAGACACTGAGGTCACTGTAGTATGACCACAAATATCACATTTTCAAAGTGCAGATACTCTGATGCCCCTTTGCAGACATTATTCATCTGCTTGTTCCAGACCTTTGGGAGAGTTGTCCTCTGCTTCCAGAATCCCATGAGCTTTATTCTGTGACTACTGGTCAGCATGAGAAGATTTCAAACCACTCAGATGTCCCTTGGCTACAATTTATTTCATTTGCAAGTACAAGCTAGGTTGTCTTTTTGAAATCTGCATCTAGAAGTGAGTCACTTTAAAATTCGTATTAACTTTCTTTGTTTGCTTTGATAAGCTACCATTGAATAGTCTGAGAAGACACAAACTGGGAAGAGAGTTGTGTTGGACAGAGGTTACTGAAAGAGAATGAGTTTCATTAGGTTTTGAATGGCCCCATTCTGTTCCCAGAACAGCTCTTAAAACTAGTTTATCTGTTGCTAATAGAGTCCAAGAAGCATTAGCTCTAGGGAAGTGTTTGGAAAAATAGTGTGACTGAAGTACAGTGTGTGTCATGACATTTTATAGACACTTCACCACTGTACACTGTGAAAATTAAAAGGTGACTTTCAGTCTGTGGCGTTGGCACAAAAAGGTTATAAAACATTGAGTACGTGGAAAAGGAAAGTGCCCAAAGTGTAGCATGTGCCATCACACAGTTAATAAACTAGAAATCTTCAATCAGATGTTGTTTGCTCTTAGCTTGAATTTTTGTATTGCTTTGCAATAGCTCTACTATACAAACAAGCAAACAAAAAATTGCCAGAACAAAATTGGCAAATTAATTGCCACATTTTCTAATCAGCTGATATTATTGTCTGGAATAACTTAGTAACCTGCTGAAAAGTTTAATTGCCATTACTTATTTTAAAACCTTGTTTACAGCTGCTCACAACTTTACAAGCCCATAAATCTGAGGACTAAAAAACTTTATGTACCTATGGTGCTTTGTGCACAGACTGTACACATAACTAGACCACTCAAAATATTGTTGAAGCTTTTCAGCTAAAACAGCTCAAATACCTCCTATTATAAGCAAGCTAGAGAAATAATATTCTGTTTTGTCCCCAGAAAACTCACAGTTAAGAATAATGAAATAATTTTCTTTCCACATCTGTGTATTGTAATACAGGCTGTGCATTTGGCAGGGATGTGGCCTTAGCAAACCAACTGAGACACTTAAATTCAGTCTCTCCCTGGGAATTACTTAATGATGGAATTATGTACATGGGTTCCCTATCTGTTCCATAATGCTGATGTATCCTAGGGATCAGGCTCATGGAATAATGCACACTGCTATTAGTAGGATTTGACCTCAGAAGCTGAAAGAGGAATAAATAGTGAACAAAGTAGCAGACTGGGAAGGAAAAAATATAATCTGATATTTAAATTAAGTCCTGTTTGCAATGGATGGATAGACTGATAGCTAGTGAGCTTGTAAACAGAATTATTGAAGGTTGTAAAGTGAACTCACACATTTGTAGATATGAAGAAAAACAGGAGGAATAGATACCCTGAAAGCTTTGATAAACGGATTTCATGCATCATACTCTTAGTGGTAAAAAGTCCACTTGGGGACAAATCCTTTTCCTAATATGCAATGAAGGACAAAATATGTTCCCTTCCTCCTCCTGTGCTTAGGACATCTCTAGTGACATCAGAGAGGTGAATTTTGTGATTTCTGAAAATGGGTAAGTTTATTATCCAGTTTTTTCCTCACTGAGATCTTCTGCCTGCCCAGCTACCTCTCTCTGCCCACTCATTCTAGAATTCCATTCTTATGAGTTAAAAGATATGACAAGCTAATAAAGATTTCTCCTTCAGAATACAAGGCAGGACTGTTATCTCCTCCATCACAAAACTTTTATCATTTCTTCCCTATGCATCTTACTTGCCAGAGCCCATCTACCTTCTTCCCAAACCCTTCCCTAGAATTTTCTAAGTTCCTGTTTATTTTTGGCCTGTCTGTTGGATAAGAGGTACTACAGAGAGTTCAGTGAATGGGGTGATTGGTAATTTGCCTCTCAACCACTGAGCTGGTCAGGCAGAATGTGAATTGTTGAGCAGGCACATGTAATCCTCAGGCTATATTTTTGTACGTCTCAGTTGTGAGTACTTTAAAATATTTAAAATTTCTTCTCATCTCTCCAGTTTGGCTGATATTAGCCAGAGGGATCCAGAGTTATTGTGAGAAAGAGGACCAACAGAAAGAATCAGTCACAGAGAGAGAAGTGATACCATCACATCAGCTTTGCCCCCTTAGGAAATCAGACTAAAATGTTGGCCACTTTTAGTATTAAGAAATTTGATTGCTTCCCCAGAGAATTTCCTCACTGAATCTGCTACAGCTTTCTTATATGATGGTGGACACAACACTTCAATCATCTAAGTATGATTTCAAACACAAAATGCAGTGGAACTGAGCTCTGGCAACCAGGCTGAAGTAACTCGGGCTTGTGCTTTAAAAACACATAAACTACAATATAGTACTAAGAACTCTGAAAACACGAGCCCTGTGGGACTGGTGTGGGACACTGAATTAGGGCAGACTCATGGCCTGAATTTTTCTTGCAGGCATTTAAGAAAATATTTGAGTTCTTGAAGTGGCATTTGGGTGAAATTTAGAAGCAGAGGTGTAGAAGACAGTTCTGAATAATGTTTACTTTTAATTACTTGCTGTCTCGGTGAATTGGGGATCCTTAGTAAAATATTAAGAATTAGCAGATTCTGAATATGTGCTTTGCTTTTTAGTTTCCAGCAATTTCTCAAAACAAAGTACTTAACTAGCCCTCAAAGAAAATCCTTCCATAGTTTGGTGGTGGAATGGAAATTGTGTCAGTAGTATCAGTCAGCCACGATGGTACCACCTGGAGATTGTGACTATCTGCTGGTGTAAAAGTCACAGCTATATCCTTTCTGGTCTTTCCAGATCCTACGGCCAAATTATAAGCACAGCTTCACTCTTTTCTCTTCCTCATGCTCCTTGCCATGATTTTAACTCCTGTGAGCTCCATAAAGTTAATTCTCTCCTGTTAGTATTTATATCATCTAGGAGTAACAATCTATGGTCACATGCTTACATTTAAATTATTCTAAGAACACTTTTTGTTTCAAGTTTCTTGTGGGTGCCCAAATACTGCATGCTGCTGTCACGTCCACCTCTGTAAACAGATTTTACATTAGACAATTGTGCTGTCATTTTTCATTTATTTAACTGGATTGCCATTAGAAAGAGGAGATAGCTGAAGGAAAGGCTTCCATTATGAGCAACAGCAAGTACATTTTTTTGTGTCACATTCTTTTCCAGAAAGATAGAGGCAACCCAGTTTCTATTGAATTTCCTTAGGGAAACCATAGCAAGCTGAATTCATGTACATATGGCCAATTAGGCTGGGAACAAGCTTCCATTACTTTAATTGGAAAGTGAAGCTTTCCATGAAAGAGCCAAGCAAGTAAGATGAGGCTGGAGAGCCAAGGTTGATCTGTACTGATGTGTAATCCTTGATATGTGTCATAAACTTAATTACAGCTTTTGATCATTGTGTTGTGTATCATCATATTTTGTGCCTGTAATCCAAATGTCTGTTGTGTTTTTTTTCAGCTAGGTCATTCCAACAAAATATTGGTCTTTTCTTAAAGTGTCAGTTTGTGGGACATCTTGCAACACGTGTGGGTTGATGTAATCTCATAAAATAGAAGGGTATAAACATCCACAAGGTAAGCAAACCCACTGCACAGATAATCCAGACTCCAGTATGTCTGAATATTGAGTACTGTAATGAGCAAGATGTATGAGCATGACGAACAAGATTTGTGTACCTACTAGTTAAATTCCAAGATGAATATTAAGAATTTTCCTTACTAAATTCCATTATTAGAGGATCTCCTTTTAAGAAGTCCATTGGAAAGAATTCAGGGAACCTGGGTAAGCCCATGAATATTAGCATATTCTTATGATCTAATGAGCAAATTCAAAAATATTATTTGAACTGTTATCATTAATACTGAAAAATTTAGGAGAGTTTAAATCTCTCTAAACAGGATGTTGCTGACTGTCAGAAACATAAAGTAGATGACCCACTGAAACACTGGGCATCAGTTGATAGCATAACAGTGGAAGATATTTTTAATCTGCTACCTATGGAAATGAAAAGTGACAAAAAATGCATACTTATTTTGTGCTATTTCTTATTGAATTAAATGAAATGTAATGTTCTTTTTTCTAACATGTCTTAATGTCTGACATACCTTTTTAACCCAAAATCTTGTGGGAAAATATGGAAAATAACTTTGATTATGATTGTCAGCAATTCAGACTCTGTCTAAATTTCAATACAGAATGTGTGGAGTGTTTCTTTCCTATTTTGTCTGTCTTCCTTTTATTTTTTTTTTTTTTTAAATATTACAGCAGTTGGCTCCTTTATACTTATCTGCATGATGTGAAAGCTCTATCAAGCACTCTTCATGTTCTCAAGAATCCCTAACAAAAGCAGCACTTGAGATGTGATGCATAGCATATTAAGCAGAAATTCAATGGAGCAGAATTGTAGTTGTAGATTCCTCTCTTGGATTGTCAGCCACTTGCATCACTACATTATTAATTTTTTCATTCTTGCTGTGCTACAGAGCTGAACAACTTCTTTTCCTCCTTTCTTTCCTTCTCCCTCCCTCCTTGTGTTCTGCTTCTGAATTAGTTTGCAGTGAAATTTGTACAAACTCAGGCTTCAGGTTTTATCATAGTCACATTTCAGAGAATTCTACAGACGTATTAAAGAGTAAATCTTCATTTCTGTCTGTTACTGGTCAATATGTGAATGATTTGGACCCATCAGCCTACAGGATGTATAGTGGGAAGAAACAGAGACATAAGGGATGAAGGTGCCCACTTTCTTCCCCTCACCATTTGGCAGATTCATATGGATGGAAAACAAAGAGCTCCAAGATGATCACTTGAGCTCATGTACTTCAATCTTCATAGCACTGATATTGAAATAATTCGGCTCAGAAATCCTGTTGCTATATTTAGCTAAATGAAAGTACTTCTCATAAATGCTTTTATCATGGTGGTGCACTTGGTTTTCATCTACAATTTCCATTTATTTCTGTAGCAGCTCCAGAAGCCCCACTCCACCTTAAAAAATTTAGATTTTACTGACACTGTTTTTCAATTTTTTACTTGATGTGTTTCTCGTCCCCAAAGAGCACACACTGTGTTAGGGAAACATTGCTTGGAATAGAGAACAATATGTAACAGCATGGTGTCAGATTTTCAATGAATTTTGGGAGTATACTTTATCTTTGAAAACTAGGTTCCACACATTGTAATATTAATTTGTATGCTTAAAATGAGGTATGTTTTCTTTAAGAACTTCAGTCAGAGCTTTCACATCTAATGAAGAATATTTCTTCACACATTAAGTGCAGAATATTTGGGATCAAATATTTACTTGTAAATATGGATTTTACAGGGTTTTAAAGGTATAAACCCTCTTTCTTCTTTCCTTCCTCTCTTTTTTTATTGTGATTCCAGTTTTCTCTGTCTTATGAGTGTTTCGTCTGTGCAGAATAGTTAGTGCTGCAGCATTTCCACAATTAAACTCTGTAAATGTGAACAGTAAATCATACTATGTAAACCTAGAAGCCGAGACAAAAATCAATCTTAAGAGTGAAATTGCATTAGTTATCCTTGCTAAACTCCCTCTGTAGTGCAGAACCTTTAGTCTGGGTTTCAGAGAATTTCTCGTCTTTGAGCCTTTAAGAATTGAATCTCCTGCAGGAGAGAAGCATTTGCAAATGTAATATTCAGCTGCCATTTGTGCTATGACAGAGAACTGCTTGGAATGAATATGAGAAAATGCATCTCCATCCTTGGAGGATTGATCTAAGTGCTGTGTTTATGCTGCAGATTTATTTTCTGACCCAGTATATTATGACATTGGAAAAATATCATTAGGTACATTTCTAATTTTAAAGAGTCTTGTTCAGGATATTTCCACAAGAAATAGGAGCACAGGAAAGATTTGAACCTGGTTATAGTGGAATGCTCCAATCTCTGATGTCCTAGAAGGAAACGGGGCTCTCTAGATGCTTTTTTTCTGGTGCTTGTTCCATCAGTCATGTCTGAGGAATGGATACAAAACAAGTGCTAAGCAAGGAACTAATTGCCTCACTTCTTCACATACCAGGGCAAGTATTTTTGACCATAGCCAGAAAAGAAAACATCTTACAGGGAGTCCTTATTATTATTGTAAGGCTTCTCAAGAGGTTCACAGTCTTAAACATAAGTCCATCAGAGGCTGAAGGTTTGAGTTTTATATTAAAGTTCATAAAACTGGAGTTAGGTGAGATTTGGGCCTTAAACCCCTGGGTTTGCATAGTTTTCAGTCCTTATATTTATTAATTAAATTTAAAAAAAAACCATAAAATCCCATGTTTGTTAATTAAGGATGAAATTTCTAAAGAAATTCAAATGAATTAGGTAAGAACTTAAAATTAATTTAGGCCTTCTAATGCCATAATACTTCTCCAAAATCTCAGCCTGTCCTCTAATAAAACCTTATTTTCTTTATTTGAGTCATACTTCAACAGCTGAATAACAGGCAAAAGAGATCCATGGCAAAAAATAAGATTCTGATTCTGCCTCCTATTTTCAGCACTGTTGTTATCAAAACCTTTACTTGAAGAGGAAATGAAATTGTCTTTTCCTCTACAGGCAGAGGTTACTAATATGAAAGGGTATTCTATCTGCTGTGGTATTTATAGACCTGGCTGAAATTGTGAGAGTTGTTCTGACTCACCTAGACTGCAAAGCCTATAAAATAGACACAGGCACAGTAGTTTTACCAGATCACACATGAACCTTAATGCATTAAAACTAGCAGAATCTAGCTGTTAACAAAGTGAAACTGTCAATTGACATATTTACTGGAAAAATTTATCTTAAAAATAAAAAAAGTAAAGTAAGAAATGTCATAGGAATCATTAGTAGCTGCTGCCTCCAAAACCAAGGTCTGCTTCTTGACACCACAAATGTGCCAGTAACCCCCAGAGACCTGATTTTGAGGTGCTTTGGAAAGACTGTGAGTTCCAGTATGTATGGATGGAAATCAATCTGAAAAAAATAATGGCAAGAGTGAGTGCTTTTCTTTTTCCCTTTCTTCATCCACCATGTAGAAGTGCAGAGATATCTTAAAATGAAAAAAAAAGGGAAAACAAAATAAATTTAGTTGTATGCTCAGCAAAACATTGTGCAAGCTGCCCAAATTCTGAAGGCATGGAAATACTGCTTTTCCTTGGAAGAACCTTATCACAATCAAATAACCAATGTTTCTTCCTCAATATAAAAATCACTGCTAAATTATTGAAATTCTATCCTTTACTCAGTCTTACAATTCTATCAAGACACTGGTCTACACAGTGAGATTAGGGAGAAGAAAAATACTAGGTTTGTTTTCTTTCTAATGAGAAAATTCAACTGTAGACTCCTCACACACCCTTAGGAATGGAGGTCAGACCTAAAACTACCTTATCAAACTTCGTCCAACCTGGCATTGATGACTTCCAGATCTGGGGTATCCACAACTTCTCTGGGCTACCTGTTGTAGTGATCTCTGGGGCATAACTGAGTTTCATGTTGAAAGCATTAAAGTACACTTCTATACAGCTGTAGATGAGCTAGGGGATTATCTCATGACACAATATAATTAAATTTCAGGCAGGTTGTCTAGACCAACCAATGTCATAGGCACCTCTACCCCACTCTTTGCTGCTGCTCCAGGTCTATACTACTGTCCTGTTTAACATCATATTCACTAGTTCTGTGTGAATGTTTAGGGCTTTTAGTGACTCTAGACACATATTCAGAAGCAATTCCACCAGGTCACAGAGAGGGAAAAGTTAATCTCTAGATTTGTAGGCCTGAAATTCAGTGGATGTGCTAGAAGATTATTCAGTTACCAAAATCCATGCCTCTTGTGCCATTTCAGAAGTTCTGTGGTATCCAGTGTAGCCATAAGGGACTGGTAAATACAGTCCAGAAAATGTACACCATTCTGCAGCAGAAACTAGAAGCCATGCTGAAGTATTTCACTGTAGCACTGAACATAAAAATGCATGAAGATGAATTTGTTAAAAACCTAGGGAAATATATCATAGGATTAAATAGGCAGCAAGGCGAGTCTTCAGGTGATAAGTCCAGGGTTCTATGTGTGTGGCACTCAAAATGGTGCCTTTAGGCATTTAAGTAGTGTCAAAGGCTGAGAGATGAGACAGCGAGGGATGCTGGCCCTTTTCTACTGTCTAGTTGTGGAGCTAACTGAAGTAGAAATTAAGCAGAGTATTACTATCTAAATCCTTTGTAGATCCCTTTGAAGTTGTTTGACTTTCAGAGTGTTGAATGTTCTTCACTTCCCAAAACCAGGGACCAATATTGGTATTTTTGCTGAGGTTTTGTTTTGTAAACATGGCTGGAGGGCTTGATTTTTACAGATGCTGAGTAGTATTAATTAATGTCTGTAGTTTGGCACCTGGCAACTGCAGAACTCAAAATTGTATGCTATTTTTGAAACTGTCTTTCAGCCCCAGGGAAACATTCTACAGAGATGGAAAAGGGCCATTTTCCCAGCTTCACCTCATATATATAAATCACTGAGTTTTATTTTTAAGTGTTTTCTGATTTTGTGGAGGGGATTTGGGATGGGGAGGAACTAGGTGGACATTTGTTTAAAATAACTTGGAGTTTTTTCCTTTCTTAAAAAGAAAGGATTATGTTTCCTTCACATATAGGCATGTGAATCTGAAAAACAGCAACAATTCATTTGCAGGTGTGGGGGCCACCTTTTCCAGCCCTACATGTGTGTTCAGAGACTTTGCTTTGGGAAGTGCACAATCTTTATCACTTAGCAACCACACTCCCTCTTCTTGTAGTAGCAGGAGGATGCCATGCACATGCATGTGCACCAGTAATCTGGTTTTCAGACCACAGACAGTCCTGTTGTGATACAGTCAGCCAGATAACATACTGTGATATTTTCCAGATGATCAATCTATTTTGATTCAACGCAGGCAAAATCTCATTCAGCTCCTTTTAATGTTCTGTCTCTGAGCTGGAAGTGTTTGAAATCATTGTTTGCTGGCAAAAGGAAAGAAATATTACCTGGGCAGTGAGTTCCTAGCCTAGGTTTGTACTGAAGAGCCCGTTGCAAACTGTGTGAAGTATACACAGTGCTTCCTTAGAACAGAGATAAACGTGAAGAACTTACAGCCTCAGAAATGAAGAGTCATTACTGTTTTGCAAGACAGAAATACCATCACTTAATTGGTTAAGAAACACACAGGGTTCACACGATTTTCCCTCTGGAGATTTGTCAGAAGTGCAATGAATCAGCAGTGGGCTGGTTATGTATCCTCATGCTTGTGGTACCTACAGGGGTGCACGTTCGTCATCCAGTGCTGATGACTCTGAGATGTACACTAGATGGTGCTTGCACAACACAGGCAGAAAACGTGTGTCTGTCTCAAGATGTGTCAGCAGTTCAGTGCTCCACCCTCCCCACCAAGTATTTTCCATGACGAACACTCTGTTCCAATAAGTGGAGTCCTGTATTAAATACAGAAGGTTCATGTGTGATGTAAAAAACAATCTTTATTTGCTATTTCGCTGATCAAAGCAATAAAGACATAAAATGACTACTTTTCATATCTGTAGATATGTTTATTCATGTGTCTGTGTATACACAGTCTTAGCAGCTCCAAGTTTCTAAAGACAGACTTGCTGTTGTGAAACCTTTTTTATGTTACTTTATTAAAGTGATATACATACAAAAAACTGAGATAAAAAGAAAGGCTCTCTACTCTATGTACAGCACACAACACCACACAAGTCTTAACTGGTATCTAAAAAACCATGAGCTGTCACAAATTTCTGAAAAGGAGGAAAAAAAAGAAATAAAAGGACACATATCTTCCCCATTTCACCAGCATCATCTCAGAAAATAAAAATAAAAGAAAAAAAGAAAACACTGAATGCTAAAGGGAATTATCTCTGTGAATTATTAAAATAAAGTACATATTGTGTAAAAGATTTTTATATATCCCTGGGATGTATGATAAACTAAACAGAAGAAAACCAGATTCAATCACTTTTGTAGTTCTGTGGGGTCTCTAAACAATGTATATTTTGACAAAGGAAGTCTTGGGGTTTACTCAAAAGAAGAAAAAATATTTAATAATTGCCAACAATAATTCAAGAGTCAACATAATATTTATCCTAGCTCAAGGAGAATAAATGCACTATCCAGATATACTATATATTGATTCTCAGCCCTTTGTTTTTAAAGTCCAGACATAATAATTTACAATAATCAAATAATCCAGTTATACGTGTTTAACTCCAAATTTCTTTTAGGATTTTGTTTATTTCAGTCAAGTCTTAAGGTTCATATACTTAAAATGTAGTCTAAAATCAAATGTGATTGCTTTCAGTGTCTGCACATTTTGAGCAAGTCTGGGTTTTGGACAGGGAAAGAGAAGTGGATAGCAGGGCTAGGGGAATGAGCATTGCCAGAAAAAATAAAAAAAAAAATGAGCCAGGTTTGCTTGGATTTGTGCCAACATGTGAATCCAGAGATTCCAAATTAAATTGTGCTGCCAAAACATACCAAAAAAGAGCTCTACAACAGTTTCTAGAGTCTTCTTATACCCAAATTTATCATACTCCAGGTGTTTGTAAGGGGAACAGTGGTGGCAAGCTATTCTCTGTACTTCATTAAAAGGAGTGGGATGTAATGATGATTAGGGTAGTGGGTGCAGCTCTTCCTGCAAGAGTTTTGGAGCTGTATACTGAGACCCAGTTGCTGAAGGTATAGCAGAAGCAGATAAACAAAAACAGTATTAACCAATGGATTCCCAAGACCCAGGATATGCCAGGCACTTCATTCAGCTGTGTTTTTACACCAGTTTGACAGGTTGACTTAAAGGGAGGCTAACAGTACTAAGTTGGGAGGAGCTGTTAACTCCTTCGAGGGCAGAGAGGCCCTGAAGAGAGACCTTAACAAATGACAGAGATGGGAAATAACCAACTGTATGAAGTTCAACGAGGAAAAATGCAAGATTTACACCTGTGATAGGGCAACCCTGGGTGTCTGGACAGAGTGGGGGATGAGATCCTGGGAAGCTGTGCCATGGAAAGGGACCTGCGGGTCCTGGTCAGTAGCAAGTTGAGCCAGAAGTGTCCTGGCAGCCAGGAGGGACATCCCTGTCCTGGGGACATCAGGCCCAACATCAGCAGCTGAGCAAGGGTGGGGATTGTCCCACTCTGCTCTGAGCTGGGCCGGCCTCACCTTGAATACTGTGAGCAGTTTGGGTGCCATGGTAAAGGAAAGAGACAAAGGTCTTACAAGGTATCTAAAGGAGGGGTATGAGGATGGTGGAAGATCCAAAGGTGAAACAGTATGAGAAGTGGTTGAGAGCTCTTGGTCTGTTCAGTTGGAAAAGAGAAGGCTGAAGGGGAACATTATCACTGTACACAACCATATATAAACTCTGTATATTTCTCATGAGAAGCAGCAGAGGGTCAGGCACTGATCACTTCTCTCTGGTGACCAATGACAGGACATGAGGGAAAAGCCTGAAGCTCAGTCATGGAAGTTTATGCTGGATGTTTGAAAAAGGCTCTTCCACCACATAGTGGCTGGGCACTGCAACAGGCTTCTCAGGACAGAAGCAGTCACAGAACCAAACCTGGCAGACTTTAAGAAGCATTATGACAATGCTCTCAAGCACGCAGTGGGATTTTTGGTGTGTTCTGTCAGGGCCAGGAGTTTTACTTTGATGATCTTTGCAGGTCCCTTCAAACTCAAGATATTCTATGATTCCATAACCTTCCTAGTTTAATTTTGCTAAAATCCCAGGATCTTCACTGACTTCACTGAGAAGGAAGAATGTGCTTTTACATGGAGCAAGACATATTAGCTTCCAAGTGGCTGACCATGTAGTAAGGTCATGCCAGACAATGTCTGCATCTGGATTTTGCTATTTAGAGAAGCAACAACACCTGTTTCCCATTTATGCTGAAGAATTAGCTCCATACCTGGCTGCTGTACTTCCATTTAAATCCAGGTGGAGTCAGATGCCGGGTGCTGGCTTTTGCAGCTCTGTTTCACAAGGAGATAGTTTGGTTTATTATACACTCTAGACATTCTAGTTATTACAGGCAGCCTTGCTTTCTCATCCTGTTCCCCCCACATTTCTCCATTCTGCCACACTTTCCCTGTCTCCCCACCACATTCTCAGTTCACACTGGGAGACAAGACTTCTAAACCAGTGAAATCTAGAAGTAAAATCATCTCTTTCCCAGACCTGCAGGAAGATCAAGATGATTTCCAAACTGGAGGCTGAATGCTTATGTGGGGGTGGATGTTGGGAGGAAGCAGGGAGTAGGCACAGGGACAAGTCACATCTGGAGCTTTTGTGACTCAAATTCAGTAAATGTATCTCATCAGTCATAGGAAAAACGTGTGCTGTGCAGCTGGAGCCGAGGTGTCTGGACTCTCTCAGGTTGGCAACTCTTTCATGTTGTTGTTGTAACATGCACAGCTGATAGTTAATTAAGCAAATGAATAGATCTTACCCTGGCAAAAGAGGCACACTCATGTCTTTCAGAGCATGCACTGAATCACAGACATTGCCATTTCACTGTCTGTGTCCAGTGGAGGGGTGTGTGGGGGAGCTCATAACCTGCAACAAGGCAGTTAAAATAATCGATGAGTGCATATTCAATCCCAAGACAGGGACGGGGAGGGGGGTAGGAGGGTGTAGGAAGGGAGAGAGAGACAGAGAGGAAGGGAGGGAGGGTGTGGTGGCTGGGGACGGGGGGGAGGGAGGCGGGAAAGGTGCTGATTTCAGCCCTGTAGCGTCAGGATTGCGTCAATTTGGGTTTCAACCACGTACTCAGTCTCAGAGCAGAGCTACTCAGAAGAGTCAAAACAGGAAGGGGGTTGCAAATCAGTGTGCAAAGGGGAGGACCGAAGATTCCCCTCCCCCCTCTCCTCCAGTCCAGTCATAGCCTCCTCCTCCACTGTCCCCACTGCTCGTGTCTCCGGGTTTTGGGTGGTTTTTGTTGTTGTTTCCTTTTTTCCTCTCTTTGTATTTTTTTTTTTTTTTAACTGCGCTGGCAAAGACGGTTACCTGGCGCCGTGAGAGCGGAGAGCCAGGGGACAGCAGCGCAGTGAGCTCGGTGCCCCGGGCGGGTCGCTTGGCATCCGGGGAGGCGGCCCCCGCATCCCGGACAGCGGCTCCAGCACCGCGGACAGCGGCTCCAGCACCGCGGACAGCGGCTCCAGCACCGCGGACATCGCTCGCCGCCGACATGGCTCCGATCGCGGACAGCCGCCAGCAGTTCGGTAAGCGCGTCCCGGCCCCCGGCGCCCGATGAGCCGGGGGATGCTCGCCTCCCCGGGAGAAGAGCAGCATCTGCCGAGCCTCCCGGTGCCTCCCAGCAAGCAGCTTGTTGGGAGGGACCTGGTTTCCCCCCCGGCTCTCGTCAGGTCTCAGAAGTTGTACGAATTTTCTTTCTTTCCCTGATTTCTCTTCCTTAGTCCCTCCCTGTTCCTCTTTCCTGGTAAAGTACAGGAAGAGATAAAGAGATTTTTGTTAGGTGGGGTTTTGGATGAGAGGGGTTTGGTGTTGTTTTCTGTGTCTCTGTTAAAGTAATGTGCATCAAGAGTTACATGATGTAAATGCATCTTGTGCCACAGAGAAAATCTTTGTTCAAGGAATTATTAAAATAATTGTAATTCATTTTATTCTTATTGTAGGTCAATCATTAGTTAAAGTGAAAGGACATTGCTAGGAAGATGAAAATATAGGATTTCAGTGTCCTTAACTGAACAGCTGCATCTTAAGCAACTCGGTTTCAATGAGAATAACCAAGATGACAATGAACTTTTCAGTTTTGTCATTTCTATGCCCTGGATGTAGTGAGGTACCAGAAGTTTCAGAAGCAGTCATGTATGTGCAATTATAAAATGCATACATATGTTATTTTAGTGAGAAAAGCAGTAAAAGGGAACATTTCTGAAGTCTGCTTTACAAATATTGACTCTAGCCTACATTACACTTGCTTTTGCAGTGGTTTGATTCAAGGATCATTCCACTGACTTAGTGAAGAGACTCCAGATTTATATCACATAACTAGAAAAATAACTTCTCCCAGAATCAGTAGGTGATGTTTGCTATAAATGCACTGCCTTGAATGTTAAGCAATTGATCCTGACAAAAGCAAAAAATTACTTTTTTGACACAATTAGCTGTAAATATAAAACCATTTTAATTACCATTTCATCTTCTTTCCTATTCTACCCACTTGAGGTTTCTAACCACACTTGTGACATCATGCTTGTCTAATTACTTATTTAAGAAAGATAATTAATATTTTAAACATAAAATTGATTCTACCATTGCTTTCAGTAGTTTTTGAATTAAAGTAGAACATAATATCCATTACTATAAAAAGTCTGTTATCTCATGAGAAAGTATTGTAAATGTACAAACCATTCTTAAAAGATATGTAAGTATTCTGATCAGTTTTGGCTTTCTATTTTATACCATATATATTCAAATTTCTGCAGCCCAGTGAATTCTTGAAACTCAAAACCTCATGCTTAAGTTAGGTTACTTTTTGATTATATATATGGTTGTAAGTCATTAAGTTCTTGCAATTAAGTGTATATACCGGTACAGCTTGTAGTCATCAGGAAAGTTGTCATAAAAAATTAATAGCCAGGCCTGATCCTATCTGAGCTGGAACATTATGTCCTACTTTGCTCTAATAGTATTGTTGTGGATTTCTTTTTCTGAATCATCGCACTAAAAAGCAAAGGTGTATTGGCAGCACATTTATCTGCTCAGCTTTTGACTGGATGAAGCTGATTTAGTAATGCAGGGGCATAGTTCTCCTTTACTCCTCTAGAAGGACCAAAGAGAAATAGAAATGTTACATAATTGCCTTTATGCATAAACAATGTCACAACATTAATATTCTAATGTGCCTCTACTGTTGTGGGGAAGAAAGGTTAAGCTCTGCTTGTTACATTGTGGGAGGTTTAAACTCACTTAGTAATGTTACTTATGGGCAAAATTGGATTTCTAATTAGTTGTGCTCATTTACCCTTTGATGCATGCTTTGAAGGGCTAATGATACTCCATATGTAAATAATATATCCACTTGGCAATGGAGGTTGTAACACTTGCTCAGGTTTCTCTTTATTCGGGTTAAGTATAATACTCATATTAAAACTGTAGAGAATTATGTTTCAATTTTTTTTTCTTTAATACTCCTAAGAAGTACTGACCCTTTCTGTAAACTGCCCATAAGCTTTGCTTCAGTGTCTTAAATGTAAAGCTTAGTAGCTGTCAATGATAAACATAACAAGATTTTTGAACTTACATGTCCTACCTAATGGCACATCCATCCGGAAAAGGCACTTTTTATATATTTATTCGAAATTTTCTTGATAGGCTTCTTCCTGCAAAGTATTGAAAATCCCAGTGAAACTGTTGAGTGCTATAACCTCCAATTAAACTCACTTCTTTCAAGAGATACCTACAGGCCCTACCTATGGGATCAGACTGAAAAATAGCTGAGTACACAAAGTACTCTAAGAAACACGATGGAAAGCAGATGATGTATCTATAAGTAATATATATTTAGAGTGTGTTTTAGCTAACCAACAAACCTCCATAAAACCAAAGCTGAAAACAGCTGAGAGCTGGTATTATTCACAGATATATAAGCTCAAAAACTACACACAGAGGGTTGAGACAGTAGAGAAATTACGAACAGTGATTATTATTAGGATGGGAATAGTATTTTCCTCCCTAACTCTCCGTGTATGGAAAAATACTAGCATAACAAGCATGCCTTAGAGTGGGACTGCACACTGGTGCCTGCAGGTGGCGAGCAATGTGTACAATTCCAGTCAATCCTGCTGATACCACTGTCTCATACCAGTTTGTTTTGCTAAATTATTGCTTTATTAAATATCATGCAGAATTCAAGGTACTGCTGCTTATGTGCTTGTTGCTATTTATTTAATTTGCAGATGAAATTCCTACAGTGGTTGGGATCTTTAGTGCATTTGGCCTTGTCTTCTCTGTCTCCCTCTTTGCTTGGATCTGCTGCCAACGAAAATCTTCCAAGTCCAATAAGACCCCTCCATACAAGTTTGTCCATGTTCTGAAGGGGGTTGATATTTACCCTGAGAATCTCAACAGCAAGAAGAAGTTTGGAGCAGATGATAAAAGTGAAGCAAAGGACAAATCGGCAATGCCAAAGAATTCTCTCCATCTTGACCTGGAGAAGAGAGATCTAAATGGCAATTTCCCCAAAACAACCACAAAAATGCAGGGCTCTCCAGATCTTGAAAATTCATCTCCTAAGCACTTTGCAGAAAGGAAGAAAGATTCGGTATCCCCTGATAGCTTAAAATCCATCACTTCTCTGTCATCTGAAGATAAACAAGACAAGCTAGGAACTCTCTTTTTCTCCTTAGAGTACAACTTTGAGAAAAAAGCATTTGTAGTGAACATCAAAGAAGCTCGTGGGCTGCCAGCAATGGATGAACAGTCAATGACTTCTGATCCCTACATCAAAATGACAATCCTGCCTGAGAAAAAGCACAAGGTGAAAACTAGAGTGCTGAGAAAAACCTTAGATCCAGCTTTTGATGAGACTTTCACATTTTATGGGATCCCCTACAGCCAAATTCAAGACTTAACACTTCACTTCATAGTCTTGAGCTTCGACAGATTTTCCAGAGATGATGTCATTGGAGAAGTCCTCATCCCCCTCGCTGGAATTGAACTCTCGGAAGGAAGACTGCTAATGGACAGAGAGATCATCAAAAGAAATGTTAGGGTAACATATTTTTTATTCAAAATTTGAAAATGTGAGAGGGTTAGCTATGATTCTTGTGTAATGCTGCTGCTATCTTGGAAAGAAAAGCCAAAAAGCTCACCATGCGATTCCTAAGATGCTTTCCTAATGGTGGTATGAGGAGGCCATTACACAAATGCAACTAAAAAAAATTTACAACAAGCATGTTTAAAGACATTGATAATGCTCTAAACTCTAATTTCTTATTCATCTGGTACAACAGGCTTGAGTAGACCAATTCCAGTTAGCTCAAACAGATTCAATCCCCACTGATTTGTTTTTAATGGCTTTTAAATGAAAGAATAAAAGTATTTATTTATTATTCCCTTTCTCCTCCGTCCCCTTTTATATTTGACATAATTCTTTCTTAAATCTTACTGAAGTCAATGAAAATATCAACTGCATGGGTTGTGTAGCACATTTTTAAGGAATGTAGGTTGTCTTTAGTTAGGGAAGTGCGACCTGCTAGAGACCATATTGTTGATGTTGTAGCATGTTCTTGCATGTTGGTTCTGTCACCACCTTGTCTCTCATGAATTGTGATACAGGCTGCAGCTTTACTGAAGGTAGCCACAGTTGCCAACTGTGGAGCTGGAGTTAACAACAAAACTTCCTGACTGACTTTACTGGGACAAAAATATTTAATGCTGTGCTGTCTCAGCTCAGAATGTAAGGGTCAATTACAACCACCCCAGCTGAACCACAGAAATGCACAGGCATCACACACACATCTCTTAAATCTCTGCTAAGGAAGTGGAATGTGTATTGACTTTCAGCATGATTGGTTTCAAATGACAAGTATACTGCCAAATAAAATAAATGTCTACTAGGCAACATATATATAGCTAATACTGTTATTTTGCAATTCTATCGCTATATGGCAACAAATATAAGTATGTCACCAATCTTTTGTTGATAACTTATTGGTTTTTCTGGTGTATAAGGTAATATCTTGTCTTCCTTGCCTTCCCTCTCCCTTTGAAATAAACTACTCCTGCAAATTCAAATCAAATAATAATAGAGAAAATCTTTGATCTCACCTTTATCTCATGTATATTATACTGTGTTAGAGAGTGTCAAGGAATAAGATTTCACTGAAAGCTTGAATCCTTCCTGTTTAAAATTCTTTACCAAATATTTTTTCTTTATTTGTACTAGACTTTTTCTCTCCATTATATCTTCATGGAATTTTGCTTTGCTTAAGATAAATTTCTTTTTTAGCTGAGATTTTTTTCCCTCAGGATTTCATTTCTATTCCCCAAAGATAGTGACGTCATATCAACTTATATTGCCCATTTATTTTTTAATTGTATTCAATTTGATTACCAATCACAGGAAAAGTTATATAATTAATACAGAAGTAAATTATAATCACTATGTTAATCAGAATAGCTATATATGGTATGTCCTTTTACACTGCTTCAGAGCATATATTTCTGTAACATTTCATAAACATCTTTAACTCTGGTTTAAAACTTGGTCAATATAAATAGTTATGTTCCTTTTTTGTGTTTGTCCTTTAATTTCCTCAGAAATCATCTGGTCGTGGAGAATTGCTGGTCTCTCTCTGTTATCAGTCTACAACAAACACACTCACTGTCGTTGTTCTAAAAGCCAGGCATCTACCTAAATCGGATGTGTCAGGATTATCAGGTAATGGTTTTAATAATGAATATGTCCTAAGAATTTAAAACAGAATGGCAAAAGACAGCTGAAATATGTCATCTCAGAGACTAAAAATATTCCATACATGCAGAAATGGTGTTTCTATTATTGACAGCCTATTCATTTGATTCATATCTAGGTCAATGCTTTATTTCCAGGGTATGTACTTTACAAATTTGTTCTTCAATCACATCAAAAAAGGTGACATCTGTTAGCAGTGGAAACCAATGAATTTTATGATTGTCTTGAACAGAACCCATCTGCCATAAGCGTGGGATGTTGTTTGCAGATACCAAAAGCTTTTATTTATGACAAAAAATGAGTTTATTTGTAGAAGCTCAGTATTGAGTGAGATCATCATATAATTTATCTCAGAAGAAAAGCAGCCTCTTACCTCTGTGTTGAATTTGGCCCACTGAGCATGAATGGTTTTTTGGCAAGGTGAAAAGATGAGCTGTGCCAGTGCTGGGAGGAGGCTGCAGCATGACACATGATTTATTGTGGGCCAAACTTGGGGTGCACTAAGAGGGATCAGGTTTTATGCTCTCTTCTCCTTGTCTGCTGCCATTTTGCATTCAGTGGAACCTCCTCTGAAGCCAATCCTAGAATTGCACATAGAAAACACATTAAGGCTATATAACATAATAACATTATAAAGTTTAATGTCCTGTATATATGACTGCCACACAAAAAACAACAGTACACAAAAAGGAGCTGTACCACCACATCTGCTGCTGCTTCTTTATAGAAGTTATAGTCATTCTTTCACTCAATCTTATGAAAGAAGCAGAAGAGGAAGTAGTTTTGGGAAACATTGAATAATTATCACTGCAGCCAATTTTTTATACTGCATATTACCTGAAAAGTTAGCCTATCCTGAACCCAATTCAACAAACCTACATGTAACTCTAATCAAATTCCATTTAAATCTTCCTTTTGATCTAAATTTTGTTCACATATCAAAAGAAGTTATGTATATGGAGCCCAACAATTTACTTGACTTAAATAGAGGATATGTACTTTTAAAAATCAGCCCTAAAAAAAATCAGATAGTGGTGTCTTCACAAAGACAGCATGACAACCAGCTGATCTCAATAGACCCACCTGATGTTTACCTAGATGGGAAAACAACTTGCTAAAAAGCCCTTCTTGTCACAGCATCCACCTGGACCCTATGGAACATCTATTGTTTACTGCAGCTCTTACAAGTAAAGCTGTAAAATTTGTTGGCATTTCCTGCATCTCCTAGGAGAGCCTTGCTGACTATAATGGGAGTTTCTGCAAGCAGTGATGTTGCACCTGGACTCCTACTCCATTTAAACAGTTTTCCATTATTTTCTATTTATCAATGAGGCCAAGTGCTATAGATATTATGGTGTCAGTAGCATACTGCACTCAGGACAGTCAAAATTTCCTCTGTGTCTTTTCCCTCATCCCAACATTAATCCTGGAAAAGGAGGAAGGTGAAGTGCTGTTTCTATGGGATAAAATACGCAATTCCACAATTCAACCTTCCTGTGAAGAGGGAAATTTTTTATACTCAGAAACTCTTCCATTTTCACAATCTCCTTGATTTCCATGGTCACTGAGGCTGAGTAACCTTTATTAGCCCAATAAAATAAAGTGGAACTCTTTAGACTTCTCCAGTAGCTGGTCAAAGGTGAAAGAAAACTTCCTCTAAAAGAAAATGGAAACCAGTATGAATCCACTGATTGATACTGATTTTTCTATTTCTAATGCTTGTATGACATAATAATTTCAAAGCTAGTGAGTGTTTTTATTAAGCCCTGGTTTAGAAATGTTCATTATAGTAATAGAATATGAAAGTGAAGCGGTATTCCATTACAACCAGCTTCCGGTAGACTATTGTCAGTTCAAGGAAAAACATAACTTTTACTTATCCAACTCTTTCAGCCTGATAACTGTGATATAAAATGTGTAAATACTGTTCAGCTTTAGTATTATTTTAGAAAAGTGTTCAGAAGTTCTTGATTATTAACTTGGTTAATTATTTACATTAACTATCATGTTTGACTGGGTTCAGTAGAGAAGATTTTGTACTTCATCACTACACCATGAGAACCTGGAAACAGGCCCACAATTTCACTGAATAAATGTCAAAGTATTTGAAAGGGCTCACTGAAAGAATAAATATGGCCATTATTGAAGACAATAGCAAAGGAACCTCACAACAATTAAATAATTATGATGAATGCAAACACTCAAAATTGGTTGACAGCTAAAAATATGGACATATATGGACATTTTCCTTTTCCATATTCAACAGTAGTACAGCACAAGTGTAAAGACAGATATACATTCCAACAGCAAACATACACTTACATTTACAGTTTAGTGTCAAATCTGTTCAATAACAATTGGTGGCCTCAATTTAGTCAGGTAAATTGATTTCTATAGGACCCCTGCAGAAATGTTATATCCATTCTCTCAGCCCAACTATATTCACTCCTTTCTGAAGATTTTCTTTTCATGTGTTGGAGTAGTGCTGTTGATTATACCCAAGTAGAATGTGTGGAAAACAAATTTCTATCACACATAAAAGTGTAACGATACATATTTTTCAGAGACCTGTATCATTTAGTGCGCTTTCAGACCATCTTTGTACATTATAAAAGTGTTGTTGGTTTCATGGACTGCAAGACAGGATTTATCTCATAAAGGAAATATCTGCATTTGGCTGCAGTCTAAACTTCACTACCTGCCTTGAACACAATTTTGGTCACAATTTTGTGACCATAAAGGGAAATTAAAGGGGCTAATTCAGATGTAAAGAAAAAAAAATAAATTGGATGAGAAGAATCATCTTTAATAACTTGATACAAATACCCATTGTGATGCAATTATCTTGGATAATTGTGGAATTTACCATAAATTACATCAAGGAATTTCTAAACACTTTTCAATAGCTGATCTGTGCTCTTTTTTTTCATTGCAGACCCTTATGTCAAAGTGAACCTGTACCATGCCAAGAAGAGAATTTCTAAAAAGAAAACTCATGTGAAGAAGTGCACCCCCAATGCAGTGTTCAATGAATTGTTTGTCTTTGACATTCCTTGTGAGGGCCTTGATGATATCAGCATTGAATTTCTGGTTTTAGATTCAGATAGGGGGTCAAGGAACGAGGTCATTGGCCGGTTAACCTTGGGATCTTCAGCAGAAGGAACAGGTGGAGAGCACTGGAAAGAAATTTGTGAATATCCTAGGAGACAAATTGCCAAATGGCATATGTTATGTGATGGTTAGCAGGTTAGAGAGGGGATGGATCTTAAAAAACTATATATATTTCCATAGGCAAGGAGCATTTTTTTTTTCTTTGTTATGTATAATTACAAGCTTTTAACAACAATTTTTTTTTTCAGAGGGGGCAGGGTGTTGAAATAAACTTTAATTGAATTATTAGAACAGAAGGTAACTTAATTTTCACAGTAAATAATCGAATTTCTATTTCATTAAACTTTAACACGATCAGTTTAGATTAATATTATTCTAGAGTTTAAGGCGGCCTCTAAATTCTGAAACACTGTAAACTTCAAGAAGAACAAACTATGTTTTGAAAAAGTAACTTATTAGTGACTCATATTTAGAAGAAGATAACCTTACTACAATATATCCAGAAAAAAAACCACCTGTGGCTTACTAAGGAAGGGGATGGATCTATAAAAGCCATGGGGATTGAGAGTGAGTGGTGGGGGAAAATTTCTTCTGCCCCTCCACCAAAAACCTTCTTTTATGAAAATTTAATTATTATTTGTATTTTTGGTTACTTATACTTTGATCATCCCAAAGAACTAGCATATTTTCTGTATTTTGCTTTACATATCACATTATGTAAACTATTTTTTTTACATGTTGAAATATTGTATAATTAATTACACTTGGACTTTTTTAGTGAGTTTATATATATAATTTATTTTATTACAGTGACCAAAATAGATACATACTTCAAACTAATGATAAGTTAGCATACATATTTTTTGTTAAAAGGGCTCCTTTACGGGTGACTGTACACATTACAGTATAGCTAGAATTTGGGGTTAGATATGGCTTGCATTTTTTTCCTCTAGGTAGGATTACACTTTAAGCATTTCAAGCCATACAAAAGAATTTTTGTTGAGATGAGGTAACATTCAGGATATTACAATCAATTACTTTTCACCAATTATATTTTAATGTTTCACTAGTACTAAAAAAAAAAAAAAAAAAAAAGTTGGTTTTTTTTCATTTCAATAAAGAATAAACAAATAGTGAGACAAAGAAGAAAACCTTATTCTGCTGTTTAACTTTCTGTGTTTAACCTCCTGGAATGTAACAAAAGCCATTACAGTCAGTTCCAACATACAAACTCCAGTGCATTTTTCAAATTTTGCAGGAGAGGAAATCAAATTCACTTTATAATTTCTCCAATATTCTATAGCCAAAGTACTTGGAAAGTGCTTTGATTATATGAATTAATGTACGTTACTGACTGTATTGGAAATGGTGGTGGTAAGGAAAAATAGCATCCTGATTTCATGTCAGTGTGATACGTCTATTAAAAATTAAATTGTGTCAGGCTGAGGAAATATCAAGTGTAACAATAACAAGTGTACAAATAAAGCATTTAGACCTGTGAAGTTTAGTCTTGGTCACAACAGATAGGTTTTTAGGCTGTCAGAACTATAGCACAACTATAAGCAGATTATTTCCTAAAGTTTGTGCACTAACTTCTGATACAGAATTGTTTGCAAGTATTAGTCCTACTTCATTTTCAAATACAATATATATAAAGAAGATAGTGATATTCGTTGTTGACATAAGAACGGTTAAAAAAGTGGAAAACCATTTTTAGTATTTTTACATATGTCATTTGTCACGTGTAATCCCATTTGAGTGAACAAGACTACTTAGGAATTAAGGCACAGCTCATTGTGAGTAAAGGTAGCAAAATGGGCATGCCAGGTTAGAACAAACCAAACATACATTGAATGTCAATCTATTTTCATTAAACAGACCGAGGTCCTACTTAAAACTGTTGGGGATTTGTTGTCTACTTTACCTGTTCTCATATGGCCAAATTATGTTTGCAGGAAAGGACACTGAAATATGAAATATGCAAGTAGACAAATAGTACTGGAAGAATTCCATTGAGGCTCTTCCAGGTTTTGTGTCAGTATTTTCTCCAGTTTTTGAGAATGTGTTTGATACAACAGTGTTTATAGATTTCTGTAAAAATACATTTTCAAAATAACATAAACATGCTTTTTATGATAATGCTAAATGTAAAAATATTGCGTATTGTATGTATAAAGGAGAGGAATCTTTTTTTATTATTTCTTTAGAAAGCTGATTAACTGCTTAAGGGCTAGAGTTTACCAGCCACATTCAAGCAGAGCTAATCCAAAGCCACCAAATGAAAGATGCCCACAGGCTTCAGTGGGGTTTGAAGTGCAATCAGGGAGCAAAACTCCCTAGTCAAACCAGAAATGTCACTGGGACCATGGATATGGAAACATTGTTTCATCCAATGGAGACTGGGAGAGTTTAGATCAGTATGACACAACCAGATCTGTTACAATTTCTAAAAATTAAAGAACTGAGCTGGAAATCTGGAAATGATTGTATCAAAGATGCAATCATGGGGCATCTTGCAAATAAAATAGATGGAGATTTCTGTACGCTGGCCCATAAGTAGTTCCTTATCTTTAAAAATCAGATGACAGGCATCATTTGTCTCCAATGAACACAAAACACAACATTAGGGGATAACAATTTATCTTTTTTAATTAATGCTGGGCTGTGATGATCATCTTTCATTTTACATCCAACAAGCCATCACCAATTTTTTTAATTTTTTTTTTTTTAGTTTTTATAGCAGCTTAAGGGTCAGTATTTCTGCCAGGTAAATGGCAATTTTTGCTGGGGGTAAATAAGAAATTTTGTTGGGAGTTGGAATAGGAAAGGGAAGCCAAGGCATTTTTATTAAGTCTAAAAAAAACACTGTAAATAGAGTTTTTTTTCATTTAAAGCAATTCTCAGTTTGAAAAGTTGAGTAAAGACAACTTGTAACGCATTTTAAACCAGAAAGGGGCAGGAGAGTGAATGTAGGCCTGTACTAAGGTGAGAAATTCTGCTGTTTTATAAAGTATTCAATTCTCATTGTGAATATCTTGAACTCTGTTAAGGATACTGTACTGTATTAAACATGTAAAAAAAATGATGTTTGTCTAAGTAGCTTACAAAAATAATAACTCCTTGAATGAGAGACTATCCATGTCTGGAGATCTGTCGTAATTAAATACCTGATTTGTTATGGTGTTGTAACTTAATAGAAGCTATTCAAGAGGAAGCATGGTGTATGAGACTTTGTAAGTTATTTGTGCTGGTTCTGTATGTTGTGCCATGTGTGTAAGACAAGAATAAACTGCTGCTTTTGTTCATTCCATCCCACCTATTATCCCACCTATGTATCTTTTTTTCCCCCAAAGATTCCTGCTGTTGTTTGTGTTCATGGTCTACTCTCATTCTTCTATAAGAAAACATTTGACTTGCAGTCTTCCTCTTCTCACAGAGATGGATTAGGCTTGTTCTGACAAATACTACCCAGGCACATCACATGTTCTTTATTCCCAGCTGCTTGCAGAATATGAGTCCTGAACTGTACTCTGCACTCAGGCTAGAGCCAGGAACATGGCCCATGACAGAAGATATGAGTCTTATAGGGACAGATATACAGATGCAAACAAGAAAAAATTCTAATATATTAGGCAGAAGGAGCAAGATTAAAGTAAAATTATCCCACTGTCATTCTAGTTGTTATTTACCCTGGCCAATCATGCTGTGCCACTTTTTCAGACAAGGAAGTTGTGTCAGGCTTCAGCTTGTCAGGTGAGTTTGGAAGTTGAGGTAGAGAAAACAGTCATTCAAGTGCTAGACCCGAATACAAACTGTTGTGCTCACTAAGATTATTGGAGTATTTACTGGCACAGAGACAGAAGTCATGCTGGGAAAGGAGAAGAGAGCTGCATCTTGGATACATACTGCCATTTAATGACTCCCATTGTGAACTCCAGCACCTGGAAGGGTTCCCTGATCCTTGTAGCAGAAATCAATTGAAGGATTCACTAGCCAGATGTATAAAATACAACATCTTCCACAGTTATAAGCTGGTATATTCTCTCTAAAAAATTTCCTGTCCCCAGAAGACAGGTCTTAAGTATAATACTGCTCTACTCCATCCTATGCACACACTTAATTTCTCTGCCTTGCCTTGTACAGTTCTCCTAAAACAATGGTGATTCACATGGTTTGCATTCCAGGCCCACTTCTTCAGGATGGAGATCAAGAATGTCTTTATGTTTTGATCAAGAATATCTTTGTGTTTTCCAAATACAATGCAAGTGAGCCTCGGGGTGGAGTCTCAAAGCTAATGTTATGATTGCTATTTGTACCTCAAGTTGCTGCAACAGACCACTGAGAGAGCTCTCACACATATCCTCTTTACAGGATAAATCCCCAAGATCTAGCACTATTCTGTAAGTTCGTTGTATTTTATGGCATCATGGATAAAAACATACTTAACACATGGTAAATTTACATAAACACAGATGGCCATACACAACACTTTTTATTCCTAAAACAAGATTCAAATATGGTCTATGTAAGCTGCTATACTTCATGATGTCTCATGGAGGTGCTGAACAACTCACTGCATTCTTGCAGCTGCTGTAAGTGGCACTGACACTTATTTGCTTTGCTGATGGTGACTCCTGAGCAATTATCTCAATTCAAAAAGTTCTATCCAGTTGTCACAGGCTTTTTCCATATTTTTAACCCTCCATCTTTGGGCTGAGAGCAGCACTGTAGTACTGCCTACAGTTGCAGCATAGAAGAACTATATAGTTAGGTAGAATCAAAGGACCAAAATCAGAAAAGAAGAGAAATGAAAGAAGTTAAATGCTTTACTATGTTTTTACTATGCCTCCATTGTTATGCCATTATTGTCACTGAGTTCTTCCTTACACCACCAAAGAACATTCTGCAGTCACAAGTGTGAATGCTCTGGTTTCACCACCGCCAGCAACAAAATCAGGTGTTGTCCTGAAAAATCTCTCAACTTCTGCTTCAGCCTCAGCTGCACCACATAAGCCCTCACACCTCTCACCCTACCCCCAGTACTCTGCAGTTACCCTTGACATGCTCTGAATAAACCCTGGCAGCACTGTTCATACCCAGATGGAAGAGCTGTAATACTCCAAGGGCTGGAAAAGCTTTGGCAACAACATGGGTCCTGGTCTCATTGCAAGGACCAGACTTCCTAGGATATCATCAGGGTAGGTTGGCAGGTTGGGCATCCCTCCCCATGAGGATGGTGTCTCCAGTATCTCCCACTCTCCTTTTCTTCTCTGTGAACACATACCCTGTGTTCCTCCAGGCTGAGGATGACTCCTTTGTCCCATCCCTGGACACTGAAAATCTCACCAGTTTCTGTCATGTGGCAGTGCCCACCCTCACTATTCACTCCTCCTGAAGCTGCAGCAGCCCCAGCCACGTAACTCCCACATATTTTAGAGTTTCTGTAATTGTGTAACTGCTTCTTCTTAAAAAAGCAGCATGTAATTCACCCTGCAGATCCTGTGGGATTTCTTGCTGTGAATCTTTCTGACAGCAACATGCTCTTAGGTCAGTAAAGAACAGGTTGGGTCTCACTGGAAAATGCTCAGCCTCCTCTCATCCTGACAAAAGAAATTTCACTCATTACTGAATCTTTTTCTTCTCTTTGGACAGTCTCTCAAGAAGGTTTTTTATAGGTGACTGAGCTGTAAGAAGATGTGGTTTTGCATTTTTGTAAGTGGATGATGCAGCATGGAATTTGGTTTAAATTAAACATGCAGGACTGTCAGGTCTCACTATAAGTAAGTGCTGTGCTACTGAAAGCAGCTTCACTGGGGCTGAGCACACACACAGAGCTGAGGTAGCAGTCATGTGCAGGAGTTCTGAGTCATAGCATTTTGGATTGTGACTTAAACTAGAACAGATTGTTTGCAATATAGGTTAATGTTGCAGAAAGTTCCCCATCTTTCTTTCTCATAAGAAATACTGTGTTATGAAAGGCTCTAGTTCTTAAAAAAAAAAAAAAGAAAAAAAACCAACACAAAACCAACCAAACAACCAAAAAATACCAAGAAAAAGAAACACAAAATCTGAGATGCAAAATTAAATATGCATAATGAAACACAATAAGACTGTTTTCTTTAAAAATTGCAGGTGAAAGAGTATCATTGTTAAACAGTATCATAGCTGTTACAGTTATTTTTTTTTTTTACCAGCTAAGGGTGCTGTATGGTGACTGTGATATTTAATTTAGTCTTGAAGACAGCCCCAGAGATAACCATGAATTTTCCCTGACAGATGCTGTAAATATTTTACATGGCTCAGAAAACACAACTGTTTTAATGGAAAGAAGTATTTCACATTATCATTTGCCATATTGATTGCATCTTCATAATATCTTGTCAATTAAATAGCCTTTAGGATTGTGTGAATGAAAGTTTCTAGTTGAAGAGGGAAATCTCTGTATGCCTGCATCTGAAGTGCCTCTGTACACTGATTTGTAGGGCAAATAAACAGTATTCTAGCCTCAATTTTCCTTTCAGTATCATGGGATAAAGCTTAACAACATCAAAAGCAGATACTAACTTTATGACTTTGGTTATGAATTATTATTTTTGCTGTTCTCCAAGGTTGTAATGTGTATCTTGGGGACTACATTTTCTTGAGATAAATCCTTCAGAGCTGTATGCTGCAGTGGATATATCTGGACAAGAAAGTAGATGTGAATCAAAAAAAGGTATATAACAATAAAGAATTATCTCAAGCTAAAATCAGAAGTTATATTAAACAGCAATAAAAGGTACAGATAAGTAAATCAGTTTGAAAGGCAGATGAGTAAAATGCTGCCAGCAAAGAAAAGGAGGTAGAAATCTGATACTTTTACAGAACAAGCAAAACCAAGGTGCAATTAGCCCCTGATGCACATTTGTAAGTCCTGTGAGGAGTGGCTGAGGGAGCTGGAAAGGGGCTCAGCCTGGAGAAAAGGAGGCTCAGGGAGAATCTTGTGGCTCTGCACAACTCCCTGACAGGAGGGGACAGCGTGGGGTTGGCCTCTACTCCCAGGGAACAGGGACAGGATGAGCAGAAATGATCTCAAACTGTGCCAGGGGAAGTTCAGTTTGGATATCAGAAGGAATTTTCTTATAGAAAAGGTGTTAAGCATTGGAAGGGGATGCCCAGGTATGTGGTGGAATCACCACCCCTTGGAGGTCTTCAAGAACTAACTGGAAGTGACACTCAGTGCTCTGGTCTGGGTGACAAAGTGGGGATCAGTCACAGGTTGGACACGATAGTTTTCCAACCTAAGTGATTCTGTGATTATGTGATTTGTGTTGGTTGTTTTTCATCTTATTCACTCAGTGAAAGCAGCATATCCTTATTAAAATAAGATATTAGCCTGCTTTGATACACACTATGCCCACTGTGTGTGATTGGTGTTGCCCTTCCTTTGAACAAAGTCTGCAAGGGTTGAGTATTGACGGTCTTTATTAGTAGAAAATTTGCCTAAGGAACTGTTGTTTCACTGTTAGGAAGTGTTGGGCTAAGGCTGATGCTGTTAGTTCTGGACTGATATAGTGACCAGGAAGCTCTGTTTGTCTCAGGTGCTCCTCTAGTACATAGGAAAAGCCTTTTGCTTTCATTGTCTGTTAGGAGACTCAAAGAGAGAATTTTTGACCAGGGATATGTTTAGAACAAAAGGTTTGGTTTACTGCTCTGCTCCAGGCTTTTTGGACCACTGCATTATTTTCAACTTTTTTAGTAGCTACTAAAACTGCCTTAGTTTGGCTGCCCTTAGATGTCATTTTCATAGGTGTGAACTGATCAAGAGCAGCCCTGCCAAGATAGACTTGGGGTGCTGGAGGATGAGAGGCTGGACCTGCCCTGGCCATGGCACTCCCATCCCAGAAAGTCATATCCAAGCCTGCATCCAGAGCATGGTAAGCAGCAGGTCCAGTGAGGTAAATTTGAGTTTCTGCTTTCATGAGACCCCGCCTTGAATGCTGCATCAGCACAAAAAAAAGACATCGACCTATTGGACTGAATCCAGAGAAAAGCCACCAGGATGATCTGTGAGAGCAAGCACCTTTACTATGAGGAAAAGCTGAGAAAAATGGGATTGTTGCCTAGAGGAAAAAAGGCTTTGGGGCGACCTAGTCCTGTCAGTACTTGAAGGGAGCCTAAAGGAAAGTTGGAGAGAGGCTATTTACAGAGTAAATAGACTATTTATATTATGGAGTAATGTGATGAAAAAACAAGAGGGAATGGTATTAAACTGAAACAGAGAAGGTTTAGATATTAGGAAAAAATTATTTTCTTTGAGGGTGGTGAGACCCTGGCACAGGTTGCCCAGAGAAGCTGTGACTTCCCCATCTCTGGAAGTGTTAAAGGCCAGGTTGGAAGAAGGTTTGAGCAATCTAATGTAGTGAAAGTTGTTCCTGACCATGACAGTGGTTTTGGAATGGGATGATCTTTAAAATCCCCTCCGATACACACATTCTGTTATTCACCCAAACAGACAACCTACATTTGTTACTCCTCCTGCACCCATTTCTCACAGTCATGGTTCTACTACATCCACAGCCAAATTTTGAATTTCTGATACAGTTACCAAGGTAAACAGATCTTCACAGGCTTTCATTGAGACCTTCCCTTGGATATGGCTAACACTGCCAAACTTCACACCCACAAAAGTCTCCAGTGCTTCTTTCTGAATATACCTTTCCTGCCTATGTTTGTCCCTTAAACATTTGTGATATGCAGCCCTCCCCATAAAACTTTCTGGGAACTTTTTGCATCTTCTCACATGTAAATTAAGAGATTACACATCTCCAGGGTTAATAATTGTACTTACCCAAACTATCAAATATTTTGTGCTTGGTTACTTTTGGAAGTATGCTTAATCCTTGGGGAAAAGAGCACAAGTAAAGGGTGGAGACTTATCTACAGCACTCACATGTGGGCAGAGTACATGCATCTGATGATGTCTATTTTATTCTGACCATAACTGGCTGCATTCCTGAGGGATGATGGGTCAGTCTGGTCTCAACAGGAAGGAGGTGTTAATTCTTTATACTTCTCAGGGTGATTTTAAACCCCAGTGAAAGCACATTTGCAAACCCTATGTAGATGAGTATTGCTAAGAATTGTTGTGAAAGTGATCAAGTCAGAGCTTGTGCTTGCCTGGCCTTTTTTGCCTTTTCAGTGATAATTTGCAACTCAGAAACGTAAGAGAGTTATGATACCCTGAGCTAAGAAATATCTGCAAAAAGATTATACTGTCAGCCAGCACCAATTATTATGATTAAAACCTGATGTAATAATAATGCCTGTCCTACAATCCCCTTGACAATAACTTTGTTATATATACATAGCACTGCAAAATAGCATTCACACAGACACTTAACTGAATTTACCCTTTGCATAAATCTACAATATATAGTACTTATATAAAGCAGGTGATGTTTGATATGAATCCTCTCTGAAATATGGTTCATAAAACTGATACAAAGCAAGACAAAATCAATGCAACTAAAATATTTACAGTTAGTTATTTAGGTCTACAATATGAATTTCCTTTTTTTTTTCTCATACTTTTGTGTTAAATGCCAAAACTGGCCTGTAATTGTGAATGAATGAGAGAATTATGATATGGTATACAGCAATCATGTCTGTGCAATAAATTGAAATGAAATACAAATTATCTGAAGTGGTGCTTGCTGAAACAAATCTGAGCTGAAAACAGACGTTCTCTGGCAATCTTCATCTTATATTGCCCCAATTGTGCTTCACATTTGTAATTTTTTTCTTGCTTCTGATTAAAGACATCTAAAAATTTTATCTTTCACAACCATTTCTGGAATTCCATTAGTCAGCCTGTATTTCTAATTCCTGATGACTTCAGGGTACAGCAATTGCTCTGAACCCAAGAAAACCTGGGGAAAGATAACTTACTCTTAAGCAGCCATATAGGTGTTAGACTGCAAATTGTAAAGTTAAATTTTGTCCATTGCAAGCAGTGCCCAGGACAGGTGCTGCTGGTCATTTTCTGAGCAAACATAAAAAAATAGACCATCATGTTCAGCCAGACCACACAGTCAGCAGGTGAAGACACTGGAGTACAGGTCTGAGGAGGAGCAGCTGATGGGACTGGGAAAGAGCTCAGCCTGGAGAAAAGGAGGCTCAGGGGGACCTTGTGGCTCTGCACATCCCCCTGCCAGGAGGGGACAGCCAGCGGGGGGTTGGGCTCTGCTCCCAGGGAACAGGGACAGGGGGAGAGTGAATGGCCTCAGGCTGGGCCAGGGGACATTCTGGTTGGATACCAGGAAGAACTTCTTTACTGGAGGGTGATCAAGCACTGAAACAGGCTGCCCAGGGAGGTGGTGGAATCACCATCCTAGAAGAGTTTAAGAGAGGATTGAATATGGCACTTAAATGCTATGATTTATTTGACAAGGTGTTGATGATCAGTCAAAGATTGGACTTAATGATCTTGGAAGTATTTTCCAACCTAATTGATTCTATTTTTCTCTTTTAACAGTGTGTGTGTGCATCTTTGGGCCATCCCTTCAGTCTGTGTAGCAGCAATATTTCTGACCAATGCAGCAAACCTGTACCCTATTGTGTGTCATTCTAATATGATAGTGGAGCGCTCACCCTTGTGGTTTGTTAGTTTTGGCCATTGGTTTTGCTTGCAAATTAAAGTTTGGATTTGTTTCCTGTATGCAGCTGTTTTCATGCACCTCCAAGACAGTCTTCTGCAGTGAGCTAGAGGTGATTTGTGCTCAGAGAGTGCTGAGCAGCTCTGAAGAATGCCAGCGAAGGGAAGAGATCTCCTGTCAGCATTGTGCTGTGTGAGAGACTGGGAGCAGTAATACCCTACATTTTTGCTTGAAAAGCTGAATTACACCAGAATCCATCTATGGAGCTAGTCAAAACACATAGTGATGAGATTTTGTCAGGTGAAAAGGAAAAAGAAATCTTTCTTTGAGAAACAATTCATTCTACTATGAAGAAATTTTCAAAAGTGTAATTTTTTTAGTATTGTTGAAGTTATTTTGTTTGACAAAAATGAGAATTGTCTGAGGCAGTATTGGTGTTTAACTACAGCTTTGTTGCTTTGATTCATTTATGAAAGTTTTTCACCCTTTTCAATGTTGCATTTGCAGTAAGGAGGAAATAAATCTTGATATATTGTCACTATAAAAACATTGGTCCAGAGATTCTGAATAAAATTACTCTGTATTTGTCTTATCAATGATGCAGAGGCAAAGACTTGAAAATTTGGATGGTTTTCCAGTTTCAAATTATAACAGTTTTGAATAGTTTTTCCTATAAAATTTGAGTTATATTCTCTGAATAGCTGTTGCTAGGAATTTGATTCTGCAACATTAACACTCTTAAAGTGAGACAGATTTCCTGCAACCTGCAGGAATGAACAAGCCTGAAGGAACCTTTTAGCTTCCAGGGTTTTCGCAAGAGCATATTTTTCATGTAAATGCATTCTACCATGTTGAAGAAGGGAACAAAACAGCATCGCAATTGAAACCTTTTTATCTGTTGTATGGTATGTAGTGAAAACGGCAATGGAGGATTTGTGGGTAAGTTCAAGCTTTTTAAGGTGTACAGATCTATCTTTCACAGACCACTCTTTTAATGGGTGTGTTTCCTAGGGGCAAACAGAGATATCTTGCAGGGTCCAGAGATGGAACTCTGCTCTTTAGTTGTGATGTTGAACTCAAGATTTGCTGCTGTGGTTAAGAAACTTGACTGTGCCTCTACTCCTCAAACACAAAGGGGATTGAGGCATGAAGTATTCCTCAAAGTTCTCAGGGATGCCTGAGCACAAGCTTTTCTTTGTTTGAGGTCTAATGGTTTAACAAAGAAATTTACACTGTTCTCTTTAGCCCAGGGATGAAATAGGACTCTGAGCCTCAGGGATTGCAAGATAAGAGTTAACATGAAATTGTTACACAACTTTCCTCAATAAAAGAGAGGTGTAATACATGTCAATTTCCAGTAATATATCATAAAGGAGATGATTAGAAGTTAGCAGAGTTATACCAGATGGGTATCCAAAAAAATAAGTGCAGACTTTCCACTTTATATTTTTGGATTTTCAGGAGTGTTCTATATTTTAGTGTCAGAATGAAGGACTGTGGTTCATTTTCTCAGAATTGCACTTTAACAATGCATGGGCATTATCTCCAGTTGCCAGGAAGAAACACTGTATACATGGGGTAAAGCTGTTACTTCTGATAAAACTGGATTCCCAGATTGCTGCATCAAAGTTTTTGAGTTTGACACAATATTCCAAATTTTATACAAGGCAGAAAATATAATTGATTGATGGACTCTTGATTGCCATACTCAAGGATTTGATAATGTGAGCTGCATGGAAGGAAATGTCCTGCAGAACAAGCTAAACAATGTAAAAAATGGTCATGCCAGGGCTTCCTGCCTGAAAATTTGAAACTTTATTAGACTTTATTTATTAAAAGGCAACAATAGTGAATTTTACAACAAATAAATAGACACTGCTCTCCATTACTATGATCACAACAAAGCCTCAGAAACAATAATTAATTAACTTGAAAATTACTGAATGTTAGAGGCAAATAGTTAGGAAATCTCCTATTTTTATGAATTTCAGAAAATTATCATGACACAGTTACTCTCTTAGGCCATTACACTGATGCACAATAAAATTACCATATTAAAATGAATTTTTAAACTTTTCAACTTCCTCTGCTGGTTTTCATCCTGAATTTATTGGAGTGTCTACGTTCTGAGTGTTCCCAGCAGTCATAGAGGACTAAGTCAATGCCTATGTGCAAATGAAATTCTCTTTACAAACTCATTCATTATTTTCCCCTGCTCAGAGAGGGAATTTTGCTATAACCCAGTGTCCAGCAAAACCCAGACAGAATAGTCAGGGTACTTGTTTGAATCAGAAATGATAAAATCCTGTCACTTATGCATCATGGATTAAACTTCTTTCTCATTTGCTATATAGATAATACGCACTGGGTGCCCTTCAGTATGAAAAATAACACTTTATTGTCTTAATTAAACAAAACCCAACATTTTCCTGACTTTAAAAATAGCTTTTGATAATACCTTAAAACAATATTGCATTAAATTTCCAGAATAATATATTGAAGAGGAAATTAAGAATAGCATTTAAAAAGACAGAGAGCAATAAAACTATGATATTCTAAGTTGTCATTATTTTTAAGAACAGTTCAAATTTCTTCTACCATATAAATAAATAATGTAGAAAACAAGGTCTGTTTGGAGTGGTATTCTGACTGAAGAGAAGACTGAAAGAATAAAAGTTTTATTGATATTATTATTGTTATGATGAAATGAATCTCTGTAAAGGTGTCTAAATTAAAAAACTGTTAATTTAAGGAAAATATCGTAACCAGAGCAGTTATTTTTGAAAATATCTAATAAGTACAGTATCGAAGTATTATGGGATATAGGAACATTATACAATAGTATAGAGTGATAATTTGCATCTTAAAATTAACATAGTAGATTATTGATAGACATAGTAGATATTAAAAGAGTTAAAAATTTCATTGGAACACATATTCATATGGAAATATATTTTGGTCAAAGATGTTGTATAATAAAGGGTAGGGCATTATTTAGAGGTTTTTTTGTTTTCCTTTTAATGAGTGTGTGCTCTGGATGCCGTTTAAGTATTACCTTAATCAAGATTCTGTTTTTTATAGAAGAGTTATGAGAGATTTTGCGAGGCTATGCTTAACCAGTTTCCTCTTAGCAGGGAGGGGACATTACAGTCATTAATGAAGTAGAAACTTGGATTTCCTTGGGCTTTTCCTTTCAGTGTGATAGTGCAACAAACAGGTATCTGATACTAGAAGGCAAAAAATATTTAGGCAAATCTGATACAGTTTTATGGAAATGTTGCTAACTAATCTTTTAATCAGATGCGCATGTAGCTCATTCTGTTTATGTTTTCCTGTGGACTAACCATGATGTCAATTTTCAGGTCAGTTGTGTCCAACTTTCATGGTACTGGTTGGTGAACTGGGATGAGCAATGTTTAAAAGCTCCTTTTTTTCCACTCTGGTTTTGCTGGAAAAGAAAAAAGGGTTCTGCAGTAGCACCAGTTTAGAAATGTGAATCAGTTGCCTTTTGTTAACTAAGAAGGATGTTGGTTCAGAACAGTCTTCACTCTCCTGATGAGTAGATGCTCTTTTTGTGAGTATAACTAGGATGACAAAGGAAAAGATGTAGTTCAAGCATTCCTCTCATATAATTGTCTGTTATTTTTTACCACTGGACAGGGCCTGTTCTTACCTCTAGCCTTGTATTGCTCCCCTTCCATGCTGCACAAGTTGTATGAAATAGCAGTGAAAGCAGAGCTTGAAGGTTCTCAAGTTTATACGAGGGGCATTCAGAAACTAGATAGCAATAAAAGTTGTCTCATGTGTTTCCCAGGCAATCAGGATTACAACAGAAAAAAGTAAAGGTGTAAAGGTGAAAACCTGTGTAAAGATGATAACCTAAATTTACCTATAATCTAAAATTATATTAGAGTTCCTTGCTTTTAGCAGTCATTGAGCTTCCCACTTGCATTTCATATTTAATTGTGATAAAATTAGAGGCAACAGGCAGAAGAACTGGGATGCCCTTGATGAGAAGTGATATTTAATAACCAATGTCCTTTGTTCCAGAGGATATCAAAGGAGATGTAATTAAAGTATTTTGGCTAGAGAAATTATTCTCAAAAATAAAACAAAAAAGTTATTATTATCTGAACTTTACTAATAATTTTAATACAATAATTAATTTTACCTATAAATATTTAATGATATGTACTACATTGTCACTAAAAAGACATGTCAATAATAAAATTAGGAAATCTGAATTAGCTGAACTTATATAGGTTCAAGTTCACTGAAAACCATATGTTCAAAGTGGCCTAATTATAGCAACAATTTGATGTGCAAGAAACTAGCTTCAGAAGCCAAAATGGATTTCTGTAGCAAATTCAGGGTTTTAAGTTTTGTCTTTACTTTACTTTATTCTACTTTACTTATAGGTCTATCTTACCACCACCATACTGCAGGAGAGAAAAAAAAATTCCTTTTTACTTGTATTTACCAGACTGAAAATAAAGACATGAATGTAACCTGAAGAAAATCTCAATAGTCTTTAGACAGAAATGCAACTGGTACTAGGATGACCTTTAGATGGAAATCTGAGAGGCTGTATAATCTGATTGTCAGACTTTACTGCAAGATCAGAGTGTCATACTTATGTGCTCAGGCAGGTGTTCTTGTACCAATCTGATGTATTCATCAGATCAGTACAAAAATTACTAATAATTAATTGTAAAAATGGAAAAAAACCAACCTAAACTGACAATTGGCAAAACAAAACTACAAGAATGGGTAAATCTACATTGTTCAAAAATTCATTTTAAGGTAGAGAGAGAAAATATTTCCTTATCTTTATGCACTGGTCCCAATTTCTTAATAGTTTTAGTAGAGTACCATTACTCTATGCTCCAGGGTTAAAAAGCCCCACCAATAACAAAAAGTCCATTTTCAAACCATAATTGTGCATTTTAAGGGCAGAGGTGAATATCAAAATTGTATAGAGAAATATTTTCTCTCCTGATTAACTTGAGAGTAACATTTTTTGTTTTAACTCTCACAGAGCTATAATGTTTCTTGGCATAACAGCCAAGCAAATCATTGTAATGGCAAAGAGCAGCTATGTTAAATTCAGCTGGAAATATAAACAGTAAAATTACTTAAACTGTGCCTGGCATCAAATGAGCACATTACGGATTATGTGTTTGGCCTGACGCCATCCTCTCCACTTGGATAGTTGAACAAACACAGGAAGACTTTCCGTGGAGGATATTTCTGAATGGTTTTAATGTCTGTGCATAAATAACTATGAGGGCTACAATCCTACACAACTGATTGGGAAAAACATTACAAAAACATGTTTCTTATAACTGAATAGACACTGCTGCCATAGCTGTTAACAATTCCACTGTAACTTTCTGAGTAAATAGCCCCCAGCCAGTGTTGTGACTGTGTCTTTGCTGCCTATCTCACCTAGGCTGAATCAACAAAGACTTCAGGAGAGTCCTAAGAGGTTTCCAGTCCAGTTCTCACATATTGGCTAAGCAAGGTAGTATTACTCTCCTGCTTTAGAGCAGTTTCATTTAAGTGTTGGATGTTTTCTCTAATTGTGTGTTGAATTGCACAGAATAAACATATCTTTGGAGAAAACAGTGATTCAGAGCTTCCAGCTGTTTCCTAGTCAAGTCTCTGTTTTCTCTATAGAATCAATCAATAGTCCAAGTTCAATCAGTTGAACTCAAACAGCCTCTCACTAGAGAGAGTGCACCTGAATATTTCTAAGTGTCCCTTTGGTCCATCATTCCCCTGAAGGGTAGTCAATTTCTTTTCCCCTAGTTTTTATTTCAAGTCAGTGAGAAAATGTTGAGTACACACTTTTTAATTCTCTTAGGACTCACACTGTGGCCTTGCCTATCTCATTGCAATAATCTTTATTTTTTCCACAAAATAAAAATTGGTTTTCAAAAAGTTTTTATGGGATTCTTCTCTTCTGTACAAGGAATTATGTCATAGTTTTCCTTTTTCCTCTTTATCACACATTAGCTGTAGTAGAGAAGCTGGTGCAGAGAAAACTTAGGTAGTCCTATGTGCAAAAATCCACATTCACTCTTGAAAACTCAAATGACTGCCAATTTTCTTAGTGGCCAGGAGTTTATAATAAAACTTAAATTTTCCTATATTGAAACATCAGTCATCCTCAATCTCTAGAAATGGTCTAGAAATAATAAAAAGCATGAGAAACAGAGCTTGACAAGCTTCTTGTTTAGAAATCAAAGAAAAGAGATGCACAACTAAATGACTGAAAATCACTGCCTACAGCCTACAGGCTTTAACAGATAAACAAAAAAAACAGCACTAAATTTAGCAATTTACTGGCTTTCAACATATAACCTATAAGTGTGTTGGGGAGAAAGAGAAAATACTAAATAAGAAAGGGATACAAGTTACTTTCTGATTCTTTCCTTCATCTTAGTTCCTGCAATAACTTTTTCCAGCAGAAGAAATACAAATCCTGCTGTTCCAGATAAGCATCACAGCTGAAGAGCCAACAAAAGCTACACTTACTCAGTTGTTTGTAACTTCATGAAACTTTCAGGCTTCAGGCTACAGTTTTATAGCCTTAGCTTAACTCTTATGGATTTTATATCAAAAACTAAACATAGTGAAGAAAAGTCTTCTCCCACTTCCTCTATTTTGACATTACAAGGACCCCCAGGACACAATGAACACATTCATCACTAGAAGGAGAGTTATGTTGATGGATCACAGATGTGATCTGCATCATATCTATGTCATTAAAACAGGAATCCATTGTGCATATACATATCCCACACCAGACATGGCCGCACAGTCACAAACAGCTGCATACAACAGGACATATATGTCTTTGATTGCTTCTCTGACTCTTAATAACAATTTTCTCTCTGAAAGATATTTATTGCCATTTTTAAAATGAAAAAATATATTTGCAACTTACAAGATATAACTAATGTAAACCAATGTCCTATAAAATTTTTTGGCTCAGAAAAAACAGATTTTTCTTCTTCTTTTACTTCTTCATGGTTTCTTATATTTTTTTCATAATGCATATCCACCTACTTGTCATCATTAAAATTAAGTTCCCAGGGCAGGGGAACTGGAACCAGATGATATTTAAGGTCCCTTCCAATCCAAATCATACTTTTATTTGAGATTCTGTGATTTTAAAATTGTCTATACAAGGTCATTAACATTTCCAAGAGGTATAATGACTATTTCCTACATACCAGAAACATAATGACTTCACAAAAACACTGTTCCCCCACTTACATAAGGATTTATAAGGTGTGTAGTTATATTGAACTATATATTCTTTACTCTAGGAGCTATAACAACATGTAATCTGTTGGCACACGTTGCAGACTGTTAAGATATTTATTATTATATTCAACGAGAGTGGTAAGAAATATGTCATACTTTTCATTAATATGTAATTACTAGTGATCATTTGAATGCCAGAAGGTTTACCAGGCTGAACAAGTACAGGAGATATAATCCAAGCCAAGAAATGATGAATACAGAATGCAAGGCCTATTAATGTTGTCCAGTCAAATTAACTAAATGGAATGACACCAGGCTTTCCTTGAACTTAATACCTTTATCTCTCTTTTTCTAAGGGTCTGATCCCACAAGGAAGTATCTATTACAACTAGTATTTATTATCCTATCATTCTCACAACGATGGGAAACATAATCTTCACCTATTCACTTAAATACCAGTAGAACTTGGACAGATTTTTCATTTGTTAAGCTGAGCTCCTGCTTCGCCTCTGTAGAAATTAGCACAGCAGGCTCTGACTCACCAGAATGTCATGATCTACAGCCAGAAATGGGACTGTGATTTCTCTCTAATGATAGAGCTTAAGAATGTGGAATACCTAGTGGCAGCTGCTATGTGAAAATAATCAGCCCTAAATCAGTGGGAATGATCTCACAGCAGGCTTCTATTGTTCAATAGCAAATGTTTAGAATAGCAATTTTATTGGCACAGAAAGGAAAAAGAATTAAGCAATAAATAGTTTGTCAGAAACCCCACAGCAACTTGGATAGGGTTATGCTGTTACTAACACACTCTTGGGACAGAGAATAATATTTGGGATTTTTTCATCCAAGACAGGAACATGTTGCTGTTCCTGTTGATTTCATTGTTCTTTCTTTGTAAATGCTTAATAATAGGAAATGAATTATTTATGAAAATACAGACTTGAAATGCTGACCTGCAATTCAATGTAGCATTAAAAAACAGTGATCTTACTACCTACAACTGACAAACTCTTGTGGTTTCACTGAAAGTCAGAGTTCTGTTTCTGAGAGTTGTTCATGCCTCTGTATCATCAGACCTGAGCCACTGCAGTGGGTTCAACAGAAGCCATAATAATAATAATAATAATAATAATAATAATAATAATAATAATAATCTCAACAAAACAACTGATGATACAGAACTGGACTTTTTTCAACACATGCGATTGCAATAGGATTAGAGTATAGTCAACCTGAACTAGAATTCTCATTATTGTAATAATAATGCATTTTAAGTGCCTGAAACAAAAAACAGAGAAGAAGTTAGATCCAATGCCACTGCTCTATGAGCTTGTGATATATGCTTGCAACAACAACCTTTTAATAAATAGGGAGGATGAATTCTAACCTTATCTAAAAATGAGAAGGAAATTAGTACCTTACATGTGGTGCACTTTTCATGTTCTTTTGCCCAGGTATCTGGCCTGGAAAGGGTGAGTGTGAAGGAATAAATTCACTGTATTCCTTACTACTATTTCAGACTGTGATTGGATTAACAGTGACAAATGAAGGATCTACTAATTAAAGGAAAGATTTTTACCTCCTTCTTTTTCTTTTGGCACCCTTTTAGAAGTGCTAATTTAGACAAAACTCCCTAATTTCCCTGGTCCCAGGCACAGAGGCCTCCTTTCTGTGTACCAAAGAGCCTTTCCACTCATAAACACTAAAATGCATTTTGGGAAAACAAGTCACTGATTTAAATATCCTGTTTGGGGAACCACACTGAACACTTTGGTAGAACTGAGACTAGACGTGATCCAACAGATTTTTCTGGAACATGTATCATATTCATATGACACACAGATATAGATTTAAATACACTTGGACCAAAAAAACAATAGCTTTGATATATATATATATATATATATATATATATATATATATATATATATATATATATATATTTTTTTTTAAGAAAGATAAAAAATCCTTCAAAATTGAACTTTTTTTTTTTAATGTTTTGGAGTTTGTTCAGTAGCTTTGTCTTATGTCAGCAAGAAACCCAAACTCTGAAAATTGCATTGGATGCTTTTCTCTTGATTGACTCTAGACAAGAATAAATGTAGTCAGGCTTAAATGTAGTCAGGCTTGGGGATTGATTTTGAAGTTAGATGGTGTTTAGTGAATCATTTTGTTGCAGGTATGCAATTTAACAAAAATAGAGTTCAAAAAGAAAGTTGTTGCCTTCATAGCCTTTATAACATCTCTTTTATAAAAACTATCTAAACAGGTGAGAAAAGTCTGTATCTATGATACTGTTCTGAGTGTTTCACTGATTTATTATTTTTTATTTAACTCTGCTAATTTTTTATTTATAGCTATTGCTCAAATGGAGGGGATTTGAATGCCACTCAGGAAAGATAAGGACCAGAGCATTTGGTTACAAAACACATTAGTACATCATTCTGTTCCTTATTTCACATGATGAGCTGCCTGAAGGAGGATAAATGGCTCATAAAGTTCTCAATGGCCTAAAAACAGGACCATCTGTTGAAGTAATCAGTGACTTTGTATCTGAATTTAGCAGCTGGGAAACCTTCAATTCATCAGCTCTTCCTTAATCAGCTAGGTATCTCTGAAGTCAGTGGGAATTATTGTAATAGATTCAATAAGAACTTAGACAATGGTAAGAACTTTCTCCATTTTGGGATGGCATCCATATTTCAACTCATTTCAATACACAGAGTTTTGGCTATTCAGGTACCTGGCCCTCTCATGCTAAAACTGTTCCACATCTGTTCATGCTGCTTAGAGAGATTTGTCAGAATAATAGAAAGTAATAAAGATCTACTGGACCCTTACATCTCATACTGCTGGTAAATTTGAATACTCAGATTCACATATGTGCTTCTAATGAATCCTTGCTTGTGAATGCCATCATCCTTGGGAAGAGAAAGCATGAAATGCCAGAGCAAAGGGAAGAAGAATGTGGTTTTCATGGTCTCTGAAAGATTAGAAAGTTCTGTTATCCTTTCCTATTTAATCCACATGTTCATATGAAGGTAGATTAATACTTTTAAATTCAATTACAGACCTAAAGAAATCTTTAAAGTCTACAGTCATTACTTGAGGAAAGGAAATCAAATGGATGGTGAGGGTTGATTGTTTAACTATTTTCTAGGGAAACAATGGGCATAGGACAGCACCTTAAATCTTCTCTGAGAGGAGTATTTATTTGAATTGTGATGCTGTATACTCCCAGCAGAATTCTCAAAATGTAGCAAAATTGTATTTGAAAATTATTCCAGGAAACTGTGCAAGAATAGGGATGCTGGGGATGGAGGTCATTCTTGCAAAAGACCTCAGCTGCTGTTTTCCCTGGCTTTAAATTATTAATTATTTATGTTGTTGAAATAAAAACACACAAAAAATAAACTCCAACCTTTCCCCTGACAGATTTAAATATGGAACTCATATTTCCCAAATCTTAGTGTTGTACAAAGGCTGTAAAAGACAACAGCTTGTCAAAAATTTTCTCTTAATTTTTTGCCAAAATATGTTGTAAATCAAAGAGTCTGTATGTACTTCACCTCTATGTTACCTGTGTCTCATTTACCAGGAATGCTGCACATATCCCCATCAAAGTATTGGCACAAAAGTTTCAAAAGTGTTATTAAGAAGGAAAATTTTAATACACTTACACAATGATAATGTAATTGTGTTTACCTAAGTGAAAGGCCATTATATAAATATTGGAGTGCTACTGAAAGTGCTACTGAAACTTAGAAATAATTTGCTATACATGACCATATTAATGGAAAATATCAAGGCTATTTATCAAAACTGAAGAGGATGAAAATTTGCAGAATTTATTTATCTTTCTGGAAAAAAACCAAAAACTAACAAACAAAAAAACCCAAACAAACAAAGCCAAAAAGCAACCAAGCAACCAGCCAACCAAAAAAAAAAAAAAAACCCAAACCAAAACAAACAAAACCAAATAAACAACTCCCCCAAATAAACTAGATCATAAATTTATTTGTATATCCATTATAAGAGATAATATTATTTAATACATGTTCTTTGTAATATTTTGTAAGGTTATTGTAGAGAGGAAATATCTATTAAATATGAAATATTTCACATGAAGTTGGGTGGGGATTTTTATAATTCTCTACTTATTATGCATCATTTCAGCCCAGGAACGGTCAATAATTATGAGAAATAGATATATTTGTCTCTTGTTTTAACACATGAATATAGATCTTTAATTTGTCTATCTTGATAAATAGAACATAATGTAAAAATAGTGTAAAAATAGTATAAAAATATAACAATCTCATGCCACGTTTTTCTTTCTGAAGTCACACAGCTTGACAATAAAAATGTTCATGTGGAATACAAAACCACTCTTTTTTGTGTTATTATCTTAGGACTTATTTTTGACCTTTCAGCATGCAGAAAAGAACTTAAAAAACATGTAATGTATATTATCATGAATAACACCCAGTGGGGGGGAAAAATATGTAGAAATTAAATTATCTAATGATTTTAAGTTGCCTAAAATTACAGTTTCCACATCCTTTATTTGTTTATAGTTGAAAAATATCACAAAGACCTGAACAGAGTGGATGTGCATTGAACAATGAGGAAGATTTGATTTTTGACTTTCCTGTTGGGATTTATATTATCAGAGTGAAATTTGTTTAATTTTCTTTAATGGTGTACATACAACTTTTTTCAACTTCTGCATGAATCCAACTAAATAAAGATGACAAGTCTTGGTGAGTAAAATTATATGTTCAGCAGCAACAGCAGCCAACATACTAGAAAATGCTGCATGATTCATATGTATTTTATGGGATACCTTGGTTTGAAACAGCCAGCATTCACAGTGAGATTTAAAAGTCACAATTTTTTTAGGATGTACAGTCAACAGATCAGACTGCCCAAGTGGTAGGAATATCTTATTATCAAGATAAAAAAAAATTTAACGGAGAGTTTTTCCTCCATTTTTTCCATTTTACTGAGAAACTTAGAAGTTGTTGGTTATTCTTGTCAACTGCTGTTTGTTTGGTAGAAAGAAGCCTCGAGGCAAAAGCCTTGAAACAATTCCCTTTGCAGTCAGCCAAATCACTCATAAGCCTTAACAGGAGGGTTTACTGAGTGCTGTAGTTGTCAGGGTGAGTCGCTGATGATTTCAGCCTTCTTCCTGTTCTCACTTAAAAAGAGCAACCTCCATTTTACTGAGTGACGGACGCACTGAGATTTGTGAACAAGGAAAATTATCGAGGCCATGCAAAAAGGATTGGTGGAGTCACAGTTCACAGGGATACAGAAGTCTGCACCCACCCCTGGAGTATGGAAGCACTTCCTGTTGAAGAGATCACTATCTTGACCAAAAATCACAGTGTATTGCACATTTTCAAGGTGTCAGTCACTGAGTTTTGAGATGCCTCTACAGCTGCACATGGCAGAAATCCCTCAAAAATGTGTCAAACTAATACAACCAATGCAACAACAGTTTAGCTGTTTTTGAGACATTAATTTTGAAGAATTACGAATTTTGGGAAAGATGATAGCTAAATTAGTTGTTGCCAAGAAGTAGATAGATTAGGCTTTGCTCATAGTTAACAGTAGCTGGATCTTAGATAAGATATCAAGGATCAAGTAACTCATTGCTTGTCAACTTCATGTTTGGGTAGCTGTGCTTATCATGAAAAACATATAAAAACATTAAAAACATATGTGATAAACAGATTTCAGGGACACAAAAGCAGTTGCAGATTTCCCATACTTGAGGAATCCATTGAACACAGGAAAACTACAAAGATTCATTTATCATGTATGCATTGAAAAAGTACAAAGGTCAGAACAGGGAAGACTTATTTTACTTCATTTTGGAGACCCCTCCTCAAAATGGACCCCTGATTCATTTCAGGAAACAAAACTATGCATGCTTAATGGCCTTTTTGACAATTAGCATATGGACCAAAGCAGAGGGAGTGATAGGGATCTGAATATGCATTCATATTTTGTATTTTCATATTTTCATATTCAAGATTTCTGTAAATAAAAAGACTTTGTAATATCTGTGATTTTGCAGTGCGCATTAGGGAATTATCCCACGTACTGCCCGGACATTGCAATAAACATACACTTTCTAACTTTAAATTGTTAGAGTTTTTTTGTCCATCACAGTTAGATATTGTTATAAATGAAAATTGATCCAGCCAAATTAAAAATAAAAATAAAGTATTTATTTTGCAATTCAAATTCTATCTAGCCAGCCACAAGGAAGAACAGTGTTGAGCCCAGAGTTGGCGCTGGGTGTGCAACAAAGAAGTCAGCCTCAGGGGCGGTTTTCCTCTATGCCCACCCCACCATTCTGGTACAAGCGGTTTTTATAGCGAAAATTCTGCCTGAGACCAGGATTTCGGCAGTCAGGCCTTTCTTCTATTCAGAGTCCCATCGTTTGATGAGATTACTTTTCTTGGCAACGAGGTAGAACAATTTGATGTCCGGAGTTGGTGAATCCCTTGATGAAATTTATGGGAACCCAGCATTCACATGTATCTGTCCGGAGGATTTCCATGATACCTACCTCAGGTCGTTCACACAATGATCAGCACCTGGGTGTCCCCGTATCGCTTCAGATACGGCCATCTCCAGAGAGCCACATCCTTTTACTTGTAAATTTGGTTTCAACATACACCAGGTTTTGCCTGCAAGGGTGGCTCCTAATACAAACATGTATACTCCAATAAATATTCAATATCACATACATCATACTAGAAATGGCGCAAATTATGTCTACTACACATAACAGATATTGATATTAGATCGATATTCATATTTTAGTAAATCATTTTGAAGTGAGTTTCTTTTCTGCCATGCATTAATATCTCACCCACCCATTGTTATAGGACTCTTGTGCTATAACTTCAGTGAAAGAATGGTGAGAACCAGTCAAAATAATCCAGTTTGGTATACCCGTCTCTCACAGGTTCCTTGATGTCAATATTCCTCTGCATCTAAACTCAGTGCTCTCCACACTGGCAGACCTCCAAAATGCCCCTTTTAATTTTTCTATACAGTATTCTCTCCTGCCCAAGACATAACTCTTCTGACAGCAGTACTTAATCCTTCTCCACTGCACTTTCAACTCTTACAACTCAATAACCCCCAGCAATTGCTCTATACAGCTTGCCAGTCAATTAGAGAGTCAAAAAAGTCAGGCTTTCCTGTTCTGCAGTGCTGTGTGGCCCTATTCCTTGCTGCACGACTGGGTCCTGTGATCTGTGACTCTTGGCTGCTGACTGCTTAATCAAGATACAGGAGCAGGGGTACCATTGAGAGATGCCCAGCCTGCAAGGAAAGACGTGATTTTTTAGTGGGAGCTAAACTGCATTATTGGGCCCTTTAATTCATCCTGCATATAAAAGGCATTAAATCACCAGAGGATGATTCTCAGTGGATTGCTCAGAAGACCACCTAGCATGTCAAGGGCCAACAGAATACAATGACTTCATGAAACAGAATTGTGGTTTTGGCTTATAGTTCAAAAAATAACTGCTTTTGATGGTCTTGCAATTGAAAGGTTGTTCTGGAGCTGAAAAGTTTTATGAAATTTGAAGTAATCAGTGTATCCAAGACAAAGACTGGCAGGGCTACACTAGATTTGTCAAACACTTTCCAGAAACTGACTTTTTTTGTTATTGGGTCCATGTATACACACTGTAGAAGTGTTTTAAAGACTTTTTTTTTTTTTTAAGTGTCCTGTGGAGCTTTTTGAACTCACATCTCTGTCTGTGAGAAACTTGTTAGGAAGCAAAAGTGACTATAAGTATCAGGGCATTTAGAAGTGTCTGGGTGTGACTTGGGACCTGAAGTTTTTTTATCTTTTCCTAAAGACAGCAGTAAAGACGAAGAAAAAGACACTCCTAGAGGCACAGTTTAGAGGATAATATAGAAGTTGTACAGATTCTATAGCACAGATAATTTCTCAAGGATCTGGTTGGAATGACTATGTATCTTTTCCCTCAAAATATTCCAGAGCTATTTGTTGGTTGAGTTGAATAAACTGGATTTGTTTCAAATTATTTGGATCTATTCCAGACAATTAAACTCTGTAGCTGAAATGAATGATATTCTATGTTGTTATGTTTTGAAGAGCCAAGTCCCCATTAAAAAAAAAGGGAAAAAAATCAGCATTATTGCATGGTTTGGAAAAGACATTGTTTTTTCTTTGCTGCAGAACAGGATGTAAGTGTAATTTCATAAAGTGAGATGATATCTTGATTTACCAATCTAGGTGCTTGCTTGCTTGTTTATGACAGCTCTTTTTTTTCCCATTTCTTAGCAACCAAGGAACACAATGATATCAGGCTGAATGAAGTAGGCTCCGCTCAGCAGGAATTAATCTCTCTTTGCAATAAAGAAACAGGTTTTCTGAACTCTTTGTGCCTCTTAAGTCCACTTAAATCCACAAAGACACCTAGAAGCCTTGGGGTACGGATGAGGCTATTTTATGTACCCCACTTAAAAATCAAGCCCTTACGGATGTCCAGAAGAAGGCTGGTACAAAATGGAAACATGTTCTTATCTCTTTCAGATATCTTTGCATTTTTTTCCTCAAGCCATACAGCTTTCTTTCCCCCTGATATTTTTCTTTCTTTCCTGCCTTCCACATTTCAGTGTAATTCTGAAGTTTAGACAATTAAGGAAATAATATTTTTTGCATTATACTCTAGGAGAGCAGCAAGTCTATTTCTTCATTTTCTTCCAAAATACCTATTTAAAATAACTTTGAAAACCTAGTAACAACAGTCATGTTCTCAGGTATTGCGCTACGATACAGTTTTCTTAGTTTTACTCTGAAATAAAGGTATTATCTTTCATAGATAAACTAAATATTATCTATTACAATGAAGATATGAATTTACAGATGGATATTGTCATTACGAAGGGTACATTTGCTTTTTTTTTCACAAAAATGATGTTGCACCAGGAAATATTTGTGGGTTTGGATAAGTTTTGAAAATGACACTTTTAACAAGACAATGTTACAAATTCTGTAGAGTATGCATCAGATTCATCACCGATTTTGGGCTGAAGTAAGTGGCCACATTTTATCCTTACAAGCAAACAGCATTCAAGCAATGAACTATTTTCCCTGTTGTCATGGTTTGACACGGAAAAAGAATTTTTCCGGAAGGAAGAGGTCAATTTGGATATTGACCAATTGGAGGTGGACACGCCTCTGAGAACACAGAGGGGTTAAAAGCAGAATTCCCAGGGGAACTCGCTCTCTTGGTTCCGCTCAGCCGCAGTGCAGCCTCTCCCCTGCCCGGCCGTGGCTGGTGGGGAGGGGAAGGCCCATGGCCTGACTGAGGTGGGCATAAGGGTGGAGGGACTGGAACCCCCTGCAGATGGAAGGGTGGAGAAATCTGGGATGTCTCCATTCCCCCCCGCAGAGTCTCTCTCTTTAGAGAGGGAGAGAGAAAGAGACATCAGCAGTTTCATCATCAATTTCACCGAGGGGAAGGAGGAGCAGGGGGAGCTGCAAGGTGCCCAGTGGGTGGGAGGCACCGGAGTCTGGGCATCGAGCCATCCTGGGAGTTCGGACTTTTAACCCTTCCTTGAGAAATGAAAGCTTGTGAATTTTCCTTTCCCCTCCTCGGTTTGAAAGAGAGGAAGAGGGACACCTTGGACCCTGGTATGTTAGAAGGAGAAATTCTAGATGGGAGGGGGACAAGGAGTGGCTTTTGGCTGGACTTTTCCGTGTTAGCCACAACCTGAACCAGTCTTCTCCTTCAAGAGGGACTGTGTTTTAGGAGGATGCCAGTGAGTCAAGAGACCTTCTTCAGCTGGGAAAAAGACAAAAGTGGAGTGAACAGAGAAAATGTTAGGGTGTTTGTGGTGGTGCCCTCTGTCCTTAAAGGAAGGAGAAGAGAAGAAGATCTCTGTTCTTGGACCCTTGGCCCCAGGGGAAAATGGGGGGAACTGTGGTCCCAAAAAATGAACAACTGAACTGTTGTTTTCTCCCCTCTTGGCAGGGCATCCTTGAAAGGAAAAATCCTAAAAGCAGTCTGTCCATCTATGCATTGGTGGTGAGAGCACTGTGCATGGAAAGGAGAGGGTCACCATGGCAAACTTTTTCTCTGGGCAGTGCCATGTGTGACATGGAAACACAGGATATTCCAGCTGTATTTCTTTGGGGGTCTGTGGCACAGGAGAGACTCCTGTTCCCTTGATGGACTGAATATCGATTGTCTGGAGGGTGGAAACCTGATTGGGGTCCAGATTGTGTCTCACTGTGGTTTGTTGGAGTTGGGTAGTGGGAGGAGGGATGCTTTGCAAGGTTTTCAGTTTGATCTTTTTTTTTCTTTGTCCTTTCTTTCTTTCTTTTGTAGTAGTAGCTTAATAAAGTTTTTTTCTGTTATTAAGCTTGGGCCTGCTTTGCTCTGTTCTTGATTCCATTTCACAGCATTCAATTGAAAGATTATATTTTCATGGGGGCACTGGCATTGTGCCAATGTCAAACCATGACACCTGTGTTCCCCATTCTGGATTTTTTATGAGTCATAGTAACATGATTTTTGAACAAGACTTTGCCAGTTCTCATTGGATTGGCACTCAGTTATCTCCTGAAAAACAGACTTTCAATAGAGGATGGACATTGCTTAGCAGTAGATCAATTCTGATTTCTTTCTGCTAGTGTTATTGCAAGATGTGTCATGACTTAACCACGAGGTAGGTTTTAACTTCAGCTACGCACAATCAGAGGGATAAAAATACTTTTCTTTTTTTTATTATTTTTGGGCCTTCTGTTGAGTAGACAAAACAGGTAAAGGTTGTAATAAAACCAAATGTTCCCAGATTTCAGTTGCATTTAAAGTTCCTTAAAGTCTGAAAACGGAAAAATAGTTCATACTGAGATCATCCAAAAGGTAAAAAGAAATGCTGAGATAAAAAATAAGGAAGAAGAAAAAGCCTACCTTCTCAAAACTTTTTTTCCCTATTGCCATTGATAAAGTGATTGTTTTATCCTACCTTGATCAACTCTGAGTAATCAGGGAGACATACAGAGAACTGTATTTCATTTACCATTGTCAGGGAGGAAAATATACAGTTTTTTGGTTTTTTTTTTCCAAATCAAAAGGAAGAAGATGCATTTCTGATATCAGAAAGCACCTTCAAGCCTTATTTTGCAGTTGATATAGTATTTAGTTGATATAGTATTTAGGACATATAACTTTTTTTGTCGAATGTGAGAAGCAATGATGTGAATAATCCCAAAAGATATCACAATGTGATGTATCAGAAAAATAAGTCCAAAATATATCCCCCAAAATCTTTGATATATCCCTTGCTTTGAAAAAAAATTAGACTGCAATCTATCTTTTCAGAGATTTTTATGTTTTGCATCAGTTATTATAAGCAAATTCTAAGGACTTATTTGCCTATTATCCAAGGCTTATTAGCTCCTCCTCTCACATTTCACAGTTTTTTTTTTCAACATCTGGCTTGTAATGCAGTAGTGACACTGACAGGATTCATATGTGTGTCTTTTGCCAGTGAGCACCACCTCGTTGACTGAAATGCCTAAACTTAGACACATAAGCCATTCAGATTGTTATGACTGAAGAAACTGAGCTTTTAGGTATCTTACCAATAAGGTTTGACTATGAAAACTGCTTCTTTGGATACAATATTTAAACACAATACAGAACAAATCAGTCTAAAATGATTTAAATTCCTCTAGTTTATGTGCTGATAGCTCACTGGTACAACTTATATAACAGCAGAAGGCTGTTATACATATGAGACATATGAGATTAAATATATATATATGAGATTAAATAGATAAAATATAATGATTATCAAAACTTCTGTACCTAAGTAGAACCACAGAAAAGAGAAAAAAATTATGAACAAAGGGAAATCTTGAAGGAGCTTTTTTTCTTCTTATTCTTGAAGGCATTTCTTTGAGTTTGCCAGCAGAAAAGGACCAGTATAGCATTAGCCAAGGTGTTAATTGTGGCATTGTGTGAATGGCAAGTATCATCTTATAAATGTCTATTGCATTTTTATAAACTTCTAAACAAATTAGTGTGCCCAAGAGGATTTTTAGGCATTTTAAACTGCAGGATAAAAAGCATTTAGGTTGTGTCTTGAATGGTTTTGTATGAGATAGCAAAAACCTCTTAATAGACAGCAGAGAAAAAAATATAGGAATTGTGTGATGACAATGATAGCATCGATCTGTCAGTGTGAGGAAATAGTAACGACTGCTGCAGACTCTGGATATAGGTATAAAAGCTATTTTTATCTTTTTTTTTTTTTTTCCCCAGAAATACAGAATTTGTCTGAAAGTTAATTTTTACTCTGTTTATTTTTCAAGCTGTAGGAAAATTTTGACTGGTATAAATTCTACCTCAGAGACTGAGGTTCCAGAGTAAGACCTGGAATCCAGCTTGATCAAATTGGGCTGTCTGAATAGTGACTATCGTGCTCACACTGTGATCAGTGAGGACAGGGGATATCTGATCTGTCTGATTAAGTCAGTCTTGACGTGGGAGAAATGAAACATCAGCAATTGTCCACTGACCTGTGCCATGTCCCAAAAAAGACAAAGAATGATTCCTTGTCTAGTTCCTAGTTATGGAACTAGAGATTGATTGGTTTTATCTCAGACCCTAGAAACTAATTTCTATGCACATGAAGGACAGGAAAGTGACTGAGAGCCACTACCACAGACTTACCAGGGTTAAATTGTGCTAGACAAGTATAGTAGAAATTATTAGGTCTGTTGTGCTAGCCAAGTATAGTAGAAATTATTAAGTTTGTTGACAGCAGGTAGACAAAGAAAGTAGCTCACCTTGACACCAGCAAGGCTTCTGGAAGTCTGGCACAGTATCCTTCTACTTGGAATGTCAAGATATGGAGTAATGAATTAGGAGGTAGGCTGGGGACTGGCAGGACTGCCGAGCCTAAAGGTGTAGGTTACTGATTGAGTTTAACTGGTTGTTGGGTGTGAGTAACATTCCTCAGGGGATGAGGATCAGGAGGATGCTCAGAAGGGGTTCAGCTGATTGGAAGAGAGGGCTGATAGCAAACTTAAGAGATTTCAGTATCAAAAGTTCTGTGTTGGTTGCAGAAATATGGCACAGTAGCCACATATCTCCTCATGCCTTGATGTGAATTTTGACAAGGTGGTCTTGTTAAGAGAGGTGAGGAGGAGGAAAGGACAGTTGTTTTTGTGTACTATAAAAACAAAATAATTTTTAAAAAGCAAAACAGAAGATCAACATCTGAGACTATTTTTTAAAGAAAAAGACAAGCTTATTTTTCTCTTGCATTTACTGATATTTGTAAGGCTGAAGAATATTGGCAGGTAGCTCTGAAATCCTTGACTCTCAGTTACTAAGCAAAAATATAATGCATTTCTAAATAATTTCTTGTCATCCACAAGCATAGGTCTAGAGGGTTTTGCAAATTTCATGTTATTTGCTACTCCAGTGGTTGATGTCAGGAGCATTTTAATATTACAGTCAAAACTTTGTGATTCTTAGCAGGATTGTTATCCATACGAGCAAAGAATAGTCCATTCATGAGCTTTGGCAATAAAGCCTAGAAAAGGATTGTTTTTAGGGTAAATTACTAGAAAGAGCATTTGTCTGTTATAACTCTAATTGTGCTATCAGTATGAAGCATATTTTACTTCAGAAAAATAAAACAGGAAGTCATTCTGGCCCATTGTAAGAAAGAATTACAAGACTTCATGGATGTGAAACACTGGTCTGTTAAATCTCCTCTTGTATTAACAATTACAGTCAGATCCTTGCCTCTATCATTGAGGTGGTAAAGTTATATAAATATTTTAACAGGCATTTCTGTCATGCCTGGAGAAATTGCTGATTGAAATGCTTAAAGTGAACTCGTAGGCAGTCAAACTGAATATAATACATAGTGGTCTGAATCACAAGAATAAGAAGCAATAAAAGTTTGGTAGAGCTTTTCTAAGAGGTGAAAATACAGCTTTAAACAGTTTTTCACTCTGACTTGCTGTAGAACTACTTGACAAAGAAATGTTTATTAGAATTTTATGTATAGAGATATAATGTGCAAGGGTTTGTAAGGCTCTAAGGGCCTTTCAGGAACTGTTGGAGCTTATGACATGATATAGCTAAAATCTGACATTGACTATCAACATCCGGGGCCTATGTACAAATCATGAATGGGACGGGACTGCTGAGGAACGTATCTCAAGCTGTTTATTTTTTAGCATCAGTCTCATTACATGGTTATGATAATGGGAAGATGCCAGCAGTTCACATCCCAGGCAGCAGACCAAGAACTTAATGTAACAACTTAATTTAAAAGCTTTTTGACCAATCACACAAAGCAAAAGCATAATGACACTAGTTTTATCCAACCACTATAAGCACACATACCTTTGGTTAAAACAATGCTCGCTTATTTAAAATACAATGCCTGCTTGTAAGCCTTAAGATACAATGCACAGAACACCATTATTAAACTTAACAATTCCTAATATATCACCAGATATACTTTTCTGCAACTTAGGGAGTTATTCTACCCAAGAATTAATAACACAGATCATAGTTTTATTTGCCCTTTCTTTCTACTTCTTGTATAATTTTGCTGCTGACAAATCTTATAGCTACTGCTTAGCTCTAATCACCATCCTGCTGTCTCTGAGGCCTGCCTTTTGCAATGTACTCAAAACCCTCTGATTTTTAGAACCCACAATTGAACAGCTTTAAATGAGTTTAGTTACACTATCATGTTAACATTAAACATCATACTGAGATTAAAGACATCAGGTAGTCATGTAGCAAATATGAAATTATTATAGGCTTGATTAAAGTCAAACATTTGAAAAAGACATAAGTTTTGTTTTGTGGGTGCAATATCTAATAATGCTACATTTAGTATTGGACAAGAGCAGCAGTGTTATTAAGATGCTATGCAGGAGGTTTGTGACAGAAACAGATTCTGAGTGTCAATACTTCAAACATTCTTCAGTGGGTACCTGTGGAATCCAGAGCTTCCCTCTGGATGCCCTGGAAGGCCTGGGACCCTGGCAGGGGGTCAGGAACCCCCCTGTACAGAGCCTCCAGAGACACTGTCTCTGATCTCTGTCCATGGAAAAGAGTTTTCAATCTTACAGGATGAATTACAAGATCTGAGTGCTTATATAAGTAATCAATAAGTGTGGCACAGGTGGCAAAGTAAAATTTTAGGATTCTAGATTAGGGATTCAAAGGGGGCAAGATGGAGGAAATTGGGTGTGTCTTGTCCTTCTTCTTCATGCCCTCCATGTTTCACTGTAGTGTTGGCATTTTTCTATTGGTTTAGGCTGGGGACACACTGTTCAACGTAGGTGACAGATATTGGCACATTATTGTAAATACAGCACACGTAGTTTCTGGTATATAATGTTTGTAACATCCCACTGAGGGGCAGAGCCCCGCACGCTGCCCTGCAGGACAGACCTGTGGCAGGGCAGCAGAACATGTTAGAGATAAGCAAGAATAAACAACCTTGAAACCAGCACAGACGATTTTTAACTTCTTTGGCAGTGGGGCTGAAAGACAGAGACTTTCTACAATCTCGGAACCATCAATACCTCAGATTCCAACAGGTACCATAAATGCTGTTCAGTTGTACTGATAGAAAAAGTTCATAGGTTGCTTAACCTCAGCTGGACATTTCTGATTATAGACACTCACAAGTACTGTTAAAGTGCAAAACACATCCTTTTTAAGGCAATTTGGTTTTGTTTCTATACTTAAATTATACAACATTATTTTATCATAGTTCTCCTTCAAGAGATGATATAAAATGGAAGATATAAATTGTTAAAAAGACAAAATCTTCCAGGCACAGTAGAATCTTATACAGAGAAAATGAGCTTTCTCAAAAATGTCCAATGTAAATTAAATTAGGAAAAAGTTATGGAACAACAATCCTGTAAGATGGCTAATCAACTTCCACATTATCATTGAAGCCCTATTTTACCTTTGAAAATAAAGGACAAACAGGAAAAACAGAGGAAAAAAAAGGAAAAATAAGAAAAATAGGAAAATTCTTCAATATGTTGACTAACAAATTGGGAAGCCAGAATAAAAAATTGATTTCTGCTGTATTTTAATAAATCCCACCTCCACATACCTTTTCTTCTTTTTTTTTTTTTTTTAATGTATTTGTCACCTTAGAACTCTTCAATTTTTAAACTATTTTCTTTAAATATTTAAGTCTATTTGGATGGAAGATATATTTCCTCTCTAAAAAAAATAGTGTAAAATACAATTTTTACTTACAAAAATCTCATTAACACCAGCAAAAATCCCAAGTCTAGAACATAAAAAAAACAAACTACCAACCAACAAAAACCAAAAAATAAAAACAAACAAAAAACCACAAAAAAAACCACCCAAACAAATATAAATTGAAGGAAAGTAAATCCTCAATTTGGACCATGTCTTTTTGAACCCATGCTGTAAATTGTAATAGGTGTGATTGTTTGCTAAGAATGAGATTTTTTGAGGTATGATAATTTCAAAATTATTGCATTTCACAAGCAAAAATATTAAAAATACCTCAGACAGATCATGATTGTGTTAACTAGATAAATGAAACTTCCTTAATATATAGAGAGCATTCTCAGAATTAAATATACAGAAGGGAAGAATCTATAGAAAACATAGCTGAGTATCATTAGGCAACAATAATTGCTGGAATAAAACACAAGCTCAATTTCATCTTGCACCTTGGGAAAGCTAGTTCTTTAGTACTTTCACACTTTTTTGAGAAAACTCTGCAAAATAGTTGTGTTCATGCACATAGTTTAGAATGGCAAGTAAAAGTGCTGGGGTACTTTGGTAGAAATAAACATAAAAAAATAGTCAAATAAAATTTGGGGAATTGAAATGCTACCAAGTTTATATAACAATGAAATAATGTGGAAACACCTCAAGGCTCCAGATTTATTTGCCAGAGGAAAACTGATGAAACCCCTGGAAAATATCAAATTCAAATTCAATTCTAAGCCAGCAGCATTGTAAAAACTTAAGATAAAACTGGTAAAGAACAGTTTGAAAGTTTCAGTTGTACTCAAGGATTTTAAAACATAATATGATTTTTTATGTGGTTAATTATTAAGTGTTGTTCACAAGTGATCTGACTGAAGTGATATATGGAAGATATAAGTTAAATAGTTCAAGAGAAGATTTTTTTTAAAAGTTGTATGAGAATTATTTTTTAAAATTTAACTGCAATTTGTTCTTATCAATATACAATAAGGACCCTATTTATCTACTTAATATATTAAAAATAAATAGTAAAACATTAATCCAATATCGTATTTAGGAATTTTTTTTACAAAAATATAGAATAAATCATGAATAAATAATAGAATAAATTAGAAGTTTGTAATTGTAGTTTAGGAATGGTAGACTGAATTTACCACTGCAGGAAAGAAGAGATTAATATGTGTTCACTAAAAAGTAGAGGGAGTAGCTTTCTTATGGTAAAGAAATTTAGACATTTCCTGATTTGTTATGAACCACTGAACAGCAGATTAATCTGCGTCTGTCTCTTAGGAAGACTGATGGCATTCTGCTGCTCATTAACGCCAAGTACTTTTTCATCCAGAGGCTTGTTATTGTGATGGCTCTACAACTTTCCAAGGTTACGGTATTTACGGTATTTACTGTATTTATGATAAATAATAATTTGCCAATTTTCTGCTTCTGTTGCTTGAAGTAACAGTCTTTCTACCCTAAATTACAAGTTAATGGCCTTCATTATTTACTGGGGATACTTCCAACTCATAGAAGTAGAATGGGAGCAGGGGACACATCCAAAGGTAACTTAACATGATAATTTGGTAAAAGCAGGCTCGCATACAGACAGCAAATACAAATGTGAAAAATATGCTTATCAGAGAAATAAGTTCAAAATTATTGGAAAAGTTAAACAGAAAACTGAAAACATAAAATACCTCACAGAAATCAAGCCTTGATTCTTCTAATTTCTGTGTTCACCATGCTGTAACAATTTGGTCTCTATTTCTGTCGTTGGCCACCTACAGAGTGTATTGCAGCTAAATCTGGTTTTGGCAATTACGTGATCATGAGCCAACTGAAGCTGGAAAGAAATTATTCATTATTGTCGTCTCTCTTCCAAGGTAGAAAAATTATATAGAAGCCTAAAACAGATGAAGAGGTTATTGTGTGTCTCAAATAGCAATAGCTAGATGGATGTTGAGCTAACTACGGATGGTTGGTAACAACATGCTGTGAGAAAGGACAGGACGTGGCTGCAGAAGGAGCCACGCAGAAGGATGACATAATTTCTTTGATATAAACATCCTTGTTCTGGTTCCTGGAGATAAGCACAACACAGTACAGTGCTGGTGCAGGAACAAGATCAGGAAGAAGGCGTGGGCTATAGGGATCAAGTTCTCCAAAGACCCCCAGACCACACTGACCCATTTCCAGTAAGGTCTATAGCAATGGACTGTGGAAGAGAAATGATTTCCCTAGAAATCAAGAAAATTATCTTCAGGACAGGGAAACTTTTCTGTTGAAGGTATCCCACCAAGACCTGGTGCATGTGCCCAAAGACTCTGGGTAACCCATCAGCTGGACTGATGTGGGAGGCCAGGAGTGGTGACCTGTTCCTGTCTTTTCTTTCTCTCTCCCCTTCTTTAATCCATTCCCCTCTCTGTCCCCTTTCACCCTATCCCTTTATCCAAACCCATTGCTGTGCACTCATTCTGGAGGTCAGGGACTACCATACCAATTTCCATGCTGTGTGGAATTTACTCATAAAATATTTTTGAGGGTGTTTTTTTTGATATTTAAAGATTTTTAAGATTTTACCAATTCTTTGACTTTTGTCATTCCTTTCAGACATAAGCATTGATGAGTCTTGCCTCCTCCTTTCACCTTAAAGATGGGATGTCACAGATTATAAGGTCGTCTGAACAAAATGTCTGGATGGGAATATTGATCAAAGTTTATAGTTGTCCTTCTCTGTTTCTTGAGGTCAACCTTGATCCATGGAAGGTCAAGGGCACTGCTCATTAGAAGCCAGCAATTTTCATGTGTTGTTAAAATACAGCTTTCTGATCTGTAACTACCTTGTTCTCCCCAGGATTTATCTATCTATCTATCTATCTATCTATCTATCTATCTATCTATCTATCCATCTATCCATCTATCTATTTATCTCTCTATCTATTTTCAGCAATGCTATGTCAGAACCCCTCACACACATTCTCTGCTGGTCATGTAAAATACTGAAAATCATTTCAACATCCAAGTTATGTATTTTCATTTTTAACCAGAGGATGATAACTTTATTTTTGGGTACAAGTAGTGCTAATGGCTTTAGTGTATCTTGTTACAAGTGGATTTTGAATCCAGGACAAATTGTCTTATAGCCAGGGCTCTTATTTGCAAAAAAATTAAATCCAGAGATTTCTTTGTCTATCCAGTTTTACATAGCATATGATTAAAAAACCTCTTTCAGGGTGTTTCCAAGTACTAATTTCATATAGGACATGAAGAAATTAAGTTGTATAAATGTGCCACTTGTCAAAAAGACATATTTTTATATAATTCTTAAGAACACAATGAAAATACTAGCTGTGAAACAGAATTTTTCTTTTAAAAAGGGGGAGGAGTTTGATTATCAAAGTTCAGTAAGTACAGCATTATTTTCTACTTGTAAAACATTGCATAGAAATGCGTGATATTTCCACCTATGTTATTATAGTTGGTAGTTAAGTTTTGTATTAGTGATCCACTACAATAAAATACAACTCCTTTCTCCCTCAATTTAAACTAGTAGTGAAATTCAGGTTTTGATGCTCAGCTTACTTTGAACTGACAATTTACATTCTCCTTTTTTTTTAATTTTTAAAATCTCAGCTAAACTTCAAAAAGAAAAAAAGTCTGAAATTAATATTTACTTAATAGATTTTAATTATTTATAGTGGCCTGAGGGAATATAAATGAACACAAGATAAGTGAAAGTTGGCTAAAGCCACTGGTTAAGCACTTACTCCTTCCATAGTCTTTTAGTGTTTAATTTTTTTTTTTTTTTTGTATTTTTGCATACTTTTTAAAGAAACTGAAAAGAACTCATGACCTGTGATTTATCCCCTCTCTTTTGCTTAGAATATCTTTATAAAGAAATTGTGTTTGTCAATATTATCAGACATGCACTTCAGCATTTTGTTAAGATTTTCCTTCCATATTCAGCGGACATCAAAAGCAATACATACTTTAGCTTTGTCAAATAGGTATTTTAAAATAAAGCTAACTGATAATCTCCATAACAAGAAGCTAAACAAACAAAACAATTAAATCCCCAACAGCAGATGCACTGAGAAGGGGATGAAGTCATATAAGGTTAATTTATCATTAAGATGTTAGCTAAGGCTGAATGCCAGAATTTGGAACACAAGCTGCTTATAGTAGGATAAAAATGTTTGTGACTGTGTCATTTATCATGGAAAAAAATACTAGTTTTAGATAGTCTGAAGGTGTTTGCAGTTCTAAACAGAATTCAACTATTCTTACATGAGTACTGTTTTATAAATTGTACTGTTCCTGTGGTTTGTAGATTTGGCTACCAAACTAAAAACCCCAAGTTATTCATACAGACCTATTTTTTGACACTGCTGAGGGGTAGGTGTTATAAGCTAAGGAATCACTGTAAGTGTGGGTAATACTTTCCAAGTTTATTTTTGTGTTAATAACAGTTTTTTACTTAGAATAAATTTGTTTGTGAATGAACACAGCTTTCCCTCAGTGTCACATCTTTCTCTGTTGTAATATTTGGGATGAGTGCACTATGTTTGTTTTTTTTTGCAACATCCATTGTTGCTAGATTTCATTTGCTTCTTTATTGATGTATCTGATTATTCTCCTCATGGTTTGTATCATTAGTGACCTCTCTGTGAAGAATATAGTGGGCAATAGGATTCCTTTGACGGAATATCAGATATAAGATCAGATATACCAACTATTCTTCATTAAAAATCTCACAGGTTTCAGAGATTTAACAAACTGAACTTGGGTGAAATTTGTGTTGTTTTCATCATACTTTTGCTTACATAGAGAAACAGAGGAAAAAATTTTAAAAAATAAAAAGGAAATGATTGATTATTCAAACTCTAAAAATTCTTATACAGTTTAAATGAAATACAATGTTTCCTGGTCTTTTTTAATTTTGTCTAGAACAAAAGAAAAACATGTGGGGTTTCCTAAGTGCAGTTTACAGATTATCCTGGACTGAGGATCATCAAATACAGGTACTTTGTCTGTGCAAAGATTATCTTGCCTTAGCTCGTCTTTTTAGGGCAAAGTGGTTGTTGATATTTTAAAGAAAATCTATAGCAAGCTGAAGTCCATGAGGGAATCGCAGCTTTAAATTTAAGCATCTGGATAGCAGGAAAAAAAAAATCTATTTGATTTAACAAAGGACAGAAAAATATGCTAATACTAAGTCATAAGGCTTGACATGGCATGCTGAAATCCTACAGCAGTTTATAATCCCAGTGTGCTGCAAAAAATCAATGACTTAGTCCTAAGTGTTCAAGTTAGTGTGTATGGGTATTAGTCACATGAATCCTAGCAGTCAATAAAATTTCCATATATCTCCAAATCCTGCTTTGAGAATGCAGTTCTTATCCAGAAGTCTGAAGCTGATGGGAGAAAAAAAATTCCTCTTGATTTCACAAGGTAGTGAGTAGGCTATTTGTGAAGAGCATACCTTTTGAAGGCAGCACCCCTGAAAAATCAATTTTAGGGCAGCCACACAGGCATTTTACCAAGGAAAGAAGGATTAGAGATTTTAAAAGTAAAAAGATGGGTGCTTCCTCTTTACAAATAAGGCAAAGTTTTGTAGATTAAAATGTGTTTACTCAGCCAGTGCAAAAGTTGTAATGACTATTTACCAGTAACAAGTACAGTTCATAAGGCAACTTAATCACAATATAAAAATTGATGTATTTTAAAAAACTTCTTTTCTTTATTAGCTATCAAGAAAGAGAGCTAATGGTTTCCATTTATGGCAATGCAAAATTCCCTTGTGAAAGGAAATCTCTCTTTTGGCAAATTGAATTTTGCCAGTATGGTTTAGTTTTTTGGTTTTGGGGTTTTTTTTTCTGCTGTTATTCTAAAAAAAAAAAAAAAAAACACCCACAGTATTTCAATTTTTATTTTTTTTTCTGTAATTTGAGTTTCCTGTTTAAAAAAAAAAAACACAAAACAAAACAAAACTCAACTCATGATAACCCCAAAAAACACAAATTAACACCCTCCCCCAAAAAAATTTACATGAAAATACCTTGTTCTTACAGGAGTTTAATGGGTTTTGATTCCATTTACAGAATGGCAGATTTTTCATAGCTCATTGGATTATCCCTTAGGAGAGTTAATAGGAAGGTAGTGTGTAAGAAGGATGTCTCTGTAAACATTGTTCAGGGAAGCTGACAAGACAAAAGATTTGCCATGCTTCTGCACTTATCCTACATATATCATGATTGCCACCAACCCCAGTTCTGTAGATTTGCAATTCCTAAATCAGTGTTCAAAAATCAAAATCAGCTGCCAATCACTAAACACCTGAACACGTAATTTAGTGAACCTGGCTGATTTATTTTTCATTGATCAATTATTGTGCTACTAAACATCACCAGGACTGCTCAATAAATTGAATGCAACATCATCAATATATGGGTTACAGTTTTCTCCACCAACATTTGTAACCCTTGTAGATTTATTCCTCCTAACTGCAACAGGTACAGATTCCACTAAAATAGCAAGAAGCAATTTGAAAGTTAGGGACACTCTCAGTGAGTGCCTATTGTTAAAGTGAATAAATTCTCAAATAAGATTAAGTATTCAGCACTAGAGGTGTATTAGGATCCATTTGGAAAAGTTGTGTTTAAGGTCACAGGGAAAACAAAAAACATACTGGGAATCTCAAGGCATAAGGAGATGTTTCTTTTGCTGTGTAAATATTAAAAGGAGTTAATCTCCTGATCCCCTTTTATAACCTAAAATTAGGAAAGAGGAATCATGCCTTCTTCCTAAGGCTGTGTTTCAGAGCACTGCTATCCATGTGGTAACCATCTCTAAATTCTGTTTTGGAAAACAGTACAAAAGTGTAAGTAAATGCATGTTCTCTGTTACTTCTCACCTTTGCTTTGCCTGCTTTGTCTCTTCTGAAAGGAAAGGCCATGAAGCTCTCTCACCTCTAAATGAAATTAAGCCTCTAAATCTGTGCAGTTATTGTTTATAGTGGAAGCTGCTGTACAGAAAATAAGTGTGTTTGTCAGGCACTGAAAGATGCTGCCATGATGGTTTACAAGCACAAACTCAAGATTCTTCTGGGGTTTTAGTTTGTATTAATTAGGAATTCAGATTTACAGGAGAAAGTAAAGATCCATTTCCACTAGCATTTAGTACCAGTCATGTCTCTTGGGCAATAACAGTTGTTACTTGCTTTATGTGCATATTGTTGTGCTTTGCTATGGGACATTTTTCTTCATTTGTACACTTTGAAGCTAATTCTCTCTACAATTCCCATGGCAATCCATCAGCTTTCCACCTGTACATGGAGCAGTATTTTCTTTTTATCTTTTAAGCAGCTGGATTCTTAATGCATCTCACATTTCTTCTAAATGCAATAACAATAGTGAGCAACTACTTAAAGGTCTTGTAAAGCATTTTGTGTCCCATTTCTGTTGTTTAAATTTTTGAAGTAGATAATCTAAGGATGCTAAGGTGTGGCATTGAACTAAGAGTTTTGCAGTGGTCATTCCCTATGTGCATTCTTTCCATTTGCAATTCTTTAAACACAAAGACATAGTAAAAAGAGATCTGTGCTTGGAAAGATCAGGGCAGGGCATGGAAGCATATTTATATACCTGCGTCCTAAAAATAATTTTATAGGCTTAGTTTAAAACACAATGGAATGAACATGCCCAGAGCAAGCATGAAAGGGCACAGTAAGAGCATGCAGATAGAACTGGGAAGACAAAGGCAAGAGTTATCCATCCTGCAAATATTTTTGCATTGTCTAGTTTAGATTGTGGTGGTTGTTTTTGTGAACACCCAGGCAAGAATCTGATGTTCTGAAATACCAATTCACTAATAGAGTAAATTTGGAGAAGAGTAGAAGATGGGAGAAGAGCCCATCATATTATTGATTCTGTTATTTGCTCAGAGCTGCAGTCAGAATTTATTGCCTAAGTATCTGCTGAAGTGCATGTTATTGTCTTGGCTGGTTGGTTTAGCTTGATGTTACTAAAATTGATACACAGGGAGAAGAAGTCACAGGAATGAATGCTGACCCAGGCATCAGTGGATACCAGCAATCTGGGATCTCATGATTTTTGATATTTTAAGCCTGACCTGAAAAACAAATTTTTGAAAAGCTTTCTGTGCCAAATCACAAACCACAAGATTAGTAATAGTAAGCTACTGAATATTCACTTTATATCTCATAAAATCATAGAATGAGTTGAGTTGGAAAGGACCTTAAAAATCATCTATTTCCAACCCTCTCCCATGCTGACTGACATCTTGCACTAGACAAGGTGGCTCAGAGCTCCATTCAACCTGGCCTAGAACATAATTTGTTAAGAAAGAATTTTATTTTCTTAAATAACTACAATGATTCAATAATCATAGAAGAACCTGTTTCCTTCATGGCTGTAAGAATGTTTTCTCTCTCAATTGGTTAAATGTAATCCGTTTATTTTGCTGGCATGCCAGTCACGGAACCATTTTTGTCACAACTGCGTGTTGCATTTTGTGCCTTCTATCATCATGTTATTCAATGTATGTTATCTACTCAAGGAAATGATGATAAACACGGTGTCCAACTTATCCCATCTGCATCACTCATATCCATGTTACTAGTGATTATAAAAATATAAACTTCCTGACAAATGTATGTTATCTCAGGAAAATAAGGGATGAGAAACTGAAGATGAGTACACAGAGGATTTAAGAAGTTCAGCATCTTTATGCTTATCTGAATTGTTTATAGTGAGTGTAAATGTGTTTTTTGATGCAATGGAGGTAGAAAGGCATGAATCTGTAGCTAGAGCTATGTAGGCCCAGTAGAATACTGTATCTGGAATGGTGATTATTTATACAGAAATTCAGAGATATTCCATGTCCATGCAGTATGATTACCGGGAGAAGTTTTTGGAGGTTTGCTGAAATGAGAATGAATTTACATGCTGACATGATTAGATGGCAGATGGCTGAAGTATTATCCCATTTTGGTAGACATTCTCTTTCTCATTCTGCCAGTTCATGGTAAGATTCTGTAACTTCTAATACTACTGATGTGAATTCTTTAGAAACCATTTGCTGGAACCCAAGACTCATCCCAACAAACAAGATGAAAATGTGTTCTCAAGAATACTGTCCTAATAGTGATATTTGTCTGCACAGTGGTGAAGTCACAATAAGACAAATGGAATCTGTCTTGGCAGCCAATAATCAGTATATTAATATGTTCCACTGCAAGATATGAATTACACATGTTCCTCAATTCTTTAAAGAGACCTATGGGGCTGGAATAGTACTCCTGGCTCTTCTCCTGCATTTTTGGGTGGTATAGAGTGCTGGCACAATAGGTGGAAGAGCCTCTCTTTTCTGTGAAATGAATTGAGAGTGAAGTGTTTCTTCTATGGTACAGGAAATGTGATTTCAGGAAGGTTTGAAATCATAGTGGAAAAAAAGTTCTTTATATAAAATGAGTTATAGCTATAATTATATTTTTCATACTTTCTTGTGTGTTACAGGCTGATTTTAAGCACACTGATTAACTGAGAAACTGAAGAGAAATCCTTGGTGAAGCAAAAATATGGAGTTTCAGATTACCTTGTTGTCCATGCCACATCATTTAGGGGCATGATAAGTACTGTGGAAAACATCTGAATAGGCCATGGCAGAAATTACTTTCCATTTACCCTGGAAAAGGTAATATTGGGTAGCAACTTTCAGACATATCTGCAACTATGAAATTTAGACAATCTGGCTTTTTAGCTATGAGGAATCTAAATCTACCCTCTCTCTGTCCTGCTCTATGTGTTTTTCTGTCTTTCTGTCCTTTGTATTTTTCTTCAATTCTTCTTTGATTTTTTTATCTTTTACTTTCTTCTGCCTCCATCTTTTCCTTAATAAACCTAATCATTATATCAGGTAAAGTTGGAATTGTGAGATTTCTTCTGCCACTTCTGAGATATTTGGAGAATCTGTTGCCACTCACATATCACTGCTACTGTTGTCTTGATTAATAGTCATAAACATTGTATGCCCAACCAGAGTGGTAGTGAAACATTATAGGAGTGTTGCTACAGGGCTTTCTTCTAGGCCCTGGAGGAATGTTATTTAAAATCAGGGCTTATAATATATAATGTTAGGCCCATATGCTCTGGCCGCTCCTTGGGTTCTGCTCAGCACTTGTGCATAGCCTCCAGTGTCAGATGTAAAATGAAACTCCTGTTTGAAATCTACACCTGTCATATTCTCATATTATTGGGTCCCTGAACACTTCAGGTAATTCCAGAGACACCTGTTGGCTGGAAATTCTTAAAAACTGCTCAGACTTTGAAAGGACTACATGGGCATATGATTTATGGACTTGTCTGATTCTTGTCTTTATTAGAAGTTTTTAATTACATGAGGTAAACATGATATAAATTTGGAACTAAGTGTGGAAACTGTGAAGTAGTTTCAGAAGAAGGATATGACTGTAAGTGTTTATAATTTCCTCCTGTATTAGCCAGTGGCTTGCATGGTTTTTTCTGGTCTTATTTCAAAACAAGATTAAAGGTTAAAAGTAGCTTTATGCTATCTTAAGAGCTCTCTAGATTTCTCTGAGGTTTTCTGCCTGTTTTTCTGAAGTAGATTTCTGCACTCTGTGGATTTTACTAAAATACAATACTCCTTAAGGACTTCTGACACAAGGTCAGGCAGCCATGAATCAAAGCAAGAGTCAAGAAAAACCTACACTGTTTTTACTCAAAAAAAAAAAAATAGCCATTGCTAGTAAACTCACAACCAGTTTCTTGGTAAAATTTTATTGGTAAAAGATATTCTGATGGGTATTTTGTGGGTTTTTTTGTTTGTTTTTTGTTTTGTTTTGTTTTGTTTTGTTTTAATTTGGACAGCTTTAGATGAGCTATCCAGGCATAAAAGCTGAATTACAGGCTTAGTCTGAAAACACATGGCAAATGCTGATACTCAAATAGGCCATGTGGCATTTTTGTGAAGTAGAAAGGATCTTTCCTTTTGTGCTCAACAAGGAACATAGGAATCCAGGTGCTAAAATCTTAATGGGAAGAAAAAAGTACACTTTAAAAAAAATTTTGTGTTTGATGTCATTGGTCACCTTGAAGTTCTGTGTCCCTCTTCTTTCAGGAAGAATTCTTTTAATACTCCATGTTTAAAGCCAATATAATAGAAACTATTTTTTGCAATTTCTATATTTTTACTTTTTTTTGTGGAATATTAAAGCCTTCTTTTTTTGGACATGAAACTATACCTTTATCAACATGTTTTAAAGCCCTGGTGAAACTCTTGTGCCCTGAGACTCACATTCTTACACAGAGACTCAGTTATATCTTAACACTTTTTCCTGTTTTGTTCCTGTTTTGAGTCTGCTAATTCTTTGAAATGTATGAAGTCAGATAATGAAAAAGTTGCTGTGAGAAAAATAAACAAAAACAAACCTGAGCTACCAATTATTTCTTACCTTCAAAAAATTCACTGCACTTTCCTGACCTTCCCTACTCCTTGTTTTTCAGCAGCCAGAAGTGACACTAGGCAATAGCATTGCTAATGGGCATGTATTCCAAAAGAATGTATCTTCACAATGAATCACGACAAACATCTTTGCTAAATATCTCACTGAAGCCAGTCAGGAAATTTTATTAAAAAACATGTTCCTAGTCCAAACTAACATTTTAGTCTGTATTCACCTTTAAAGTCTTTAGAATGAAAATTGATTATTTGTTAGGATTAGTTGTAAGAAACCTACAGTGGTCATCCAGTCCAACTACCTGAACAATTCAGCGCTGACAAAAAGTGAAAGTGTGTAGTTAAGGACAGAGTCCAAACATTGACAGGTTTGGCACATTGACCACTTCTGTGGGCAGGCTACTCCAGTGTTCGACCACCAGCTTGGTGAAGAAATGCCTCCTGATGTCCAATCTAAATCTTCCTGGTCCAACTTTAATTTCTTCCCATATGCCATATCACAAGAAGAAGAGCCCAACATCTCCCTCTCTGCTTCCCCTCCTCAGGATGCTGCAAGGAGCAATGAGATCACTCCTCACCCCCTTTTATTCCAATCTAGACAAACTCAGAGTCCTAAGCCACTGACTACAGATATTTGTTCCAGCCCTTTCATCAGCTCTGCTACCCTTCTCCTCATTCCAGCCAAAGTGGCAAAAGGCAAAATAAATTCAGAGAAACTAAGAGCAGTGTGCTGTTTATTAATTGTGCCATTCAAACCCAACCTTTGTAAGTACAGGATAACTTTAGTTGAGTAAAAATAAAAAAAATTCAGAGAAATTATCATTCTCAAAAATATGATGGCTTTTCAGAAAATCTCTGTCTAGATAAGCAAACTCCTTGAGGAACCACTCTCATCTTTTTGCATGCTAGGGATATGTGCATGAACACAGAGGCACAGACAGACACACCCCTCACATAATAATGCTGTTGAAGAGGACAGTGGGCTAACATCAATGTAAGTGTCTCCTGTGATTATGATTTTAAGGAAGCAGTGTGATGCCAGTGATTTTCTGGAGCCAATTAAATCATCAGGCTTCTGTTACCTTTTACTATTCATCAATTTGAGCGTGATTAGGTAGATGGGAGAAGCCCATGTGGTTTAAAGAACTGCGCAATTCAGACTCCGTTTCATTTTTCCTGGTTTATGATTATTCTTATTTCACATAAACCAAATACAAAGTCCAGGGAAGGAAAAAAAAAAAGAATGTCTGTACTTTTATAACTGCAATCTATGTGACTGACTAATCCTGCCAAAGATTTGGGGAAGCAATAAGAAACAGGCAAATTATCATGTATTCTTCTGCTGCATGTTTCTGTGACTTATGTGCAAACAAATAACAGGGTAGTAGATGAAATAAAGGTACAATTTGAGTTGTGAGCTGGATAAGATTCTGTTCATGAAACAGTAAAAAGATTTCTCACAGAAATTTTATAATTTTTATATATGTTACCCACATAAATTACACACACAAAAAAGAAAATATATGTAGCTGCAGGATTATAAATGAATGACAAAACATGCCAAGTCATAAGGTGCTACTGATATTGCCAGAGGAACAGGAAAGTAAATAAAAGACCACCTTAAAAAAATGCAGTAAAAAGATATCTATTTGCCATTATTGTATTTGGTACAACAGGATATGTGCATTGACAAACAAATTGTGATTAATTGGACAGTCTTTGACAGCATCTGTCTTAACTGTTTGCCTTTAATTTGAGGTTTCCAAAATTCAAAACTCTAAAAAATCAGATCTCCTTAAGTTCCAGTGGGCTGTCAATTAAATTTGACTGATTATGCTCACCATTATTCTATAAAAATAATCCACAATTAATTGCTGCGCTGTGCAAATTGCAGCAGGACAAGAATAGTTTACAGGCTTAGGGAAATGTATGATAATGTGCACCCATGCTCTCCAGACACCTGAATCTCAATTTTAATATTCCCAATGTCCTTCCAATGTCAGACTTAGTGATTTTTATGGGACTCATTATAGAGCATTTCTGCTGCAATTGGAAGATTCTTTAGCATGGCTCATGGCCCATACCTGCCAGATGAATTTCTATTGCATATACATGAGGGGAGAAAAAAATTCAGGCTGGCAAAGTCAGTATTCCAGATTTGCTTTGGGAATGTTTTCTCCAGGATTCTGAGGGCTCAGGGCAAGAACTTGCTCTGAAGGCCTTCCTCAACTCTGCATGCAAACCTAGCCATTAAAACTTCTTTTTTTAGAATAAAGTAGTGTAACACCTGTTTGAATAGGATTTACAGGAAGATTTAAATGAGATGATACTATCATTTTTTTAAGAGAAATTAATGCTGACATTGAACACAAATAATAAAAAATAATAATAAAAAATGCTGGGGAACATTCAGCACTCAAGCAGCAGTGACATTCTGCAGAAGTAAGTGTTAGAGGAAGTTCCACTGGAGATTCTAAGAAATGGGTCATAGAAGTCACATTTTTTCACTAAAAATTTGGAAGAGTAAATATATTTTAAAAATCAAGGCCAAATTTGTAGTGATACTTTTTTTAGCTGCTTCTTCATTACTGTGCATTGAAACTAGTACGATATTAAAAAAAATAATCAAATATACTTTGACTCATTATTGTTTGATAACACAGCCATTGTCAGGGACTTATTCTACATGACCACATAAATGTTACTAATAGCCAAATTAAAATAAATATTTAAAGATAATATAAAAATTGCTAAGTTAGGTCACTTGTTACATAGCAATAGCCATAATCATAACTGTAAAGAAATAATCTTTCTTACTTATCTGTAACCATATTTACAGTCTCTCAAATCCACCTTTATAGTCAATGAATCTTTATCACAGTCTTTTGCTTTCCTTTTCTTTTCAGTTTTTGCTAACTTGCAGCATTTTTCCAAGTCAATATTTCACAAAGAAATATCATTTAATACATGGAAGAATTTAACTGTATTTAGTGAGATGCATGATAAATCTAGACACCATTTACTTCAGGCAAACTTGGAACTAAGCTACATGCTGAAAGAACAGAACATCTTTTCCTTTATGTAAAAAAATAAGACATAGCTATGGTCTTCATCTCAAAAGAGGACGCTGATTTAATAAAGAATGTGAGCATTCTCTTCAGGATAGAGGGTAATCTCTTTTCAGGATAATCAAATGGAGTGTTGTGGCATTAGAGAAGTTGTCTTTTCCACTTCTCTGTTAAAAAAAGACAAAAAAAAAGGAAAGAGAACTACACTTCTCATTTTAAATTTATATAATTGTGCAGATTTGCCTTTTAAAGACAATGTATCACATAATCTTTCTGAAGCATGAGGGGTTTAAATGCTGTGAAAAATACTGTGTGGCACCAGTTATGGCAAAGCCATGGCAAAGATGCCGAGAGAGATTTTTTGGCTACACCGCTCCAAGAACAAGCATTTAGATTAGCACAAGGGTTACTGTACAATTATTGAGGTGTAAATGGTTGTTTTGTGGTTTTTTTGCCAGGTTTTGGTAGTGGGTGTGTTACATGGGTGGCTTCTGTGAGAAGCTGCTGGAAGTTTCCCTTGTTCAACAGAGCCAGTGTCGGCAGGATCCAGGATGGACCCTCACTGGCCAAGGCTGAGCCTCTCAGTGACGGTGGTAATGCCTCTGGGATATCAGATATGAGAAAGAAAAATGAAAAAGTTATTGCATAAATTTAATTGCAGACAGAGAAGAGTGGAGTGAGACCACGTGAGAGGAGCAGCCCTGCAGACAGCCAGGGCAGTGCAGAAGGAGGGGCAGGAGCTGCTCCAGGCTCTGGAGCTCAGATTCCCCTGCAGCCCCTGGAGCAGCCCAAGGTGAGGCAGCTGTGCCCCTGCAGCCCAGGGAGGGCACGGGGGAGCAGAGATCCACCTGCAGCCCATGGAAGAGACCCACGCCAGAGCAAGGGGATACCCAAAAGAGTGCTCTGAAAAGTGGAAAGTGGGAGCAGAGTCCTGAGAGAAACCTGCAGACCCACGGACAGAGGAGCCCGAGTTGGAGCAGGTTTGCTGCCAGGACTTGTGACCCCATGGGGGACACTGCAGCAGGCTGCTCCTGAAGAACTGGCCTTGTGGAGAAAAGTCCCACATGGGAGCAGCTTATGGGCAACAGCTGCCCATGGGATGGACTCACGCTGGAGAAGTTAATGGAGAATTCCCTGACACTGGAGTAGGGGAAGGAAGGATGGAATCTGAACCTTCTCCCTGAGCAGCAGCAGGAACATGTCATGCACTGACCATAACCACCATTCCTTGTCTCATTGTGCTGCTGTGGGAGGGGGAGAGCCTGGGAAAGAGGGAGAGGTGGTGGGAAGATTTCTGTTAAGATTTAAGATTTATTTTGCTGCTCATTATCCTGCTCTGATTTTGTTAGTAGTACATTGAGTTCACATCCCCAGTTGAGTCCGTTTTGCTCATCACAGGAATGAACTTTTTATCTTTCCCTGTCCTATCTCACTCAACTCATGAATCTTTCTGGTACTTTCTTTTGTCTGTCCAATTGAGAAGTGAGAGAATGGCTTTGGCAAGTGCACAGTGGCATCCAGACAAGGCCAATAGGCTTAAATTCTCTACTAAAACCTGAAGCAGTATAATTAGAAGCTGTTGTTTGGGGAAAAAGAAGTATCCCAATGTGTTTTTGAGGAACTTTCAGAAAAAGTGAAGCCAAGTTGCAATGCAAAAAGAGAAGGGCCTTTCCAGTATGGTGGTAGGGAGGGACAGCTAATTATAATACTATTAGAAGGTGCAAGTTCTAAAGTCATTTAAGTTTGAATAAAAAACAGCTCTTTTCATTCACACTTGAGGATCTCAAAGATCTTTCCACAGGGAAAAAAAATGTTTGGACTCATATGAAATACACTCAAAATTCTAATTAAATTAAATCCACATGGAAGTAAAGGATACCACAGAGAATAGTTAAAGCAAGAATTAGAGTTTGATTTTCAAAATTAAATTGTTTATCCTTCTTGTCCCAAAGATTGGAGGACAAATATGGGAAACAGAAACACAACACAGAATCAATATTTGTAAAATAAGGATATTACAGGGACTGTCCTAAAATAGTGCTCAGCTAATAAAGGATTCCTGAAATCAACTTAAGGTTCTGGAAGAGCTGTGTCTTTCATCTGTTGTGTATCATGGGCTTGGCTGGTTGCCACTATTCAAGAATTCTTTACTGTTTATAGTAAATAGGAGAAACATAATTCATTTGATCTCTTTGTTAGCTCTGTCTAACATGGCATTTGTGTGCTCCTTCCTATTAAAAATCCATTTTTGTGTCAGCCTTTTGCTTTTGTTATATTGTCAAGTTCCTGCAGCAAACAGCAACAGCAAAAGTAAGGAGAATAAATTCTGCAGCCTACCCCCCTTCATGTGTTCATACTTTGCAAGCACATCAGTATCCAGAGACAGCAAAAAGTAACAAAAACTGCCTTATAGCCACATACACAATTATGTTGTTCTGCAAACTTGAGTCTAACACAGGTGTTCTGATCCTCAGGGCTCTTTGTAGCAGGACTCTGAAACCTGATCTTACAGAAGGAAAAAGTAACTTGGACTTGAGAGCTGAGCAGATGTGCCTACATATTCAAGTTTTTTTGTTTGTTTGTCATAAGAAAATAATAATATTTTAATAAGAAATGTGTTTTCACTACTTTTGTTTCTTACAGACAGCAAATTAAAGCAAAATAAGATCATTCTCACCTCCTGGAGCCCTGGAACATCCTACCCACTAGGAAAATAGTGAAACTTTTCATCAGTGGAATGGGGGTTTGGAAATAATGTTTCAGGGTAATATTTTAAATCCTAAAGTGTGCTGTTTAAGTTAAATTGTCCATATATATATTATGATTTTATATGTGTGTATATACATTTGACTCCAGATTTAATAATCATTAGAAGTGAAATATCTTAGCAAATGCTTGAGGACATAATAGAGTGAAATTTGGAAGGTGCCTGTTTTTTTTTAGCATTTTAATTGCAGCTGGCATCAAGATTAGTGTATAATATATATTTATTATGTACAGAGATATATAGCTCTAAATCCATAAACTCTGAGCTTTAAAGAATTTTGAAAATTAATTTACTTTTAGAACAATGAACACTGCATATGATATGAAAATTGCCATTAAAACATGGAGTACAGGATTAATCTAGCACAAAATATTTTCTTGTAGGTTCTTTGAGAGATTTGACTCCAGTAAGACATATTTCAATATATATATATTGAAATAAATAATATATTTATAATAATATAATATATAATATATAATATATAATATATAATATATAATATATAATATATAATATATAATATATAATATATAATATATAATATATAATATATAATATATAATATATTTCGACATATATATTTCAATATAACAAACCAGGATTCCAATTTTGCATCTTTTTTTTTTTTATGCTAAAGCTGAGCTTGTTATGGTCAAACAATTAGTGATACAATGAAGCCCACAGTAATAGATTTTTTTTCAATCATTTTTACTTAACAACATTATAAAATTACTGCACTGCTTTGCTTTTCATGCTATACAGAGGTTAGATTATCCCTTTTCCTAACATGTAGGCTTATTGATCTTACAGTATTTTGTAAGAATAGCATCTTTAAACTGATTAACAGGCTAACTAGTGGCAGACTGCCACTAGTGTCTGGTGTCTTTCCTAGAAGCAGATCTCAAATTGATAGCAGTGGGAGTGACAAGTGGGATATTTGTAATCTTTTACAACACAGCTCTGTTGGATCTTTCCAAATAAATACACTTGCATACTTTTCTAGTCTGTAATCCACTTAGCAGTGTTTAAATGAGAGTTTATTTCAGATTTGTAAAATATAGTGATATGGTTAATGAAAAGGTTTCCAAGTGTTTCCAGTTCTGTATTTACATATGAAACTGGTTACTTTAAACACATTGAATGCTGTCAAAATAAGTAGTTTGATCAGAAATCAAACACAGATATGCCCAGAATGGCAGCAGAAACTTCTGGTCAAGAAGTGATTGCACTACTGCTCTGACAACAGCAGAATATATATTTGTTTTTGTCTTGTTTATTGTAAAGCATTGTTCAGACCATTATGTAGATGAGTCCAAGCCTCTGTTACTCCAAAAGTTGCTAAATGTTCCTCTGTTCAACATGGTAAACAACATGTTCAATGGGAGATTCAGCTAGCCAATCCAATTTTCTTGAAAAAACATTTCACTAATGATTTTAAAGGAACTGCCTTTGTGTTTCTTACCATTGTTGAGCAAAATTATGCACTTAGTTCTGATAGTTTTTAATCACAATAGATTTAAGAACTAAAGTACTCCCTTCTGTTCAATCAACCAATAAACAACTTGATTTCTAGAAAAAAAATCATAATGGATAATAATCCATAGCATTAAAAAAGTTTAAGTCAGAGAAATTAAAATTTATTCTGTTTGGTCTTTCCCTGGTGAAGCTAGAGCTAATCTTACATTTACTCAGTATACACAGTGGAGTGGAAAGCATATGAATGACTGATCACAAATGAAATTCAAGAGTCTATCTACTCTTTTTCTTTTTTCTTTTTCCCTTTTTTTTTTTCCTGATACACTATTTTACATGGTTCAGAGTGAAAACGTGAAGCTCAAGAAGTGATTTTCAGGTAGAAGAACTTTGGGGATGCAAATATTATTATTTATAAATTTTTTAAGATAAAACTGAAATGCGAGAATGTTTTTGTGGGCTTTTTTTAGCAGTCCAAATTGAAATGGAAATAATTAACTTTTTTTTTTTTTCCCCTATAAACCAATATTACAAGGATGACTGAAAAGGAACAGCTTGGTAGAACATTAAAAGTCAGAAATTCTGACAATTCCAGTAGACTGTGATCTGTCCCTGAGGGCATTCAAATATAGATCAGAAAATAAAAGGAAAAGAATGTGTCTCTTATTGCTGATTGCTTGTGTTTATTGTAACTTGACATGCACTGGTAGTAGGTGTAAATCCATATTGTGTGAAGTCTTGAAGGACTAATGTGGACAGATTTGGGACCAACACTTCAAGACAAGCAGTGGATTGTCTTTGGGAACACAAGTGGCATTAAAGGTCAATAAACGAACTGTGGAGGAGAATTCATAGAGTATCTTTTCTAGGGAAAAATAGGAAACCTGAGAGCAAAAGAAGAAACAGGAACACAACAATTCTTCATACTTACAAAGCTTTTTTGATTTACTAGCCAGATATTTAAAAATGTGTTTGGTATGTTCACTATAATTGCCTTTTCATAATAGCAGCAGTAAATAGGATGAAAAGTGATAATCTTATTCTGTGATAAGGACATTTGGGTTTCAAAGATATTTCTAATGGAATAGCAAGGCAATTTATTTCAGAAACGGAGTAATTTCTCACTCTGGAAGACTTTAATGTATGGCTAAGTAAATATTGTTCAATTTACTTGCATGGATTTGTGGCATGGGGCAGGGATGAAAAAGATGACCTCATCAAAGCTCATCTAATGCTATTTATGTGGTATTTCTTCTTATAGTCATGCTTATAATTTTCCTTCCTAACCAAAGAAGCAGAAGTAGAAGGTGTGTCAATTTAAAATAAACCTACATTCATTCTCACAGGAAACATGTTCTTATGGAGCAAGGCTTTAAGATCTCTCAGATTCTCACATTCTGAATATCAGTCTTGCCTTTTAAAGTGTAGAAGCCTTATCTGTGGGTGTAATTAAAATTCAACAGAAATCCATAAATGGCCCAGAATCATTAGTATTTCTAGACAGTTAGGATCATAAATCATTTGTGAAATTTTATTGGAAACCCAGAGAAAAAAGCTTTTCCCTTTGAAATAGTCTAAGACATGACCTTCAATGTTTCTGTTCTGTATGGAGTTAATCACTTGTAGGGATTTTAAAGTTAATATTGTATGAGTGCTCTCAAGAATGTGATAAACTGCCCATATTTCTCAAACCTTTGTACAGCAGGCACAGTATTATTTGGGCTGTTTAAACTGGGATAACCAAAGGGGAGCTTCTTTTCTGTGACAAACTTTTCTTTGACAAGACCAGGAACAAATTCCTTTACTCTCAAGACTCTGAAGTGGTTTCACATTTTCTGCTAACAGTCAGTCTTGCATCTTTCCTCCTACCATTTGCTTTTTCTTCAAGACATGCTGATAAGGCTTATTTCAGCAGGAGCAGGGCTGAAATGTGCCTAACATGAGGGACAGCAACAAGAACTTCAGAACAAATGGCATTTATTTAGCAGCTGAGGACCCATCTTCAAGGTGTAAGGTTCTCAAGTGTCCAGTCAAGTACACTGTGTGTGACATAATGTATCATACCACAGATGAGAAATTTGCAGAATAGAAGAGGGATGGGGATTATTGAAGGAAGTCAGGGTGCCTGTGGCAGGTGAGAGATTGAACCACTGGATATTTCTAGTAGGAATCTGAATTCCAAAACCACAGAGATGCTTCTGTAGTCTATTGGAGGTCCCTTAGCAATGTGATTCAGAGGTGTTCAGCATATTTGAGTGCGGTAGGGGACTTGGGAAAAGCCCCCCCGAATATGCCTTGGGAGGAGGCTGTTGTATAAATTCCCGCCTCCAAGCTGCCCATCGAATCTACCACTCCCCTTATGTTATGTAACTGTCAGTTATGCCCATCTTTATGTCAATCATTTTTGTACTTGCCTTTAGTTCCAGAATGTTCCTAAGTTCTCTGTCTGTAATTGGCTCTTCCCCGGTTATCGCCCCCTTCCCTCATCCCCATTTGCTGTACCCCAATTATTCCATCCCAACTCCTCCTCCGAACCCCATTCCTACTGGACCCTTTGTACCCTGTCCCTCCTATTTGCCACCTGTTATAAGCCCTACCCCGCCCCTTATTCGGGGCTCTCGGAGCCTGCTCCATTGCCGAGCGGACGGGTCGCGGATCCTCCCTGACACCCAGCCCTCAGCGAATAAAGCAGCGCCTGAGAGACAACCTGCCGTGGTGTACGCATTCTTATTACCACCGTATCGGCGGAGCCTCCGTACCGAAGAGCCGCGCCTAGATACATTTGAGATTGAATATAGTAAACATGCTAATGTAAAATTTAAGTTAAGAATTTTTTAGGTCCCCTAGAAATTACTTTATTATGCTAGCTTTTCTCAGAATTGAACAAGTTAAGCTGGTGTGCCAAATGTTTTTTTTTTTTTTTTCCCTCAGGAGCAGGTTAAATCAGTTCTCCAGTTCTGTGCAATGATTTCTGCATTAGCACTTTTTCTTGTCATAGCAGCATTTCAACAATTCAGCAGGTTGGCCTTATATGCCTTTTTATGAGGGATATTTTTTTACATTTTCTCCCTCTGCTATATCTAATGTGTAAACGTGAGGGACAAAAGATTGGTTAGTGTTTCCATTATGGCATGGATCTCCTTGGGCTCATGTATATTCACTATTATTAGACAGTTCATATGCCTTTAACCCATCACTTAATGGAGCACAAATCAGTCAAGATTTGCATTTTGATTGCTATTCAAGTTTCCAAACTCATGAACTCCCTGTCTAAAGACAGGAATATTTATCCAGGTTGATTGATAAAATCTCCTTAACATAAAGTGCTCTAGGAAACAATTTCAGAACACTTACAAGTTGTATTAACATATCATTATTTTATTCAACAGCCCCACATCAAGAGGGGATGTAGGATGAATGACAAATGTTTCCTAATGGCATTTTATCTAGACAAAACCTCATCTCTTTTAAGATATCTTTATGTTTTTTTTCTTAAGATCCAAGTGTCCTTAATAACTTTTCAGCCTTAGCTAACAAAACCTGAATTTATACAAAGCAGTTGCTAGAGTCTGAATGCTGAATGGTTTGATTGCTTGCTGTATATTACAAATTTTAATAGAAAATTAAAAAGAAAAAGAAGAGGAAAAATCAGAATTACCATAAAGTCATAAGCAATATGTAAACAGGAATAGAACTAAATTTCTTAAATAAATGATTCATTACAGGCTAGTACTCCAAGCTTTTTTCCACTTTTACACTGACTCTTTTATTTGCCTAAGGACAGCTTCCTATGCATTTACATCATGATAAATGTGTCTTTAAAGCAGTGAAGCAGAGATAAAATAGATGGTTGGAATTTGCTGTGGAATGTCACACCCTGTAAAAACTCCAGTGCCTCAGGTTAAATAGTTGTACAGATTTAGTACAGTTTATTCCTATTATTTGTAAAATATTTATGTAGCTGATTTTCCCCCTATAATAATAATTGTTTCAGACCAAGTAATTTCAAATTATCTCAGTATTAATTTTTATTGGCAGCAGACTAAAAGTAAACCCTTGTACTTTACTGCTCTGGTGGGAGAAGGAAGACTAATTGGTGTTATTATAAATGGAAATAAAACTAAATACTTCTTCTCCACTACTGAATTGACTGAAATTAGGGCAGAGGAGGCTCTTTGTCAATAACAAGTTACAATGAAAACCAATTAGAACAAGTCCTGTATTATAAATAGGAATGTAGTATTACCTTTTCAATCTATGGACAAATCTCTGGAATTTAGGAGGATATGTCTATCCAATATGTTTATTTATGTAATGTAATAATACTTAATAAACTGGTAAAGTTAAATAAACATGTATGTGTCTTTAAAGCAAGTATTTTAAGTGTTTAATTCTCATCAACAAATACTTCTGCTCTTTCAGGCAAAAAAGTGCTGTCAATTTTTTTCTTATTTTTCTTAAAAGATGAAGTGGCTTTCTACTTAGTTGTCTTACTCATCTTCCTGCTCTAACATAATTCCATTTTGTAGCCTCTTCCATTTCACAAATTCCTTCCCCATGTACTATCTCTAAACAAAAGAAGAAATTGACTTACCACTTTTCTATGACAAACATCTGGAACAGCTGAGAAAAAAAATCTGGCTCATTCTTGTCTATCATGTATACATTATGTTCACTAATATTTTTTATAGAAATATATTTTGCTTAGGTTGCCTTTTTTATGTCATGCCCACAGCCACTCACTTTCCTGACATTGTAATGTCAGCCAAATGTTCCTGACAGGTATGGGAAGAAAAGCTCCTCAGGAGAAGGTTGCTGTGTTGGGAGATTACCAGAAAAACCCAGCTGTTCTAAGCAGTGGTTTTGATATCATTACTAGTTTTATCTACTGTATCGATAATGAGCACACATGAATGGTTTTAATGAAACTTAAATTCTAATCACAATGGGGATTAACTGACCTACCTGTCTGCCTTGCTGAAATTCAATATTTAGATACCATATTTTTATATGCAGCATTTCCTCTTTACGTCCTACTTTATGCTCTGATGAGCAAACCCTTCTGAGTTCTGAGGTTTCCATCCAGACATAAATACAGGCACGCTGCCCTGGCACTACAGAGTTGCTTGCAGCAGGGTTGGCTCAGAAGTCCCTCAGGACAGTAGCAGGTCCTGACTCTGGACGACCTCTCAGAAAACAGTGACTCTGCCCTCTTTTGCTGCCTGGCTGAAAGAAGACCATCATACTTGGATTTCTCTCTGGTTTTGCAGGAACTGTTCATGTGAGTACTCCTTCAGGAAGATATGATGGTTTTAATAGTCCAATACAGAATTAATATTAGTCGATATTTTATTTTTTTTTCATTACAAGATCAGTTATACTGTCCATGTTTCAAGCATCAACATATTTCTTTAGTTGTTACTTTTCTTAAGGTTTTGTTTTGTTTTGTTTTGTTATTTTTTTTTAACTTGATTACTTTCTGTTCCATCAACTGTCTCCTAAGTTTTTATTAGGAGGGAAAATGAGTATTCATGTTCTGTTCACCTTCTCCATTCTAATAATTATTATCATCATATATATGTATCTGTACTTTTTTAATAAAGTATTTAATTAGCCCATTAAGTTACCTTTCTAAACTATATATGCCCTTCTACACCTTTTCCTCTCCTTAATTTTCTTTAAATCGTATCCTGCATCAGTCTATGATTTTTTTTTCATTTCTTTTTCCATTTTTAATTCTATGCTATTCTTAAGTAGTACCATGTGTTTACTCTCTGTGAAATTATTGGAAGAATGGACAGATGAAGGTGTCTGACTTCAAAAATACTTTATTGGCTGCTTTTCCTGCTTCCATTTCCATGTCACCTTATAATAGTTACCTCTGTTGTGAAAGTTCAGCACTTCCAAAGGAGTACAAGCTTTGCTTTCCACTCATTTTGCAGTAGATGACTTTTGATCCCCCAAAATATCAAATAACAGTTAAAACTGTGCAATATCTTATTATTTATCATGTTCTTTAAATAGACTAGATGTTCTAAGAACAAAATCATAAATCAATGAGGACCTTCTGTGTTTTATTTTAAGTTTTCATTGGATAATTTCAGTGAGAGATTTTCACACTGAATGTCATTCACCAGCCTGGTAAGTTAAATCACTTGATATTAGTATTAAATATATTTTAAAAGTATTTTGCTTTGTTAACACTTTTTCTGAACAAATAAATATATCCCTTTCTCTTCAGTCCTTATCACCTTCAGAAATTGCATGGAAAAAGAAGGGAAACAACAAGTAAAGTTGTTGGTTTTCCCCCCACAGTATCTGGTTTACTTCTGCAAATAATTGATGCAAACTGAACTTAAATGAGTATTGATCTGAGTACAAATCTAGCCCTAAAAAACTTCTGTGTTTGCAGCAAGCTTCATGAAGAAAAAAGGCTCTTAAAAGTTGTTACTTGTTTCACTTGTAATAGTATCAAGTGTAAAACTAGCAGATTTGATGATGATAGGATGCATACCTAACTCAAGGTGAAAAGAAGGTTGTCTCATTCGTTTAAAGATTCAGGCAAGTACTACATAGAATAACAAGCTTCATAATTAAGAAATTTGATCCATTTTATTTTGCTGAAGTATCTGATCTATTCAATGATGCTGCAGCCTCAGAGGAACCAGACCTCTTAAGCCCCACAAAACTGCTGCTGTCCAGGAAGAGAGACAGAGAACGATACAGAGCTGGGAGGGGGCAGAGAGAGATTTTTATTGGAAGCTGTTAAAGTGGTTGCTATGAGACCTTCTCCAGCTAACACCGGCACAGCAGTGTGTGAGGCTGTTAAATCATAGCTCTTGCATTATACCTTCCCTTTCTGCCTTTTTTTTTTTTCTTTTTCCCTAACACAGCTTTTGTAGTTGTTTAAGATCAGAGAAAGCACCTGCCAGTTGCTTTTTCTTCTGTTTCAGTCCCTTCTGCTGCTTCGTGCAAGATGGAGCTAGAAAATGCAGTGATCAGCTCCACGAGCAGTTCTTCAGCAGGCTCCAGAGAGTACAAGGTAGTGATGCTGGGAGCAGGGGGAGTTGGCAAGAGCGGTAAGTTTCAGTAACAATATTTTGGGAGAGAAGGGGTGAATTAGGAGCATAGAGTTCACTGGAAAAGGACATTGTTTAATGAGGGGTTTCATTCCTCTTTCTCTTGCACATGGCTTGGATAAAAGACTATAGTTCGTGACTGGGGCAATGAGTCAGCTTAATTTGTTGCAGACTGAAATGCTGAAAGTCTTTTTAATTGGTTATTTGTATAGGACTGACCTTGGGTGTGTTGTGTGTGAGGAGAGAGCAGCCAGGCTGCTGCTGTGAGTTTAACAGCAAGCGCCCATGTCACTCTCCCACTTGGTGGGGGCTGGTGATTTGCTGGACAATGTGGATGTAACTTGTTGGCCTGAGGGTACTTGTGCTCAGGAAGAAATCAAACTAACTGCAAAGTCAGCTGTACAGTGTAGAATGTGGGGGAATTCCTGAAGTGACTCTGTTTTCTTCCCCACTTTTTTTTTTTCTTTTTCTTTTATTATTTATTTTTTTTTTTTTTTTTTTTTTTTTTTGAGTGTCATTGTGGCTCAGCTGAGTTTAGTCTCCTCTCTGGTCTGGACAGATAGAGCATGCCAGCCTGTCTCACTCCAGGCTATGAGGTAGATTTGTAGCATATTTTAATATCTCTGTCTACAGCTGGCAAGATATGCTAGTGCCTGACAATGATATCTCTTCAGAGGAGTCATTATTTTCCCCGGACAGTGTTTTCTTTTTCCCAGATATTATCAGCTTTGATTTATTCTCGCTGAAACCAGCATTCTCTGTTCTTACAAAGACTTTGCTGAACATGCAGAGTTTGTCTCAGAAGTCAGTATATTGAGCTGGCCACAGAACAAGAATTTGATTACATCTTCTGGAAATTCAAATAAACAACAGAAAAAGAAAAATAAATTGCAAAAAGCAGGATTATATAATATAATGCATACCAGCTAGATTCCAAGGAATTTTCAGGATAAATAGCTGTGACACTAAACTGTAATAACTGTATAGATTGAACAAGTTTTATTTATATTCAATTAATAATATGATGTATAGGTACAAAAAGTTAAAATGTGAGTGAACATAATTTTCCTTCTGTATCCATAATCTTTATGGTTTTGATATATTTGGCTTCAACTTCAGTGGCACATCTTTCAATGAAAGGTATTTCCCATCAGTATTACTTTACCAAGCAAACAGTTCTTTCACAGATGTTACTATATAATCACCATATAAAATGAGAAAGAACAAAATACTGGTAATCTTGGGGTAAATTTCTGCAAATTCAGATTATATTTTCCATAGAAAAGCAGATATCCAGGATGTGCCAGCTGAAACTTTCAGTAAAATATCTTTTTATTTTCCCCTTGCTTAAGTATTTTTTAATTTCTTTTTCTTGGTTTTTTTTTTTTTTTTTTTTTTTTTTTTTTTTTTGTCCCTGAGTGTGTCCAAAAGATGGCAGCAATTTCCCCCACCCCCAAGCATATGTTTGTAGGAATAATGTAATTGTGAAAATTTGTTCACCACAAAGTATTACAAACTATACTGCATTCAAAGCATGACTGAATCATAACAACCAAACTTTACACATACATGGCGGAAATCTCTTAGATAAAAGTTGAAATCACAAATTTAGTTAATTGAAATTTCTGTGTTCAGAAAATGTTAGCTGTTAATTTAATGAGAATAAAACCTTTATATCTGTGGATTGAATAAGGTATGATACATCTCCAAAGCTGAGAAACATAAATAACAAGTAGAATTGTGTGGTCAAAAAGAAACTAAACTGGGTTTAACTGGATATTTATGAAATTCTATTGTAAAATTGCAAACTTTCTCTTGTTACCATGAAAGTGAAACTGCTAGGTGGAAAAAAAAATACCTTGGAAACTGAATATTATTAAGCGTTCATAAGAAAGCAGGTGGGCAGTTCAGCATTTACTTGCTATGAACTTCTGATGCGTAATGGACCTGAAATATTTTGGTAGAATCCTGAGAGATAGTCCAACTGATATAATTCAGAGAGAGATAAAAAGTAAAAATAGATGTCATTCCATAAATCATTAATTCATTCTGACTGTTACATAAACAGGATTAATTTACACTGGATTGTAAATAGAAAAAGGCATTAATGACTACTTTCATTGTACAATATGAACTCTGCTTTTCCCTAGTGAGCTAAATACAGTGTGTCCAGGAAATTATTAATATAGCCATAAAAATGAATCTGAGTACAATAAGGATGAAAGAAAAAAAAAGTTGTTTCCAATTTTGATTTTGAAAAATCTGTGATATGTGAATAACATCCTGCCTTCTTTTTCCTGTCTTCTTCCTCCTTCTTTGCTTTTAAGTTGTGATAGAAACAGTAACAGCTGGGGTTAAATTACTGAGTGGGAAACCTCTTTCAGATGAAAGCCTTTCCATTCCTCAATTCACTCAAATATTAAATAATTTGGAATGAATTTTCCATAGGAACCAAGCTGCAAAAACGTCAAGATTTCTTTTTACACTGGATGTAGTTCACTTCCAGAGGTCCCCTGGGCATTTTGGTCTTGTGGATCCAACCCTCCCCTGCTCTCTACATGTGACACTTGCAAATAGGGTGTAATGAACAGGAGGAGACCAAAAATGAATGTTCTTTGGGCATTGGATTACTCAGGCTTGTCTCTTCACTTCTCTGCTCAATGATGGCAGACAGTCCAGGAGGACAGGCAGCATCCTTTTATTTGTCCTATTCAGTGTGATGTAAGTTTCACAGGAATTGGTAGAAGATTAATTCTGTGTATCCCAGTCTGACACCCATCACATGCAGAGTTATAATGTGTAAACTGCAAATTATCTGAGAATTGTTACCTAATAGTTCTCACATTTCAAAATCAATTTTAGAAAACTAATAGTAATTATAAAAAAAAAAGTTTGACCTTATTTATAGGAGGGAAAAACCACCACCTCAAAACCCAGCTCTAGAAGAAACAGGTAATAGTTGTGTCTAATGAAAATGTACAAAGTTAGCTGTAAATTTTTATAGGAGTTGATTTCTGTACTGTAATTATGGAGTATATTCCCTAGAATGAGTTATCCCTCCTAAGACTTATGGAAAGAGATTTTTTCAGAGCAATATGTTGATTTCTTATGTTGTGTAAGCTGTGCTTGTCGTCAAGAACATCCAGTAGAGGCTGATGCAAGTTCAGACCAAAGTTACGCTAGAGCCAATAATTAAATTGAAATTAAACTGAAGTGAATAAAGTAAATTTTGTATTGACTCCCATTCAATTATAGTTCATATCAAAATTATATATTTCTAATTTTAGTCATATTTCAATTAAGAATACTAATTTGGTGTCTGTTCTTCTCTGCTGTGATGACAAATATCAGGCCACCTCAGTGCCACTCAAACTTACATGAAGTTACCTGACAGAGAGCTCATACCATAAGAACCTTGGAGTTCTGAAACCCATTTTATTCACAAATACCTTTAGAGATCACAAAAAAAGGTGCTCTCATCTTGCCTGATGCAGATCAGACCTCTGGGGTTAGCTCTGTTTTTCAGTTTTACAAATAAAAAATCATGCATAGAAGAGCCTTTCAATCCCAGGCCCATCCATTGCTGCATTTTATTTAGCAAACCAGTTACACTGATAACAATACTTAACTGCAGCACATTCTGCAAAACATTAGTGATGATTAACCCAGGGCTTGCAAAGTGACTGCTAAAAAGAACAAATTGATGTTCCTGTGCAACTGAATAAAATAAAAAAATTCCCTCTGATGAAAAATTTTTACTTAAGCAATCTCCAAACACTGATCAGATTGCACCATAACCCACCTTTATGTGCATCTTCTTGGCTGAATAAAAATATTGTTTTAGCATTTTCTTGGCTTTTTTTTGTTTGATTGTTTTTTTCCTAACCCTGGTTAACAATGATTTATTTAAGGCTGAACATGAGCTACAGTTATACTCCAGGTAAATAAAATTACATGTTTATGCATAGCATAGGTTTATCATAGGTGAAAAGTGAATTTCTATTTGGCTGTATTATGGAAGTTTATTTTTCAAACTGATTGTCAGATGATCTGTTGCCAGCATATAAAATTTGAAGATATTTTAAAATAATTGCCTAAAGACTTTTGTAAAACTAATCTGCTTCCAGTTTAATTGTATATTGGAAAGTATTTAGAAATGTATTTTCAGGCTTCAATCTTAAAAAGAATAAAAAGGAATAGATGAGAAGAAATTGAGAAAAGATTCTCTCAAGGATATCGGGGGAATAGTATGAGAAAATATATCCTCAGACTGGGCTGGCTAAGGGAGGCATTCCATTGATTTCCTTGATTTTTGTTTTGTTTTGCTTTGTTAGTTTTTTCTAGTGTGGCATAAAGGCTGTGTTTCTACAGATGCAGGTGACTCATCCAATTAATTTCAAGATCATGTGTACACAAAAACTTCCAAAATGCGTGAAAACAATTATGTTCTGTGGGACATGGGAACTTCAGTATGAGGAATTAGATTAAATCTGCAATTTTATTTCATTTATGTGCTCAGCTACCTTTTGTTTTTTTTCTGGACAGGTTTTACCTCTTATTCTGCCTTGATAAAGCAAATTATGTGCCTATTATTTTCAAGCATGTCCTCATAACAAGAGTCTCCAGTAAATAGAGCACCATGGAATGTTTGCTGGAGAGCTGACCCACTGCAGCTGTTTGCAAACTCTCTGGAGATAAATTAATGTGTGATCCAGGTTACACTGGAAAGGATGAAGGGCAAAGGTAGAGATTCCACTGGTATTAAAAGTTCTGAGCTTGAAAAGCACCACCTGGGCCTGCTGATGTTGTTCTTTACCCCACCACCGGGCCTGGTGCCACAGAGCGCTCTCCAGACATTGATCAAAACCTCAGCAGCACTTTTTTTTTTTTTTTTTTTTTTTTTTGGAGGGAGCTTGTTTTGATTCAGTCTCTTATTTTCCCTAGCAATATTTTCAGGTACAGCTGTGCTTCCCTAAATGCCTGGTAAATTAATCAAAGGAAAGGTTCTGGCCTTCTCTCATGCCCTGAGGCAAGACAATCACCAGGGTGAAAGTGTTGGATTTAGTTACTGCTCAATATGAGTCAAGGTGAAAAAAGTTCCCTTTCAAGTGCTTGGGCATGCTGTGGATTAGAGCTAAGGCAAACTAAATTTCTTATTTACCCCTCAAAGTCCATACAACAGTAGGTTTTGCTGTTTAAATTTTTTCTTCTTCTCTTCTAACTGCAAAAATACCAGTTTAAGTGGAGAAGAAATTGGGATATTTATTAACAAAGACACAGATGTGTATGCCATGTGAAAATAATTGCTTGTTCCCTTATTATTCTCTGTCTGAAAAGTAAACAAACAAAAAAATAGTAATCCAGATTTTTATTTCCTCGGATTTCAGGAAAATTATTGAAATTGTTCAGATTTAAAAAGAAATAAAAAAGGAAGGATGAAAGAATATGTATTTTTTTACTAGACTTAAACTTCCTTCTTAGTAACAGTTCTGAAAGGGTAAGGGTAAGACTATTCAAAATGATGTATAAATTCCTTTGGTCACCTCATGATGCTGCCTGCATAATTCTGATGCAGAATTGTGGGTGTTTCATGCAATATAATGGTGGTGCACGTTGTATTTTTTGCCATGAAAAAGCAAACAAACACCTTGTATAGAAGGCCCACCAATACCAGACAATCACATTCCCAGGTATGGGTAAGTTCCAGTTTTCTTCTAAACCAGATTAAGCTCTAGAATTGTACAAAGGCCGAGTTCCTGTAGGTTTATGATCTTTGATAACAAAACTGTCCATATATTTTACTTTACTTCAAAGGTAGATAATTGAATTTGCTTTAAGCTTGTTTCAAGATTTTGTGTAATTCTAACTTCTAGACATTTTATCTTGTCTCTTTGCTAACATCTTTGTTAAAATCTGTGTTTTCTATTAGTATTTGTGGACAATGGTCAGTTCACACCTCAATTTTCTTTCACTGCAATACACTGAATAGATGAAACTTCACTTTTAGGACCTTATTTTCCTGCTCAGAGCATCTATATGCTTAATTATAGAGCCCTAATATTTCCACATCAACTTTCAGAGTATGAATTCCAAAAAAATTGACATACTCTTCTATTAGTGGCCTTATTAGAAGAAAGATTGCCTGTTAGTTTCCTCTGTGGAGTTATTTTTTTTCCTCAGAGAATAATGAATTGTTTTATTTAGGTGTAGTTCAGAGAGGTCACATATAGAGAAATAGCTGTAGTAACTTGAAGCTATTTTCTTTTTCCCCCAGTGCAGTCACCTGTACTATCACATCTCTCATGATGACCTAAATTCTACATTTTCATATGTGTTACCTTATTTGGGACTATTAAATCTGAGAAATCAAATTATTCTGGACACGTTTCTGATATTTTCATTTATCTTTAGTGTACATCTTATCCACTTAAAAGGGTTAAATACATTATTTATTAATATTTTTCTTTTGCCTATGGGCATACATTGTGGACAGAATTTTTTGCTTTGGGGAAATGAGTAAAAGATATTTGCATTATTTTGTCAGTTCATATAGTTCAATGGTTATAGGGGTAGAGGATTCATTTATGCCCTCTGTATTTAATGTTGGGCATTTCTGAATGTGTGATACCAACTCACTGCTGAGAAATCTGACTGGAGTCCTGGATTTTTCAGCACTAGAGGATGCCTGATAAATAGGACAGAGTTCAAAGAAAACCAACAGAGATGATAAAAGGAGTGACACAGTTAGATATATGATGACAAACTACTATGACTATACTCAGATTGCTGCTGCAGACAGTAATTCATGATTCTTTATTGTTCAAATTGCATATGTATACAGACATGCAATGTAAATGGATACAGCTGTCATGTGAATGGGTTGATTTATCCAGCTTCTCCTATCATAACATCCAGATGATAAATATCCACCTGGATAAGGCAAATAAAATAAAATGGGAGCTGGCCACTTCCATGCCCCTTTGGAACAGGGGATGGAGAACTCATAATATTTAAAAGTAATGAATATCAAAAGAAGAACACATATATTCCAAAATTTGAGGAGGAAAGCAGCCAGAATTGCTTTGTGGAGAGTAACAAGTGATGAAATTGCAGTTAGAAGATGTAAAATTAGAGGTATACAAGACCTTCAAGACAAACTTCCCTTTTTCAATAAAAGGGGCATATGCCCTTAATTATTTGCTCAAAAGCAAGGTGGAGCAGATTGTGGAAGAGTCTTTGAAAGAATAGGATGATGAAAGTTCAGTTAGTCTAAGGGCTTTACATTAAGAAAGAATGTGTTACAGAGATTGAACATTAAAGAGCAAATATACCAGAACAGGAAAAGCATTTAGAGTTTTCAAATTCTCTTAGGAGGACTAGTATCATCTTCAAAATTATGAGATGAGAAAAAAATCATCAGGACTTTTGCTGATGTAGCACTAATAATGTAGGTATACATCAGTTTTCTTTGTTTTCAGACTGCTAAACAGAGATGCTTAAGCCAATCTCAAGATTTGTTGTGCACAAAAAAAGGTCATTTATGTTGCTTTAAACAAAATTAAAATGTGTCCTTCTGACTATAAAGGCTCCAGTAGAACTGGAAATATGCTGAGATAGTACCCTGAAAGCATAGGCTACCTCATATATGTGTTGGGTAGTGGTGCAGATGGAAGGCAAACAGATTTGTTAGCTCACCTCCTGCTGTTCTCTGCTGCAGGGGTGGAAATGGAATTTAATGATTCTGGGTCTTCACCTACACTGCCTCTCTGTGAACAATTATGTGAAGAAATCAAGGGAATGGCCAGAAGGTGAGCTGGGGGAGATTTGGTTTGGATATCAGGCAAAGGTTCTTCCCCAAGGGGGTGTATGGGCAATAAGAGGTTCCTCAGGGAATGGTCACAGCACCAGACTGACATAGATCAAGAAGCATTTAGACAATGTTCTCAGGCAGGGGGTGGCATTCTTGTGGATGGCCCTGCTCAGGGCCAAGAGATGGATTTGATGATCCTTGTAAGCCCCTTCCAAGTCAGGGTATTCTATCATTTAAAGTGATTAATACTCACAGAAGGTTATATTAATGAGTCTGCTTTTCATGGTGTTTCATTAAAACTGATCTTCACTTAGAGTGAAGATTTCAGTGACTTGAGCACTGCTCAGCTTTTCCCATTCACAGTGCTTGCTATAAAGAGACAGAAAATCTTCCAGGCTATTGCTCAACAACAGGAATTGGACTATCAAGGACTCTCCTAGTTTCAGCCACACACAAATCTGCCATTTGAAATGTCCAGATCAAGTTTCAAACAAGGCAACAAGCACCGTTTCATGACAATGACTGGCCACTGTCGGTATCTTTGCTGTAAACAATCTGTTGAGGCAGCCACAGGAATCATTTCCCTTCCAAGCCATCCCTGCTGCTGAGCCCAGCCATCTGCAGCATTTTTGGCATTTGCTATCAGCTAGAAATTGGATGAGATTAATTCCTTTAAGGACACTCTTGAAAGCACAATTAAGATTTTTTTTCCTTCTTCTGTTTCTGCTTTCATCTCTTCTCTTTCTATACTTTCCATTTTATTTCCTTCCATTCCTCTGGTTATCCTTTTCCACTTTTAATTTGTCCTTTGACTTTGACTAGTCTCCCTTTAGGCCTGCAAGCCTATCTAATTTTCTTTTCTGTGAGGTGGAAGTCTCATGCTCACACAACTCCGATGACAGGAATTGGGTGTTACCAGACTGTTGTGCAGGATCCCAATTTTAGAGGAATTCTGTTGAGAAGGCACTGTTCTGCAAATAATGAAATCTTCTAAAGCATCACCTGCCCATAAGCAGTGGAGACACTGGCTAAATTCACTATTTTTCAAGGTGGGTGTGGAAAATCCAAAAGATGAGGATGTCAATGTGTGCATAAAAGGCTATCTGAGGAGATGCCAAATGTTGCTGCCAAAGTCTCCAAAAAAGTTATATTTGCAACACACATAGTCAGTGTTTTATGTTTTCATTAAACTAGTTATTTCAGGAGTCCCAAAGGTGGGCTCACAAATATTTATATGTTTTAAAAATTTAATTTCTTAAGCTTTGGCAAAGTAAGAGCTGTAATCATCTGAGAGACTGATGCACATAGTTCTTCTTCAGTTACACTGATTACAGTTATGAGAAGAGCTGTTGTGTAATTTCTTTCCTTGCAATCTCCTTGAAGTGCTAATGTAGTTCTATAATTCTTGTCCATTTTCACATGCCCAAAATAAATGAATCCTAGGTGAAAGTCATATTCTCTGTCAAATCCTGATTCCTTTACTAACTTGATTGCTCTGTCAGATTATGTGATTCCTTCAGTAACTTTGCCAGTTTACTACCTGCAGGACAGCTTGCTATGTTGCACTGAACTTTTCTCTGATGAACAGGATCTGCAGTGCCTTTACAGAAATGTCTCTAGCAGTTTGCAAAATGTGTACTGTTATTTTAGATTTTTATTCAGGATGTTCAAAACCAAACTCAAATGTTGTCAAATTCTCTGTTGTTTCAAAAACAGTAGCTTCTTAAGTCACCCAGAATGTCTGGCAGGCATTAAAAATCCCCCTTCTCCAAATTTTTTCTGGACTTTATAATATAGGAATGATGTTCTCAGTTTGATTAAAAAGCAGTCATTAGAAATTTTGTTCACAGTGAATAATTTTGGGCTGCATGGTGACAAGATCATTTGCTCACACACAGCATGCTCAAGCTCTGTTCTGTGCAGTATCTGACACTGGGCACAGCCCAAGGATGCGTTTCTGGGATTCATGAGGGTTCCATATGTTTGTAGATAAGCTCTAGAAATACATTATTTCTCTCCTGGGATTTGTAGAGAAAAGGAACAATCTATTACATCATACAAGTATATAATGTATAATATATGAGCTCCAGAAACCAGGTTCTTGTGCCTTTCTTCCATTTATGGCAGTTTAAATTAATTTCCCAGAGTAAAATAAAAAAGTGAATTTGTAACATAATCTCTCTCTCAGTGTATATTCTGTTTAATAGTCTGTTCCTATAAAGGTGGAAGTTAAAAGCCCCATTTTTCAAATCTTTCCCAAGACACTAAAAGTTATTAAATGTCTGACGTAACAAGGAGTGCATCACATAAACTTCCTATATTTTCTTCTTTTTTCTGCCGGATAACATGCTCAAAATGACAATTGGCTATGATATTTAATGATGAGGAAGGGATTAGGAAAAAAATCAAAAGAGAAGATATAAAAGAAGAAATCCAAGCAATTTGTATGGGAAATATTAACAGGTATCAACAATTAAGAATAGAAAAAATAGAAACGTAGAAAACATTTGAGAAAATAGAAAACTAGAAACAGATGAGTAAAAGAATGATAAGGCAGTAAAGGGATAGAAGGGAAATGCAGAAATTTGTACTTCAAAGAGCACTGGTTTCAGATGCTGTCTTTCCACTGCAGTTATCCTACAAGGCACTAATAGTCCATGGTAATATTCCAACACCTGCTGCACATATTGGTAACCAAAACGCACACAGAAGTCATGTAAAGGGATCATTTTCCTTCATCTGTGAACTTCTTAACCCATGTTCCTCACTCAGTGGCTCTCTGGAGTAGGAAGCTGGAGAGGCATCATCTCAGCTGTAGACTGGCAGGGGTCAATGTCTTCTGCTAGGTGACAAGCCATAGGACAATGGAAAATGTCTTCCATGTTGTGCCAGGGGAGGTTTAGGCTGAAAACTAGGAAATATTTCTTCAGAGGAAGGATGCTCAGGCATTGCAAAAGGCTGTCCAGAGCAGTGGTGGATTCACCAGTTCTGGAAGTATTAAAAGAACTTGTGCATGTGGAGGTTAGGGATGTGGTTTTGTGGTGATCCTGTAAATTCTGAATTAATGGCTGAGCTCGATGATCTTAGGGCTCTTTTAAAACCTTAATTTTTGTATGATTCTGTGATTCTAAGTCTTCTGAGCACAGGCCTTTTTTGCTCTCCTGAGCCATGTACAAAGCTGTGTAAATCCGACATTAATATAAATTTATGGGGTGCTAGGCAAAGTGATGTTTCTCGTGTCTGGTGTTCTGACAACCATCCAGAATGGAGAGGAGTCTGTGGGTCTCAGCCTTAGCAATATGTAACACCCTGTGAAATCAGTGGGAGGCACAGCATTTATCAGGCTCTTCTGTGTCCTTTGAAGAACTAGATTCCTCCTCACACAAAAAAATCTTCATAAGAATTATGAATCACAGTGATGCTAGAAGGATATCTCCTTTGGTACTAAGAAATAAAATTCTGTTTCCCCCTAGTCTGGGAAAAAAAATGGCAAGATGTGAAACAAATATATGTGTTTCTCTATATTTTCTTTCATCTTTTGTGACCCAGCTCTTACCTTGGCTCTCACTTCCCATCTTTTACTGCTCATAAAAAATATAAACAAACCGCTACTTCACTATAATAAATTTTGAGCAAGTGGCAGTAGGAGGAAAAATCTAAGCAAAATGCCAGTGACTGTAAACAAATTTAAATACACATATCCCTGAAACATGTTAATGAAATGTTTATTTACTGTAAAATAACACAAATTTTCCCTCTTTAAGGAAAATAGATGTTATTGGCAGTGTGTTATTCAAAGAATCTGTGAAAAACTCTGTGAGATAACAACTTGGGCTGAATGATAGTGACAGCATATTTAAAGAATAGGATTGGTGATGGAAGGTTTTTTCTTTATTTCCACTTAGCTAAAAATAACTATGGACCAAATGGTTTGTGAAGCTGTGTTTTATGTTTCTAAAGCATCACTGTACACACCAGATTAATTTTAGTCTATTAAGTTTTTAGCAATACTTGAACCAATTTTGTGTGCTGGGATACTTTGGGGTGGTGTAATTCAAATACATTTTCAAGCTTGTGAATAAGATGCATTTCTGATTGTTTATAGGAAAAAAATGCAGAAATTGAAATTTTTATTCTATAAAATGTTAATTGTTCCCTTTCTGACTCCGAGCATCACAAATAAAGTTGGTAAAAATCATAGACAGCAAGTACTTTACAGTGTTGAAACAACTGGGAATAAACTTTAGCACCATGAATGTTAATTTAGTCACAACAAAAAGCAGGATGTGGATTGGGAACAGATGAGATACCTTGTAGTAGACATAATTGCTCAGGAAATTACCTAGGTAGACACAGTACCACTTTGTACTGTGATGAAAGTTTCTGAGGGAATCAAATATTTCCTGGCTCACAGTCAAAGTTCAATGCCATAGAAAAATACTGTGAATAATTAGTTTCAGGTTGCATAACAAGCTGCCAAAAAATCATTAAGATGTTGGTGATAGAATTATTTGCTTCTGAGTACTAATTCCTTCCACCGACCTTTATCTCTTTTCTTCTTGCAGGGTCTCCCTCTAAATATATGATAGAATTTATTGAGGAGTAGGAAATGTATATATCACCTATTTATGTTAGAAAATGATGTAGAGCTCAGGCTATCTTTCAAAATTATTTTTATTTTTTCCACAGATTTGCTGTAAGTGTATTTCCTGCCAATAAAATATTTTACCAGGAAAATGGCAATGTGGAAGGGCTTAGATTTGCAATCTATTGAAAAAATGGCTATTTTGTTCCCATTTTATTTTATTTATATGTCTAGTTTATTTCTGTATTTATATGAATCTCAGGATGTTTAACACACCATGAATTTCTCACAATGGCACAGTGTTTAAAAGTTACCTATCTTCAGAACCCTCTCTAGCTAAACTGACAACCAAATACATATTTGTTTACTTAGTGGAAAACCAAGATAGGATGGGCCTTATTTGTTCTGTCAGTGTCTTATGTGTCATATCTGTTCAGCTCAGTGATTACTGTCAGTATTGCAGCATTTAAAAGAAGACCTGAAGAGAGTGGAAATGTGATTTGTGTTCTGTGCTGCTTCACACATCACAAAGAAAACTGGCAGCTTGACCTTAACAGTAGAGCAGAAAGAATACAACTCTTTTTTTTGTACACTAGGAGTTCCAGCCAAATGAATGCATCTTAATGGGGAAGTCACTCATGCCAGAGTAGGTGGGGAGGTGAGGGAAACAGGAAAATATTGTGCAGCTGAAAAAAAAAAAAAAATCTGTGTTTATTCCTGATTCTCTCTTTGAAATTACTATAGAACGCCTTGACCCCTGTTTTCTGCCTTACCCACTGAAATATCTGAATTAAAGTGGTTAAAGGAGTGCATGGTTAAGTGGGACGGAGCAGAGAGAGGGAAAGATGAAGGAATTACCCTTATAATTTCTATAGAATTGGAGAGAAGCATCAGACAACATTGTGTCCAGCTAATATAATAGCACAGTTCATAAGAGCATTGAAAAAGCAATGAACCTCAAAAGTGTTTTGTATTTGATACATTATGGAGGAAAACAGCTAACAGGATTAATATTTCTGAGCTGCAGGAGAGTTTCTAAAGTTTAAAACCTAAGCCTTTGGTTACGGAATTACTAGTGGATTGATCACAACCAACATCCAAAAGCAATTATGGTGGATTGATCCAGCTAGACTCATTCCCCAGTCCTACAGGGAGGGAGGGAGGGAGGGAGGAAGGAAGGGAGGAAGGAAGAAAGGAAGGAAGGGAGGGAGGAAGGAAGGAAGGAAGGAAGGAAGGAAGGAAGGAAGGAAGGAAGGAAGGAAGGAAGGAAGGAAGGAAGGAAGGAAGGAAGGAAGGAAGGAGGAAGGGAGGGAGGGAAGGGAGGGAGGGAAGGGAGGGAGAGAGGGAAGGGAGGGAGAGAGGGAGAGAGGAAGGGGAAGAAAGAAAGGCTTGTGACTTGAGATATCAGTTAAAGAGCTGAAACAAAAGCTGTGAATACAAGCAAATTTAAGAATTTATTTGCTAATTCTCACTGTGAGCAGTTTTTTATCCTTTTCCTGTAAATCAGTGTCTTGGCTCACATAGTGGCTGCTCAGGAATACACATGCCATAACCATGAATGATTCTGCTTCTTTCTGCTTTCTTTGAGTTTTTATTACTGAGTACAATATCATTTGATATGAATATCTCTGTAATCAGTTCAGATCAGCTGTCTACCTGTGTGTCCCCACAGGTTCTTGACTACTCCTGCTGGATGCACAGTGGGAAAAAGGGAAAGACTTTATATGATACAGAACAGTTCCTCAATGACCAAAACATTGGTGAATTATCAACACTGGTTAAGTCACAGAACCAAAATCTGCCTCCATAGGGGCTGCTGTGAGGAAAATTAACTTCACTACAGCCACCTCCAGTACACAAATTTATAGCATGAAAAGGAGTAAAGGAAATGTGGGACTTTTTTGTAGCTTGAGTCTATAATATCATAACTAACTGTACATTAGTACTGACATGCTCTTCTGTTTTGTTGAAAAGTTGGAGGCCACAAATCCTTTGGGAACCAGCATTATTTTCCTTCTCTTTCTTCCTTGTTTATAACTTGACTGGTTTTTAAAATTTTTTTGTAGGAACATGATAGTTTGAAACTGACCACTGTTGGCATGGAGGTATTTATCCTATACACCTTTACGTGTATGTTTTTTTCTGGAGGTCATTTGACATATCTTCTGTCCAGCTGTGTTTCTGGGGAGCACCACCACTGAATCCAGCTGAGTCTTATGGTCAAGTACTGAGGTATTTACATAGTATTTGCATTGTTTTCCACAGAGGAGGAAGCCTATGGCACAGCACTTTGCAGCTGAAATGAGGTTAGTGCATTTAATCATAATTAAATTGTCATTGCCAAGTGGTGTGTCAGCAACACCAACATTCTTTTACCATTTCTAAAGTACCTATAGTTTCAAGGAAACTTAAATCTGATAGATTGTTTTCCTGGAAGGAATCTCTCCAAGCCCACAGTGACCAGGATTTCAGTCATCCTCCACAGAAGGCCTTTAATTTCAGTTTCTCTATACAGCACCATATTTCCAGGTCAGTCTGGGAAGCCAAACTACTTTTGAAGCTCAGGACTATTCAAGTCAGCTGTTCTATAAAAGCTGAGGAGGTCTGGGCCAACATCAGCCATATGCAGCAACCAGACACAAAGCAGTGGGGCCAGTGGAATTGGCCAGCATCATTCCCCCTACAGAGCTGGTGGCATGTGGGACAGATCCCTCAATAGCAATGCTATTGCTCTCATCATCTCTGTGACACTGGATGCAGCACTCATTGTCCAAGTGATTTCTTGGGTTTTTCTGTTGTTTGGCTTTTATTGTTGTTTTTGTTTTTCTTTGTTGTTTGTTTGTTTGTTTTGTTTGTTTGTTTGTTTGTTTGTTTGGCCCAGTCATCACTTGGCCTTGTCAGCATTTTTGGCAAATTCTTAGATCTGTTCAGTGGTAGGGAGTGGTGATTCAGAACCACAGTAGTCAGTACTGAACAATAATCAGTAATCAGTGAACAATACCACAAAAATTATATATAAAACTAATCCCCCTTATTTTCTTCCCGATTTCATTTAATCTAATATAGTGCTTAAAACTGTAGATTGTGAGTGTATATTTGTGTTGTTTCCCCTGTCACTATGTTGGGCCATACTTATTTTTGAAAAATGCATATGTATTTGTTAATTTTTGGATATTAAAAAGATGAAGAAAGCTCAAGTGAAGTCCTGTCTAATGGTCCCTAGACAGCCATAAATCTTTGCTTAGATTTTAATTTGCAGTTTTTCTATTTATAAATGTGCCTCATTAATAAGGTCATCATTTACTTATAAATAAAAAAAATTAAGTTACATCATGTGGAGCAATCAAATCACTGGTATTGTGGCAGCCCGTGCATGTGCTGGTTGAATTGAGAAAGCTTTTGCAAACATAATTAATGAGTAAATGTAAATATCTTTCTGGTCTAAGCTTCCCAGTACCCTGACACTGTAACATGGGGCCACTTTGCTTTGATTATCCGATGGCAAATCTTGCACTGAAAGACAGAATCTTTACCTTTTCTATGATTTACATATTTTGTCCTATTTTTGTGGTTTAGTGTCCATCTCTCTGCTTCTGTTTCTCCTCAGTAAAATGAGACAAGAAGTATTTGCCTTCCTTTGCATGCAAGAAGCTCTCTGAACTTCAAATGCAAAATACCTCTTTAAAGCTGTTAAGTATTACATCTTTGCAGATGTTTCAGCCACAAGCTGCCATTATGTGCAGAATATTTCCATAACTGGTACCAGGTGACAAGTTCTTTCAGCTCCATCCAGATATACCACCTCAATAATCAAACTAAGAGATAATCCTAAATCCTAAAATAGATAAATTTTGTAAAGATGATACAACTAGGCATAATGGCTCAAGGTAAGAGAATCTACAAAACTCCCTGGTAAATTAAACAATCTGTAAAATCAGTATGTCTTCAAACAGAACTTTGAAGACAGTACACAGGTTTAAGTGAGTATTTATGCAGATATGGCTGTGAGGGTGGTGATACCCTGGCACAGGTTGCCCAGAGTAGCTGTGGTTGTTCCATCTCTGAAAGTGTCCAAGGCCAGGTTGGACAGGTCTGGGACCAACCTGGGATAGAGGAAGGTGTCCCTGCCCATGGCAGGGAGTGGAACTTCAAAGTCTCTTCCAACCCAATCTGTTATATAATTTTATAATACTCAGTTGCTGAAACTACTGGATTGTTGAACAGATATAGAGGCACAACTAGATACTTTTTGTCCATGTTTTGGGCAGGATCCAATTTTGTTCCTCTTCCCTGAGATTTTCTCCCAAACAGAAACTCCAGGAGACAAAATAATAGTTTATTTCAAACCTTGATGGTCTTATATATAGCACACCTCTTTAGGAGTTCAAGACTCAGGTGGGATTTACCAGAAACAAGCATTCAATAAATTCTACAGGGAGAAATTTGGATACTAAAGATAACTAATCCAGATAATATTCTGAATCCAGATGTCTAGGCTCTCTGAAGTTCATGGATTGAGGAGGGCAGTATTAGACACTTAATGCTTTCTATTATTTGAGATAAACCTGGATTAGTGAGCAATTGGGATGTAAAACTGTCAAAGGATAGCTGGGAATAGCCATAATTCAGCTCTGGGCAAGGGTGATTGATGTAATTGATGCCAAGAGTGTTGAAGATGATGAATTATAGCATTCAGTATCAGTTCCTATTATTGCAAAGTTTTAATAGTGCTTCCTCTTATTTATATAAGATGTATTTGATAGAAAAACTCATTTTTTTAATATATCTTCCCTCTATTAAAACCATCCATAGCTGTGGTGAAAAGAATGGCCTTGTTTAAATAGAAAATATATAGTGTACTCATCAGTGCGATATGTATCTTCCTTGGACCTTAATCCACTCAGTATGTGAAATTTTTCACTCCCTACCCTAAAGAGCTAGTTTATTTTAACTCCTGCAGACTGATGAATTTAACTTTGGAGTTCCCTAACACAGTAACCTTCAACATGCCTACAGGCAAAGATCGCAGTAATATTCTACTTTTATTAAAGTAAGTTATATTTATGAATTTTTTATTTTCAGCAAGGCAAGCAGTAAGCACTGGCTGTCCTACTGCAATCTTCTTTTCATATATTTTGTAAGGAAAACAATTTAGCTTTTACATATAGACAAAAAAGGGCATCAGTTATTTAGACAATCTTAATTTTCTTTGCAGAAGGCACCCTAGATTTTTGTAGATATTTTACAAAATGTATGTTACTGCAAATAGTTTTAGGGATGTCTTAAGAAAGAAGCAACATCACAAAGTACATCTCTGCAAGAAATATTTTTAATCTTAGGGTAGCTAGGTTTTACAGAAATGCAGGATTGAGGGCAGCTGACAGCTTGCAAGACTTTGCTTTTCTTGCATTCAGGCAGACAATTCTTATTAGACAGTTACTTGATATTCATAGTTTCACTGAAGCAAGTTAAGTCAACAGTTTCAAAATGATATCACCATATTTAGAGAGTTTGGTGAACAATGAGTCAGAGCTTTTGTGGAGCAGACATCTCTCCTAGCGTCAATATCACTTTGTGTGCCGTGCTCCTCACTTTTGCTGGCACTTGTTCTTGATTGATCTCTTGTTCTGCACCACTTGATTCATCATGGTCAGCAATCCACGGGCATGAAAAATTCATCCCGAGACAACAAATACTTTGTAGCCTATGATATTTCTTTCCCATGGGTTTCAAGACAATTAATTCCTCCAGAGAGCAGAAAACTTATGGATAATAGCAATTTCTGTGGTGAGAGCAAGCACAATTGTGTATCTCGGTTCCCTCACACAAGAATAAAGATAGCATGTTACAAAGATGAATTATCTAAATAATCAGAAAGTAATTCATCTGAGTGGGTGTGCAAAGGAATTTATTTCTTCCTTTATGCTAAGTACTGCTCAATACTGTGTACTAAATTTCCAGAAAGATGTATAGATCTATATCAACAGCAATTTTTTTGTAAGGAGACTTTATTTTTTAAACTCTGTATCATATTAGATAAATAAATTCCAATATGTCTTAGTGTTGCTATATCTTTATTTGTTAAATGCCTACTTGTCTGAGTCAAACTTAGTCTCTCACAAACATAATGGCCCTGTAAAGTGTACTTATCTCTAAACTTGCAGTTGACATCAACTTTTTCACCACAGCTTCCAATTAAAAAAAGCTGGGATAATATTCTGCCTTACACACGATGGAAAATCTGAAATGAAAACCATGAAATCTGCAACTATCAGGTGCAAGAGGTGAACAGAGAGCTCTTAAGTCACAGACCAAAGTCTTATCCCCGAGATAAACTTTCCTCTTTTAGAACGGGAGTAAAATTTACAAATCATTAGACCTAGAAAATGTGATATTTGATAAATGCTATCTGATGCCTTTTAGGTTATTTCTTGTAAAAGAAAGTGGCATCTGAAACAATCAAAGAGACAAATGAAGTGAGAACTTTGCATAAGAGACAGATGATATGTAATTTAAGCTACCAAGTGGCTGACTACAGTAATTGAGTTGAATAAATTGCTTTCCTCCACAAGCAACACAGTTGTCTGGCGCAATATGTGTAAACAGCTATGAACATGGGGTGGGGCTGTGCACTGAGCTGCATAACTGAGGTGAGGGAGCCCAAATCATGCACCTGCTTGTGCCTAGGCTCTCACCACCTCACCCCTTTGTTTGTTCTTCTCTCTGTCACCATTTATTCAGATTAAACAGATATATCTAGTCAATTTATTTTTTCTATTTTGTTAATATATGAATTTCCTCTTTACATTTCAAATGCTGTGTCATATTACAATTCCTGTGTCCCTGCAATATAGGGCATCTCTTTTTATATTATTTTGCCTTATACTAAATCCCTTATAGTTCCTGAGAGCTGACATTAGCCTGATGAGAGTAATTTATTGGAAAACAATCTTTACAGTTGCTTTGTATGTGTCTTCAGGGATTCAGCAGCTCCATTAGTGAGCACTGCAGGTCAATTCCAGTCGCTCCTGACCAGTGCTGTGGTTGTAAATGAGCTGTATTCCATTAAAATGTCAAAAGACATTCAGCAGGAACACATGTTTAGATGCAACTGGCCAATTCTTCAGGTGACTGGATTTGAAACTAGAATGACATCATGTCATTCTCTAATATATGGTAGTCTCCACGAAAGGAAAATCCTTGGCCACACCATTAAAATGGGTCATATAGATTGAGGTTCCTATCAGTTGATGTGTATTGGAAAGTCTGCCTGTGTCTGAAGATACTCTGTCTCTGTATTTTACTTCTGTCAGATCATTATTTGATCAAGTCAATTAATTTTCAGACTGTTTTTCATGCAGCACAGGACATGGGTTGTCCTCTTGACTGCCAGGGCTCACTGCTGGCTCATGCTGGACCAGCACTCCAAGTTCCCTTTCCCAGGACTGCTACTTGGCCACTCATCCCCAAGTTTATGCTTGTGTCCAGCATTACTCTGTCCCAGATGTGGAATCTGTCATTTGCTTTTGTTAAATTTCACAGAAGTGATGTTTGCCCAATGCTCGTGTCTATGTAGGTCCCTCTGCAGGCCTGTCATCCCTTAAGAAAGTCAGCCAAGAGGGATCTTCTAAGAATTCAATTTCCATTGCTCCTCAAGAGCCCATCTTGAAAAGCCAGTCATAAAAACTAAATGGATTTTAGTAGCAATTTGCTGAATATATTGCTCTCCCATCAGCTATTGGACAAACCCCAGGGATTTCCCTGACTTTTTTCTGTATCTCTTCTGGCCAGCTGTATCAGAACATGAAGTGCATAGCCAGACCTCAGGAGACAACAAGGCCCTCTAGAATGACAACAGCTTTGGGAAAAAACATCAGCATTTCTTCTTGACCCTTATCACCACATAAAGTGACTTAGCAGCAAACATACCTGGAATGAGATCAGGTGTTCAACAGCTTCAAAATATGCCTTTCCAGAAGGCTCCAAAGGAGAGAAATGGAAACCACCAAGCCTTTTCAAGATTCAAATAGGATGGAGACTGTCCCAAATCCCATTAAATACATTGATACAGCTATACTTGTGGCAAAGATTACTCCAAACAAAGTCCCTTTATGAGAGAAATTGCTACTGTCAAGTGTCTTGAAATATATAAAACCAAGATAAAGACCAATTTCTGTTAAATATTGTACATTTCAGATTTAATATGCAGTTGCTCCAAAAACAGCTCTTTACAAAAATCAATTCAGTAATTGCAAAATATGTAAAAACAAGCTGTGCACCTGCCTTCTCATTATCTACTTCAGGATAACAGGCTGTCAAAGGAAGGTAAAAAGAAACAAATTCTGGAGGTAGTTTTATTTAACAATAATCTAAGGAACCAACAATATGACACTCTGTGTTAAAAAATAAGTGGAAATGGTGACTGTCTTCTTGTAGATAGTCTGTGACTCGATGAGTCTGACTGAATGTTTGGTTGATTTTTCTTTCTGTTACATAAGACTATAGTTAACATGGTCCTCCAAAGCCAGCTGAAGATAGTGGCATGATTTATGATGACTTCATTGTACTGTGAAGAGAGGTGTAATCATCTCTCTGCACCAGAAGTTTCTACTGTACATTTTTAAGCATAACTAACCCTAATCTTCCCTCAGTTCCCAGAGTTTTTCCCAGGTAGTGATAAATACACAACAGAAATTTTACAGGATTTTCCTTTCTACACTGACATCAGATAGGGGTTGAGTTTCAGTTTTATGTGAAATTCAGTGTTCTTCGAAATGCTGTGTTATTCTTTTTGGTTGTGCAAAAATGTTGAAAAATCTCAGATTGTTATGAGTACTTTGAAATAATAAGTCTAAATTTTTTCCAGTTTGAGAATACACAAACACAGCAAAATGCCAATTCAGTCACTAAGAATTAATTTTGACATCTTATGTGATGAAAACCCACTTAATACTTTCAAAAAGTTTTAGACTCAGGTAGAGAAGAGTTTTCCTACTTAGAAAAGGACAGATCTCTATCTTAGCATTCATCTATCAAACAATCTTATTGCTTGTGATATTTAGTGCATGAGGAGGACAGAGCAAGTCCTACATTTCATATATGCAATATCTTGCTCTTGGGTTTAGGTATAAAAATATGCAGTTTACTTGAAGGAAGTTCTTAAGGGTGTAGTTGTGCAGTTACTGTCTTGGAGGAAAGGGATGATCTTTGTCCAATACCTAAATCTATGTTTGTCCTTATATCTGAAAAAACCTTGGAAAGCCATTTCTATTTATAGAACATAACCAAGGGCAGCAATTCCATAGAGAAAAAGAAATTAAATAAGTATTTAAATAATATGTCAATGGATAAATTTAATTACATTCTAATATCTGTTTTTTTAAAAACCTTTCTATAAACTAATGAGCCTTATGTGTTCAGAAGAGCAACTAAAGTGCTCATCTACAGAATAGTTTAATAACCTCCCACACTGAGAAGTTATTTGATATTAATTATTCTTTCAGTCTTAATATACAGATTTATTTGATGGAGAATAGGGTTATTTTCCAAAATGCTGGGAAAATATTTATAGCAGCAGCATCTAAAGAAAGCAGACCATCTATTATGCCATCTATTCAATTCTGATTTTGATAATAAAAAGTTAAACCACAGTAAGTATTTCAAAGAATAAAATGCCTAAATTATTTAGAGGAAACCAAACAGACTATTGTTCTAAAAGGTCTGGTCTTCTTCTCTATGAACATACACTTCTAATATCTCACATAGAACAAAAAAAAAAAAAGGCAGAGAGAGGAAAGACTGAACTAAATGCTGAATGGCAGCAGTAAGGAATAGCACATGGAGAGCTCACTGCCATTTCTATTCCAGATACATTTACATGTATTTATTTGGGATATCCTCGATTGACCCCTGTGTTTTTCATACATATGTAAGCCAAGTAAAGCATGAGGAAGAAAGGGAGTAATGCATTTAAGGTTTCTGCTGACAAGAAGCAACTTCTCATAGCTCTCCTAAATCCTAATCTACTCCTCTCTGTGCAGAACTTTCTCAATTGAGAAGACAGTCTCAATTGATTTGATTCTGACAATGAAATGTACAAAGGTAGAATGCAAACATCTGAAGAATCTTTAGTTATTGGGGAATATCAAGGCTCTCCTAGATGATGAGATTTAGGTTGAGTAAATTTTATCCATTTCATTCCCTGAATGTTTTGTGAGTGGTTCTTCAGTGTGCACTGAGTGTAAATTGTGCCTGTGACCCATTTTGAGTAATGGCGATGCACAAAACTGAAGAATGTTAAGTACCAGTTTTCTCAGACTGAAATAGTACCTACTGTTGAATCCTCCACTTGAGAGGTCTGAATTGAAGAACATGAAATCAGATGAAAAAAATCCTTTATTTTCAAGAGATTTTGTAACTGTTTAAAAAAGCACTACTGCACTGCTACATTCTTCTTATGCATTTTCAGAGTTGACAAAGACTTCTAAAATCCTTCCTGAACAGCCCATTTGCTGAGGTATGCTGAGTTTATGAATCACCAACGAATTTAGATGAGACTAAATTTCAGATCCAGTTACTTCAGAGAAGGTCCAGAAACTGATGTTTAAACAGATCTATTAAAAAGAAAACTGGAAAAATCTTTAGATGTTGGTAATGTATGTTTCTCCAGGGAAGTGAAGGTTTGGAGAGTTATAATTTGGGGCACAGCAAAAGTGACATTCAGGTCTGGATTCTCTGAAAATCAAAGTGAGGACTCCTGCTTAAGTTTATACTCAAAGACTGCTTTATGGAAAAAATGTAAGAGCCTTCAGGCTCTTTTAGAAACATTCTCTCCACAGGAAAACCTGTTCCTGCACAGCTTGTACATATACTGAGAAATAATAATAAGGCCAAGAACTCAAAAAAGCCAAGAACTGGAATAATAAATAATTTATGACACTTTTGATCTGATACTCAATATAATAAATTGAGGTGATTCCATAGAATTAAATGAATATGGAGTAGATCCTATGTTAGGGAAAGGCTTCAGACAGGGCAGCCATCATTAAAAATGATAGGATTAGTGAAACCTTCTTTGTTAGATCAGCTCAGCATCTAAACTGAGAAAAAAAAAGGATTTCTCTGTTTAAATAGAATACCTGAGCAAGTACCTATGACAGAAAGCAAAAAGGTACTTCCTATACTTCAACACAATAAATGGAATTTTTTACATGAATACTTTGTCTTTATGTTGCAAGGTAAGGGATAAGCATAAGCTAATCTAAGCTACATTTAACAAGCAATTATTTTAAAGAAATTGAATAATTTTTTATAAATGAAATGGTCAGTGATAGTTATTGCTGTGCTCTTAGGACCAGCCTGTCTTTCTTAAAAATGAATCTGCTCTTTGTGAGCCAGGAGCAATCATTATTTTCTGCTGATTTCAAGCTTCTGTTGGAGAGAGAGCTTTTAACACTCCATAGAGACATTGCAGAAGAAAATACCTTAATTAACAAAAAAACCTACTGTTAAACCAAAACTATATTAATTGACAGTGGGCAACCTTTGAAATATAGGGAAAACAGTAATTTTCTTTCTTATGATTTTCTCAAGCTTTTCTTCCTAGTCAAATATGCCATGGTCTCATTTTCATCCTTTGATTCAGACTTATCAAAGATGAAAATGACTCTTGTAAAAATCAAGAATTTTCTAATTGCCTTTCCACAATGCATTATCTTTTTATTTTAACAGTGTGCCAGAAGCTCAGAGCTACTGTAAAACTTCAGGTTTTCATTAGGGACTTGAAACCATTCTTTGCATTGTTTTTTAGGTGCAAAGAGGGTGATATTTCACTTCCCACTTGCTATTTTATCTCCTCATTGATAATTTAGCTTACTGGCAAAAATGCTTTACCTTCTGGCACGAGTAAGTGGCACAGAGCTCATTAATCTAGTGACTGGTATCTGGGACCCTTTGGCCCAGACCATAGCTGTGGACAGCTGTAAGCTCTTGGTGACTGAGAGCAGCTTTGCAGACCATGTTCTTTGCTGCTGAAGACTTCAGTGATGTATTTTCAGCAGAGCACGCAGATCTGTTGAAACAGTGCCTGAGCAGCATCTGTTGTCTTCAGGCACCTAAATTATTTATATGCCTTTTTAATTACATTTTTCTTTTGAAATGTCTTATCTTTATATGTGATGTAGAAGTGAGTATCTTTAACTGGCAACATTTAAATGCGGTTTTAACTTTCACAGTGTTATTATTTCTCCAGCTTTGTTTTTAGCTATAGCCTGTGTAACTGCAAGTCAATTGTAAAAGTATTTGTTAAAGGGACACATCTGCAAGAGACTCGAGCAATACTTTGGAACTAGACTGCATGATTTGTAATCAGTTGTCCATAAAATGAGTATAACTACAAAATGACACTGTTTTGAGCAGTATTCTGGTCTTGAATTCTTCTAAAATATTTTCCAAACAGAATAATGATACGAATTCATAATTCTGAATATTTCCTGAATAGGCAATACGTATCCAGATATCTGCTATATCACATCCAAAACCTGCTAATGAATCTTCAGGAATGAGGTTGTCTTAGGAAATAGGTTTGTTGCTAGGTGGTCATAAAATCACAGAATCATATAATCACAGAATGATCTAGATTGGAAGAGATCTTAAAGATCATGTAGGTCCAACTCCCCTGCCATGGGCAGGGACACCTTCCACTAGATCAGGGTGCTCTCTTTGGATATACTTCTTACTGTGAAGATTCTTAACATACATTAACAATTAAAAAAAAAAAAAATCCTACTCACTTTCTTGTAGGTGAGAAAGAAAAATAAAGGTATATAAAGGAAAACTTGTCTGTGGGTTTTACAGCTCTCAAGAGAAATGTGCTGTTTATCTTCATAGTAGACTTTGAGGAAGGAACTGGGGAACATATCACAATAGTCTTTAAACGATCTTTTAAATCTCACTAAATAGCAAATTTTATTTGCAGATGTATTTTTGAAATACATGTACATGGTTAAAATTGTATGATACTGCAGATGAGTCAAAATCTCCCTGTTTTGAGTCACTTAACCTCTCATCCTCATAACCAGCAATTCAGCAAAGTCTTTGTATTGCAGAAACTCGTATTTTTAGGTATGTTATTATGGTTTTAACTTCTTGTGATGTATATGGAGGTATTTGTTCACATTTTCAAGTCTTGGCCAAAAAACCCTGCAATTATCCTTAGCTTGTGTAGCTCAGTGGGACTGAAGATTTTACTTCTTTGATGTTGCATAGCTTGCCTTGTAATAAAAATGGTCATGCAATTTCTAATTGCATTGCACTTTACAACAATCAGATCAAAACCTAGAAGGAGAAGCCAGGAATAATTCTGTAAAATTGTTGCTCTGTAATCTCATTATTTTTTCACACTATTTTCTTCCTTCTGAGGTATTCTAAAGGAGCATCACTAACGCAGACTAATAACGTGCTAAGACAGGGACAGACTATAATTACACAGGGAGGAACACCTGGGCAAAAATGTAAAGTAAATCAGCTTACAGAGAGTAGTGTTCTTTGCTGTGCACAGAAGGGATATGTCTCTTTTGTCGACTCAGAAAGGGGAAATTCACCCATTCTTGAGGAAGAGGGAGGAAAGGAATCTCAGCTATGTGCAGCACACTAAACAGGGCAGATATTCCCAAACCCAGATCCTGCCTTGCCTGATCTAGCAGCCAACAGCCTTGTCTTGCAACCTTTCCTGAACAGATCATTAGGATCATTAATTAGGATCATTTTTTTGTGCTGGTGTGAATTTGGATGCCATAACTTTTATTTCTTCATTTACTTTTTGGACTTCACTGTTTATGCTGTGAGAAATCTAGAGTGGCATATTTTCAGCTTGGGCACTTATCCAAGACACATGCCATCTATCTTTGCACATGCTGCACTGCTAATACACAGGGAAAGCATTCCCTTAGATTGTTTGTAAATTGCTTCATTTTCCAGTTTGGTCTTTTCCTCCCAGCATGGCACTCCATGTTCGCTGTAATTCAGACAGCCCTGGGGTCCAATCACATTAATACACACAATAAAACTGACAGGCAAACAAATGCTGACCCATCAAACACAGCATGGTCAAAGATTCTATATATGCCAATCAATTGGATCAATGTGAAATGTTTCTATTTTTTTTTTTTTTTAATTATGCATTGACTGATGTGCTACATCATGGGAGAGTAATGATGGAGGGTAAAATTAATTTTCATTGGCATATGTCATCTTGTATTTCTATTTTAAATATTGAGGATATTTGTCAAAAGACATGCCTTCTTGTCACAGATTTTGTCATTTATTTATCACTAATGATCTTTAAGGCAAATTTGAAACTGGAACATAATTTTCACAATGAGGTTTACAGCCCCAAGATCTTGTACATGAACTTTGATACATAAAACCCAGGAATACCCTGGATTTATGATGTATGATACAAAATGGTTTGCATTAAAAATATGTTATTTCCTCATACTTTCCATGAAAAATCTAGCTTATTTCTTTAAGTTCATTAAATTCTCTTTATGTTATCCTATTTTGTAATAGTAGGCTTCCTGAAGTAAGTTTGGTTTTAAAACTCTACTTAAGACTGGTCATCTAACAGTCTTAGAGTCATCTAATTCCTTTCCTGGACAGCAAATATTTTTAATAAAGAGAGTTTATATAAAGAATATACATATTTGAGCAATCATGAAATCAGCAGGCAGTGAAAAATGTGTATTTCACTATACTCTTCATGAAGCCGACTGTAAAGCTATTCCTGGTATCTGGATGAACAAAATCCCATGTGTGTTCTGCATGAGACATGATTCACCTACCTCACAACATTTAAAGATTCCTGTATGTTCCTTGAATTTTCAGAAATCACTGGTCCAGCCATTCTATTTAAATGATTAAGTGTTGGATGGCATTGAACAGGTAAATCATAACATTGCAGAGATCTGTCTGCTCTGGAGTGTATTTCCTACTAATATTAAGTCACCTCTTCAAGTTTACTACCTCATCACGTGGCCAGTAAACTGATAATATGTCTGTATTCTTCTTTACCTGGGAGTTTGTACATCATGGTATCCAGCATTTTTGAAGTGGTTTTACCATGAAAATTATTATAAACATGTGAACTATTAGTCTTATAAATATCCACATTATGCTTACTTTAAAAATTAAAGCAAAATAACATGCAGAGGTATAATTTTTAATTCATTAAGTTCTTTATTTCAAAATATGTAAGAGCATGAATAAACTGAAGTAGGAAAAGCAGTCACTCTCAGGATCATGCACCTATCTTCTATAAATGCTTCAAGAAGTTCCGTGTTATCAGATCTCATGATGACAAGTATTCTTTCTGAAATAATATCTTGTTATTTAATTCATATGTCATGCTGAGTAAAATGGCATCATTTAGTAATGGGAGCTAAGAAAAGATTTATCTACAAAATTAGTGCATGTTGCTTAAAATGCTGAAGCAATGAAAAAAGAGAAAAAACATTAAAGAGAAAAAACATTTTAAATACCAAATTCATCCTAAAAGGCTGAAATATATCTTCATTGTACACACCTTCAAATATTCTCCAATTCAGTATTTAATACTTGAAATTTATGACCTTAAAATAAAGTCTTTTATAATCTTTTCTCAATGATTCAAAACAGTCTTGTAAATTTTCTTGTGGGATGAATTGTCCACAACTCAGAGCAGATACTCCAGACACATTCAACTATAACTGTATACTTGAATCCTACTGAAAAAAAAAAATCTTAAATATATGCTTTACTTTAACAAATAAATTACTTATTTATAACATCTGTACCAGAGATTCTTAGTAGGATTACATCTTGACAGCATACAGAATTGACCCAAACTTCAATCAGTTTTTACCACAGGTTTATGCCAAAGTTGCTTAGGTCCAGTGACTAGAGGACAAAACATTTAATTATTTCAAAAAGAATGAGAGAGAAAAATACCTAAACTATGTTTTTCCCAAAGTTTCAGTTTTGTATTGACAGCTTTTAACTAATTTTTTCCATTAAGGTTCTCCTCAGTTTTAACAGTTTTTGTCCTTTTCATCTTAAACACATCCATTAGTGCTGGCAACAGCTGTACCTCTATTTTCCAGAAAACAATTTGATAGAGTTTAAATTCTGTCTCATTTCACTTCTATTTCACTCATTTCACTTCTGTTATCTCTAAAGCCTCATCACAGTGTAGGACTTATCATTATTTTAAATTAATATTGGTAGTACATAATACATATATAAACACTTCCTTTGTTGGTTTCTTTGGGGTTATGGGAGGTTTTTTTTGTTCTTTTCTCTTTTTCCAATTTCCTCAGACAATAAAACGCCTCTCTAAAGATAAATATTTATAGCAAATTGTATCTAGGACAAGTCTTCCTAAATAGCCTAAATAATAGAGAAGGTATAACAAGAGAATGGAGGACAAAAAAGAAAAAAAGGAGAATTTAAGGCTAAGCGTGATAAACAGTGGCAATATTCCAGCAGCTGTTTATCTATTTCACTTAGGTAATTTCTTCAGCTGACATTATGGGAATATTTAAAATGTTAAGAATTGAAAGAAACAGGATATATGGCTTTTTGCACAGGATTTTACCTATGTGAAATTCACCTAACTTAAACATATAAAACACAGCTGTTTATAGCTAGTGCAATCTAAAGACCTTTACACCCACTGGAGAGAGTAGAAATTCCAAGACATGATTTAGCAATTGTGGAATAATGTAACTATGGCATCTTTTATTTTGTGACAGATACAATTATTGTCGTCAATTATTTTTAATATATTTTCATATATGTCACTGCAACAGTAGTCTCCTCCAAGTTTAAGAAAATCTCCTCTGCCCATCTATCTTGTACTATAAACTCAGCAGAGATTTACAGAATGCTTCCTGGTTGTTGGTGAATAAACTAAAAGTTTGGAGCACCTCTGTTGTGGAGAGAGGCTGAGAGCCGGGATTCTTCAGCTTCAAGAGTTGTACACTCTGGGAAGACCTTTTTGAGGCCTTTCTTTTAGGACATTTATAAGAAAAGACAGCGAGAGAATTTTGACTGAGACTGTTAAAGGATGAGGACTAACAGTTTGTATCAGAAAGAGTTAATTCAGAGCAGTACTTTCAAATAATTCTTTTATTATAAGTATGCTGGTACACTTGCACAGAGAAGCTCTGGCTGTGCCATCCCTGGAGGTATCCGAGGCCAGGTTAAACAGGGCTTGGAGAAACCTGGGACAGAGGAAGGCAGTGGCAGGATGTGGAACTCGTTGAGCTTTAAGGTCCCTTCCAGTCAAAACCATTATATGATACTTTGATTCTATGAAACTTAATGATGCACAAGCTGTAAAATCACAACTGCCACTGTTTATAGTGATTGCTGCCATGAAACATCACTCAAAGAAATATCATATTGACTTAGAGATTTTTATTATTAACTAGTAACAGGCCGCCCTGGCAAATGCTGTAATTTCAGATTTAAAAAAATTCCTTTATTCTTTGGATGCTGACATGTACAGCTATATTGGTGTCACCATTAAAACAACACAGAATTACAGACAATTTACCTGCACTGTGCCTGGGGTTGAAATAAAAGTGGTACGTCACTATTCAAAGCCTGTAAAGTACTAAAAATATGCCTACTTTAAATATGAAGTGTAGTTGTCTCGAAACCTTTTTAATTAGTTCCACAAAAGACTCATGAAGTAAGACTTCAGAGAACCTCTTGTATGAATATGAAAAAATGGCAGTCTGGACTATGTAGAGGATATTTCATGTCAGCAGATGGTATCTGAATATCAGATTTACATCTTTGTGTATTAGGTGAAATTTCAGGGTTAATTAATATATTCTTCCCAAAAGTCTGTAAATATTCCAAATACAAGAATCTTTAATTTGATCTAATTCACTATATTCTCAGATTATATATTATTCTATACAGTAATCAACATATTTCCAATATAAAAATAGCCAGAAGCTCAAATGTTAATTTTACAATTTCCCAGTTAATCAGGAAAGAAAAATAGCACTTTTCTACTAGATTTAACTTAAAATGTAATTTCATAAACTTTGACTTTTTCCTAATATTTTTCCTGAATCCCTTTTATCAGGAAATATAATAAGTAAATTAAACTGATTGAATGTGATATACATGCTGCCTTCTTAACAAAAAAAGATTGTGTCACACAAATTGTAATGGACTTCTGGCTGCATTCAGTGTACAATTTGTATGTTCTAGAGAATCATAAAGGAAGATGTGTTTATTTACCTGTGGTGCCTCAATAAATGTACTTTAATATTAATTTTAAGCATACAGTATAGATTTTTGTAGCAGTAGTCTCACTAAACAAAGACAAGTTTGTTTTTTAAGTTGTGCATTAATAGATTTTCATTGTGTCCATTTGATCCAACCTGAATATCACATGTTAAATGATCTTGACAGATAGAGGCTCAAATGGGGCATTATGGAATAAATGTGCAGAAATAAATGCAGAAATACATGGTCTGCAGCTTGGACTATAAATGTACATGTGTGTGTGTTTATATTTACATGTTCATGTGTGTCTCTACGAACAACTTTGTGCATGACTGTGTATATAAGCAACATTTTTCACCCTATGTTTAATATTTCTGTATGAAATGCAAAATTGGGCAGGTAAAACCATGATTTATTGTTGGATGATGCCACTTGCTGCTTATTCAGTATTCATCATTGCATGCAGTGTAAATTCAACCACAAGATTTATGCTAAGCAAAAACTTCAGATAATTAATGGAATGCTAAGCTTTGTCTATGTTTCTCAAATGTTAAAAAATACATAGATAAAAAATAAACAACATTCCTTCTCTGAGTTACTTCTATGCAATGTTCATCTCATACACTTATTTTAGCAATAGTTATTTTTAAAGCAGTTAAAATAAGTGGAGTATTTTTCATTTGATTCTGGGTGAAACTCAAGCTGTTGTCACCCAAAGTTCCACAACAACTTTTAGGAAGCATGGATTTGTGGTAAGGGGTAAGAAATAAGAGTTGTCTCCCACTTATAGTCATCCTCTTTTGTCTAGCTGGGTGTTTTATGTGCCTGAGCATTATACTGGTAAAACTGGGGGAAAAAGCTCTTCGGAAGAACTGTGAGATAACATTAATTTCTATGTAAGCAGTGGAAATTCAGCTCCTTACTGGTGTCTAGGATGCAGTTCCTTTGTGACTTCTTCAAGGCATGAAACTAATCACAAGAGACCGTTGTTGAAATGCAAGGGAAATGTGATGACATCATTAAATAAAATGAGCTACAAAATTCTGAATTAAATTTTATCCAGAGAAGAATCTTGAATAGACATTTAAGCAATTAGTTTGGGTAAAGGTGAGGATCAGTGCAGGATTAATTGTTTAAGGTTTTTATAACCCCTAAGTTAGTGCACCCTCATCACAAGTCTATTATAATGAGAGACATGAAATTTACTGTAACTTGTTTCTTCCCAGAAATGGCCCAGCCATTGGTGCTGGGCCAGATGGTGATTCTCCATTTTTGGCAGTGCTCTGAGGTTCAGGGTGTTGCTGTATTGTTTGCTGTGCTCAGATGGCTCATGACACTAAATTCTAAAAATTGTGTGTAAGCTGCTGCACCTGTTCTGAAGGCAAAGTCACCTGCTGCAGGTTCTTCTGATTCAAAACCTAGCAGTTGCAGGCAGCTGTGACATTTGGGGTGTTCCTTGAGCACAAACATCTGCCTTATCAAACATCTGCACCCAAGATACTGAAATGAGTGTTCTCTTTAGGACTGTGGGTATGACCCAAGGACCACTTTAAACTGGCTTCAGTGAACATCAGATGGAGACCAGAAGACAAAAGACAAATTTGAAAGTCATTCAGCTCTAGGACTGAACACAGATGTTGATATGTATATTCTAGTCTAGGCAAAGACTAGATTTGCAGGGTCTCTCCCTAGTATAAGAATGAATAGAAATTCATGAAAATAAATATTAAAAAAAAAAAAAACAAAAAACCCCAAAACAAAACAGAAAAAACAGTCATAAAGAACTCATAAAGATGAACCAACTCACCCATTGAAACATTTGCATTTGTAGATAATAGATTCATAATATTACACTACATCATGACGTCTTGGAACTTTTGACTGCTTTATGCAAACAGACCTCAAAAATTGTCTGAGATTTCCCCCTAACTAAGCCAAATGTCTGCTTCAAACTGCTATCTTGTACATATTTGGGCTGTACTGCATACATGGTTTGTTTAATTTTGTTGTTATTTATAGCTGGGAAATTAAACTCAAGCTGTAATTTAAAAGAACAGGTAGTCTGGCAGCAGAGATACACCCACCTAAAATAAATAAATCCCCTGCTGTAGCTTGTAATATCATTACTTCAGCATTTCAGTGGCCTACAAGTCTTTATTAAAGAGTTTGGTCAGATCCTTCCAGCTCCCCAAAACTCAGGACTTTTATCATCAAAGCCAAGGAGTGCAGAATCAGAACCTCCCTTTCAGAGAAATAACTTCAAAATTCCTAATGGTTATTGCTGACCTTGCTGTTTATTAAGGAAATGTGCCTTTACTTGCTGCCCCTAAATGATTTTTTATCTGACTAATAGCAGCTTCACCTTTTTTAGGAAAAGAAAATTACTGTGGTGATAACAGGGAAGTGTGTAGGTCTATTAGGAAGGAAAATCCTGGACGTAAAGGTGACAGCTTTACGGCACCAGTCCCTGTGTTATTTACAGTAACTCATTTTGTATCTAGTGTTTCATATTGGGGAAGTCAAGGGCTGGAGCTGTTTGTTATTTATGCCAACCCGGTCAGGGGAATGGGGGTATCCAAGGGGGCAGAAAATAGGTCTGTTGATTAGAGCAGTAAATTAGGGGAAGGCAGAAAGACAAAGAAGAATTACTGGATTCCACAGACATGCATAAACATTTCATGTGGTTTGCTTCTTGTTACTTGGCTTCCCTGTAAACTGTGAGCCAGATGTCTTTAAGGTAATAATAAAGCTTCCCTTGTCATCCCACTCCCTGGGTTATTTATCTCTCTGGTTTTGTCAGACCTTCTGTATGTTTGACCTTTGCTATGGTTAAAAAACAAGGAGTTGTTTAGTTCAGAGTGTTAAAACTGCCAGGGAGGCAAAACTATCCTCAGTACAGCTGCATAACCACTTGTTTTTGACCTAGGTGAAAAGGAAACACATATGTGGGAGGTAAATTTATCTTTTTATTCTACCACACTGGATTTAGCTCTTCAAAAAATACCCTGAGAGATCACTGGTCTCCATGTACCACTTCAGAGACCATCACAAAGCAGTCTTCCTGAGCAGTAAGTTCTCAGGGGATTTTACAAAGTTCTGTTTTCTTTCATGATATATTTTGTCTATATTGTTTCAGCAAATAAAAGTTAAAAAAATGAAAGTTTCAAGTCAGTCAACATATTAACCAATTACCAAGATGACATGCAAGTCTTGTAGCATATTTAGTTTCTTCAGAAATTTTATTTCTCAAAATATTTATTTACTAATTTCATATATAAATATTTTAAAAGTCACAAATGTATTGCACAGATTTCACTATTTATTCTTTAAATACATTGTTTTAATAACATCTGTCTAAATATCTAAATATCTGAATTTCTCTGGAATAGTTTTTGGTTTGATTTGATTTTCAATCTTGCACCTTTCTACTAACTCAAAATTATTCTAAAAGAATTCACTGAGGTTTGCTAAATTTTGCAAATTAGCAGATTATACCCAATTCTGAAAATTCACATGAGCATAATTTTGTCTTTAAACATACAAATAGCTTCATTGCCTTTAAAGTAAAGTAAATGCTCCAGTTTCAACTTCAAAAGCATATATGATTAGAGGTAGCAACGAACATGCTTTATGAAATTACACATTTTGATGTACTGATGGTAACTATAATTTTGTTTAATTCACTTCTATTATTTGCTCTTTTTGCTTTATTTCTGCTTTCTTGACTTTTTGTGTCTGCTTTACGGATATCTTTGACAATTTTAAAAGCATTTAAAGACCTCACATGAAGTTATTTTTCAAAAGTTATATCAGAGTAAGGAGAAAAATTTTCCAAATGATTTTGAAGAGATAAATTTATCACACAGAAAATAAGGCAAATTCACATGAACAACCACTTGTGCTATGAAACTCTCCTTAGCTCCTACAGGGTGAGGCATCTAACAAGTTGCATCACTCTGATGAGAAACTGGAATGTGAAACCATTTTGTAGGTATCTTCTTTTTTCCTCCCAGAAAATACTCATTAGTCTCTTTCTTTCTCCCACTTCCTCTCTCTCTCACTCCCTCTCTCTCTCTGTATTTATCTATCTCTCTATATATATGTTTGTGTCAATTCTCTCATTGTTAGAAAATTTCTGAAGAAAAATAAAATCTACTGAATGAAATTACATAGCTGAGAATAAAGATCTCCCCAATACCACTGACAGCTCTTGCTCTGGTTTGGTAATTAAGTTAAATCAGTCAATCAGTCAATTTGCAACTGGTGGCAATAAATTGAACATGGCTCATATATTCTATGTTTGCTTGAGTTTCACCTAAGCACAGATTTGAAGATCCTGTATAATTGAAGCTCTTTTTTTATGTCTTGGCTAAAGGAGTTAGATGAGCTCTAGATCTGAAAGTTTATAAAAATTTCTTTCTTTGCAAGAAAAGATATTTTTCAATTTAAGAAATAATCAGGACTTGATTTTTTTCCTAAAAAATATTCAAACAGAAAGTTGTGTTTAATATTGCTTCTTTCTTTCTCCCTTTATAAAAAGATCTTTATTTTGACACATGAAATCATACATGCATCAAAGGAAAGTTATAGGTAATAATTGTATTAATTTGCAAAATGTAAAGACAAATAATCAGAGTTATATGTAGAAAAAAGAGACATTTCAGCCTAAATTGAAAGGTTTGACACTAACTCAGAGTCACAATTTCACTCATTATGGTTTATTTTGAAGATATTTAAATGCACCTGCTGAAGGACATGGTGGAAAGAGCATTGCACAAGTGAAAACTCACATGAAATGCCACCTAATATCAATGGAGAAGCTCACAGTAATTTCTGAGTATCTTGGTTTATATCCTTCAAAACTTTTATGCAACTTTTATCTCTCAAAGAAAGAGGTTCCAAGCCTATCATGCATGCCATGTAAAACTGAAGCAAAACCTCTAGTGAAAGACATACTGCAGAAGAAAAAATATATTTTCACTAGAAAATGGACCAAGATTATTCATTCTATTCTACAGTGAGTGCTGCAGAATATATATTCTCTGAATCAGAAAAGAGAAATGCAAAAAATAGATTGTTCAATGGATTTGATTTGGCACTAAAATTGTGTTCAGGTTATAGAATGTAGTGACCTCATAGTTAGGTATTAAAAACCAGGCTTAATATCCAGATATTTTTGCTTACTTCCTTTTGATTGAATGACTTTATTTTCCACTTATAAATACTTGCCATTCAGCCAAAGACTTTGCTGACTAAAACAGTGATGATGGATGAATCATTCTGTCACATCTATATCACTGTAACTTTGAAAAAGACCTGATTCTCCCCTTTTCTGGTAACTGAGCTGAGTCATTTCTGAATCAGCATAGCACAATGTCCTCATACTGTTAGCATGCAGAGTACTTCAATATCATCTTACTCATTGGGCCCCTAAAAGTCCTCCTAAGTACCTTTATATATATATATATATATATATATATATATGTATGTATGTATGTATGTATTTTTATATTTAAGGAAACTTTTCCAGTTGTTGCAACCTAAAGATATGTGGTGTTTTTGTGTTTAAGATAGTCATAAGTTTGTCAGGGTGTTTAAAAAGTTCCTCTGTGGTTTTCAGCTGCCAAATCATGATTTTTAGGGAGAGGAGTTATGATGCCTCTGCACGACCAAGACAAAATTTTAGTGTTATAATTACTATAAATACTCAGAAAACATAAACCCTAGTCTTACAATGGGGCAGATGAAATGAATTTCCTGACCCTGGGGGAAAATTATTTTTGTTAAGGAGATTTGGTTGCCGAACAAGTTTCCACAGTAATTAGGAAAATCCAGAAATGGCTACATATATCCTTCTTTTATGGCCTTTTATGAACAAAAAGTTAATTTTGATTCTAAGGATTGATTTCAAAGTTCAAAAATGTTTTTTATTCATCCATCTCACCCCAATATATTGTGTTTAAAATTAAATTTCAGAAATCCTGAATAGAATTTTCCTTCTAATGTAAATATCATGACTTGTATCGGTACATTGTATTTGTTTGGGAAGAGTGGGAAGATTTGGGATATTGTTTCAGTTTGGCTTGGTCAGTCAGTTTTGTGTTTGTGTTTTTTTACCTGCTGCAGGTTTTTCATGGAAAGGTCTTAGGGTCACCAAATAGGGCTTCTGCCAGCCATCAAGTGAAGGTGATATATATTGCACCATAAACCCCTGAGACACCTTGTTCATGCCAGAATAAATGACACCAAGAGCAGAGAGTGCTTTACAAATCACACAAAATTGAGTTTATCCCAGAAGAATGAAAGTCTAAAACTCAGCCTTTTTGATGCCTAAGCGTTCCTGGGTCATGAGTCAACTCCTTCCAGCTGTAGAGAAAAAAATAAAAAACAGCTTCTCAAGTCTTTCCATGTTGCTTATATTGAGAGTTTTAACATTTCTTATTCACACTGAGGATACAAGACTGAATAGGATAATGTAGGTTTTCTCTGTGAAATTACAATCAACCCTCAAACTTTTTGTGTGTGCTTTGCAGCTTTCTGACCTTTTCAGTGGCACACTAATGCTGTAATAAATCTCTTCTTTTAGTGCCTGAAGTGCTACCTTTCGCCCTCAAACATGTCTGGCAACTGTGCCTGCTGTCAATATATCACCATGTAATGTAGCTTGTACATGTGTCAAGCCATGTGAATGTGCTTTTGGCAGATGTCAACTTCCAGCCAAGTTTGTACTCAGAGAGGAGGAAGAAAATGAGAGGCCTCATTTAACCTTTTCATCATTGTTCTTTGTAGTCTTTTGATCTCTATCACTAACTTGAATGTCTCATGCAAAATGGTTGATCTCATGCCTCCTGCCTCCATTCCTCCACATAATTTCATGTTGGAGGGATTGGTTAAGTTTGTTCTGAAAAATTTCATGGTTTTGCTAAGTTGATTTTAGGTGAACAGTTAAGAAATGCATTCACAGCCAAATTTTACATAGCAGTCCCATAAATCTCAGAGCTTCCTGTCCATGTTAGTGTTGCCTCGGTTTTCTTGCAGGTTTGGAAATTGAAGCAGAAAAGATGCTGGTGATAATCAAAGGATAGAGAGCTGGTAACAGTGTCAAAATCTTAAAATACCTCTTCCCAAATTCACACAATCACATAAAACTTCCTCAGGAGTTTTTCAGTGATTGCTATGTAAAATGAAAGTAACAGAAAGCATAAGGGTCAGTATTGTCCTCTGAGATAGCTCATTATTTCCCATTGGTTTGTCTCCAAATTACCTGCAGTTTTCTGGATCTAGAAAGTCACTTCCTGATTAACTTCAGCCTCTGAAATATTTAGATGTTAAGATATTATATTTCTTTCTATGTCCTTAAAATATTAAAGCTACTGTTTAGAACTGTAGGATGTCTATTACAGCAAGTCTAAAACTCCAGGACCAGCTTGGATGGGATTTTGCGATACCTGATCTAGTGAGAAGTGACCCTGCCCATGGCAGGGTGTTGGTCTTTGAAATCCTTTTAAGCCAAATTTTTTCTCTGACTCTATGAATATTGTTACCTTCGTAGTTATTTTCTCTGCATAATCATATTCTAAATTACAACACAGAAGTTCTCCTCCATTCAGAACATCTAATTTTCCTCATTTCTAGGCTTTCTCAATGGTTTGATTTGTTTTTTGGGAAGCAGTTCATAATTACCAGGCTTTTCAATTTGGACGTGTTCAGGTGTGGATGCAGGGGGAATAAATTGAGGAGCCTCACCTTTCCCTGATCTTACACAAACATTTTCAGTACAGTAGCAAGGGCATTAAGAACTCATGTTGGCGCAAGAGTTAATGTGGCAGGTTTGACTTTGTTGTGAAGTGCTGCCTAATTAGCTGAGAGAGAAAACATCTGAGATATGGCAAGTAAAATATCTTGAGTACAAAGTCACTTCAGCAGTGAGGAATACTTTTCCACTCATATAGTGCGCATGATGTGGTTTTTAGCTCCACTGAGATAAATAACACCACTAAGAGAAAAGTAAATTGAAATATATGAGTAGGAAATAAATTATAGAGGATAACATTCTGGGAATAATCAAATGTTTTTGAGAAATTGAAATATTTGTTGGGATTTTAACAATACTCTGGAGTCAGTTTTCTGACTTAAGATGCATCTTCAGAAATGCTTCCTTCTTTGTTTGTCTACTTCCTTTAAATATAATTTGACCACTATGGTTATTAACAGAAAAAAATGTGTCACATATTGAAGAATGAGAGAATTTCTGATAAAAATACAATATTTGAGATTTTGTTTACATTTTCATTGAGAAAGAAAGCCAGCATATTAAGTTACCTTAATAAACAGAAATGAAAATATAATTGTGAAAGTGATAAAAAATTATCTATAAATCATATTAATTTATAGTGGAAGGGTAAATATATGTAATTTATTATAAAATATATAATGGTAGTGTTAATAAATCCATTTCATACTTTCTAAAATGTTGATGCCATTGATCCAAAACAGTAAATTTTCCTTTATTTAGTACAGTTTTCTATCTTGAATTTCATCTAAACCAAGTTTCTCACAGTAAAGTATTTTAATTTTAATGGTAGTTATATCAGCAACAGAAAACAAGATCATAACTTTAATCATCAACAACACTCATTACTCTCTACAACTGCCTTGAGTGGAGGTTGGAACCAGGTGGAGGTCAATATCTTCTCCCAGATAACAAGAAGAAATGGACTGATATTGTGCCAGAGAAGGGTTAGGTGGAGTATTAGGGAAAAAAATTCTTTACTAAAAGATTTGTAAAGCATTTGCACAGGCTACCCAAGGCAGCATTGGAGTCCTCATCTCTGAGGGACTTAAAAGCCATGAGGATGTGACACTTGGTGCCTGGGTAGTACTGGGTGAGTCGCTGGGCTTGGAGGTCCTTTCCAGCCTAAAGAATTTCCTGGTTCTATAAACTTTCAACAAGAAACCTGAGTGTTTGAGAGAGGCACAAAAGGTTATAGTTCAGATCAACATGGGTAGATAAGCACCTAAAGCTTGTTCAGTCAAAGGGAATTAGCTGCCAACAGTATCTGTGAATCTGGATGTTATCCTCAATTTACTATAAATGATACATTGAGAAAAGCTGGCACTGGAAAGAAAAGAATGAATAAAAACCTAATCTCTGCTTTAACCCTGAGTAAGATTTCTGTGAGGACTTAAATGGAAGAGTTGTGTCTTCCTCTTTGATGTGTCATCAATTTTCCAGACCACAGGTTTGATGATCAGAAAAGTTGATACCACATTACAGAACAGCAGCTACTCTCTCCCACTCACAAGAAAATACAGCTGCTGTCACTGCCAATTCCTCACTGCTTGATGTATGGGGTATAATTTCATGTGGAAGGTAGCACAGGAACTAACCACTAGTTTATGTTAGGAAACCTGCAAACAACTTCAATTTGCCACTACCTGAAACAGCAGCAAACCAAGCCTGAGCATCTCAAGTTATCATTACAGGGAAATGTCAACAGTTAAAAAAAGAATGGGAGAGAAATAAATATGGTTGCTGAGAGGGTGGTGTTTTTTTTTTTTTCCCATTTAATAAAATGACTTTATCTTTCTTTGAAAGTGTTTTTCTCAGTGAAGCTGAGGCTGAGTAGCAGCAAGCCAGAGCCCCACTGTATGAAGAACGACCCTATATTTCTCTTGTTTGCTGTATTCCCTTTTTAATAATGAGATTTCTCCATTTACTTTAATTGAAATGTGTCTATCTGCAATGGTTCAAGATCAGTTCTATTCTTCTCTGAAATAATATGTGAAAATTTAGTCTTTCTAGCTTTATTTAATGTACTCAGCTTTAAAAATCCCATTATCCTGGATCTTGCTTTAAAACCTATTTAAGTCATTATATTTTGGATTGCTCACTAATGGAAGGCTTAAGTTGCCATTGGGTTTGCTAACTGAAGAACAGTAGAAGACACATTAAGTTTTCTTTCTGATGGAAGAAACACAGCAGGAAAATGCACTAATGGTAGCATTTACCAGCAGTAATTTCTGTTTATTAAGGCATCTTGTCAAGTCACATAAGCTAAGCAGGGTAGGGAATGTTCGGTATTTTTGTGGTAGAATTTCTGGGAAGGGATGAGGGATACACTATGGAGGAAATGGTTTGTAAGTGGTAGCAATCTTCCTTATCATTCTCATTAATTTGTATCATATTATGATGATGTCTCTTATGTGGGCAATAAATGCGACTCTTACCTTCTTCCTTATTTCCTTAACCACTAAATGGAATTTTTAACACAAATTTTACAATGCAGGGTGTTTTGCCTTCCGACCTGGAACTGAGTCTGGGTGTAGATATAAACGGTAGTTAGAGTCTTCAGTAAAGTCATTTTTCACTAGACTGTGCTGACTCAGAAGACATGGAACTTTTCTGCCACAAGAGCACTTTTCCTGAATGGCATTTTCCTACAAGTTTCTCATGTCTAGGATGAATTTTTTTTGCACATTTTCTCTGGTCATCCTTCAGTCCATGCTGGAAAACTGTAGCTACTGCCTAGTATTTGTCATTTTTATAATAATGACACCTTAAAGGAAAATAATGAAAATTCTTTTCTTTACATCAAATGATTCTAGGAAAGACCAGGGTGAGAACTACTCTGGTTTGTTTTTTTTTTTTTATGTATTCATTCAAGATCATCCAATATAAAATATGTTTTTCTACTGTTTTTTCCACTCACCTTCTTTCTAATTCTTTAGTTTTACTCTTAGGGAACATGTTGTCTCAGCATACAGGTTTCTACATTGAGTCCTTTGTTTAATTCTGATGCAAGAGGAGTAATTAAAAACTGACTATTTTCCAAAGAAAGCATCTGCCTTTCTCTGTTACCACTAGCTGCACCTTAATGTATTTTGGTTACAGTCTACTCTTATTTTATAGTGATAAGGGTTACAGTGGATAAGAAAGAGCTCCCTCTTTCTGCTCCAACTGCCCTAGTAACTTGATTTTCTGTTTAAAATTTGCATGGATTTTTGTGTATTTAATTTTCATTCTAATAATATAAATTAAATTTAAAAGACTTTTGATTTTAAGACTATTCCTTTCCAATGCCAGATATTCTTTTCAGTGGATTTCAGCTTCTATAGATGAAAAGAAACACCCACCAATTAAAAAAAAAAAAAAAAAAGGTATAAAATTTCAATGCTGTAGCAGCATCCCAGCCTATGCAGGACATTATGTTACAAAAATATTCTGTATTTCCCTAATACACCAGAATGTGCTTAACATAGAAATAAAATTCTGCTTACCTTCATTTCAGAGCTAATGCTCAGTAAATAATACATTGTAATACCTAAAAAAATAATAATTGCAGCTCACAGATCTTGAGGCTTTCACTCCTGAAACAAGTGGTAAAGCTTATGGTCGATTCCTTAAAGGGTATGACAATGTAAAAAATGTGTGTATTGGGCCACAACAAAGGTGTCTTGAAACTGATCTACTGTCAGTGAGTCTAGTCTGTAGTGGTGTTTGGGAAGAACAGAGTAAAAGATATTAAAACTTCTGCTTAGAAATCCTCAAATGCTCTGGCACTATGAAGATCTTACCCCATTTTTGTGGGGTAAGATCTTTGAGTTTACTGCAACCAGTTTAAAAAAAAATCAAAGTTTTTGATTTTGCTATACACTTTACCATTTACTGTGTCATGGGGCAATCATACAAATATTCATAATCAAGCTACAAAAATACCTTACTGCTAGAAAATTTTCCCTTGATCTCTAGGTACCTTCCCTTCAAATTTCATAAAGTACAATAAAAAATACCCTGCATTAGACTCTTTATTTTACACATCTTTTTGACCCAAATAAATGCTCCTCTGACCCCACCACTCCCTTTGTTTTGTTCAGGAGACTAAATCTATCAGTTACCTGTTCTAAAACATACTGTAATCTATATGCAGCATGTGTAGATAAAATAAATGCCAATAAAACCAAAGGAAATATCTTACACATTCCAATCACATAGTCCTTTGGAAAACTGTCACCTAGCTGATAGAGACAAGTGTTCTTAGGAAATTGTAGGAAAACAAACTCAGAAATGCAACATATTTTGTTCCAAACCATAAAGGATGTAGATGGGCTGGCTGTGACTTCATTAATTGCATATGAAACTCCCTCAGGTTCTTCCTCTAACCCTCCCATCCCAAGAAAATCATAAATCTAGGGCCATTTGAATGATGATGATGATGATGATGATGATGATGATGGTTATTATTATTATTATTATTATTATTATTATTATTATTATTATTATTATTATCTTTTATTAAACAATGTTTTCCATATGAAAGCTTCTTCCTGGAAAGTAAAAAGTTTTATAAAGTTTTTGAGATCTAAAGCATGTAATATTTTAGGAAACCAAAGCTTCATTTCTGGAACTATGGATATTAGTTGTGTATCTGATTATAGATGCTATTCTTATTAAAATGTCATACATTAAACTAACATTTTCCCTACCTGGAACTGATAATAGAGAGGAGAAATATCTAAAAAAATCTAACATTTCACTAATTCAATCCTTTCACTTTAAAAACTCTTTAAAATTAAAGAGATTTTTCCATTTTCCATGTTTGAATCTTGTTCCAGAAGATCCCTCATATGATGTCTAAAAATATTTTCTAGCCCATAGCCTAAATTAGTGCATAGCTCATATTTCTCATTTGTTTCATAGCAAAATTTTTGTTTAATTTTAATAATTTTGCTTTTCTCATGCTTTCTGACCTTGAGTCATTAAACTTGCAGAAACTGAACACAGATGAAATCTTTCTCAGATTGCATTTTTAAAATATTGAAATATTTTTTTTCTCTCCTAATGTACTTCATAATTGTTGGTGTCTCTAACAGCTTGAAGTTACTGTGAGCATTAATGCAGTTCATAGAACTCATTAAATTATTGAAAATAAAAGCTGTATTCACCTCCTACTATTCACAGAATAACAGAATGAAAAAGTATTCTGAGTTGGAAGGAACCCACAAGGATCTCTGAGTCCAATTCCTGGTCCTGCACAGGACCATCCCCAACAGTCCCACCCTGTCCCTGAGAGCATTGTCCAAATGCTGCTGGAACTCTGTTGGGATTGGTGCTGTGCCCATTCCCTGGGGATGCTGTTCCAGTGCCAAAACACCCTCTGGGTGAAGAACCTTTCCTGATATCCAGCACAAACTCCCTGGCACAGCTTCAGGCTGTTTCCTGGGCTCCTGTCCCTGTCACAGCAGAGCAGAGATCAGAGCCTGCCCCTCCTGTTCCCTCACAGGGAGCTGGAGCTGCACTGGGGTCTCCCCTCAGCCTCCTCCTCTCCAGCTGGACAGACCCGGCGCCTCAGACCCCCTCACACGGCTTCCCCCAGGGCTCCTCACCATCCTTGGTGCCTCCTTTGGAGGCTCTCTGGAGTCTTCAGACCTTCCTCATACCGAGGCACCCAAACTGCTCACAGCATTCAGGGTGAGGCCGGCCCAGCCCAGAGCAGAGCGGGACAATCCCTCCCTTGCCCAGCCGCTGATGCTGGGCCTGATGTCCCCAGGACAGGGATGTCCCTCCTGGCTGCCAGGGCACTGCTGACTCAAGTTCCACTTGACACTGACCAGGACCCCCAGGTCCCTTTCCATGGCACAGCTTCCCAGGATCCATCCCCCACTCTGTCTGCACACCCAGGGTTGCCACAGCCCAGGTGCAGAACCCAGCGCTTGCCCTTGTTGAACCTCACATAGTTGGTGGCTGTTAGTTAAGATTAAATGGACAGAGGAGTAACTGCAAATGATGATTTATCTGATGTGCCAATCTAAAAATTCATAGTTATAGGAATGTTTGTAATTTTTCCAAGTTAACAAAATAGGAGTAAACATTGAAGTCTTCAGGCATGAACTTTTCAATACATTTTAGAAGATGACTCCTAAGGTCTTATGGGTATGAAACCACCAGAAAGACCAGAATTGTTCAAAATCTTTAGTATTTCAGAAATAAAAGAATAGCAATATAATGCTTTCCTAGTTATTGAAATAGTCTAATTTTGATAAAATATAACGTGCATAAATTTATAAATATGCAAATGATTTATTAAATAATAAAATGCAGTATATCCAACTTGCCATGATCATGTTTTAGAAAGTTATTTAATGTTATGTATAGACAGAAGCAAGGTTGCATGTTAAATTTTTTAATAAAACATATTTATTTCTTCTTTTTCCATGACAATGTCTCTTCCTATGATGCACTCTTTGTTTTTAGACTGTAGTTTCTTTGCCACCTTCTCTATTCTAAAAATATCTATTTGCTTTCTTCTTTTTTCATGAACTTCATGAAGTAATCTCAAATCCACTCACTTAACCATATTATATTTTTTTAATGTCCATCTTCTATACTGTTCTCATTGAAACCTCAATATTTATAAAAAACACAAGTTAAGGATACACTAGAAAGATGGATCTGAATTAAAATTACGTGAATCAACCCTATGGAATCACCAGTCTCTGAGATAAAAATATTGTGATAATTTGTTAAAGTGCAGGATTTTGTGATGAGGGTAAAGATTCTATTTGAAACAGATTTATTATACCATCACACCATCACCCAGGAGAGCAGCAAAATGTGGAAGCTCTTGGGTGAATAAAATGAGACAGAAAGAATGAGATATTCACATCAGGGATACTCTTAGCATAACAAATATTGTATAAGCTTTTTCCAACCTTGAAAAATAGACATAGGACATCTTTCAAAGTTTTTGGTACAAATAAAATTTATAAGAAACTAGAAGAGTGGGATTCTATTCTATCTGTTTTCACAGTTGTACAAGTATCAAAATATTTTTCCTGTTGACTTGTGAACCTACTCACACATATATGCTTTTAAGATTAATACTTTCTTTAGATGAATTTTGTTATTGCTGTACTGGTTGAAAGGATACTTCAGAATAAATATGTGACCCCAGCCTTTTTCTAAGCATGGCATTTTCTACTCAGTGGATAATAAAATATTTTTAAGGTTTAGAATATTTTTTAATAGTTATAATTATATTGAAAATAGAAGACAGAACTAAATTTATCATTTCAAGAGAACATATATATTTCTATGTCAGCATAGGTATAATGTACAGCCTTTTAGATAGTTAATAAACATTGTATGAGAATGTTTGGGAAAAAAAAATCTGAAGGATTTGATCTGAAGGATCTGAAACCCTTTCTTGTTTTAAAAAGACAAGAAAACTTTAAAGTTGCATAGTTACTCATGCATGTCAGGCATACATTTGCTCAGCTGGGGCAACCTGCATTTTCTTAGCCACAGATGGATATAAAGTAGATTCTATTCATCTGAAACAATGATCCTTTTACTTATCATAGCTTCTGTGTGATGTACATGTCCCATTTAAATGAAATGATCTTCACAGCGTCATAAAATATTCATTAAAAATTTTCAGACAACTTGCAATTCAAAATGTTTCACAATATCTGCTATGGATTAAAAGGGTTTTGCTTGGTTTAATTTGTTTTTTTAACCATTTCTTAACTGATTTTTTTACATGTATGTGTATTTATTTAAGAATCAGTCTTACAAATTTATTCTATTTTCAAATTCTGCTTTAAAGCCACATTTCTTACTTTGTGTGTAGCATAAATCAGCCAAGTGTCCCTAATTTATAGACCTGTAAAAATTTAATGTAGTATAATTTGGATTTCCAAAGGGAAAATTTCACACAATAATCAATGACAGTTTGAATTTGTTAGGTGTGAGTGTTAACTTATATGGGAAAAAAAGGTAATGGATGAGGAAAACCATGGAACCAAGGAGAATATTTTCAACACACAGCATGAAATACCAATACCATTTTTCTGTTAGTTTTCAAAATTAATTCACTTTGGAAAATTACTTTGGAGCTGATGTTAGTAGCAATGAAGAAGCCAGCATATTCCAGCTGAGGCAGGTGTCCTGCTGGGGAGCCCAGATAGGGTAGGTCTAATTCCCAAGTTTCCAGCTGAGCTTCATGGTTTCATGCCAGTGGTGATTGAAGGTCCTTTTCCTCTGGGAAGCACTTCACCAATCTTCAGCCATCATTCAGAACTAATTTCTGCACATCCTGCAGCCAAGTCTCTGGAATGCCTTGTAAAATTGTTAAACATTAGATGTTTGGAGGTTTCTATGTCCTTCATCCTCCCGGTATAAGGAACTTATATTTTTGTAACTACAAATCAGTGACCAGCTATGCCTGCTCTAAAAATACTTTCTGAAGTTGGGTATAGCAGAAAATGTAGATTTTTATCTTAAAGAGCACACAGAAGAAGATGGATTGCAATTCCCATTACCTATATATACCAATTCCCTTATCTTGCATTGTAATTCAGTGATTAAAAATATCAGTGTACCTCAATTTTTTCTGTATCCTCCTCCTGGGAGAGAGTGTTACGTCCCTAGGTGAGAGGTGACAAAGACTAAAGAGGACAAAGAAGTTCCTTCCACTGGTGATTAGGAGGTGTGTGTGACAAAGGGTTGTCAGGGAAGAAACTGGGACAAAATGAATAAAGAAGGGAGATTTGATTAATCATTTTCCCAAGGAGATGAATGTAAGACCTTCTCATTTCATTACTTTGAGTGCTTCTCTTGACACCTCTCTCAAATTCTGTACCTCTCCAGATTCATTTCATATACAATCATGGAAACATAGAACCATTCAGATTGGAAAAGTTCTCTGAGATCCCCAAGTCCAGCCATTAACCCAAAACTGTAAAGACCTCTACTAAACCATGTCCTCACAGTCACATGCCTTTGGAACACTTCCATTTTTGCGTGCCACAACAAAAAATTTGATATTTAGTACAACATGATTCTTTCAGTCATGATTATTTCAGTCTTCCTGAATCCTGTGAATTTGATGAGGATATAAATGATCTATTGACTTGTGGCTGTCTCAGGTGAGAGGAAAAACATTTACCATGAATTCTGCCTGTCATATGAGAATTTTTTTTTCAATTATAACTACAGATTTTGTGATGCAGGCATAGCTCCAGAAGGAAACAGAATGAGATCAGATGCCGAATAGTTTGGGGTGATTTTTAAAGAAAAAAAAAAAATGCTTGGCAAGAAAAAGCAGCAAGTAGTGAAGCAAATTGAATTAATTTGTGGTACAGGGCCTCAGAAATCTGGAAATGTGTAGGCATAAACCATATGAACAGCATCTCTGCTAGCTGCCTCAGCTCCTAAGAGCAAAGTAGGCAGATCACATCAGGCATGAATTTGCTCTTCATAAGCCACTAACAGCCTTCAGAATGGAGGTGGCTAAAAATCTGTCACGATTAAAAAAAAAACCAAACAGGTGTCTCTCCTGGAAATAAAAGTGTCACACATGTATAGTGCTTAAAACTACTGCATCTGAAAACAGATAACACAGAAGACATAAGTGTGGCTGCACATAGATTTATTGTTATATAATATACATGGACTGAATGAGCTTTTTCTTACACAGTTACCCTCTCTGGGTATCTATGCATTTATAATGCTGCTTCTTAGCATTTATATTTGTCTACACTAAAGATGCAATAATTTATTAACATGCTAATAAATGTTTAATTCTTCTTCTCTTTATCTTTTTTAAAAAACTATCTCCCTATCCTCTGCTTCTTGAAAATATGAGAAGGAGAAGCATGAAACTAAAACAATGCTGTTTGAAAAGTCGATGTATTTATATACAGACTTTTACAGTGGCTCACATCTTATTCATAACTGCAGTCATGCATGTTGTTGAAACTAGCTGAGATGTTCAAGACATGACAAAATTTCATCTTGGATTTCATATGTTATAACTGATATTTATGTTTCAAGTAGGCTACTTTTTTTAATAACTATCTATATAGTAGTGGTAGGTGAATTTTAATGCCAGAAAAAAAATGGAAAAAAAATGGTTTAAAAATCAAGCAGTATTTAAAAAATTCTCTTTGACCCTATCTTTTTCCCCCTTTTATTTAATTAGAATTCACATATTTAACTTTTGAAAGGCTTTTATTTACAACTGTCATTGTTTGGGAGATACATTTTTTTTCAAATTTTTTGAAATTCAAACTTATGAGGAAAAAACAACAAAGAAAATGTAACTTCCCAAGTTCTTCCAAATGCTGATGATGTTACTGTAGTCACTGAATACTCAAGTTTACCTTCATGGTTTTTCAAGGCCACTGAACTTCAGATGTCAAATTGGAAAGGATATGAAAGTTTATGTCTTTCTGCATAAATTGGAATTTTACTTCCAGCTTGCCACCTGTTTCAAATGCCAGAATGCAGTTTTCCTGAAGTCTCATGTAATTTTTATAAAATTTCTGAAAGCAGCTAATAGTCAGTCATAAAACAGTCTCTTCAAAAGAAAGGTTCTCTGGGTGGTTAAGAGAAGCCTTCATCTGTTGCATCAAATTTGATGAATTAGGTATCACTAAATACACCAGAAATCAAATTAGGCACTCCAGTTAGTGGCATTAGTTAGTTAGTTAGCACTGTGAAAACCCTTATGAATCAGTCTTATAAGTCATGTTTTATGTTTTTGCCATGGCAATTTTCATCTGTATGCTATATCAGATTAACAGTATTTACCAAGTGCTAAAAGTATGTAAGATCTTAACACAGGAGTGGTACAATGAAGTTTGGAAATTAAGACAATTAAAGATATTTAATTCATATTTTTCTTCATTTATCAGTTCTGAGTTATCAATGCAGAGCCAACGCATTGTTGCAGAAGTAGACATAGAAAAAAATTGGGCTCACAATCTGATCTGATATTTGCATAAGTGAGTTGTCCATGTGTTCTTCTGGCTGTTTCTATTTAATGGTGGTGATATAATTATTTTTTCTGCCCTCTCTCTCTTTTTCACTACAGCAATGACAATGCAGTTCATTAGTCATCGGTTCCCTGACTACCATGACCCAACTATAGGTGAGTACTGGCTTTTCTCCCCTTCATCCCTTTCAGTTTCTCTGCCTGTGTGAAACTGTAAGACAGTGAGAAGCTTCCTCTAAAAGGCCCTTAATAGAAGCAAGATTTGCAAACTTTAGATTGCACCTTAATTTTGTGATGACAATTTAGTTGTGTCATTGTCTTACCATCAATATTTCTTCCTGTTGTTCTTTATACAAAATCTTTTTCAAAAACAGGGTTCTGCATTCACACATTGTAACCATTAATGTAATGCATTTATAACTACAGATCATGAAACAAAATTATTAAAGAATTTTAAACCCAACTCCAACCTGGAGTGGGATTTGTTTGTCTGGTTTTTTAGCGCTATTTCCAAGTATTAAAGTCTTAGCTGACCTTCTCTAGGAACATCAAATGACTATTTAATTTAATAAAGTTGTGCTCTGGGATTACACATACTACTAACTTCATTGAGTTTACCTACTTTATAAACTTGTGAATATAGAAATTCACACACATCTACTTTATGCTTTATGACAATATTGTTTTTTATCTGAAATAAACTTTAAATGCTGAGTGACTGTCAGAACTGCATGTTTATTCATTTAAGAGTGCCTTTATTACTTAGTTTTACTTACACTTGCATTTATACCCACTATCCATGCACGATATTTAATTAAAATGAGGAAAAGTTGGCAGAATCTGGGTCCAATATGTGGAGAAGGCATTAAAACCATCTACATTTACAAAAATTTCACTGCAGGAAAAAAGAGAAATCAATTCATCTCAGACAAAAAACTTTTTGTTTTCTTTGAAATTTTCAAGTATTTCAAACTCACCTTTAACTTCTGAAAAATTACTATATCACTACACAGAGCACACAAGGGCAGCTTTTCTTTATATTTTTTATTTCTATAGTATTACACATTTCCTGGATTTTAAGTCTTGGTAAATGGCTGTGACTTCAATAATGACAAAATGTGTAAACTCTTCATGTCACTAGTAATTTTATAGCTGTTAAAAAAATTGCAAAATATTAATGGGATATGTAATCTCTAAAGAAGGCAAAACTACTCTGGAATTGTTACAAATTCATTTGCTTTTCTCAGGGAAAAAAACCCAAAATTAAATCTAATTGGAAAAGAGGGACATTATTAGTTATCGACATCTCTAAGTTATGTACATACATCCATTCCTATTATTAGCTATCCACCTGCCATCAGTATTTATTCCTATATTGTATCTCATCATAATCTTAGCTTATTAGTCTCTAGACACCACCACAATATGAATAATAGATAATCATAAAGAGAAGGAAAGCTTATGATGCATTCTAAGTACATACTGCAGGAATGCCTGAGAACTTGCTCAGGATGAAGGTCTCCTTGAGTAAGAAAGTGTTTCTACTGAGTAAAACCAACACTAAAGAAGAGAAGAGAGGGTATAGTGAACAGGGAATTATTGAATTCCATCTCACCCATCTGGCTAGATACAAAACTGGAAGTACAAGTTTTTTCTCTTCAGCACTACTCTTACTCAGAACATGATGAGGACATCCTGAAAAAAGTCTTATTATTATTTGGGCTCTAAAACACATACTAAACAGAAGAGAATGATCTTGGGCTAAGTATGCATGTTTTTCCTTAGGTGAATTTGTTGTATGACCCCTTAAAATTGTACATAAAACAAAAAAAAAACCACATAGAAGGAATCACTTGCTGTCACGTCTATAATAACAAACATATAATTTTCAAATGACAGCCCACTGGAAAAGTTTATACTGCTGAGATTGCTTTTACTACTTTTAAGCTACTGGTCTCAATTCATAGAATTAATCTCATGTTTAGTTATACATCCGCTGGAAGGATATTTTTACTATTTAGACCATCACCCTAAAGAAAATGAGGGGATCCAAAACGAGCACTTCCAGGGCCAAGACTATGCTGATGTCAGGAGAAAAGGTTATTCCTCTAAAGTTATGAGGAGATCGACACAGATGCTTTGTGTCATGGGGAAGTCATCATCTAAGATCAGAGCAGTGATGTCTCTAGCCTGAGTTTTGTTTCTCACTGTAACCCAGCAGCAGATGATGCAGAAATTACAAAACAGGCCACATATGAAATCTTCATTCTGGCTGGATAAATGACAAAGCAGAAAATTAAATACAGTTTTTTTTCTTTCTCTGAGATCCCTGATTTCTCTGGATAACAGTTTATTGCCTTTCCCGTACCATACATTTCAGGCCTCTGCCATTCCTCAGGAATTTTTATCTTGTTTATGGAACCTATGTGCTGTCCTGAACTTTTATGGGCACCTGGCCTCACTTTTTTTGTGTACTTCTTTGAAAATGTCTAGTTCTGTGTACCTGCAGTTTTATTTCTCTGGGCATTTTAAGGAACAGAGGTTTCTGTGTAGGTCACTGAATGGATGATCTTGTCCAGAAAAAAAAGCTCTATGATATGTTTAAATGATAATCCACAGATTTCCATTGTTAACCAAACCATTGAGACTACAGCTCTCCAGCTGAGCATTAAGATAAGGTGGATTGTCTCATTTGCTCAACATAAACATAAGACTCTGTTAAATACCCACCTAATCTTTTTTTCCTGATGTTCTTGCATGACCTATTACATTCTTTTTATTTTCTATAGTATGAAATTGTGATGGCAGTGACCATGATTCTTAATTGTGCAAATTTAGACAAGATTTAAAGAGAGTTGATGCTGTCCCTCCTTGCACTTGATGGGACTTTTTCTAATTAATTTTCATAAAGAAAATAGATGGTAGTGAAATAAAGGGACCATTGTAAACAGCATCATTGTCCCTGAAATCCTAGAAGTCTGTCACTTTCAGTTTTAAGGGCAAGTTGTTGATGACCCTAGGGCTGCCAAAATATTAATAATCACTTTGTCATTTTTAACTTTTCATAGTCCACTTTAAGCATTGGCATGAAAGTGGAATAATAATTTCAGTGGTTTTTCATTTCTGTGGATTCCTGTGAAAAAGCTTGTTATACATACGTATACTTCAAACATGTTAATTTTGATCTTGAAAGGGCTATGTTGATAGATTTAGAATTATTTACATGTCTTTTCTCTCTATATGTATGATTTATGAAAGGAATACCTAGACTTTTGGAGAATTTAATGTGTGTTGAATGCACATAAATACAAAAATGTGTCAGCCTTCATTTAAAATGTAGAGTAAAATTGATTAAAAAGTTAAATGCTACCTGAATTGCTAATTTTAATGCTGTCACTTTTAGTTTAATGCCACTTCAAGATCAAATGGGTATAATGGCCATATTTAAGGTTTGCTAAAAGCATTGCAGTTCAAAATTTTAAGAAAGAAACATTCTACTTTTGTAAGTAAAGGGGGAGCAGAAGGATAAAATTAGAATACTATGTAAGTAAGAAATGCATGTAAGAAAAAAAAACAGAGCTTACCACTTTGTGAAAATAAAATTATTTTAGTGCACATTTAATATTTTATTCTAGTCAACAATGGGCATAAATTCCAAATGGCAGTGGATGTGATAATTTTCTGGAACAAATGGCTAAGAGCAATTTACAGTCTGCACAGTCTTTGGCAACATCACAGAGAGTTAATGCAAGTGGAGTGTCAGGAAAGGAAACACGACGTAGAGCAGAAACTGGACAGACTCCAAGGTGCTCATTAACCATGTGACTAATCATAAAATGAATGCATAATGTAAACGAGATGTGAGAGCAGCTTCCTGTTTTGGTGAGATATCACTGCATGAGATTGTGTCAAATGAGCAGTTGAGGGCATTAAGGCTGTGTCAATGTCAAACTCTAATTGAAATGGGTGTGGGATGGAAAGCACTCTAGCATTAAGCACATGAATTTCCATGAGGTTCCCTAAAGAAGTGGTGCATTCACCAATGCATCAAATAAAATGCATTTACTCATCTTTAATAAGATGTTGGAAGTGCAGGATAAATTTCAGACAAATAAAACGTAAAATATAGCTGAAAATATTCTAGGTTTATATAATGTATATTAAAAAAATCTGTGATATAAAGATTGTATCTGTTTGAAGGTACAATAATGAAAAAGCATAAAGCAAGGAAAATAACAAGATCATTAAAAATTAAAGAAGACAAAGGTGGGGCACATCTGCTAGATCTGGAGAGAGGTATCTCGCCACAAAATGTGTTCTATTCCCATTTATATTTAGCGTACAAAAATTTTCTAGAACATTTTGTCTCTTATATAAAACATGAATTCATGTGTAGACCATCCCTAAATTTATTTTCATTATCTTATTTTATACAGAAAATAAATATTTAGATTGGACTGAGCAGGTCACAACTGAATTTGAGCCTCAAAATTGTTTGTTCCCTTTTTTTATTTCCTTTTTTTTTTTTCTTTCATTCATCAGTCTCCATATATTTATTGGCCTTATCTGAGATGGCATAAAAAAATCACATAAAATGATCAATTTATCTTCAAGCACTGCCTCCCAAGGGCATCCACAGTGATTATATGGATGTAGCAATATTGCCTCTATTTTCCATATTCATCATTGTTCAAAACAAGAAATGAACAATGTACAAGAATACTAGTGCATGCCTTTTAACCATATTCTTAAACTTGCGGTTTTATTTTTCATTTTTTTGCTTTCTGATGGCATTATTTGCATTATTAAGAGATTAATAATCACTTTTGGTGTAAAGCATTTTGACTTTAGGTATATCAAAAAGAGCAGAGATTATGGGTACTCTGCTTGACTAAGACTAGCGTTTAGACATCCAAATTATAAATTCTGCACATGAATCATGTATCTTGCTTCCAATTATCAGGGAGATTTAGGAGTGGGGATTCAGTTCTTTGTTCACTTACATTATCACAGTTTGTAGAAGCCGTTTGAGATCCTCTGGAGTATGTCCAGAGAAGGGAACACAGATGTGGAAGGGTCCAGAGCACAAGTCTGATGAGAAGAGACCAAGGGAGATATGGGAGCTCAGCCTGGAGAAAAGGAGGCTCAGGGGTGACCCGGTGGCTCTGCACAACTCCCTGACAGGAGGGGACAGCCAAGGGGAGAGTTGGGCTCTGCTTCTAGGGAACAAGACAAAAGGAAATGGCCTCAACTTGCTCCAGGGAATGTTTACACTGGATTTTTTTTCCCCTGAAAGGACATTAAGCAGTGGCATAAGCTGTCAGGGCAGTGGTGGAGTCACCAGTCCCCACCCCTTGAGGGATATAAAATCCCTGTAAGTGTGGCATGTGGGGGCATGGGTTAGTGGTGGGCTTGACAGTGCTGGGTTAACAGTTGGACTCAGTGATCTCAGGGCTCTTTTCCAAACTAAAGTGTTTTATGAAGGATTCTGGGCCCTGCAGTCATGCTTTAGTTCGGGATCCTGACCCAGAAGGCTGTAGATCTTCCAGAGGTCATGTATGGATATCTGTCCCCTGTGAGTGTGACATGGGATCTACGGATCACCAGAGCCCTTCTAGTCTAGTGAATGAAAACCAGAAAATATTCCCAAGAGCATATCAAGCATCAATACTCCAGTATGGAGTCCAGTATGGCAACTAGATCTCAGCCACTCTCCAGAGTAAGGAAATTTTAGCTATCTGCCTTGCATACAGACAAATAGTTTGTAGGTTTCTAAATCTAGATGCCTGAAGATAAATTGTGGTGTGTTCTCTGACAGTTGCCAGAGCAAGGACCTTCACAAATCTCTGTGACACCTCTCAGAGTGTCTGGATAGAGGAAAATGGAGAGTGAGACTTGTACCACCATCCTTGCTAAAGTGGCAAAAGAGAGGAAAACACTGTCATGTGTCCGGCAGTGTAGGTTCTTCCATAGTTAGAGAAAAATTAAGCACTGCATAGAAAATTAGGGAGTAGCAGCAAGAAATTAAGAATGGAGAAAGTGCCCAAACTGCACTGTTAGTTTAGATTTCAAGTAGGCAATAGCATGCCTTCTGCTTAGTGTTACTGTTTCATCCTAGTATGAAAGGAAATACAAATTATTTGTAAGTACAGAGAGGGGAGACTGGAAAATTACAGCATATTTTTCTCTCTGATGGGGACAATTTGACTTGAAAACCAAAAATAATCCTATTTCTTTTTGAGACATTTCTTTTTAAAAGGCAGTATTTTCTCTATAAAGTACTCATTAATGATGGAGCAATTCCTCAACATTTCAGTATGAGTTATGTTTGTCTTAGATCATGATGAATTTTGATTCTTTCTGTTGAGAACTTCAGTATTTTTCTTGTTATAATACTAGTCTGTTCCTATTCTAAACATTCTGTGTTACTCAGCTATGTGATCTCCTGCTCTAATGTTAAACTTTCTTTCTTTGAACTTTGCTTTCATAAGGCATCTGTTCAGTCCTAAATTGTTTTCAGACTTCACATGACAAATTATCAAACAAGAAGTTGCATTTTTTCTCTCTGTACTCAGGGGAAATCACCCCTAAACTCCTGGTCATTATTTTATTGTCCGACATTCAGTTTTTCTTACACAAACTACTCTTGGAATTGTTTTTAGGTCTGTTTACATCAGGTGACAGTTCTTTTTCAATTAACATTTTCAAACACCAGGGAAATTCTGATTAATCTAATAATTTTCTTTTAGTAAAACCTCTGATACAAACAATCTCAGAGAAGCAAATGCAGTCAGTGTCTTTTTAGAGAGTAGGTACCCCAGAACGTTGATTCTCCACTCATCATCTCCCCTCAAAGGTCACCAAACACCTCCTCAAAGTTTGGATATTGGTCAGAATACCTTGAAGAGAATGTTGGCTTGCACTTCAGCCTTGATAATGCAGTGGTGTCTGTCTATCTCACATGCCCTTAGAAATCTGAACATAGCAGTTCTGCTGGCAGATTCACTTCAGGCACAGCACTGCCAGACAGCAGCCACAGCTATGAGCCCCTGCTTCACCATGCTGTGAAGTCTCAGAGGAGGAAATAGTGTAGAGATCAAGTGTAAAACTATCTAGCTAGAGCTATTAATATTATAATATATTAATATACAAAGATATTAGTATCTCCATGTAGCTATTAATACCTGGAGCTATTTTTTATCCTAAAGCATGGGCAAGGATTGATGCATGAGCTATCACCTGCTAGGAGCAGACACTGGAGACTGAAACAGACTGTAGTTTTGTGAGATGAAATAAGCTAAATCCTAAAACTCATTTGTGAAGAAAAAGAGAAAATTCCACCCTTTATCTCTGCCTTTTTCCCAGCCTCACTGGCTCTCTGGGATTCATTGAACAGTTTTTCAAGCTGATTCAGTATTCCAAATGAAAATTAACCCACCCCAACATGGAATAGCTGCCTGACAAGTTACTGCATTTAAAAAATTAGTGGAAAAATAGTTATCAAAGATCAAAAAATCAAAAGGGATCATGTAGAAACAAGTATGTGGAAAAGATGGTATAACTAGGAATGAAAGAGATGAGAAATTGTTTTATTTCTGGGACGGGCAAGGTGTGAAAACCCAGTCAAGCGTTTCATGCATTCACTCTCAGACACCAGTCTATGAGCCAAAATTCCTTCATAAGTGCATCCCTGTTGTCAAAAATAGCAGTTGTAATTACTTGTGCTATGGTGTGGGATTCCTCGGGCTATTATTTATTTCCAAATGAGGAATACTGGTTAAATGGTCTTATGACCTTTCATGGGTCTATATGTTCTCATTTGGAGCATTTATCTAACCTGAATTACCTTAATTGATAATCTGGCCGGTAATACAACTTCCCTTTCTCCATTGCTTTAGAGTTTAAGAAAACAAACAAATTATTTGGTTTGTTATGAGTAAATCTGGCAGGTGGAGAGTGGTGGTCAGTAGAGTTAAATCCAGTTGGTGGATAGCTACAAGGGGTGCTATGAGTCTATAATTCTATTTCTCCAACATCTCTGCTCAGCAAGAATTTACTATGGCTGGAAAAGGACAGAAAAGTGTCTATCCTGTGTGCTGTCATGAGAGATCTAAGCTTGCCTCATGTTCACATGCAAAAAAGCACCAATACCCCTTAGTTGCTAATGGTTCATATTTATTACTTTCCATACTCCATTAACTTTCTTTGTGTTGGTAGTAAAATATATTCCTTCTTTGGCCATCTTTTCTTCACTGGAAAGGGTCAGTAGAGGATCAATGTATGGTATATTTCCCTTCTATTTCTTCTGGAAACCTGAAATTGTGTGTCTGCTAAAACAAAAAGAATATATAAATAACCAAAAACTTTATAGAAGTATGACTTTGTGGTTGTTCTTCTTAAGCACTGATCAGTCAGATTAAAACTGAGGAAGGAAGAAAAAAGCCTTTTCTTATAAATGTGATAATACAAAATCATTTCTGTGGGATATTTTTATAATAATAGCAGTAGTAAGAATATTGCAAAAATGAAACATTTTTATTAAAATTATTTTATATCTTCTATGTTCAGAGTGTAGAAAGAGTCAGCCAAGCATAGAAACCACTATCAAAATTTTTTTGTCTGTTCTACACAAGACAGTCAATTGTTTTCTTTATAGCAGGTTTGTACAGGGCAGATGACCTCCAAATCAGCAGTAGGTGGTTTTGGTTTGACTCCACCAAAAAATTTTGCTTCTCCTGTTTTGATCCACCAAATGTCTGAATAATAAATCTAGAAGAAGCAGAAAAAGAGCTTAAGTGGTTCTGCTGACAGAAGAGGATATTCTCAGAACTGAGCTCTTCAGTCCTCCTCTCAGACCTACAATTATACCCAAATTTTAACCCAAAAAGGAAAACTGGGGCAATATCTTATTCTTAGATTCTTCTCTCCTGTAGTAGAGTTTCACAGTCACATTTTCACTGCGTTGACCCCCCACACACGATCTGTGGAATTCAGCTCTGAACGTTTAAATCCTGACTGATTTTGGCTGCAAGCAAGGTCTGCATCTGGATGGTGACATCAAAAACAGGAGAGTTTATATGTTTGCCCAGAACTGCTATCCACAGTGAAACCACACACATGTTGTAATTTCTAATTAGCAGTGTAAATATGCAAAGTATGATTATGCCACCCTAACCTCTGCATTTCATGTTAGTTAGATGAAAAATTCTTTGAAATGTGAAATACAATAAAGAAAGCCTAGGTTCTTGGGGCTAAAGTGGGGTGGAGTGTCATGCGGCTGAGGATGTCCAATGTCCTGGGAATTATATGGCTGAAGCTGGAGTGAAAACCAAATTCTGTGGCCTTATCCTAGTGTTCTGCCATGGGTGTGACAGCCCTCATTTAGTGATTGCAGTTGCTATTAAGGTCATGAACTTAGAAGGACCTGAAGCAAGACTTGCAGCCCATGAACAGGGGAAACTTGCTTACCTGTATCCTGTATATTGTGATTAGCAAAATTATCCCATAAATTATTTTTGGAATTGAAAGAGACACCCATGCCATGGTTTTCTAGAGGCAGATGATTTATCATGCTCAGTTCAAAATTCTTCATCGCAGGACAAATGTTTCCATTAACCTTTCTTTCATGGGACGCAGCAGCCGTCTACACCTTACTAAATCTAAGGCACCATCCAAGGTAATAATCATGCAGATGTAACCAACTTGCTAATTACTTCTCCCAAAATGACAAGAAGTGAATTCGTAGCCCTCAGATTCTCCCATTAAGTAGTGCAAGCAGGGAGTTGAAAGAGTGATGAAATTGCTGCCTGCTAGTCTTGTTCCCCAAGATAAGGGTACCTGGAGTCCTGTTAATTATCATGTTTTGATTAAACAGGAGTACTTTGTTGACTTTGTTCATGTACGCCTTTGAATGAAATGAAATTTTTCTGGAAGCAGAGAAAGTAATGATATGCTTTTATTAAATATTAGTACCATTATCTATATTGAAAGCAGTCCCTAACAGCAAGTGCAGTGGTTTGCCTGAGTTATTTTTAACGCTAAGTTGCAAAATTGCTGACTTTTGCAGAGAAATTTTAATATCTTTATGAGAGCTAGCTCTGAGAAAATTAGCTTTATTCACTTGGGTGGGGGACACAACAATTAAAATTTAGCCTGTTTGGAGGACTGCACTGCAAGTTCTGATGAAGACCTGAGCGAGAATTCTGGGCAACAAACTTTGTCCTATACAATGATTAACACAAAATTAGTCACATATGTGCATATATGCTGATTAAAATAATAAGTGGTGGCTTTGTTGATTACAGTATTTACATCATAACTGAAAGCTGCTTCAGCAGACCAAACTATTCAGATCAACGGTGTCAGTCTTTCAGTAAAATCCATGCTGGATCCCAGCAGAAAGTTATAATTTAAAGGAGGTGACTCAACCCAGAAGAATTTGATGTTTCACAATATGTTGCTATGTAAGAATGGAATGAGGTCCTCCATCCATGCGTTTGGGGAAATGAAGGAAGAGGGGTTGTAAAATAAATTTGATCTTGATCAGAATTTGCAACCACTCTGTGTCCTTCTGAAAAAGCATTTTGCTTTAATTAATAAAAAAATTATTTTGGAGGGGGAAATGCTTATCTGCAACTAGAAAATAAAATGTTGCAAACAGTAAAAAATTAATAGAGAATAATATTATAAAAATAATCATGATTTCTGTAGAAGGATATATTTGCATTAGTGTTTCCTGTGCTTAATTTTCAATCTGTTAATGGGCCTGATGTTTTTCTCAAGAGTGGATAAATTCACATATACTGTTATGCTCACATATATTCTGCTGTAATTTATAAACTTTGGGCCCTGATGACAGAGATCTGACTGGGTGCATGACCAGAAGAGGTAGCAAGATATTTGCCTTGCTGGCTACCAAGGTTTATATTTTTACCTCCTTTGTCTGGAAATGGGTGTCTTACCTTGAATTTTATATTGTACATTGTGCTTTGTGTCCTTCTTGATTACTCCATATAGAATAAATTCTCTCCCGTGCAAAACTGTTCAGTACAATCATTCTTAATTTTAGTTGTTCTTGAAAGCTGGCAGGTCATTGCCTCCATTTCCAACTGCGTTGTTAAACTTTGTGATCATGAAAACCCAAAAGGAGAGGAAAAACTAAATTTAACTGGCTCAAAGTTCAATTCCCTCAGATTTTTGATCACACCAAACACTTTAGAGCACAGATAATGCTGTTAGTTTCTTTCAATTTTTTTTTTTTTTTTTTACTTACCATAGACTGAGATGAAGCAGCTTTTGCTTCCAGTACTTTTCAGCAAAGAATGAAAGGGCACCACAGTAATGAAAAAACAAGCTGACAATCAAGAAGATGTTCTCATACGCATCTATAGGTAAAACTGGAAAAGAAAAGCAATAGAAGATGGAATGTGCAATGGATAACCCATTTCCCAATTTAAAGGGTACTGAGTGCATTTCAGGTCACCAAGAAAACTGGCATCTGCTTAACCAAAACAGAAAATCAACCAGGCTGCTTCAGCTGCTCAGTGTTATCAGTCCTGCCCTGCAGAGCACAGATCTCAAACATTAGGCAGCCCAAAAAGAGGGAGAAAGTTAATTTGAGAGCAGCTGTTTTAAGACAGATACATAATGGCATTAGGAGAGGAGCACTGTGGTGAGGTGAGAACTGAACAGAAATGCCCATTAGGCAGAGGAAGCTTTTAGGTGAATTATTGGAATCAGATGCAGCCAAAGCCTGAGGTAAAGGAGTCAGACAAGAGTATGATGAAGGTGGATGCTAAAAACTACTAATAGTGAATAGTGAGGCTGCATGAGACTTACTGGGCCTAAATTGAAGTTTTTATTCTGCTACAACAGCTCTGGATGTTCATCAGGTTGTCAGAGGTGTTCAAGGGAAGTGATCATTCCTGGAAGTATTCTAGGGCAGTCTGGGCAGAGCTTTGAGCAACTTTAATCTAGTGGAAGGTGTCTCTTCCTATGGCAGGGGAGTTGGAATGAGATTCTTTTAGGTCTCTCCCAATTCTAACAATTCTGTGATTCTATGGTTCTATGCACTATGCCCATCTCAGAGTTTAGACACCACTTTTCATTGATTAGGATTAAATGAAGAGGTTTGCTTGAGGATCTGGACATAATCTAGTTGTGCTTCTGCTTTCAATTGAAAATATTAGCAGTTCTTATATTAGGACAAAATCAACTACAAGATGTTCTGCTTTTAGGTTTTCAAGCATAGATAATAGAAACATTATCTTTTTCTTTTGTTTTTAATTGTATTTATTTTTCTCTTCACTCCTGGAAATTATGATTTATCTTATGAACTGCATAATCACAGAATAATTTTCATTGGAAGGGCTTCAAATGTCATTCCAGCTGCACTTCCATATGTAGGGACAGCTTCCACTGGACCAGGTTTCTCTAAACCCTGTCCAACCTGGCCTTGAACATTCCCAGGGATAGGGCAGCTACAACTCCTTGAGGGAACCGGTGCCATTGAAAACTCAGGGATAATGTTTATGTGCCATTGAAGGAACAGAAACCTCTAAAACAGAACATAGCAATTAGTTAAAAATCATGTTATTGCATTCAACAAAGGCTAAGTATAGGAAACATAGTGTTTTCCTATGCTTAGGAAACTAGACAGAGATGGAATCTACAGCACTTAACATGAATGATGTTTTATTTTTTCTCAGATTATTTTAATTTTCTCAGGGCCTACACTATAGCATTTTTTATAGGCTAGCTGAAAAGTAATATCTACGTTAAATGCTGCATTACTTACCTCCATCTCTTACATAGAAAAAACTGATATGTTCAGAATATGTGGTTAGTGAAGGAACTGTTTCTAGTTGTGGATGTAGAAAGGAAGAGGTATTTTTTCTCTCTTCTGCAAACCATCATCAAGATTCTTCTGTCTGGAATAATATTGTCTGTTACCATCACTTTCGTAGGCTGGTAACAGGCACCATGTGCTGTTAACATGAAACTGTGTGAAACCTGAAGTATCTGACAAAGACATGAAAAAGCTACACAAATGACAAATGGCAAATACAGCTCAATGCTGAGAAACAAATCATCCCTGGGAAGAAAAATTTGAAGTATTCCTAATTGCAGATAGAATCACAGAATGAGCTGAGTTGGGAGGGACCTACAAGGATCAAGTTGGCTCAAGTCCCAGTCCTGACCCTGCACAGGACATAAGGATCACACCACATATAATGATGTAACAGAGCTGGAGCTGGAATATTTAAATGGCCTAGTTAATAGCCTAGTACTAATATCCCTATTTGCATTATATTAAAGGATACTGCTATCTATGTGAGTATTTACGAAATACAAGACAATCAAATCTGTCAGTTCTTCTCTAAACCACCCATTACTTATCACGTGTGCAGTGCTTATAGGAAGGCAACCTCTGTGACTTGGTGTCCTTGCCTGCAAAATGCTGATAGCAATGCTTACCCAAATTGTAAAACACTCATAGTCCAGGAAAATAATTATATGCTAAGGGAGGTTTTAATAGCAATGCATTTTGATGGGTAATTCCTATGACATGCATATTCTTATCTCAAAGAGGAGGAATTTATGTGTAGTATTTGGTACAGTGGTTTATGCCTCTGTTCATCCAGTCTTTTCATTTAAAAATTCCTTGCTGTAAATAGAAACAGCACCCATACAGGCAAAGACTCATGACTATCCTACATTCAGGATTATTCCTAAATTAAAATGCATTTGTAGCAGATAATCTAAGCATATCAAGACCTGTGTCTCCTGCCATTGCTTTGGCACAAAGGGAGAACAAGAGGCAGAATTCCAGGTGCGGCTGACTGAGCTTGGATTCTTTCTGCTGGTTTGACACCTCCTCAGTCAAAAAAAATATCCTTTGGCTCACCTATATATGTGAATCTGATCATTTTTGACTGTAAGTAGTATTGTACAAACAGAGAAGAAGAAAAACTTTATTTAGAAAGCATAGAAACAGAATTAATAAATGGAAGAAAGAAGCATCTGATCTAAATTTCAGGGATAGGAACATGTCGGTAATGCAGACAAAAAGTGCAATACAACTCCTTATTAAACTGTACATCATTCAAATCTATTTGTCATGAAGCAGTTACCTGCTCATAACTAAAATAGTGCATTGATATATTTTTCATGAATTCAGCTTCTCTAAGATAACTGGTCATAACACAACCTTGCATCAATTACTTTATTTCTGTCTCCAGAATTATGTGCTATAAAAAAGAAATCTGAAAAAATTACATGAATTAATTTCAAACACACACACCAAAAAAACCCACAAAGCCAGATAACAGAAACAATTTTTTCTTTAATTTTCTGAGACTGACAAGGGCAATTAAAAATGAAAAAAAAAAAAAAAAAAAGAGAATAAAAACCCCCTGAAAACAGATATTCAGTAAAGGGGGAAACAATTTAAAATTAACAAGAAATAGGTACCATTCAGCACAGTTGGATCTCTAATATTTTTTCCCACCCTTCAATACATTAAGCAGTCAATATTCATTGAAACCATATGATATCATCCTCTGAGAATTATTTTATATCTATTTTCATGTTTAGTTTTAATCCTTGTAGGAAATAACATTCTAAAAATTTAACATTGTATGTAGGAAAAAAAAATAACTCTCACAGTATAGTTAATATATCTACACATTGTTCAGATTATAAGGATGTGGGAGGTTTTTTTTGTTTTCTTTTTGGTAAAACATATTCATTCTTGCTGTCAGTATTTGAAACACAATTAGCAAGTATCACTAAATTCCATCCACAGATTTTTTCATGCAATAACCTACCCTCCTGCAGAATTTTACTCAAACCAAAAGCTGAGACTTTATGATTAACCTCACAGAAAAAAGACTAATCCTGATCTTAATCAGAACAATGTAGTTAAAGTCTGATTTATTGCCTGATGTCTGATTATCATTCATGCCTTTGTATGTTCTTTTAATGCTTTACTGAAATAGCAGCTGGATTTTGGCCTTTTATTAAAAACCACTCCTTAGAGCTGTAGGATGTAAAGCATAAATGCACGTGGTTTAACAGCCCCAAAATTAGTTTTGTAGGTGAGCATTATATTAATATTATAAATTAATTAGGTGAGAGAAAGTTTAGTACACTTTTACATTGCAAGTAGTGTAAAAACAGCAGACATAATTTGTAATGCAGATAAATTTTAAAGGGAGAATACTGGAATGTGAGTTTATTAGTGTTCATGATTAATATTTTCCCAGTTTGTTTTGTATACATTTAGATGCAGTTTCAGAGGAACATCTTCAGTTCTGTTCTTCTGTGTCCACTTCTTCCTTCTTCTCTGTTCCTGCTCTTTACAGCAAGGTCTTAGAATTCCCCTTATCATGACCATAAACTGTACCATGTTGCTTGGACTAAAAAGACCAGCCACACATTAGTCCCTTCTGAAATCCTCTGGGAAATATGTGAAAATACCAGGATTTCTGCTTAACCTCATAGCTACCATGAACCAAAAAAATATGGGTCCAACATACAGATTTATCCAACTCTTGGCCTCTAGGAAGTTGTTTCTTTCCAGGTTAATGCCTCTGCATCATAATTTTAAACTAAATAAAGATGTTAGCCCATGTAATAGACAGAAAATAGAATTACACCTCTATTTACATTTCTTTCTGAGATGAAACCTCTGTTTAAAATTATTAATTGTAGAGCAGAACTAAGCAACACAGCTCTTCCTCTTGTCTTTATGACATGATATGGGAAACATGGGTTTCAATTTATGCATCTTGCTTCTGCCTGCTGCCTTGAAAGGAATGAAATGCCCAGGAGATTAGTGACTCCACAGGAAAGTGGAAAGGCAGTGCCTCTTGTAAAAGTGACTTTGTTTGAGCATTAATAAGGTGATTAAGGAGGTGAAGCTCATAAGTGGGTGCTATGATTTGCTCTCTGGTATGAGGGTATGTTGGATCAAGGCAGTGATTTCTTTGGCAAGCGTGCACTTCCTCTTAAATGTGCTCCTGAAGAAAATTAGGGGTTAAAACTCCTACGTATTTTCCATCTATATGCAGGCTGAAAATACCCCTGCTTATCACACCCCAACTGAGGGCATTTTTAGGCTTCTTTTTATTATCTGTACTATCCTGCTTTTTACACCTAGCAGAGCGAATATTACAAAGGAAACTCATATCTCCTTCCTGTTTCACCTCTACATTTCTTGGGGCAAAATAAAATCTTACATGTGAAAAACATTTGCGTAGAAAACTATTTAGATTCATGTACTTTATCAAAGCATATCAAAACACGTTTTTTTACTACCACCAGAAGACATCAGCATACATCAAGAATGAAACTGAGACAGTGATTTTAACATTCCTTTGTGAAAAGTTTTAAGGTCATTAGTTAGGAAAAGCAAAACAAATGAAAATGACAAAATGTCTTTATACATTCAGTATTATTTCTGCAAAGTAAAAATATTATAAGGATAGTCTGGCTCCAGCTTTTAACAGCTGAAACTTTACTGATGACAGTGCCATTATATCAGGGTACACCTGGAGTAGCTCAGCAGGGTAGATATCTGAAAGCTATGGCTTATATTCAGAGGCCAGTGGATCTTTTAGTTATAAATAACTCTGATCTTGTAAATCATTTATTTGAAAAAAATAGAGAAAAAAAAAGACAGGATTTGTTTAGTATCATTATCATTTTTATCCAAGTAAAATTTAAGTAGAATTTTTTTTTTCAAGATTCAATGTTTTAAAAATTCTGTATAAATATTTATATTGGTCTAAGTGAAAAGGGAAGTAGGATCACTGGCTTTAGAGAATTCAGCTGCAGAGCCAAGAATGCAAGCAAAATTTATGGAGGTCATAGGTTAATTATGTATGCAGTAATGTATTGCAAATGGACATCCACCTGCATGGAAGTACATTAATAATACTTGATAGTATTAATAGAATTAATGTGAAGGAATTTTACATAGTTTGCTATTTTGTTTTTAATTTTTGGTTAACGGAGAAGAAGGAAAAAAAAATCTACTGCAGGTAGATTTCATTGTCATTAAATAATAAATTACTTAAGCTGCAAGTAGTCCAATTCCTGTTATATGGTCTTTGTCACACAGTTTCTTATTCAGCAATCCTTACAAAATGATCTAGCCAAAACATATGGTGGTTGGAGTGCTCTGGTTTTCTCAGCAAGGTAATAAATCATACAATTAATTAAGCCTCTGGACCATCTTGATATCAATGAGATTAAGTATTTGTTTAAAGTCATGTGTCTATTTGCTGAAGTGAGGCCTTGAATTGAAGGGGAAAATACTGTGTGTGATTATGTCATAAAAGACAGCAATCCTCTGGCTGGACACGAGGGCTCTGAGTTGTCTATGCAGGCTTGTATCCAAATGTTTTAGTTTTTCTCTTCTGCTGGTAGAAAGCAGATTTTCCCACACTTTTATAAAGTGTTGTAAAGTGCAACATGTATATTATGGCACAAACTGGAATGTCACAAGAATTCCAACTAATATGGCATACAATCCCATATTATGATCTCAATATTATTTCAATGCTTGAGAACCTGTTGCTGATGGTCTCTGCTAGGGCTCACGACAGGTCCAGCTGGCTCACTGTGGTTAATGACATTTCTCAGGTTCAACAAATGCACTTGTCTTGTCTTCATCCCTCAGTGCACTTCCAGTGCAGTCACAAAAACCACTCAGGCTGCTCTGCATGATTGTTCAATTAAAGAGCACAGATAATTTCCAGACTATTTCAAGTATAAACATGGGACATTATCTACACTCCTTTTAGTCTTATGAAGAAAATACAAATGCTGAGAGGGGAATGAAATAGAAATGTTAGGAAAACAGCTTATGGAAATAGTAGTTAACTTTTTCTTTTTTTTATTCTTCTAAATTTAGTTGACAAAATCATGAACTAAGGGAAGGGTCCACAAAGGAGAGTTTCTCCTCCTCTGCCAGGATCTGTGATGAGTTTAAGGATGCAGATAACAGAATTTATTTTTATAAAAATTATTCTTGGCCTTTCTGAAGATATACAGAAATTTAAATGTTCTGACATACCTGAGCCAGGACCCCGTTCAGCCACAGGGAGCCTTTCCCAATAATTTAGACAATCTTTAAAATGAAAATATTTGCCAGAAAATCTCTTTGAATGTGTCATTGTGGTAAGTAAAAAAGCATTCTGTTGAACAGCACCAGAACAACACTTCTGAAGCTTTATGACCTACGTAACACTTGGGATCTGTATTTAAACAAAGGGAAATGTTTCCCTTTTAAAGAAAGGAAAATATAATTTTTGTATTTTGAGGTAGTGTGATGGAAGAGACTTTCTTTTACTAATAGTTTGTAGTGGCAAATGGATTTCAAGAAGGAACTTTTGAAATAAAGCAGTGTTAGGTCAGATTGGAGAGCTTTTGAAAAGCCTACTCAAAACTAGCAAAGCTGTTTCATTTTCCATTCTCTGAGCCACTTACATGCTTAAGCAGACTGCATTGTGTTTTTCAGAGGATGCCTATAAAACTCAAGTCCGAATTGATGATGAACCAGCTTATTTGGACATTCTAGACACTGCTGGACAGGTGAGTAATTTTCCAATGTGAATCATTCAATCAGAGATAAACTCAACAATTTTAACCTCAGAGGTATGGATCAAAGTGCTTAAAACAAGGTTCCCTATTCAAGCATAAAGGAAGCAGTAGCAGAATAACATAGAGGAATTAACAAAGGGAAAGTTTAAAAGAATGCTGCAGTATAGAACGGCAAAACTTCCATATCTTATCAAAGGAGACAGACAGGCTGAAATGAACAATAGAGAAAAAAATAATTGTTTCTTTTTCTCTTTTATGCAAGAACATCTATGACATTAATGAAATTAATAAATACTGTCTTGATTGTTTTATGTTTTTCTCATTCTTCCTTCTCTATATGTATTACAGGAATTTTGTGACTAAGTATTTTGTTACATTTCATCTTCTCCCCACATTATATCTATATATCAAATGCTCACCCATAAGGAAAAGACCTTAACACCAAAAGTAACACACAGTGTTACTTATGCAGGTTTCCCAGAGAAATTGTGACTATCCAATGCCTGGAAGTGTCCAAGGCCAGGTTGGATGGGGTTTGGAGCAACCTGGGATAGTAGAAGGTGTCCCTGTCCATGGCATGGGGGTTGGAATGAGATGAAATTTAACTTTCCTTCCAATCCAAACAATCCCGATTCTGCCAATTCTATGACAGTGTCATAGAATTCTATGCCAATTCTGTCTGCCGTGCGAACATCAGCTAGGGAATTAAGCTTCATATACAGTAACAAAGAAGAAAGAGTTAAATATAATAATTTTCTCTACCTGACTCAGTTCATTTCCTTTCCACCTCAAGATATTTCTACTGTTCAAAGTCCTACCACTTGCTGATCTTTTCCTTAGGTGTGTCTTAGGGTCTGTTTGAAGGTTTTTGTAGTTTCTTGAGTTTTTCCACAGTGTGTTTGCACCTCATGCAGGAACAAGACAACCAAAAAGGCATTTCAACATACTTAAATAAACAAGGAAATATTTGGGAAGGAAAAACCTTGTAACCTTGTTCTCAGCTTCCCAGAGGTCTGAATGCAACCAAGCTAGACACTGCAAATGGTGAGGAATGAAGTCTTCTGCTAGAAATGTAAAGAAAGTTCAGCTATTGTCAGTCATTTTCATATGTACAATTTTTTCATGATTTTTAAAAATTTTTATCATACGAAAAGGCTGGAACCAAACCTCATTTTTAATTTATGAAAGGAGCACATGATTGCCAAGGTTATGAATAGTGTCAGAACAAACAGTTGCAAGGTAAGAAAAGAAATCAGAATAATTCAGTCAGTGAAAGGTGGTGAGCACAATAATACAAAAAAGTTGGATCTTATATCTAAGTTTTATCTCTATTGGGAAGCAAAAAATCCACAATATTAAAGGTCCATGGTGTGTAGTGACCAAGTAATGAAATGTGGTGCAGATATTTCATAGAATCATAGAATTTTAAAAGTTGGAAAATATCTTTAAGATCATTGAGTCCAACCATTAACCCAGCACTTCTAAACCCACCACTAAACCACATCTCCAAGTGCCACAGACACGTGCTTTTTAAATCCCTCAGGGGACGGTGACTCCACCACTTCCCAGACATCCTGTGCCAGAGCTAGATAATCCTTTCAGAAAAGAAATTTTTCCTCATGTCTAATCTAAACCTCTCCTGTCCTCTTATCCATTTCTCTTTGTAACAAGCAGAGGTGTGTGCGGAACCACCACACTCAGCGGATTTATCATCCCAGGCCATTTTACAGCCTGAGCATAGCTATTTTATTTCTGTTAAAATGTTGAAATGAATCAACCAAGTTGATTTGATATAAATTCCCCTGTTGTTCCTATGTAGATTTTCATCACTGAAACACGTTCCCAGCATAACTAGGAAGTTCTTTCCACTTTCCGTCCCCACAATTTTTCAGGAGCTGTCCATTCTAAGTGTTCTGGATTTAGCTGCCTGCCTTTGTAGATGTCTTTAGATTTGTTGCCTCTCTATCTGTACTCCACAACTCCAGAATAAATCAAGACCTAATCCAACTCCCATTGAAGTCAGCAGCTGAAATAGGCTCTTTCTTCACAGAGCACTTAATGGTGCTCTCACTGAAAATCACAAATTCTGCTATGACTTTGGTGACACAGGGTAAAAATCCAAAGCACCCATTTGTGCTGCTGCTGACGTGTGCCTTGATGATACCTAGTTGTTTTAATTCCCCTTGGTTTTATGTCAAATTGGAGATGGTGTTACAGCCTCTAAATCAGGCAGTGGAAAACTCATTTGTCTGGGTGTCCTCACAGTCATAAATACTTCATCATCAACTTTGAATAATGACTTTAATCTCTTCAGAAGATCAAGGAGCCAAAACTGTGATTCATCCTTATTTGGGAAATACAAGAAATCAATAGCAAAATGGACTAAATTTAATGTATTTTGTTGTGGTGCTGGAGGATGTTTCAACAAATATGTTTCTCCTTTCCCTTCTGTACCTATGGACTAATTAGGAATTTCAACACTGATCAAATTAACTACTAATAATTAACACAGTTTTAAATTGTCAAATCTAGACTTAAAAACCCCACATGTGATTTTATACCTGGCACCACATAAAAATTTTAAATACTTTAACTGACAGATCCTGTTTGAAGCCTTTAAAACATAAATGCTGCTTCAAAAATACATTTATGTTCTCAACTTTCTGAAGTTAAAAAATACAACCCAACATTAAAACTATGTGAAAACCAGGAACATTAATAAACTTGCTCATATAGTTACTTATTTTTCTCGTGTGCATATCCTTAGACACTATAACATAGAACAATTTCTCATCTCAGGAAGTAAATTGATGTTACATGGACTCTAGATTAATATTTTATACACCTTTTGTGCTATTCCAATACTGTTTTTCCCCTGAAGGCAGAACAAGAGGCATTTTCTTAAAAGATATAAGGGCTGGTACAAGCAGTTATGCATCCCTGAGCTCACTACACCTTCTTTTCACCACCTTCTACACCAGCCAGCTGGACAGCCTGTGTTTGCTCACCCCATTTAGCTTCATACAGAATCTGTTTGCTTCAGAGGATTTCAGGAGAAGATATTGATGTAGCTCCTGGTAGCTGGATTGTCATAAACAGACCTAACCTGACTATCCCTACCAAAAAATCTTGTAAATGTGGTATGTTCCAAGGAAATGGACAAAAAAATTGATGTTGGTATTCTTTTTCAGTAGCACAACTGAATCTGGAAGAAGCTGCCAGCAATTCCTTTGGTCAGTTATCAATGATGCCTTTGGCTCTTTAACTAGAAGTATTCTCAACACAAAACTTTTCTTTTTGCACCTACACTTCAATTAAAAAAAAAAAAAAGATAAGCAAATAAAGACAAACACATTAAATGTGAGATTAAGATAGTATTTATAAAAATGAGGAAGTTTTTTTTTTGGCTTTTAACTCCCAAGGCTAGCTACAATATGGCATGTGGAATATGTAGGGCAAACTGCATGGAAATCTGCAAATACAAATTAATATCCACAAAGATAGCTTGAAGTTCCTTGTTCACCCATATGGGACATTTTTGAGTCACTTTCCCAATGAAATTCACCCATGTCCACTGAGTTTGGAAGTGTTGTTGGTGGACGTAATTGTGGGATTTCCCTTTTCTTAACCAATGCACTGTAAAAATAATCTGCTTTTACATTTAATCTAAATTGACTCAAACTCTTTGGTTTCCAGCAAAATTGCAGGTGAAAACTAAAGGACATTCAGCCTTCAAGCACAATATTCTGCATTCAGTTCCCCTCACAATTATTCTCAGAGAGTGACAACCCCCAGCTGCTCCAACCGTGCACAAAAAGCCTCCACACAGAGTTATAGAAACCTTCTGTTCAGTCATTTATGCTTTCTCACCTTCCCTTCTAGCTTAAAAATATGTTGCTACTTCTGGAGCCCAGAAGTATGCTCCTCATGGAGCACCGCAGCAGTTATCTCTCCTGCTGTATTTATAGGCTGTTGACTGACACAGGAGCTTTTATTGTTACCACAGCTTTCCCCTGTATGACACATTACCCAATCTCTCTGTGTAGACCTCACACCAAACAGTAAAAGAGCAGCAGAGTTTCCTTCACTGAAAAAACAATCTGATTTGATATGTAAAAGAGGCAAAAATTGTTTTCAGATACAAAGCAGGCAATTATGTGGAAAAATGGGTTTCTGTACCTGTCAGTGAGACAATACATTCTGAGATTATTGCATCAATTTTTGTTTGCTAAAATGTGAGCTTTTTATGATCAACTTAGTGCACCAGTATATTTCCCAGGTGTAAGTCAGAGACTTGAAAAATGGGCCCTAAAATGTGATAAAATGCCATTTCAAGGAGATTTTCCTTTGTCCGGAGTTGTGTGCGCATGAATTCATTTCCAGGCAGACAGTTTTCAACCTGACAACAACAGTATTCTCTGTACCAAAATCCATCTCCCAAATTGCTAGCAAATCACAGGACATGTTTATCCTGCCAACCTGCAGGACTATGATTCTTGCCCCCTGCTTCAAGCTTTGAAGAGGAACTGTATTAGTCCCAAGAGCCCTTCAGATAAACACATTTACTCAGACTAAACACTGTAGTCTGATGATTCACTCAGGCTGTTATCTCGGACCCCTCTGCTTATTATCTAAACATGTTGTTCTAATCCTGAATCAATGGAAGTGAAATCTCAAAGTACACTAGTGCAGCTTATCTCAAGGAAATGTAAAATGCCTTTTTGGAAGTAATTATGTCTTAATGGGCCTTTACAGCATGTTCTTATAAGGGTAAAATAATTTTATTGCACTTTCTGCTAGGTACTCTAGTGCATAAATGAAATCCATTTTATTTTTAAAGCATAAGGATACTGAAGTAAGTAGCAACTATTAACACAGTGTATTAAGTGAGAAGAGCATTAGTTTTATTTCCTTTGTATGTTGTTCCACAGGCTGTTGAAAACATACTTAGAAAGTATAAAATCATAACGCTGAAATTTTCCTGGGATCTTGAGACAAGTTGTTCTGTACTTTCTGGGAAGAGCTAAAATGTCTCCCTTGACCTAGTAATTTTATTTGCCAATGGACAGATTGTGGAGAAACACTTATTTGGCACAGCTACAGAGTGGAACAAACAGTTGCAATAAATCACAGATGAAACTGTGGACCTGACATCAGTTTTCTTCAGATCATTGGCAAAATATTCCTTGATTTCAGTAGAAAAAGATCTAGGCATATGCTGATAAAAATTATACAACCAAGGGAACAACAGGCAACTGGCAGCCAAGAGTCCCAATTTCCTTTTTCATCCCTTCCATGGGTGAATCATGATACAATAACAGTTAAGTCAGTTTGTATTTCTAGGCCTGCGTTTATCTTCCTGTCAAACAGGTGCAATAAAATGTTGCAGGGAACAAGCATTTAGGGTGAACATCAGCATTTATTGAGTCTGACAAAAGTGATTGCCTGCCCATTGCTACCATTCCTCTTCAGCAAAGTCAGTGGTAGTGGTTCCATACTGCAGGTGGTGGAAAACTTTCCAGTGTTTTCTGTTCTCTTTCAACGTCTTTATTTTTTTCACTTGAAATGCCTTCCTACTCACTGTTCTTCATCTTTCTCTAACTTGCAGCTTTCAAAACCAGATAAATACATAGTGATGCTGCTGAAAGTTTAAATATTTTTCTCTTTTTAATAAAATAAGAACATATAAGAGGAGAAAATATATTATTACAATTTTTGAAAAAAATTGGAAAATCTTTTTTTCTTCTTTCCAAGCCTTTATTTGTAGTATTTCTTGTGGGTTTTTAGTTTTGTTGTTGTTGTTGTTGGGGTGGTTTTTTTTTTGTTGGTTTGTTTTTGTTTTTGTTTGGGTTTTTTTTTTTTGTTTTTTTTGCTTGGTTGGTTGGGTTTTTTGGGGTTTTTTTGGGGGGGTTGTTTTGTTTTGTTTTGTTTTGTTTTGTTTTGTTTTGTTTTGTTTTGTTTTATTTTATTTTATTTGTCTTTGAGATGGTTTTGGTTGGTTGTTTTTTTTTTTGTTCTGCTGTACAGAAAATGACTATAAATACCTATAATGCTGTATGGAAAATACCTATATAAACACATTCTATATGAGTAAACTTCATACATGTCCTCCATAAGATTATAATAATGTAGCTTTTCCTTTTCTTTCATCACTGGAAAATATTCTTCACTTTTTCTTTACACCAGTGAATTGTACTGAAGTACTTTGAAGTTCCAGCAGACACTGCACATACTCTAAGTGTGTCCTGATTTCTTCATAGATATGTGACTGTCCTAGATAGGATTTCCATTTTACAGAGGTTTTCTATCAAAAGCTACTTGTTACCAAGCAGTCGTACACAAACCAGGGACACCAGTGGGCAGAAAACTGAATTCTACCTCTATCAGTTTTTCACAAAGCTCACATCATAATGATATTTCAAAGACTAAAAAAATTGGCTTGAATGCTGAGAAAACAAGCACATATTACTGCACCACATGGTGCCCATTTTCCCTGAACAAATGACCAAGAAATGGTTCTTTTTGCAGAGCAGGGCTTTAATGCTTCATAGGAGAAGTAGGTTACCCCCAAAAAATGATATTTTCAAAATTAAGTGTCTTTTATGCAACTCTGAAGCTTTGAATGGAAGTGTCTCCAGACAAAGCAAACAAAAGCAAAAATTATACAGTGTTATGGAATCATCCAAACATTTCACTTGCTAAACCACATGAGAAGGACTGCTGGAAAAAGCTTTCAAAAAATGTAAGTTTTATTTCCTCCTAGCAGGAAGGAGAATGGAAAAACCTAAAACCAAGTAATATCTTTCAAGCTGGAATTTCAATAGTTTTGCCCCAGAACCTGGAAGTGAAATTCCCTCCCATCAAACAAACAAACACAAAAAAACGCCCAACAAACAAACAAACAAACAAACCTTAGCAAATTTTGAACTCCATTGCTTGTTACCTTTATAATCTGAGAAATGTTATTCCATAAATCCAGATTTTTCAAAGAGGGATTGATGAGCAAAGTTGAAACTCAATAAAATAATCAGTAAAAAAAAAAATATTTTCTCAGAGTTTTTTCATTTTTTTTCTTAGTAAGCTATATTTTTGGATATATGTTTTTCTCACTTCCATAGATGTAAGCTTGCACAGCTTGCATAGATTTTTGTGCCTGTTTTTTAATTTGTCCCTGTTGGATGAGGAGAATAAATTTTTGTCGTGAGTGTTCCGTGTTGTTATCAGAGCCGTGGGATGATGGGAGACAAACCATGCCAGGGAATGATCTTATCTTCTAATAAGACAAAAACTCAAAAGTTTAGCAGTAGCTACATTGAATATATCTGTGTCAGAAATCAATGTGGTACCTGACTAATACCTTGGACAAAGCTGAAGGAGTCAGACTCCTCTAACTTTTGGACATGCAGATGAGTTTTGGCCCTGTGTAGGAGAGTTTTGGTGTAACTTAGAAGTTATTCAGTGTCTTTCAGGATCATAAAATCATGGAATGCTTAGATTGGAAGTGGCTGTAAAACCCCTGCCATGGGCAGAGACACTTTCCACTATCCCAGGTTGCTCCACACCCCATCCAACCTGGCCTTGGACACTTCCAGGGATAGGGCAGCTGCAGCTGCTCTGGGCATCTTGTGCCAGGGCCTCACCACCCTCACAGGGAAGAATTTCTTCCCAATACCCCATCTAACCCTGCGCTCTGTCAATTTAAAGCCACTCCTCCTCCTCCTGCCACTCCATGCCCTGTTCCCAAGGCCCTCTCCTGTGCTCTTGTAGCCTCCCCTGGAAAGTGCCACAGGATCTCCCTGAATCCTTCACTTTCTCAGTTGGATCTGCTGATCCAATCAAAGTGCCTCATGATTTATTTTTGTAGAGCTCTGCCTTTGTCCTCATGTTTTCTGTTTTTTTGGTTTTTTTCCCTGATACAATAAAAATTATTCAGAAATATTTGTGTACATGGAAATGAAAAAGCATGCTGGGAAGTCACAGGGACATGACAACTCAGTCCTTTCGTGTCACAAGTTCACTTTGTAAGCAATTCAAAATCCACGCAGGATTGTGGCACAGGTATTCTGCATTTGCTTTGGCAGTGATTTATGTAGTCCCCAGGGAACACACCCTCAGATAAACATTGAGCTAAATTTCAGTTGCAGAAATTAGTGCACTATTGATTAAATGCTACAAAAGTCTAAAATAGGCACCCTGCAGATTGCTCACTTCTTCATTTCCCTCCTGTTCAGGTTCTCAGATTAAATTATATCTCTGCTGATGAGTAGGACACAGGGGAGGGAAGAGAAAAGCCTGTATGGTGGAATTTTTAAGGTTATCATACTTGTTAGGGAAGTTATCATGAGAGAGCATATATGCAAGCCAGAATATAATTTGCAGTCATTTATCAGAGCAATGAGGTGTCTGACTCCACAGCCTCCTGGTTTACTTCTGCAAGGCTGCACAAGGCCTCGCTAGGGATGGTGGCAAGAGAAGAAGCTGACAAGAGCATGTCTGAATCTCTGCAAAGCCCTTGCTTGCAGCTGCAGGCATTACCTCTTCACTACTGGGTTGTCTTTTTGTTTCTTTTAATCTCTGCTGTTCACCAAAATGTAATTACCAAGGTATTAATTTTTCCCTTTAACCATTTATGATGCATTTGTGATAAAAGGTGAAAACTGGCTCTTTTTTTGCATATCAATGAGAACGGGGGAGAAAATATTGTGTAGTGCATGATAAACCAAATGCATATGGGAGTTTTAGAGGCAGTTAACAACAAAGATTTCTTCAGTGCCTGCATTTGGAAGAAAATTGCTAATGTGTTTATCCCTCAGAGAGAGACCTTTAGCATGAATATGAAAGAAAAAGGCAGTTCTCTGAGTTAGGGAATGTAGCACTGAGGAATTTTTACTGGCATTGTGGAGAATTGATATGGTGATTTCATCCATATTTAGGGATGAATAAAATGTAGATATCATCTCCCAGGTAGGTGATGGACTGCATCTTTTCATTACTGCACATGGCAAACCATCTTGGGAAGAGCAGGATTAATAAAGTTAACAAAAGCACAGTTGCAGAAAACTGGCAAATATATTATCATGTGGAAGCAGGAGGGCAATTAGAGTGGGAACACTGGGAATCTTAGTGAAAAGAAGCTGTATCTGGAGGGAGAGTCTGAGTGCCAGTGCAGGTTATTTACTAGCTCCTCAGTAGAAAGAATGGTCACTCAGTGATGTTATATTTTGTGGTCCTGAGTTATTTTATTGGAAGTTGCTCAAATCCATCTTTTTCTCCGCCTTATTTCTTTCCCTTTACTTTTTTTTCTATCAGGCTGGTGTGGCTCATTCTTTTTGCATAAGTCATGATGCAGGACATCTGAATACAGAATAGTGAGTGCATATAAAGTGCTTTGCAGTTAGGGAAGGAGCAGTGAAATTGTCATCCATCAGTGCTCAGGATGCAAAGGAACACTGACACCTGTTTTTCACAAGGCTTAGTCCTGCATAGTCTGTGACTGAGAGCAGTGCCAGATAGCATGGGAAGCAGTATTGCAGCTGAAAAGAGAGGGGGATCCTGAATCTATAAGTCCACTTGTGGGAAACAACATGATTTCACTGTGAAAATAGGTCGTGTCTAACAATGATTTAAAGTCAATAAAAAAATTAACATCACAAATCCATTATTTTCAGGCAGGCTGAAAGCTTAACATACCAGTTCAGAGCCTCAGACTCATTTGGATGAAGATGAGAGCAATGTCATAATGAATTACTCTGACTGAGTAATCCATATTAGGAAACTGCTATCTTTATTTTTAATTAATTTATCTTTACATTCAGAATATTAGTTGTGTATAAAGTCTCTTCTGTATTCAGAGATAAGCGATGTATTAACCAGTGGGAAGGAATCCATCTCTTTCTATGAGAATACATTAGTTTTTAGAAAGAATCCTAAACTGAGGTATAATGCAGCATCATCTCCTTTCTGGGACTGAAGACCTGTTTCTGTAGTAAGCAGGTTTCTGCTGAAGAACATAAGTATAGGGGAAATTAGGAGGGTGAAATAATTTTAGAAAATTTTCAGCAAAATTTTGTGGAGATAATGAATGTAAATCTATGCTTGAATTTCCTAATCAGTGTGTCTAATTGTTTCTCTTAAGTTGCTGATCATCCATTCAGTTGACCCGCTAAGCTTGGACAATCTTCTTTCCCATAGGCAAGGTCTTGAGGTGCTGTCAGTCACTCTGCCCAGGTGAGCTAACCTGGAAAACCCCTAAGAATCAGCAGCTCAAAAGTAATGCTGATATTTATCACAGAAATGGATATCATACCTATGTCTTCCAGAAAGAACACCTGTCATGAATATTCTTCTTCTGTTTCCCTTTCCAGGTAAATAAATTAACTTAAACAGGGGGTTGCCACCTGTCGTCTAAATTACAGATTCAGTGCCTGTCTGAGCTTTATCCTCGTACATTCCCAGAGTTAAGAAAAGACTACTGATTTGGTACAACGTGGAGTTTGTAATATTGCCTTGCAAGGCAATCAGATAAAGCTGAGAAAGCCATTATTCTGCTGGGAGCTTGGACTGAATCTTTTTATCTTCATGCTTCTCCCATTATCAGTGATTCATACTTCTCCAGTCATGTGCATTTTGTCCCCAGTACAAATTCACAGAAGAAAAGGGATATTGCTGTTTTACAAGAGAAGCAAGAATTCTTTCCTGTAATTACAAGGCATGAGACACTGACTGATCATTAATCAAGAGGCTGATTATTTTAATAATCCACTGCAAGCTCATGGGCTAATTCTCATTTATACTAATCTCACTTTGAACTGCTCCTGAATCATTACAAAAATGGGCAAAAAGGGTTGTGAGAGATGGGTTTGATGCTCAATTAGAGCAATGTAGAGACTTGACGAGGAGAGGAATCTACCTCAGTCCTCCAGTGTTTAAGCCAGAGCTCCTTCATTTTCTTTGGTCTGTCTCTGAGCTGTTACTCAGCTCTCTTCCTTCCTCCCAGTCCTGTGGCAGATGGTTCAGGCTGGTACAGGTTGCTGAGTACCACCTGCTGCAAATTTTTCACTGTCTTTTTTCTATGTAACTCCTTTTGTTGTTGCTGTCATTTGCAAAGGGAGGCTGGAAATAAGAGAGAGGCAAGAAGAGAATGTGAAGTGATGTTGATAATGTTCAGTGCTTTTTTGTTTTCTGCTGTGTCATTGCTGAGAACCTGTGGCTGGTGCAGGCAGGGCTCCTGCGAGGAAAGGCAGCAGGCTGGGAACTTTGGCTTCTGTGGTGGAAAAAATGTACTTTTATTATCACATAATGTTACTCAACCCATGCTGAAGAACAGCATTTACCACTGGTGAGTGCTGCGAAGGGAAAAATGCTTTAGCCTTAAGCATTAGATGCTGCATTCTCTTGATCTTTTCAGCTCCACTGGAAATGAAAGAGCCTCATAGAAGCGAAAGGAAAAGTTTAAAATGGAGAGGAGGAGTAGCCTTATCATCCAAATGTGTGAAGGATATGAGTGGGCAGGACTTGGCTGATACTGTGGACATCAGAAGCAGGGCTCTCTATTTAGGCTCTGTCAAGATAGTAAGGGAGGTACAAAAGAAAAACACCCCTGTCATCTTAACCACTTCCCTGAGGATCTGTTGAGTTACTCTCTGGAGTTTGTTGTATCTCTCTAATGACTGTAGAGAGAGGGACTTGAAGACTAAATAAAGAGATGATGCTAAATTTAGAATACCTGACTACCTGTTTCAGGAGGCAGAAACCACATATAATAAAGATTTTTGCATCTAGATTAATACTGTATTATGATGTTTATTCAATATAATATCCAGTTAACATCTTATCTGGATGTTTTCTTATTTGAAATGTAACTGCTGCAGGCTTCTTGCTGCTTGCTATTACAAATAGGTTTTAAAAAAATACTTTTTTCCTCCTCCTCCCTTCACAAAAAAAAACCAAACAAACAACAACAAAAAAAAAAAAAAAAAAAAAAACCACAAAACCACTAGAAAGTCCATGAAATCCAGATAATTATCACAGCACTTATTACCAGTGTACTTTCAATAGGTAAATCTATTTCAAGAGGTAAAAGAAGAGCACACATTATGACAAGCAGTGCCAGGTGGATGATATGTAATCCGTACAAAGTCAACTGTTGTGCTTATGTGTGTAAGAGAACTTACTATCAGAGAGATATTGGAGATTTGCATTTTGGCTTTAAAAAGGATTTGCTGCTAAAAGGTAATATTGTACTGTATTGGCAAAAAAATCAGGAGACAGAATAAAATTTCAACTTACTTTTAATAAGAAGATTCTGAGTAAACAGTGAAGTTTCACTTTATTTTTTTTGTTTTAATTTTTTTCTTCTCTCACTATTTGAAGATTTTTTTCCCCTTCCCCCTGCATCCTTTTTGTTAATTTTATCCTTATTTGGTTTTTTTGCCATAGATGAACAAGAGCCTGCTTGTTTGCAAGAATATATCCTATCCCTCAAGTGTTCACTATAAATGTGAAAAAAACCAGTTAAAAATAAGAACGACCCCTGTGGTAATCAGGGACACAGTTTTGATTAAGAACATCTGTTAGCATATTCCTGGTTTTAAAGTCAAGCAGAACATAAGAAAAGAAGATATAGAAAGTGACATTCTTCAAACTGTGAGGCTGGCCTCCCTGGGGAGACTCTGACCTCTTCTAGAGATACAAGCCAAGATCATAAAAAAAACCAGAACAGACATCAAAATGTGTGGAGTGTGTGTGTAGTTTGAAAAACATGACACCTTCGCTTTGGAGGTGCCACATCTTTAAATTTCTAAGCACCACACTTCTGAGGAGTATGGGGAAGGACTGCACTTGCAAGCTGTGTTTACTGCTCAAACATATCACCACACAATGAAAAAGAGGGGCATGAATGGCGACCTTTTGCTCATTGCCTTGTCCATTTTTTTCTTTTTTGTTCTTCTCTTCTTTCTCTTTTATCCTTTTTGGGGCTGTCAAGGCCATCTCTTAGCTATGTGCAACATGGGGATCTGGGAGATATGGCTTCACTTTAGAGCTTTGCTGATGTGGGGAGATGCTGTTTCTAAACAACTTCTATTCTGAGTTGCATAAAAGCTTTTCTAACCCAGAACTCCTTCTCCAGCATTGTTCGGGAGGAAATGCTTAGGGAACAGCAAAGAAACAGACTGGCTTTGCTGAACTTTGTTATGCATCATTCTAGACTCCTTCAGTCAGCAAGGCAAGGTTATTCTGAGTTGAACATGAGATCCTGATTTATGTTTGATAATAATACATAGACCAACCCTTCATAAAGATCAGGGTATCTGAATGTATTGTGACTTTACTGCTCAATTACTTTGTTTCCTCTTCTGGACAGATTAAGATACTAATCTTATTTGGAAAAGATTCCAATCTCTAATGAAAAAAACCCAACATACAAGCTCTATTTATATGTTCATTATAACAGCATGAATTTTAAAATTAATTTAAAATATTACTTTTTATGAAAAAATTCTCTTGCTCTTTATGAAATGTGAGATAAGAGATTATCAATCAAGATGAAGGAGAGAAAACAGAGGTTAGGCATTTTCTTTTTAATAATTTGTTTTCTTAAAAGCTGATAGGAAAACCAAGAATATACAGGAGTACGAAATATGGAAGGTGTATGGAAGTATTTCTTCAGTGTGAATGGATTGGATTATGAAAAACAAAGTGTTGCTAGAATTGAAAATTTTGAGACATTAAAAGGCAATGAGATAGGTTTCTACAGGTACACTGGCAACTGCACATAGGTCAGGAAAAATGTGGGGCTGCTTCTGGAACAAGTGAGTGTCCTAATGATGAGGAACATGGATTGTACAAATGCACTCAAGGCTTCCTCTCTCCCCGTCTTCATAAGAAAGCTCTGCTCTTATGCCTCCCAGGAAAGTTTGAGGAAGAGAGAGACTAGAGGGGGATAAATAAGGGAGAAGTGAATCAAGCTGGGTGTAAGCAGTTCAGTACCACAGGATGAGGTATCCAAGCATGTTGAGGAAGTTCCTTGATATCATTGTGAGGTTGTTCTGATACCTATGAAAAATCACGTCAGATGCCTGATTACTGAAGAAAGGCAAATATGACATCTCTCTAGGAGCAACCTAACCTCAAGAGACTTTTTTGTCAGTGTTCTTCAACAACGGGTAGAAATATATAGTCTTATGAGGATTAGTGGAATTTTTTTCTGCACTGAATTACACTGGAAAAAGAAAAGGAAAAAGCTATGTTGCTTTCTTTCAACTTTAAGAAAAATTCTGTTTTGTTTCTCTCCAAACTTGATGCTTGTTCTCAAGTATTGCATCTCTTAAGAAGAATGATGATTTGGTTTCAAAAGAGTTTTTACCACACTTTTAATTTAAGTCCTAGTCATAATACACAAGAGAGTACTCAAGATTGATGTCAAGCTGCAAAATGCTGTAAGCATGACAAATCTTCACGTTAATTTTTAGAATTTATTTTCTTTTGAGGGGGTGTGATTTTCTTCTGTCTTTTCCCCTTGGCATTTACTGACTTGAGAATGTTTTGCATTTTCCCTTTACTGAGTAGAAATCTGTATCCAGTACAATTCCCGAATGATTTTAAGAGGGCCTTTTTACAGTAGGAGAATATTAAAGAAGATATTAGTGTGACAGATGCCCAGCTTATTTTATAAGTGAACCAGATAAAATACAAAAATAAAAATACTGAAAAAATCTGTAAAACCTTAGGCTTCATCTCTACACCTGAGTATTCACAAAACACAGGTGAGCTTGGGTTTTAGTTCTGGTTACTGTAGATAAACATGAAAAATGAAATTTGGAGTAAGACTTGAAAATTAACAAAGAGATATCATTTCTTCTTAGTCCTTTGTCTTTTTTATATAATATGCATACAGATTTGCATTTTTAGCAAGATTTTAGCATATGTATTGATAATTAAATTTATTCTTTCTCTTAGTATATATTATTGTGTTGAGGTTCTTGGTGAAAAGGAAAAAAAAACACTTCTTTTGAAATAAAAAAACAGGCTAATTTATGTTTGATCTTGAAGTCCTTGTCTTTGGAGTTGTTTGATCTTTGGAGTCCTTCCCTTTGCCAAGGGAAAAAAGCTGAGAAATTAATGTCAACATCAAAAAATTGCAATGGAAATTACTAGCTGAGTTAAGAACAGAAAGACAATTCTATGTCCTTAATCCAGTTTGCACAAAATATTTAATGCCTCTGAAAATGGATCATTTCAAAATTGACACTAAAGTATTTTGCCTGTTTAGTCTAATTAATCAGTCATAATAACACATCATAAAAAATTACATAGGTAAACTCATTCTTATTCTGAAAGTTTTGACTATGCCCTGGCATGAACCAGAGTGTGTAGGTAGATGATTCTGACTCAGAAGTGTCAGTCCTAAAAGCTGAGAACTTTATCCCTTTGGAATGATTCAGTGTGTGAAATTAGGAACCCAGGGCCTCCTGTCAGTCAAGGAAAGCCATTAAGCATCCCTGGGGAGTGATCCTGGGAGTACTCATGCTCCAGAACATCACTTACTGTGAGTAACTTAAACAGGGATGCGTGACCTAATTCCTTCTTGGTTTGCCATGAATGGCTATAAATGAGTGTACAAAGCTCTGAGCAGTTCCTAAAGGTGGATCACCTCACTTAAACAGAGCTCATTCTTTGTAAAAGGTTGTGCAGAGCTGTCAGAAAGTGGTAAAGTAGTTGATTTATGCAATTTCTAACTCAAGGAGACAGGTCATCTGGGCTGGGCGTTAGGTTCCATGTGAAAACGGGTACTTAGCTATCAGCTCCCCTCAGTTGTATAAACCCTCTAAAAATAAATAATAGGTGTAAAAATAGCTAATTAGATAACTAATTAGTTATGGTATAACTATTTTCCAGCATTAGAAGAGCCTGTAGTTCATTAATGGCATTGAATTGTTTACCACTTTTTACAAGGACAGCTTAGACAGTGGACTGCAGCTGCACAGCCAGCTGAATTCAGAAGTCTAATCCATAGATTTAACTTCACTGAAGGCTTCCATTGTCTGCTCAGCCTGAAGGAATCCCAAACTAGTTCTGTTCCCCCTATAAAGGAGACTATTCTCCTAATAATGGTGTAGAACAACTCTAAGGGACTGGTGCAAAGAAGAAAAAATCACGGTCACGTGGGATGGTGGCTGCAGTGAGATCTTTGTTCTGGTGTAAAAAGTCTGGGGTCTGAGGGCAGATAATGGATTTAATGATTGTGTTTAGTCATTAGCACTCCCTGCTCTCAACTTCGGAGACTTTGAATGTGATGTATAGTTTTGTATTGCATCATTTATTAATCTAGTAACTATATAACATACATGGCTGGAAGAGATTTGGGAACAGAGACACAGCTCTGTTCAGTCTTTTGTCCAAACCATAGACCGTGGAATCCTTTCTGTTTGATATCTTCAGTGCTCAGCTGCTCTACTGCCTGCATATCCAGTTTCCAGAGGATGGGATACATTATGGACCTGATCCACTCTGTCTTGTAGCTTAGTAGTTAATAGACTCTTCTGGGGTGCTATGGGATGATAATTCAAAGATTTCAAATTCTGAGTAAGTCTCAATGAAGAATCCTACCCTTAAATTGCCTATTAGTCTGCCATTTTGAAGCTTAGTTGGATGAACTTTTTCCTGCAGCAGGTGAAATGTTTTCGATGATATATAAAGCCCTTGGGTAAAAGATACATCATAAATAAATTATGATGGTCAACATGAAAGTCTATTCACAGCAAATATTGTCAATCAACATGAGCAAGTATTGAGAGAGATTTAAGGCTAAGACTTTTAAAAGAGCATAAGAAATCCATTTCCCTTCAATTTTCAGCAAGGGCTAAAGATATATATTTGTAAACTAAACTAAACTGTTTTAAAAAATCCTAAATTCTCAATAGAGTAAAAAATACAGGATTTTATGCTGCGTGCTGCTGCTGCTTATAGAAATGGTCCAATGTTGATATGTGAATTCCTTTTTTTATCAGACCTTCCTGCATCTTAATATCTCTGGAGAACTGATTTTGTCAGGAGGATTCTGATCCTAACCAACTGTTGCCATGGTATTGGGTTATTCTGGGCTGTGATCAAGAAAAACAAACAAACTTGAGAAAGATACTAGCTTTAAAATATATTCTCAAACCATAGTGCCTGAGACTATTTTTTGAAAACTAAATTTTGATATTTTTTTGTACAGTATGTCAATTATTAAAAGCTTCTGAAAAAAAAACCTACTGCTAACAAGAAGCATTTCTGTGACAATAAACATAAAATGAGAAAAATGCAAGAGGAAGAAATGGGTTAAATTCTTGCACTATTTAAAATTGTTGATTCTCACTTAATGACATTACCCCACGCTGAAGTGAAACCTCCATCTTTTCTGAGACCCTTTAAAAAAGTAGAACTTTTCGCAGATCAGATCCTTGTTTTGTTAGGCACCATTCCAAAACTGATGGCAACCAATGAATATCTTTTTGATATTATTGAGCTTTTGAATTGAATGCATAATAAGGAATCTGTACCTGTCTCCAGTTCCTAGTAATATAGTTTCTTTTACACTGAATTTTAATATTCATTCAGTTGCAAGTCAGTTTGTACTGGCAGCACTGAAGAAGTTTCTGGTAATACATGAGACAATATCTTCTGTATGCAAGCACTTGCATAATAAGTTCACATTCTTAGAGGACAGAGCTCCCTTGATGGGAAAAGAAAAAAAAGTCCTAAGAGAAATCCTTGTTATTGGGGTTGATGAACCCAGAAGGATGCACAAATTTCAGCAAGCAGTGTTTACAAGGGTAAAACAAGCAATGTGAATTTATGCAGGGAACCAGGGAAGTTTTCTGCAAGTTTGTTATTTACAGATAGATCATTTTGTTTGCCAAATTACTGAGTGTGTTCTTCCTGTTCTGCAGGCAGAATTCACAGCCATGAGGGACCAGTATATGCGAGGTGGAGAAGGCTTCATTATCTGCTATTCCATCACAGACCGCCAATCCTTTCAAGAAGCAGCTGAGTTTAAGGAACTCATTTATCGTGTCCGGCACACCTATGACATCCCTGTGGTGCTGGTGGGAAACAAAATAGACCTTGAGGAGTTCAGACAGGTAAGAGACTTCTCTGCTGGATTTGGCTTGGTATTGCTTGGCTGCTTCAGGGGTTTCTGCAGCATGTGTTGTGCAGTGCTAATGAGAATTATTAGCACAAGAAGAGGTTTAAATCAAAAAGCGACAATTAATTAAAGTCTTTGTGGTGCCTTTCATTCATATGTTTTGGAACTTTAAGCAGCACTGGCAAATCACATCTAAACTTTCTCTGCTTTTACTTGAAAAACTTTGACTACTGTTGTCAAAAGATTTATATATATTCATATATATATATTTTTTTTTTTTTTTTTTTTCAAAATAGAAAGATCTTCAGTCAGGACCTTTGTGGGATAATACCTTTGATTTCTTTGACATTTCCAGCTATTAAACAGAGGTTTGTTTTCTTTCCCAAACATATTAGATTTGATTAAATGCTTTTCAGCCTCAGACATAAAAAAAAAAAAAAAAAAGAAATCCATATGAGACTACATCTGCCTGAAGATTCAGTGACTGTGTTTTCAGTGTTCAGGTAAAAAGCGGACATGCAAGACTTGAATTCACTTTGATTTGTATACAAGATTTCAGTTACCACCACCCAAAGAGAAACAGAATTTTTTTGACTACAAGGTCAATGGCTGTGGCTCTCTCAATGTCTTTAATAATCTTTTCTCACTTTTTTCTTTTGCTTTCTCTACTTCTTCCTTACTGTTTGTACTGGTGAGCCAGAGAGAGATCACATTTGAATGGCTTGGTTGTGGCCTGGTACTGAACAGAAAATATGCCTAATCTACAACTAGAACTACTTTCAAATATCTGATTTCTGTGCAGACATATACAACACTTTAAATAAAATGGTGTTTTTTTGGTTCATTAGCATCTGTACTCACACAATCTTATCCACTCTTTTCCACTTATCCTGTCACTCTTCTCCCCATTCTGTTGTCTTCTTTATTCTACCTGAAGAAGATCAAAGACAGCATTGAGCCTGAAATGAGTCTTAAAGATCTGATTATGTACATTTAAAATGTCACATCTTTTTCCAGATCATTTGCTTCCTCCCCAAATCAGGCTGTGACAAAACCCTAATGATGACAATCCAGCTGCAGTTTAACAGGGGTTTCAAACACAGGTGTCATGTGCTTTTACACCAGAAAGGGAGGGATAAGGATTTGGGAAGGATGTGGGTTCTGTTGTTTTGCTGAGAGAACTGGACATTCACTTGATTCCAAAGCAGGATACAATTGGTTACCTACAGTTATCCCTAATGAGCTTTCAGCAGTGCTCAGTTTCCTAATTGGTATCAAGACACTCTTTTAGAGATCTTTGCAACTATCTCTTTCTGATCTCAACTTTTGTTGAACTTTTATATTTTAATCACTGTTAGCATAAATAAAAATATATGCCTGGCTTTTTACATGCTCCTTGGTGATCTTTTCTGATCTCACAAACAGGAAAATTACTGTGCATGAATATCTGGATTTCACCTACAACAGATTAAGGGGCATGGGGAGGGTTTTGGGAAAAATACTAGAAATTAAGCCTGTGAGATGTGATAAACACACTAAAAACTGTTCTATGAAGTCACCACTAACAATTCTGCCTGAATATGGGAACGAGAAAAATCCAAATTGTGGTCCTACATTTTAAAAAGTTTTCAATGAAACAGAATTTAGCTCTTCAGAATGTTTTCCTCCACAAACCCTCTACAAATGCCAACACATTTGACAGTGTCAGAAGAGTTTTCTCAAGTATTCTGCCATCCAGACTTTGACCCTTAAGTCAAAGACTAGTAAGGCAGCGTAGAGCAGATCTGCTCCTTTAAATAAAGCCTTTGAACATGACTATGTGTCCATCATGAACCAACAGTAGAGAAAAGTAACTTTTCATGGAGTCTATATTTTGGGATATTGTTTTTAAATTTCGACTACCTCTACTCTATGGCTGTTGTCTGCATAATTAGTTGGTGCTGAGGTCTCTAAGTTGTGCTCTTAGACTGTATCTTGACTTTAATTTCATTCATTTCAGATTCCACTCTATAATTCAAAGCAAATCCCAGTTAAGTGGGAGTGTTGAGCAGATACTGCTCTGAGTACCTTCCTGACCTAAACTAAAGCCCCAGCATGTGGGATGACACTTCTGTGCCCAGCTTTGAGCACATATTAATGCTTTTCAGTTTCATTATTTCAGAACTAGGACATGAGGCTATGCTCTGTGTTTAACAAATACTGAAATAAGTTTTATCTATGCTCACTTGTAAGGTTAAACAATATCTAAGTAACTGGACAAGCTCTGGATAGGTAGATTGAAAGGGGTCCTTTCAAGGTTGTGCACTGTGGTTATAGCTTCCTTAAAAGCATTTGGATGGTCATGAGAGACAGCCAACTAACTCTACAGTGATAGGCTGCAATGAGCTGCTGATGTAGGGCATTAACATATCAATGAACAGGGAGGCACACAAGCACACCAAGTTCAAACAGCTGAAAAATGGTAGGTGTCACAATGCAATCAGCCAGGTTGGAGTTTGACCAGGGCACCAGGGATAATATTGTTGCTTTGTTTAATGATACTTTCCTCCTATGAATTTCATTAAAACAACTGCAATGTTATTAATGTTATTTCAGGGCATTACATTAAGTTCAACATTCCTGGGCATCACTTCCATTTAGTGGTAATTCTGCAACAATTAGACTGGCTGTAGTGGCTTGGCCAGACAAAGCCTGAAATGTGAATCCTCACACAGTACAGTTAATGATGTATGCTGCTTTCCTCAAATCTATCAACAGGACTAAAGAAAAAAAACTAATCTGCAATTTAAATTGTGACTTTAGAGAAAAAAAAACAAAAAACCAATGAGTTTATTATTTTTAAATATTTTTGGTTTATGATGCCTTTGGTTAAATTATAGTCTTCATGCGTGCCTGTGATTTTTAATGTCCTAAGAAATGGCTTTGTCTATACTCCTTCTTAAAGCAAGTTTTAGTTATATTCACCAGCCTAAAGAATAAACACTTTCAATTTCCTCTGAACAACACAGGGAAAATTGTGTAAAAACTGGGTGGAAAAAGGAGTAAATAATTATCTTGATGTATATGTGGTGGCAAGGCATCATCCCCCAGAGGCATCAATTGCTTAAGCATTCACAAAATCATGGAATGGTTTGTATTGGAAGGGATTTCAAAGCTGATCTCATTTCAACCACTCTGCCATGGGCCAGAGCACCTTTCACTAGACCAGATTTCTCCAAGTCCCACCCAGCCTGGTCTGGAGCATTTATCTGTGTCCTTTCGCTCATTTTACAGCCATTGCTCTAAGAAACACTTAACTATTATATGCATTAAATTCCATAGCTATTTGATAGAAAAATACAGAACTAAATGATAACATTTTCATTTCAGTGTTTTCAAACAGCAAAGCCATTAGATCAGTAAATGTATGCTTGTATGTCTTTAATTATCATCAGATTTTCAGAAATATGTAGGACCAGCTGTTCGAAAATGCTGATACTTTCACTTTAATGCTGATATTTTCACCTTGTCTCTTTACTCGAGATGAACACCTTATTCTTACTGTTTAAAACATGTAACAGATAAATATCTAATTAGAACATATTCATCTTTTAAAAATACATTAAAGCTATTCAAGTTCATGCCATACTAATGTTAAATTGCAGCTTTATGCTAAACAAAATTAATAGTTAGGATCTGTGGCATTACTGAAATGTTGTTTAAAATACAAAAAAGCCTTGACCTACTAATCACTCCAAAATATTAAATATATTGAGAAATTTAAAGGGGAACTACTCAATAATGTGCTGTAAGTCTGAACTGTAAAACATTCTTTCCAGAAGCTTTATTGAACTTTGAATGTAGATGTTAGAACTCCTCTTGAAATGCTAGCCATGCAGAAATATCACAGTCTTCATGGAGCAAATTTTCCTGTTTTTGTTTTTTGACCCCAGAGGAATCAGCTGAGGGCTCAGTTGAGTCCATAGATAATATGTTGATGTCCATTTTGTCTGAAGTTAGGAGGGCAGTTCATGTTTCTTCCAGCTCCTTGCCTTTCTGGGAAACCTGTCATCAAAGCTGTTAGTATGGTTTTTCACCTGAAAAGAATTATGCAGCTGTTTACCCTTTCACCCATGAGTTGCCTTACTGGCTTCAAACAAAAACCTGAGAGCAACAAAACCTTTGAAAGCATTTCCCTCTAGAACACTCTCCTTTAGAAAGAAATAAAAAATAACCATGAAATCTGCCTTATTCATCCAGAACTCTAGTGGCGGAACAAGGGGGAGTGTGTTCAAAGTGAAAGAGTAGGTTTAGATCAGATGTTAGGGAGAAATTCCTTTCTCTGAGGATGGTGAGGCTCTGGCACAGGTTGCCCAGGAAAGCTGTGGCTGCCCCTGGATCCCTGGGAGTCTGTATTTAGGGCCAGGTTGGGTGGGGCTTGGAGCAACCTGGAACACTGGAAGGTGTCCCTGTCCATGGCAGGGGGGTGGAAAATGGTGGTCTTTGAGGTCCTTTCCAACCCAAACCATTCTGTGGTTCTGTGATTCTATTATTTAACATGGAGCAATATATTACTTGGAGTGCAAATGTGTTACAGAGCTTTCATTGTATTTTTTCTCTGAAGTTTTATCATTCCAGAGAATAATTCTCAAACCAAGATTACAGTAAGTTTTCATGACCAGAACCAGCTGAATATTGTCACTTCAATGATATTTTACTCTGTATTTTGCTGAAGATAAGCCAACTGGTTATCAGACAATGTGAATGTCAACTTTTAGGTTTTCATTTTGACAGTTGCTCTATTTTCATGCTTCTCAAACCTCGAAATATCAGTTGAGTCAGAGACAGATAAAGGTTTTTGGTTTGTTTTGTTTTGCTTTGCTTTGTTTTTGTTTAGCTTTATTTTCTTAAAAACTTGTTTTCATTTGGTTTCTTCTGTGTGAGTAACTTTTTGGTATATGTATCAAAAAATTGTCAGTTTGTACCTTCTGATGCCTGGCTGAGACACTGCAAATACTTCAAGAATATGATATTTTGCTTTTATTTTTATTTTTCAGTGCATGACTATGAAGTACTGTTTACTAGACGCTCCCTTACTCATATTATGAATCATGAATCTGTAGTACTATGAATTTCTTACCTTATCATCAGGTGCAATTCTGTTGCTTTTGGGATTAAAACTCCTTTGAAATTTGTAACTGTACTTCAACACCAGCAGTTCCACTTTCTCTTGAAAACATTAGGTGTAAGGTAGGTAGAAGTGTCTGTACTGAAGAAAGACTCATTTCCCATTATTCAGACCAATGTCTGACACAAAGAATGAAAGGTTTTAATTTTCCTTCTGAACTTGAACTGCAAGTCAAGGGAAATGCATTTTTTTGCTGCTTATTAACAGTGAAGAGGATACATCTATGTTAATTACAAATATTGCAAATGGTGAGATTAAATGATTTGGCTAGACTATCTATAAAATCCATGCTGAAAACCAGGATTTATCATAGAAGTGTCTCATGTCATAGAAGTGTCTCATAAAATGAGATGTATCTGCCTGGGAAGAAGTCTGTCTTGCTGCTGACAGCAGAGGGAGGCTCAGACAGCCATCTTCCTTACCTTTTTGTGCTAGTGTTTTGGTGAGATGGAAACTTATAAAATTGTTTCTGACATATTTTCAGTTTAGAATCCAAACTTACTGATTCATTTTGTTATTGCTTCTGCTAACTGCAAAGAGTACTTCTGAACCATGCACTCATCTTTTCTTTGAATTTTGGATAAACAAAATCCTAGACAACAGCTACAAAGTCATAATGGAAGTTTAATGGAAAAAATCCTGAGGAGAACAGGGCACAGAAGAGCAAATTCTTCAAAACTATGTCTTATCTAGAAAAGGGGAGCTTGGAAGGGTCTGGAGCAAAAGTCTGATGAGCAGCAGCTTAAGGACCTGGGAAAGGGGCTCAGCCTGGAGAAAAGGAGGCTCAGGGGGGACCCTGTGGCTCTGCACATCCCCCTGCCAGGAGGGGACAGCCAGAAGGGTCGGGCTCTGCTCCCAGGGACAGGGACAGGAGGAGAGGGAGCAGCCTCAGGCTGGGCCAGGAGAGGTTCAGGCTGGACATCAGGGAAAGATTTCTTTGTGGAAACAGCTGTCCAGCCCTGGCACAGATGTCCAGGGCAGTGGTGGAGTCCTCATCCCTGGAAGGAATTAAAAGCTGTGTAGATGTGGCACACTTGAGACATGGGGCAGTGGTGGTCTGGGCAGTGTTGGGGTAATGGTTGGATCAAGGGCCTTAGAGGTCTTTTCCAACCTCAGTGATTCTAGGGTTCTATTTATTTGAATTTTTTATTGCATTTTTAATTCATTTTGATTCAATTTTGATTCCATTTGATTGTTCATTCCCCATGGATATTCATGTAGTTCCATTTTCCGTCAGTGTCTGATGAAAAATGAATTACATTTGTAAGGAGTTGCCATCATCAGTTACATGCGCCTGCCTACAGATATCCTTCTCACATGATATCACATCATATTCTTTGTTTGAGCTTCAAAGTCTATACAATATAAGCCATTTTTGCTGTTTTGATGGAGCTATGACACTTGTCTGAATATTTGGAATTAAAACTACTGAAGTTGTCATGGTGTTTTATTATCCTAGAAAACTGTCAGACCTTTGAATAATAACTTTCTTACATTATCAAAATGCCTATCTGGATTCTATCATGTTCTTCTATGACTCTAACTTCTATTTACTTTTAATTATTATTTTTCAACATTTCTTTTATGCTGGACATTATTCTAAGTAGTCTTTTTCATATAGTTTTTTTTTTAAAGAATATTTATAGTGTTTTCTCTTCTGAGAGAGAAAAAAGAAAGAAAGAAAAAGAAAAAGAAAAAGAAAAAGAAAAAGAAAAAGAAAAAGAAAAAGAAAAAGAAAAAGAAAAAGAAAAAGAAAAAGAAAAAGAAAAAGAAAAAGAAAAAGAAAAAGAAAAAGAAAAAGAAAAAGAAAGAAAAAAAAGAAAAAGAAAAAGAAAAAGAAAAGAAAAAGAAAAAAGAAAAAGAAAAAGAAAAAGAAAAAGAAAAAGAAAAAGAAAAAGAAAAAGAAAAAGAAAAAGAAAAAGAAAAAGAAAAAGAAAAAGAAAAAGAAAAAGAAAAAGAAAAAGAAAAAGAAAAAGAAAGAAAAAAAGAAAAAAAAAAGAAAAAGAAAAGAAAAAGAAAAAAAAAGAAAAAGAAAAAGAAAAAGAAAAAGAAAAAGAAAAAGAAAAAGAAAAAGAAAAAGAAAAAGAAAAAGAAAAAGAAAAAGAAAAAGAAAAAGAAAAAGAAAAAGAAAAAGAAAAAGAAAAAAGAAAAAAGAAAAAGAAAAAGAAAAAGAAAAAGAAAAAGAAAAAGAAAAAGAAAAAAGAAAAAAGAAAAAGAAAAAGAAAAAGAAAAAGAAAGAAAAAAAAGAAAAAGAAAAAGAAAAAGAAAAGAAAAAGAAAAAAGAAAAAGAAAAAGAAAAAGAAAAAGAAAAAGAAAAAGAAAAAGAAAAAGAAAAAGAAAAAGAAAAAGAAAAAAGAAAAAAGAAAAAGAAAAAGAAAAAGAAAAAGAAAAAGAAAAAGAAAAAGAAAAAATGTATGGTTTTTCACATCAGTGTAATCGTAGTAGAAAATTTGGCAGCTATAATCTTTTGGAAGGAAACTCTATCATTGTCAACAGTCTTTAGCAAATGTTCATTTATTCAAAGTTTACCTCTTTTCATTACAATACTTTCATGTTTCCACAAGTTCCCCCAAACCACAGCTTCACATTACCCAGGCTGCGGTAAATGCCATCAGACACACAGACATTTGTAATGAAACTTGGCTCATTTCTCAATTTATATTGTGTTAACCTCCAGTGAATCACTCAGTAAGTCCTGTAATTCCTTCAACGTGGAGCAGCAGACATTTGAACGGGTTTAAGATGCAGATAACAAGCTGCTCTGTAGGAGAAGAAGAAATAGGAAAACAATAGCTGCATTGCAGATAATAAAATGTTTATAGTGTAAAACCTGGATATTCAGAGATAAAACCAAAGACAGCTAATTGCTTGCCGCTGAAGCAAGACAAAGCATGATGTGTAGCCAGAGGTATACACAGGGGAGGGTGTTGCAAGGTCACTTCACTGCTAGGGATACTAAACAACAGCACAATTTATATTGTTTTGAAAGGTTCACAGTACTTCTTATCTCTGCCTGCTTTAACTTCACCATCCACCTCAGAGATTTTTGTTCTGACCATGTGCTGATTCCTGACTTGGTATGACCACGTGTGACTTCAGTGGGAGAATACCTGGGAGGAGAGGTGTGAAGGTACAGAGCGGCTCTCCCACCTCTTGCCTTACTGACAGAGGTTGCTCCTCAAGGTGAACTTGGGCAGAGATTTGTCTGCTTGTCTTGCAAATTGACTGAGATTGGCTCTTGTGAAGGTTTTTTTTTGTGGCAGTCATGCCAGCAGGATCTTTCTTTGTAATTAAAGCAAGCAGGTCATGTTATAAAACCGCACAAAACTCCTACAGGGTTGGAGGACTGTAAGGCTTGATTGCAAGCGAGTTCAGAGTGCTGCAGCTTTCCTTAGAATCTCTCAGAGGGAAAGATGTTGGTTACACAATGACCACATAAAGAAGTACATCATGCAAGGGAAAACACAGTGACATTATTTTTTGGGTGGCTAGTGTTTAGTCAGGAGCCTGTACAGATACCTTCATGGTATGGAGTACCCCTTTGGCCAGTTTGGGGCAGGTCTCCTAGCCATGCTTTCCCCTGGCTTTTTGTGCACCTGCTCATGGGCAGAACATTGGACACTAAAAAGTCCTTGCTTGCAGTGAGCACTGCTGATCAATGACTAAAATTTCACTGTGTTGTCAACATTATTCTCATTGTGTTGTCAACATTATTCTCATTCTAGATCCAAAACACAGCACTGTACCTGCTACTAAAAAGAAAATTAAATCTACCCTAGATGAAACCAGGACAACTTTGGAGAAAGCTCATCATCCCTGAAGGATTCCCATAGCTCATTTTTCACCAGCATGGCAAGGTGTAAGGACAGAGCCATGTGTGGCTCTCACTCCACATCTTTTTCTGCTCCAGGGCTGAGGGCAAAATTGAATTTTATTAATTTTCCATGTATTTCCTGAAGGCTTCATTTCCCTGTGAATCTTGCTCTTGCGCATTGTGTACAAGCCAGGCATCAGCCTGTTGTTAACACAGAGGAGGAGTCAGGAACACACCACCACAGGCAGAGCTGACTGGGGCACAGTTCTGCCCCTCCACCTTCTAGGATGGAAGCAACATGACCTCAGAATTTATCCTGCCATTTTCCCCACCAGAGCACACATGTAAATTATGCAATCTTTACATAGGTGTTGCTGTTTTTACAGCAGCAAAATCATAGTTTCAACCCAATCCTTACATGTTATTTAGTACAGCTCCAGTTCAGCAAACTGAGCATATGCTTAATTAGGTTGAAATTAATGCAAGTTTTTTCAATTTAATCTGCACTTGAGTGAAAATGCTGCCATGAAAGTGAGACAGTAAAAACCAACTTTGTAAAAATAAAATTACCTTTGCAAAGTAGCCTGTTAATATAGAAAGCCACATTTACAGAGTGGATTGTTTGTACAAAAATGTGAATTTCTGGGAACAAGGATAGTTTCCTATGTGTTTTTTTGCAGTAGGAGGTCAAACTACTTGAAAGCAGAAAGTTCGCCAGAATTTAATTACAGCTCCTTATGGTTTTATTAATAATAAGAGCATGACCTAGCATTTAGAGAAATGAAGATTAATCAGTTTAATCATCTTTGATTTTTTACGATTGCTTGTATTATCATCTTAATGACTCACGTTTTTTTTTCCAGATGACTTAGGAAGTTAGAGAGATTTGTTTTTAATCATATTTAACAATTTGATTAAGAAGAACAACTTTAGTTTCACACAGTGTGACATTAAGTTGTGCAGTCATGAACCCAATTTTTTTTAAAAGTCCATTATCCCTCCCACCTCCCAAAAACAGTATGCAAAAAAGTAAATTAAGGGGAAAACATGTGTTAATACCTTATCCACAGTATCCAAATTTTACTATAGAAAACCTATGGGAAAAAGGCATCTTCAAAACCTCTGAGTAAATTTTCTGATATAACATAGTTATTTCAAGAAGATCCAGGAGATCACCTATTTTAAAATTGCATTAAAGCACATTATTGCCCTTGAAACTCAAGATGTTAAATGTCTACAAAACATCAAAATTTGGGATTCAGTGCTAGTCATTTACATTACTAATCAGATAGTTTTGCTGATCAGAACCCCAAAGCCTGTCTGGGAGTTAGGGTATGATGTGTTGTTTATTTGAAATGTATTGGTATTTGGTTTGATACAGCTCAGTAGCTTCATCCACCTTCTCCTGATGAGTGTTGCTCAGAAAAAAAGGATGGACCTCCCTTCTACCATTCCTGTATTTATTTCCTCTGTCACTCGGGAAATATTCTTCCTCTCTGTTTCCATCTATGTCATTTTTTCCACTGACTACAATTAAAAAATGTTACTAAGGAGAAAAATGTGTCTTGTTAATTCTTTTAGTCAACTGGTACAAACTGACACACATATGCAGGGTTTTCTGTGTGCTTGTTTCAACACCATAATTTAACACCAACATTGTTGTCAGTACAGGATATTCATCAGCACCATGGGCCACGCCTGGGGTATTCCTGTTCAACACTGAAATTTGGAATTAATTTTACATTTCTCTGAGGTGGTGGGGACTAACATAATGATGTAACTAATAGAATGTCTTGGTTAAAAAAAAAAAAAAAAAGTAAAATTTGCCTTGGTTCCCTAGATTCCATTCATTTCCATGTCTTACAATTTCTTGGATTTTAAAACCTGCGGAAGCACAAGGTGCTCGGTTTTCCACCCAGCCTGTTTTAAAATCTGAGTGATATTATGCCAGATGTTCTTAGTCTGGGGCTACTTTAAACTACAGACTAAACCTTGTGACCATCCTATCATTCCTAGCAATTAATTTAAACTCCACACTATCTACTGTCACCAATGCCATTTTTTTAATATTTTCCACCAATGCCAAACCCCAGGATTATGCTCGGTGCAGGTGGTCAGGCTGAGAGGAATGTTCAAATCCTCAGAGTTATCCATGCATTTCCACTTCATTTTGAACTGATACAGGGATGTTGTTGTCAGGTCACATTCCTCTGATCTCTTTTGCTCTCTTTCTCAACAAATTGTATGAAGAAAACTGTGTGGATTTGCTCCACTTAATTAAAAAAATATATTTTTTTTTCCTAATTTTTTTTTTAATCGGTTATTAGAGGTCAGGGGGGATTGAAGGTGTTTGTGTGTTTTGTATAGTCCAAGAAGGAAACAGAAGAAGAGGAGGGTGAAAAATGGAGATGATTTATGCTTTCCTTGAGTGAAATATACCTTGAGCATGCTCCAGACCTCTGGCTTGAATTGGGGTACACACCCATGTGGTTAATTTTCCGTGCCACCCACTTAAGAAATACTGTTAATAGAGAAGTTGTATTCCCTTTTAACCCCATTTTCTATCCCATCTGAAGTGAATGAGATGATTTCACTGGTGATTGCCTGTGACTACAAGATGGCTGGTGATGGCAGGTAACCTTTTCAAGATTATAATGCTCTCAAAACCAGGAGGGGGCTAGAACCTGAGAGTGATTTGATTTCATTTGATTTGATTTGACTTGATTTGATTTGGAAGATCTGCAACGCTGAGAATCCTTGAGATCTTCCCAGAAACAAACAAGTCCCCATCAAAACAAAAACAAAACCAAAATCAAAACACAGAAACGAAACCAAACTAAAACAAGAAATAAGTCCAAAACAAAAAAAAGAATGGTAGAGTTAAAGAAATGAGCAACACTTTATCAGTGACACTGAAGCCTGAAAGTCCTTTGAGAAACATCACCACTTCAGACATGGTGGTGTCGGCAAGAAATTCTTGAGTCCCCAGGTAAATGTAATATAAGAATTTTAAAGGATTTAATGTTAATATACTCCTGTATTTTGAGACAGTATTTCATTGTCAGATATCTTTGGTCTTGCTATGGTTTTAACATTATTTGATAATTATTTGTGAAGAGAAAGAGGTTTGGGAGTGGTTTATCTATAGCAGCTCATTAATTACTGTTTTTCCTTGTTTAAAACATTCACCTCCTTTAAAACATTTCACCTCCAAAGTCCTTTGTTTTACTAGGAGAGAATTTTATGTAAGGTAATTTTGTGTAAGGATAATTCTAGATTAAAAATCTCCATTGAGCTTACTGTATTTCTGGGGAAGAATTTTGTTGTATTCAGTATTACTTGTTCTTCACTCACTGTGGAATCTGGAGCACAAAGACATGGCTAGATGGGGCACAGTGGTAAAAGGGCCTTTTTACTCTATTCTGGAAATCTTTCCTGATATTCTTATTAACAGGAGTGAAGAATTTCACATTAATGATAACTGATTTTTTCTTTATACCAAAATATGTCTATTTAAGGCACAATTAATTTTTCAGAACTTGCTGGAGAATCTCCCACTGTTTGTATCATTGTTCTGTGAACAGAAAGACTGACATACTTTCCACTGCTGTCAGCCTGGAAACATTTATTTCATTTAAATTTAACTCACACACACACTAAATACTGCTTTGACTAATTTTAAATCCCTATATTATAAAAAAATAATTTTATATTTGTCCCGTTTGCCTGACATTTTCAATATGGAATGTCTGTAAAAGAGAAACTGGTTTTTATGGAGCACAGGTAAAAAGGCCATGTGGGAAACTGAAGATAATTAATGAAAACAAAACCTCATAAAAATCAGTGGAATAGTTCCAATGGGAATCTGATTCATTCTACTTGTGCAATAAAGTTAAAGGCTTGTTGTTATGCCAAAATTACACAGTAGTACAGAAATTTTATTTTTTATAATCAGCAAATTCCTTAACCTTGTGACTAGATAGTCTGCTCTTCTTCAGAAGTGTTCCTCATTAAAGTAAGATAGGATTGGAATGGCTGTTTTCCTTCAAAAATTAAAAATATAAAGAAACATCAAATTTTCATCATATTGAAATCTTCACCAGAAAATACTTCTGTAAAAAAATGTGGTATTTACACAGAAAATTAACACAGGGAAATGAATGAAATGTAATGAAAAAAACTACCATGCTACCGGAAATTAAGTAACGAGCTGTTACTGAGAAACTCCATAAGGCCATTATCCACTTAAATGTATTCAGCCTTCAGCTTTGTCAATGCATGGGGTTTTTTTTGTCTAGATAGTGACTGAAAATGGGTAAATTAGGTTATCTCCACTTTTCTATAGTGATGGAAGTATCAAAAGTGTCTATATCATATCCATTCTCCTCCCGTGTGTGCTTCTCATTGAAATTCTACAGTCTGAGCAAAGTCTGACCTTAATGTTCTGCTTTACCTGCCTCAATATCTGTGGTTTGTCTTGATGAATAATGCACCTAAATGACAGGATTTTGTGGTATTTTATTCTGAACGATCACAGGAAAGACAGAGAATGCTGAGGTGACTTTTAATTACAGAAATGTGGGTACTTAATACTAAAAAATGGTGTAATGAAATTAAGTTTAGTTTATTATTTATATCAGGGTAGGAGATGTTGATATAGAAGATCTGCAGTCAGAACATAAGCTTCCCAAAATTTGGAATTAGCAGTTTAGGCTTGAGGGTTCTTTAGCAGGCTTTCTAAATTTAATACTTCGGCGGCTTATAAAAATGCTAGAAAGGAGAGGTTTTACAAATAACTGATAATATATCATTAGGAAGAGATGGTTTTCACCCAAGAGTTCCAAGAGGTTTCAAGTATAAAATTGTTGAACTATTAACTGTGCTTAAAATGGAATCAGCAACAGGGAAATGGAAGATGGCACATGCAGAAGAGTCCAGGGAGCTGCAGACCAGTAAATCTGGGTTCTTCTAAGAAAATTCATAATTACGACAAGAAAGGGTAAGAATAACAGATATATGAATAAACATTAATAAATAGGAATAACAAATATGTGAATAAATAAAACTTTACAGCCAAAATACTGTAGAGGCTTTCAGAAAGGTGACTTGTGCCTGAGAAATTAAGTCAACAAACATACAAAGAACAGGATTATGGCCATAAATTTCATAAAATTCCAAGTAGTTTTATGTGAATAAAAAAAAACAAAGTTGAAGAAAAATATGTCACATGTTAGTAAATGTCAAAAAGAAGAACTAACAAAGGTAGGAATAAATAGTGAAAAATGAAAAGTGATTACCCTTTTAAGATGAAGTATATACATATATTCCTCTTTGAAATAGATCCATCAATGTCTGGACAAAAAGGTGATAGACTTTCTCTTTAACTCTTTTGGTAAGTATTTAACTTTATTTTGGGTGGTAAAAATGACAGTTAAACATGATGAGGTTTAAGAACAATTCTAAATATATTTAGAGGTTTAAGATTAATTCTCAATATTTTTAATATAAAGACTATATATCCTTCTTAACAATACAAGATTGGGGAGAATTAGTTGATTGAGCATGTTATATGTTAAAAAAATGAAAACACTTTCCTACAGAGCGCACAACTGCACTATGGAACTCATTGCTGTAGGAATCACAAATGCAAAAAAAAATAATGGGTTAAATAAGCAATTCAGCCACATATACAAGGAGTTTTAAAGGAAAATTTGACATTCCTAATTCAGGAAGTGACTGAGTCTTAGATTCCCCAAAGATGCAAGGAGACAGCAGTAGTATTTCATATGTTTCATCTACTTGCATGTTCTGTCCCTGAGCAAATTGCATAATCAGTTGATGATATCATGGAGGGACAAAACAGAGCTATGGTCTAATTTATTCAGTATCATGGCTGTTCTGCTATAACACATATATAAAATGAACCATAACAACTGAATCTGAGAGGGAAAACACACAGAAGTCTCATGGAAACATTAATTTACATAAGTATTTATATTTCCATGTACTCATATATAACCCAGAAATGTGTACAGCAGTATTAACACAGTGTTAATATAGAGTAATCACTGTAGTTATATTATGATCATATCATTATTACATAATCATTGATATTATATGATAATTACTGCTAATGATGGTTGGTGTGGGTTCCCTCTGGGATTCTTTCAGTTTTCTTCCTTGTCTGTTTTTGTGAGGTACTCTATTTCCCAAGCAAATGTTAGCTTGAAGCAGATGTTCAGTCTGCACGATAAAACAGTCCAGAACACTGGTCCCTGGAGTTCTTTCTTTTCAAAACACTATGAATCTTTTAAAATTCTTTCAATTTATCTTTAGGTTCAGGGAGATTGTTAGCAGTAGCCATATTTTTCAGAATAATTTCTGTCAAGGAAATTAAAAAAAAATAATTATTGGATAACAAAGCCAATTCAAATAGAAGCAAAGGTTTCCAGAAACCTTTCTTACATCTGTGTTCTCTAAGCTAAAGTATATTTTTAATACACACATAAGACAAGAATCAGGAAAGGTGTTACAGACAACCCAGGAACCCTGACTTCTACTTATCAGATCAAACATTAGATAATGTTGTATCCCTTGTGCATTATTGTATGCATTGTCTCATTTCAAAGCAGAAAATAACAAGTAGTAAGGGGTGGGGAGATTCACTGACGCAAGCTCCAAAGCCTAAGGCTGACATTGCCTTTCAAAACAATTTTGGCTATGAGTGCTTACAAACAGATGTCAGGCTGGGGAAAAAACTGATCAGCAGTGTCACTAATTTGATGTCCTCAATGCTTCACTTGCTGGATGATTTCCCATCCTGGACTACTGGCCTATTAAACTTGTCTTCTATTACACAGTCATAAAGCTGAATGACAGAAAATACATAATTAAGACTAGTCAAATAGAAAGCAAAGGATCTATGTTGATCCCATTTTTCTGAAATAGTGAGGGACAAATTGGAATCTAAGGGCTAATATAGAGCAACATTAAAGTGTTTGCTTTCTGCAACACAGAGTTGAGATCTTTATAGCTATGTGGAGAAAATGCTGGGTGCACAGACAGGGCTATTATCCCAGTTATCTGACATGCTGAGAATAAAAAATCAAACATATTTCCTAAGGTCTTTGTGTTACATTAATTTTTGTCCTAGGATGAGGAGTCTGGATAAGATCTTTGTCAGTGGCATGAGCAGTGCAATCAAAGGCATCCCCATTAATCTTAGTGATAGCACCAAACTGTGGGGCAGGAGGCAAGAGATGCCACCCAGAGGGACCTGGACAGGCTGGAGACGTTGAACTGTCTGAAAATTGTAATGTTCAATAACGCCAAGTGCCGGGTTCTGCAGGTGGGTTAGGGCCATCCCAATCACAGGTAGAGGCTGGGCAGAGAATGGCTGGAGAGCAAACCTGAGGAAGAACTTGTGGGTGTTGGTTGATGAGAAGCTCCACGTGACCCAGCCATGTGCACTGGCAGCCCAGAGGGCCCCAGCTGTGTCCTGGGCTGCATCACAAGTGTGGCCACCAGGCTGAGATGGGGAGGGATTCTGCCCCTCTGGTCCTCTCTGGTGAGGCCCCACCTACAGTGCTGCATCATTCTCTGGGGCTCCTAGAATAGGAAGGTTTTGGAGCTTCTGGAGCAAGTCCCAAGGAGGCCACAGAGATATTTCTGGGGATACTCTCTGGAGAGAGACTGAAGGAGCTGGGATGTTCAACCTGGAGAGGAGAAGGATCCAGAGAGACCTTAGAGCCCTATCAAATGCCTAAAAGGAATCACTGGAGAGGAACTTTGGGCATGGGCCTGAAATGACAGAACAAAGGGGAATGGCTTTAAACTGAAAAAAGGTAAAGTTCAGATTAAGTATTAGGAAGAAATTTTTCCCTATGAGTGTGGTGAAGCCCAGAGAAGCTGTGGCTGCCCCATCCCTTGAAGTGTCCCAGGCCAGGTTGGAGGGGTCTTGGAGCAGCCTGGGATAGTGAAAATTGTTCTTGCCCATGGCAGGGTCTCACAATGAAATTAACTTTACTGTCCCTGATTTCATTAAGGCAGAAGTCATTCAACTTGTTTGCTACAACTTTGTTTCTCCTTCAGCCAGGAATAATAATGAAAAGATCACTATAACTGAATCTTCAGTATGATAATAAACATTGGATGAGGGCAAATTAAAGCTGCCAAACTAAGACTAAAATGTTTGGTTGCTTTTGAGCTGAACTTTTGACTGCAGAGACATATTAGAGATGGTTGGGAATTGCCACTTTGTTCTCATTTCCCAAAGCTGTAAACACCAGCTCTACGTTCAATTTTTCAGGAAGAGTCTGTATGACTATTGTCATTATCTTGGTGTAAAATGCTTCATCTGTAAAAGCAGACTACTTCTACTAAATAAATTTTAATATTTCAAGCAAATTTGAGATGCTAGTTCTACTCTACCTTCCTCTTTCTTTATGCAATTGTCATCTTGTAAACTTGTAAACTTTTTATCAGGAAAATTCCAAATATATATATATATATATATATATATCAGTGTTTATTTGTTCTTTTAAATACCATATGAATTTTCAAAGTTGCCAGTCATACTAAACAACTTCAGGTATTCACAGGGTGTATTGTCATGTATTATAATATACCATGTCTCATTATTCTTTGCTCTAGATTCTTGAAGTTAACACTGGAACTCTTGACCAAGATTAATGACTTGGGCCTTAAAAAATCAGTTTAATCTAATAACTGAATTTTAATAGCTTTTGAGTTTAATACAGCTGTTGCCTCACTCCTGTTTTACTCAGATATGTGGGTAACATGGCTTTTTCCATCTTCAAGTTTTGCTTTTGTGACCTGCCTGCTAATCAATTCTAAGAATCAGTAAATATCTCTGCATGTTTCAGTGAAAAAGATATTCTTAAAGAGCCTTCAGCAACAATAGACCATTAATGTGGAGACTGATAAACCTTGTCTGCAATTTCTATTAACAGTTTTTAGTTTCTTCCTTTCATTTCTTCTGTTAATTCTTTATCTTTAAGCTTTGTCTTGTGGTTTTTTTTTTTTTCTTCACAGAAGCATCATTAAGGGGCAAACCCTGTGAAAAAATCTGATTATTTCTTTTTAATAGGAAAGAAGATTAATTTGTTGCACTGAATACAAAATAACATTTTAATGATGATTAGGGGTATATAAATAGTTTTCAATAAGAGATTAATGCAGTTTTGATAACCATTATAGCAAAATATTGAGGGCAAACTGCTAATACACTAGCATCACTGATTTTATGAACTCATTTTCTTTCAATTTCTGCTGTCATACAAAAACGTGTCTTTGAATGTCAGAGAAGCATATATAAACATAATTTTCTAAGCCAAATAGAATGGTTAGGAATATGCAATGAAAAATATCTGAGCAATTATGTAAATTGTTATGACTCTTGGAAATCAGAATGTAACTAAGCATTTACGTTTTACTGCAATATTTTTATTATTATTATTTCACCTTTAATAGAGGCTATTTTGTGTGTGGGTGAACCAGAAGATTATGTTGTAGCTAGCAAGAATGTTAACATAATTTTTGGTACACTGTGTTAATGAAACAAGTGTAATGAGCCATAGTGGTGTGCAATATCAGGTCGATGTGAGAATTAAACTGCAAGTAATTATAATACTAAGATTGGTTGTGTTCTAATTATCCTATGGCTAATAATACAGAGTCGATTGTCTGAAACTAAAATTATTTGGGCTGGAATTGTTTTAGTATAGATGAATATTAGCTGATGTATTGTCGTTGATGTGATATTGCCATTTGTTTTTCAGTAATAAACTATCCCTCGAAGAAGCAGTTAGAATTTTCTTCTAAATGGAAATGCAAATGTGCTGGATTGTGAGGAGTAGTGACACTAGCTCCCTGTATTTATTCTGATTTTTATGATGTAAGTAATGTTAAGCACATTTGTATTCCACGTATCTCATAATGCAAGAACATGACTGTAAAAATGATGTCTATAAAACTACTAATTACCAGGGAGAAGCAGTAGATGGATATAGTTATATTCTGAACACAAATTGGACACCAGTCCTGAGTGAAAATTCACTTCATGCACAAGCTGTTTGAATTCAATCTTATTCTTAATTGAGATGTTCAGGGAAATCTCCTGTTGTACTGAAAAATGCTGGGGAAAGAGTTGGAGTTTGTTACAACACAACAATATCAATATCAACATAAAAAGTATCAACGTAATATCAATATCAACATAATATCAATATCAACATAAAAGATACTGTTAGAAGTTTACCCTCATTGGCTAGGGTTCCCCTCATATGCCAAACCTAAAAAATCTGTGATTCAGTTGTCTAAATTTGGTCTTTTCACCCAATCCATCACTGTTCAAGAGGAGCAACAGAGGTTCTGTGCAATCATATAATAATCTGTTCTATGTAAAAATGATTCCTTGCTATGTAGTGAATACATGTATGGACTGACTCTTTCTTTTTGGTGTTATTAACTTGAAGGGAGACTGATATTTAGAAAAAAAAATATGTTCTACAAAGTATATAGATTTAGTTAACAAAATAGTTTGGCTTGGTGAATTTTGGCCCAAAGGAAATGGTTCCTAAAGGATGGTCCCAGCCCTATACATTAGCAATTAACAGAGCTTGTATTTTTGGTTTAATTGTTGCTTCAACTGTAAGTAAATTTACCTTACATAGAACTTTCATAACAAATAACATTCTCTCATAACAGTTTTTATCAACAGTAGAATTTTCATCAAATTTATCCCCATTTCTCACTGTGATTGATCAGTCAACCTGCTTTTCCTTTCATTAATCTTTTTGTCCTTCAAAAGATAAAAATACAGTTTATTTTAGAGATTGTTCATCAATTTGCTCCAAAAGACTACTAGAAAGGGTATTGTCTCATCATAATTTACAATTCTTGCTGCTTAATGGATTGCATCATGCACAAGGTTCTGCTTCTGCTTTTAATTTTCCCAGTAAGAGGTCCATAAGCAGGAGTTGAAGCAGGAGGAAACAGGCATGTCCCCACTGCTGGAACCTGGGGAGATATTGTCCTGCTAGACTCTTCTCATTTTGAGAAGCCTTACATTGGAGATTATGAACCAATTCTCCTCATTTTCTAAGCTGATGTGAATTCAGGTAGTAAGTTTTCTACATGCAAGGAAAGTATTCACCCATGAACAAATTCTTGTTATTGAAGTAACTGAAAGATCATTACATACATCAGTGACTTCAGTGTGAAAACCAGCACTGAGCTAGTTACTTCTAGACAGCTGCAAGGGCTGAAAGCTCTGTAAAGGCAGGAAAACCAGGAATCAGTAGTAAGGAGCTGCAGATTATCACAACGCTGTGGTTTAGAAAACTTGTGGTTTAACCCCATCCAAAACCCAAGCTGCCCACACCCTCTTGACCACTCCTCAACCAGCAGGAGCAGGGAGAGAATTGGAAGGGTAAAACCTGGAAAATTCATGGGTTGAGATAAAGACAGTTTAATAGGGGAAATAAAAGGCTTGCACATAAGCAGAGCAAAATCAGAAATAGTTAACTGCTTTCCATGTTCAAGCAGGTGCTCAGTCACCTCCAAAGAGCCAAACCCATCACATGTAACAGTGACTTGGGAAAACGATCACCATCAGTCCAAACATTCCCTCTTCCTCCTCCTTCCCCCACTTCATACACTGAACACGATGTCACATGGTCTGTCCCTTGGGGTCACCTCTCCTGGCTGTGTCTCCTCCTAAACTCTCAATCACCCCCATTCCCTCCCAGGCTGGCAGTGCAAAAAGCAGAAGAGGCCTTGGCTCTGTGCAAGCTCTGCTCAGCAGTAACAAAAACATCTATGTGTCATCCACCCTGTGTTCAGCACAAACCCAAAACTCTGTGCCAGACAAATCCAGTACATAAGCACAAGGTAGTCCTGCAGCATCCAAATGAGGTGAGTTGAGTCCACCTCAGAGAAGTCTATGCTGAAGAGGCACATCCAAGAAGAAGACAGAAGTAAGAGCTCCAAAAACAGGGTCAGGATCATGTCTGACATCAACCACTGTCCAGAGATCATCAAGAAAGGCCACAGAGCTGACGCCATTTCATATGTGAAAAAAAAGGACATTTTGTGTCAGGGGTGTTGAGGGTGTCTTACAGATAAAACAATATTCTAAAGCAGAATATAGCAACCCCAATGTTGTCACTATGTGCTTTGGGACACAGCACTGAATACTATGCAGGTCTATGCTATATTTTGCACATTTTTAGTGGTTCTGACAGCTTTCTTGTTTTAGTAGTAATTAAACTATGTTTATCAAACTATTTGCAAAGAAGATGTAATTTCTGTTGCATGTAGTAATTTTATTTTCATTCTCTATCATGTACTGATAGTGTAACTAAAATGATGAAGAAAACTTGCAGAAAGGATTTTCTCCTCTGTCTCCACTTCCTTCTTTTCAAGTTTCGTTCACAGTTATGTCTTGTTGATTAACACAGTGCAGACAGCATCAATGTAGCTAATGAGATATATGTGTCTCTGGCTCAGTAATATGCAGATTCTGAGGGATTTTTTTTAGGACAGCAGAAATAGAATTTATAAAATAATCTGTTTAAAGTGATTATTAATAACTAGTAACATTGGCTACACAGTTTCATTGCTTTGCAGTTATCTCAGACAAAGTACATTAGATCTGTAGGTACATCCTGTTTAACATGGGCTCAGAGGAATATAGCTGTTCTCCAGGAGAGTCAATTTTCAAATCATTTAAGAATAAAAACAAAAGAAAAGGAGAAAGAAAATCCTGCAGTCTATATTGCAAATGAAGGGCTTTTAATCTCAGTAAAACTAGCTATTTGTCACATAAAACTCAATTCAAGTTAGTGAAATTAATATTTGAGAGCTTACTTTAGGAAATTGGTAACAGAGAGGCACTTGGTTTCATCACAGCACAGAAGATCTTCACTTTTTCAACAAAAAAGTTCTAGGTCTGACTTTGTGTCTCTCACCAACCTCTGTTTTGTGCATCTTCAAGAGATGTGATAATGTGTAAGGCTATAAGCAGCTTTTTATGTATATATCAAGCAATGGAATTTCTACCATTTTCTGAATTATGCTTAATAAGGATTTCCCCTCTCTCATTTTGAATGCTAACAAATCAAGACATCATAGAAAACTGTGATTTCAAACAAACAGAGCTGACTTTGTCTAGTTTCAATATATCCAGACAAAAGCTCTCATTTCAGTTTTGTATAATTACATTTATACAATGCCATGACCTGATCTGTTCACGTCTGCATTTAGATTTCAGATGAATCTTTATTCCTCCCTGAATACCTGTGTCTGGCAGTATACAGAAGGAAGCTGGTGTCCGACTGAGCAGACATAGCCCTTATACTTTGCTCACAGGGTCAGACCTTAAATTCACAACCCTTAACATCATTAGGGTTGGGAAAAATCTCTGCTCTCTTTGGAAATCTAAAATGTAGAGCTCTACAACAGGGTGAGTGGCACTCTAAAGGGCATCTCTGGGTGAGCCATATGTGGGAATTCTGATTTCCTTTCACTGATAAAGAGAAAATGGGGTCAAAATTACTGGTTCTGATGGAAGGCTATTATGTTTTATTTTTGTAGAAACTCACAGAATCATAGAATACTTTGGGTTAGAAGGGACCTTTAAAACCTATCTAGTTAAGTCCCTCTACAGTAATCAGGAACATCTTCAAACAAATCCAGTTGCTTAAAGTTGCATTCAACATTTTATCTTTCACGTACTGGGGCATCCACCACCTCTCTGGGCAGCCTGTTCTGGGCTTTTACCACCCACACTGTAAAAAATTTCTTCCTTATATTTTATTATCTTATAATAAAAATGGATCCTCCTTCTGCTTTATGCCATTACCTTTTGCCCTATTGCCACAGGTGCTGATAATAAGTTTGTCTCCATCTTTCTTACTGGTCCCCTTCAAGTACTGAAAATCTTGTATGCATTAATTAGTCTTAAAAACTAGGATAAAACCATATCAAATCCCAGTGAAAATAAAATTTACACCAGCCCATCTGTCAGAGCCTACAGGTAGAAACTACTGCATTATTCCTCCTGAGGTTTTGTGTTTGTAATTTAGTATAGCATGTGTGGCGTGCTTAAATTAAACAATTGTAAGAGCACAGCACAATAGGTGTGTACTCAAGAGCATCTGTAATAGACAGAGAAAAATTAGGGAGACTCTGAATAAGTCTCAAAAACCATCTGTTAAACAGGATCAGAAATAATAAAGCAATACAGAGGAAATCCTTTGTGGCTGATTCCAGGGGCACTTATGGTTTGAGAAGGACAGTGATGAAAATGCTATTCATTAATGGCTTCCTGCAAAACTTCCTTGCATAATCAATCACCACATGGAAACAGAATTAGGTTTTACAAAAATTTCCACAAATATGAATAATGGCAATAATAGCAATGCATACTTATATCAAGTCTAACATTTGGGAATCACAAGAACTTTGCAAATAGAGGGAAAAAATCCAATCTACATTTGGGAAGTTATATAATAGAACTAGGAAGTCTTGTGGGCCAAACAGAAAAACATCAGGTTTTTCTCTTAATATTTAAAGTCACTCCTGAACAGTCTATGGTTTGCATGGGCTTCTAATTTAAAGGTTTTAACCAGAAAAAACCTCCATTCTGAAGAAGAGTTTGTTCTGCTCTGAGCTGTTTGTGGTGCTGTGCAAAAAACAATGCTTTTTATATTCAGTGCCCAAACCGAAGGTGAATAAATTATTTAGAATCACCTGAAATTATATGTTGTTTCAAAATCATATTAAACAAAAATTGTATTTTAAAGAGACAATCTTACCAAAGAGAAAACTGTTTTATAGCACTGCCAAAATAGTACAAGCTGTGAAGACATCAGTGTTGTGTCAAATGCCCACTTACATTCCTTGTTACTGGTAGTCATCAGATCACTGTACAAAATATGGATGATCTGTATGCAGGATCTTCCCCCCTCCCCCCTCCTCTCCCCCATCCCCACTTAAATGAGATGTCCTCAAATTTCACAGTTTTTACAGGGGAAAAATTTACAGGCTTTGATCTTTTACCAGGACATGTCCTGAGCCTTGTGATAAGCCTCATAATAACTATTTTAGGAATCAAAAGAGTTACATGCCCTTCAGTACTAACAGGAAATTGTTTTTTCCATAATAATTTATTTATTTAATTTATTAAGTTATTTAATTTCATTCTTTTCCAAGTATGTATTAATGCAACTCTCACTGATGCGTTGTCTGAGTGGTTTCCTGTAGTACAATAAGCAAAATGTTCTCTATCTGCCTCATGTGGCTCATTCTTAGCTTAAGAAAGCACTATATGATTAGTTAAATGCTTTATATTGTCAATGTTTCCTTTTATTTGACTTTTAAAATAGATTCTGTTTTATTTTTATCTTAGAAAAAGTAGTTTAAGGAGAAATAATCTTAGTCTTGGGATGCAAGGGGAGATTTCAATTTTAGATCCTCGAAAATGTTACTCCTAGGCTTAAGGAGCTTTTTTGGATAAGGTTTGCTGTACCTGGAGAGAAACTTAAGGGGGTGGTTTGAAAATCCTTATTGCCTTTAAGAGTTAAAATTATCAACCACAGTTGTTATTCAGACTTACGATATTTCAGAAACTATAAATCTGTGTCATAGATGGCATAAATGTCACTGGATATAATGTCAGCCATTGAGGATATCTGAGAAAGTGATGCCATGGGCTAGGAAGCGGGTCCAGTACAATCTCTAGAAGAAAAACTTTTACACATCAAAGCATGACATTTGATGCCTTCATGCTAAAGTTTACTGCATCATAAGCATGAAATGGGAATGCGAGCTCTGTCTCTAAAAGTCTGTACCTGACTTCCCCAATGAACCCTGTGCATGGCCCATGAGAAATTGCACTAGTTTGTTTAACAGCTAGTTTAATCTTTAAAATGTTGCACATGAGATGGACTGTGAAGCCTTTGAAACTGTCACAGATGATCATGCACTCAGTGAGTCACCATTTCCGTCTTGGGCAGAAAAATCCTTGAGACTCAGCTGCAGCTAGAGTGGCTTGAAAAATGGAATTAGCTGCTAGGACTAGAAGTGCTTCCCTTCACCGGTCAGAGGCTAAATAAGCATATTTGGTCTGAAGGTGTCTGCCAGGCTTTTCCATCTGACATATAGGTTATCTGGTTCCTCAGAGCTATCTCAATACTCACAGAGTGAAACCAGAAATATAGCTGGCTGAAAGAGGTGTGGAAAGCTTAGGATTTGTTCAGGTTCAAAAAGAAGTAACAGAGGTCACTTGGAGCTGGGGACAAAGAAGACATATTCCTGTTTAAAAACTAATTCATAATCAGGATCTGTTGTCAAGAAGAAAATAGAGAAGGAAATGACAAAATCCATATTTTGCTCTGTCTTAAAAAATAAATCAACATAAACAGTACAAAAATAATAATCTAAGATAACTGGAAAAAAAAGGTGAAATAATGGACTGGGATCCATCACTCTGAGAGACTGGCTGACAAAACCTGTTGGTGAATTGTGGTCCCAAAGACAAATTGAAAATTAGAAATGTGAGGGAGAGTTGGTGGAGTAGAAATGAAAGTTGCCATAGTCAAGCTTAGAACTAAATCTCCAAAGTAAAATATTCTATCAGGCAAATTGGACAATCTACATCATAGAATTCAAAATGAAATGGAAGATGGAATATCTGGCCATAAGTTGTTTTTAGTAAATATCTTTAAACAGATATCAAATATGTTGTCTATACTTAAGGAAAAGAGACTAGGGAGAAGGTTCTGCACACTTGAACAATAATAGTATGTATATAAAATAAAACAAAATATTTTTACATTTTCAAAATTAGTTGACTAAAGCTACATTATTTGATGATCTAGAAAACAAAGTTGCCAACAACTATTTTTTTCAGTTTTGTGATAACTTCAGGCTGCACAAGGAGCTATTGAGTAAAGTCCCCTGGGAAAATGCTTTTGAAGATACTGTGATGACCTTATAAGGACACAAGAGCAAGCAATTCCAAAATGCTGGAAGTCACGCAGACAAGGCAGAAGGCTAGCTTGGATAAGCACCAAGGCAAAAAAAGACTGTGTGTCCTAAAGAAGCAATATCAGGTGATGTGGGAGAAACACAGAGATGCCTCTTGCCATTGCAAGGAGAAAATTGATGGGGCCAAAGTGCAATTGGAGATGAAGCTGACCAGAAATAAATTGAGAGGATGGGGAAAAGTATTTTTTTAACATACATTCTTGGGTATCTAGGAAAGGGCCAGGTGTTGGATTTAGTGATTCTGATGGGTTGTTTTTAACTCAGGATAGTCTCTGAATCTGCAAATCTGTCAAAAACCAGAAATAATTTTGGATATTATGGAAGAAAATATATTTTCTTATTTTCTTTTTTCCTTTATTTACATAAACCTCAATTTTATTGCAACATTAAACTCGTTACACCAGGAGTCCATTAAAGATTTAGCTACCTTCTGTGGTGGATGTTAAGAAGTTATTACTCAAAAGTCTATTTAAAAAGCTAAAAATAATTAAATATATAGGCAAGATCATTACACATTATGAGATAATTTTCAAAGGTTTTAGTTCTGGGCTCAGTAACTCAGAGATGAAAGTGGGATTTTGTTGATTTATTGTTTACTACCAGACAGAGAATGATGCAGTATAGTGTCTTCACTCATTAAAGGGGTATTTTTGGTTGGTTGGTTGAGTTTTGTTTGTTTCTTGGGTTTTTAATTTGTTTTGTTTTGTTGGTTTGTTTGTTTCTTTGTTTGTTTTCTGGAAGGGGGTTGTATGTAGGTTTTTTATGGGTGGTGTTTTTTTTCATGTTTTTCATACTTGTGTCTCAGAAGAAAAGTAATAACTAATCTCTAAAACTGACCCATGCTCCAAGCACAGATGAGTTTTCTGCTCAAATCACCTGAGAAATGTAAATAGGCTTTTTCTATCATTCTGATAATTTCAGAATCTCAATTTTGGTAGCTTCTCTAACAGTTTCGTTCTACAATGTTTTATAGTTAGCATTTTTGTTGTTATTCAGAGGGTTTCTAATTGAATTTTTATAGCTGAAGATATTGGCATTCATTTCTCTGCTTAAGGCATTGTTGGGCAGATCTAGATGTGGGAAATAGATAATCTGTATTTAAGGTTCACCATACTCTCATGAGTTTTTGCCAAGTGTTAAGTTTTAAGAGAGTCCATAAAGCAGAATCAAAATAAAAAAAAACCTGTGAAATATAGATTCACAAATATTCACAAATTATAAATAAAAAATATAAAATCTGTGAATGGAGAGAAATCTTACAGAAAGGAAAATATTAAAAGTTGTTATTGTTATTATCAATGTTATTATTATTATTATTATTATTATTATTATTATTATTATTACTACTACTACTACTACAATACAAAGTTTTATGCCGATGCCTGGGCAATGTTATCTCACTATTCTTATTTCTCACATATCAGAATTAATTATATAAACCTCTAGGCAGGTTTTCACTCTGTATCCATAATTTCCACACAAGGGTGTCTTCCTCTAGGGAGAGTCACTGGTAGATCAAGACCATATCTTATAATTTTGGCAAAGAGATCTCCTTTTTTTTTAAGTAGGGTTTTAATTTTCACTAAAAAATATAATCTCTTTCTATTTTAAGTTACTTTTTTCAACCCTCATCTGGGTATTTTCACTGTTTTTGAATATCAAGTGAAATTTCATCTTTTTATTAGTCAGCCCTATAGATAGGGTTTCATCTTATAGTTTTTTCCTTCCCTCGATCAGCTGGTGAAGTTAACGTTTCTTGCAAAATAACAGTTTTCAAAAAAATCACTCATGTTAATTTTGCTAGTCTTAACAAGATTATTTGCTTTTTGTGGCCACTGTGAATATTATTTTTCTAAACATAGAACAATTTTTCTTGAACACACTGGTTCTACTCACTGTGTGCTGAGACAAGAAGCAACAGTATCTGTGTTAAAGAATTACAGCTGGCACAGCCAGGAATTTGGTCCAACACTGGGCCATCGACACCTGGGTTTTCCTAGACAGGTTTCTCAGTAAGCAAAGAATGAGAAAACTGCAAATCAGGTAGAAAAATTGGGATACAACTCCACTCTTTCTTGCTTTTTGTGATGGCAGTGACATTCAAGGGTTCATTGCACATGGGAGAGGTTTCCATGCTATTCCATGAGCAGTGTTCTTGAGGGTCTGGAAGTCAAGATGACTCCAAGATTGTAAAAAGTCTTTTTCTCCCAGCCTGTGCAGCCAAAGAAGGAGTCGGAATGCATAGGTTCAGCTTCTCAAGTTGTTTATTTTCTCTTATCTATAACATGCTTTCTCAAGGAGCTGTGGTCTGTCTAGAAGGTCAGTCTGCAGAAGACTCCAACCCCCTTGGGGTGGTGTTACCATTTTATACCAAAAATTACATGTATTTTATTTACTATTAATTCCCAATATCTATCATGTATGTTAGATAGTGTGTCTCTACTCTAAACACATAAAGTGTCACCATCACAGTGAAAGATGGAGGACAAGAAGAATGAGAAGGACAAGACATGCCCAAATTCTTCCATCTTGCCTCCCGTACCCCATTATAAAAAAACCCAAAATTCTACTTTTTCACCCTGTGTTACATTAACTCAAACTCTTGTGACCTGTAAATCTTCACACAAATATGGTAGTTTTTTTTCCACTGGCTAAAATCGAAACCACAGGTGTTTTTGACTTCATGCCAAAGTCTCCAAGACCCCTGACAGGGCCTCGAGACCAGGCCAGTGCAGCCAGAGGAATGTCCTGGGTTCCCAAACAGTGTTGCTAATATTACTCTGCAGTAGTAATCAAAATAGCACCTTTTTCATCTCTCACTTATCATGGGATGGTTTGAGTTCAAAGGACCTTATAGATCATCTATTCCCACCCTCCTGCCTTGGGCTGGGACACCTCCCTCTAGATCAGGTTGCTCCAAGCTCCATCCAGCCTAGCTTTGAGCACTTCCAGGGGTGGGGCAGCTGCAGATCTTCTGGACAGCATCTACCATGCCTTACCACCTTCACAGCCAAGACTTTTTTCCTAACAACTTATCCAAACCTGTGCTTTGTCAGTGTGAAACTTCTCCCCTTGTTCTACCACTCCAGGTCCACATATAAAGTCCATCTCCACCTCTCTTGAATCTATCTATCTATCTATCTATCTATCTATCTATCTATCTATCTATCTATCTATCTATCTACCTATCTATCTATTTCTATGTCTGTCTGTTTTTCCTTTCCCCTGTCTGTCTCATTTTAAAACCAACTTTTCCTTTATGGCTCAAGCTAGGACTCTAATGAAAGATGGCCATTCATAACAGGGATGCCAGTTCAGTAGGGTGATATACATCCAGTATTTTACAGAATAACTCATGGTTAAAGGGGTTTTTTAGTACCTTTTTCACCTGTAGTTGTTTATTTTTTCCAGGCCTGCTGTGGAATGAGGTATACGATGCAGTGCATTTTTGCAAAGATGTGAAAGCACACTCTTCTGAGAAGTACCATTTTCTGTCAGCCTCTGTCCTTTAGCCCAAAGGATATCATCTCACTTGTTTTCACTCTTTACCATATGTGTACAACCTTTGGAAACTGAAAAACCTATCAGTACAAAAAAAATAAACCACCCAAAACAAAACAAAACAAAAACAAAAAACCCACAAACAAACAAACAAACAAAAACCCCAAAATGCTCTGTGGCACAGAATTTCCTGATCATCAGAAATCAAGCAATAGCAGCATTTCTCCTTCCATATTTGTGAATAGCTGCTGTTTGCATGAATGGCCTGGACATTTAGCCTGATGGGTAATTATATGGGTTAGCTGTTCTGAAATGTTCAGGAAGATTCCAACTATTCTTCCTTTTGAATAAAAAGAATAATGGGAAAGAACAGAAGAGAAATATGAGATAAAGAGTTTTTCCTTCTCTTAGAAATGTAATTAGCATACAGGGTGCAAAAGAAATTCCAATTACTGCTTTCATGATAACAGTAGAAAGACTCAAATAATTAAATTATTATTGTGTACAGGGTTTTTGATGGGACTTGTAATTCAAAAAAACTTTTTTTTTCAATTGTTCAGATTCCTATGGTGAAATAAGCAAAGATTGAAAAGCAAATTGAAAATCCCATTAACCACTCCTACTTTGCACCTACACAGGCACATGACTGGATTCCTTTGCAAATGCAGAGGTTTTGAGACAAAAGGATATCTATAGAGAGTGACTGCCAGAAAAACACTGTTTGTTCATGTGAAATAGGCCAGGCAATTAGTAAAATGCTCAGGGATCACTGTAAAAGAAATCTAACCCTATAACTAATGTTTCCTTGGCTATTAACAGTTCACCTGGGACCATATCTTGCCAATATATGTATTTGATAGCTTGCTGCCTATTGGAATGGGTAGGTATGGATGGAATATTTCTACATTTTTTTAAAGAGTTTTCACCTCATTTCACAGTAATAACACAATATTTTCCATCAGAAAGTGAAAATAATTGTATTTATAGTATTTGGGGAAATTGGATTTGCAATTAAGAGCATTTACCCAGAAATATTGCTTTATTAATTTGTTTGGAAATGAAAGTAATATATTCTGGCCAGCTATACTTATGACTGAATCATGCAATTTCAAACACTGTAAATATTATGAACTTGACATCAAAGTAAATGAAAGGAATTCAAGTGAGTTTCATCACACCCTGTGTCTGGATGTAGAAAGCTTCAGAGTCAAGTCCAAGTATGTTATAACTATCAGTTAACTATTCCATGATCTATGGAGCCTATTGTGATGAGATGCTTTTTCCACCATCTAGGGTTTAGACTGAAATCTACCATGTCCATTCAAAGGGCACTTTGAGATCATGGAAATTTGTAATACCACAGGAAAGAATCTAACACTGCTTAATTAACCAACATAAACAGGATGATAGTATCATAAAAGTGAAAATAATTCTATTAATAGTTTTTTGAGGAATTGGAATTTCTATGAACAGATTTTACCCAAAGTTGCATATTCTGTATTATATTTAAAATAAAATATTTAGTAATATATTTAAATACTTTACCATATATTTTATTTTATAATAAGTAATATATTTTTTAGAGAGAGAGAGCTTCCAAGTGTATGGAAGTCACCTTTCCAAGTTCATGTGTCCTCTGAGAATCTAAGAGACCAGAGATTTGTAAACAAAGAGAGGGATAAACAGCAAAGTTATTCAGCAAATATTCACTGACTTGAAGCACTGAAAGACCTTAGAAAAGGAGAAAAATTCCACTGGATATGATATCCTGGCACAAAAATTCAAGTGTCTGATCCTTCTCTCAGGAATTCTTGAGAACACGTCCACTGATTTTGGTGGAACAAAAACTAATGGGAGATTATTACGGAAAGAAGAAAATCAGATTCCAGTTTTCATGATCACTTAATTGTTAAAATATAAAAAAGAGAAATGTCTCTTTTAAAAATAATAAAATGACCTCCTGAAAGCACCTTATATCCCTTAGCAAGGCTTATCAAAACCATCATGTAGAATGAAAACAATCATTTATTTAGTAGTTTCACAGAAATTATGTCCTGGCTGATTTACTTTTATGATAACTTGAGTTTGCCTCTTTCAGTCCTAAGACTAATTACATTTTAGACAGGGACTTTGATTAGATAACACCACCCAAGCATCAGTTCTTGATGATGCAAAATGTGAGCCTCAGGACTGAATTGTGTTTTCAAAAATAACTGTGCTCACAGAGCCTCTACACCCTGTCAGTCCCAGCTTTTGCAGCTTGAGGCAATAGCATTTCTTTGTTATCCTAATATGGTGGAAATGAGGAATGGAAAAACAGAGGGAATTATTTCCACTATATTTAAAGGAAAAGTTTTTAAAAGGATTTAAAAGAAAAGATGTACACATAAGTATTAATGGAAAAAAAAAAAGAAAACCTATTCAGAGAAACTGTGATGCTTTGGTTAATTATTTAAAGTAGCTATAGTTTCATTTTTACCTTCTCACCTACTCAGCAGATCCAGAAATTTTTTTTCCCCCCATCCCTCTCTCACAACTTCAAATTTATAACAATTTCCTAATTCAATGCATATTAAACAACTTAATGAGGACTGAAATAACATGCAGAGCATACTACATGTGCTTAGAGAACCTGAGGTAATAAAAAGGCTGGGCTTGGGCTAGGGCCAGAAAAAGCCCTTGCAGCTAGGTTTAATTATTAAAAGTTTGCGATATTGGCTGTTCTCCAGTCCCTTCATTCAATGTGGGTTTGTTTCCTTTTGGGTTTGTTTCCTTTTGGATGCTTTTAATTTAGTGTATTTTGTAAAAACATAATAGTGATTGGAGTGGCTTTGTTCATGCTGAGAAGGAGCTATCAATTTACACAGAGTCCTGTAATGGCTTGGGTTAGAAGGGACCTCCAAGATCATCTCATGCCATCACCTTGCCATGGGCAGGGACACCTTCCACCATCTCAGGGTGCTCCAATGCTCATCCAGTCTGGCCTTGGATACTTCCAGGGATGCTGTGGACAACCTGTGGCAGGACCTCACCACCTTCATAGTATGTCCCCTGTAAGGAGACACACTATCCCTGCCCCGTGTCACTTTGGAGCCATTACATTCAAGCGACTGAAGACTGCGTTAATAAAACTATAATTCTTCAATTTGAGAAGCAAAGCTTCAAGGTCTGAATTTTTAGGAAAAATGTGGTGGTGATCTACCTCAGAACTCAGGATACTTTTTAGAAGTGATGGTAGTAAGGGGATTTGAACTCATACAGAATAAATGAATTATTTTTTCTTTTTCTCCTATTCAGAACTATTTTTTTTTTTCTTCAGAGTGAGTGATTGTAATAGTCCACATTGTCCTTCTTTGAAATGCAAAGTAAAAGAGCCTTGCTCTAAGGGAAAGTGAAACCAAAATTGTGCTCTCCTATGCAATGGTATTTTTTTTCCATTGACTGATATTTATTTTTTGCCACCATCACTTCATGTAGAGAAGATTGATTCACAAAAGAAAAAATAAAATTACAGAATTCAAGTTATAGATTGGCAAAATACATGACTGAATTTATTGCAGTTTAACAGCACATCTTATTTTCCCTTATGAAGAATCACAGAGTCCAGAAAGTAAAGAAGAATACAATTCCGAATTATAACTAATTCCATGTTTGAAGAAGCAATGATTTTTATTTCATGTCTGCTTTGGTCATATTAATTAATTATTAAATGCTAATTAATTAACAGAAAAAAAGTCTTTTGGCAAAGAAAAAATATACGATGAATAAATATATCACCTGAACCCAAACCTCAGTGAAAAACAAATTTAAAAAATCCATTTCCTAAAAATGATGATATGGGTTATTCAGCCAGTCCATTAAAAATAAATGAATGCCAATTCTGTTGAAATAAAAGGGATCCATTTTTGGTTTGATTAATAGTTTGACTCGTGCTGCAAATATGAAAGAACACCTGAAAAATGTTTTATTTATAAGATGACAGTTTTAGTTAATGCAGCTTGCAAACTTTCCTGAAGAAGGATATATACACAAGATAATGCTAAGTGTACATATATTGTAAAATATATAGATACACAATTTTGAATTATTTCCTTCTTCATTTGTTTTAAGTAATGGTAGGGGAAAAAATATATCCTAGCAAAGATACTTTATGCATCTTTCCATGATATACTATAGAGATCCCAGACCTCACATAAAATAATAGAAATTGTGCAGATGAGAAGTATGAGGATCATTTGTAGTCCAGAAACAGTTTAGTCTCTTCTGTAAGACTGCTCAAAGCACTAATTAGTCTTCCTTAACTACACTGTGCTCAGAACCATGTTGATAGAGCATATTCTATCCAGCTCTGGAGGTAACCATGGATTTAGAGTGGTTGTTTCTGCATTGCAAGACGTGAGTCTTTATGTCAGACATTGTCAGCCACTTCTCCTTGTGGCACAGCCTGGGTGATGTGACCTTGCAGGGCAGACCAGACTCTCGTGCAGTGCCCACCAGCACAGCCCAGGGACATCAGCAAAACAGATAATGACCTTGTTTTCAGGACAAATCTAATCCTCAAACAGCTTCTGGTCAGAAGTTAATTTTTCTGCATGTACCAGTCCTCAGTGAATTTTTCTCATTCAAACTCTTTTTAGGTTAAAGCAATGTTTTTACACGATAATTATCCTGGTTTAATTTGTTGTTTTCTATTTGCCTTTTGAAAGTGAGAAGGTATTCTTATTTCATATTGTTCTTCCTACCACTCATATTTGTATAAATTTCTGTGATAGCATTAAATAAACATAACTGTTCAAATAACAAATGCAAAGAGAGCTCAGATAATAAAAGCTGTATCACTACTTTTGCAAATGATCAGGCTTTTCAGAAATGTCTTCTTAAGGGCCACTTAAGATTTATGAAAAAATTGTAGGCTCCATGTTTCTCAGAAATAAGCAAAAAAAAAAAGTGTAATATTGGTGGTATACTAAATAATAAGGTATGCAGTGCAAGGATATCATTGAAGGTTAGCCATGCATGAGAAAAGAAAGGAAGAAAACTCAATCAGCTTCTTGTAGACTGTGCCAGGAAAATCTAGAAAAAAAAATCATCTAGTAATAAATGAAGTATTTCATGATGGAATACTTTGTCCCAGTGTTCTGTTTCATAGTTGAGAAATAGAGAAATTAAAAAGTATATATTACAATGTATTACTTGCTGTTACAGAGATGTGATGAAGTGTAAGTAGCAGTTGAAATATGAACCTCTGGGTAACAGGCTACCAGAGTCCTTTTTCTCTTCTGCATATTTCAGTTTTTCTGATTCTTCTTGTTTTTCCAGCTTTATTTTTCCTCTTGTTTTTCAAGGTCTACTTTCACATCAGCATTTTTGTTTGTACTGCTGCTTCCAAGCACATTTTTCTATAGTTTCCAATTTCCATTACATTCTTTTTACTCTTTGTCCAATAAAGAGAATTTTTTCATTCTTCTTATTGCTGGTTTGACACCAATCTTCTCCTGACATTTCTTTTATATTACTTCCTCTACCTTTTCTTTCTGCTTTTTTTTTTTTTTACTCATGTCCATATATCTTCGTAGAGAATGACAACTGTTTAACTGGATATGAAAGGCAGAGGAGGATTGCTCTCTGAGAGCTTCGACTCTGCAGAGTGGGAGACCTTTTTCTGTGGTTTCCATTTGGAAGTTTCCTGTACATAGCGCAGTAGATACCAAATCACTTCTATTCTTTCCTGAAAAGGGACAAGCCAGGGAACAGATCTCACTACTGACACCATACAAGAGAACAGAATGACATATATTGTGAGAGAAAATAATCCTCGGTGTAAGAGGATCTCACTTTCATTCAAAATAGCAGAATACCAGGCAGTTTCCTTGAAAACCTATTTTAACTCAAATCTGTAAACATGTGCTCCCATGCCACAATGGGGAGCATTCATTCTGATCCTCCGTGGAGATCAAAATGTATTGTTGTTGTTTTAATGCAATATGTGCCACAAAAGGTTAGCTTTTCATTTCTTATTGTCCTTCATACTATGTCATGCTTCATCACAGAATGTGCTGTCAATAGGCATAGTAACAAAAGACAAGCTGATGAGGTGTGACAGGTTGAGCAGAGGTCATGTTGATACTGCATGATGTAGCTTTCTAGAAATGTGCCAGGAATGCCATAGCCTTCATAATTTTTAAGTTTTCTGCTGTCATATAATTTTATGTAGCTGAGCCATCTCTTCATCCCCACCTTTGTGCTATGCTCTGTACTATTTCGCTCTGTTCCCCTGAGGTGTCTCAGGCATTTAGACCTTCTTGTTTACAGAGAAAAAGGTGCAAAAGCCCCTCTAGCTATTTAAGAGCCCCCATGAGAGTCTTTTAATGCTGTATGCAGCAAAGCTGTCAGAAACAGCATTATTTCAACAGCATTTTTTGTGGCTTCTTGAAAATACATGAAGAATTTGCATTATTCATATCTGTTGATTTCCAGCATATTTATTTCCATTATCTACCCAGTACTAGGATCTGTCTATAGGCATTTGGATCATGGCACAATACTTTTTAAAGATGAGTGTGACTAATTCCCTCATTTTCTTATTACCTTGCAGTCCTTTATTCAATGTATCATGTGCTCTGTACCTACAGTATCTACATAAAATGGGGACAAGTTATCTATTTGTGACAGCTGAGCATATGTGGGTTTAGTAAGTTATAAACTCTAAAATAAATCAGATTTCTTTAAAGGGGAAGTAGCTGCTAGGCAATGGTTCAATTATGCATTTAAATTCAATGGAATTCTGGATTGCTCTTCTGCTCAATGGAAATAGACATTAGTTCTGTGGACACTCACATGTTTCTTTTTATTCATTTTTAGTTACTATTCTCTAGTAATGCTGCTAGAAAGCTATCCAAGAATAATAATTTTTAAAAGGTAAATAAATAAAAAAGTCAAGAAGGCAACCAAGGAGAAATGTCTGTTTGCAGCTGTGTAGTCATTGCAAGAATGAGTTAATTCTGGTTTAGTTTTTCTCTTTCTAATTACAACCTATGTCAAGTGAATAGATGAATTTTTCCCATTTTCACTTCTCATTACAGGGTTTGTCATGAAAAGTGAGTTATCACAGGATTTTTTGCCTGATATATTTGGTGAATTATGACTGTGCAGAGGACATTTAACCTCTTTCAATAGTGTGTGACTTGTTTGACTGTTCCTGGGATGCAAGGGGGTACACAGGAATTCACTGTGATATTTCCTTGCATACAAAAACAAAGATGAATCTTTTCAATGAAGAAAAGAACAGAGTAAGAACATGTTTAAGTGCACATTGTAGTCAGGCAATGCTACCCCTGAGCAATAATCTTGAAAACTTAAAGAAAAAAATAATGCTGCAAGTCATGATTACAGAAGTGTTTAACACAGTTAAAACATTTGGCCTGCAAAAGTGTTTGCTTTTACTTTGCCTGAGTTCTGACCTCCAGGGTGATTTTTCTCTAAAAACATTTGGTCCTTGAATTGCAAATGTTAACAAATAAAGGGAGTATTACTCCTTGAGAGAAACATTGTCATTTGACAGTTTTCAGATAGTGTCATGTGTTGTAAGGACTATCACCTCCCTTTTTCCTTCTATTACCAGGATACTTCCCAGAACATTATCCAATTACAGTAATTAGGAAGAGTGACAGAAGAAAGGAGATAAAACATTTTAATAGTCTGTATATTTTGGCTTCCCCTGCATCATCAGCAGATAGGCACATATATTTAATCAGTGGAAGGTGGGGAAGGGAGGGTTGATTTTACATCATAAATGCTCAAGGAACATGCTTCCTTATGTCACACATTACAGACATCAGATAATGCCTTCTCATGGTACTGTCATATTTGATAATAATGGCCTTTATATTCAAGATCTCAATTTAATCTAAGTTATAAATATCCACTACCTGTTTCTAATAACTAAGTTAGTGGACAGATGGGAGGAATGTTGTCCCAGTAAAACTGAAGATACTGAAATTGCAGTCACTGAAGAGTAATGGAAGCACACTATACCTGTCAGTGCCAATAGAGGAGATCACAGCCTTGGCTCTTCAGTAAACCCACACCTATTGATGAAGAATCAGTTCTTGGAGGATGGTAAAATCATATTTTCCTGGCTTTGCAAGTCTACATTAAAAGCATGTAGAACCTCCTTTTCTAAGGCTCTGCAAGCTGCTATTGAAACATAAAACACATACACATGCAGTATATATTTAGAGAGATGCATGCATATGGGGATATAAAAAATTTAATTTTAGTTAATAGTATAGCTGAGGTCATGCTGTTATGTAATGAATGGAATGCCATTGAATGAACAGGGAATTTCAGTGCTGGAAGCATGAACTTTCTCACTGAGCAATGAAGAATGGAGCTAGATCAGGAAAGAAAGTGGTCCATGGTCTGGTCACTGGCGCGAAGGAAAATTGCCATGGTTCAGGCAAATGTGTTCCTTTTAGAGCTACCATCAAATGTGCATGTTGCCCTCACACAAATCTCTGTAATTTTCTTTTTTTTTTCTGGAGAGAGTAAACTCAGTTGCTAGCCTGTCTGAGGCTGCTTATGGAAGTTCTGTTGACTTTTCATATCTAAGTTATGTGTTACTGAATAAAAGTCACAGAACTGAAGTTTGTAAATTGTCGTCAAAGTTTAATGAATATAGTTGTTCCAAAGTGAGCCACCAGTAATCAGTCCTCTATCCATACCCAAGAAAACACACCATAATTTCTTTAAGTAATACCAAAACAAGTAATAGTACACACAGAAAATTTCATGTATTTTAATTGAAGGCCACAATCATCCAAATCAAAGGATGCTATCAGTCACCCACAATTCTGCCTGTCATTTGTGCACTGTGTTGAGGTACAAACAAACCACATGCAAAAGCCACTAACATATTTATCATAGAATCAGGTATAAAGGCAGATTCATGTGTAGCCAGAATGCTATTCCTTACAACACAATGCCTTAGCTGTGCATAAACCTGTTCAAGTAATTTAGACAATGTGTGCCACAGTGGAAGAGACCACAGAACTACCCCTGTGTAAAATGATTCAGAGGCTGGTCTGAGCTTCACAGATATAAACTGACTATTCATAATAAAAAAATTATCATGGGAAAGCAAAAGGAAGGGTGGGGTGTGATCATCAATGTTGTTGTCATATTCTGAAATCCAAATACATCTGTTCTGACATGCGGGAAGAAGAAGGTAAAATTATTTAGCTTTGTTTGATATTGAAACATTGTAACTCATTCCATAGCAGACAACTTGTCCTGCTGAAGTTCTTGGAATCACACCAGTGGGCCAACATTCATCAATTTGAATATGGAGTATGTTATAATATAACTAAAGAATCAGGGTAATATGCCCTGGGCATCCAAAGGCATGGGATCTAAAAGCAGTATTAGCAATAGCATTGTAATTTTATTTATAGTATTCTTTGTGGTGATGACTATCTAAAAATTAATTTTTGAAGGATCAAACAGGTGTACCTTCTCTTGTCTTAAGGCAGTATATCTACTCTGAAATAATCTAAGATCCTTTTGAGACAATGTATATGAGAAGGTTTTAAAAATGTCCATTGGACAGATTGCCCTATTTCTAAAACAGTAAGTCTATAATTTCTGTGGGAAAAGCTCCTTAATCTAGCTATAAATTGCCAAAAATCATAATTCTTCTATGTGAATACTTTTGTGTTCTATTTTTGATTTGGATGAACCATAGATTTAGGAGTGGATTCTAGCCAGGATCACAGGGAATAGCTAAACACTGCCTGTGCAAAAGTTTGTGTAATGTCTATAAAAAACACTTCCTGGGGATAATTTTCATCAGTGTTCTTAGACTGTAGGAGGAGGAGTGCATATGTGTAAAGCTGTGGTAAACTATGTTTCATATTGCATAGCTGACTGACTGCTGTCTCTCAATGAATGTAAATTAGACTGCAAAAATTAAAAAATCTGGAATATGTTCTGAAATATTATGTACAACTCTAAAGTGCTCTTCATGACTGACTCACTTGCAGTGATTAGGGAAATATATTAACTTATTTTGAACCCTTGGGTCTTCATCAAGGGCCAGATTCAAGATTGCTTGGATTCCATTAAAAGAAGTTCCTTCATGAGGTATTTTTCTCCAGTTTGTTTTAGAGACCTGAAATTGTATACCACCCATCAACAGGAGTTTCAGTATCTCAACAAAGGCTCTCAAGCTCAAGGGCTTATTTCTTTCTGCCCCATCTGCAACATCTTTCTTTTCTATTGTCCTGACAAAGAAACATTTTGATTTGACTCTGATCTCAAAATGGCTAACAGGTGCATGTGTATTTTCACAAACACCAAGAAAATATTTGTAGAGGTTCTTCAGGAATGTTGGCAGTTCAGATGCCAATAATACAGAATTGCACTGGAGCTGATTACTAAGCAGCCATGCTGTAATCAGGTCACTTAAGTCAGTTCTATGGAAAGGATTTGAAACAGAATGATGATGTAGTATATTGTGGAAAAAGCTCAAATCCCAAACTTTGATGAATCCTGGTTGGCATATTGGTAATCCAAAGTATAAAAGTAATAACTTTTCCCCCACTTATTGGACAGCTGCACACCAGACTGTAATAATGTTTATTGATCACCATCCTTTATCACTTTCCATTGACAATTTATGTCCGTAGTTATGCATAAGGACTATTGATTGGGTAGTAATTACCCTCTAATGTAGGTCAGCTGAGGTCACCAGTACCAACTTGCTCTTCTTGATTTTTGTTAATTTAGTTTATTGGGATTTTGTTTTTCTCATTTTCAGTTTTGCAATTGATTTCCTTTTTTGTGCCTTTTTACATGCCATGCAACATTTAAGTTGTTTACAACCTGCGAAGAAACTTCAACTTTGTAATTTCTTTCAGGAATATCTAGTTCCACTGTTATTATATGCTGGTCTTCAAGAATCCAATATACATCTTCTGAGTTATTTCTAAAGTACAAAAAGAAAAGAAAGAAAATTAGTATAAAAAATACAACAAACTCAAAAATATTGGTTTTATATTTGCTCCACTTTGGGAAAATTTACAGGCTGTAACTCAGATTACATCTCTCATAAAAGAATACATAATGAAACCACCTTCTTGAAGAAGCTACTGAAGTGGAAGTAGGGTGGGATTGTATCTGAAGGTGTGGGTCAGAATTTTAATTCTGGTCTTATAGTCACAAAAGCTGAGCCAGCACAGAATGTGGGAGTATTAATTTGCTACTGAAGTGTGGGTCCACAATGAATTATTACACTTTGCAAGCAAATAATTAGAGATAAAATCATGAGATGGAGTTATTATTTGTTACACCAGTCTGCTATGTCTGAAATTTAATCTTGAGTACTTCCAGAGAGAGGTCATATGTTCCAATTCACTTTCCAGTGAACCAAACACATGAGGGACCTGACCATCACCAACTTTGTCTTTGAGATGACACAGCCACAGAACTTATGATAAGCAGTAATAGAGTTTATTCAGCTGTTGAATTGTGACAAAAGTGGGTGACATACAGCCGTGGGCTGAGGGGCTGCAGGGAATGGGAGCTGGGGATCCTGCTTCTGCAATAAACATGGCAGTGGGTGCAAAAAACTGAGGTTTTTGATTTGTTTTTTTGGGGGTTTTTTGGTTGTTTTTCTGTTTTGTTTTGTTTTTTTGGTGGGTTTTTTTGGGTTATTTTTGTTTGGTTGTTTGGTTGGCTGTTTGGTCACTTTTGTTTATTTTTTTTTTCCATCAGTGTGTCCTGGTGGCCAAGAAGTCCAATGGCTCTTGGCCTGTATCAGGAGTAGTATGATCAGCAGGACAGGGAGGTCATTCTTCCCCTGTACTCAGCACTGGCGAGGCCACACCTTGAGTGCTGTACCCAGTTCTGGCCCCTCAGTTTGGGAAGGTTGTTGAGGCGCCTGAGCGCGTCCAGAGGAGGGCAATGAGGCTGGTGGGGGGCTTGGAACACAAAGCCTGTGAGGAAAAATGATCCTAATTGTTCCTGAGGGAGCTGGGGCTGTTTAGCCTGGAGAAAAGGAAACTCAGAGGTGACCTTATCACTCTCTACAACTCCCTGAAAGGTGATTCTGGTCAGGTAGGGTGGTCTCTTTCTCCAGGCAACAACTGAGAGAACCAGAGGACACTGTCTTAAGCTGCACTGATGGAAATATAAGTTGTACATCAGGAAAAAATTCTTCACTTAAAGAGAAATGGGCAATTGAATCATCTGCCCAGGGAGATGGTGGAGTCACCATCACTGGATGTGTTTTCCAAAGCCTGGAATGTGACACTTGGTGCCATAGTTTAGTTGATAAGGTGGTGATATGTCATAGGTTGGACATGATTTCAAAAGGTCTTTTCCAACCTAGTTCATTCTGTGATTCTGTGACAATTTTAGATGCAAGAAAGCTAATCAAAGACTAGCATTTTATAGACTTCTATGTTAAAGTGAATTTTTGTGACTACACATACAAAGGATACTTACATTTCAGGGCACACAGATCTTTAAAAGATAACTAACGCTGCCTGAATTTCCCCAAACTAACTTTTTTCTTTATATGAAACAAACAAAAAAAAAACCTCATCTGGATTGCCTTTTATCAAATTCTTTGCTATGAATTCATTTGCACACTCCACAGAAAATGGTTTCTAGTTGTCTTCTCTAGGCAGTTCAAAACAGTATTATTGGTTGCTTAAAGAGTGACTAAGCAGGTGGGACATGTTTATGAGAACATTGAATTATTCTCTGTGAATTAGGATCATTGTAAAAGATATATGATTTACACATAGAAAAAAATTAAGCACATCATTTTATCAGTAAGCATATTTTGACTTAAAGTGCCACAAGTGATACAAACAAACAAAAAAAATTGCAGAAAATCTATTGAAATACATTAGTCTCTTGCGTCTTTGCTAAGTATAAAACAGGTTTCATAAAGCATTTTGTTTGTTTCAGGCTGTCCAGGCATCAGAACAACTAGCTGTAGTGCTTTGTCTTTGGAAGGTTGGAATTCCCCTGGCTGTTGCTCACACTGACCTTTACATTGTCTCATTGTCCCCACTTGACATGGGTCAGACAAACAAAAGCTGCTTTCCTCCTATCAGTCAAACTGAGTCCTTTCTAATTTGTCCTTTAAGGCCATGCCATGCCTTTTGTGAATCTTTTGGACATGACAAATCATATGAGAATGTGTTTCTTGAGGAAGGGCAAAATGTCGTATTCTTTTTTATAAAAACTGTGAAAATCCCTTCAAGCATTTACTCCTGCTACTATGTACAAAATAAAATAAAAAAAAAAATCAAGGTGTATTAGAGATTCACACAGCTCCCTAGGATAACTAGGTTATCCTAGTCTTAAGATTAACCTCTTCCTTTTGAGTTGCCTGTCTTAAGAAAATGTTTCCATGAAACCCTGATCCCCTGGGAGGGTAGCTGTAGAGTCAGACATGGACAGACAATTTTAGCTGGTAAAAACCAACCCGACTCCTCTTTGAAGAGCACATTAACTTGAAATTTTGCCCACAGCTACACGTTTTCTGGACCAGCGCTGATGTTAGGCTTGCTGTTGCAAAGAAAGAACAGAATTAGTGCATTACTTCTTTCATTAGCTACTGAATATGCCTTGTTTGCTGTTATGTAACAGCCTCCTGTGAAAACTAAATATGCCTATGGAATATTTTTCAGAAAATAAAATTATTTCTGGTGCTAAATACATGGGCCAGAAGTAACACATTTTTCAGTGTGGCATGGTAAAATCAGGCTTCTTAATTCTGTCCAAGAGTCAGGTGCTTTTATTTGCATTTAGTTTCAGGACTTGATGAGCTCTAGTTACAGTGATTAACCCTTGAAAGAAAAAAAAAGGAAAGCAGAAATTTTAGAAATGTAGACTACAAAATGTAGAAAGGGAACATAAAGTAATTAACATATTAAGAAAATTACTTAAGAAATGGAAATATCTTCTACAAAATAAAACAAATTTTAATACTCTGACAATACCCTCCAGTTATTTTGAGTTATTTTGCTTATCTATAATGCCAGCTGATTTCCTGGCTGCAGAAATTTTTGAAAGGAGCTGAGTATGAGCCAATGTGGCTGAGGTCTGCAGATAGCACCTTCTCTTAGGATTAGGGCAGAGCTACAAAGTAAAATTTGTCTCGACTCACTAAGTGGTTTTGAAAAAAAATCAGATGGCCTGTTCTTTGGGCCCTTGAAAATGGATTTTCACTGCATTATTTTACAGCATCTTAAATTATCTTGCAGTTCTGCCTTACCAGGAAAGTAATATTAAAGCACCCAAGTTGGAATACATGCTGCTATTTTTAAGAAGGTTAAAAATAAGTTTCTAAGAAATCTTTTGTTTGAAGATCCTTTCTGCAATCAATAAAGGCAAACACTTTTAGAGAATATCCCAATCATTCTAAAATTATAGATTCCAAAAGGAGCAACAGGTAGTTCATTTGGCCCTGTTGTAGCTAGCTCTTCTCCTAAGTGTAATAGGAATCTAGAAAAGGAGTCAAGAATTGGTTCTGAATTTCCAGGTGGACAGACTTAAAAGACATAATTCAATTTTCAAGGTATCCTTAAAGTATGCACACCTATGACCCTGAACTTTTCAGACAGTCTTTCATACAGCCTCTTGCTGCAGATATGAAATGGACCTTTGTTCCTTTTTGGGACTTTCTATCAGATTATCCTGGTCACACAACCAAAGGAATAGGTTTTATTTAGTAAATATATCAATACAGACTTAACTATAAGTTTCATATTGTTAAGTACTAAAGAGTGTGAAAAATCCTGCTTGGCCAGAACTCAAGAAATGCCATTGATTTACAAGCACTTTTGAAAAAACCAATCATTAAGTTATAGAATAGTTTGGGTTGGAAGAGAGCTTAACAACCACCTTATTCCCACCCCTGCCATAGGTAGGGATCCTTCACCTATCCCACATTTCTCCAAACCCTGTACAGCCTGGCCTTGAGCACTCTCAGGGATGAGGCAGCCACAGCTGTTTTGGGCAACCTGTGCCAGGGCATCAGCACCCTCAGAAAGGATAATTTCTTGCTTATCATATACACCTATTCCCTCTGAGTTTCAAACCACTATACCTTACCCAAAATTAAGCATCAGACACTATTTTGGGCTCATTCAACTGTTGATCTGAAAGGTATGAGAGCATCTCGCCTGGTCTCTCCCTTGGTGAGAGGAATAAGGTCTATTCCATAAGTATATTCCGTATACTGATGGAATAAGGTCACCTAGAGGACTTTCACCTCATCAGCTCATTCAGCAATATTAAGTGAACTTTGTTTTATGTTCAGACAGTTTAGCAATGATGCCTTTTATATGACTAATTTATGTCAAACATGTCAAGATTGTTTTTTCAGAAGTACTATAACCAATATGGTATCAGTTATCAGCCATTCAATACACAGCTTCATGCCTAAACAAGCAAAACATCAAAAATATATATTTTCTACTTAGAAAATATGTTAGAACTAAAAATATGGCAGAATTTCAACATGCAAAGTAGATTTTCTTGACATCTTACTGTAATTTTCTGTCTTTGAGAATCCTTTAAATTTTTGTTTTAGAGTGCAATAACCTATTTCTTTTTTTTTTTTTTTTGTCCTATTCAGATAGGAAGAAGACAAAACCAAGTGAGAATTTTTAATGCATCAGGAAAATAACGTGTTCAGGCTTATAGGATAGCTGTCATATGGCATTGACAATGTTGTTGTCATTTCCATGGAGTACAGTGTTTTATCCAAATAAAAAGTTATGACTGAGATGTAATTGTGGGCTGTGGCCATGTTTTTTGGCCATGGGTAATATCTGTAAGAATGTCAAAGTAATCTAAATGCTTCAGCACTTCTAAGAAATTTTCATCCAGCAAGATTGACTCCCAGATAAAAGAGTTTTTCAAAGAATACTAGGTATTTATTTCTATGACTAGAAATTTATAAACAAGCTTGAAGTTTGGTTTTTCTTTTAAATAAATGTTCATGTTAGATTCTTAATCCATATTGAGACACTTGTCTACCATGCAAGGATCATTTCTGTAACACCCTTGGAACACAAATAGGAGAAAAAAAATAGGAAATGTATTCCATTTTAGCTCTTTTGATGCCTTCATAGAACACTGTAGGAGCTGACTGTCAGTGCAGTCCTACATACCAAAACATGCAATAAAACCATTTTGTTGAAACAAGACCTGTGTAATATCAGGTCAGTTTGGAGTGCACTGCCTTGGAGACAACCCTGGTGTTTGAAGTACCACAGCATTCTCCAAGAGCATCTGCTTTCCTGTCTGCCTCTGTACTAAACACAGTTCAGGTAACTCTGGCTTCAAATTATACCTTTCATTCGTATCCCTTTTAGACACTGTATTCAAGAAATATAATATTAAAAAAAGATACCTTACTTCAAAATTTATTAAAAAGTTTCTCTTCAGTGTGGCTTTGGCTGTTACAGTATTGAAGAGAAGCCTTGAATGTAGATGATGTATTTACTGATGTCATAACTCCTTGAGACTGGAAATATTTCAGATATAAGAGGATTAAAATAGGACAGATTTCACCACGTGTTTGTGAGTCATGAAAGGTGTTATTAATCCTATTTATCTACCTTAGAGTCAGTCTCTAAATTAGGAACTCAGTATGCTAAAACTGGCAACTTTTATTCTTAAAGTATAAAGTAAAAGGAATTCTTTTGGAGTAAATTTGAAATTCCCTTTGAAGTAATTTCCATATAATCTAAAGTTTTTTGCATTAATTTGTAATAGAAGCAAGAGTCCACAAAAATAATAGTAATTTTAAAATGTTCACATATTTTTTCATTCATTCTTAGGAAGTTTTCTCCATAGCTAATGAAAGGTCAGATCTGTTTGCTTTATTACTTTGTTTTTGGTTTTGTTTTTGGTTTTGTTTTTGGTTTTTTTTTTTTTTTCCTGAAATTATATAAATGTAGCCAAACTGTTGAAAAAACATTGCTTTTTAAATTCTGAAAATTATTTTACAGTAGGAGAAAGAGAGACTAGTCCTGGAAATTTTTGTCTCAATTATTTATTTATCTTAAAAGATTTGTATTTGTTCTATATATTTTTGGGGAGAATTCAAATGAAGCAAAGAGGTATTTGAAACTAGTATCTATAGACTGAATATTTGACCTATAAACATATTAAGAGAAAATACAGCAAACCCCAAAACCCAGACATAGTATTTTACAGGTCCTATAGCTTCAGTTCTAAAGATTTCAGTCTAGCTCTTTCAGGAAGACCATTTGAAGAAAATGTAAACTGAGAAATATGTTATGATCCTTTAAGCCCAAATTTGTTATGACCCTTAAGCCCAAAGTTTGATTAGAAATATAATTATCTCCCATTATCTCCCTGTACTTGGGAAAAATACCCAGGGAAAAGGAAAATGGGGTGAAAAGAGCCTGTGAGAAACACTTAAAATCTTTAGAAGTTAAAAAAAAAAAAAAAAAAATTAAGTTTTAAGTTGGGCATAACATTTGATAGTAAATGAAGTGCTAATTTTTAGTTTAGTTAGAGGAGACTGATAAGGCTACATTTCCCATCATGACATTCACTAAGAATATAAATTTCTTTTCAATCTCTATTACATAAAGCAAGTAGAGCTTGATTATTCCTTTCCCAGAGAGAAAAACGGCTCATATGAGGAACAGGCTGGAAATAGATTTCAAACAAACCTCTATCTCCACTACTCAGTGTAAAGAACTTGATTTACTCAATGTGTATGCAGGATGGGTAAAACAATTTAATATTTCTGTAGATGACCAGCAAATTACAACCCCTTAAAGCAAGGAATAAACAGAAAATAGGTTATGATTTAGATCTGTAATGAGCTTCCACAGGCTACTGCTGTCTAAATTCTACTCATACATCAACCTTTGCTCTCGGCTTTACGTGAAGTCATAAAAAGAAGATACTAAAAGCTGAATTCATAGAGAGAAATCCCAACCCCACTGAAATCAGTGAAAAGAGTCCCACTGTCTTAAATTGAACCCATCTTCCAAACCTGGTATTTGCACAGTGTGATGAGAAGTTCCTGGGCTTAAAGTAGCACAGTCAGCCTGCTGAAACAATGGTGTACCTTATTAATAAAAATTATTACCCTGTGGCTATCTGATGCACTTCAAGATTTTTGTTTGTTTGTTTGGGGTTTTTTGTTTTGTTTTTGGCTTTTTTTTTTGTTTTGTTTTTTTTTTCTTATGTAGTTTTCTGGCTTATTAAAAATTAAAAAATATTAAGAGCAGTCATAGGATGAGGTCAGGCTCAGAAAGTAATTTAATATGAATATCATATTAAAATCCCACTGCTTCAAATGAATTTTTTCATTAATAAGCCTGCTGAGATATAAAATTATCTGACTTATAAGTATGCATTAGTGGATCTGTAATGTCAGTTATTATCTCCCTGTTTAATACTTTGATTGTTATATAATTTTATGCAGCTTCTAGAATATGTTCAAAAGGAAGAGAAATAGGATTTTTTCTAGGTACTATGACAATTAGGTTGCCAGACAACTCTGAGTTAAATTTTCTGTGATTACATAGTCCAAAATAAGATACCATAGTGTTAGTAATTGCCATTGTAAACAGTCTCATTGTTTAATTGAAATCCAGGAACTGGGTACTTCAGAAATAATTTACAGTTCAGTAATATTGTTTCAGCAATATTTTTATTCATTGTAGTACATACTCTAGTAATAAATAAACTGAAAACTGTATATTGTCCATAAAAGAGCACAAAGATATTAATTTTACAGGTTGTACATTAGGTAAAAATCTTTTGTGGGTAAGAACAATATCTTGACTGGACTCTGAGTAGTGAAAAAAAACCACTGACAACTTTTTTTTTAAGTGATGAATTGCAGGATTAATAATTGCTGAAGTTATAGGCCTCTTTATACAGCATGAAAGTCAGGAACCTGTCTATGACTGCTAGAGATCTTTTCACACTGAGAACAAGCAGACAAAAAGCTTTGCTGTGCTAGTTAATTCATAATTTTAAAAAATTTGGCAACTGACTTTATTGGAGCTCTGAATTTATCCTATTCTTGACACAATGCCTTATTTTAGATTTCATTTCCTTTGGTGAAAGTTTTCTCATTTAGTACCTGTCCTGTTTTTCTTTAAAATATAGTGCAATGGGAATGCAGACTTTGCACAGAAAACTGATTAACACCTGGTGGGTTTCTATGTGCAAATGTATTAGAAAAGTAGAATGTGATCCTTCAAACCATGACAATTCTTTGCAGAAAACTTATTTTGTCCCATACCAACACCACTGGGGTTTCCACATCCAGGTCTAGATAAATAAGACAAAGGTTTCTTTATCCTACAGTGTGTAATGTCTTGGGACATTCCCTGCAGAGAAACACCCCAAAAGATAATTTTTAAAAGTCTTTCCCCTCCACACACACACAAAGAAGTGCAGTTACCTTTAAGTAAAAATTTTAATTTTGAAGAGAAAGCAAAACAAAGAGCAAAAACCGAGGGAATACCAAGACAAGTCTTAGGGCCTTTTTCAGGAAGAAAAGTATAGAGCTACTGCAGTTAGTAAAATAAACTGTGGAGCTAGCAGGGACTCTCATTTAGCTGAGAAACCAGCATCTGGCAACTGATATAAAAAGCCTAGCTCACACTTTACCTTGCGTCAGTTGCTTTTTTGGGTAAGCACATAATATTAGCACAGTTAGGAGAACATAAATCTCAATGTTAAATGTTATAAACCTCCCTTACTCCCTGTGAATTTTTGGAGTTGAGCTATGTAGAAGATTTTCTGTAGCTGTTAAGGCCAAGAACAATATCCAACTTTGCTCATCATTCAGGCCCCATTTCAAATCACAGAGCCATTAGAGACAGAGTACATGAGTTTGGGGTTCAGGTTCAATATCAGACATCTAGTTGGAAATGTTCTGCCCATGTACAGTTCATTTTACATCTTCCATAATAAAACTAGTCAAAAAATCTCTTCCAGTTACCCCCTCTGCTCATTTCATAGGTATGGCTAGAGCTCTTCTCATTCTTTTTATATCACACCCATTTCATATTAATGTTATGCTGGAGAAACACTGGAGGAATTTTTATATTCTTGCACAGAACACCATTACTCTCTCTCTGCAGTGGGCCTGGGCTGACACATCTGAACTCTCAAGTCTCGGAGCTGTGCCATGAAAAAAAGCCAAGGAGTGGTGGTGAACGGAATTAAATTAGTGGCCATTTACAGTGGTGTTACTCAAGATTCAGTATTGGAGGTGGTCCTGTTTAATATCTTTGCTTATGATCTGGACAAGGTCATTGAGTACACCCTTAGTCAGTTTGCACATGACACCAAGCTGGGTGGGAGTGTGGATCTGCTGGAGGGCAGGAAGGCCCTGCAGAGGGGTCTGCACAGGCTGGATCCATGGGTTGAGGCAAATGGTGTGAGGGACACCAAGGCCAAATGCTGGGTCCTGCCTTTGGGTCTCACCAGCCCCTGCAGCTCCCAGCTGGAGCAGAGGGGCTGGAAAGGGAAAGGACCCTTTGGGAAAGGCCCTGGGGGTGCCGGTGCCAGCAGCTGGACACGAGCCCAGGGTGCCCGGGGGGCAAGAGGCCAATGGCCCCTGGGCTGCCCCAGCCAGGGTGTGACACAGCCCCAGGGCAGTGCCCGTCCCTGTGCTGGCACTGCTGGGGCACCTCCAGTGCTGGGGACAGCTCTGGGCCTCAGGCCAAGGGAGACACGGAGGGGCTGGAGCGTGTCCAGGGCAGGGAACGGAGCTGGGGAAGGGGCTGGAGCCCCAGGAGGGGCTGAGGGAGCTGGAAAGGGGCTCAGCCTGGAGAAAAGGAGGCTCAGGGGGACCTTGTGGCTCTGCACATCCCCCTGCCAGGAGGGGACAGCTGGGGGAGTCGGGCTCTGCTCCCAGGGAACAGGGACAGGAGGAGGTGCAGAACGATGAGGAGAGAAAGTTTGAGGTCACATCAAAGGAGGCTTAGACTGGATCTTAGGGAACATTTCTCCACTGAAAGGACTGTCAGTCATTGGAAAAGGCTGTCCAGAGCTGTTGTGGAGTCACCATCCCTGGGGAGGTTTGAAAGATGTGCAGATGTGACACTTGGGAACAGGTGTTGGTAGTGTACCTGACAGTGATGAATTCAATGAACTTAGAGGTCTTTTTCAGTCATAAGGAATCAATTATTCTACGATTTTGATAAAGAACTAAAATTCTATCTTCTTTTTTGTCTTACTTCATCACAGTCTACCAAAATTATTTTAATCATCTTTGGTGGGTTTATTGTAACAATGAACCTCACAGCTGAAGAAATTATTTGGATTTGAATTAAAAACAAACAATCAAACAAACAAACAAACCTCTAAAACTATAGCACTTTCATTCTCACATATAACAGTTTTCAAGGTTTTAATAATTTTTGGTTTCGTAGGACTGGATCATTAGTAACACTTCTAGAAAATTTACAGGATAGTTGCTCTCCTCTAGGTTTTCAATGCAGCCAGAGTTGTGTCATTTGGAAAAAGCATTTATACTTCTCAACTGAGGATTAAAAATCACTCCTAGGAAAATCAGAAGCAATATTAAATGGGTACTGATATTGCAATTGGACAACAGGCTCCTGTTAATCTTCTCTAAAAAGCAGATGAAACATAATTCCTCACATAAAGCTAATTCTGTGGTTTCCTGTTTCCTGTGGGCTGTAGTAGCAGATGGTATCAGCAGCATCCCTTCAGCTTTGGCTAAGACTCAGCTTTTCATTTCAATTTGTCTCTTTTTAATTTCAACCATGGGCACTATATACATTAGCTGCTTGAGTTAGTAAAATAATTATTGCAAAACACCATTTGTGCTGAAATTTAACATCTACCTACTGAACAAGAGCTTGCAGATAACATTTTTTGATTTCTTGTCAGCAAGATTTAGAGAGTCCAAATGACCTTTTTTCATATGGCATGAAGGCAGATCCATGGATAGGTCTTGGAGTGTCATAGGGCATTCTTCCCTTTTAATGTTTTAGATCTCTTTTGCCGTGTGACTTTTCCAGTGTCTTTACATATCAGTTATGGGCTCAGCTGGCAGTACAAAGAACCTCAGATCCTCAGCACAGCCTGGAACTGCCTTAGAACAGTTTGGAGCTGGTGCTACATCTCCTCACTTGTAGAGATGGTTCTCCAAAAGGTAGAAAACTCCATCCAACATCCTTGTCAAGTATGGTTAACAAAATTTTAGAAGGTAAAAATTTAGTAATTCAGTTGAGAAAGTGCTACTGGATCTGGATAATGAGGGTGAAAGAGCAGATAGATGGGCAGAATTAAGATGTAATGGAAAATATGGTATATAATTATATAAAAAAGTGGGCATATGAGAAATTAGCATTTTTTAATTTTTTACATAAAGATGTGCATTATAAAATTCTTCATATTACATTCCTAAAATGAAACGTAAAAGATGAGACTGTGGAAAAAGGGAATATAACCTTAGTGGAATACCAGAATATGAGCCATAGGATAAGGATTAAACTTTGTATCTTTTAATTAATTTTATTGATCTCATGTTGACATCTTTAAGTTTGTTCTTCATTAACTGCATCCACTCAATTTTTGTTTTTACTGATGTGATTATAATACATGATAGTTATTTTTTAATTCATTTTTACCTACAAATAATGACTGTTAACAAGTAACAAAGTCTCTTATTTAAATAACAGAGACCTGTTTGCTGCAGAGGAAAAAAGTTCATTTTAAATAAAAAAGAAAGTTCAAATTTCTCTAATTTTTATTACCTTTTTACCAGGACAGAAACAGTTTATTAGTAAAATTTTGCCTATAGTCTTTTGATAAACTAACACCACACAAAAGTTTTACCATGAGATTATGAAGAACATTTATTACCTCAGTCATTTTAAATGTCATCAAAATTCCAGTGAGATTAAAATAACAGCATTTTCCTTCTTGATGTAACGGCATTAATTTAGTTATGTACAACTGTCTTTGTAAACATTTCCTAGGGTACCCCTTAGTACCTTTTATACAGTAGAAGATTTATGGCTGGGAAAAAATAATCCTACAACTTACTTTTACTGATTTTAAACCTCTTTGAAATGTAACTCTGCCCTTGATGACATTCATCAAATATTTACCAAATGTGTCCTTCCACATCATCTTAGTATGTAAGTGATGAAACATTAAAAGGCTGTCAACAATGCTATATTTATAAGTTTGACTGCAAAATCATTACATTGCCTATAAATGCTGCCATGATGCATTAAACCTGTGAAGAGAATGTCCCTCTGTTATTTCCTGGGCAGATGTTGTGGATTTTTGAGTTAAAAATTTCATTTCACATGTGCCAGGTGTCCTCTTCACACCTTAGAAGTATTGGGGTGGTGCTGGGGAATGCTGTATAGGAGGAACATTGGCACTGTGTGATTACTGATGCCTTTAATTACTTTAATGATGAGAGGCAAACAAAATTATACCCTTTAATTAATTAAATAGAATCAATTTATAGATATATAAAATAAAATATCACAATACTTAACATCCCCTTTACTATTAAGGAATATAAAAAATGTGCCTTAACATCTATCAGCATGTATCTGCTTTGTTGGATCAGAACTATATTTGTTAAATATGAATCTGTTAAGAGGATAAGGAGAGAGAGAAATTTAGGTCAGCAGGAGGAGAGGTGATGTGCAGTGATCAGCTGAGACAACGGATGATCACTTAAAGCAGGCAGATAGATAAGAGTAAAAGGAGTTAATAAGTGAGAGGATGAAACCAAGAAAAATAAGGATTAAGCAGCATGAATAAAGTTCCTAGAGCCAAAGTCTATTAGTGTATAAAATTATCTGCTGTAGAAAATGATAGATATCCTATTTTTTGACTCACTGCACACTAGATGGGATAAGTTATTCATAAACAGATAATAGTAAGGGAAGAAAAAGCTCTATTATTAAAAGCAGAAAGGCAACAAAATACCCTTAACAAGACTTTCCAATTTTGCAATTTCCTTGGGACTACTTACCTGACTTAGTGACAGATACTGCAGAGCAATCTGTCTGTCTGAGATTTTTAATAGGTTGTTTTAAAAAGCCTTTCTTGTGATTTGTGTTTCTGATACGAACAGCAATTACCCAGCCAAGTAATGAGACTCTAATGAACGTGTCTATCCTAGATTACTTTGGAAGTTCATCAGAGAAGCTAATAGCATTGTAAAACTAAAATCTCCCTTTTTTATTCCTCCTGTCAAGACACATCTGATTGTTCTTCTAAGTGCCTTTATATAAAAGCAATGGAAAGAAAAATAAATACCTATAGGTCTGTGCACATGTGTGTGATAAAAACATGTGGTTTTTTTATCTACAGTATGATATAGAACAAAGAAAAACTGTTTATGTATGTTCTGATCTACAGGTGTACATCAATGTATTTATTTTCACTGTAGGTTTCATGTCAAAGTGTACCTTTCTTGTGTACAGAAGGAGGTATTCCTAATATTTTGGAAAAGTTAGTTATTTAGTATTTCTAAGAAAATAAATTGAAGATTAAAAATTAGAGGATGGGAACAAGATTTTGAACTATAGTTCAAAGCAATGTCATAAAGGATGGCACTGTACATTGAAGAAGGGAAAATTGTGGTGATGGTTTAAATCTGCTTGAACACATAGAACCTTCTAAAACTAATTATACTGTTTAGTTCCCCGTTAAATAAACATATGATCAGAAGAATCCCTCCATGACAATAATTCCTGAAGGATGTGACTCAAAAATATTAATGGCAGTAAGTCTTAATTGAAACTATGAGAAAAGTTTGTTTTAAAGGGTAATTAATGTAGGTAGCAACCTCATGACTTCAGATGTTCAAAGTTGACCTTGATTGCTGCAACAAAATAATACTCAGAATTGTTTTACTGGAATTAGGTTTAAAAGCAATTTCAATTTTTAGACATTTTGATAGGGTGATGTGGTTTGCTTTGTTTGCATTATTTTCTTCAGCTGATTTTATTTAATGATTTTTTTTTGTTTTGGTGGATATTTGCTTCTCGCAGAGTGTCCTTAAAGAAGGAGGAGAAAGCACAACAGAGAGTGTTAGATCACTACTTGGAAATAATTATTTTTAAATAATCATATCTAAATGTTTCCCAAACAGATTTTCTTTACAGATTTTCTGTATAGGAAATTAATAGCAATGTGGTGAATTCCAGGTGAATGCTTTTCCAGTTCAGAAATTCAAATTCCAGTTTCAGGCTATAAAAGCTTTTAAGGTGTTGATTTTAAATTGGTGTTCTTTTAACGTCAAAGAGGAAAAATAAATGTTCAAAGAGTAAGAAGTTTTATATTCCAATAGTCAATAGAAGGGCAGAAAAAACAGGTACTGTTAATTTTTTGGTGATTTTCTTGACATTCCTAAAATAAAAATCACTAATAATTTATGTCAAGCAAGATTCAGTGAAAAATTATTAGTTCAGACCTGCCATTTTGACTAAGAAGATATATCAATAGTAGCAGCAAAAACGTTTTTTGTCCCAGAGAGAGACCTGGAATGCAGATTCCTAGCCCAAGAACCTCAGAACTTTTCCTCTTGGAACTCAATTTTTTCCTGCAGGTTAGAAATTACACTCCTCAAATTTGAAGCATGCAATTGGTGGGCTAAACAATCCAGGAACAAACCTTGCCTTGCAAATTGATGGCTGCAGATTGCTCATGTACAATGACAAATGGTGACTCTGCTTGGTATGTGTTTGCAAGCAGAGAAGCAATAGATCTTTGGAAATGTCAGTGCCTTGTGTACAGTTGCTTCATTGTTTTCTTCATCTCACTTTCTGTTTGACTCCTTGGGACATCATTTAGTGTAAATTCCCAAGGGAAAAGACATTGTTTGGTGTTTATTCTGGCCAGCACTGGGTGGAAAACTTGGGCAAATTGTGCAGCTGAACATTGCTGCTAACTCTTTCTCAATAATGATGGTGAGAAAGTTATGAAACAAACACACTTTAATTTCAGAGACATTTTTGATATGCTCCTATCCTATTCAGACTGAGGTCCCTAGGATTTTCTCTGGGACTTTTGCACATCTGTTGCTGAAAAGCAAATTGTCTTCTATAACTTCTGCATTTGTGTGACTGCTGTGTTTAAGTCACTGTTCATACCTGAGCCACTGTTTTCTTTAATGCAGTCAAATTAAACTGGATCTGCCAAAGCCATACATCCCTGTAGTCCCTGTAGAAACGAACCGAAATGCATAACACTTGCTAGTGCAGTAAATTAACAAAATTAATGGGAGATTTCCTCTTACCTTGTGAAACCAAAAATCCATCTCTTTGTTCACACTAGATTAGTTTTACTCATTACAAGTGGCCCATCCCTAATTTTACATTCTTCAAAGATAATGAATAATTCCAGACTGTAAATTTGTGGTACAGCACTTCAGCAGGATGCTCTCTGGGATTTTGATTTCAAATACCTTAAGACTTGAAAAGTTGTTTTCATCAAATATATTCTGCTCCCTGGTTCTGCACATATTTATCCTGTGTCTTCAGATTCATGACATATTTACTTTTTAAAGACATCTCCATATAAATAAAACACATGATGATTTATTTATAAAACACATGATCACATTTATTTATAAAACACATGATCACATGATCATCCTGTGCTATGGTGATTCCAATAAAAACTTCATAGCATGGGAAGCTTGAATCTTGTTGCCACTGTGGAAAAACAATTTGGCTTTTCTGTGTCCAGATACAATTGGAGCACATTGTTTGCAGCTGGAATAAAATATAAAATACAGAGCTTTTTCTTTTGCTGCAAGTTATCCTTGCAGTGCCCTACTACTTTAGGTATATGGAATTGTTCCGAACAGTATGAAGAGGTATTATAGAACATGTTTCTTTCTGAACAGATGACTAATTTAATTAAAAGAAATTTTATTTTATTCATAGATCTCACAGTGTCACTACTTAGGGCTGGTAGGGACCTCTGAAGAGGTCAAGACCAATATCCATCTTCAAAGCAGAGTCAACTGCAGCAGGCTGCTCAGGTCTGTGTCCAGTTTTGAAAACTTCCAAGGACAGAGAATACACAACTTCTCTGGGTGATTTTTTTTCACTGTCTGGCCACCCTCACAGTGAAGCAGCATAGAATCACTAGGTTTGAAAAAGACCTGCAACATCATCAAGTCCATTTTATCCTGTCCTTAACTAGAAGTTCTTCAGATTCAGATAAATAAAAAATGTGCTCAGCTGCAGCCAAAAGTATAAGAAACTCAAATTTTCAGTGGTCAGGTCTTAAGAGGTAGCAACTTTGATAACTTTTTCCATTACTCCAGGTAATGCTGTAATTTCAATTTGATTTGGAATGATATTGCAAAGGTGACAGCATAAGAAACCTATATCTTTATGTAAAACATAATACAAAATCCTTACTGTAAAGACCAAGTGGAAATTCAATCAAGTTTAGGTTCTATATTTCTGTTTGATAATAACCATGTCAGAAAAAACTTGAAAGAGAGCAATGGTTCCAATACACGTGAACACTATGAATATATGTGTCAGAATCATAAATATGAGTAGATCAATAGGAATCTATCTTCAAAGGGACAAAACGATGCATTTGTGATATTTTATGGATGTAGAACAGCACCACAATAAAAGTTCATCCCAGAAGATCAGTAGAATAAATTTAAAACCTGTTTGATTTGGAAAAAGAAAACTCCAGTAAAACTGCAAATCACAGTTCTAGTAAACTTGTAGTCTAATATATTCTGATACAGGTCAAGATTCTTGCATATATTAACTTTTTCCATTATTTAAATAGCCCCAGTAGTGTACTTGTGTTTCTTTTTTCACAAATATTACAAGATCTATTCCTTTTTTCCTAGGGATGGATGTTGAATTAAGCTTATTAAACACTAATTATAAAAGAAAAGGGAAGAGCTGCAGTATAAAAACAAAGAAATATGCTTGGTTTTCAATATGAATTTCTGAGTAGACATAAAGAGGTTAAAAATACTTGGCGAATAAAGCCCCCTAAACTATCTTTAAATTTTTTTCTCCTTTTCTTTCCTTTCTTTTTTCCTTTCTTTTTCCTTTCTTTTTTTCTTTTCCCTTTTCCCTTTTCCCTTTTCCCTTTTCCCTTTTCCCTTCTCCCTTCCCTTCCCTTCCCTTCCCTTCCCTTCCCTTCCCTTCCCTTCCCTTCCCTTCCCTTCCCTTCCCTTCCCTTCCCTTCCCTTCCCTTCCCTTCCCTTCCCTTCCCTTCCCTTCCCTTCCCTTCCCTTCCCTGAACTTCCCTTCCCTTCCCTGAACTTCCCTTCCCTTCCCTGAACTTCCCTTCCCTTCCCTGAACTTCCCTTCCCTGAACTTCCCTTCCCTTCCCTGAACTTCCCTTCCCTGAACTTCCCTGAACTTCCCTTCCCTTCCCTGAACTTCCCTTCCCTTCCCTTCCCTGAACTTCCCTGAACTTCCCTGAACTTCCCTTCCCTGAACTTCCCTGAACTTCCCTTCCCTGAACTTCCCTTTCTTTTCCTTTGTCTTCTTTTCTCTATTTTTCTTTAATTTTTTCCCTCTTTTTCCTTTTGCCATTCCCTTCCACTTCCCTTCTGTGTTCCTCATTTACTTCATTAGATATATTTCAGGAATGTGAGCAAAAGACTCCATTTTCAGATACAATAATTTGAGAAATGCAAAGCCACTTATTTGCACCTAGATGGATAAATTTGATTTGATATTTCAGGATACAGCATTATGACATTTGTAATTTTCATGCACATTCATAAAGATAGAAATAGAGATGAACTTCAGCCTAGATTTGATAATTTCTTAGATAATTAAAATATTATATGCAATTAAGAATGAAGTCATTGTGGCTTAAAAACCTGTACAAGGGTATCCTGAGTCTTTAAAAGGGCAATTCAGGTGTAAGATGAACTGACTGTTCTGTTTTTAACAAATACGGGCAGCCAGAACTGATTATGACATTAAATTACTTAAGTCCTGAAAGTTCACGGGATCGAAACAGGTCTTTGCATCCTGTATGTATTCTGGACCAATGGTATTCTCAATATAGGGAGCCCAATTGAAATTTAATCTAAGTATTCTATATCTCAGAAGGTTTCTGTGGCTCATTCTGTGGTCAGCTCCAAAGCACAGAAAAAACCTTGCATGAATAAAGCAGAAATATGGAAGTTAAAGTGAAAAATGTTAAATTACATCTTCTGAAACACAGAGGAAAATGAAATAATGAAGCGCATTAAAATTTAAGTACTTAAATACCAGGCTGAAGATCCAGAAATTGTAATTGGTTTTTTTTTCTTCATTATCTAAGTCTGTTTCATTCAATATATTAAGTTATAGGTAATGAAACCTTCATGAACTCTTACTTTCTTACAAAGATATAGGTACATTTTTGCTGAGGTCTTTTTTTCTTCTTTCTGCTGTATTGCAATCTTAGACAATAGATAATTTTTTTTTTTTAGTTCTCTGTTATCTTGCAGAGAAGAAATCTATATAATAGCATTATACCCCAAAGTGGTCCCAAATCTGTAATAAGATTCTAATGTTGTTTTTGTGCTTTCAGGTCACAGAGCTTTTTTGTAGGGGTAAATTGTCAGAATCATCTTGTGCTTTGGGGAATTCAAGTTATCTTCAGTATGATTTGAAAATTACCACTAAACAAGGTAGAGGAAGCTAATTCTTGTACTCTGCTTGGATACTGTGGAAGCAATCAACAGATACAAATTACCACATCCAACATTTCGGCAAGCCCCAAATTGCTTTTTGTTTAGTTACTTTTCCACTGCCTTGCTTTTAGGCTTCATTTTGTCTCCCTTCCTCCCTCCTCCTGAAAGAGAGAGTGTGTGTGTGTGTGTGTATGTAAACATGTTTGAGAAATTACATAAGATTGCATATTTGAAATAAAGAGGCTGTAAGAGTTCTTAGAGTCAATTTAATATTAGGGTATAGTCAAGTGACCTATTTAAGACTAGCAATGCCTGAATGTTGACCAGATACTCCAAATCAGACCCCAAATGTGCATTTTTATTGAAGTTCTTCATGTTGCATTTGTTTAAGAATTGTACTCATTTGAATATCAATATGAATAAGTGAAATAGGTTTTTTATTATTTAGTTTACTAAAAAGTCTTGTATAATTTGATTAGACATCCGGAATAAAAGGTTCTCACTTTGGCTTCCTATATTTCTTCAAGACAAAAATAGCGACAGACACATTTAAATCCCTGTAATCTTGCATGAAGAAACTTTTTTTTCTTTATTTTTTGGGATTTTTTGTTTGTTTCTTTATTTGTTTTTTTGGTTAGGTTTTTGGGGGGATTTTTAGTTGGTTTGTTTGTTTGGTTTGTTTTGTTTTTCTTTTGTTTTTTTCTGATGTAGAGGAAAAGCCCTTCCCAAGCATTGTGCAAACTCTAAGGGACTTGTAAGTGCAAATGCTCTGAGAGGAGAGGCAGTTTCATGGCACATAGCAGGATCTGGTATGATTTCTGCCTACTGAAGCCTTCAAAAATCTTTAGACTACACAGCCACCTCCTAAGTCATCTCTGCATAATTTTTCTTGGCTACCTAACGCAAGCAGTTATATTAAACACTATGATTTTAACATTGTTTTTGGCATTAGACTCGTGCAATGCCATGTCCAGGTCTGGCTTCTCAGGACAAGAGACAGGGAGCTCCTGGAGCAGGTCCAGCAGAGGGCTCAAAGATGAGGAAGGGCCTGGAGCATCACCCTGCTGAGGAAAGGCTGAGGGATCTGGGGCTGCTCAGCCTGAAGGGAGCCCAGCTGAGAGAGAACCCCATCCCTGCCTGTCCCTGTGTGCAGGGAGGCTCAGAGCAGGGCCCAGGCTCTGCTCCGGGGGCCCAGCAATGGCACCAGAGGAACGAGCAGGGACTGAGCCAGGGAGTTCCACCTGGACATGAGGGAGAACCTCTGTCCTGGGCAGTGACCGAGCACTGGGACAGATTGTGCACAGAGGGGATGGAGTCTCCCTCGCTGGAGATATTCCAGACCCCTCTGGACACAATCCTGTGCCCTGTGCTCTGGGATGACTCTGCTTGAGAAGGGAGGGGAGACAAGATGACACCACTGTGGTCCCTTCCAACCCAAATCATCCTGTGTTTCTGCAAGCTTGAACTTGAGCTTTAAGCTGATATTTGTCCATTCATGTCGTTTTATTCCCAATAAGCAAAGGACCTTCTGAATCATGGTATTGCTGTCTTCCTAGGAGAAATCATCAAGGTGCCATATTTTTACAACATAACATTTGTAAATTGCTTGACAGTTATTTCTCCCATTATTATTTATCATGTTTCACTCCTCATAAACTGGAAAAAAGAGGTTTATTTTCTGGTTAACAGGGTCTAAGAAGAAGATGTCTCTTGATAAATGACAGGATATGAATCAGGTTATATTGCACATTGTGAAACATTTTGCCATAGTAAAAGTGCAACAAATAATAATTCTATCAGCTTTACTGGATATTGGTTGTTCAGTCTCATATTAAATGGATCTCGTGCAGCAACTATCAAATCTAGTATAGCTGTAAAATGCACATTCCTAAGCTTTCAGCACCTGTTTTTATTGTGTAGGTAGGGATAAGACAAAAATAGTTTGTAAGGCTGTACTGAGCAGGACAAACAGCTGATAGTGCATACTAGGAGTGAGGAAAAGTGCCAGAGACTTAAAGTAAGGATGTGCTTCTTAATTGCAGATACCAGATACGACCTATCCCAGTGTCTGCAGCTGTCATCTGTCCCCTCTCCCCCAAAACAGTCCTGAGCAGCAAATAAAGCAACAAATGACAGTAAATCCACCCAAATATCTGCCACAAAAATCCAAGGCATTCCAAGGCACACAGAAACAATGACGCATGAGAATAACAGCTCTCAATAGGATGTCCATGGGTGATTTGAATGGAGTGAAAGGTTACAGGCTACTTCAGAGAGGTATTATAAAAAAAAGGACCTTTCTTTGGGGTACAGGGAGAGTTTAGCTATAGACATTTAGGGTTAGAGAATAGTCTGTGGTATATTTCATTTATCGAGATAGATTCAGATGGGATGAGTAATTTTTCAAACAAAAAAACTGTATCTAACAAACAGTCTGCATAGGACAATAAATGGTCAACGCAATTTATTCCCTGCTTTAGGGACTGCATTATATGGTCACGGGATGATACTTTTGTGGCCACACATCAGCAATAAAATGTTGCCATTCTTGTCATTTGAAAGATTTGATAATGAGGGTTCTGCCCAGTTGATGCAATTTCACAAAGTCCTCTGCACCAGCTCACCAACAAGCCAAAGTGTGTTGGCAGATATTTTACAAAACAGTTATTACTGCTGGGAGAAAATGAATTAATATTTTATCTGAAAGCTGTTTTCCCACACTTCAATGGTTGGGAAGAATTTGGGCAGGAGACTAAAGGAAGAAAATCTCCAGTATACACATCAGGAGCAACATGTACATAGCACATTATATAGAAAAATGAACAAAAATCTAAGTTTAAAAATTGTGCTGTAATGCAGCCAGCATATTTATTATCCTCTTCTGGTATCAGCTGGCTACTACTGCAGAGAAGATACTGGTGTTGGTGAAAAAGGAGAATCAATCAGTACTGCTCCTTCTGTGCTTTCCTCATTTGTGCTCCAGAGAAATGCAGGGAATATAGCCAAGACCAAAGGCAGCAGCTCAGAGAGCAAAATCAGACACGTGCACTAGAAAAACCCAAAGGGCCTTATGCCAGCACAGCGACTGAACTAAAGAGATATTAATCTCAGGCAGCACTGTTTAGAGAACACAGTTACAAATTAATTTAAAACAATGTGCAAGCAGGTGGGGTGCTCCACATGGAGTCAGGAGAACTATTTTTAAAAATTCCTAGCCTTCATATAGATCTTTTTCTTTGAATTAAGTGCACAGTTTTTTCTCTTTGTGTCTTGTTCTTCCTCATCCTTTTTTTCTCTGGCCTCTGAGGACCATTGACCAGTCTTGAGGCTGTCTTTTCATGGACTATGAAATCCAGTTTAACACTGGTGCAATCTCCAGACACCACAGCAATAACAGATTTATCCATATTCACACTGTGCTTTGATTTGGAATTGAGTTGTCCTTACTTCAGTTTTCCAGTACTACTCTGGAAAATTACTTTTTTGATTTCTAGAACAGCTTCTATATCACATTGGATTGAACTAGAATGGGTCAAAAAAATAAGTTCTTTTTTAATTTCATAAAATATATATCATCATCCCAGGGATGACACTTGCAGGACACATATTACCATGAGACACTTAAAAGAACTCAGTCTGTTTGCTTTATTAAGCAGAAGCCTGGGGGTGGCTTGCTTTCTGATTTTAAATATCCCAGAGGAAATAGAAACAGGAGTAAAATTTTTGCTACATCCAGCATTGAAACAAGCAGCAATGCCTGGAAGCTGAATTAAATTGCAGCTGAAGTCTATTTGTACTTGAGAAGAGGCTCAGCCTTTTCTGCTGCACTTCACGACTGCAGCATGACACCCCAGAAATTTCAAATCTTCTTCCTTCTTTTCAAGGTGTTACTCTGAAGTAAGTCTAATTAGTCAATTGTACTTTAAACCCTGAAAATATCATATCTTATTATGTCCATATACAATGTGCATTTGAGACTGTTAATGAGGAAAATACTGATGCAGGTAACAAATCTGTTGGCACCTCCATTTAATATTTGACTAGAGGAACCCATAGCAAATATATAGGTTCAATCTGAGGTTTAATGAGTCCAAAAGACAAAAGTATCTCAGTGCAAAGAGCTACTTACTGGGATCATTATTGTTATTGCTGTAAGCACAGTCATAGAGATCAAAAAATTTACCACTCTTTATTGTGGGAGACAGGCTTTTTCTTTGAGGGAGATATTTGCAAATCTTTGAAAGCAGCTCTACATACTGTTTAGAAACTTACTCTGACAGGCTATATAAAATTGATAATTCTGATTTTTTTTTAGCAAGAAAACTATAGCTTACTTTCTATAAGCACAATTGTTCATAAAACACCTTTCGATGACTTCTTTATCTGGTAATCACAATTACTGGTAATGGGAAATGGAGTGTGATGTTTATATGTGAGGACAACTAAGCAGAGCCAGATATGATCTCCATTACCTCTAAAATACTCCTCGATTTTTTCCCCTAGAGCTGCATGCCATCAAATATCTGAAAAGGGGGTGGGGAGGACAACCAACCTGGGAAACATAATGTATCTTAATGCCTCACAAAGATTGCATCAAATAGCAATAAAATATGATAAAGATTAAACCTTTTCTGATAAAAGACTTAATATTGCTACCTAATAATTTAATTGTATTACTTTTTTCAACAATATGCATGAGCCACACAGCCAAATAAATTCAACTGTCTTTTTGATGTTTGACTGGTTGATTAGTTTTTCTGTGGGTGACTGATGACTGCCATTGATTTCAAAGTGATTCTGATGATGGTGTATGCGTGATAAGGGTTTGATTTTCAAAAACACCTCCTGTTGGCTTTGCTCTTAAGTACTACAGGTCAATAACACAATTGTAGTGAGAGTAAAGTTAATCACTGAAGAGTAAATGAAGGGGAAAAATCCATGCACAATAGATTTTGATTTTTTTTTCAGGGAATACTTAAAAACCATCTTCTATCTAGAATAGGCAGTTGAACCAGACCACTGAAAATTAAGACCAGTCAGAGATTCATCAGTCTAACAATTTGAGATACTCAAAATAGTAAATTTTGAAAGTACTGAGCAAGACATGGAAAAAAATTTAAAAAATAATATAATACTCTGAACATGTATATTCAATTTTGCTTCAGTAATGAAAAGAAATTGAAATTATATTCTCACAGAGCTGAACTCACCTTGCATAAATTTTAGGGAAACTACATTATTCAGACGCCATGTTATTCTGAAGAATGGCTAGACTTGATAATTATTTTAACAATCTGATGCTTTCTAGTACAAAATAAAAGAAATTTTGTCACTGAGACTATATTAGATTGTGTGGTCAATCAGTAGATTTATGGATCTCTGGACACCGTGGAACAACACTGTGTAGCAAGTACTGCCAAAGAGGTTACACTGTTTGGGTGATGACTTTTAAATTTACCTTTCAAAAGATGTGACTCTATTTAGGCATCACAGAAGCATTGGAACTCACTGAACCACCCCGAGCATATTACAGCATAGTTTGTAGAAATGCTGTGAAAACTTCCTGACATACGGCCTTGTACATTCCAGCCCTGACCTCATTATAATTCCTTTATTGTCTATAATTCCTATCTTCCTTCCATAAAAAACCATCCAGCTTTGCCAAATTCTGCCAGCTCAAGGTGGCTTCATTGTAGAGACTCAGATGAAATGCCAAGTTTATTCCCCTGGGTGACTCAGGCAAAACGAGGTTTGAAGAAGAAGAAAATACTCCACTACCCCACTTAGTACATGGAAGGACATCCAGCCCAAGGGATAAAGATGAGGATCCATTAACTCTACAGGTGAACAGGTGTGACATTGTACTCTGCTTCACTGTGGTGGTCCTCACTGAAGCTGGAATGCTCAATTTAATACAGCTAATTAATTTTTTTTTTTTTTAAGGATCACTGTATAGGTCAAAAATAATTTTATTTCCTCCTATCTAATGCTCATTATCCAAATATGCTTTGGATACTCATAATTAGATTTGACAGGTATTATAAGACTATCTCATACAACAGGTTGATATAAAACTTAATTTTATATCTACAGAGTGCTCTTAACTTGAAAGGAGGTGTGTGTGCTATGCTGCATATTCTATGTGGTGTATGGAAGTGTTCTAGAACAAAAAAAAAATGCTATGAATTTTCTCACAACTTTTTAACACTTCAAGAACAGTCTACACATTCTTAAATATACCTAAAAAAAACCCAAAACAACCCAGAAGGAGTGGAAAAAATATATATGTAAATAACTTAAATCATAATTGTTGGATTTATCTGTTGTTTTGTTCTGCCATTTTTTACTTCATTTATTGTATAATGGAATTCAGTGTAGTATCATGAGAATGACTTTACAACTGTGTTGTCAGAGGCAGAAAAACATGGTTCAGATGCTTAAGGGAGATATAAAAATGCTAATATTTTACTAATGTTAAAAAAATTTTAAAATATCAGGATAGTAGTGGTGTTCACAGATTTTTTTCTCTGTTAAAAGAGTGCTTCTCACATATATGGGGCAGTCGCAGTTCTAAACACATAGAATTTATTTCTATGGGTTTTAGTGCTGGGGAATGTGACAGAGTTGTTTCTGACAGACTGCCCTGAGCACATATCTGATATTTCCAACTGCTGACTCTACGGTTCACTGAGAGGAGATCAGAAGGCCTGGGGTTGGCAGGTGGCAATGAAAGACACACAAACCACACGTTGTCTTTCGTGGCTTTTTTTCTTTTTTTATCCCCAATCCTTTTTTTTTTTTTCCTTTGCCCCCCCACCCTCACCTTATCACTGACTTTCAACAGTTTGGCCTCTCCAACTCCCCATCTGCTCCATCCCCATCTCCAAAAAATGGCAAGCCTGTGCAGCTAATTCACAGAGAAGCCTGAAGGCATTGGATTATAGGAATTAAAGCTGTGCTGCTGACCAAGTCTGGGTCTTGAACCAGGCCCCCCATAGTGCTGGGAGCCAAATGGAGGGCTATTCTCAGAGTGGGGTGTCTGGAGCACAGCTTTATGGCTCCTTGCCATTGAGCATTTAGTCTCTGTCAGCTCAGTATTTTCACATGGAAAGCGATGCCATTAGACTATTTTCATTCAATGTAGCTGGGAAGAAATAATCACACATTAATAAAAATAGGGACAGTCATCCAGCATTTTATAAATCTTTTTTTTCTCCACTATGTTTTGCACAACCGTAACAGATGGGCTAGTTGAGATGGGCCAACAGAAATGGGTGGTTTACTGGCAAAAAAATTATGACAGCTGGATTGCACACATAAAACCACACACACTCTTAAATTTAAGTAACATTTTAGAAGGAGAGGATTTGAGTCTGACCCCACCAGTTGGAACTGGATCTAGCCCTAAGGATATTAGACATTACTCTTCAATTTGCTGATCTTTAACTTTTTCATTAATGACCTAGGCATAGAAATGCAGGAGGGTTCTGACACAATTTGCTGATAACACAAAGTGGGAACATTTTCTATCTAGAAGAGACAGGATTATTGAAGAGGAAAAGCTGTGTGACCCAGAGGAGTGATAGAAGTGGAATTAAATGCAATTGTAAAAAGTGCAAGGCCATGTCCTTAAGGACTAATAGCGAGGCTGTTTACTATAACACATCAGTTTGGAGGCAGGAGAGAAATCTTGGCTATATCAACCACATGCTGGGTGATTATAACTACAAACATCATGAAATTCTGCATAAAATAAATGCCACTTCAAAAGGCATTTGGAGTGATTTGATTATCAGGGATATGGAAGCATTGAAGGCATAAAATATAAAAGTGAAAACTCAGTTAAGATTTTCTATTAGTAACCTTACTGATTTCACAGCACTGCATGACTTACAAATACAGACAACACCAGCAACTGAAAAGGAAGCGAGGCAACATCAGACTCCTAATCCCTAGAAGACCAAGGAAATTTAAAACTGTTGAATCCTATTGTGGGTGAGCTGTAGTGTTAATTTTCATTTAAACAATTTACTCATCCCATAGGTACAGTTTTCTGCAGTATGCAATGTGTCCTACCATCACATTATGGATCCAAAGTTCAGTATATGTTCCAGAATAAAAGTAGTATTGAACAGTGGGATATAGAACAATATCATTCATCTTTCACCAGGGATATCAGGAAAATATAACCACTGCTTTAAAGTCAAATCTATATAGGAAAACAAGGGCAAACCAACTCTTTTAATGTGGGCAAAACTCAGTGTCCAGAGCTGTATATGATGAAAAGGTGCAGTCATCCTGGATATAAAACAAGTTTTCTCTTGGATCATCTTACACCATCTGTGCTCAAAGCTCTTCTTTCCCTTCTTTCACTGTCCCCCTGTTCCCACCCCTTTTTATTTGTTATGGACAGGTATAACATCTGCTCAGAGATGGGCCACTGCTTGTTACCAGACTGTTTCTTTAGGGTGTGAACTAAGGTAAAACAAAATTTGTTTTCCATTCACTTTAGGAATTTTGTTTTATTTTTTCATGCCTATATACCAGGAGAGTTGAATACCTCTACCCTATTTTCTGTCTCAGGTTGTGAGGCCTTCTTTCTCATGTCATCAAGGCCTGCCTTCCTTGATAATATGCAATCTACTTTGGATTTGCATTCTTTTTGGTTAAAAAAAATACTAAAAAAAAGAGGGGTTTGAAGCACCTAATCAAGTTTTTAAAGCATGATTTGTAGTTAGAAAAACAAAAACACAAAAAGGGATAAAGCAGGAATCCAGGAGGTGCACAAACGCAGATTGTGGTCCAAAATCTTTAATTTGTACAAACTTTCACTTGTATTTACTTACATGGGAGAGAGGTATCCCTTGTTTTGCTCATCTTGACTCATCAGTTACATTTTCACGTACATTCTTTGAGCATCCTGGAAAGAAGTGTCAGTGAGGTCGAAGTGAAGGATGTCAGCTGGTGAGTGTGCACTCTGTTTACCTGAGTTAAGTCATTTAGAACTTAATCAATTATTCTGGTTTTCAGTATCTTTTGCCTTCAGAAGAAATGGATGATGTGTTTATTAAGCAGACCCTCCCAGAACACCTCATCCAGGCACATGAAGGATATGAAAGTGCCTGGAAACATCTAAAACATGGATTTACAAAAGGAAAATCTTGTCTGAGAACCTGAGTTGTAAGATGATCTTAATGACCAGACGACTGACTCTGAAGATGAAAGAAGTGGATTAAGTTTCCCTTCACTCTAAGAAAGTTTTCAAATCAGTCTCATACAGTGTTATTGTAGCCAAAGAAGTGTATCTGAAGTACTGTGCCTGTTTAGGGCTTTACAGCACCAGAAATAACTTGACATACTGAAGTGAGTTCAGCAAAAATCCCCAAGATGGTCTTGGGGTAGAGCATAAATGAGGAATAGAAAAGGCTGAGACATCTAAGTTGTGTATTTGTTCAGCTTGATGAATTGAAGGGAATCTCATTCATCTTAGAATGACGACAAATCCAATGGAGATGGGCAGGGAAATGATGAGAAAATAATAAAAAAGTATTTGCAGAACAAGAAAATATGATTAATTAAGAGGGTTGATTTTTGGGTTTTGTTTGGGTTTTTTTTCACAGGAGTGGTCAGCCAGTGAAACAAACACCCAAAATGGCTGTAAGATTTCCTTCCTGAAAAAAATGAAGTTCAAAACTTGGTTGAATATTGCATGAGTGATCTGTCCCAGGCAGACCCATTATTAGCAAGAGTATTTATCAGGTGACCTACAGAGTTCTCTTCCATATGAAACTATTCTGTGATTCTCTGATTTCCATATATCTTTCAGCAGAAAATATTTAATTACATCTTGAAAAATATGTGTCAACCATAGCAACTGCCTCTTCTTTCTGAAACAGGGTGTACATTTACTTTTCCACATCTTTTTCTCAAAAATATTATACCTATCCTCCTATTAATATCTCTTTCAGCACACAAAACAAAACTTTAACACAGGCAGTTGTCATTTTGGAAACCATTTAATAACATTCATTTCATTTCTACAGGTAAAAAAAAAAAGGGGTGATAACATGTCCTGAATTGCTAGTGACAGTAACTGTTAAAGCTTCAAGCACTTAGTGTTTTTCGCCAGCTGTTGCTTTTAGCACCATTAATTTTGTTCCCCCAAATCTACTCTTATTTACCCATTTAAGAAAATTAGAGAAAAAGAGCCATTAGGGAAAAGTAGGCGAGCTTCCTGACAAAAAATAAAAATGCGTTGCTGTCTTTGTAATTGTCACAAGTTTGCCCCACCAAGCTGCACAGTGAGGTCACATCCTGGAGGGAAGGGATGCCACAAAGAGGGATCTGGACAGGCTGGACAGGTGGGACTATGTGAACCTCATGGAGTTAAGCAACGCAAAGTGCCAGGGGTAATGTAACACAGAAATACAGGCAAAGCAGAAAATGGTTTGAGAGCAGCCCTGGGGAGAAGGATTTGGGAGTGCTGGTTGATGAGAAATTCCACATGACCCAGCCACATGCAGTGGCAGCCCAGAAAGACCCGTGTCCTGGTCTGCATCAAAAAAAGTGTGACAGGCTTAGAGCAACCTGGTCTAGTGGAAAGTGTCTTGCCCTTCTTGCCCAGGGGATTGGAACAAGATGATTTTTTTTCAGTCCCTTCCAACCCAGACCATTCTATGATGATTCAGTGATTTCCACTCCATAGCCTGAGCTCTGGTGTTGCTCAATCAGGCATGGAAGTCAACCTGCACAGGTTCCAGATTTATGTAAGAGTGAGTGGGATCATCAGTGATTAAATACTGATAATTAATCAGCCAGATCAAGTTACTCCTGAGAAACTATATCTTCCTCCCATCCTTAATACTATTCTTGTTTTAATGTATTATTTGAATATACAACTTAATGTATTCTTTTCATAGTATTATTTATAATATTTTCTGTGTTATCCGTTTCCTGTCTTTCATTTTCAATTTTTTTTTTCTCTTTTTCACTTGTTTCTCTATGAAAGGATGCAGAAGTCGTTCACTTGGCTGGTTACAGCCCACCATTTCTTCCTTTACAAAAAAATCTGGAAAACCGAAAAGGTCATCCTGGCTTGCAGCATCTACACATTCTGAATGTTTTCCTTCACATTCTGAAAGGTGTTTTTCAACTTTTCACAGGCATTTCCAGAGCCTTTCCAGACTGAAGGCATGGAATGAATCAGTTGCATGAAGCATAGTAAATAAATAAATAAATGTCAGAAACCATTTCTAATATGCAGAGGAGCTGAATGACTCCCTGTCCTGAAGGGGCTCTTTAGAATGGTGTTTTGTCAGAATACACATCGAGGTTTTGCTATAACGCCAACTTTTTCTGCTGGGTATAATGGAAAGTTCAACCTGATCCCAGCAGCATTTGCAGTCTCTGTATGTTTGTGTGTGCAGATGCATATTCACACATGCTGCTGGGTAAACTGAGCTACAGCTCAGTTTTAGTGGTGGGCTGGAAAGTCTATTACTCTGTGTAAGAATATGAATTTATCAATTATATTCATGATTTGGGCTCACAGGGTGCTATTAGCATAGTAGTTTTTATATATCAAGAGTATCTACATAATTGGAAAGATACATCGCAGATAGAAGAGGTTAACAGATGCTTCTAGCAAGGAATTTCTTCCATTTTGTTTGTTAAGACTTTATTTTCTCATTCTACCCTCAAGCTAGCATAATAAAGATGTAATCTGTCTTCCTCCCTGCCACCATGCTTCCACCTTCACTCTTCTGCTTCTCTCTTTGTTTATAATATCCTTTCTCTCAGGCAATGAATAATAAGAAGAATTCTTGTTTTGGCTTCAGAAAAAAAAAAAAATTCCTAGGAAAAATTCCACTCATTAATCTTCAAGCATCACCACTGCTTAAGTTTCTGTTAGTAAAGAATCCAACAGCTCTTGGGGATGTAAGCAAAAAAGTTTGGTGCTATTTTGCACAAAGTTAAGATTATGCAAGATATCAGCTGCCACGTTGGTTACTCTAGGGTGCTCAATCTTATTGCAAATGAAAGCCCATGGGCAGGAACCATGGAAAGGTTTTCCAAAGAATGTCCCCCCTGAACAGGGAGCTTGCCAACAGGACGAGTTAACCACAGATAGATGAACAAATTACCATGAAAACTATCCAAGTCTATGGTCTTAACCTGCTTCAAAAGCAAGGTAATTTGAGCAAAGTTAGCAGGCAATAAGCTTGTTATGTCTGATTAGCTAAATGTGTTCTTACAGCTCTTCCTACCCCCTGACCATTTAAGATTTCTGATTTCTCCCTCTACACATTAATTTCTCATTTTTATCCCCGTCATATGCAGTTCTCCAGACTCAAGTTTTTGTTATCCTTTGTCCACGTGGCAAATCACAACACATGATGGAAATTAATAATCCTTATTCAGCTGTCATTCCTGGTTTGATGTTCCTGTGCCATAGATCTCTTGCTTCAAATGTTCCTCTGACAACAAAAAAAGCTCTCTTCTCTTCCATGAAGCTCTCCTTTCATCACACTGGAAAAGAGCTGAAACAGAGAGGCTCCATAAATTTCCCATAATTTTTTCAATCAGTTCATATTCTGCAAAAGTGTAAAATTTCTCCTGAATCAGTATTGACATGAGAAAGATCAATGCCATTAGTTTAATAGAGATACTCTGCAATATTTCCCATAATGAGATTGTTTGACAGACCATCCTAATAAACTTCAACATTACTAAATGCTCAAAATTAATTACACATTCCAGGACAAACAAACACAATGATTCACCATTCCCATTTTCTGATGGCTCAATCCCCTCTCATTGCATCCAGTAACTTTTTCTTTATAAAGAAACTCAAGTAAATCTTCATCTCATTGCATTGATTAACTTTTTTTCTTTACAAAGCAGCTCAAGTAAAATGTGGAAGAGTGAAACATTATTCTGTAAACTATGAATAAGACACTTTGATACCTCATATATTTTAACAAATGCTTGCTTTAATAAATTATTTCTTAAAAAAAAAATCTATTTCAGTCCAAATATTTATAAATCTATTATAAATTCTTCCTCTGCCTCCCTTCTGTCAAACACATCAGCAGCCCGGACAGAATCCCTGAATCCCATCAGACCACAACTGTGTGGAAATAAAAGGAGGAAGGAGAGTCTCTTGCAATTTTCTTTTCACTGCCAGAAATTTAAGATGGTGTTCCCTGTCTGCCTGCCGTCTGCATCTGAGAGTATATTTAGATGTGCAAACTGTGTACCAGAATATATGTGTGCTACACTCAAAAGTGATGGGAAGCAATGTGTGCTGTTAAACAACATTCTTTACAGCATATTTTTGGTGACCCTTTTATTGCAGTGTTGGAAACTCATATCCAGCTCAGGCAAAACCTTCAGAACGTAATTCCAGTAGTCTGTCCATGTGTCTAAAAATGAGACATTTAGCTAAATGAGACATTTAGCTTCTTTGTTTCAAAAAGATTTTTCTAGTTCTGTGAATCACTGATACTTTGGTTGTGGGGTGTTTTTTTGTTTTTTTTTCCTTTATTTACAGTTCTTGTTTGCAGCCGTATATATAAATATGCACAAATAAATATACACCTATTTCTGCCTCTTCTTTGATTTGCATTTAGATCTCCATATTTCTTTCTGGTTCCCTTAAAATTTTTTGAATCACGTTTCTCAGTCTTCGGCAGACAACTGAGGAAAATAGAGCACTGAAAGCAGACTCTTGATCTTCCCTCCTTACTGACTGCTTCTTTATTGTCTCATCTTTTCATGTCAATTGAGGGCTTTCAGGACAATATTGCTGCTAGAGACAAAGTTATATAATACCATGGAGATTTGAAAAGGATACCAGGAATTAAGTTTATTTGCTCAGTCCTCAATGTGCTTAGTGTCTGTGTCCTGATGAAGAACTGAAGTCGAGTGGAAATTTAATACCTAACACATAACTGAAAATACCTGACATGAGTTTACAGAAAGATAAAAGATAAGGAGGCCGTCTCTACTGGATTGATAGTCAACTTATTCTCACAAAGCAATAGAAACCACTAACAGTGTTAAAATCAGAGCTGAATGCCACTAATTTTCTATTTGATTAAAAAAAAAAGTCTAAAATGTACATTTGTAGCTCCTTTTATATGTACTTTTTAAAAACAACCATCTGCTGTTAGCAGATGATAATTGATTTCTTGTTACTTAAAAAATTGAAAAAAAATCCTTTCTTGTGAAAATAGCACTGTGATTACGGGATTTTTTTCCCTTACAAAAAACAGCAGATGTCCATGTGAAACTGATGCAGAAATGTCTGCTTTTTGCAACTATCTTATGGCCATCTATGTCTTCAGCTGAGCATTGCAATCAAAGAACCTTTAAAGATGATGGACAATTTAGAAAATTGTCAGATCTCTGAAAAATGCTTTGAGCAATTGACCTGAACTTATTCATCTTGAAGACAGATGCTAAAGATTTAACACTTCCACATTCTCTTCAAATTAGACCCAGAGCTATTGCTGACTGATGCAAGATCATGTGGCTTTGAGTATCCAATTCAGTCAGATCCTGAGGCCATCTCTTTAGAAACACTTCCTGATGTAAAGATGCTTTAACCACTCATCAGTCATGCTTTTGACAAGTCAAAAGGGTACAGTCTGTAGTAGAGAAGAGCAGCTTCAAAGTCTAACCTGCAGACAGCAGCCTGATTCTGTAGTGATTCTTGCATGAAATGAGATGTTGATTTAGTTATTTAGCATTGTATCTGTGAAATAATGAAACAACAATGCCATAAGTTGGAAACAATAGAGCAAAACATGTGCTTTGCTAGATTTGCAGCTAAGCACCTGCATGGAGGATGTTTATCTTTATTTCAAACTTTTGCCCGGAGCAGGAATGAAATTACCTGGAGGAATAGCTCCTATGCCATCAGAATATTATAGATCCACAAGGTGGAAAAATAATAAAATTCCAAAAATAAGACAAAGGCTAGACAGACATTAGTAATCTTCATCACAAAAGATGCTAAAAATCTGCAGAAATTATTCAAGGGTAAATTGAATCTAGAAATTTTTATGTATGAAAATGCATGAGATATATATTTAAACAGGTAGTGTATGCTTTGAGTTTTCTTGAAAGAGTGTAGAAATTACTAAAACAGAGAAAGTGTCAGTCTAATCTAACAGGGGTCAATAGTGAATTGCGTAAGAACAATTGTTCAGTGATGCTTCATCAGATTTCTTTCAAAACCCCTAAACAATTTGCAGTTCCCTTGGATCAAATAGAAACATGTTTTTCCATGCTCAGAACAGACTTTAAGTAGTATTTCATGTCACATCTTTGTGATTAACCAGGTGAGAAGTATATTATTTAGAACAGATCAATCTCTCTGGTTTTGTATAAGAATTTATTTTTTTGTCAAGACTATTAAATGGCATTCCTTTAACATTTTAATACAAATTAATTTTACAGTCCCACACCCCCCACCCTCCATCTGCTAAAAATAGGACACAAAGATCATTACAGAAGAGCTGGATAATATTATTTTCTGCATTGCTAAAGCTGCATTTTCCTTCCTGTCCGTTCCTTCCTTCCTAAAGCAAAGTCCAAGTTACAAGGGGAAGGGAAGGAATATCTGAGCCTCTGTAATGCGAATTTTTTCAGAGGCTGGAGCAGCTGAGAGTGAGATGTGCATGGCTGGGCCATGCACTATTTCCATTGCATCCAGGCTCTTCAGGGCACAAGTTCATACAGCAAAACTTCATCTTCTCCTTGGCCCAGTCTGGTAATCCTGCCTACACCTATAGCCATTCAAGGACCCCATTCTGGTCACCAAAAATGCTTTAGTGTGAAGCCAGCAAAAAACCACCGCAGAGGGATAAGGCCAAAAGGAAAACATGGAAAACTCTACAAGACACATCACTCTAGAGAGGGAGAAGGAGGAGCAGGACTAATTGCAACATTTATGATAATTATTAATTCTATGGTCTCACAGTCTACAATGCCAGCAAAGCTGAGTTTGCAGAATTACTTCCATGAAGTCAGAGAGAGTTTTCTCATGAAAGCATTGATATGAAATTCTCCTTTAAAGTTTCTTTACCATGTTACACGTTAACTGTGAGTGTTTCAGTGCAAGCTACTGAAAAGAGAATTGCTTACCTAGGGACTAAGACCAAAATGTAAGGTGCACTTGCTTGGTTTAATGAAAAATGCTGTTTTGTGACAGTGGAAATTGGTTGTGAACTCCAGGGGATTCATGGCCAAATCAAATGGTTAACTGCAGTGTTTGCATTTGGGAATGGGACCATGCATGAAGGTTAAAATGTTTATGTTTTCAGGAAAAAAGGTTTCAGCATTATACTTCTGAGCAGTAATTCACTTTAAAATTAAGTCAAAATTCTGCAAGAAAGCAGAATGCTTGATCCTGAGGGAGATAAAAACAGGAAGTTTTAATGACAAGTATTTCCGTTTAACTCTTGAAGTTGCTGTGCATTTGTTTAGACCTGAAACATAGTCATATTGAATGTCTGACCACAAAAGGTCATGCTGGTTCCACACAAACTGTAGTCTTCAACATTTTTTCAGACTAAATTGATTTTGAATTGATCTTGGTTTTTCCCCTTCTTTCGGAAACATCATTGCTCAGTGGCGAGAATATGATAAGCAATTTATAAGTGCAAAGATCTGAAGGAGGAGAAGAGAGGTAAAATGCCTTGGAACACTTCTTTCATTTTCTTTCAAAAAGATATTCCATGGGATGTATTATGTGAACAAATAACAACAGTGTTTCTTGTCTTAAGAAGACAGAAAGATTGATTTTTCTTGGGTTTTTTATGTTTCTGCTCATGTTTTAAACCCCAGCCACTACTGTAATAGCCAAGTGTTTGAGCTTTGACCTGAACAATAGCATTTCACACTTGGAAAGATCCCTATTCCAGCCTGTAGGAAGTCTCTGACACCATGCCTCTTGATACTTGTCCAAGGGAAAAAAACAGTAACTCTCAAAACTGACATAGGTATAATGGATCTGCTCTTTGCTTAGTGGTTTTCACCACATGTTTCTCAAGACACAATTCAAATATTTACAGTGAATGCCTTTAGCTGTAATAAAGGCAGATGGTAATATAGAGGCAGCCATCTCAGCCTTTGCTGGACCGAGTCCTATCCATCAAAATAAAAAGCTTCTCCCTGTTCCAGACAAGAAGCAGTAGTATGGGAGAAAAAAGGGCTCAAGTTGACCAGGGAAGGCTTGGGTTGGATAATAATAAATTTTTTTTCACTCAAAGGGTCATCAGGCATTGGAACAGGCATCCCAGGACAGCGGTGGAGTCACTGTTCCTGTAGATGTTCAGAAGACATGCAGTGTGGCACTTCAGAATGTGGTTTAGTGATGGGTTTCTCACTGTGGCATTTGATATTATAGGTCTTTTTCAGCCTAAATGATTCTGCAATTGTATGATTAATGAGAAAACTCACAAGTGTTCTGTGAGAGTGTCTTAGACATAAACTTTGTGGTCAGTGCTAGAATTAAAAAAATCACTGCTCATGTCAGTCAACACTGATTCTTTCCCATTTTGTTGTCCATGATGGCATTCTTTTTCTACATCTATAAGATTAATTTTCTCTTTTTCTTTTGGCAAAGTTACTTTATAGAAACTGAGAAAAATGGGAATATTTTTGATCTCCACAGCTCTTTCCTCTAATATGTTATGGGTTTACACCTATACTGAAAGCTTATTATATTTGTCTTGATATGCCAATGGAATGGGCTGTGATGGGGAGGGACCCAAATATGAATGCCTACCTATCTCCAAACTGATATCCAGCTAATAAACAGCTTGGCACCTGGTTCTTTTCTGAAATAAAACTTATTGAGAAACAGAAAAAAAAAAAAAAACACCAGACATGAAGGGAAAGGATGTCAATCTTTCTGAGACAATATTCAGAACTTTTCCTAGTCCTATTCATGACTTTTCCTATTCCTTTCATTACTTACTGTTTACTGATGCAAATAAGGCTGTTCAGTATGCTGCTGCCCTCTCTATTCACTATCTTTTCCTTACAACTCTCATAAACGATTGCCTGTCAAAAATGCAAATCATAATCAAAACCAACAGAAATTCCTCTTATTTCCCTTTGTGGGATTTAGATGAGCACTCTGTTGAGCAACATGTGTATCCTTCTGTTTCTCATCTAGACCATGTGCCTTCACAGACAAAAGAATACTTACAGAAAAAGGTTTTTTGATATAAAATTATCCAGAATTATATAACTGAATTATATGATGACAACCAGTGTAGAAGTCTGTACAAAAACTTAGGTGAATCCTTGCTCTGCCTAACACTCCACTTGGAGCTTCCAGATTTCTTCACAGCGATCTGGAGGTTCCAGTTATGAGGGGAAAACTGCAAAATTCATCTGAAATGGACCATGCGGCATCAGGGATGAAATGCATGAGTGGAAATTCATTGCTTCCCTGCCTGAAAATCCCCACTAATTCACCCAGAGTCAAAATGTTGACTCTGATAGCAAAATCTCCATCAGTGAAATCTACTTTGGGATCCTTCTGATGCTGCCATGACCAAAGGAGGTAACAAAGCTGAACACAAAATAGTCTGATCCAGCAAATGACAGTCCAAGGGCACAGGCAGACTATTGATCTGTTTAGTTTCTGTGCATTTTCAGTCTCAGATACAAGTATTCAGGTATTTTTATGTCTGCTCATGGGGGCCAATGATTGCCAGTGCCTCCCCACCCACCACCCAGCCCAGGTGGTTTTGTGCAGGAGCTGACCTTAGTGGAGAACTGGCTGTCATAAAGATGGCAGCTCATCCATCACAGCTTTCACAGGCTGTCAGCGTTGCATTTAATCTCACTTGTAATTTTCCAGGGGAGGTTTGCAAAAGCCACAAACAGAATCCTAATGCTATATAATGAAGTTTGTAGCCAGTGAATGCTTCCCCTTGGGAAGGAAGCTGGGCTTCCTTCTAGGTGCCCTCAGCTATGCAGAGATGGGAAATTCCCAGCTCATCCTACAGTCCCATGTGCTGTTCACATGCTGTTGGAATAGGTATATCTTTTCTAGACAAGATTCAGTTACATGTTGTCACAGGTCACTTCCTTCTCAACTCACATGGGCTCTCAGAAATGTGCACTCAGAATCCTGCACTTAAGAAAAGAAGACTTTTCTAGCCACTTACACATTGTATCCATGAGGCTTCATTCCCATTTTATGGATTTAGGAGCTCTTGCTCATTGGTTGTGCTGCTAGCTTCAAGTCCTTCTGTAGATCTTGATCAAAACCCCACCCAGATAATGACAGTTTTTAAAAGTTTGAACCAAACTCAGGAAAACTTCTGTCAGCATTGAAATTTTCATTTTTCATTATGTTCACTACACCAATCTTCCACCTTCATTCCCTTCTTGAGGTGTAGCAGCACAGAAATAAGATAAGTTGGAATCAATATGACCAGAATTATACTCTTGCAAACAGTGCCAGATTCAATCAAGAAGGGTTACTCTAAGGATGAGATATAAAGCTCAGCTTCCCAGATATATATTCAATAGAATGACCTCTCTCCATGACCTGTCTGTCTGTGTCATGCTGCCAGATCATATCTTCCACTGATACAGACCCATAGAAGCTGCAATTTGTCAACAAGTACCTGGGCTGTGCAGATGTGGAATGGATTCCTATGATACAATTTCTCTTCTGGAAATAAGATGGGAACAGGCTAAATCCCTGGAATTATGTGGGCCTCAGTCACCTCATCAAGCTTTATCCCTTGTTTCTCATCCCATAGGTGTCTAGCATCTTGACCAAATGATGAACCAAGAGAAAAATGTGTATTTTTTTTCTCTAGACACCTCTTTATATTTACAGATTCTTCAGCAAACAGATTAGTTAAATTACTATAGCTGCCTTCATTGGTGCTGGAAGCAGTAATGATCATTATTGCAATGTTATATATTAAAAAATTATGTTTTCAGCCTTGAAGCTGAAAAACATCAGCTAATCATCCTGAAATTGTTTGTGCCAGGTGTCCTCCTCATGCTGAATTAGCTCTTAAAATTTCTCCAAAGCAGTTAATCACTTCCTGAGGGCAAGATTTAAGAAAAATGCCACGCTTTGAAATGAACTATCACCATTAATAACTTTAATGTTGTGTCTGTAATTTGGCAGAAAACTGGAGTTCAAAACCAAAGTTTTCTTGCTTTTTAAAGAAACTCAGTCAAATTTGTCCAAGTTGTTAACCTTCAGCCACAAAAATATTGGGAGAAAGTTTTTCTGCATGATTTAATTCTCCTGAGTATATCCATCTCTCACAGATCTTAGCAGTCTTGTTTCATTACAGAGCATGGTATGTCTTCCCTGCAGTTATTCTTCCTTGTAGGATGAAGAAAACATATTTTTAGTCCTAGAAAATAAAAAAAAAGAAAAAAAGAAAGAAAAAGTTGAACAAAGGAGGAGCAAAGTGGGGTACAGACTAGAAATTCACATAGAAAAAGAAAGGACAATTTTTATATTTGAGTATTATTGTGCTGACACCCTAATTATATTTACAACCTTGCCATTATTTAACATAGGGATATTTTGGTTCATGTAGATTTTTTCTTCCTTTGAGGTAATAAATATATGCAATCTTCATTGCAATGCATCTCTGTGCTATCATTTGCTTAGAACTGCAGCATCTTTAACAATTTTTTTTTAAATCATCCTTCAGTTCAAATTAGGCATCGTAAAGAAAAAAAAAAAATCTTCATTATAAGGTCCAAAATAAAATAAAATAGTCTTCTTCCAGACAATCAATTTCTCAATGGTGCCCAATAGACATATTGAATCATGCATTTTGCTTACACAGCTGCCCAGAGAAAAACTAAGGACGATATTTTTGCCCATCTCTTTTTGCAAAAGCTTGGCAATTATAGCTCTTGGAAAGTGGTAGCCATCTTTTATTTTGTCAGGAAGTATTATTCAGGTTGGCATACAACCTCCCTGCTTACCCTCACAATATTCCAAATTAAATTAAGATTGTACCTGAAGCATAGAGGCCTGATCCTTGCAAATGCTACAAAGTTTATGACTTGATGCAAAGGGGATTTCTGAGGAATTCTGAGGTCTGTGTTATACAGGTACGTGCATGGTGCAGATTTACCTCCAGGCTGGAATGAACCTATTTTCTGTCTCATCCCAAATCCTCTTTCTCAACGTATCTAACCTTACAGATAGGTGGAATAAATGCAATGAAGTTGTGTCATAATTTAATCATAAAGGGCATTTGCTTCACTGTAGGTGTGAGAGTGTGCTTGTATCTTGAGTCACAGGGCTTTATTTCCCTAATAAATATAAGTATCATTTTGGCTGCATGAAGCTAGAAATCAGAAAAAAACAAAACAAACCCAACTAAAACAAAACACCAAGATAATTCTTGTGGTAGACAGAAGCAATTGAGACTTTCCATAGTCTATCATATAGCCTTTCACAAGGCCATCTCAAAGTACTGTTTTACGTTTTCAGAAAGATGTTTGGAAAGTGACTTGAATAAATCATGATATTCAAATGTAAATAAAAACAAAACCTGGTATTCCTGACTTAGAATTTGAACATACAATTAATATAATGAATTTATTCAGATTTATGTCAAAATACTGAAAAGAAAGGATAGCCTGTTGGTTGGGAAGCTGGGTTAATTTAGAAGCTCACAGGGTTTGTTTTGTGTTTTTCTGTGGACTTCATGTTACTGGATGAATTCTCAAAGTGTAAAAAGTACCTTAATTGGCAAGCAGTGGCAGCTCTTACAATAAGTATTTATGCTCTATTTTATGCACACATTAATCAGCATGCTGAGCACCCTTCCATTTAGCAGGCTGACAGGTCAAATGCAAAGAGATAGCCAATATGGAAATTTCAGAAAAAAATGATCCCTGCTTCAGAAGTCAGTGAAAAGATCTGTCTTGTTTCCCTCTCGGCTCATCTGTTCCTCAAAATACAGACACATTTCCCACATGTTCTACAAGAGCAGTAAGTACACAAGGCTACTTAGGGAAGATGAGCTGAAAAACAAATATATTTTGGATCTTCATACAGCTCAGGTATAAGCTCAGTGATAGGATTACAGGCCTGCAAAGACCAAACCACTCCAAGGCATGCTCAGAAATTAATGTGACTGAAAAATATTAGGGTATGAAAGCTGGTGTACTTAAAGAGTCAAGTTTCCTCCAGGATTAGGTTAATGCTCAACAAGGATTTTCTAAGGACTTAATTCTGTGTAAGTCTTTCTAGTCATCTATTCCAGCCTATAGAATAAAAGTACCAGCACTGTCAAACCAAGGATTACTATACTAAAGAGGGGAAATACATGGAAAAATTGATGCATCAGAATTAGGGACATAATATACAAGAGCAAATGAATATTGTCAGTCTGCTCTGTTCAAATACCTCATGAATTCAACATGAATTCACCATTGAATCTTATCTGTTCATTGGTGTCAGATTATTTTCCTGGTCAGTGATTTGCAGGATCTAAGAATCAGTCTATACATATTGTAATGGTCTCATGTTGATTAATGTTTTGTGCATAATATTTTGTGCAGTATTTATGGAATTTTCTTTTATATGTAGGTCTCAACTGAAGAAGGAATGAGCTTAGCCAGAGAATATTCCTGCTCCTTTTTTGAGACTTCAGCTGCACTCCGCTTCTACATTGATGATGTCTTTCATGGACTAGTGAGGGAAATTCGAAGGAAAGAGTCCTCACTGTCCATGATAGAGAAGAAGATGAAGAGGAAAGATAGTCTGTGGCGGAAACTTAAGGGGTCTCTGAAGAAAAAAAAGGAAAGTACAACCTGATGGAAATTTTCCATGAGCCGCTCATCAGGAGCTGACCACAGTAACCTGTAATAGTTCAAAAAGGCAGCATTGACACAGCATCTTCCAGGCCAGGTCCTGGAGTTCCTTCCCTTTGGCTCTAATGCAGAAGTTGCTCTTTGAGGGCCCAATTAATGGTTTCCCTGTGACTCTTCTGTTCTATAGTGTCATTTAGCATACCCTCTCATACCTTTTCTGCAACTCTGAGTGGAGAAAATACTGTGTTTTTTAACGTGTGCTCCATGGCTGGTCTTCAAATGCTGTGAGTTACGCCAGCATCCAAGGCAGAAAGCTTCTGCCGGCTCTAACACAATGGATACGCTTATTGCCTCCTTCTCTGCATGCACAGGTCATTTCACCATCCCAGGAATGAATGGCATTGATTTCAAAAGACATTTTGACTGTTTGAGGACTTTTGGAATGTAACCTCCAGCTTTGAATTCACACCTAGGTTTAGGGTTAGCGTGTGCTCAGCTTGCACGCCGTGTTTGTGTGTGAACATGTCTGTGAGCCAGGCTCAAAGGGAACCTGGGGATTCACAATTCTGACCCCATGTTGCCCCATTTCTTGTTGTGTCCTGCCCAGACAGCAGTTAGGTTTTGCAAGCAGAGTACAAGTTGTGCACCAGCCCTGCAGAGGCTGCAGGGGTACTGCTCTGTCTCCTCTGAGCTGCACTTGCCAGGTGCCATCTTCTACAGACATGCTGTGCATTCAAGTAATACAAGAGGCTGTGTTGGAAAGGAGCATTTAAAGTTCACCTGGTCCAAATGCCTGCAATGAATGGGGAGTCTTTCAACTTGATCAGGTTCCTCAGAGTTCTGTTCAGCCTGACACTGGATGTTTCCAGGGATGGGGCATCCACTACCAATCTGAGCATCCTCTGCCAGTGCTTCACCATCAGCCACACTCCCCTGTCCCATCAAGGAGCTCGCAGGTGCTCTGTCGGTCCAATGAGTCCCAAAGCCCTCCATGGAGCAGTGCAGCTCTGTCCCTGCATGAAATAGCATCTGTGATGTAGCATCCAGCCCTTGACTTACTAGACAATTGCATCAGCTCAATCACCATTGCTCATAGTCCTTGACCATCCAATTGAGCCACTTGACTGAGCAGTTGGATAAGTCTTTTTAAATATTCCTTTTTAAAGCTGGCATGAAGTAGAGTAAATGTTCATAAACTTTTCTCCCCTGGAGTTCCTTTAATGTTGTTGCTATTTATAAATTTTATAGATAGAATATGCATACGCATATCAAAACTAAAGATTGTGATTTCCGCGGAGCTATACTAGTAGTCAGTGTCATTTGTGTCTGATCTGGAGTGATAATGGATATAACAAAAAATATGTATCTTTGTTATTAAATGTTCCTTTTTCACTTTTCTTCTGCAATTATTTTGCAGAGTTTCAACCAATTATATTTTGCATAGTCTGGGTGGGAGTAGATTTGTTTTCCTCTATAAAATTTGGAAAGGTTATGGCAATGTGAAAAACTTTAATTCATTAAAATCTAATGGTTTTTTTCTCTGCTCTCCCTTCCTTTCAAGGGATTCTGGATATATTTTGTGACTTGTCAAAAATCCTTCATCAAAAATAGTGGTTTGCTGTACATTTTTAGACATATGTGGCTATATTTCTATTTGAGAAATATTATTTTGGAGGAATACAAATACATGTATACATTCAAGGTGAATTTTCTGCTTCCTTTCTCTGAAAACTGAAATCTGTATTGATACCATTGTAATTACTAATATTATTTTATCTGTATTGCCACAGAGATTTTAGGTCAAGTGTCCTAGAGACAAAAAAGATGCATTTGTCCAAAGAGTTTATGAGCTAAGTGTTAGTGGAGGGACAACAAGAGGCTGCACTGGACAGATGGCAGCTCTGAGAAAATAAATAACAAGGGGAAACATCTGTGTCTGTTCCAAACCTGCACACTGCACAGGGGAGAATGAAGCAGTCATTCCCTGCATAAGAGAGCATAGAAATTACCACCCTGAGAAACCTTGAGGGATGGTCTTTGTTTTTTTCAGCAGACACCTGAGTTTTGAGCCAATTGAAAATCATTTACTAAGGGACATACAATATCAACATGAACTTGACTCCAAAATTTTAGGGGTACCTTGGTTCAAGTCAGTTTTTAAGACAAAGAAAAGTTGCAGAAGACAGCATAAATACAGTCTACTATTAAATCTTAAATATATTAACTTGATTAAATATAACTACTCAGCGGCATTGAGGTCATCTGGCACAGAGCAGCATATTTTCATATTGTTTAACTTCTTAGCCTTCACAGCAGGGTTACCACACACAAGCTGCTCTTGGAAGTGATTCCTGGACTGTACCAGGTTATGCACCATGCTGATCAAGAGATCAAAAAATTCTGCTCTTCTGGTCTGTAACCGAGATAGACACCATTCTAACATTTTGGCAGTAAGGATGTGCTCAGGTGTCTCCTGGGATATGCTCAAATTAGTGGCACAGACACAGGATGCATCATCATATTTTCAGATGTAGCAAGCCGATGAAAATGCCAGGTTCTGTGTGTCTTCACAACCAGCCCTGAAATGACCATTTTGAAAAGTATTTGATACCAAGATGGTCTCTTCAGGGAGAATGAGGTCTCATATCCTCTGAAGATATTCTGTTACGTCTTCTATGAGTAATTTCAGGCATTGAATTAGGCAGAGAAGTCTGTATTTATCTCATTCTGCTTTGATCATGTTGAACTTGAGGATGACATCCAATCATTCAGATCCTCTCTTTGGTTAATACAGAGAGAGATACTGTTGATTTTTCCTATATGGCATGGATGGTTAGCATATGGCGAATCCCTCCTGAATTGGCTGTCTCTTTCCAGTAACTGTATTTCTCTCCGCAAAAAACAGACCAGTCTCCCAGTTAACATTTTGATATCTAAATTCCTGTGGGTTAAACCCCATCCATAAAGGTTTTTCCACTCAATATCAACAGCAGAGAATAGTTCTGCAAATGCTAGGCATTGAGCTTTGTCTCTGAAACACATCACCATCCGTTACTTCTAAATTGGGAAAGTAATTCTGATTTACCATGAACCAATTCCTCAACAATCTATAATGCTTAACCTCAGTTAATTGAGCAGAGCTGATGGAAGTTAGAGTCAGTGAGGATAACATAAGTCATAACTGCACAAGATGCTGGGTGCAGCTCCTTTACCTAATTAATCACTTTGATTCCATCACAGAAGATTGCATTTAGCTGTCAGACCTAGCTAAAAGAATAAAAAAAACCCAAGCTGCTCTGTGTCTGAAGACTTTTCTGTGTCTGACTATTCTATCATCTAATCGTGTCTGGAAGATTTGAAGAAGGAAACAGATCACTTTATTTTTTGCTTTGTTGCCTACAATCCCATGAAGGTAGCAGCTATAACTTATTCCACCATCAGTCTGCGTTGCAATTGAACCATAATTCAGGTTCCTACAGGAATATAATTAAAGCCAGCTAATAAATAAAATAAAGTAATAACAATTTGCAAAAGAATCCTTGGTGTCTCTCACAAATACGTAATATATGGCAGTTAATTACCCTTCTTCACAGCTGTGGCAGATCACATGCTGCGTCTAGTTGAGAAGTGATCTGGGGAAGATTGTAAGACAAGGTGGAATATTGCAGAACTTAACTTTTCCATTATACATGGCTTTTGCACAGCAACCTTAGAATTTTTGCGCAGTATCCTCCTGTGTTCCCTCAGACTGGCAGTTCATAACTGTGTTAGGAATCTGATGTCTTTACAAATGATTGAAAATAGTTTCTTTACATGCCAAAAAATGTCTGTTTTGAGACTGAGATGTAAGAATGCATAGCTAGAATAAAAAGAAACAACTATCTTTATTTTGTCCACTAAATACATAATACATATATAAAAATATATAGGCAATATGCATACACTATAGGATGTATAGATTCTGGATGTCTCTTGTTTGTTAGCTTAGATATTTGAGTCCTCACTCTATCATGACAGAGAGGAAAAAACAAAACAAAACACAACAAAACCGCAAAACCACAAAGAAAACCAAGTTTAGTCTCATAGTGAAGATTTAAACTCCACAACTGTGTAAAATTCTTTTCCCATGTTGAACATATCTTTTGGTGGCCTAGATATGAAATTTGTGATAAGCAAAAAGCTACAAGAGAGTCTTCTTGTAGCAACAGTAACCAAACCTATCTACTGCAGCCACCTCAGATGGTGACACTGAAATAATGTAGAGTGTTAAATTTATAACTGTCCATGTATTTTATATAAATCACAAAAAGTTTGTGGCTAGTTCCTAGAGATGTACTAGTCTTGGTCAGAATTTGTACTAACAATTGAAAGAGGAGTGTCTAAAATGGACAATTATTCTAATATAAGTTAATTAAGTATACCTACAGCAGTTAGCCATATTTAGACATTCCCTTTAGGGACTCTTATTTATGCAAGTGTGCATCACACACTTTTAATTGCTTATGAAATTGCTTATGAAATTGCTTATGAAATTGTCTGAAAAACATTCCTGAAAATTAGAAGAGGAATGGTAAAATCACAGAATGCGACTTAAATACAGTATGAAAATCTCTATTCTCCTAACTTTTAATGGCAGTTGAATGGAATAGCTCCCTCTTAGTACTATTTCTAGCTTGATCTGTCCCTTCAAGCATGTGGAATTAAGATGTCTGCCTGGCAAAATGATTTGTAATGGGGATGGCATTGTCTCACAGACACTGTGAAAGTCACCCCAAGAGGCATTGCCCTGCACCTCTAGTCTGATTTATCACTCCCTGATGCTCTTGGTTCTAAACCTCCTCAATTTGAGCTCTCCAATTTTGTTACATCGTGCTGAATTATGGGGTTGTTTTGTGATGAGGACAAATGTCCACTCAAGAGCACCAAACTCATTTCATGATCTGAACTCTTTCCCCAAGAGGTAATAAAGACAAGAACATCCAAAGCCATTGCATCACCTGCTGTATATCTTCTGTCAATAGATAATTAATGTGACAATTAGATTTTCCCATTCTCGCACTTTGTCATGCATCATTTTTTTGCAGCGCTTTTGGACTTAGAACTATTTCAAAAACTGCATGAAAAATCTAGAAAACCATCCTTTTCCATGGTGCTCTTGGAACAGAATTCCAGTAAAAACATAATTTTAGGAGGTAAAGTAAAGCAGGTCCTATAATAATATTATATCTGCTTAGTTGTATACAAAAAGCCCAATGTCATTTCATCTTATAGATTAGGTACAAACAATAGAAGAGAAAGGCAGTCTATTTCACATCTGTGAGCTTCACCATAGAAAAATCTTATATAATTATGCTCTTCCTGCATTCAAGCAAGATAGTTTGAAATTATTTTTCCTGGAAAGAAGAAATCAGGATAGAACTAGTATATTAAATAACTGTATGGTAAACCATGGTTGTGACTTCATTTAGCCCATTCAAAAAGTTTACTATGCAGTTCCTTCAATTTGTCTCTCTGCAATTCCAAAACACCAAGGGTAACCAATCTGTCTTGAGCTCTATCCAGACTCTCTTTTTCATTTTACAAGGACATGTAAATTTTCATACTGCTTACATTGTTCACCCTGAGGAGAAAGAGTAATGTTTTTCCTGATAAAGTTTTGCAAAGTCACTCAGCTTTCTGAATAAAAACTGAATTTACTTCCAATTCTAGACATTGCTGACTAATCACAGGTGCCTCTTTATGTAGGACATTGACTGAATAAACTTGAACACATAAAGCATTTAGCCAGCATAAGTGGGTAGTGCCTCTGAAGTCAGTGGAAAATCTTACAGTTGAGTCACATCTGTCTCCAGAACAAAATTGCACATTACGGCATGATAATGAATATACTTCAATCACATAGAGGAAGATGAGGTTTCTGCCACTGAAAACCTACAAAATCCATAACCCAAAGCAAGACAATTTAAGACAGAATAAACATACTATTAGTAATGAGAAGGATAGGTAGAAGGAGTAGAGCAGAATACAGTATAAGTAAATGTATGAAAATCATGGAATGGTTTGGGTTGCAAGGGACTATTAAAAGTCATCTGGTTCAGCCCTCCCTGATGTAAAAAGAGATAACTTCAACTAGATTACTTTTCACAGAGCCTTATCCAACCTGACCTTGAATTTTTCCATCTACCACCTCAGTGAACAACATGTGCCTCAACTGAACTTGGAAACCCTTGAAGCATTCTCCACTCTAGGTGAGCCTTAGCACCTTTTGGAAGGGGACCAAGAGCAGAAAAAATGACAAAAATATATAAGGCAAACTGCAGAGATTTGGTTAAAGTGCACTTATCATAAGAGTTTGGTGGAGGATATTAAGACAAGATAAGTGATACTAAGAGAAAACTGAAATTGATGATGATTGCCTTCATCCTTCATGTGGATCATGAAATTCGGTTGGCTTAGATAATGAAGGGGAAAGATCAGAGAAGTTACAACTGCTGTGAGTATGCAAGATGGTTTCTGAACTTTTTTTGATGTAAATCAAATAAAAAGAACACAGGACAGAATGGAAAATTGAGCAAGAGGGAACAATACCAAAACTCAGTAAAGTGAATGGGAAGTTTGTATTTCCTCTCACATCAAGTTTCTAATGTCAATCTGCTTGAAGATGACTATGGAATAAGTTGGTCCCTCACTGAAACTTTAGACACTTAAAAAAACAAATCTCTCTATAATCTTTGCTGTCTCCCTGTGCTGCGTATGCTTCAGGAACTAAAAGCAACTCTTTCTAACAGAATAGCTGAGGAAAAAGTAGGATGCTCAGCTTTGTACTTTTGGAAAGAAAGCATCAAAACCCTCATTTGTATGCCTCATAACTAATATAAAAGATGGCATGATAGCTCCCTGCTGAAGATTTTAAATGATACTTCAAATATATTGTTTCATTTGGGAGAGCAGCTACCAGTTTGCAACCAGTGCATGCAGATCTTTTGCTGCTAGCTTTTTCCCTCCCATTGTGCTCAGACCAGATGTTAGTGAAAAATGTAGGAACCATTTTCTGCTCTCCTGTTTAGTTAATAGAGTGTTCACTGAATACTCCTAAGTCTTTATCTAGCAAAACTGGATGAAATCCAAGTTATCAGAGAATACAGCAGGGATGTCTTTAAGGAGGCAGATGTTCAAAGGAGTACTTTGAAGAGTTTTTTGACCTGTGAGGAGTTGATTACCATGATGTGAATGAAAGATGAGAAGGAAAATAGATGAAACCACAAAACCTAAGAGAATATGCTGTACCTGCCAACAAAAAACTTCAGAAAGACTTAAGTTATAGAAGCTGTAAAATTCTGCTGTGATAAAAGTTCTGAGCAAGGATAGATCTTCAGGGACTGCAGAAAAATTTGAGAATGCTCATTACCATCTCTGTTCTCCCACCTGACAGATTTTTCAATCCACTTGTCACTGAGTAATAAAATTCATTACAGGGAATCACAGTAGTTCAAATAGATGGGACAGGAGAATCTACACTGTGTCACAAAAAGATCTTCAGTTTTAGTGGATAAGGAGGTCTGACTAGTCTGAAGATTTCCCACCATGCATTAGATTTTGTAAATCAAGAGCAAGTTTGAAGACCATGGTTAGAAGCCCACAGTTCATCCTAGACATAAATCAGTGTCAATTATTTCACTGATATACAAATAACTGTGCTGTTTGTCAGCCTGGTACTGAAGCAGCCTATCCTCTTTACCCAGCATCTTCCAGACACTGCACAGAACCTGCAACCCCATGTATTTTTCTGTTGCCAAAAGGTTCACCAGCAGTGGGTGAGTGCTGAACCTCAGGCTCTGCCTTACTGAAACATGCTGTTGGCCACCTCTGGATCTCACCCAGTCAGAGCCTGGAGGAGGAATTTCTTCCATCCCTCTGGGCTGCAGAAGGTCCTTTCCCCTGGGGTGGGTGTGAACTGGAGCAGAAGAACCATCACCCCTAGGAAGGCATCTGAAGACAGATGCCCTTTCCAACCATCCTTGAGATGTGCTGAGCACACAGGCAGCAACAACTCTTCTTGACATATATTTCTTTTCCTTCAGAAAGTCTTAGAATGGTAGAGTTAAATAAAATTTACCATTTTTTACAACTTTAGAACTGCATGTGCTCTTTTTGTCTTGCAGAGAGGGGCAGGCACTACATGACTGCTTTCTCACTGGAAAATATGCACCCTATACACCCAAATATTCTCAGAGACACACACATATACAAATACACACTGTATTCCAACCCCAGAATTTAATTGGTACCCATTTATCATGCAGCCTGCATCTGAAATAAAATAGTAAACTAAGGATGATTATTTTTCCACATCTTTGTGCTACCAGAGGAAAAAAAAATGGATCACGTGCTTCATAATTTTACTGATAACACCCACACCATCTATTTTCTATGTGGCCCATTGGGTAACTTTCAGTCATTATTTTCCTAAACATAGAAATCATAATTCTCTTTTTTTCACTGCAAAGAAATACAGAAAAAGCTGTTTAAATTAAATGTATAATTTTAATGTTGCCATATTTGCCTAAAATAAGTTCTAAATTTTTTCAAGTGCATCAAATTAAGGTTGTAATAATTCATGGTGAAGATAAGCAAGATATGGGCATTTGGCGGAGTACTTGCATGTGACTTATCTTAGGTATTTTTAATCTCTGTAAAATATTTATGCCAGTGAGAGAGCAGAGTCTGCTGGGGTGACTTTGGGTATGTACATTAATAAGCACTAGCAGAAAAAAAGTAAATAGATGTTCAATATTTGGCTAACTTCCAACAGTAGAGACACATTAGAGAGTAGGCAAAGCTTGCAAGGGAACTGGTAAAGGCCTTTATATTTAGGTCACCTATATTTAGACAAGATAAAGCACTAAGTCTTGTCCTACTAAGAACTGTCCCAGATTAATAGATCATTTCTCTACCCAGCTTTCACATTTTTGCAGAGGACTGCTGTGCTGCTGCTTACAAAAAAAGCCTGGATTTGAAATAAGTTTGAGTATGATTTAACCAAAAATAAATTGCATTTATCATTAGAAAATGGTAAGTTGAAAAGGATAGGGGTCTACTTTACTTCAATCAACTCATAGTATATTTTGTGGTAAATTTTTTGGTTAAGTTTCTGTATTTAAGCATTTGCAGTGCTTAGGTAATACAAGTATCCTTTACCATAGGTTTCCCTTTTAAAGAATAAGACTTTCTGTAGATCCTAATTTTGGTATATTTCCCAATCCCTCTACCTTAATTAAAGGTTTACAATACAACAGAAAGTATGTTTCATACTGCATCCAACTAAATGACCTTTCATTGCTGAAGCCAAAGAAGAATTCTCAGAAAGCAGATGAAAAGACATTCAGGCATGTTGTCTATCCTCGTTCAAATACTGTTCACTAGAAACCACATGAGTCAGAAGTTACAGCTAAGAAATCGGCAATCCTCAAATGAGACTTTTTCATAAAAATATTTTCGAACTTGTTCTGGCACTTGTTTTTGAACCTGTAAACTTTGGCATCCAAGAAAAAGGCTAAACCTTTTGTATCCAGTTAAGTTGCATGACACCCTCCTGAGAAACCTTGAGAAACACAAATTATTTTCCATTTTTTATCCAATTGCAGAATAGATACAAGTGTCATATAAATTCACAAATGTCTCTACAGAAAACAGCATTGAGACTGCTAGAGCTTGATTTCCATAGCTGAATGTGGCTTTTTTTTGCTTCTTGAGGGTCACAAGTCCTTCCACAGAAGAAGCTAGAATCTCTGCACAACACCTCGGGGCATCCCAATAGGATTCTTGGGCAGGCAGGTATGTGTGAGAACACAGGAGACAAACTAAACCTCAACATATGTAGATGTTTCATTGTGTCCCGCTTTCATGGGATGGTTCCTGACCCATGGCCAATGTCCCAGTGATGCCAAACCCAACTGAGAAGGTGTTACCCTCAAAACTCTGAGAGGAGTTAGATTACAGAATCCTGGAGTGGTCTGGATTGTAAAGGAGAGTAATAATCCCTTCGTTCAAAACACCCTGCTGTGGGCAGGGACACCTTCCAGTATGCCAGGTTGTTCAGAGCCACACCCAGCCTGTCCTAGAATGCTTCCAGGGGTAGCTACAGCTTCTCTGGGAAATTGTGTCAGGACCTCATGATCCTCACAGACAGGGCCAAATATATATTCACCCACTCTATGCTGTGGGGCCATATACTCCAGCACTCTAAAATACAAAAACCCTCAAACTGTTGTTTCTCCCACTGGCAAAAGGAACAAGTTATCTCACATTTCTCACAGCAGCTCCTTGAATAAACTTTGAGTGCTTTTGTGACACCTGTGCAGGACCAGTGCAGCAACAAAATCACTACTGACGTATTTCCAAGTGATTATACTATGGCAAAGATGCTTATGTGTTATGTTTTGTTGTCTTGTAAATTCAAAATACATTTGAGAGAATTGTGGCAGATGCTCTGAGATGTGATAGAAGTTAAGGTTCTATGGGTTATCAGAAAGAAATTTATGTAGTCTTTGAGTTTGCAGTTTGAAAATGAATACTACAGTGTCTAGAAGAAGCACTGCATTGAGCAAGCATTTTTTTTTTTATTATTGTTTTATCCAATGGGGAAAAACATTTAAAGCAGATACTTATTTACTTGAATGCATCTTAGGGTCCTACTCCACACTGGCTTTGAATAACTCTGCATGTTGTTATCTAGTTACATTTATTTTACCTTAGTTCTAATTGCCTCATCTGAGCATTGAAATCAAAAATATAGCATTACTTGTGTGGATTGTATTACCCAAGCTTTAGAGGTATCTCAGAAACCCTCTCTAAGAGGTTTCCTAGGGCTTTTTCAAAACTAGTTATAAAATTATCAGTAAATTCATTGTAATGATCACTTCTTATAGAATCACAGATTTACAGAGTTTGGGTTGGGAGGAACCTTAAAGACCATCCAGTTCAGACCCCCTTCCATGAACAGGGACATCTTCCGCAAGACTATGTTGTCAGTGGAAGGTGTCCTTTTCTCAGAGGTCAAGTCAAGAGTGTAATAAGGTCACTGTCCAAAAAAGGTCACTGTCCAATAAAATAAAAATGTACTCTGATATTTACCTCCAAAGTACCTCAAAATCCCCCAAATATGTAAACAAAATTACGATACAAAAGTGTCATAAAATAGCAAGAAGATTTTTTTTTTTTACAAAATAGGAACGAAGCTAGAATATTTGGGTTTAATCAGTTCTTGATTTTGGAACCACTTCAATAGTAAACCCTCTGTGAAAAATGAAGGAGGATATTAAAATTAATTTTAGTATTGGTTTCTTGAAAGTTTTCTGTTACAATACCCTGTTCAGAGAGAATTTTCCTTTGTTTTAATATAGAGTGCCTTAATTCTGCATTCTCAGATATATGATTTCAAGAACACAATTTTTGCAGATCAGGTATAAAAATTACAAATTTGAAGTTATATGTAGTTATATTTGCATGAAATAAATATATTAACTAGAAATCTGTTACTTTTTGACTGAAAATATTAACGTTCTTTTTTTTTTTTTTAATTATAAGGAATGCTTTGCATGTTTTTTTTTCATGTCCAGTTCAAGTTTTATCTATTAAACACTGAAGAATTTTAGTTTTAGTGTTCCATTGAAAGTAGAAGGAGCCTAAACCACTCTCATGGGGATCGGCAGCTGGGAGACGAACAATGGGATTTAAAGGTCAGCCTTGAAAAATTATTATATATTAATATAGTGCATTCTTTAAAATTCTGCATTAAACACCTGTATTAGGCTTGTGCTTTCTGCTGTATTTAATAATCTAAAAGTGTTTATTCTCTCATGCAATGGACTCAGAAGAGCAGACTGGGATAGCAAATGAAGATCACCTTTGATTCAGGGGCTCTAAGGCAGAGAATTCATCCAACCAGAGGCCAAGACTCATGCATCTGAGATGGCTCCAGACCTCAGCTGTACTCAAAATCTGGGCATACACCAAGCCAAGACAACTATGAAAGTTATTAAAACAGAATACACAAAAATGACGTTGAATACACAAAAACAGGATACACAAAAAGGGCAAGAATTTTGGTGGGTAAATTTATATTTCTAAATTCCATGGCAGAAGTGGAATATTTGCTAGCCTCCAGTTCACATATCTTGACTTGGAGCATGGTAGTTCCCTTCTGCATCTTCTGTCGAAGTTTCAAAACACATTACCTGGCTGAGCATCCTCCTAAAGACAAAACCATAGACAGATAGCTCTGAAAATGACAATTAGAAGCATTTTTTAAGGATGCTGCTGCCTGTTATAAAAATATGTTTCATTTTTATCAGGTCTCTGCTGTAATTAAGGGACTGACCAGTACTAGCAGTTACATAAAAACCACTATCTTACTCGAGCAGTAGAAATAATGTTGCCAAGGTGATTCTTTTTTTTTATATTCTAAACATATGGTGAGACAAAAACACTGTAATACAAAGGCTTAAATCTTGCTGGGCACAAAGGCTTCATTTCAATTCTCAGCTGAGAAACTGGGACTTTCATTACTATGATAATTCCAGGTAAGAGGGCAAAAAATAGTTGATTTTCTTACAGACTTTAAAATTCTTGAACAACCTGAATATCTTAGTACAGCAGCAGGTTTTTGTGAAGATAGTGTTCATTAACATACTTGCATTACTGTATGTTTCAGTTAAAAAAAAGATAAAAATTCCAAGTTATGTTGGATTCAGATCAAATCATCCAGGCAAGCTTCCAGAGAGTGGGCTGTTTACCAAATGACAGTAATTTCATTAGTATACTTCCTGCAGCTCATCCAACATGCTAAACCAAGCACTTGGTAGTAGGTGATGTTGTCTAAATATTTTGTGCTCCTTTAACAAGGGTTTGATAAGTGATTTAACTCTGTTTTCACCAAGCTAAATAGGTGATTTTCTCTTGACACCAGTATGAAAGGAATCAAGGCAGGTACTTTATGCGACTGCAGTTTATAAAACTTCCTTTGACTGGGTGTATCTTGAGGTTGTTTTTTATCACCTCTTTTTGAAGGAGAAGAGAGCAGCCAAAAAAGAACACTGGACAGGTGTGGCACAGCTTTAAAAAGGTAAAAAAAATCATTTAAAAGAATCCTATATTTTATTTCTTGGCCAGAGAAAATAAGGACTATGTTGAGGAAATTTGGAACTGGTAAAAATTAAGTGAGGAATATTCACCAGGATGTTGGCAGATTTTCACATCCTGTTGCAATGTGGGGAGCTTTGTGTCTGAAAAGGTCAGAAAGCTGTGCAAAGAGCTCTCTATAAAAGTCCATCAGTTTCTTGTCTATTTCAGCCTAAAATCTTTACCATAAGTTCAACCTTTATTCTAAATTTGCCAGTTGTGTCTTCAAGTCTTTCTTGTTAATTTTTCTCTTTGGAGTAAAACAAGTGAACCCTGAACAAGAACATCAGTACTCTATTGTTATCAATGACATTATTATAATTATGTCCTTAAATTCTTTGTGAGTTTATAATGATTTCTTTTCCTGCCTCCAGCTCTATTTGATGACTAAGGAACAGTTTCATGATGGGATTTTTCATGACGAGATTCAGTTGTGCACCTGAATGTGTCTGTCTGTGCACCTCTGTTATGGTGAGAACATGAAAGAGAGTTTTGGGAGGAAAAGAGATGAGTCTTACATGCTTTTTGTCATTGTAAACATTTTTTCACAAGTGATCTATGTGTTTTATAAGCCTTAGCTCTTAAATATTCACTGGTAAATCTGCCCTCATGCATTGTCAGATGTGGGAGCAGAAAGGCAAAATAATAATGATCTTAGGCCATAGATTCTCCACCATGTGAATTGCAATAAATCTTTCCTAAATAGTTTTATTATTTTCCTCTGTGAAGCACTTATGCACATATTTTAATAAATTATTACAGAAATTTGGCATCCATTTTTAAATTCTGAGTGTCAGTACAATTTATAGAGCAAAACTTCATTGTAATTAACAACAAATTGAAAAATGCAGAGAAAATTCAGAATTCTCATCACCTTAGCCAAGCATACTATAGTTCTATAATCCAAAAACACTCTAATATGTATTTTACTATCTTCAATGATGATACAAATAATTATGTATGATTATGTCTCATTATGCCAGATCTCTTAGGACTTCCAAATTTCAGCCTCATTTTGTTGTGTCCAAAACGTTCAATAACCTTGATTAAATGACAGCAAAGGATATGAGATATCACATAATAAAGCTGAGTCAAATATTAGTTCTGTGCAATCCTGGCTCACTTTGCACCACCTTTGAGAATGTTTTAAACTATTGCTGCTCAGTGATTTCTACAGTATTGCTAAGACCACTCCACTAGCATATTTTCAAAACTGGATCCCTACGATTGTGGAGAATGTTCAAAAGTTTCTGATTTGTATTTTATTTTCAGGAGGGCAGTTCAGATCCATTCACACAGAGTTTATATTCTGAGTATGTCTGGTCACAATCTATTACAGTTATTTTTTTCCCATCAGCAAACCCAGGCTTCAAAGGAGGGGGAGAAAATGCAATCTCCTTGCCCATGAAGGATTGTCATGATAGTGGCAGGAATGTCAAATCTTTCTTGCTTTCCTAACACCTATTTTGGCCTTTTTTTTCTCCTTATCATCCTATTTTACTACTTTTCATTACAGCTAACAAAACCCATCATAAGCAAGCAAAATACCATCAAGATAATGTTAGATTAAGTAAAAATATTTTAATATGCATTGTCTGTGTCTATAATAGAAATTGAGATGAGATGGGAAATATTCATGGGCACTGAAATGAGGTTTTCTATGCTACTGATCTGACAAAATATTTACTAACTGCCTTTATTCCAAACACCTTACCTAAGTAACTCTCAGATACCATTTGGTAATTATAAGACTTGAAGGGCCTTTCCCTGTAAACAATTAACATGCTGCCTCCCTGCTTTTAAAGTTTGATCAATTTCCTGGCATAGTGATGGGGTTGCTGTTGACTTCCATGTCCTAGAATATTCTCCTGCACACTCAACATATGGTATTGGATTGACCCAAAATTCTCTTACTTTGGCTCCTCGTTGACTTCAGCTCTTCACATTTCACTTACAAAGCAAAACAAAATAGCTGTCTCTGAAGCAAGGAGGCTTGCTGCCTTGTCAATTTTCTTTCTGCCATTGCTTGACGTTGATAATTAATCTCTTAATTTTTTTCCAAGGTAAAAATGAAAGAATGAATGAATGAATGAATGAATGAATGAATCAAAAATTTCATTGCATATAGATAACATTTTTGGGATGTTCTTTGTGTGCAGTGTCAGGTGTCAATGAAAAGTAGAGCTTAAAGTGTAGCTAAACCTCATCTAGAATACTGGCACACTTTCTCTCTCCTTCCTGACAACTTAATTTGATGAACCTTGTTAAAATTTCTCTATCTAAAGTACCCACTCCTTCGTCAAATATGGTTGCAATTTGGCAAATTGATTTATAAGTTATTAAAGCAGCAGGTAAATCAAAAAAGACATAGACACATGCAATCATGCAGAGCTGGGTCACACAAGGATTGTTTTAATTAGAAAATCTAGCAAACGACAAATCCTCTTACAGTTTTTATTATCTAGCTTATTCAGAGTCTTTTATTCCAAGACAATAACATCAGAGATTTCATTAGCTGTTTAAAAAAAAAAATAAAATTAACATATTACTGGTGAATTAAAATATTATTTTTATGGCTCATACAGTAAAAATTTAAAATTAAAAAGAAGAAAAAATAGTGAAAAAAATCTTGCCTTGTCACATATTTTTCTTTGGAGGTCCACAAATGAAGCTCACAAACATCTTCAACTTCTAGTTCTGAATAGAGTATCTGAAGCCTAGTGATGTAGAATAAAATATAATATATAAATAACGTCAATATTCTGTCACAGTGTTCACATCCTATCAAAGCGCTTTATAAAGATTTGTTTTGCTCTGGGACTGCTGTGTTAACATGAGTCATTTCAGCTTTTTGGAACTGTGTCTCTTTTTCTTGTGCCCTCCTAACTGATGAAACCATAGGCAAAATTGCCAAAAACAGATTATGATTAACATTTTAATTTGAACTTAAAATTTCAGAAGTTTTGTGAGATCAGACACAAAGAGTAACAGAAATAAACTCACAAAAGTAATCCTGATCACCACAGGATGATGACTATAGTAAGACTCTGGAAACTCAAGAATTTTTATTAAAAAATTTATAAGCATTAATTAATCACATCTCACTGGAAGAACACTGTGGAATATGAATGATTAACCTTTGGTTTACACACGGGTGAACTTCATTTTAATTTCTCACCTCCGTGGCAAATTATATTTGTGTTCCAGTATATTGTGAATTATCTGGAAGGCTTGAAATCATTACAAGAGTGTTCTCTCTCATTTTGGCTGTATTTTTATTGTTCTTTCTTTTTTTTATTGGCTTTTGTTGGATTTGGGTTTTTTTCAGTACATCCAAACTTCTCCCTCCTTTCCATCATGTCTACAGTTTAGAAACTGGTTTACTGTGTTTTGAAGTTTTACATGGAAGTTCTACTTTTTCAGGCATTCAGTTATGTCTCTGATAGAATTTGACCACAGATGTAGTTGTCTATCTCTCCTGTGGACTAACTATGTAAGATGGAAAATACTTGTAATAGCCTTTTTTTTTTTGTTTTGTTTTTTTTTTTTTTGTTTTTAAGGTAGGGATGAAGAATGTGGAAGAAAATGAAAGAAAATAATATAATTTCAAGAAACATGTTAACAGAACACTTCTGCTCCTGTATTGTTAGACAGGTTTGCCTTTTTAAATTACTGAGAAAGATGAAGACTTTTAGCTTTAAAAGACAGAAATAGTGGTGAAGACATTCTAGTTTCTAACCTATTTCCATCTACATAAGTAACCCAAAAAAAGTAAATTTAATTCTTATTATTTCAATTTTCTGAATATTTTTTGAGAGGCAAAGTTAGGGTTTTTTTTTCATTACAAAAACAAATCTACTGAAAGGAGTCTATCCTTTGTTGATTGGTCTGCTGGTTTATATTAACAGTATCTTCTCCATTTTCAGTCCTATGCATATGTGATATCACTGTCCCAGGGAGCCTGGGACCAAATCTTTGAGGTCATTGTGCTATGGTAATAGATAAAGTGTTCAAAACAGCAAAACTTTGGAGGCCAAATGCCAAAAGAAATTTCAATGGAAGTTTCTGACACCCAAAATGGCCTGAATGAAAGCCAGGAAGATCTGGATGAAGCTATATTTGTGCTGAGTCAGGATCTTGGTCAGGTATGTCCTGTCACGGGACTGTGCATGGTGTCTTCAAATATCTCCTGACTCACATGCACCACTTTTCGTCCCAGAAACAAATGTGTGCTCATTCTTGGGATGTTCAGTGAGTCCAGTGGTGTGCAGCTGCAGCACATTTGCTTCCTGTCTTCTCTGTTTGTGTTCAGTCAACCTGAGACATCTATGACGCACAGATCATTTGTTCTGCAAGTCTGACATTTCACAGATGTGTCAGGCTAACTGTGAATGTGTAGAGCTCTTTTCCGCACATATTGGGCATATAATCCCAGATTCCTACATATCTGACAACCGTATTGAATACATTTTTCTTCACAGAGACAAAGCATCCAGCCAAACAAGAGAACCTCTTTTTATGCCAGCCAACTTTTTCAGGTAGAGAAAAAAAAGAAACCCAAACATAATAACAGGTTGCTGGAAAATTCCCATCTTTGCTGATTTTGTGCTCCTTATCTTCCAGAGAGCCGAAAAACCTTCTGAAGCTCATTGGTCAATAGCGCTATTAAGGGCAGTATACTCCTGTGTGCCTTTATCTTCTGTCTTAGATTTAGCACAAACAGGGTGAACTGCCTTATTTTTCAGTTTTTACCATAATATATTACAAAAAATAACAGTTCTAAAAAGAAGAGAAGTGCAATGAATGTCACTCTGTCCTTTACCCCAGATGTGGATGAGCTGAGATGTCCTGAGATTAATCATTAATATGTCTGGACAAATGAACAAGAGGTGCCAAACTGTCTGCAAAACCCAAATAGATCTGCTCATATCATCCAGTAATACCAGCTGCTGGTGGGTATTAATCATTGAAATTATCCACAAAATCTGGCCCAAGGCACCTCGGGGGGCTTGCAACAATAATTGATATTTTTGGCTGACCTCCATCTGTTCCTTTAAACTTGAAATCTGAAAGATTTTCCTTCACCCTTGCTTACTAGCAGTTGATTTTGTCCACTCATAATGGTGAACTTTTGCACTGATGGATCAAAAACCTTCTGACATAATGTTATACTTGTAATTTCTCCTAGGTAGCTTCTATCCAAAGTCCTGTTGTGTCTCCCCTTTGTCATTTTCTGCTACTGGGTCAAATCTGAGCAATTTTTAAACCCCAGTGGATGGCCACAATGAAGATCATTGCCTGTTCGACTATGCATTTTTTGGCACACACACTGTGCCAGCATTAAACAGTTCTAGAAATTATGCACTATAGACTTGACAATTATTATATCTCAGCATGTGGCTGTCTGTGGTTTTTATGGTTTCCAAACAATGGCATGTGAGCCAGATTGCATGAATAGCCTAGTGTTGTTGAGTAGCAGTAATGAGAATGTCAGCGGAGAGCATTAAATAAGCTTCCCTTAGTCATTTAAAGGATTTATGTAAGTATTTGGTCATTTGTCAGCTTCATATTACATGAAATGTGTACCCCATATTTTTGTATCAATGGGTTATACTTGCATGTTCAAACAGGAAGAGAGGCAGAAAATATCACTGAGTTCCAGCCATGCTCTTCTTAAAGTCCTTGTTGCAAACAACACAAAAAAAAAACTAGATTAGCTTATGGATAAACCAGTATTTGTTACTAATAGTGCTTGTTTCCTATCTACAATTATCCAAATTTCATGTACACTGTGCTCCACTGCTGCTGCAGCAGCAACTATAAAACAACAAAACTCCCCATGTAGCATCTAATCACATATACCACAAGCCATACTGATGCATATTTATGTATTTAGTAAGTGCTGAGTCCAAAATACAAACAAAAATACACAGCATTTTTGCCTTTTCAAAAGATGTTTGTTTAGAATTTTTTATTTATTCAGCCAAATGAGATGCTGCTGAGTGCAAAATACTTCATACAGTCACTACCAAAAGACATGTTCGTTAAAGGCTTCACACCGTCTCACACCTGCAGCTGCTAAAACTGAGCCAGAGCCCAGAAACCAGAAAAATCCAGGATTAGAACAGCAATAAGGACAAGAATTTCTTGTCTTTAACCACTTCATTCCCTGAGCACACTTGAGCACTAAACAGGTTGCAGTTAAACACTTTTTGGTTAGCCACCAGGAAAACAAAAAAATCCCAAAATGTATTATTTATTCTTTTGACCATAAAGGTAATTTTAAAGCAGGTTGCTCACAATAGAACCCTAGAATGGTTTGGGTTGGAAGGGACCCCAAAGGTCATCAGGTTTCAATCCCCTGTAGGCAGGGACACCTTCCAGTGCCCCAGGTTGCTCCAAGCCCTGTTCAATCTGCACCAGGGATGGGGCAGCCACAGCTTCTCTGGGCAACCTGTGTCAGGACCTCACCACCCTCACAGCCAAGAATTTCTTGAGTATATATAACCTTAATTTCCCCTCACTGTGTTTAAGGCTATTCCTCCTTGTCCTGTCAATATAGTTATTTGTGAAGGGTCCATCTCCAGCTTTTCTGTAAGCCCCCTTCAGATACTGAAATACTGTGATGGTGTTCCCCTGGAGCTTTCCCTCTTCCAGGCTCAACAGCCCCAAATTTTTCAGCCTGTCTCAAACAGGAGGTAGATCAGCCCCCTGTGGCCTCCTCTGGACTTGCCCCAGCAGTTCCATATCTTCATGTCTGGAGTCCCAGATCTGAAGGAAGCACTGGAGAAGAGGGGGAGAATCCCTCTCCTTAACCTGCTGGGCAGACACCTCAGGATGCAGCTCAGGACTCATCTGGCTTCCTGGGCAGCCAGTGCACACTGCCAAGTCATATTGGATTTTTCACTCACAGACACAAGTCCTGCTCCCAGTCACTTCTCCACCCAACCTGGGGGTGTGCCTGGGATTGCTCCACCCCAGGTTTAGGACTTTGCATTTTGCTTTGTTGAAGTTCAAAAGTTTCACATAGTTCCACCTCTCCAGCCTTTCCAGATCCTTCTGGATGGCATCCCTCCAGTGTGTGACTTCCCCACCAAGTTCTGGATCCTCTGTACAGTTTTTCCAGTTAGTTTCTGTGGATTTCTCTCTCACAGACCAGAAAGAATGTGAGGAAGTGGTTCATGTTCCCTGTCAGGAGAGTTTGGGGAATTCAGATTTCAGAATGCCATTTTCAGTTTTCATTTCAGCTCCAGACAGCTCTGCACCATAAATTTAGACCCTCTTGGATGGATGATGACCCATCTCTTACTTTTACTTCCTACCTATTGCCTGGAATTTAACCACAATTAGGTAAAAGACATGTAATAAACATTACAGTAAAAAAAACCCATGAGACAAAGGCAGGGAAGGGAGTACCAAAAAAACCCTCTGGCACATAAAATATATTTTTATTTTATTTTCTCTCTCTTTAGGGGAAGAAACAGGAAAATGAAGTTTTCCAATAAAGAAAAGCTGAATTTCAAGATGTATTTGAAGACCATCCAGAACATATAATCTCTCAAAAAAGTTCATTATTTTCTTCTCATTCCATGAACAATACTAAATCCACATTTCCTAACATGATGTAGTTATTATCACCAACTTCTGATGCAAAACTAAAGCACAGAGAGCTTATATTTCTAGTCCAATGTCACAGTGAAGATTTCTTTCTTTGCAAATCCTCTCTCAGAAAAAGATTGCAAAGACCTTCACTGTGGCCAGAATACATCAGACAACCCTCTGATGGTTTTGTCCTTGTTTGTCTCTCGATATAAAAAATGGGGTCAATATGGCATGTGGAACTTAAAATGCCTCCAGTATATTTCCCCACCTGCAGGTATTATGGGGTCAGGAGACTGAGGCTATATTTATCACTATTTCTGGAAACTTGCATTATTCATTTTCAATATTTCAGGAATGATCTCACTGAAATGTGAATATCATAGTGAAGTGACTTTCTCCTTAAATATTAATGAAAAAGAAAGCTGAAGGTAACAATGCTGCATAGAAATCATATGCTGAGTAAAAGGGTGTCTTTATTAATATGGATTTATGCTCCTGTGGCTGGTATAAAAATAATCCCATGTTTAGAAAACATTAAAATAACACCCGTGGAAGCAACCTCTCCATCCAGCAGCCTGGTGTCAAATTAATTTGTCAAATGATTGATTTGATAGCCACATAACAAACTTGACTTTCATTGTCTCAGATCATCCTGAAAAGAGGGATTTTAGTTTTCACAGCTAATATTGCATTTAATATAGTGATAATACAGTATTATTTTTTGTTTTGTTTTCTCAGTCTACTATGATTTAAATCCAGTTAGAATAGTCCCTTTAAGTAATGTTTTTTCTTTCTCAGTGGAAATTAACATGTTGAATATAAATATAGCAAGTATTAAAAATATATTTGAGGGGGGAAAAATGCATTGACAGACTTCAAATGCTTTCTGTTCTGCAAAAGAATGTTTTGGAAAAGTTGTGAGGAAACCAATTCCCATCTAATATTTCTCCCCTCTTCCAGTCTGTCTCATGACCATTGTAAGAGCTGTCAAATTTGCTATGAGGAATGAAGGTTAGAGACCTGAATCTATCCATAACAGCTAATAGCCCAACCATCACCTGCCATGTCAGAGGGATATTTTACATTCCTTTTCTCCTTTTTACAGATAAAAGCCTTGAACCTTCTTATGTGTGGTATCAACCTCTAAATATGAACTACAACAGAAAGAGGTTTCTAACCCTCCTACATTAAATATTCCAAATTTGTCCAAGCAGTTAAATATTATTTAAAGATAGAAACTAAGCCAGATGTTTACATGACATAAGGTTCAAAAATTATTCCAAGGCAACTTTTTGCATTTTGTTGCCCAATTCCATTGAGGACATAAAATTTCAAACCATAAAATATAATTCCTAAAGGTGCCTGATGGTTTGCAGCCTGTAGTTCTAACCTTTTTGTGTGTTTACATGTGTGCGTCAGTGTCTGTAGGAGTAGACCTCCCCAAAATGTGTTTCCATGACAGATATGCATGCTTTCCCCATTTTTGACTCAGTTAAAATTATCCATGTCTTGTTGATTCAAATTCCCCAAGGCATTTGAAGCACCCTCCTGGAGAATCAGTGTCTCTGATGCTCAGACTCTGAGAGCCATCTGCCTCAACTCTCTGAGGCTCAGCACAGAAAAGGAAAATAACACACAAGGTATCAGAGGCAGGAATTGGGAGGACAGCCCTTTGAGAATCAGGATTTTCACAAGCAAACCAAGTAATTTCTGGGTGATTAATTTTTGCATGAGCCTTTTCATTGGTGGAGGTCTGAGAATGTATTGTCTATGGAGAGGGTTTTACAAGGTCACATTTCCATCTGGAGCCATAAAAAGGCGCTCCTAATCTAACACAGGGGCTCACAAAATGGAACAAATGGTGCTTTAGTGCCTTATTTAATTGATACGCAACCTTCAGTGTTTGTTTTCTTTAGCCTAAAAGCACCAGCAGTGGAAAAGGTGGCATCTCCCAGCACACAGGGGCTGTTAATCTTAACCTCCTTCTGTGCAAAATGTAGCTTAGATTGACTTAATTATTTAACATGCCTTCCTTGACATAGGCTAGTAAAAAAAAAGACCAGCATGTTAATGCTCCTTTCTAGCACTTTCTTCCCAAAAGCCTTTAAGAAACTCATGAATATTTAATGCCTCCTAGTCAGTGCTGAGGTGATAGCACCATTAAAGATGAAACCAAATGCCAGTCGCTGTGTGTGCATCCCAGAACTGCCCAAAACCTTCCAGCAAGGCCTCCTCAAATGGCTCTACCCTCCCAACTCAGCCTTTATGACCAAGTAATAAAGGATAGGCTTTTCCTTGGTTTTTTTTCCCCTCTTTTCCCTGCTTTTTTTTTCCCCCACTGGAGGAGGAAATGGATCACTTTATGAAAAAATAAACCCCTGGCCATGTGTATTATTTTTGAGCCCGACATCTGTTCAAAACCATGTAAATGGAACTGTGCTAATACATAAAAAGTATGAAAAGTATTCAGGCTTATAAACAGGGAAATTATGTTCGTTCACCAGGGAACAGCAAGTGTAGTTGACTTTTATTTTCCTATACACTCTAGGAAAAAATTATATCTTTTTGTCTGGCATTCTGTATGAATTTGCTAAAGTAGGAGTGGTTGATTTTTTTATGTGGCTAATTCACACTGTAATGTATGTGCTTTAGATTTTGCTTTTCTTGGTTGTTGCTTAAAATTAAATAAGTAGAATAATTCTGCATATCCATATGCGTAAATTGGTCAAAGTTTGCTGTAAAGTAAAAAATGTTCATATTAGGTTCTGTAAAAAAGAAAATACAAATGCCTGTCACTATGGTTTTTGGATGGAAAATTAATTTTTTTATCAATTATATTTTTCAATTTCAAATATCCATGATACAAAGTAACATTTTGCTATCCCAGCTTGTTTTGTTTTAAATAAAGCCCCTGTAAACTGGCTGAAGACTGAAGGTGGCAAATGTACTAAAAAAAAATTGCATTGCATTACGGAAATAGCTTTCTTGTTTCTTGTCTTCCCATATCTTCTGAATGTACAGTCTTTTGAGAAGCACATGCTCAAGAAAATATATTGTCTAATCTACCCTTATTTTCCTAACTTCTCTAAAGGGGTAAAATAATGGAAATTATTATTTGATAAGACAGTCTGGTTCATAATTGCAATATAAGCATAAGATTTCAAATTACATCAGGTTGCACTAAAGACTTTTAAACAAATAATGGAGTTGGTCAGACATTTGCAAATGCTATCTCAATTTTTCACAGTTAATCCTAAACCTGCTTGAAGATGAATCAACATTATTATTAGTTCCCTTATTTTTTCATTAAAATGCTGAGGTTCTTTTAAATCCATGCATCCAGATATTAATTAAAAAGCTATTTCAAAATTATAGATTATTTTTTTAATATTTCCTTTCAATTCTGACTAATCCTCATAGAGGACTGGACCCAGGTGAGCTAATTTTTCTCATAAAAATTGCAAAGACTGATGTTTGTAAAATGTCTCCTGTAAAAACAGAATAGGCAAGCTTACTTCAAGTGAGGTCCCCATGAAAACCCTCTCTTGGTTTTGTGTTTGATTTTCATAGATAAGCAATAATATAATAATATTTTTATTTTCAAGGACAAAAAATAATATAATAGTGTACTGATAGACAGCTTGTTCCATAAAACACTGCTGTCATTATTCGATAGGAGGAACAATCTCCAAAGTTCAGAACTTGTGAAAGAATCAGAAATATTCACAGAACCATGGAGTTTAGTGGTGAGACTAAACTAATTGAAGGCTGTGAGATATTTAGATACACCAGAGCACATGAAGCTAAACTACCCACCCACTGCCTCCTTCCTCACAAACAAAAGTGAAATGAAATGAAATAATGAAATGAAATGAAATGAAATAAAATAGACACATAATAAGCAAAAATGGGACACCATTCAAAAATACGTATTGTGGGCTGATGACCAGATACAAAACAAGGTGATCCTAGCAGATTTTTCTTTATTCCTGACAGCTTTTTGCAGTGAACAGTGCTTTCCTAATCTATGTGAAAAGGACTACTGGTGCTACCTCCTGGGTCCCAGGGGATGCTTTTGATCTAACAATGCAGTGCCATTATTAGAAAGGCTGCAGTGTAACTACCACATTGTTGCATACTGTCAATTTAGTTTTGCATGAGCCCCTTGGCTTGTGACACTCTAAATTTAATACTGCTCTACAGATAAACCAGAATAAGTATTGCAAGAACAAAGCTGTCACAGAAACACACTCAGAGTCTTTCAACCCCATTCAAAGGCCCTTCACTATAATTGTCTCTGACAGAAGGCTCCTGTACAGTAAGTACTTTAGCTGCCAATGACCTTAAACACGATTATCATTAGCCTTCTTGTAATGCTGCCTCTCCCTTGAACTCAAATTACTGTGTTTCTCAGATGGTTTTGCAAAGAGATCTCAGTGTTGTAGTTAGCATAATTCAAGCTGTTTTAATCAACACTGTGTCCTTTGTAAATAAAGCTGCATTCTGAGATGCATGCCGTAATAATTACATCCATAATTTGTTAGAGTTACTGAAATAATTTTGACTACACTAATTTGAATTACAGCTGCAAACAAGAAGTAAGGAAATAAGCAGATAATAATACACATATTATCATCAATCCTAAAGTTGGAATTTGTTTAAACCAAGATACTGAAAAAATTAACCATTTTTCAGAGGTGGTAAATCTGCCTTGATTGAAAGTGGAACTCATCTATGATCTCTAAACTTTCCTAATCTCTAGAGAAAATAAAAACACATGCCTTTTTTCCTGCCTCCACTGCAAATACCCAAAGTTGATGTCTTGCCAAAGGCTGACCAGACACAGCAAATGAGCAGAGATCCCATCAGCCATAGGATACCTCTGTGGAAATTAATTTCTGACAGTGTCTGGAGCATGTTAATTACCAATAAAACTTCTCATGGTGTAATTCAGTAAATAAAAGTCTTATAAAATAAGCCTCTTTAGGCACATTTTAGGACTCTGTAATTGTAAGACACAGAGACATTAAAAATAATAAGAAGCAAGGATTGCCTCAAAATCAGTTTCCCATATAATCCACAGCCATCTCATACAATCCCTTTCATAAACAAATCACCTCTTAAAATTGGGTATACTTCTCTTCTTGATATCCTAAACATACAACTCCTTCCTAAATTTCCCTTGTTTTATTGCTGGAAACATTGTGATTTTCAGTCTAGATATGTTCATTTAATATTATTTATAGTCAATATTTAATATTATTTATATTTCATTGTAATTTTTGCCTAAATCTTTCATCACCCTTCCTACTTTGTTCACAGGTATATTTTTATGACCCAGGACCCACAGGCAGTAAAGGCTGTGATTGACATCTTTTGGAATTTTGTTAAATTATTTCCTTAAGGAATATATTGTTATTAGTTAACTAATTAATTGGGAAAAAAACTAAAAGGAGATACAATCCAGACTTTACACTTAAATGCTACTAGAAAGATACTGTGCAATATTTACCACAATTTCACTAAACGTCATAATTTTTTGTTAATTTGACATTATATCAAATTTTATTATAAAAATAAAATAAATAAATAAATAAAAAGCACTATCAATGCCTGTCTTGAATAGTCTTGGAGAATCACCATTAATAAATCTTCTCTAGTAATACAGTTCAGCTCTCAAAAAGATAATGGGTGCCTAGGTAGACATCATCTTATCCATCATGCAATTATAATATTCATCCCTTTCTTCCTAAATATCACTGGAATTTCCTTTGCATGCCATATCAAATGTTTCACTGAAGTCCAAACAAATGAGATCTAATATATTCCCCAGACAAAATCAATTATCTTCTCACTGAAAGGTACCCCGCTAGTTCAGTTTGGCTCAATCTGATGTCAAATGTTATAGCAAAGCTTTGTCTATGCTCTTATTTGTTAAATCTCTGAGGGCAAGTTCCCAGGCCTGTGATCCACTGTAAAAACTTGGAACTTTTTCCTTTTCCTGAGATACTGTGCTGTGTATTCTGTGCAAGGCATACTCTGCCATCTCTACATTAGTAAGACTCTGCATTTTTCTTCCTTATTTATACTTAGATATATATGCAAAATATCGACCTTTTTTACTGATAGGTTCATTTGCACACTGATATAGTACTTCAGACCCCTTCACCAGCAATTTTAATGGAGATTTGATCCAGCTATGGCTTTTGTATTTTCTCCATAAAAATTAAAGTCTGTTTCACACAGGAGTCCACTAATTAAAAATCTGTAGTCCTTGTTAATATGGAGGAATGCAGATGGCTATAATTTTCTGTATCTATATCTTATAAACATGGAATTTTAGTTTTTGTTGTGACCATTAACTTTTTGCTGCATCAGAATGTAACAAGGACATCCAATGTTAAAAAAAAAATTTATACTTGGTGGTGACATTTGAAGCTAGACAGCCAGAATCTGGATATTCAAAGCTGGTTGGGTTTTGGATTGGTATTTATTAATTTGTCTCTTTCAGATTTTTTTCTTTTGTTTCTCTGGTTGAGGTTTTGATTTAATTGTTTTTTCTTTTTTAATAACTTGCTTATAAACTTAATGATTTTTAGATTTAAAATATTGTGGTAACAAAATTTCCAGTCATTATTCATAGCACTTCAACAATCAGGAAGTGGAAAACCCATCAGAAGGACTCATGTGCTGAAAGAAGACAGCTCACTGAACTGTTGGATGGAGACCAGTGTGATAATACTGATTTTCTTCTTTTTTCCTTCTCATCCTCTTCCTGTATTTCCTAAATTTAGAAGAAAACTGGGATAAAGTACTATTTCCAAGCCAAAAAACCTCCAATCCCAAAAACTAAAAACAAACAAAACTCACAAAAACCAATCAACTAAACAAACCTCAACAAAACAAAACAATAAACAACAAAACAAGCAAAAACCAAAACCCCAAACAACAAAACAAAACAAAATAAAGCCCAGACTCCCCTCACATCCCCAACATCAAAAACATTATTTGTGGAAGAAGAACTTCTTATTTCAGACCTTTTTCATCTAAGCATATGAACAAGAAACCAATTATAGGAGTCCCTCTTCCACGTGGTATGCTGAAGCATCCAATTTGCACAAAGCCAGCCAAAAGCCCAAGCGGTGAAATTGTTGAGCAGCAACTCTGTTTTATCAGCCAGGTGTGTTCTCATCCCAGGTCTCACTGGAATGACTCTCCATGAAGCTGACAGGTGGTACTTACCTCATAAAGGGGATAGCAAGGAGAATTTTCTTATAATGATGGTTGAGATGGAAAAAAAAAAAAAAACACAACCATCAATTGCCATAAAATGGCAGGTGCTAAAATTTATGATTTCTGGACTCATCACTCAAGTACCCTCAGGAATGTTTCTTCCTTCCCTACCACTTTCTCAGGAGTTCAGTCCCATGGTTTTGCTCACTGAAGTGGCAGAGGCACTACAACTTCACTCAGCAAGGCAAGAATCTGTATTGGAGATTTTCAATCATGGGAACAAGATCCTAAATATTTATTAGAGCAGGGAATGCTGCATTCTTTCATTGCATCTCCCCTCAAACTGAAGAACCCCACAGAGAAATAGAGAAAGCTTAAATTGTGCACATTGCTTGTAATCACTCTACTCCTCTCCCTTTACATCAAGGATTTATGACTACTCAGCCCCACAAAAAGTAAGGAAGAGAAAATAATTGTTGAAAAGAGGGTAGTATACCTACCCATTCTAATGAAAGAGGGTATATAGAGGTTTTTATGTCTGCCTATAGAGGTTGCACAAATGCCTTGCCTGCAAATAGAAACCCCTTCTGCCTTCCCAGCTTTTGGAGGCACAGGGTTTAAAAATCTCTTACAGGATTTCCAAGTTTCCTTGTTCCATTCTCAGGTCATGCAGGTATTTACAGCCTCACTGTAACCTCATTTGAATACATGAAAATGTAAATGTTGGGGTTGTCTTGCTCTCAGACTATAACTGTCAGTCTGGCTGTTCTCTGGAGCTTCCAGACATCACTGCCAACCTTTCCTCTGGTGTGTTCCTTATGAAGATCAAGAGTCAATGCCTTTGTGTAAGACCAAGGAGCTTTTTATTTTCTAGCCCAATTGTAATTCCAAAATATGGAATTACACATGTTGGGGTTTCCCAAGAACCTCTAATTAAACAAAATACATAAGGATAAACAGGAGATTCTGTCCCTTGTGCAAAATCCAACAATTCTTCTAACACTTGATCTTGAAGGCATTGCTTTAACCTGACTGTTCAGTAGGTGTATCCCCATGGGAGGGATTGGAAGCAGATAATCTTTAAGGTCCCTTCCAACCCAAACCATTTTGTGATTCCTTGAAAAAGCCTCTTACATAGTGTCTCTGACAATTGCAGAAACCACTAGAAGCTCACACAGGTGGACACAAGTGCCGGAAAGAAAACTGTGTAGCAAATACCCCACTGCCCAGCACTGAGGAAGAGGAAAGAACCCAGTAATTCAAACAGAAACGTAGGTCTGCGGAAGGACAGAAGATTATGGAGAGCAATTAGAGGGGCTCACTTATAACAATTTTTACAGTTTCTGACTGTAACCTTCTTAAAAATTAACAGGAGTGGCTTCAAATAGTATACTTGAAATTATACAATGCAGAGTTGCATTACTATGTTTCTTATTATTTTGATTATCATAATTAGCTTTTCCTAAAGTGCAGAGAGAGAGGGTAGTCTACACTAGAATTTTAAATGACACCTACTGAGCAAAAAGACACCACTTGTAGGGGCTATTTGGGACTGTTCAAGACAATTGCAGTAGTCAGCTTAGCATTCAGCTGCTGAAATTTCAGTTCTCTTTGTCAGTAGGGGTTTTAAGATGGCTTCAAGGAGATTAATGAAGTGTCTCAGCAAATATTCGTTATATTGAGATTTTCCTATGTGTGCAAGACAGCATGAGAAAGAAGTCCAAAAGAGAGTAAAAATGTTTAATGGAAAGGAAAATTCCACTGAAAGCTGAAATTATTTCCTTATTATTTTTCTAGAATCAGAACTATTTAGAAATACACAATCATAAATCTGTGAACATAAAGCATATTTTCTAGCTCTCTTTAACTAATACTTTCAATGAGGAGGAGTTTTTATTCCTCAGGTTTTCTATGGCAACTCCACAGAGAGGAAATTGATGGTTCTTATTCAACTTGCTGTTCACTAGAACCCTGATTCCTTTACTACAAAAAAAAGTAATTACCAGGCTCAGGACTTTGCATTTCCCTTATCTGAACATTGCAAGATTCCCGTGGGTTCATAGGTTTTTGAGGCCTCTCCAAAGGGAAATACAATCCTTCTGTGTGTCAGCCTCTCCTGCCAGCACTGCACCATCATGCCCGTGTATTTCAACTCTGGAAGAATTCTTCAGCTGCCCAGAAGAACCAGACCTTGCATTTCGGAAGTGACAGATTTTAGCCTGGTTTCCTAAAGGGAAAAGTTTCCTGCAATTGTGATCTCATTTTGCCTGTCCAGCTGTCAGTAAATTTTACTTCCTCTAATGTCCTTTAATATTCTTGTCAGATTCAATGAAATTTGAGAGAAAGACAGCATTCTGAAAGACATCAATTTCCTATATATCTGGTTGAAGAAAATATTGGATGCAACTATTTGAGAAAAGGTAGAAACCCCTCAACCTTCATTCATTTAAATTTGGGTGTTAATAGCAGATCAAAATTTGCTTATTTACTGATTGCTTGCAAATTTTTCCAGATATAAGCCAAAATATCTATGCACAGAGAAGAGGGGAAGAGTTTAGGTATTGGGAGGAGAAACTAGGCAGAGTTGTGTATGGTACTTGTTTATGAATAAGCTTAGGAGTACTGAGGGAAATGGAAAACTGGGAATCACTGGAAACAGTGGAAGGGCTCAGGGTTTTTGCCAGAAAAGTGGGCAAGGAAATGAATAGCATAAAAATTACTAGGTACTTTCATTACATTCTTTAGTCGCAAATCAACTTCTAATTTTTGTTGAACCTGTTTGATAATAAACACTTCTGGCTTATTGCAAGTTTCTCTTTTTCTACCCTGACAAATTATGGCATAAGTATGCAATTTAACTGGAAGATGGAAGAAGGGCTGACAGGAAGAAGTAGAAATATTGAAATAAAAGAGAAAAATTAACAAGTTAAAAATACGTGAAAAAATGTAAACACCCACTTAGATATGAAAAAGTGATATAAACAATGGTATGCTAAAAAATTATTTTGTTTAAGTGAGAAAAGCCCACTGGATGAGAGAGTTTACCTGTGGCTTCCACCCATCTGCATTATTTCATGAGTCAAGAATTTTTTCTTGTGCTGAGTAGAGTTTTTTGAGCTGACGTATTTTATTGCAAATACATCTTTTGCATTGCATTTTTACTGTTATAATTACAAACAATTAAACATGATTATTCTTGGTAGGGAGTTTGAGTTAGTACAATATTAAATGTAGGGGATAGTTTTACCAAGATGGATGTGGAACTTTAGCTTACAGACATGGAAAAATATCGCTTTTACCTACCAGAATGTATTCCTTGCTTCCGCACTTAAGGGGAGAAGGTGTCAAAAGTAGAATAATACTGCTGTGTTCTTCAGTAGAGTCCAGATCAAATTGCTGCAAATCAATTGCAGAGATCTGAGTATTTGGCTATGGAAATGTCTTATTTTTTTTTTTTTAATTTTACTTTTTTTTAAATTTTTTTTAAATTTTACTTTTCACAACTGTTGGAAAACCACTCACACCATTCTTTTTCTTCTTAGATTCCCCACATGAAAAATAGTGACTGTAATGAAAAAGCCATTTTTCTCTTCCTTTCATACTGTTTCTGGATCATCATGAAAGGGCCGTTTTACACTGAATGTTTTTTGCATTGATGAGTTCAACATTATTGTCATGTTCTGGTCTCCTGCCCTCAGTTGTTCCTGCTTTTTTTTGTATCTTATCCTTCACAGAGACTCTGCAAAGTGCATAACTCATCTTTTTTACTCTTCAGTGTTTTTCTGTTGCTGGGAAATTAGATGGTTTCTGTCATTGTCCAGTCTGAAATGCCTCCCCTGGGCTTTGAACCAGACCCTGTTGACTAGCAAAATGCAGGTGCTGATTCTCTCTGTAAACATCCTCCTTTATAACAGCAGCTCAGACACCTTCTCTTTCCATTTACCATCTACTTAAATCCAGGACTTTTTATGGAGTTAGTACTCATTGAACTTATTTTTTTCTCCCCACATCTTTTGCCCATTGTACAAGCAGTGGTGTGGGCTGCATCAAAGCAGCTGTTTTCCTGAGTGCTGATCAAACCTCTAATGGCACACAGAACATAATGCTTTCCTAATGTTTCCTTCCCCTACACCTACATTTTTTAATCCTTTCAATACTGTGATGCCCTTCTCTTGTCTCTTTCAACCCAGTTCACTGTTTACAACACCTGCAGCAACTTTTATCTCTTTGCCACTTCTTTTCATGCTTTTCTCTTCCCATAGAAATCCCACTACCATGGCTTCTTTGTCTTTTTGATACATTGATATGACATTTTTTAAAAAAGTCAGATACATATCCATTTTTTAACAAATTTGTCTTGACAATTTACAGCAGCTCTTCCTCTGGGATGTGTGTGGTGCCAGTAGAAGTGAACTAGCTGCTCTGATATGCTCCTTTTTTGCATATTTATATAATTTGTAGTTTTCATCACTATTTCTCACTTGTCTTTATTCCACTGGCAATTTTACTTAATAAATAAAAAAATGCATGGACAAATCAGCTACATATATATTTATATTCTGAAACTAGTCTGGATTGCCAACCATCTGGCTAAATTTACAGAGAAAAATTATTTCTTTTTCCTTTTTTTTTTTTTTTTAATTCAGCTCATATGCCTGATGGAGCCAGCCGCTGGTCCAATCCAATTTCATTTCTATTGCAAAGCCTTGTTTTGAAAAAGATGGAAAATATATCCTGCAAATCTTCAGTAACTGCATAGCAGGATTGAAGGATTTGAAGTATATTTCTTTCCTTTTGGAAGTGTTCAGCAGCCACCAGTTCTTGCAGGCTACACTAGTGCAGGAAATATTCTGCTGTGCTCAAGATCAGCTCTGAAATTTCTTGCGTGTGAGCTGGACTCTGATACATTGACTAAAATGTGACATAATATTTCCATATTTTTCATGTATCTTAGGCAAAGTTTGAGCAATTGGAGGAGTAAATCCATGCAAAATTACTGGATGCTGTTCCAGTCGATAATCATACAATGGAAAATCAGGCTCATTAATCATAGTCACAAAATCATAGGCAATTACTACTTGGTAATTAGTGCTGTTCTGTATTAGAGGGTCAGTAGATTCAGTAAGGAACTCCTAGTGTGGGTAGACTGAGTGAGTAAATTATGCATATTTGTTTATGCCACTTATACATAAAATTATAGAAAGTTTTGGGTTGTTTGGGCTTCAAGGTATTGCAAAGATCACCCATCTCCAGCCCATCCATGGGCAGGGATATCTTCAACTATCCCAGGCTTATCCAAACTCCCATACCACCTGGACTTGGACACTTACAGGGATGGGGCAGCCACAGCTTCTCTGGGCAACCTGTGCCAGGGCCTCACCACTCTCACAGGAAAGAATTCCTTTATGCACTAGAAGGGGCTCTAAGTTCTCCCTGGTCCTTGAATCTTTTGCTTTTTTCCAACACTAATGTTTATAAACTTTTTTTTTTCGGTTACCAAATATAAAGTTGTTTTGTACTTCTTAAGAAAGAGTTTCCACCAGGAAAAAATGAATTTTTGATATTTGTATTTTTATTTACATCTATGAAGTCAAAGTGTGTAATAACTGTTCTCTAACCTGAACAATAGTTTAAGACAAGACACAGAGGCTATGGATGATCTGCAGATAAAGAAGCTTACTGTGATTTTTTTCAGGACCTTTAAATTATTATAGATGGTTATGCCAATTAAAAAAGTCTAGGAAATCTTTTCATCCATAAAAAAATTTTACCCATGGAATCCTGAAGAATAACCAATGTATTGAAATTATTTCTTCATTTAAAAGAGACTGTATAATTTTTGTTGTTCTTTAATTTCCAAAGTCCTTTATTAGTTTTATTCTTTTAGGAAAACTATTTGGACAGTTGACACTTTACAAAACAGTTTGCACTTAGCTGTCAAAATCTCTTTAAAATAGAAGATAAAATGCTTTTCAGTGAAATTCCCATTTGCCATGTGCTATACTCTGTGTAAGCCAGGATGATTCCATCAGTCTCTTCTCCTGTGGATCCAGGGTAATATCTGTCTCCTACTGATTTAGGTACCATGAGAAAGTTTTTATACACTTTTACGTATCCTGCTTCTCAATCATGCCATTACTGCCCTGCCATTGTGATACGTTGTTTCTGATAAGCCCTTGGTTTCTGCTGTCAAAAGGAACACAGTGTACTTTGTTATCAATTCCAACCAATACACATTTCAATCTTTCCAGTTTGTTCAACACCTTTTCCTTCAGTTTTGGTTCAGCAGCATCATGACTCCCCAGCTTCCCTGCCACTTTGCATTCAGCTGTGTTTTCCAGGTAATGACTGTCACACCACATCACAAAAACCTGTTCTGAGGAGCAGCTCCCTCCTCCCCTCAATCATGCCGTGGTCCTCCATGTCCCAGGTCACTGATTTCTCATCTAAAAGGAAAACTCTCTTCAAAGGCTCTGGGTTTGGCCTTTTGTCTGTCTGAATGTTACTTCCACTCAATTACTCAGTTTTACTGGGGAAGATGAATGATCCCTACTTTTCATTAGTCTGAGGAAAACCAACAGGAACAGTAATAAACACAGCAGAATTTGAGTGTTTATGCAAAAGTATGATCAGATTTCCTGAAAATCTTTGCTAGCACAATATAAAGACAGGCCCAGTTTCTTACAATTTGCCTCCAAACCTTACAAAAGAGACACAAAGAGGAAAAAACATCAGACAGGGTAGAGCATGAAAGAACAGCGAACAAGAGATAACAAAAATATCTCTGTTGGTACCCCTACATCACCAGAGCTATTATCAGTTGTTGGGTCACTTTGTGAAGACCTGACAAAGCTCACAACCCCTCACAACCTTGTGGTGGTGTTGGATGTAGATGCTCTTTAAAGTCCCTTCCAACATAAACCATTCTACAGTTCTATAAACCCAGTAGTTAGGGCAGGGAAGAGAGGAGGTGGAATTGCTTTCCAGAAAGATGAAAATGCCTTGTATTTCAATTTGAGTGTGGTTAAACTCTGTTAAATATAAATATCTTAAAATTATATAAGTTCTTAAGGTAAGTCTCTCTGTGCAACTGCTGCATTCAGTAGATGCATCTACTTAATTATTAACTTAGCTTGAAACAGGTGCTTTGGTTTTCTCTGTAGTCAGCCATGCTGTCAATTACCTTGATTTTTAGAGAACTAAAGTTAAGTTCACCTGTTTTACACAATCAGCATGATGAATTCTTCAGGAGCCCGTAGTGAGAGAGCTGGATGCAAGTTCTTTCAATATAGAGTATATTGGATCAATTTTGACTTTTTTTTTTGTTTAACTTTTTCTTGTTTTGAAAGACCTTAATGGACTAAATAATACTTACAACTAAGACTAAAAGTAGGTCCCTGACTACCAAAACATGACCAAGAGCAACTGCTCTCTGCCTCCTTCTCCAAGTGGCACAGGAGTACTATCTACAGTTTTCATGATCTAGTCATCAACCAACAGAAATCAGCAGGACTGTGCTAAAACTAACAGAAATGCTGCTTTGTTGCCATAAATAAAGATCTGGGCCTCCAGTCATGAGCATTTATTGTCAGTTTATTGGCCTGTAAAGGGAGTCTGAGTATTTTTTTTTCTTCTTGAAGGTATGGGCCCTTTGTATTTTAAAATGTTATTGCTGCATTAGGTTTAATTGAATGAACAACTTAATTACTGTGAGCCTCTCAGACCAGAACACATGCTGTGTACTTGAAGTCTGATACATCTGCAACTACACAACTTTGCAGGGATGCTGCTTCTCAGGGATGACTGCTCCTCTCTGCCGAGACAGTCAATTCTCACACCTCCTTCCATCTTCTCCCAGTAAATCTGCTCTCAGGACCTCTGAGTTATGATTCTCTAGGTGGGATGCTCTTATTTTTTCCTCCTGATATTCACAATTCTCATGCAGAACATATGCCAACTTTATACTAGATAAATATCAACCAAGATATTTACCAAGTAGGAAGTAAGAGTCATTGCAGTTGACCTTGTTTTTGGCACAGAAAAAATGCAGTCCCTTTTAAAAATCTTTTGATGTATCATGATGATATCTGCCTACGAAAGAGAAAAGTGCTATTGCATCTTAAAATCCCTTCCTGAACTTGCTGAATTGGAATTAGGAAGAGAGAATTCTTCATCCCAGAAATACAATGACAGAGGTGCCAACATATTCTGTCTTCAAGAACAGAGGAAAAATCTGGAAAAAATAAATGGGAGGGAAATTTTGGCACACATGAAATACATCTGTAGCTTGCACAGTTACACAGAGCATCCATAAAGTTACACGATCCAGTTGCAATTGCATTTATTAAGGCATGTTTCCCACTATGCCTTCAAACCACAGCTCTTTACCTGGACTGACAGACATTAAAGGAGCAACGGAGGTTTAGTGCTAATGCAGGGAAACATTGCTCTGCTACAACTGCAGAAGATATTTAACATGTACTGCTAGAGTCCAGTTCAATATTTTCAAGTTTGTTTTTTTTTTCCTGTTTTCTGCTTTTCCCCCTCTCTCTTCCACATATCTTTCATTGCCACTGATCTTCACAATCACAAGAAAATATGACATCCAAGCCAGGGAAACATGGTGTCTGCATTAATTTATTCTCTTCTTTTCATGAGAATTAAGCTGAGCTGAATGGTTTCCAACATCCTCTCTCCCTCCCTAACTTGTCTTTTTCTCCTTGTTTTTTTTCCAGACACTGAATTTACAGAAACAGCTCAAAAAAGCAAGGGCTAGAAGGTTCCCAGAGCTGAACCCATTACTACCAACTGATCGTATTCACCTGAACAGAAGCTATAACATTGATATATGGTGTCAGCAATAAATATGTTAAGAACAAAAAAGTGCTGAAGAAAAAGGCTTAACACGTCTTGAAATTTTTTGCCATCTGTCCACTGTGATAAGGTCATGTCCCTTAGAGCTGGTTGGCTCCATAGTACAGTGGCTCTGATTAACATTAAATGAACAATTAAATACTGTGGTTCCTGCACATTTGTGATTGTGGGGATTTAAGATTTTTTAAAACAAATACTGTGTTCAACCAAAAAATGTTTATGTTGTGGTCAATGAAATTAAAAATATGCCTAAACTTCATCATAATTAAACAAATAAATTTCTAGTCCTAAGAATCATAACACACATGCACTTAAAAATACTTTCTCACTAGAATCACATTTTTTAAATTCCATCCTTGCTGAAAGGCTTCCTGTCACTGATTTTTTTTACAAGGCTTTTGCTTATCACAAGCAAAATCAAGACAAGTTCAAATATCATTCTTTGCAATTAAAATAATGAAAACATTTATGGAGTCTACAATAAGTCTTGACTTTAATTTTAAGCAAGCGAAATAACTTCTACCATAATTTTAACTAATCAGGTTTGGTTTTTTTTGGTTTTTTTAAAGAAATTTCTAGACTCCTTGGCTTAAATATTTATAAATTAAAAAACATTTAACTTTGAATTGCCAAGTCACCAAAAGAAAAATAGACTAATTTCTTCATATTTTCAAGAAGATGACACTGAGTAACATAAAGTGCAAAGAATGCTCTTATTTGCTAGTTCTTCTATGTACCATTATTCAGTAACACAAGAATTATCTGTGGGTTTGACACTTTTTATTGCACTTGATTTTGACCTGTACAGTTGTCTGTATCCTACAAGTTATGGTATATATATATATATATACACCATATATATAAATATATATACATAGATATTTATATATATATAATATATATATATATACCATATATATATATTTATACACACACATATATATATATATACATATATATATGTATACTTTAAAGCCAATGACAGGCGGGTTTATACCTCTTTGTCAAGCTATATCCATTCTTAAGAAATTATTTCATTCTTGGAAATTACTGGCTCGTCTAATAAAGGCTAGTAAAGTGTGCCTTTGTCCAAGATCGTAACAGAAATAATCTTGGGAGCTTCAAGAAAACACAACTTTATTCTTCTCTGTGCCCAAATGTACCATAAAGGGAGATTTATCTGGATGCTAATGATGTCTATTATGTGCTCTAGGAAAGCGACCAAAGAAAGCAAGCTGCTCATTCAGGGAGACATTATCACTACTGGCATTCTGACACCTTTGATAAAAAACAGCAGTAACATCACTATAAAATCTTTTTTAAAACCATCAAGTTCCTATCAGCAGTTAGCAGGAGAAAGCCATAGGCATTCATCTTGCAGGACCTTGCTGGCACTTCTGATTTCCTATGAGAGGTTTTAATTGAGGTCATCAGGTGCCATGAAATTTAGCATAAATACAGTTTAGAAGAATTCTATGTTTAAAAATTACATAGGTAGCAGAATTGACTGGGGCCCTTTCAGCCCTGAGAGACCTTTGGTTCATTCGGGTTCCTAGCAAAGTTAGACACCGTAATGTTGCTCCATAATTGGTGGCAAACTCTGCTTCGTCCTATTGCTCATCAATTAAATATGACTCTTACAATCTTGAAGAAGGCCTGCACAGCTTGAAACTGTGATTCTGATGTTTCTTTTTTCACCCACTACCTCTGCAGCTTTAGATTAGTTCCTGAACTTTTCCATCCCAATTTTCCCAGCAGTTAAACAGAAATAATCACATTTTGTCTGTCCATTTATATAATACATTTGTTCTGAGTGCACATCACTTACTGCATTAATTTTCAGGGTTTAGAGCAAGCAGGAAATGATGACACATAGAATGTGGTGGGGACAGGATACAAACGAGCACAGAGCATGAAGTGTTATACAATGTTCCCTGCTTGGAGGACTTCAAAGTGAATAAAATGTGAACAAGAGGCAACTGCACTCAGGACTGCAGGACAAAATTGCACTTGGATGATGCAAACAGCCCTGGATGATGCTAGTTACCAGGTGCTGGGTGAAGTGCTCACCAAGAAAAGCTCAAAACCTCTTATGAGTTCTTTGTGTTTCGAGTCAGTTTCTGGAGCCTGAAAGTTGGTTGAGTCATGACCCAGATCTCAGAATCACAGAATCAGAATATCCTGAGCTGGAATGGACACACAAGGATCACTCCTTGTCCCTGCACAGGACAGCCCTAAAATCAAACTATTTGCCTGAGGATGTTGTTAAAGCACTTCAAGTGGCTGCTGTGACCACTTCCCTGGGAACATGTGCCAGTGCTCAACTACCCTCTGGGAGTATAACCCTTACTCAATATCCAACCTAGATATAGATGATGGGATAGAAAGCTGATTCATTGAGGCAGTGTTATTTTTTTTTATTCTAAAAATGGAACAATCTTCACCAAAGTGGAAATGCTAATTAAATATTCCCAAAATCATAAACTACTCCAAGGCATCTTAGTAAACTATAATGTTCTAACAGTCTAGCAGCAAATCCTTTATAGACGGAGTTATAAAATTCATTATGCCTGCAAATGACCGTGGGGGGAATTCCTGTAATTCTCTGGGCTGGGAAGGGAGGGAGTGTTTTCTGCTGAAGCTAAGAAAGCCTCAACTACAACAAATTATTTTATGTATCAAAAACACCCAGCCTTTGTTGTATCAATTCCAATATGGAATATTGATAAAGACTAGACTATGACCAGGACTTTGAAGAATAAATTGAGAAACAAGTGCTCCAAGTCTGTTTTTAGTAGACTAGTTGATCATCAGCTTGACTTTCCAAAATTACTACCTGTAAGTGGAACCTTAAAATGTAACCCGGCCTTTGAAATATTGAATGCGTGATGATTAATGAACTCACAGAATGATTTAGACAGGACCTTAAATCTCTTCCAGCTTCAACCCCTTTCAGTATCCCAGGTTCCAAGCCCTGTCCTACCTAGACTTGGACACTTCCAGGGATGGGGCAGCCACATCTTCTCTGAGCAAACTGTTCCAGGGCCTCAGATTCAACTCAGTCCATAACTGATTTGACAAGACCTTTAACTTTTCTGAATTGGGAGTGTGAAAAGAGGAAAGCAAGACCGAAGCTGTATTTTCAGCATCACAGCTAAATAGAAACATCACAAAACCCATCATTGTTTTTACACCACACTGAATTACAGAAGTCACAGAGTGAAGATGTATGTTGAAGCATTATAGCCATGCACTTCATTATACTTCAAAAATGAAAAATGTAATTTTCTTAGAATCTCATTCCAGGTTAGCATCAAGTTGTATGTATTTTGCAACTTCTCCCCCTCTTTTCCTGAAACCAAAACCCCAAATCATGTGTTTCAGCGCTGCTGCTCCACTGAGCAAACATTGTTACTTCACAGCAGGGCCTGATATTATGATACACATAACCCTGTATAGTAACCTACAGCTGAGATTATTCACTGGTTTTCCAGTTCAGAATCCACTCTACTGTGTAAAAAGGTGACCCTCTTACTTAATCAGAAATTATTTTTGCAAAAATTATGAAGATTTTCTTGGCCCATGCAGGTGTGGAAATTATGAGCTGCCCTGCAAGTTACAGAGGCTCACAAGGCTTGCAGCTTTCCACAGAGCACAACTCCTGTAACTAGTCCAGCCTCATACAGTTTTTAACACCTTAATAAGGAGCATTACCACAGCATTCCTGTGCTAAGCAAAGTTGTAGAATTTCATGAGGAATACATCACTTTTTGCATGACGTTTAATTTAACTTTTCACATGCCTTTCAAATTTTCAAAGTATCAGGATTCTAATGTCAGACTGGGTCTGATCTTATTTCATGAAGTCTCACAGTCCAGTCTCACAAACTCACCATGGAATTGAATAGAAAAATCTCGCAAAAGATGAAAAACTGTGTGAAGTCCAGATAAATGATTTCTGGCCAGAGGGCACAGAAGACTTTCAGTTCCGCAAAAAGCAAAAGAGCTGCTAAACTGTGTGAATCTAAAGATGAAGCTTTGGGACATTACAGAGCCTTGATGCTTCCACTTTCACCAAGCTGGAGGGAGGCTGTCTCACTGCCAGCTCCCTGGCACAAGGATATCTTGATAAAACAAGCTCTGCTTGTGGTAACAGTGAGAAATCCCCAGGTGAGGAGCTTATCATCAGCATTAGGTGTGGTCTTAAAACAAGGTGCAAACACAAGGCTGTGCTCTTGAGGTCCCTCTCTAGGTATCACTCTCTTTTCTCTTTGTGCTGTAGTGATTTACAGCCTGGGCATCATCCTGCATGAGGCAGCAGGGAGGGGAGAACAGAGCCAAGACCTCACTTTTCCCCTTCACACCCTTCGAGGAGTGTGAGAGCAATGTGACGTATCGCCTCTCTCTTCCGGAGAAAGAAAATCTGTATAACAAGCCAGCCCTTAAAGAATGATTCACCCAGGTGAGTACTGATGCACACAAAGGCTGGTTACAGAAATTCCCTCTCCACCATTTTTCTGAGGATATTGTCCTGGCACAGTAATTCACATGCAGATCCCCCTGAGTGAACAGGCATTACTCTTTCAATCATAAGCTCACTCTGTGTTGTGGCTTTCCCCTAGTGAACATCACCAGTCCATTGTGGCAGTCATTTTTTGAGAATGGCTTTATTTCCAGCTGTATTTATACAGAAAAAAAAAAAAAAAAAAGCAAATAGTTTTGCTCAGTATCTGGATCTTAAATTTTTTACCCAAAAGTTCTCAAAAAATTATTTTGTTTTTCTCCATCTCCTTTCTGTGAAATAAGTAAATAAGTGAAAATATTGTCTAAAAAAAAGACAGACAAAAGACATCTGACTTCTACCATTAGATTATGAACACATCTGAATAAGCATTTTGTGAGTTTAGATCACTATTTTAAAGGTCCAACCTCAAATTAATAGTCAGAAAATTATGAATTACTTTATTCTTGGATTTTTTTTCATTTCAAAATTCCCTTCATATTACATGGAAGTGAAATTTATGTCATAATGGTTTATCTTTTATATTACCAAGCTGAATTCTCTGCCCACTCTTCTTAATGATAGAGGAGAATTTACTCACAGAAAAGCTGGTTGGAAATAGCTTCAAAATCTCTTATCTGCAAAGTTATCAAAGCTTTAAAAGTAGGATAAAAACATACATGTATTCAGAAACATTATATATATACATATAAAATATACATATGTATGTATGTATGTAGGTATATACAAATTCCCTTTAAAAATGATATCTCTGCCAGGTTTTTTTTCCTTTCTTTACATCAGATGTACTTAACTGATTATCACCTCCCTTCCATGCAGCTCTAAAAAATTATCTTATTTCATATAAACTGCATCCCTCCCTGCCATGGAATTCAGCAGATTCTGAATTTGGGGCTTGGGAATTTATAGGAGTAGGCATAGACATGGTGTAGGTGTTCCTGCTGCACGCCAGGTCTGAAAGGAGGAAAGAGCCCATCAGTATGGAAGCTGTAAATGGAGTTTATTTACCCACATCCAAGCACTCAGCAAAACCTTCCTCTGGAATAAATAACAAATTTATATTAAATTGCCATCTATCTGCAAGATACCAATAAATGGAACAGGAACATACTATTGCACAGCACAATAAAAATAAATACTATTCAATATGCAATATATCAGAAGAGATAATTACATATACCCCCAAGGCAAGCAGGATTTAGCAAAAAGACTGATACTATTCATAGCATTGCTTGATGGGCTCTTTGGAAGAGCCATAAATCCTTTGTTTTCCTGGCAGATGGAAATAAAGCCAATGTGATGCACCAGTTAGCCTCAAAATAAGTCCACTGATATTCAGCAAAAATGTAAGATAACGACCCCAAATTCTATATTCACCAGGGAAATTCAGTGCACTCTGTGCTTAATTTTCAATGCTTAGTTATGTAGTCTTCTTGTGCTATCTGCATCCATTGTTAGTCTGACATGATGAATTGCCTCCTCGGGTCTCAGCAAGGATAATTATTCTCTGAGCAGCTCACACAGCCGCCCTCGTCTCACACATAGAGAATGCAAAAGTCAGGAGAGTTTGGCAAACTAAGAAAAAAAAAAAAAAGAAGAAAAAACAAAAGGTACAGCTACAGAGGAAAACAACAAAAAATTTCAGACTGCTTCAGTTCAGCAGGTGATTGAAGTCCAGTGGAGCAGATAAACCCAGCAGGGCTGGAACTAGATGATCTTTAAGATCCTTTCCAATCCAATGCAAACCATTTACACATAAAGTGTCTGCCTGCCCCCCCTTCTCCTCTGCCCCTGTTTTATGACATCAGTAAGAGGATATTTGACTACAGTCTCACCTCCACTTCTCCCCTAAGCATGAATTTGACATTTTAAACTCTTCATGGCAGAGGCTGAAAGCATGATCACCTTTCAGACTAGTTAGAGGGCTTGCTCGTCTCTGCTCCCCAGAGCAGGCATGGCATTTTGGTATAAGATTTGTGTGCATCATAACATACCCAGGAGCACTTGCACATAACACTATACACTTAACATTTTGCAAGTCTAGTAAATTTTTCCTCAACATTCTAACAGGAATATAGAACTTGTTGGTTCAATAAGCTGCATTATTTGTGAATCTGTGTTCATAACAGTTCCTATTGAACTTGGCCAGACTTAGACTGTGAAATTGGTAAACTGTATTAATTGGGAATTTGTGATCATGATTGTGACCAGAATAAGAGTGTAAGCCACACTGTTGCTGCATCTAAGATTTATTGCACATAACCAGACTTAAAGTACAGAATTGGGTCTAATCAAAAATAAAACCCAGCTGCACCCAACCCTTCTAATTTTTCTAATCTCTGAGAATTATCTAGAAAGCAAAAGGATTTTTTCCCCCAAAATTTCTATGCTCTTAACTCAACATCTCATCAGAGTACATGATAGCTGCAGTAAAATGGGGAAATCTCACTCTCCAGGCACCTTTTTGTCAGGTGGAATGGGTTCCCATCCTAAGCCAAGCCATCTGAGGGGCAGTGCTAATGCTCACAGCATGGAGGAGATGAACTTGAAGCCTGCATCAGAGAAGGACTGAAAAGGAGAAAAGCCAGCAAGGGTAGGGAGAGATAACACCACTGTTACTGATTTTTTTTGTGTGAAAACTGTTCAGATATTGTGATAGGATGGTAATGTAAAAAAACCTACACAGATGAACAGGCAGATACATTAGAGCAGATTGATTTTTTCACTTTTATTTTCCTTAAACATATTAGTGGGCTTTAAGCAGTCAAAAATTACTAAGAAACTCTTCAGTTAAGCAATTTCTGAATTTCTGAGTGCTAGTATGTGCCAAATGTCCCTCCTCAGATCACCCTTCATTTTTAACTGCACTACAGTTCACCAACGACTTCTGACACTAGAATTGGCCCAATTTACAAAATACCATTTTACCCTTGATAAGAAACTCAGCCTAAGAGCTTATATATATACATTATATGAGCAACAAAAAGTGTGGAAATAATGACAGCTCTTATCTCTATCATCAGAGGTAAGGAGGCATAGGAAGGCTAAGTGGGTTTCTCAGCCTGTGGAAGTATTGAGACCAAAACACTTTAACATCTTCCCTCCATTCTATGTCCTGGCTGGAAGGGATGGAGATATGCACTGACAGGGATGGGCACACTAGAGACCTGGAAGGTTTTGGCTTGTGAAATAATTACATTGATTACTTTTCTTATTTTGCCATGCTGAGAGGGATTTGGATCTCTGGAACCTGTGAGAGTTTGAAGCCAAGGTTACAAACACACTCCTTCCTGGAGGGCAAGCAGAAAGATGGAATTCAGTCAATATGAAGTTATCGGCTGAAATCTTGCTTTGCAGAGTAACTGATCTGCAGACCCATTTCTCTAGAAATCTACACAAATCTTTACTTTTCAAAATGCTTTAGAATAAAAGCAAGCAAATATCCTAAGCCTGCCCCTTCACATGCCTCCACTCACCACCTCCTCACAGTCATTTTTAGAGGAGTCTTTTGTGGGTTTTTTTCTATTTTTCTTCATTTAATTCAGCCTTTGACAAGTCTGTGTTCTCAGTAGTCACATGGTAGCTACACCATAATTGTTTGGAATAAATATAATGCAAGCTGCTGCTGTGCTGTTTTTTTGCATGACATATAAAACTGGAACATATACAAGACACCTAAAATAGCTAATTCTTTGTAAGGAGCTACAAAATATAATGATACCAAAGAAGTGATGGGTGATTGCCCTGCCCTACACATTTATGCTACCTAAACATTGAAAACAACAATTTTGGTGGAGTGAAGTCCCCAGTAACTTTTAAATTGCAGAAGTGGGCCAGGATTAAATGTATGCATTTTACACACTGTAACAGAGAAAATATGCACACATAGAACAGAGAAAATATACAAGCTATTCAAAGACATGTTAATACTTTACCTATTTAGGTTCTTCAGACTTTTCTTCTTGTTGTTTGGTTGGGTTTGTGTTGTTTGGGAAAAAACCTTGGCATTTTTCCCCCACTGAAAAATATTCTCTATTTTCTTCCAGTTCTCAGAGCCTTGCAGTCTTTCTGTTGTCTACAGGAGATCAGGCTATTCAGAGGTCTATTAATCTAACACTTGTTTTGATGTCCTTTCCTCATTTTACTCCCAGCACCTTCCTTGCCCTCCTTTAGCATTCACTACAGAAAATACTTTTGTCATAGGCCACAGGAAAATGTGATGATAAGCATTTGATTACTGACTTCTCTCCAGAAATAATGAATTTAGCGTGAAGTATTTATTAGAAGGAAATGAAAGATTCAGGCTTTTTGAGGAATGGTAGCCAGCTTTCAAGATTAACTGACAAGAAAATATATTGTACACTACTAATGGGAGATGTGTCCCATACTGCTGCTATTGAAGCTGCCACACAAAATAATGAAATATTCTACAAAACATGCCTACAAGGTAATTTATACAGAGCCAACACTTGTCATACTGTTGGAAGTGAGTGACCTATGCTGTTCTGCTTTGCTCCACAAGCTCATTAGTTATGGTGGCTGTGGGGAGCTCTGTGAACAGGTGTCCTGGGACTCCGTGATGGAGAGGAGAGGGGTCATAAAGCCAGACCCGTGCTGACTGCTGTCTAAGGCTATTGCAGGGCACATTTTTAAAGTTCCAGTGAAAGTTCCTATATAGAATTGCCCCAGTTAACACACAACCCCTGTTCTGAAAGCTGCCCCCAGCCAAGACGTGAAGGGGAATGACCTGTGTTACATCTCACAGGCCGAACAGCTCCCTGCCTGCAGTGTCAGTGGAGGACAAACCCAAAGCTGCACATGCTCCTGTGATTTGAGAGTGTATTGCTCCCCTTTCCCTTCCAGCCGGGAACTGAAAGGGTACAGCCCGGCCCCTCTTTATATCCTCATTTCCATCTCAATACTAACCTGAAAATGGCTCACCCAACAGAACAAAGGACTCTGTCTCTGTCATAGAATAATTTTCTCACTGCCTTTGTCCCTCTCTTTGATGTTGAGTGGCAAAAGAAGGATATGATAAATTGAGGACAGGGATGGAGAACCTATCTTGTGACAGCACTATGTCACTTCACAGGGGACAGTGTACAGCACCAACTGCCACCAATAGTGAACATCTAAGCACTAAGCAGGAAATTTCTAAATGTAGTTCTAACTTTTCTCTTTTCTGTTACTCAGCATTTATTTATATTTCCTAATGCTCATCATCTTCAAAAGCATGCTGGTTCCCAGCAGCTTTAGACCAAGAACATGAAAATAAAGAAAATTTACCAGGAATAAAGCTTTGACCAGATGGAAATAAAATCAAGTCCAAATCTCCCTTAATCTATCATTAAAGAAGTACAGAACTAAATTTAGAGATTATGGAAACACTCATGAGAACGTACTGGGCTGAACAATTGCTATAAACTAAATCCTCTCTTTCTTCTCTTAGCACGTTGGCAAACAACTTGATGAAGAAAAATGCAATACTGATCAAAGTACATGGGTAACTAATTACCTGATTTTACATCCTTCCTCCCCTCTGTGCAGGCATTAATGATGAGCATGAAATACAGGAGTGAGAGCAGATCAAAAGAACATTACCTGAATGTGCATGAATCTCTTATATCCCCACTTTCCTCCCAAGGCTACACTTCTCATCTCTCTTCTGATTTTAGATGCTATATCACATCTATTATTCTTTTTTGTCTCCTTTTAGTTTGACAGGACTGCACTGCACATATTGGGGACGTGAACCAATGATTACTTCAGTGTGACACATTCACTTGATTTTAGCTATCCAAGCTTGCGAAATTTGACCAACAAGTCTAAACTTGATTCAAAATGAGGACTAAGTTTTCTGTTAGACTGCAATTCAAGACTTCTGTCTCAGTTTGAATCTGGCAGCCTCATGAGCCTAGGAGATATTGGAATGACTTTCTGATCCTGTGTGGGTTTTTTTCTTCCCTTTGTGCAAGCAGAACTCTCATGAGAATATCCATCTTTATGACAGTATCTCTATCTCTTCCTGTAACACTGTTAAAGAATGATTTTTCATGTGGGATTTCAGCTTCTTTCAAGCTGTAATCAACAACAAACCACTTCCCCTATCAAAACCCCACATAAAACACACAATAGGAAAAAGCATGTGGTTCATATTCCTTAACTTTGTAATGAAAATTATATCTGTAATGCTTCCTAACATCAGCATGTGCTGACCCAGTTTATTTCACTTTCTCCTGAATTTTTTTCCTTTCTGCCTCCTTGGCAGATCAGACAGTCTTTTAGGCAGCATATTATCCACAGGGCACACACCAAGGACCACTCAGATAAGTATTTAAAGCAGCTGCTCAGTCTGAAAGATTCTGCATACTCCTCTTTTCTAGGCACTCCGAACCAAGCTCCCTACTAACTTTTTCAGTCTATACAGCTTCGTTTCCAGAACCTTCCTAATGCTGATACTTTTGTTTTGATTTAGCTTTTACAAACACAAATCTGTGCTTTAGTTCCTGCACAGAGCCCCTTTGTTTCTGTTAATCCCAGCACAATTGCTCTAATACATTTGTTTTTACCACAGAACCTCCCTGCAACAGAAGACCGTAGTTGTGTTGCCTCTATTAACTAAGAATAGCTGTTGATGAAATTACATCCTCAAGGCCTGTTTCATTAGTTTCTTTTGAACTTCTGAATGCTTTCCCAGGGATTTGATTGCTTTTAGACTGGCACTTCCTAACAAGGCTTTTGATGTAAACTTTCATGTCACTGTTACTATGACAATAGTGCAATGCTGCTGCAGCATTAATTGGAATTTTGATTATTTCCTTGGCTCAGAACACTCAATGTTTTAATAACTGGTTCAACTGTGCTTCAGATCCATGCTGCAAGGCAGAGCTGAAATCTTTGAGTTGAGAGCTACTGAAGAGGAATTAATGTAAGATGGAAGTGACATCATAGTATCAACAATATTACTCTCTATTGTTTATGTGATTCGTCATTGTATAGAGAAGATGCACATTTTCTTCCAGGCTAGGAAATTATTACATAACCCTACCTATTCTTATGCCCAGATTAGTTTTCAGATGTTGGAAATTATGAAAAAGTGTAAATGCAAATTCCCCTAAAACAAAGTATAATATGTTCATGTTTGAACAAGAATGGACATGGGGGGCTTTATAAAGGCATCACTTATCACCACTGACAACTTTTAACATTCCTCAGATTTTGAAGGTGCAGCATATAACAAGGCAAGGTATAAATGCTTGATGAGAAATATTTAACTTTTCCTGTCCCAGTTTAGTATCAAATCCCAATAAGATATTGTCAAGGAACAGAAATTAAATGTATCAAAAAATTAATTAATCTCATTCAACACTCTTTATTACCAAATCTAGTCCCCAGTTTTAACTCTCAACAATTCATCGTATTTTGGCTACATGTGTGTGTGCATATATACACATATATCCTTCTATACTGAAGCCAACCTGTGCATCTTTTAGGCCTAATCCAACACCTTTTTAAATCATTGCATACAAGTTTTCAATTCCTTCTATTATTCATTTATTTATTTATATACCCATATTTCAACCAATATCCTACTAGAAATTCAGTCTAATTCCTGAAGAGAGAATGCATCTGGACCAGAAAGAAGTTATTTCCCCTCAAAGGTTTCCAGCTAAATTGTACAGGCTCTATTTTTTAATTTTTTTTTTTTTCATTTCGTTTGTTTTCCTGTATTGTTTGTTTGGGGTTATTATCTGTTTTTTTGGTCGGAATTTTTTTTTTTTTAAGTAATGGAAAATCTCACAAAGAAATTCTTAATTTTTTGAGATTTTTTTCATCTCTGATAGAGAAAGGAAAGCTTTAAGGCCTGTTTGCCCAATTCAGCTCAGCCTTGCAAATGGTTGGCTTTGGAATCTTCTCAGAGACATAAGACTAATCATCTAAACTCCCCCCCTGCAAAACCTGTAGACACTATTCTGTTCAGTGCTTTTTTATCCACAATTAAAAAGCTCTTAGCATTCCAGTCACCAGAACTTACCAATGGCAATATAACCAATAAAACCAACCACAACACAGACATATAATGTTATAAAACCTTTTACCTCCTAAGCAAAATCTAAATACATGAGATTTTACTTCCTCTTTTTTTTTTTTTTTTTTTTTTTGTATTGCAAAGCACATTCCTGTATTACTGCAGACATGTAGGGATGCATATCTCCAAGAAATCAATAGGTGCTGTCTTGAGTGGTTTGATCAATGACTGCCCCCGCCCATTTCAGCCTGGACATTCATCTCCTGTTGTTCTTCAGACAGTTTACAGATTAATAATGAAGCATGAAGCCAAGTTAGTGGAAACATATGAGGGTTGGGGGGAGATGCAAAGCTGAACGTCTCACATTAAGGGCACTCTGCCCCAGCCATCCATCAGACTGGTTTGCAATGCAACATTTGTGTAGTTTCTGGTGTCTCCTCACAAACACCCACAAATAAAGAAATACAGCTTCTTCATAAGAATCCCTCTATTTTACTTATGAAAATGGAATCACTGGCCTTTTAAAGTGCAAATGCAATTGGACTGCTTCTCCCATCAGTCAGACAAAGTAAATCAGAAGTCACTATATTGAATCAAGAATCTATGATGATTTACATTGGTTATTAAAAGTAATTAATCTATGTCAAGTCCAAAACTTTTTTTTCATATTTTAGTTTTTGAGGCTTTTTCCAAGATAAAGGATTATTAATACTACTGGGAAGAAAGTAGATTACTCAGTGTGATAAGTACCCTGCTAAGATCACCTATATTAATTATATTAATATAGTATGACCTCATCTGGGACAATAAATTTAAAATTTATTCTGTGGAGTATCAGGTTATTTTTAGCTAGATGGATACCTATTTTATTTATTGATTGATTTCACCTAAAAGAATTTCTAGAAACTGTAAGATTAGACCTGATCTTTTCTCCTCAAGATAAAAATAGAGAGAATCTACCAATCTATGACTCCTTTAGCTTCTATATTATCTTTGTGTTCCCACATCAGCTGTTTGTTTTGGCTACCAAATTCACAAGTTTTGCAAGCAAGGTTATGTGTGTCAAGCCTTCCTAAAAGCAGCTGACACACTGTAGCCATACAACAGATGATAATGAAGAAAAGAATAAATATTTTTAAATTCAGCATTTTACCTCAATATCAAAATTAGAAATTGAAAAACAGAAGCGGTCATTAACAACATAAAATTATTTTAAGAATTTTTTTCAGAAAAGCAACTCATTCTTTTTTATATACATAATTCATAGGAAAAATATGGCTGGAGTCTTAAGCAAAAAAGAGAAAAACAATCTAGTGGTATACAAAAATAAAATACTTAGAAATTTCCATTTTTCCATATTATATTTCCTGCTAAGACTGTATTTTTGTTTAATAGGAAATTGTTGTCGTGGTAAGGATATTCAAGGTTACACAGTAAAAGGAATATGGACAGCTTTCCAGTTATCTTCAAAGAAACCAATTATCCTAATTTATTTTTATATATTTTATTTTATTTCCCAAAAATTCAATAAAATCTATGGGTTTTGATGAATGAGAGAGGGAAAGAAGAAACAGACATTTTCTCTTTACAAAATATTTACCTTGCCTTTTCATCTTCCTGACAAAGTTAATAAATTCCAGTTAGAATTCATAAGGGAATCAGAATTTGTTAAACACGTCCAAACAACCCGGCAAAGGTGGGCACCAAGAATCCTCACAAAAACTTGTGGAAATAGCCAAAGCAAAACACAGCAGCCCACACTGAACAACCTAACAAAGACTTAATCCACTCAAACCAGTGAATTGATCCCCCTTAAAGAGACTGAGATGCAAAGTGTGGTTATTAAGGGGATTGTATACAGATTTTGGCTCACTGTTTATGTTGGCTTCCCTATTTCAATAATACAGGGTGAATGTCATCAGCAAAATTAGCAGTCAAATGCAGATATAATAATTGCAAAGAAGCTTTTGACAAGATTAGTTGCCTTGCAGGACCTCTGTGGGAGATTCACAATCCTATGAAGTCCAGCTTTTCACCAGTCTCTAAGCTGTCAACCAGAACAGAGCACTGCTGCCATAAAAAAAAAAAATCTGTGCTGTCTCTCTACTGGGACTGGGTTGTTTTAAAAAAAAACAAAATAAAAGGGAAAGAGAGGAAAAAAAAATCACACTCTCAATTCCAAAAGAGTGAAGGGGGAAAATAGGCCAGGCTGGATAGGAAAATGTGATATCAAGATTTCAAATTTTTATGAAGTATGTGGTCATAGAAAAACTGAATAGCAACACACTCTCTGTTTTTTGAAGATTAAACTATTTCTATTTGTTGTTTTGGTTAAATATCTTGAGTTAGTAGTTCTGCATCTTGTTATGGGTGTTGTAAATGGCCCCAAGTGGTTTGTGATTACTGAATAGTGGAGAGCAGAGTGAGAGCCCTGACCAGAACCATGTCTTCATAGCACTTCACAAAGTTTTGGGATGTTTTTGTAGCACAAAGACATCGCTCTTCTTCTCTGCTTAACAGCAACAACATTTAAACAACCGCTATCAAAAACAAATGTAATTGAAAATAAACAGCTATCAGTTTTAAACCTTTAAAATGGTGATATACAAATCATATTATCACACTTAAAGTATTCTCTTCACTTACTGATTCAAAAAAAGAAACAAAAGTCTTCTAGAGAATTAAACATAGTCATACCTGTTGAAAAGTCCTATTGCAATACTCAGCAGAACTAGTCCAAATCTGATTTCATGAGACTGTGCATCAAAGAGGTTAAGGTCACCATGTGTGAATGGTCAACAGCATCAAGGGCAATTAACAAGGAAGAATCCGCCAGATCCACTCACATATCTCCGGATTTTCAGCTTGTATGATTTTTTTTTGTTTAATTTGTAAATTTGAGTTGGAAAGATAAGTAGAAACAATGATGGTATTTTCCCTATTCATATCAGGAAATGTTTCGACTGGAATTTTGTGTTGTATTCTGGCTTTTTTTTGTCAGACATGTGTCCCCTTTTTTAGAGGGTGAAAAAAAAAAAAGACCTAAATAAATGGATAATTAACAGTAGGGTTTTTTATCATTCTGCAAAGTGATATGGATATGTCAAAACCTCAGAAGAATCTGCTTCCTATACTGGGTAAAGTTAGGATTAAATATACCATGAGAAACAAAAATTCTACACCCCTGAATCTTTATAATTCTGTGAAGTCTCATGCAAGAGAATTGTACGGAGAATGCTGTTTTCTGTCATTTGGATTCACAGACCAAAGGAAAGAAATAATCCCCTGCTCGCTTTATCCTTTCTTTTCACTGAATTAAAAAAAAAAAAAAGTATAGCCTTTTTCTTGCTGTAGCCCCCAAATCAGTTCCACCATACTTTATATATATTAACCTTTTCCTTTTTTGCTCATGTTGAATGTCTGTGAGATGTATTCCAAAGAGACTGATGGAGAATGGAGGAAATATCTGGCTTGTGATCCTAACTGCAGCTATATGAAAGATATAAAAATCACCAGTGAGACAAAATAGCACCAACCATTCAGAAATATCTAAAGAAAATCAAAAGTGGACTCATAAAAATGACATCCCAGCTGAGAAATGTACTATAATTGCTCAATATGTTCATCTTCAGATCAGTACAAGCAAAAAAACATTGCTGAAAATTGCCTAAATTTCAGGAAAGAACATGCTGCAAGCTTTTCACATTGAAGAGCTGAAGTAGAAATGCATAAATTTAAAAAAGATATTAAGAAATGAATTTGGGAAAAAAAAAGGGCAATTAAAACGATGTATAAATTAAATGGAGAGGAGTTGCATTTTTGTTATGTACAATTTTTTCTTGAAGACTGCTTTTTGTTCAGAAAACCTGAAACTTTTTAGTATTGCTAGTTTGCATCTGATACAATCAGACACATTAAATGTTTTCTATATCTGGTTCTGTTGTGGGTTTTGTATGATGCAACATATATATATTATAAATATATATAATATATATTGTTATATATATGTTATATATATAATATATACTGTTATAAATGCTTAGAAAAATAGATCTCCATATTCCAATAAATGGAAACAGTTCAGAATACACTGGAAAGCTTTGTCTGAAAAATTCAGGTAAGTTGGATTGTGCTGAAATAGGAGCTTCACTGCTCTGTTAGTGCTTTGTTTACCTGTCAGTGTATTGGAAATGAAGTGTAAATTCCTGGGGTGCTAGTGCAGTGTCAGGGGAAGACCCCTCAAAGCTACTGAACCATAAAGCCCCAGTTCCAATATTTGCCAGCTGCTGGTGTTGGTTTTTGTGGTTTAGAAACTGAATAAAAACATACTCTTCTTGAAACTTCTTTTGCTCTTTTTCCTCTTATTTTTGGTTTATTAGTATTACAGAGGATGAGTTATTAGGGAAATACTTCTGAGAAGTTCTGACTTCTCTGGACCATTAGTTCTTAATCTATTTTTCTAATAATTGTTAATTTTGCTGAATTTGTACAGATGAAATGTAAATTACTCCTTGGATTGTGATGGCTTGAAAAATCTTTCCATGTTGATTCAAAAAAATTTTAAATAAATAGTGGAGAATATTTGTAAGAGGCAATCATGGCTTTCCTCTTATCCAATACCATGGTTTACCATGTATCAAGCTATAGATTATTGCAACTATTTACTAGGTAGATAGTAAACTTCGACTCTAATAGCACCTGACTTACAGTACATCACATGAATTGGTTTCTGTTATCTGATGCTTTATATTTATAGAGGAGGTAAAGAAGAAGAGATGCCTAACTACATCATTTTTCTGTGTATGATGCACTGCATACATTTCTGTTCTCTCATGTTCAACAACAACAACAACAAAAAATAAAACAAAAAACCCCCAAAAAAACACCAAAAAAAACCACCCCTAATGTCTTCATGGAAATATAACCAAAATTTTCAACACTGAATAAGAGTTAAATTGCTTAAAATATGTTTGGTCTGTCTAGTCTGGTCAGTGTTGAGTCTGGCACAATTTCTGGGCTTATTTTAACAAGCTGGCTTTGGTTAACAGAGTTTTTCAATTCACCATAATTTATTAAGAGGCCCAATAAACTTGGTTCTGTTCTTGATTATCTCTCTGAAAATGATAGCTTAAATTTAGCCTTGTTTAAATAGCACTAAATCAATGAGAGATCAATGTTGAATATAGCACAGCCTCTTGGAGAGACTTTGATCAATGGAGCATTTGGTTGGTTTTATCTGATTGAGACTTGGTCTGAGACTAGACAATTACAGGAAAATAACTCCTTGAAAGTTAATATATTTTCCTTTTCCTTTCCTGTGTGTTCTGACTACAGTGTAAGGGACTTGTGACAAATGGTATATAATATATGTTATAAAATACTTGCAAAATATATGGTCATTGATTGTTTCCATAGGCTGCAAGATATTTATTTTCCAGGGCCCACATCAATATATCTCAGTGTCTGTGAGAATGGAGGAAACTGGGGATGTTAATGCTATCTCTAGCAGCAGTTTTTTGACATAACTTTTGATTAGGGGAGCCCTGTCAGCTATTAAATATTAGCATATGAAACCCACAATTTGTAATTCTAAAAAAAAAAAAATATTTAAAGGTAACTGAATATGCCCTTATAAGCAACATATTCTATAAAATTAGTACTTCTTCTGTTTAGAGATTGATTGACATCTCTTTGAGCTCACAAGTGTACAGGACCACTTTAGAGGCATTCAAGCAAAGGAAGAGAGGTGCTGTCTGCGACAAGGGCATCATAGGCCATGGAGGAGGGGAAAGGTCTAGAGGGCAAGTTCTTGAGGGAGTTGGAAAGGGGCTCAGCCTGCAGAAAAGGAGGCTCAGGAGGCTCTGCACAACTCCTGACAGGAGGGGACAGCTGGAGGGGTCAGGCTATGCTCCCTGGGAACGGAGAACAAGGGGAAATGGCCTCAAACTGCACAGTGGAGATTGAGGCTGGAAATCAGGAGGAATTTCTTCATAGAAAGGGCAGTTAAACACTGGATGAGGCTGCCTAAGTGCTGGAGTCCGCATCCTTGGAGGTGTCCAAGGAATGACTGGGCATGGCACTCTATGCTGTGGTCAAAGTGACAAGTTGGGGAGCAGTCACAGATTGTATTAGATGGACTCAGTTCTTTTCCTAACTAAATGATTCTAGGATTCTGTATTGACAGAAGCTTCTTTCTCCCTGGAGATTTTCACTCCCATGATTCACGGAAAGTTGAATATCCAATCTACAATCCCAGTGGCACACAGTAGTAGAACTCCTCACAAAGATAAAAAGTGCATTCCTTTCAACCATGGTTGTTTGTGTTTTCTTCACACACCCTAATCCATTAGTTCTAGTCCTCTGTGTAGCTGTATAGAAGATACAGCTACTTACAATTTATGGCAGACAGTTTAGAAATAATTCTTCAGGCCAGTCTGTAGTTACACAAACTCCAGATTAGCCAGTATGAAGAACAACTCCCCTGTTGGGCCTCTAAAGGGTAAACCTTGCTTATCCCACTTCTATGTCACAGAAATGACAGTATTGCTTGAGGCAGTCATGGACTCATTAAAGTTGGAAAAGTCCTGCAATATCATTGAGTCCAACCATTCAGCCACTACTGCCAAGACTACCACTAAATCATGTCCCAAGTGCTACATCCACAGGACTTTTAAATGCCTCCAAGGATGGTGAGATTGTGAAAACAACTGCCCTGGGTAACCTTTCAGTGAGAAAAATTTTACAGGTATGCAATTAAAACCTATCCTGATGCAGCTTGAGGCCATTTCCTCTTGTCCTGTATTTTGCTCCCTAGGATCAGAGCGTTACCCCCACCTATTGCATCCTCCTGTCAGGGAGTTGTGCAAACCCAGAAGTTTCCCCTGAGCCTCCTTTTCTTCAGGATAAACAATCCCTGTTCCTGAAACTGCTCCTCATCAGACCTGTGCTCCGTGGCCTTCTCTGGACATACTCCAGGAAATCAATGTCTCTTTTGGAGTGAGTGGCCCAAACTGAACACAAGATTCAAGAAGTGATTGTACTCTTGCATCAGACAGAGAATGATTTACTAATCAGATTTCCACATTGCAGATTTCCAGGATCCTATACTCTGCATTTTCCACAGCACCACTGTGGTGAGATGTTCAGCTTACTGTCAGCCGGAATCTCAGATCTGTTGCAAAACCACTGAGTTCCCTTTCTGGAAATAGCCCATATTTTTCTTGTCTATGAAATAACTTCTCCATTTTTAGCATTGTTTCATTTCAGGCTCTCTTTGCACATTCAATAACTAATTTATCTCTAATGAAATGATGGAATCCTCATTATTTATGCAACATTTTCAGAAACTCAATTTATAAATCAGTAGTCCTTTTATCTGCATCTGCATTTTTTACAGCTCTATCTCAATAATTCTAGCATTATGTCATTGTAATGTAAACATTTCTTCTAATATCCTGGTGTCCACTGTTAAATACTTTGATAACACTGCTTGCATTCTCCATAGAAAAACACTTAAAAAGTACAATTTAATGAATTTAAAAAATACAAATATGGTCAAAAATCACAGAAATGTCCCAAAAGAAGGGACTCTCAAAACATCTTCTGGGAACAGACATCCTGACTTAATTGACAGCAGGAAAATTTAAGGTTTTTTAATAAGCCTAATTTCTCCAGTCATGCTCAACCCAGAAGTCAACACAGACTTTTTTGCTTGCAGACATCAATTAATGGTGTGCAGTTAACCCTCAGAGCCTGCAGTGTTCTGCACTGTCCTGAAATGTTCCCTGCTCCCTGTGTGAAAATCTGTTACAGCCCAGTGCCATTGCCAGCTGGCAGGTAATTTTGCTGTGGAAGACTTTTCTTCCCAGTAAGCGCTGTCATGGTAATATTCAACCCCAGTCATGTTCAAAAGAAATTGAAAGGAGTAGTCATTTCCCGAGGATGCCTCAACCCATCCAGAGACAGGCATGTGAGATGGGATAAATCGCGTTTGGAGATACTTTAATCTCTTTGTCAATTAGAAATTAGACTACACACCAGACTTCTATGTGCATAAAGCTTGTTGAGATAAATCTTACTCCAAACATTTAAGTTCTGCGACAGGCAATTCCAGTAACAATAACTATAAGGTTGTCTGAGGTAGAGATACATTGGAAAACCAGATACTCTTGCTCACAGATTATGGGGAAAAAAGAGAGGAACATGGCCAGATTTAACTTTACACATAATGAATTTACAGAAGGAAAGACAGGAGAATCAAATTCTCATTTAGGATTAAGGAACAAAGACACAGCTTGAATCTCCAGGATGTGGACAGACAAAGTGTAACACTATTGATCAAACAACTCATGTAGCTGGCCATGGGTATTTAGACTAAATCTCCAGTTACCAGCATCCCACCTTTTAGAATAACCTAGCTGGGATCCAGTGGAAGGCATTATCTGTGGGTTTAATTTTACTGCTACATCAGGAGCTTTTGAAAAATATGCTTTCAATAGCCCTACAACCCATTGTAGATCATAAAAAAAAGGACAATTCAGGTGAAAAAACAGCACAGACTCTAACAAAAATAGCAATGAATTCTATCCCACACAAAGGAAAAAAAATAATAATTGAATGCTCCATGAAATGCCTTGTGGCAAAATACCTGACATTACCATTAGTAAGAAAATTCTAGCCTTTGCCCTGTCCTAGTTTTACCCATAGAGTATTTGGATGTCACCCACATATACGGGACCAAAAGCAGGTGGTATTTCCTTCCATGTGACTCTTTTCAGGCATAGAGTCTTCCATTTAAAGCTTTATTTCAGGCTAAAATTATTATATATATTTACACATATGTGTGTTTAGTTACCATGTAGATGGTTACATATAAGTCTGCTTCAGTTCAAAACTCAGGTTCTGAATTTAAGGTGATTGATTATTCATGTTATTTCACTTTAATTATCTATTTCAGTTACAAGGTAACTAAGATGACTGTTGTGTATTTAAGTCATCTTGAAATCCCATTGGGATCCTGATTTGTTTTGTTCCATTTCCTTAACTTTTCTCCAGAGATTATGTTTCTTGACCAGCTGGAATACTTCTGGATTCCTTGAGAGGACTCTCCCTCAAAGCTTGCCCAGTTTTCAGTTGTCTTTGAAGCTGATTACACCTGTAGCCTACAACAAGGTCAGAGCACAATGCTTGCTTGACTCCAGCTCAAGGGAAAATGATAAATATATCCGAGCAAAATAAGGATTAGACTCAAATAACTATTGCATGCAATGAATGCTGCTTTCAGACAGCATCATTATTCCAAACAAGGAGTGGAAGAGATGTATCTGACAAACAAACACATTTATCTGCCTTGGTTATAAGACTACCTTTCCTATTTTTAATTAGTATGAGACCTCCACCTTTGCAGTTCATCAAGATGCATTGTGGTTGATTCATGCTTTTTGTCCCTTCTCACAATAAGGTGAGAATTATGTTCATAATGACTTTGCATTTGACAAGAATCATGAAAGTCTGGGTGGATATTGACTGTATCAAGAGAGTTGTGCTGACAAAGTGTTCACACTTGCTTATAGGCCAACATTTACATTGGAAATATTATTTATATGAAATATAAATAACATTTTTTCAGTTTTTACTTTTCTAGTCCTCCTGTCTTGTCCAAGAAAAAGGAAAGGTTAATTAATTATTTTCATGGATAATTTTTAAGTTCTAAAATTTGCAGCATGAATATTGTGGTAGATACTGGAAATGCCTTATTCTACCAAAAAAATTTCACCAGAGAAATTTTCCTGAGATACTGCAGGAGATGATGCACTATATACACAATGAAACTCATTAAATGTCACATTTTGCTGCAGAAGTCCATTCATTAAATGTTCTGGTTAAGATACCAGATTTAATGGAATTTCTCTATAAACCCTAGCCTCCTTATCTTTTTCCTGTTAGTTTCTGATGTGCTTTATTGTCAGTTAGAAGATGGTAAATAGATAAGTGATGATGTGATAATTTCAGGACAATACACTGAGTTTATTATCACAGTTTTGAGGAAATCAACTTTGAGTGTAGGACAAAGAAGCCACTTTTGTTTTATTCACAACAGAGAAAATGCAAAACTTACAGAATATAAAGGCTTTAGATGCTGTTAAGCAAGAAAATGAAGATAAGAGCTTGAAAAATGTGGGGGAGGAAATAAAAAGTGGAATTAATTGCATTATCTTGAAATCGGTGCAGAACAGTCAAATTCTCTTCTCACAGTTAGGTCTTGCTCTCACTTGATGTACCAGTAATTTGGCCTAAGCAATGGTGGCTTTAATATTAAGCATTGGTACTTCATCTTCTAGTCAGGTAGCAAAGACAAATCACTATCTTCCTGTCAGCATACTAGGAAAAAAAAAAAAAGGATTAAGAGCTATAGTTTAAATTATAAGTTTGAAATAATCTTGAAAATGCAAACATTTGCTGGCAGAAAGACAGATGTAAAGCAAACAGTCCATGATCTCTGTCTGATTTTAGAGGTTTTACATTTGTTGGAAGGCAAGAACTCAGTTCTTTACCATGTAATGTCTCAATAATTTCTGCTTTGTTTTTCTTCTTAGTAGACTTGTTTAACACTTTATCAGTTGCTGCCCTAGCTTCAAAACTACAAAGTTTTAGCCAAACCTTTTCTTCAAGTTTGATTCACAGATGTCTAAACACTTTTCTCTTGGAATTGTTGTTTTGAAGGGGAAAAAAACACAACTAGGAGATTAAATCTGCATGTTTAATTTTCATCCTGACTACAATTTCAGTGTTCAACATTTTTTGACTGCTATTTTAAGTGCTGAGAAAAGGGCAAATTGGCTTAAAGCAAATGTCCATGAGCCACTGAGTGTACAAAAAATACAAGGTATTTGGTGTGAATTCACATGGAACTATGGAAACAATATTCCCCTTCTCTTTATCACATTATAACTACAGAAGAGGAATTCCTTTTGGAGAGCTATAAGTCAGCAAAAAAAGTCCCTTATTAAAAAAAAAAAAAAAAGGCAAACAAAATAAAAAGGAATGAATATCCAGCAGCATCAGCCTGAAAGCAAAATGAAATCCACTGTGTCAGCTCTGAAGGTCTGACTTAGTACATGCCATTTTTATACTTTATTTCAGACTGACTGGAATATATACCTTGGGAATACACAAAATTAGAGCTTTGTTTTAGCAGTCTTATTAGGGCAAAATTACCTTTGAAATTAAGTAAAGAGAGAGAGATCGATCTAACATTTACAGGGCCCAGACTTGAAAAATAAAAAAATAATTAACTGTGTAAGAATTGATTTATAGTATCCAAACTCATAGTATTATCTTGTGAGCAGACACCAAAACAGTTCCAACAGGGACAGCATTAGAACTTAAGGGGAAGGACTGGAATAATTGATCCCATCTGTTAGCATCCCAATCACTAGCAATGATCAGCTCAGAGCTGTCTTGAACAGATCAAATAGATTTTCAAGGAGTGACTATTAACAGCAATCTGTTTAGAGAGATGTAAAATGTAGGTTCCTTGGAGGTATCTTGTACTTCAAGCATTCTTAAAGCAAAAACAAAAGGTTTAAAATTTATCTCAATATTCCCATGTATTACTTACATTTACCGGAACTTCAGGGCTGCAGTACATGAAAACAAAGTGTTAAATTTTACTTAAGCAAAACAAAAGTAACATATTTCAATTAATAATCTAGGAAGAATTATGGTGCATATGAGAAACAATGATTAGCTTTCATAAATAAATTGTATCAATTTCCCAGGTAATCACACTAGCACAGGCTTGTTTCCTTGGGGTTTTTTAAAGAAAGTAATTTGCGAATAACAGGTTTGTTGGAAGGGACCACAGTGGGGTCATTTGGTCCCAGCTCCCTGCTCCAGCAGGGCCCTCCCAGAGGACAGGGCACAGGACTGTGTCCAGAGGGGTCTGGAATATCTCCAGCGAGGAAGACTCCATCCCCTCTGTGCACAATCTGTCCCAGTGCTCGGTCACTGCCCAGGACAGAGGTTCTCCCTCATGTCCAGGTGGAACTCCCTGGCTCAGTCCCTGCTCGTTCCTCTGGTGCCATTGCTGGGCCCCCGGAGCAGAGCCTGGGCCCTGCTCTGAGCCTCCCTGCACACAGGGACAGGCAGGGATGGGGTTCTCTCTCAGCTGGGCTCCCTTCAGGCTGAGCAGCCCCAGATCCTTTGGTGTTCATGGATGCATCTTTATAAAGAACAAGGGACTTGTGGGGTTTGTGTTTGCCTGGACGCTCTCCGACCCAATCCTCCTCGAACTATGGAAGATCTTCCTCCCAAGATTCCTTTGCCCTGGTCTCCTGTGCCAGATCCCTGGGAGCTGGTCTTGTCAGTGAAGACTGATGCAAGGAAGGCATTCAATAACTGTTTTCTCTGCCTCCTCTCTTAGCAGGGCTCCTCACCATTTACTAATGGACCTACATTATCATTTGTTTTCCTTTTGTTATTAATGTATTTAGAAAGCCCTTTTGAGTTATCCTTGACAGCCTTGGCCAAATCTAATTATTTAGAGCCTTGGAGAGTTGGGGGAGACTAGTGCTAGTGTATGCAAATTTGGAAAGGAGTTTAAGTAGTAAAATGCTTAAAAAAAATAAGGGCATGAACTTAAGTAACAAGAAAGTTGGGCTCCCAGAGAGTTTAGCAGAGAAATTTCTATGCATAGAGGATAAGTGTTGTCCTAAGTGGGACTCTGACAGACTTTCCTGAAACCTGCATGATAGCAACCCCTGACTCCTTTTAGTTTTGTTTTTTTTTTTTTTAAGCAGGTGATTAAATAAGTCATTTGGGAAGGACAAGTGAAGATGAAGGTGCAGAAGGATCATAGAATTGTTTAGGTTGGAAAAGTCCTCTAAGGTTATCAAGCCCAGCCATTAACTCAGCACCACTGTGTTCACTACTAAATCACATCCCTAGGTACCACATCCATGTCTTTAAACACCTCCAGGGCTGGTGAGTTCACCACTACTCAGGGCAGCCTGTTCCAGTGCTGGACAATCTTCTCCATGAAAAGTTTTTTTTCCCCTAATATCAAAATCAAACCTCCCCTGACAAACCTTGAGGCCATTTCCTCTTATTAGACAGAGCAAGGGAAAACAGAAGGCTGGGTTTTATTAGTATAAATGCCATTACTGTGACTTAGTTAATATTTCCATTTTCTAGCAACTACAACATCACCTAAAAGTCCAAACTCCAAGTTACATGCAGGACTAAATTCTCATGAAGACGCATGACAACTTTATGCTTCCATACACCTTTTTGTATTCATAAGAGAAGTTATAAATGTTAAATAACCATCTGACCCATTAAAAAAGTAAAACTATCAATCATCAGAATTCCTCCTGGCTGCAGTGTCTCCTTCACAGCTCCATGAAGCTGAGGACACGAGTGCCATGTGTGCTCCCTGGGGACACAGGAGCATCACATTCTCATCATGAAAGCAAAACTCTTCCTCATTAGGTTACATTTCTGTCACAAACCACTAATCAATCTTTTGGTGTGACACTTGCAGCCAGCACAGAACAAAGACTACAAATGCCATCAAAACACAACACATAGCAGCAAAAAGCTTTGTTTGGGGGAAAATGCCCACAAAGTGACCAAATTTTTTTTGGTCATTCACTGCATAGCAAGAAAACAGATACCCATCAGCGACATCCCCTCCTCCACCCCTATGTCCCATTCTGGTGTCCACACACACAAAGATGCTCACAGACAGCTGGCACAGCACTTGCCATAAAAAAAAAAAATTGACCCTGGCATTCACCATATTTTGAAATGTATTCAGAGTGCTGTTTAAATTTTAATCTATGGTAAAATCAGACAGATTTGCAAATCTCAGTTGCCAGATTTGCTCTCCCAAAATTCCCAATTCTAATGAGTACACTTGAAAGTTATTTTCCATAGGAAATAAATATTTTTCTTGTAGAGGAGGGAAGCAAAGGGTTACTGCAGCTTTCCTTAGGGAGAAACCTTGGTGAAATCCTCATACTTGATTAAAACCTACCACTCATAGAACAGGAAAAGTCAGTGTGTCTAATGGTGTGTTACCTCATGCAGATCTTCAAAATTCATGTTTCTGCTAAAATTTTGTAAATTCTCCTTTGTATTTTAAGTCCCTGGTTGGATGCACAGCAGAGTGATAACAAAAAAAAAAAAAAAGCAAACAAAACAAACAAACAAACCACCAAAAACAAAACAAAAAACCTCCACAAACAAACAAAAAAACAGCAAAAAAAAAAAAGGTACATGAGAGATTGCTTTTTATGCTGCAGAACCTATAGAATATACCATAGATTCTTCTAAATGCATTGATTTTGACCTACCTAATTATTGAATAAATTGAGTCCTTGGCATTGCTGAGCAAACCAAACCCAGGGAAACTCTAGTCCTGTAAAGACAGAGGCACTTTGTCCACATTTCCTTCTGGGCATCCCAGACAAGAAGCCTTGCAGATGGTCAGAGCTGCCCACTCTGCCATCCTCCCACCTCCCCTGCCAGCTCTGCTCAGCTCATTCCCTTTGTGGGCTTCTCCCTTCAGGGTGACTGATCCAACACTGTTCACAGAGCAGGAATTCAAGGATAGGATTTGTCTTAGCTCATTTGAGCTATCTAAAGGTTAGAGATCTAAATCTGAGCTGGTCACCCCAGGCTTTTATTTTTTTTTGTCAGTGGAGAGAAATAGGACAGAGGGATGAGTCTCTGGAGATGTTTATCTCCTAGTGGTGTGAATCACCATTTATATAAGGCACTTTCTGTGATGTTAGAGATCAAGTTTATGCTCTATTGTGTTATAGCTAATTCTCATACCAAAGCACCTAAGAAGTCTCAGGCATGACCCATCACCACGGTATGACTACAGCTCTCTGCTTTATTCAGAGTGGATTCTTGTAGTTTCTCTTGATGGAAATTTCCTGTGTTTTTAACATTAGTTTGAGTCCAAGACAGAGAAATGGTCACTATTTATATTTCAACTGTTATTTTATAAGGCTTTTTTATAAGAAAGTATTTCAAGCCTTTAAGAATTTGATATTTCCACACAAACTTCACATATAAAAGACTGAGACATCCTAGAGACTCAAATGAAATAATTTTAAAATAAAAAATAGAGCCGATCAATAAAAGGTATCCTATTTCTGTGTGTTCTTCTTTCTTAGGCAATACAGAAATTACTTCTATAATGTGTTGAATGGGACAAAAGAGGTTAAAAGCCAAAGCAAAGTAAAATCTCACAATATTAAATTCTAATGAATGCAAAGACCTTGAAAACATCAGTGGCTCTGCAAGACAAGTGCTGATCCCTTTGATAGAATGTGCAGGAATAAAATGGTTAGTAGCTGAAATGCTGTGTCACAGTAATAATTGCCTTGCACCTGTAATTCTATCTCTCACTTCCCTATTTACTGTTTGATGATTTTGTTTATCACAGAGTCATATTCCAGTCTCTTCATTTGTAGTCCATTTCTGCAAAATAAACCATGCTGAATGCTGAAAGACACAAAAGAACATAAGAATAAATTAAACAATATTTCTTTCTCACACCATTTTTTTTTTGTCCTAAGCAGAAAAGCATTTTCTCTTGTAATTTTTTTTAATTAATTCCTGTGTGGAATCCCAGGGTTTGTTCCTATCTCATTATATAAAATCTTGACAACATTTGGCAATTGTTAACATTATTATTTTACCATCCCTGCTATTATTTTGCCATCGCTGTTATTATTAGGATTGAAATCAAATTTTGTAAATTAATAAACTTGTATGGAACTTATCTGAACACAAACTAAATTATAATTAATGTTTGGAAAATTTGCATTTCTGCTCTGCATGGCAGAAAGACAGCTTTTCCACACAAGTCATGAATAGAAATTGTTATGGAGAACAAAGGGAGATATTAGCTACTGTTCTTAGTGAGAACTAAATTTTTTAACTGAATTAGTGAAGTTAAGGGCACAAAAAATCGGTGGGTTTAAGAACCAAAAGAAGGTTGAAGAAGAAAATCGGAAAATGTCACCCCTCCAAAATAAGCACACACTCAGGTTTTTGTGGACAGATGAAAATCAGACTTAAATGAAGCCATCTGAGCTTGCTGTCCTGAATGCTTATGCTCTTTGCTGATCATTATAGCTTACAGGCAAAAATTATAAATATTTTCCTGACACGCTCTGGAGCACTTCAGGGCACCCTGGTCAGGACCTGGGGACAGGCCCCCATTGGAAGCAAAGCTGTCATCAAGAAGACAAGGAAAGGCAAACAAAGGGAAAGTTGGAGTAAGTGACAAAAGGAGAAAGAAAAGACAACATGGAGATGTTTCAGCCAGGACGTATCCCCTGTGCTGATGACACAACAGAGGAGGAGGGGGAGGACAAGGAGGACAAGGAGGAGGAGGAAGAGGAAGCAGCCTTTGAAGGTGAACATCCTGGCAGCAGAGCAACAGTGGGATGACTGCTCATCTTCTGCTGAGAAGAATCACCTAATGTCAATTAATGACCACTTGATGATGGTTTCTTATACAACATTACATTCAGAACTAGTAATGAAAAGTTTAGGATGTGTCTTTAATGAAGGATCTTGCTTCATAATGAAGAAAAAATTCTCAGCCTTCACCATATTATCTTCTGATGCTATTATTCATACTTAAGATATTTGCATGATGATAGTTAATTTTTTGTCTGCAATTTTCTGAAAATGTTTCTATGTGATTAGCACTGCTTAGGCAAATTATAGGGGTACTCTTTTTGCACCCAATATTTCAGGCAACCAAGTTTGCACTGTTTTCTGTAATTTTTCTTCCATTTACCCCTACTTTTCAGCAAACTTCTTCACTGTAATCTATGATTTAAAAATAAATAGCTTGTTCTGTTTTGCACCAAAATATACTGTTGATAGATCAGCATTCCAAAATCATTTAGAGCCATCAGTGTCATTGCTAAAGTGGTTGCAAGAGTTATTGAAAAGTCTTCTCCTGTGGTAACTGTAGGGCTCCCATCTAACTACTCAGCTGATGACTGAAATAATTAAATTTTTAGTTTCTTCAATCACTGAATTTAACATTTAACATTAAACTCTGTCATATGAAACATTGTGAGCTACACAACATATTTCAGGAAGAAATAAGGCTTAATATTGTTGGTAAAATGTGCACATATTGAAGGAAGCAGAGAAAACAAACTTAGAGAAAAGACCCAGCAATGAAGAGGGCTTATTGAAAAGGATATGTATGAGACAAGGAGTAAGAGCACATTAGTTAGATGGGGGAAGAAAAAAAGTAAAGAATAAGAGACAAGGTCCAGCATAAATATTTTTGAGCATTGTTACAACCAGGACACACACAGACAGTAAGCTAAAGCTACCACAGTTTCCATATATTTACTCTGGGTATGTCAACCACTAAGTATACCCCAGGCTACCCATAACTGGTGAAGACCATTAGCACTATGTAATGACTCCCCCTTCCAAGAGACCCCCTGACAGAGTTATAACACCTAAGCATGGCACCACTGATATGCCAATTTAATTCATCTTCAGAAAGAATTTTTTTTCCCCAGAAATCTTTGATAGAAATTTTCTGGAGTCTTTTCTTATTTTGCTTTTGTGCACCTGGATGTTTAAATCAATAATCGACTCAGTAATAGACAATGAAGTTAACTAATTTATGCCTAACTTTTGTAAATAAAGGCAGAATTGCTATAGTAACCACAGAAGGCACTCAGTCACTGTGACAAAAGCATGGCAACCTGATAGCAGAGGCTAATGAGGGTGTTCAATTTCAGCTGAATTTCATTAAACTCAGCTTCTTCACACTGCAAGACAGGAGGGAGGGAGGGAAGGGAAAGGGAGGAGTGGCCACTCAGGCAAAGACTAGCCTAATATTCACCTTAATTTGGAAGTGAAATTTTTATGAAAAAGATAGGAAAGGCTAAAAAATGTGAAAAGAACACAACAAACAACAACAAACTAAACAAAGACAAAATAAAAAGTGTTTCTGTATTGTGGATTTCTTGTTGAAAAAAGAAAAGTCCCATGTCTAAATTATAATTTCCTTTGATTCTTCTTTATCTTTCTGTTGAAGTGACTGGGATTTATTATCATCAGCAATGGACTCTTAACTCAGGAAAAGGCTTAGAGGACTGAGTTTGGCATCTATAATTATTGAAAATAACGCTGCCGAGGTAAAGGGGCTCACATGCACTTCAGAGGGTGAGGAGCTGGATGTGCACCAGGCAGCACTTGGGAGCCACAAAGTCTTGGACATGTTGTTCACCTTGGAGACCTTCCCCTGACAATGCCTTGGAAGTCCTTCTGAAAAGCTGGTTGATTTGCAAACAATAATAATAATAATGAGGTTTAGGTGTGTGAGCTGGAGCACTGAGGTTTGTCACTTTGGGCATAAAGAGCTTTAGGGGAGGATTATATACAAAAGCTGTCAAAAGTGCTTTGTTGCCTCTAGCTTGTCACTTAGAAAAAACAAAGTGTTTTCATTAAGAATGCATTTTCTTTGACCAGTGTTGAAGTAGAGGAAAAGAAAAAACAGTCCAAATCATCCTGTTGAAATTACTTGGGCAATGTGCTTCAAAACCCACTCCAAGTGTGTCCTGTTCCTAGAGCTGCTGAAGTGGGAGGTTGTTACCTGGATTTATGAGCCTGCCTATTACAAAACATTTATGGGCAATCATAACTGATGGTCCCTAAAGGAAGTTAAAAGTGATATTTAGCTTAAGTAGTTTGTCCCTGCTCTCTGTTGAAGTGCAAGCATTGCTTTGTAGCTTCAGGCCATGAAAGAATAAAAATGCATGACATAGAAAGTTCCTAAACACCTTTTTTTTTAATTCCTCTTCCTTATCTTTTCCTTTTCTTTTCTATTCTTAGGAGAATTCATCTTTCAGTCATGCTTAGTGTCATTTTTCACAACTGAGTAGCTTTAGACTAGTTATAAGAAATGCTCTTTCTGGCTATAAAAATGAGTGATACTTCAGGGATTATTCTTTTTTCTTGGGTGTGAAGGAAGGGTGGGAATAGAATCCAACCCCTTTGCTATCAGTTAAGGTTGAAGGTCAGGTGTAATTTGTACATTTTATATTTTTAGCCAAATAAAAGTTTCATTTCCAAGAAGTTGAAATGAAAAATTAGAAGAAAACTCCTGCTGTATTGAAAGACATAAGTGCACAGATAAAGTTTGGGAGAAAAAAAATCTTTTTCTATTTAGATGGGTTTTGTTTCTATCTTTGAAATTCTTGATAAATACCACATGAACTATTCAATGGAAAAAAAACCCTAAATACTAATTTAGACTATGTAATAGTCATATTTTAAAATATAATCAGCCATGATTGTAGAGAGTAAGGTAACAGAAATCCTACAATGTTTTTCGAGAGAGAGGCTGTGAGAGCTTGGGGGCTAGATGGGGCTAAATGACAACACCTATATTTCTAGATTGATGAGAAATCATGTTCATTTAGGGCTGTGCATAAATACTTCAGTTTCTCACTTCAATGTATTATCCATTCACCTCAGGCTAAGAAGAGAAACAACATATGTTTTCACAGAGGATCATTTATGATTAAGAAAACATCTGAATTAGGAGGTTTCAGCTTTCTGATGTTGTCAGTCACATCATGGAGCTAAGTTAATGACAAAACTTCTCACTATAGGCTCCTTTGGAAATACATGAGGATCATTTTACTTGGTTTGAATATGATTCAGGTCTTTTAAGGTCTGGAACCATTATCTACTGTAAAAAATCCTTTGGGCTATTAAAGCAGGAAGATTAAAGCTAAGGAAGATCAATCATGATTAAGCTAATATTGATTCTAAATTGGTTCTAGTTTTATCTTCGACAAACTGGCAAGAACAGAATGCTTGCAAAGCTTTTCCTGTTTAGAGGCTGGTTTGTGGTGTTCAGATTGACACCTTGTTTGTATTTGGATTTTTATTCCCCTATTCAGGACTTTTTGTCTGGTTGTTTCGTTTTAGTGAGCACAAAGGAAATTCAAGGCTCTTGATTGCTGGATACTCCCTTTACCCTAGGGAGCCTCCTATGAATGAGGAAATTCATTATTATTAAAAGGGTTGATGTTGTAAACACTCCATCACCATAATGAGGGATGTACAGCCTCCTCCCCAGCACTTCCTACACAAGTTTAGATAGCACTAACTATGTATTTTACGGTAGTTAGTGTAATGCAAGGGAGGAAGTGGTACTTCATCTTATGAAGTGACATCAAGTGCCCCCAGTGACCTTGGCTGAGAACCTTGGGACCTGGTACTGGTTTCTTTTGGCTGAGACCCAGTTAGTGCTCTGGGTTTCAGCTCAGGTAGAAAATAAAATCACAGGCAGGGACAAAGGGCTTGTGCCCCCAGCTCTGCAGCAAGGCAGAATACAGGTATTTCAATGTGTCTGTATGCACCATTCATTATTGATAAGGTACAGCTGGGGTAAAGTCCTGTGTCTGCTGCTGGAGTGCCCCTGGTGTGCAATAAAGCACTTGTAAAACACAACTGCTCTTTCAAAGCCTGTATTTCAGGGAGTCATGGAATTGTTAAGGTTAAAAAAGACCTCTAAGATAATCAAGTACAACCCTTGGACTGTCAAACCCACCAACAGTCAAGGCCACCACTAAACCATGTCCTGAAGCGTAACATACAAACCACAGTAAACGTTTCTAGGTATGATGATTTCACCACTGCTGTGGGCAGCCTGTGCCAGTGCTCCATAATCCAAGTGAAGAAATTTTCACTAATATCCAATATAAACCTCTCCGAGTGACCCTTGAGTCCGTTCCCTCTCCTCCTGTCCCTGCTCCCTGGGAGCAGAGCCCGACTCCCCCAGCTGTCCCCTCCTGGCAGGGGGATGTGCAGAGCCACAAGATCCCCCTGAGCCTCCTTTTCTCCAGGCTGAGCCCCTTTCCAGCTCCCTCAGCCCCTCCTGGGGCTCCAGCCCCTTCCCCAGCTCCGTTCCCTGCCCTGGACACGCTCCAGCCCCTCCGTGTCTCCCTTGGCCTGAGGCCCAGAGCTGTCCCCAGCACTGGAGGTGCCCCAGCAGTGCCAGCACAGGGACGGGCACTGCCCTGGGGCTGTGTCACACCCTGGCTGGGGCAGCCCAGGGGCCATTGGCCTCTTGCCCCCCGGGCACCCTGGGCTCGTGTCCAGCTGCTGGCACCAGTACCTGCAGCCATGAGGAAGATGATGATTCAAAGCATCTCCTCTGTTTCAGAGGGATCAGGGAGATTGATTTGATTTGATCTCATTTGATTTGGTTATTTTATTACCATCCCCTCTTTGCTCTGCTCATCCCTTTAGCCCAATTTGGCCAGTGTTTCAGTTCCTCTGTGCTTTCAATTATTGACACAGAAAGACCATTCACAAGGAAGTGAGACGGTCTTTAAACCACAGTTACAAAAAGATGTTATAAGGTCTGGAAAGGAAAGCTGACAGGAACAGTAGTTTCAACAGGCACAGAGATTCCTTCCTGATGGTGTTGTAAGCAAGAGTGAAAAGATCTCATGGTGAATGATAGCAGAAAAAGAAGATTAAGGAATAGCAGGGAGTTTATAGAAACAGTATTATGTGCAAGCACTTGATTTTGCTTCCAACAGAAAGGATTGCTTGTCTGGTTTTGTTTTCAAATCTGATGATAATGACTACCACTATTATGAAGTGTCCCATTTGCTTTTAATAACTGCAAAAACATAAAGAGATTTATTTTAGAGCATTGATAAATCCTTGAGAAAATGAAAACACAATTAACCTGAGCTGGTTAATCTCTTATACATCTTAATTCAGTAAATTTTCCTTCCTCAAAATGAGCTTGACCCCTGCATAATAGTCAGTGATTGCAAGGCCTGTGATGAAGAGATAGACAGATACTTTCAGAGAGAAATAAGTGAATCCTGGAGACCTGGAGAATTTGTAAATTCAGTTCAATGCTGACCCTTTCACCTAGCACTCAAAAACCCTCCTGTTAATGTAAAAAATTATTCTCACAAGCAAATGAGAATGTACACTCCTAAAAAAATCCAGTATATTTTTAGCTAGAAATAAACAGAAGCACAGCCTGTCTGCAGCTCTCATTCACAGCTTCTTTATTCTGCCTTAATGTAAATGACAATCAGGTCTTAGGCATTTATCTTCCATGCAGCTCATGCTATGTCTCCATTTTTTTTTCCCCTCTCCCCTTCTTTTTAACCTTGTTTCTAATGGATTTTCTTTATCCTTTTATGCATTGGAGGAGATAAATCAGGACTGAACTTGGACCTGTTCTTCCTCTGTATAGATGATGATTTGTATCATGCAAACTAAGACAAAATCACTTGGTAGAAATAGGTAATGTCAGTCAGGAATATAAATAGGAATTTTCTCCAGAAGGTGACTGGACTAAGACTATAATTTTGCAAATAGTGTGCTTGTCCTGAAACAGAATATGTATAATCATATCATGAAACATAATAGCTTTTATAAGATCATTTTAATGGCTTTTTGTTTGTATGATTTGAGATGTGCACTCCTAAAAACTGCTCTGAGAAAGGAAATAATAAAAGGTATTATTAGAAATGTATTGCTGCAAGTGCTTCCTGCAAGATATATCCAGATAATTTACTTTATAAACCCATGCAATTTAATAGTACTGTGGTAACATTAATCAAAATTAACAGAATAGCAATTTAAAAGTGTGTATTACACAGAATCACACACAAAATGGGTCAGGCTGGAAGAGACCACAGTGGGTCATCTGGTCCCACCTCCTTGATCCAGCAGGGTCATCCCAGAGCACAGCATTGTATCCAGATAGTTCTGGAATATCTCCCATGAGGAAGACTTCGCAGTCTCTGGTCTCTGTTCCATCTGTGGCCACCCACACACTAAAGATGTTTCTCCTCATATTCAGGTGAAATGTCCTTTTTTTAAAAAAGCATTTAAACTTGTGCTTGCCCCTGACACAGGAACTTAAATGCTTTTGCAGAATAACAAAAATCTGAATGTTGGATCTTCTCTCCAGTCAGGCTTCCAGCTTCCCAGCTTCCCAGCTTCCCAGCTTCCCTGTAATGCTTCTGGAATTCAAATTGCATCATACACTTAAAATATTCAGTTGATACAGTTTGGGTGTCTACTGCAGTGTTTGTCTGGAACAAAACTTCAGCTTTCAATTCCTGCTGTAAAATGAAGGCTGACTTAGACATACTGAAATGTATGGATAGTATTCCAGCCTCGTGTGGTATGGTATCTTTATACCAGCTTAAACTGAGCTTTTATGAGAGACTTAGAGAAACTGGAGATGCAAGTGCTTAAATACATGTAAATATATATGCATATACCACAGAGTCATAAAATATTCTAAGTTGAAAGGGACCCGCAGGGACCACTGAAGTCCAGCTCCTGGTTCTGCACAGGACCACCCCAAAAATATGTCTATAGGTGTGTTTGTGTGTGTGCACATATATATACAGAAAGAGAAAGATAGAGATATATAAATATAAAGGTATGAATTTTAGATTCCAAGGGTAAAAAATTATGATTTGAGAGAAAATTTCTCCACTTGGAAGCATAGGTTGACTAGCAGATGTAATATTCTACATCTATGGAAGTTCAGCTCCAGTAACAGGGAGTCTACAAAATATTTGTTGCAACTCTTGGTCTTTCCAAGAAGTTTTCCCTACAGCTATTTCCTTATTTTTTCTTGTCTGATCTAATCTTCTTTTCCATAAATATGAGATGCAGACATTGCCTTAATCCTCGTGGCTCCCTCAGAATCTATTTTCATGGCCCCAACTTGTATTGTAGTGACCCAGACCTTGGGAACACTTGAGATCTTGAAAGAAATAGTGATTATTTCTTGTCAATGAGGCTGAGCATTGCCTTGTTCAAACTCCTGTGATTCAGGCACTGGACTAGGAGGTGATGGGAAAACAAAATCTAAGTTAGAGCAGGGTTTAACCACCAGTGCTGTGGCCTGGTGGAGAATTGCCTCAGTTTTGAAGGCACATCCACGGTGGGGAGGAGGCTCTTGGTGCTTCCCCTGACTGGAACTGACGACTCATGTTTCTGTCAAAGAAGTAATCCCACAGCTGCCCATCTTCTGTAACGCAGGCTGAAATCCTGCTCTGTAGTTGACTGGAAAGGACTGCCCCACCTGAGTGACGGGTGTCAGTGGGGTCTGCACGTGGTCCCCCAGGCCTGGGCTCTCTGTCACTGTGCTGAGCACAATGGGCAGAGTGACAGGCCCTTAACAAGAGCAGCTGCAGCAGGCAGCAGTCTAATAACAGTAATCCTATTTACAGCCTGCCTTGAGATGTTCCTGTGAGTTGAAAAGTTCACCTCTGGCAGTTTTCTGGGCTTGTCACCTTTTTTGCCATTTCCTTTGCATGTAGCTCAAAGGTGCAGGGTTTTACTGAATAAGAAATAGAAATAATAAATGGAAAAAAAAGAAATACAAACTAAAACATGCTCCTGAATATGGCAGGAATCCCATCTCCAGGAGTTTAGCAGCAGCATATTTTCGTCTCCCTGTCAGAGAGACAAAGCCATTCTTATAAGCCTAATCTACAGTATCACATATCCTTTTTATGTGGCTGATATTATTATCTCCTATCCATGGGCATTCAATCCTAACTTAATTAACTTGGCAAGTAGAAGCATTGTGCTGTCTCACAGTCAGTGTCTGTTACGCTCTCAAACCATCTTACCCAGTTGGGTATCAAGACTTTTGACCCGCCTGCACTTACTTTTGATCTGTGTGGCATACAATAAATCCAGGCAGCAACCCCAGAGGGCCTGGCTCTATATCACCACTTTGAGGAATGGACAGATCACTTTTTCTTCAGTTTTTCTTTTCTTTATTCTTTTCTGTAAAATTCTGTGCTCACCAGATGAACTCGAATAAAGTCTTATTTTTTCACTCTTTGATTGAACATCCCTTTAGAAGATCATAACTTAGGAACTATGAATAACTGCTCGAATGGCACATTAATATTCACACAGCAGTAGATTCAAGTTTCAATTATGTAGCAGTAAAAAATAGAAAAAAAAAAAGAGAGAAGAATCTGGTCTGACATAGTTTGGCACTCTAATGTGAATGAGAAAGACATTGGGATGGATTGACAAGATTTTTAATTATAGGATATAGGCACCCTGAACCTGACCTTTTTTTTGAGGACTGAATGACTTCCAAGGAACAGCATTTCCTCTGTTCCCTTTCCATCAGTGTTTGTTCATCTTTGTTGTATTCTGATCTGTCACATTTTAAATGGAGAGAGATAAGTGCTAAAACATTACAAAGAACCATCCTAGTCTGGAAAACTAAAATCATAAAAATAACATCTTAGTGTAGCCTTCTAGGCTATAGCAATTTAAGGAAAGACTCTTGATAGAACAACAAACCCTGTTACTAAATCACCTTATATTTTCAGTTGATAAATTTCAACTAAGGTTTTAATATTTTGAAAAAACTATAATGGAAAAAATCTTCCCACTCTCTCCTACCCCCCCATCCAAAAAAAAAAAAAAAAATTCTTCACTAAAGACATTTTGACTATGGTTGTTTAAAGTAAACATTTTCAATTACCATACCTGCCACCATACCCATACATAAAAATTACAGACAAGATAAATATTATGCAAAATTCAGTCGGTTTTCATTCAGAAACATGCAAAATTTTTTATAACACAAATAATAAAATACAATTTTCAATTTTTAAATTAGTAATGTATTGGTGGCTATAAAAATATATATCAAATTATTGTCATCAGAATTTCTTCAACAGCAGCACTAAGAACCAATGACTTGATCTTCCTTGTGGCATATATCTTGAATAGTCACTACTTAAAACTAAGGTCTTATTTCAGGAGATAGAGAGAGAGAGAAAGAGGAAAGGCTGGAGGAATCTGAACAGCTGTCAAGACAGAGGGGAAGAATTTATATCAAAGTCTTCTGTGGGGTTTTGTTAGGGAACAAATTAAAATCTATACTTCTCATTCTCTGTAGGCAATGATAGCTGTGCCTCATAGATTAATTAACATTAAAAAACAACAGCCACTTTTCTTTTTAGTCATTTTTGCATGAAACGTATTGAATTTTAAGTGAAAATGAAGGGCTATGTTTAGATACAGAGTTACTTTGAGTTGTTAAGTTGTGCTTCGTAAATCTACATTTAATTGTGGGAAGCAGAAGAGGAAAGTCAGTCTGTCTTCCTAAGAGCTCATTATAAAAATTGCTCTTTAAACTTTTAACACCACCACAGTTTTCCAAACTGAACTTAACTTTTATGTGTTCAGATTTGACATGAAGATGTACATGTAACCCTTCAAATTATAACCACTAATTCCTGAAATGGAATAATTTGATTTTAAAGCTCAAATATAATTTCAAATATTGCAATACCCATCTGATGTAAGCCAGGCATTTCTTTAAGGTTCTTCTGGTGTCAGTTAGATCTTCTAAATATTACAAATATATTAGATCTTCTAAATATTACAAACAGGAATGGTTCCGTGGAGAATTTGAGAACTCTCATTTTTTTGAATGACCAAAATAGGGTATATATGTTCTAAAAGTGTAAAGAAAATATTATTGAAAGTGTATTCAAAACCGGTCTATTCTAACAAAGATGGATTTGAACCAAACTCCAGGTAAAAAGCCATTCATATATCTGTCACTGGAATTTATGCATTAAAAATGCAGCAGATCAAACTTTCCTGATAGCAACAAATTTATGTAAAGAGATACTTAACAACTTCAACTTGTTAAGATACTTAACAACTTTCAGCACCTATTGGCTGAAAACTATAGATTCGGATGTGTGTTGTGAGTTCACTGGTGATATTGCCACTCACATCTTCCACCTAAAATGTGATGAACCAGGAATAACTGTGTCTACCTAGATACTGATGCTAAAACTAAAACAGATGAAGTTGGTCCTTTTTAATTTTAACATTTTAAAAAAAATATTTCTTCCTGAAATTGATTATTTCAGAAACTTATACAATTTTTAATCGTTTGAAACTATGGACCAAATCATCTTGGTTGTATTTACCTCAAGGTGTCCAGGCAAAGTCCTTGTTTAAGTTTCGTTCTGTAGTGGATACTGAAATATAAATGTTGTCAAATTCACTTCTTCCTATTCTAATATATATGTCTGAGGCCACAAAAAAAGCACCATGGAGGTCTTGTTAGCTCTCATTTGAGGACACTCAGAATCTGAGTAGTGACTTTAGGTCACATTTAAAGGGTAGCTCACTGCCTATCTGTTAAGAGTGAGCTCTGCCAAGTGTCCATTTCCCTCTTCAAGTGTTTTGGGGGGTTTTGTTTGGTTGGTTTTGTGGTTTGTTTTTTTTTTATCGTTGTTGGTTTGTTTGTTTGTTTGTTTGTTTGTTTTATAACACCTGTGTTGCTCCTGCCAGTGCTGTCTAATCCAGAAATTTTGTCTAATGATAGTAAGCAAGAATCTGTGAAAAAGTAAATCCTGCTCTTATAGTGGAACACAGGTGAAACATCCTGAGAGACAGGTCCTTGAAGATATTGTTGAAATCTTCTTTAACCTTCAGATGAGGTGAGTCTTACTAGATGTACAAGTTAGGTGAGGAAGTTAATAATCTGTAAGAGTTTTTAGTTGGAATCCTCCATGTGTGCTTAATTTGGAGGATGGGAGCATGACTGAGAGGCTCCCTTGACCAGATGAATGAAGGATTTTTATTTTTTTCCACTTAAATCTCTCAGCTGGAATAAGTTGCCTTTTCAGTTAACTTGGTTAGTTGAATAAAGCTGTTCCTTTCCATTCAGCCCAGCTGAAAACCAATCCTACACTCAATTCCTGCAGATTTCTCCCTGGATCTGTGTTGTACTTGGGATATGACAGCTGTCTCAGCTCACATCTCTGCAGCAGGTACAGGGACATCTGGGCTGGACTGGGTTATCACAAACTTGGAAGTAGAGGCAGTTTCCAAACACAGTGACAATTCCACCACACTCCCTGCTTTAAATTAGCTGTGCATGATCTTCTGGGGATGCACAGGTTATGCAGCTCTGAGATGTTTCCCTCTCTTTGCCTTGCTCTTTCTGTGATAAGGACCTGCCCCAGGGATCTTGGAAATGTTCTTCATACCACAACTCACCGTGCTGCCTACACCTGAGAAAGCCCAGAGAGTGCTGGATTAAGGCACAGCAGTCACCAGGGAAGCCCTGAATTTGACTGTCATTACTTCATACCAGTGGTAAGTCTGACAGATGATTTCCTACAGCATTCCGCATTTAATTTTTTCTTAGTAAGAAACAAAGCCAAAAATGCTCCATATTTGTTCATATTCCCCCAAACAGTAGCTGGAATAGTTGTCTTTGGCTCACAGATTTCTCCTTACATCCACAGTTTTCACCCACACAAAACTTTAGAAGCGAAAAGAAAATGCAAAGGAGAAAACTCGACTCTGCTGCATCTAATACGGTAATGATGTAGTCTCTCCCTTGCTGCACTGGAGAAAATTAGTGTCATGGTGATGAAATCCAGCTATAGCACAATTTCAAGTGATGCACTAGTAACCATGGCAACAAGGTATTCCCTTCCAGTAAATGCCTGTAATGGTGATTTTAAGATTGTACATCAAAGCCAAAGCATGGTGTTGAATCACCCTGGAGCAAGTACTGACTTCAAAGCAAAGAGGTCAGAACAATGGGTTATCCATAAACAGAAAATAATTCTTTTCCAACTTGCAAGTTTTCTTTTTTTCTTTATGAGGTGCTCTGAAATAAAAGCTGGAGCAATTTAGTGGTTTTTGCACTATGTTTGTGTGCTCTGGGATTACTACAGCAGCTCCTACAGTCTCCTGGCTTCCTACACAGCTTCTGCTACTCTCCAAGGGCTGGTGATCATTGCTGTGTCTCTGAGCTCCATAGCAGGCAATATGAATTACTCTGAAAAGAGGGCATGCCAAACTTGTAGGAATAGATGGTTGAAGGCTTCTAGTTCTGGTTAGGTATTCCACTACACTTGTGAAATTTTAGGAGTAAATTGAAAAGCTAGGTGGTGAAAAAAGATGCAGAAGGGAAAAAACAGTCCTTAAAATGGCTTTGAAATAAAAATAAAACAAAAATATGTTCATGTCTGAGGAATATAAATGTTTTTTCAAGGAATAATAAAGCTATTGCTAATTAATCATGGAACCATTAAGGTTGGCAAAAACCTCTAAGTCTCCAACCACTGACCCGGAACTACTAAGCTGACCACTAAACCATATCCCTAAGACACATCTTTTAAATACCTCCAGGAATGGCGATTCTACCCTGCTCTGTTCCAGTGCTTGGCCAAACAAATAGGGAAGGAATTTTACCTATTACCCCACTGAAACCTCCCTTGGCCCAGCCTGAGACCAGGGTCTGGCCTGTTCCCTCTCCTCCTGTCCCTGTTCCCTGGGAGCAGAGCCCGACCCTTCTGGCTGTCCCCTCCTGGCAGGGGGATGTGCAGAGCCACAAGGTCGCCCCTGAGCCTCCTTTTCTCCAGGCTGAGCCCCTTTCCAGCTCCCTCAGCCACTTAACAGACCTGTGCTCCAGACCCTTCCCTAGCATGGTCCAGCAAATCCCACAAAGCTAAAAAAAGTGATTAAAGAAAAATTCCTTGATACAGAGGAGAACTTTTACATCATTCATATGTCAGGCCAGCTATCTTTCCTAAAATGTGGAGCTCATGTTTACATATATGTTTATAATGGAGTGTCCTTTACTATATGATGAGTGTTATGTCTAGGTCAGGACACTGATGATTAGGAGGGTTTTAATTAGCAGTAACTATGGGGAATCTAATGTGCTCACATTTGGTAACATTTGGCTGAATATCTAAAGTGGCTTGGTAAGAGGTCAGAGCTTTTTTAAATTATTGAATTCCTTATGTGGTAGATTGTGCAAATACAGAGATTTTTTTCTTTAGCTCTGTGCATATTTTTGTGTATGTATATATATATGTGTATGTGTGTGTAAGAGAAAACCTAACACAAATCAGAGTTAGGGGCATTTGAGTAATTGAAGTGCCTTATAATTTTGTTTTAATGCCTTGAGAATGAGTTTTAACATTTTTCCAAAGTGGATAAAAATAAAATAAATAATTTTTGAAAACCTATAAATGTTTAGTAATAGAGGGTACTATACTATTTACTAGGCTACTATACTATTGGTTTCTTGCCAATCTGCTGAAGAAAGAATTTTTAAACTAGTTATATCTGTTTTCGTTCTTTGTGTTGATCATGACATTATTCAGACCAAAGAAGGCATGATATCAGATTTGGCACATGTAGGAGAGTAGTTAAAAATCATACACAAAAAAAAAAAATCAAAGAAAGACAGTAGCAACAACAGACCTGAACATACATCTGAAGCTACATAAGCTTTAGATGATGAAAGCATTTAAAATGAATTTAGAATGGTATACACCTTGCTGATGAACGTGAGATGGAACCCTCTAACAGGTACATCTTGTACAATCTCAGAAGGTCTCAAAAGTCAATGAATTCAAATGAAGTGACATGAGAAACCTGCATCTCAAAATACATGAAGAACAAGTGCTAGTTTTTATCTATGTATTGGTCATGTCAAGCAGCTGAAATCTTTCCCTTCAGCTTTTCAGAGACATTCTTTCCTTATTTAGCTCCACTCTCTCAACTCTCCTTGCCACAGCCCATCTACTGCATTGCACCGATGCCAAAAGCTCAGAGTGAGGATTCTGTTCACTGCTGACTAATTCTATCAGGTTTCTGTGCAGTTTTTCTTACATGTGTGTGTTTTTCTTAACTAGATGAGATGAGATGGCAATTGATTTTTTCCAAAGGTTAATACTTCTCACCGCTAAGTCTCCAAACCTATTTAAACAAAAATAAAAATAATGCACCATTCAAGCCATTCAACCAATCTTTTTGGGGGTGCTAAATTACACAGTGGCAATACAGAAATTCATCTTTGTAAATCTTTCATTCAAAGCCTATAGAGTGTTGCTCAGTACTACTCAAAATTGTGCTTGTTTTGACCATAAGAAGGCTGATAACTGTGGTCCAATAATTGTGCACTTGTGTTGCTGTTTGTCTGCTTCTCATTTGAGAAAAGCAGCTTAATTAGAATTCCAATTTGTTTCACAGAAAAAGCTGCCAAGCACAAGATCTGACATTCAAAACAAAATCAATACTTCTGTAGAACATTTAAGCATCTTGGGTAATACCACAGGACTGGAGTAGTTCGTGTTGTGTAGTAATGCTCTAATTAAAGATGTGTCAGGAGTAAGAATTATATTTCTTCATTATTTAACCTGTGCTTAACTGTTCAGTTCATATGAGGGTATTGAATAAATGTTCATGTTTATTATGGCTTCCCCCTCCAATTATGAGTGTGAGAAATGAAAGTTAGGGTAGATGAAAAATATTCTTTGCTTGTCAGGGATAAGAGACACTCAAGGTCAAACGCAGATAAGGAAAAGCAAGGAAATGGAAGGGTTTTGTTTAGTTAGTGGTGAGCTACAGATTAATATCTAATTTTTTTTTCTTTTCTCCAAGAAATGTGTCAGAATATTTCTCAAGAGAATAAAGTATCAGTACAGTTCTTGTTTTTCAAAAAATGTTAGATCTGATGAGCTCCTAATATCTGTATCTAAAAGTTTCTTTAGCCTATGAATTGAGTCCTTAAGGTCAAATTATGAAAGTTCATATGGATGCCAAAATACCTCACTCTACATATAAATCTATTTCTCTCAGAGAAGTAATTAATGATGTAAACCATAATTTGATATTAACTAAAGGGGGTGACAGAGACTTACAAAAACATCATATTTGCCACCTCTCTGCCTTGGCAAGGATATCTGCCAAAATCTAAGAACTACTACTGCAGGAGACCTCTCCAGTAACGTCCTTGAAGATCCAGCAATTAATTTGTTATTAAAAACTATTTCCTTGGTTTTTTTTCTCTGTCATTTAAACCTTGTTTCTCAACTATTCTACCTTGGACAGGGGGAATTTACTACTGCTTTCCCACATAGCATTTTTTAACATGTTGGAAGCTAATTAATCTGTTCTTACCAAGCACTTGCTGATATCTTTCTCTTAGTCCTGAGTTAATACCCCCTTAAAATCTGAGGTCTGTATGTTAGAGAGATCTATATGATGTTTACATGTTGCCAAATTGAGGTAGGTAAACCCATCACAAAAAAAAAGTTTTGAATTTTAAATGTAATTATAGGAAGATGGATAAATCTGGGTTTGAGTGCTTTGTTTCAGAAAGTTTTAAAGTCTTTATTCTGTGTGGCAATAAAATTCTGGAGAGGTAGAGGTAGAATTAATAGAGAAAGCAAAGTTACATAGGTCATCTTCTGGTTGTCTGTGGCTGAAAGACAAGAAATGAACAAGTAAGCCCTGGGGCTTCTTAAGTAATTTTAAAGAGGTCAGGTATCAATTTTGGAGATAAGACCATTTGATTCAAAAGGAACTGAATGGCTATTTCAGTGGGAAGAATTGAAGAGGATAAATATACTGTCAACAAAAGAAGTGAGAAAAAAAACCCAGAGTTTCTTTCTTGGGGCTTCAACAGAATTGAGAGGCTGAAGTCTCACCAGCTTTGGTTAACTTGGAAGAATAGCTACAGGACAATTGGTTCTCTGCTCTCTTTGTTCTATCTGTCTACACCCATACCAGAAAATAGAAAACTGTCTCTGAATTGTAAATAATTAAGGACCTTATTCATGAGCCTTCACCGTGATGTCTTTTACAATGCCTGGTCTCTAGATGTAGCTCCAGCTAGAGCTCCAGGTGTGCAGAATCTCCCTCAGGTCATAGAGTCATAGAATCACAAAATCATAGCAACACAGAATCAGAGATTCATAGAATCCTAGAATGGTTTGGGATTTAACAAGCATTAAAGATCAACTAGTTTCAGCTCCCTGTCATGGACAGGAAAACCTTCCTCTATTCCAGCTTTCTCCAAGCCCTGTTCAAATTGGCCTTGGACATTTCCTGGAATGGGGCAGTAACAGCTTCTCTGGGCACCCTGTATCAGAGCCTCAATACCCTCACAGTAAAGAATTTATTCCTAACATGTCAGCTAAATTTTCTGTCTTTCAATGTGTACCCATTTTTCCTTGTCCTGTTACTACAGCTCCTGATGCAGAGTCCCTCTCTGGCTACACTCTAGGGCCCCTTCACATGCTGGAGGTGCTGTGAGTTCTCCATGCTCCTTCTCTTCTCCTGGATCAAAAGCCACAACTTTCTCATTCTGTCTTCATAGGGGGGGTGCTCCAGTCCCTTTACCAACCTCACAGCCTCCTCTGGACTTGCTCCAAGAGTTCCATGTCCTCCTTATCTTGGGAGCAATAGAACTGCATGCAGTATTCCAGGTGGGAATACTGATAATAAAAGACAGGAGAATCCCCTCCATCAATCAGGTGCAGATCAAAGGTCCTCTGAGATCAGCCAATGCTTTCTCTATGTTTTGCATACCTGAGAATATCTCAAATGGTCTCAAGTCCCCTAAGTGTGCGCAACAAAAGGAAATCTTAAGTCAGAAATCTTAAATCTCTGCATGCTTGAGGAGATGCCCACAAGAGAGTCAAAGGCATGGTGAGGAGGTTAAGGTCTAATCCCAAAAGCAGTGCTGCTGTAACAGCATAACATTACAACAAGGATAATTGACTTTAGCTTGCAGTTACCTCTGGGGTTCCTGCACTGGAGTGAACACACAACTTGTAGGGCAGAATGCCGAAGAAGACTTGATAGAAATATCTAGAAACATATGTGGAACACATAGAACAAGAAAATGTCTGGAACACATGCATTATACACATCCTAATGAGGTTTTAATGGGATCCTTCAGAGATGAATCTGTCCCAGTTCTAAAATAAGAGTCCTTCAAAATTCAAAAACATTATTTAAACAAAAAAAATTACATTGAAGATTTCAATAATTCCATTTTTCTGGAATCCCATTGCATTTCCTGTGTCATTTGCTCTGGAGTAGCCCTGCTTAAGCTGGAAAGTTGGACCAGGTGAGACCATTGTGGTCTCTCCCAACCTCACCTATTCTGTGATTCTGGGTTTCAACGAACAAAGTTCTGGGATATTAATGCAAGATTTACTTGCATATTTTTTGTTCTACAGACTCAGTGGGGAGAAATCTTTCTAAGCAGTTTTCACAGCTCCATGTTCAGTGGTGTTCTACTTCAGCACCAATTTTTTTCCTAATGTGATTGCAATAAAAATGCTGAATCTATGCATTTATACAGCTTACATTTAATCATGGATCTTGTTTTCTTTTACTTTCCTTTTAAATGTAATGATAATAAAGAGACTAGATGAAATTTTCTTTAATATCTTTAAAGAAAGTATCCTTAATATCTGTGTATTTAAGCAAAGTGCAGTTTTAAAGAAAAGTGTTCTATAAAAAGAGGTACCTCTGAAAAAGACAAATTTGCTTCTAAGATAACTGGGTAAATGGTGATAAAGACTTCTATTCTCGCAAAAGAAGAGAAAATAAAAAGTGGAATAACACTAAGATTTTCTTGCTAGAAGAGACAGTATTTAGCAATAAAATCAAATAATATGGCAGTTTCATTTTAGGTTGTGTTTTTTGGGTTTTTTTGTTTGTTTTTTTTTTTTGTGAAAGACAAAATTATATAAGACAGAATAATATAGAACAGCTTTCTGGAATATATTTGCTGATAATGGAAATAAGGCTGGCCTATTCACTGAAATCACACACTGAGAGTTCATTGCTGTATTAAAAATTACTGAGTCTTTCAGAAGTAAGTTAGTGTAATGTATGTAGGCATTCAGGTTCTGTTAGCCATTAAACTAAATAGAATACTATTTCATGCATGATTTAGCTCAGTTAGATGGAGAATACAGCAGTGGGCTTGAAGAAGTAAAGGGTAAGTGTGAAAGATTATATAAATAAATGTTTCATTTTTGTTGTATGGTATTTACCTGAGATTGCAAATGCCTTATTAAAAGATCTTCATAGATTCCCCACTGATGTGTTCCAAAAATGTTAACAGATTGATTTGCCCTCAACGATGATAACATAGATATTTGTAGCCCTGCTGGGAGGAAAGAAACAGTTATTAATTGGCTACTGATGAATGCAAATTCTTTCTTAAGTGAATTCATTGTTTCTCTGAAAACACTTGATTGGGACATGCAGATTGGCAGTGCACTGCATCAAATAAAAAATGTGGTTTATTTGAAGTTAGCTGTCATGTCTGAATTTTACTGATATCTCTTTTCCTTGCTGATATCTCTGAAGTGTGGGATTCATTGAATACAGGTGTAGTGCAGCTGATTTGAGCTACAGGAAGGGGAAAACACATGCTGAACCATGATCTACATGAGGCCTACTAGTTATAGGATGAATTATTATTGATTTTATGCCCCTCACTTAGATTGTGATTTTCCTCTTTTTTCCAATTGCTCTCCTTTTCTACCTCTGAGCTCGAGCATACCTGTTCTGCTCAGTGGTTATGAAATAATACACAACTAGCCTGCCACAAAGAAATTCCTAAATTTTATTCAAATTCCATGCTTAATTTTTTCCTTCAGTCAGTATTCCTTATTATTTTCCTCTCTTCTGGTAAAAAAACCAAGAAACCAAACAAAAAAACCCACCTTTGAATCTCTAAGTATACATATATTGCTTGTGAATGTTGTTTTCTGTTTATTCATATTTAGGTGTAATTCAAACACATTCATTTTTTTTTTCCTGATGGTCATGAACTTCCATAGATGCTTAATTTGTCCTGAGTGACTATAAGAACCTCTCCAGCAGTTATCCAGTGAGGGGAAGGAAGCACAGTTTTTTAGACATTTTTGCACTCTCAGCTCTGCTAGATCTATTGCATTAAGAGCAGTTTGTGAAGATAGAACATATTTAAATTTAAAGTAGCTATAGGCTGGCACGTAACTCACCAGGTCAGCTGCCAGAAATTCCCCAGACTGATGAATTGAGGGGTTTAGTGTCAAGTGAGCTGTGCTATGTCCCTTTTTCTGGCATCAATATCTAAGTTAATGGTTTAGAGTGAGGTTAGAAACACCCATGTGAATTGCACAGGCAATTTCTGGAGGGTTAGGGACATTCAGCTGAGCCTGGGGATTTTAGTGAAAATTATGCCATGCTAATTCATTCTTTAGGGTCAGGAAAGGAGGTGAGTCAAATCCACATGTAGCAATTGCTCTAAATACTCACAGGAAATCACTCCTGTGTTGCCTGGCTGCAATTTTAAAAGCACAAATAACTTTCTGGAGTTACGTTCAAATAAGGCATATTGATGTTCAGCAGCAGTAAAAAGGGCTTAGCAGGAACACTTTTAGAATTTCATTTGACTGACTTTGTATTATAACATTTTTAAATCATCTCAAAAACAGAATTTTGAAGTATACTATAAAGAATCCTTAACAAGAAGGTTTTAATGAAAGCTTTAACCATTTGATGGTATTAAAAGTAAGCTACAGTGTCTTTCCTTGAAAGTTTAGACTATCCCAGAGAAATATTCAACATATTATGTCATCTAAAAGTTTCTCAAAGTATATAAAAACTAATAAACATCACAATTTGGACCAATATCTCTCTTCAGTATCTGACTCATAAAGACTTTTTTCCATTTTTAAGCTATTTTTACGGCAGAAATTTTATCTGAACCCTACGTCTTCTGTAGCAGAAAACTCTGTTCATGAATGTTTGTTATCAATCTCTCCTTAACCCTTGGAGGACTTTTCTAGTGATATATTTCTGCCCAATTAATCCTGATGCACTCCAATAGACATTGGACTGTGTTGCTGAAATTTGTCAGCATCTTCGATCTTTGTATTTTTTTTTTTAATTAACGGATATACTTAACTGTATTTACAGCAAAAACATTTCCATTCCCTTTAAAAGCTTGGCCCAGCAGCACTTTATCTTTGTGTACATTGCACAATTTATAGCTTACTGGGCTTGGCAAAGGTTTGCTCTCATTTCCTTTTGTACTTGAGGTGTTAACCAATCATTTAAGCCAAACTCCCATACAGCATTCAGGCACCTTACAAAGCAGCAATGTATTTGAAGGTAGTCCTACAAAATGGAAGGAAATATGATCAGTTGGTCTTGAGAGTACATTTAAATGAGAGAAAATGAGATACTTTTTATTTCTTTAGAGAGGCTAATCTAGAAATAAATGACTGCAAAAAGAGAGAAAATATTGTATGTGGTTTCTGGGTAGTTGCTTGAATATGTATTAACTGTCAGCATAAGATCACTCTGTGATGGCTGAAGGAGAATGAGAAAGACAGTAAGACAAGAAGAAAATTATTTTCGGACATTCAGAACTGTGCTGATCCTGCAGTACTGACTTTATTATACTACTTACAGATCTATGTGAGAGTTGTGTAGAAATGGGAGATAAATTTAAATCCATTAAGCAATGTGCTCTGGAAAAGGAGGAAGACCAGACTAGCAGGACAAATAAAGATTAGCTATTAATCTTAATCCCTGCTACAAAGAAGTACCATTTCTGTGACGGTAGCCTTTTATAAGGAGAGGGAAGTTTCCCAAATATCAGTAGAGAAGACAACTGGAGACTGGATTCTGAGCAGGTGCAAATATCTAAAACATCCTCTAGACATGTTAGATGAAAAATAAATTAGTTCAAAAAAATACGTAAAGCAGTACAATTATTTTTAATGCTGATTATTTTTTCACAAAGGTTACTTAAATACTTAAGGAGTATTTTTTATCTGATAAATCAGTTTCATTCCCTGGCTATATTTCTGATACTGTGTCTCCTTCCTTTTTTACACACCAAACTGCCTGTAGTAACCTTTTACTGTTCTTGTAAGGTTCTGGGCAGAGAACACCTTGCTCTTCAGAGCTGAGCAATATCTGTTACCATAAGGCTACTGCTGTGATGCTCTGATAACTGCAGTCAGGGTAACTGCTCTGATGTTTGCTTTCCACTGTCTGCATAATTGCTTAGGAAAAGTGAAAATGCTTTATGTGTAAATCCAGGAGCTTACTGTGATTATAACTGAAGTATCAACAGCCTAATGTGAATTCTTAGTAGTCCAGGAGTGATTATAACAGAAAGGAGTAATACTGCAGAATTAGTCCTAATATGAATAAAACTACCTTTTCCATAGCAGAGGTTCAACAAGGGCAAGTGCTGAGTTCTGTACCTGGGCAGTGGCAACCCTAGGTGTGCAGACAGAGTGGGGGATGGATCCTGGGAAGCTGTGCCATGGAAAGGGACCTGGGGGTCCTGGTCAGTGTCAAGTGGAACTTGAGTCAGCAGTGCCCTGGCAGCCAGGAGGGACATCCCTGTCCTGGGGACATCAGGCCCAGCATCAGCGGCTGGGCAAGGGAGGGATTGTCCCGCTCTGCTCTGGGCTGGGCCGGCCTCACCCTGAATGCTGTGAGCAGTTTGGGTGCCTCGGTATGAGGAAGGTCTGAAGACTCCAGAGAGCCTCCAAAGGAGGCACCAAGGATGGTGAGGAGCCCTGGGGGAAGCCGTGTGAGGGGGTCTGAGGCGCCGGGTCTGTCCAGCTGGAGAGGAGGAGGCTGAGGGGAGACCCCAGTGCAGCTCCAGCTCCCTGTGAGGGAACAGGAGGGGCAGGCTCTGATCTCTGCTCTGCTGTGACAGGGACAGGAGCCCAGGAAACAGCCTGAAGCTGTGCCAGGGAGTTTGTGCTGGATATCAGGAAAGGTTCTTCACCCAGAGGGTGTTTTGGCACTGGAACAGCATCCCCAGGGAATGGGCACAGCACCAATCCTGATGGAGTTCCAGCAGCGTTTGGACAATGCTCTCAAGGACAGGATGGGATTGCTGGCATTCCTGCACAGGACTGGGATTTGGACTCAATTATCTCTGTGGGTCCAGCTGAGGATATTCTATCATTCCATGATTCTATGATCTAGTGAATAAAATCCCATAACTGCAGCACACAAATACAAAATAAAACAAATTAGTCAGTGGCCTGTTGTTAGAAAGCACTGTTTTAGCTCAAAACCTAAGACAAAGCCTCAGGCAAGAGAACACAAATTCAGACAAAGTCAGCCAGACCAGCCTTGCTTCTGAGGTTGTGCAAACCCACTACAAAGCCTCTTACGAGCAGTAGCAATATTGTGTTTACTGGGCTACAGTGCTTCAAAGTGATATTCACAATAACTCCATGAACTACTTTATTAGAGCCAGGTTGCAGGAGGACAGCCACAAAAAATTGCAGTACAAAGCTGAAAAATTTTTATGACTTCTGAAGGAGACATGAAAATGCCTGGGACCCCTCATCTGTAAGATGAAAGAAAGGTAAAACTGGAGCCACATAACCCAATAAAGCTGACCGGATCAAGGATGTTTTTCACTGCTATCCCACAGTCAATTCTTTCTGGGGCAGAATTTCTTCTTTGGACAACTAGTTCTTTGCATGTGATTGCCTGCAGCATCATCTTCCAGACTTTTGCCTAGAGGCTTCTGTTCTTGGCCAACTTTTTTCATGCAGCTGTTGCCTCAGGGACACTGTGGGGATAAGTTTATTAAGGCTTGTAAAGCACTCAGAAGGTATAATAAGAAAGGCCAGATAAAAGCCTTATCAAACAATGCAAGCAGGGTATATCAGGCCTATGGAATCATCCTTCAGAAATGCATTTGTGAGACAGGGCTAGTATTTCCCTGAGCTGCTCAGCATTAAAATTTGCCACTGTAAAATCAGTTCTGCACACTGACAATTGAGTAGCTAAATACTTTGGGGAGAGCATCACAACTAACCAGTGAATCATTTATTTACAAATAGTTTCTTCCTCTTGAGCAGCTGCAATGTTGATTGATCTGAGACTCTCCATCAGACAGTGAGATAAACCTACAATCATTATATGTTGCTCCAAAGCCTGTCAAAGCAAATGAATCTCTTAATTGACTTCCTTGGGTTTTGGAATAGCATCCACTTGTGTAATCTCTAGAAGCTGTCCAGAGACACACTTTACAACTTTTTTTGCCTCTATTACTCATCAACAAGAGAAAGGACAATCACTAAGAAACCTTTTATTTTTCACTGTACACCACCCCAACTGAGATGCAATGTTGCCTGGGAATACTGGAGACAGAAGTGGTGACAAAAACATAGCAATGGCAGAACAGTTGCAGTGGGAATTATCAAAGATGAGCAGACTTGGTGAAGCTGAAGAACAAATAATTTTAAAGAAAATATGTGCAACTTTAGATGGTCAAACAGGTAAATCCAGATGTGACACAAGGACACTGCACAGTGGAAAGACTGATTTTTCAAATTGATTATCTTTTCTTGATCTAATAATCTAAAAATGATTGTTTCTGTCTCTGTATCCTTTCATTGCTTTGCGTCGTATTTTATGCTTGTCTTTTAAATTTATTTTTTGGGGGATTTTTTTTTGCTTGTTTGCTTGTAGGTATCATATTTTTTTCCATATTTTTCTGACGCTTTTTGGGTATTTCTCTTCATGAAATAGGGACTTCCCAAAATAAATTACTACTTTATATTAAACTATCTGAATAATAAAAGGTGTTTACAGAATATCACAGCAAGATATATAAATATTACATAGGAAAATAAAAAAAAAAAAAATTATCATGGAAATTATGCAGCTTATAAAAAGTTATATCCTCTGGAAATCAAGTAGAATCATGCAGAATGAATGGATCAGGGCCATGATGGAAAATTTATTTTCTTGATAAAAAAAGAAGCTTAGATGTATAGATAATCTTTAACCTCATAGACCTTGAAAGAACATTTTGAAACCTCATTTCCTTCCTCATTTGTATTCATAGGATGCTTGAAGACTATTAAGTGGCTGATCACTGTTTTATTCTTTCAAATTAAACCTTATGTTTTCAATATTACTTATCATTATTGGACAGGACAGACCTTCTCAGGACTTATACAGGTGATGGTTGAAGTCTAAAATTTTTCCAGGTATGGAAGAAATTAACCCTGTGATCTAATTTATAACTTCCCTTCTGTTCATGGATTCTGTTTATGGATCCCATTTGATACAAATAAGAAGGAAGGTTTTTCACTAAATTTCATGGACTGTGCTGCTGGCAGACCTGGCAGATGTTAATATTGAAAAGAAAGAGAAATTATCTAAGACATTAGGTGCTTATTAGTCTTGGAACAGTAAGATCCAGCTATATTAACTCTTGTTGGTGACCACTACTAATTATGTTATTGCCTAATTCTAGCAGCACCATAGCAACTGCTCCCATCTGGCGTTTTCTGATATGCAGGGTGGTGAACTCTTTATTTAAGTTGATTAATAATAAGCTATTCAGAGCAGTTTCAGTTTTAATTTTAGTTGGTCATGTCTAACCATTGCTAGACTTAATAAAAGATGGACTTTGTAATGGGAAAAAAAACTTTGAAGATTGCAACCTCAATAAAAAAATCAGTACAATTAGGTCAATTTCTGAATCTTCAGTGATAATTGAAGTGTTCTAAAGTTAACAGTGCTAAAACAATATGAAGAAGAAGGCAGTGCAGGAAAAGGGGCCCTGAACTTCTTTAATGTATTATTAGATCTTTTGTAGGGATGGCTGAGGAGGGGACAAAAATCATCAATCAAAACCCTTTTATTTTGAGGTTATGGAGACCAAATAAAATGAAGTCAAGTGATACTTCAAAAAGAGATTCTATGGGTTAAGGAGCTCGTGGCAAAGCACTATTTCTTAATAACTATGTGTGATGTTGTAGATAAGATAGGCCCCACCCCCAGCTTTTTTTAGATTGTTTGGTTTTGACCAGCTATTCAATTATGCAGTCTAGACACAGCTTAGTAGCATGAGAAATACTCCCTTTCATGTTGCACCAATTGATTTATTTATAATAATTTCTTCATACCATAATAGTCCAGAAAGTACTGAGATGTGCAAGATCAGAAGGAATTATTTTATGTTTCCTCCCCTGCCCCCCAGGAAGTTACACACTGAAGCATGCAAGACTCTTCTTCATATTTCATACTTCTGTTGCATGCATACTTAAATATTTCCATCTCAAAGGAAGGTGTAAACTTAACTGAAATGCTGTTGCTATGTGCAACCAAAGAAAGGATTTACAACTGTTTTGTATTTAGTACTCACAATTATTAAATTGTTCTGTATTCAGTGTTGTTATTATTCTGTTGTTTAGGAGTGCACATTTTTATTTAAATCCAGTCTGTATTAGAAGGTGTAAGTTCAATGATACTGTTAACTTTGGATAAAATGTCTCTGTTTAACACTTGAAAGAAAATATCTCCATAATTTAAGGTTCTCAGCTCCCATATATATTGTTTACTTCATGTATTCTCAAATAATTTGTCAAAAGATTTGAGCAAACAATTTGTTACATAATCTCCTATTTACATAGGAAAGTAGGCTAAGTAGTCTGACTTTTAATTAGCTTTATCTGAATAAAGCTAATTCTCCAGTCCTTATTCCATAACACCTATGTCATACTCAGGCTTCACAGACAGCCAATATATGAACATATATAGCTATATTAACCATATGCTCCCCTTCCCATCCTTGGATGTAATCCACAGGTATCATGCCACTAGTCCTGCAAAATATCCACAAAATGTATATTGAGTTTGTTTAGTCCATGACCTAGGGCTCTCTCTGTCATAGTGGTCAGGAGATGGACAGGAGGTGTGGTGTGTGGTGTGGGGCTCTTGGGTAAAAATGCCAGGTTCAGCCTGTGTCACTGCTGCACTTGCACTTGCACTTGCTTCAGTTAAAGCTCCAACTCCGCTGATTTGGGTACCTTGTGTTACAGTATTTCCTACAAGATGCAAGTCAAATCCTGAACTACAACAATTTAAATGTGTTTCCATTACAATTTCCACCCCTTGTCCCTTTGGACCAGACCATCTGGTTTAACATTCCACAGATCTCTCCCTTTAATCCTGCTCTGGCCTGAACTAATCCACAGACAGCAACCCATAAGATTGTTCCTGCTCCAAACAGAGCCCTATCTATGAGCCACAGTCTCATCAGCGGGTTACCTGAGGCACACATGTTCCAGAATGGCAAAATCCATGGGCCACAGGTGGCTTGAGGTGTCCTGCTCCCATCTGGACTCATCCACAGATCGCAGCAGTCCCACTCAAGCTCACACTGGGGTTCCATCCTGTCCAGCACAGACACAGCAGTGGTGCACTGGCCCATCCCAGGCACGTCACCACCGCTGCTATCAGAACATTCTCAGGCACAGCAGAGAAAGGAGATGAGCAGCACAGATCTACAGTGAGCAGAGAGAGCAAAAAGCAGACACCAGGAAGCACGAGACTCTGGCAAACAGGAAGAAAGCTGCATGGCAAGCACAGGAGCCTGCCAAGTGATCCCTAAACAGCCCTAACAGATATAAATTTTATCCAGCACGTCCCAATCACATCTGTCATTACCTCAAACACTTTGGGGCACCAAAAAGAACAATCATGGTTTAACTGTAGCCAGCAACTAAACACCACACAGATTTTGCTCCCCTCCTCCTTCAAATGGGAAGGATGTGAAAAAAACCCAGAAAAAAACCCATAAAATTTGTGGGTTGTGATAAAGGCAGTTTAACAGGACAGAAAAGGGATAGATAACAATAATATTAAAGATTAAAAAGAAAGAAAACAAAATAACTAGAACACACAAAATAAATTATGCACAAATAATTTCTTTACCAACTGCTGATCAATGTTCAGCCATCAGCCCCTGGTCAGCATCCATCCCCCCTCACCCTGTCCTCAGTCTCTACCCTGAGTATGATGCCATAGGGTATGGAGCATATCTCTGCCCAGCCTGGGACAGCTGTCCCAGCTGTGTCTCCTTCCAATCCTCGTGCCCCCTCAGCCTCCTTGCAGGAAGAGCAGGATGAGAAGATGAAGAATTCCTGATCACTGCTTAACAAAACGTAAAACCAGTGTGTTATCAACATTATCCTCATCCCAAATCCAAACCACAGCACTGTGCCAGCTGCTGAGAAGAAAATTAACTCTATCTCAGCTCAAACCAAGACACTAGTTTCCCTCTTGCTAGGATAAGAGAATTTCTAGGAGCTTTCTAAGCACTTCTAGGATACAATTCATCAAATTTGAGATGATTTGTTCACTCATGTCACCTTATCGCTACAAAACCTATTTCATGCTTTATTTACATGACGAAAGAAAACTGATTCTCTAAATTTCATAAGAAAAATAGATTCCTTTCAAGCTAACATAATGACTTATTAAGAGATGTTAAAAGTATTTTTAAAAGGATTTAGATTAAACAGTTGTGATATGGAGTTACTTGTGATACCAAGAAACTGCATTTTCATGTAAACCCACATTGTATCAGAACATCCTCATGAAAACCCATTTATCTGTCTCCTGTCACTTCCTCATATGTCTTACATTTCAGAATCTCAAGGACAAGATTGCCATTTGTCTTACCACAAACCCTTGTGATTTAAAACTTCCCCTGGTGTCATCATCCAAATAATGACACCTCAAGAAATCATAATCCCTGAAATTTTTTCTGATATTGGTTTCCTTTCCTTTATTTCTTGCAACTAAAGCTAAATCTATACTTTCACACGTGATAATTTATTCACATCTCATGCATTTTCGATGTTACATAGCCTGTACTCCTTTTTTTTTTTTTTTTTTTAATATGACAATGACAAAGGCTGTGAATAGAAAGTTGTAAAGGAACTAGTGTGATAAAAGGAAAATATTCCTGTAGTCTAGGTGGGAAGAAGCAATTCTTCCTTTCTCTGGCAAACTACATTAGCTTTTCTCCCCATTAATGCTGCAACACCACTGAGAAGGTCTCTGACACAAAGGCTGCATTACCCACTGATGGAAGAAGCAGCTATTACTGGTCCGTGCTGCTGCCCAGTGGCAGCAATTTCACTCTGTGTGTGTATGTGTGTTTCACCTGCAGCCTCTCTGAGGGGCTCATCTGTATGCAGCAAGGCTGAGAGCCCGGCCAGCTCACATCCTGCCTCCGTCCACGGCGTGTCACGGTGCCAGCACCTAGGAAAGGCATTAATATTTATGGGGAGCCAGCACAAAGAAATCAAAGCATCTCTGTCTGCCTTTCGATTTATTCCACTCCTCACAAATTTAATTTTGGATGAACTTTTGGAGGGGCAAACCCTGCACCAGTTACAGTGAGGCAGGAATGCACATGTGTGATATTCAACTGTAATTGAGAAAAATTAATGTTGATTTTTCCTTCAGTGAATTTGGGATTCCTTCCACCTATTCAAAAATTAACACATTTTAACATTTGTTCTAATTTAAAAAAATAAATGTTTTTTTTCCTCATTAAGCATCTCTCTTAATGAGGAGGTAAAAGAATATCCTTTCTTCCAAAGTCTGGAGATCATTTGTGCAGAACCAGGTTATCAAAATCCATGTTTGTAGAGCCACTTCCACACATGAAACCATCTCAGAGCTTCACAGTAAATCATTATTACCTCCTTCCCATCAAGTACAGAATGACCAAGAGCTGTCTGTTAGTGCTCAGTATTCTCCCTCCTCCATTTCCATCTTACCTCTGAGGGCTCTGCAGAAGAGGCTGGAGTCAAAATGTTTTCTTTGGGTAAATGGAATTAATACAATTGCCAGGGTCAGGTGTCTGACCACAATCTAACAACTGAACTCTGTGGTGAACTCTGTGGTGCTGTTGCTTTGTCTACATCAGCCCTTCCAAGTCCTATATTTTTTGTTTGTTTTTTTTTTTTTTGTAAACTAATGTGCTGCAGCATTAAGGCTGTGACTTCCCTGTGCTCTGGGGGTTCTGAGTGGCTAATGAATCACCAAAACTCCTAATGTGAACAGTCTCCTGCAGGCAGCTGTACTGCTACCTCAGGAACACTGATGTTTCCTGAAAATAAATACTTGCTTGCTCAGCCAGCACAGTGAGGTTTTAGAAATTGGGTTCAAGTCCTTTGCCCCATCTCTGTGTCCCTGAGTCCTTGTCTGCCCTGTGTCTAATGAGTGGTACATTCTGCAAAACAAGGATTGTCTCTTGCCTAGTGATGGCCACAGTGTGTAAAAGGCTTTTGAACAATGATGAATTTAATTGGTTGTAAGGAAATGGGACAGGTGTAAACAAAGCCAAGCAGGCAGACTTCCCCTGAACATGGTTATCTCCTCACATCGGGTCACCTAACGAGACATGAGACCTGCACTACATCTTGTGGAAGCAACTCCTTTATCCCTTTAGACATTTTGCAGGAAGAGAATGGGTAAAACTGGACATGCCATACACATACTTCCGGTTGCCATGTAGAGTGGAAAATTCACAATGCTTTGGAGTATTAGAAAATAATCTGGCCAGGTAGGCAGAGCTGTGATAGGGACCAGGAACTGGGGCCAAGACCTATTTCTCCTTCCAAAAGATAAAAGCCTATTTCAATAGTTTTCTGGTCATGTACCTTTTGAGACCTTGGCGGGGAGGTTCAGAACAGACATTAGGAAGCATTTCTCTACAAGAAAAGGGTGGTCAAAAACTGCAACAGACTTCCTAGAGAGGTGGTCAGTTACCTAAGCCCGTCAGTGCTTAAGAGGCATCAGGGCAATGTCTTTAAGAAAGTGCCTTAACCTGGTCAGCTCTGAACTGGTCAAACAGTTGGATTACATGATCATTGTAGACACCTTCCAACTGAAATATGCTATTCTTCCCTTCCTTCGTTCCTTTGTTAAAGCATTCTGTTATTCCCAAGGTCTCATAAAAAGGCTTAGGCAAAGGCAAAGGTTTTTCTGCCTTCTGTATGAAAAGTCTCAGCTTTCAGCCCAGATACTTCCAGGGTATCTCCAGAGCTGCAAATCACCTCCAAGTCAAACCACCTGTGCAAACCATGGGATTATTAAAAAGGGGATTTCCCTGATTCACAAAAAGTTCAGCCCTTGACTGTCTGTCAAGGCTACCATGACAACAAAAGGCTCAGAAACATTTTGGTTATAGAGCTGTTAGCCATGAATCCCTTGACTTCACCTAAGAAATTCCTCACTTAATGTATGTGTTCTCATTACTCCTTCAACTCCTTTCCCAGGCTCTTGGGTCTCGGACTGGCTCCCATTTGTGACACAGTTTACCATTTCAGCTGTAAAAATCCTTCTTGAAATCTTTTCAGCTTAGAAAAACCCACTACTCTTCATGCTAAAAGGACAGAAAATTTATAAACACAATTCTCCACCCATCATGTAGATAACATACCTGAATAACTAATAGTTTCCAATTATGCACTGGGATATTTTAAATTTTGTTATAATGCTTTGTTTCTGTTTTCTGATGGTTAAAAATGCCTTAGAGGATGATCTGTTTAAGAACAGGTCCCCTTCCACACCAGTAGTCATTGACAAGGATCATGAAGTTTTGATTTTGCCAGTGCTCGCAACCCCAGTATCTGGTTTATCATCTGGCAGCCCCTCTGCCTTTGATGCCCAAAACCTACTTGACAGTATGGCTTAGTGGCAATGGCAGTGTTTTTTTGAAGGTAGGGCTTGATGATCTTGGAGGTCTCTTCCAGTCTTAACAATTCTATTATTCTATTATATTCTGTTTTTTTCTCCAGCTAAACATAAAGCCTGTTGACCAACAGCTCTGTGTGGCTCAGTTTGTCTGCCTCCAGAGCTCTGCTGGAAGCCAGAGTGAGCTGACTCAGGGTTTGTTTCCATGATGTCAAAGGTTTGAAGCAAAGATGTGCATGTAGTTATGTATTTTAACTATGGATAGCACTGGGAGACAAGAACCCTTCTTTTAATTTGCTACCATCACAGGAATAAATATTTTATATTGGTGCTGGCAGCAGCAATTTGAGCATATATGCCCCAGGAATAAAAAGTAGGTTTATCCTTTTTTTGGGACCTGTAGTTTGTTGTTCTCTAACATCATAAGCTTTACTCCCCAAAAATCCATCTTCCCTGAAAACAGACTCTGTCTGTTATTTTGGAAGGATAATAAAACATGACCAGAGCCACAGCTCCTATGATGATTTAATTATGTGTTACTTACATATCAACAAAATGTTCTTTTTATCTAAACTAAGTATTACAAATGCATTATGGCTTGGCATACACACTTGGTAGCCCTGGGCAATAGTCATTTAACTTGTTTACCACATAGAATTCCTTTTTTTCTCTACCTTTTTCCTAATTTAAGGCAGTAAACATACCAAAATTAAGTATTAAAACAAGCTTGCTTCAATTTGCAAATCCAGGCACTTGAAGAAAAGGTTAAAAAAAATTAAAAGCCTGTTAATTCCATTGCTCCCTTTCCTACTGTAGCAATAAACTGTAAACTTTCATTAACGTTAACATTTAGTCTAGATAGGTAGTAAAAGAGCAGTATCATATTTGCTAGATTAGTCATACATTTTGTCCCTTGGAGGCAAAAGTCTGAAATTACCCTCAGCATATTCAGAAATATAAGATAACGAATTAAAATATTTATAATAGTTATTACTCATAAAAATATAGACTAAATAAGTTTGAACTCAGATAAATGTTGATTAATTTGGAATCCACATTAGAAAACCATTGTATGTTTACACATTTGACAGTATGTGCTTCAAAGAGATACTTGAGATTCATTGAGCATGGAAAATGTACAAGCTTCTCAAAACAGTGTTCTCCAGTCAAAGTCTGACATGTCCTGATAAAGTCAAAACTAGACACCTTATTCTCCAAAGAAATAGTGATGTAAACCTTAAAAATATACCAGTAGCAATTACTATTAATTATCAATAATATAATTCTTGTATTCATTCTGTTTATTCAGGAAAAAAATCCAACAAATCTGACAGGTAAATTAGGGTAAATTATGTTTTTGCTTCCATATTTGCTTTCACTGCAGAGTCATTTTTAACTGTGCTTGCTTTAACAATGGAGCACAAACAAGGAAATAAATCCTTAAATATAATTTATTCCCTATATTATATATATATATATATATATATATATATATACACATATACATATATACATATATATATAATTTTTTTTCCTAATTTACAGTCAAGAAATCATTATGATTATTTAAGAAGTAGATTTTCTAGTGGGCAAAGAAGGGATGGTCAAGTGGTTAGTGGAAAAATATTGTAGTAACAGAAAAACAGCCATTTTTTGGAAAGGCTTTTAGACACTCCTCTTTCTTTATTATGCTGTTCAGATTTGGTCACAAATACTGTTACATTATTTTTCTTTACTGTTGTCCCATTCAAGTGTCAACTGATTATTTGCTTTGAGGTATTACTGACTTATTGCAAGTATGAGAAAAAATAACAATAATACTAATAACAGCAGCAGCAGCAGCTTGAATATTGTTATTCACAGATTTATTATTATTATTATATGTTATTTCTTTTTCACTGCAAGAATTGCCAAACACTGGCACTGGTTGACCAAGGAGGTTGTTAAGTCTCCATACTTAAAGTTGTCCAAAGCCTGAATGAATGCAGCCCTGAGCAGCCTGCTGTTGAGCAAAGCTTTGGAACTAGATGTTCTTCATTGATCTTTCTATTATAGAGTCATAGAATTATAGAATATTCTGAATTGGAATGGGCCCACAGGGATCACCCAGGTTCAACTCTCAGGTTTTTTTTTTTTTGCACAGGACAGCACCAACAATCAAATTGTGTGCCAGAGAGTGCTGTCTTGCCACAGACATTGTGAGAATTCATATTTATATTTCCAGATGCTCCGTCATGGAAATACTACTGCTTTTGCTACAGTAAATTGTAGATGAAGGGGCATGAACCTGGAAAGGATATGTAATTAAGTAATAAATGTTCTCATTTCTTTCAAACAGCATGGATTTTGGGGGGACTTGAGGGATGGCAAGTAGTCAGCCAAGAAGTCCTGGAGTCCTCACACTGACAGTCAAGCCATCTTGATCAACTGCCACTTTTTAAGGAACAGGAAGAAAAAAATTATGAGGAAAACATCTTGACATCCAGAAAGTCCTTTGGGTGTTTGTTTTTTCTTTTGATTTTTTTTTGTTGTTTGGTTTTTAAGTACTTATAATTTCTTATCATTTCTTTCTGAATTCAGAATGGCAGAGTCTTGGAAAAATACCTAGGCCATAAAAGGAATGTTTCAGTTGCCTATGGGTGTGTGCATCTGTTTTACACAGGTGAAATACTTCAATCACCACTTGCTGCAGCTCTAGAGAGCCTGGATTTCCTCTGATTCTGTTAAATAAATTACACGTATGCAAAAATCTTGAATGTTATCTGGCATCTCTACTGGTACACGGTGTGTATTTACCTGGTTGGGATTCAGTTCTCTAGCAGACATTATTACTTTTGTGTAGCTGTATCAGCAGTGGACAGATTTATCACATTCTTTTACACAGACATATTTTAACCAAATTGTAAATAACTTCACCAACCCAATGAGATCTGCTAACAGCTTGCTTTCTGTATGCATGTTCACACACTACTTTGCATAATTATTTCATGAAAATTTTGTCTCTAATGCCTTAAAAATCCTCAGCTCTCCCTAACTGCTAACAATGCTGCCTGCCTATATCTTTGATAAGTGTAGTAATATCAAATATATGATCTGTGTAACAGGACACGACAGCAGCCTTGAAAAGGTAGAAAGAAAAGCAAATAAAGACCAAGCATTCTCCCACCTTTCAGCCCCAATTTCTGATCCTAGGGTTTAGCTTTGTTATTTCTTATAATCTGTTTGAAGAAGCCACTCCTGGGCAGGGCATCCTTATTGCAAGGATCATTAATTTGAAGAGAAGTGAATGAAAAATAGGGAATTTGTATTTCAGTCACAAAATGGATCAAAGGAAACTTTCCTAGGGCAAGGTGCTGTTGTCAAGATTGTCCTGAAGAAAGGAAAATCATTACAGAGGATTATCTATAACAGTGTTCTCAACCTTTCTTTCAGCTTCTCTACCCCAAGGCAGAAATACAGTCTGACTGATTATGATTACCACACATGCACACAAGAACTTGCTATTCCACAGCTACATTTTTGCACGTGCCTTTAGTGTGACATTATTCCTATAAATAGACCAGTCATGTACATATGCACTCGCATATGCTCAACCTTAAGATTACGATGATTACTATTATAATCATTATAGCAATAATAATAATAGCAACAACAACAAAAAACAACAACAATAATAATCATCATCATCATCATCTCTTTGAGGTCTCAGTGTGACTCAAAACACAGGGAAAAATAAATGCTCTCTTTGCAGAATGACGTGGCAGATTTGTTCCATATTTCTTCCTCAGTTAGTGCTCACTGGAGCTTCTGAAAGGTCACCATCTTAAGTTGATTTTTCTGTTGAAACATTGATCCTTTCACTACCAATTATCCCTAGATGAGACATGACTGGTGAAAACATATCTTTTATTAACTTGGAGCAGATTTGGAGCTTGTTCAGGTAGTGGGACCCTACCAACACCGACACTATTCAATAATGGATCCCATTCTCAAGGCTCCATAACTCTGCAGCAGTTGGCATCTGTGCAACTAAATCTGCTTTCTCCCCTGAGATCCACATGGCCTGGCACTTGCTGCCTACTGGGACCAGTGTTTTGTCATGCTACACATGAATTCCTGGGATAAATCATCCTGGACATGTAAGGAGCATGCCAGAAATTGACTACTATGATTTAAACACAGTTGAAAGCATCATAGTACTCAGGACTATATTGTGATCCTGTTTAGATTTCTAGGGTTTGTGCAGCCCCTGGGACAGAGCATCATATTAAGATGATGGAAAAGGGTGCTTCTTTGGTCTTGCTCTTTGTGGCAGGTATAAAATCCTACTATAATGACAGAGACACTGCTGCCCAAATTGAAGTGCAAACCAGAAGATCACAACAGGAATTTTTCAAAGAATGTATTTCATTGCAGAGGATTCAAGATTTGTTCCCATAACATTTCAGCCTCAACTCAAAATATGTTGGAGGTGATGTTGTGGTCATCCATAACACTAATCTCATGAACTGATCTCTATGTTAGACATGAAAGAGATGAAATCACATGCAGGACAGGAAAAGAGAAGTCTTATTTCTTATTTTGTCCACCAGGTTTGGTGCGGGAGGGCAGCAAAGGGTTTTTCCCTACTTATTTTTCAATTATTAAAATTGGCATAATGATAATAATGATAATGATTCCTCACAGTCATTGCATAAATATGTTATTTATAGGTTCATTTTTAGCTCCTTTGCTAGATGTTTTGATTGATAGGGAAGAGTTTTTATGGCATATTTTTATGACATTTCTTAAATAGAAAAAGAATTTCCTCCTAAAATTATCATCAAGAAGAAATGCAAAGAAAAGTGAAGGTTATCAACTTCCAGGCTCATTAAGAAAAGGAAAAAATGGCTAACAAAAAATTAAGTGCCAAAAATACAAGGATATATAACATGAAAAATTATATTAGAATCAGAGAGCTGCAACATATGATGAAAGGCTGAGGGAGTTTGAGCTTTCAGCCTGATGAAGACAAGGCTCTAAGAAGACCTTGTACTGGCCTATTAATAATTACAGGAGCATTATAAGAAGGCTGGGCAGAGATAATTTAGCAAGGTTTAAAGTCATGAAACAAGGGGAAATGGTTTTGAACAAGATGAGGGGATATATATTGCACTTATATGGGATATATAGTGGATATATTTTGATGCTGCATATAAGGGACAAATTCTTGACAGTGAGGGTGATGAGGCTCTGGCACGGGCTGCGCAGAGAAACTGTGGATTCTCCATCCCTGTAAATGCTCAGGGCTAAGTTGGACAGGGCTTGGAGCAACCTGGGATAGTGGAAGGCATCCCTCAACAACAAGGTGATCCCACCCAACTCAAACTATTCTGTGATTCTGTGAAACCCTAGCACAACGTACCATAATATAAATGCATTTTCCCAGACAATCACAAACAGAATTTTTATGTGACCAAATATTACAACTGGATGAGAGAAACACTGAGAATTGGTTGTGTTCTGTTGTGGATTAGGGAGTTCAGTGTTTAGGGCAGTGCTTAACATACCTCTCTAGCTTTTCTGTGGTATGAATCCCCTCTGGAGAGGTGCTATCCTAGAGATGAAAAAGGCAGAATGAAGTTGCCATCGCAGCATGCTTGAGAGAACTCAGTTCACTGGGATTACAGATGTGACACACTTCTGTGTTTCTCCTGGAAGAGAGACAGCTGTGCATTACCATAGAGGCACAGCAGATGCCAAATGCCAATTGTTAAACCCTAGTGGTTATTTTAATTGCCCCTCTCCACCAATTTGAGATTCTGCACTGGTAGGAAAGCCACAGAGGTTGCTGTCACTCAAGTTCTCTGAACCTACAGCTCTGAGAGGAAAAGAATAAAAAATGAATGTAGTAAAAAGGACATAAAACCAAGAAAAAACCTAAATAAACAAACAAAAGTCCACAGGCTTGTGACAAGCTCCTAAACAAGAATATAAAAGGAAGGGAGAAAAGGAGTTGATTCAGTTGCAGATTTTAGGCTTTACCTGAAAGTTTTGTAAGACAGCTATGAGTGTTTTGAGACAGGATCCTCAGCAGCAAAGTTACAGCATGATGGACTCTGACATTTTGCAAAACTGTAAAATGTGTCAATAACTTTAACAAGCAGGAATGCTTTGACCTCCTGAGGTTCCTGTCCAATTTAGCCATTGCAACTCTTTGATTCCTACAATTAATGGTTACATTCAGCTGAGGGAGGGAGGGAAAAGGGTGACCAGAAGTGTTGCCTTCAAGCCAAGACAGCACTCTTTTTTTCTCCTCTAGCCCCATTATCAGATTTTCTCTCCTAATTCTTCACTGTGTATTAGATATTTTCACTGCTTTAATTTTCCCTTGACACCTGCATTTGCAAGTCTCCTGCTCTGTAAATATGCATTAATGGAATAATTCCAAGGGATTCTGATCCTTTGACTAAACAATCATAAGGTTATTTTGCAGACTTTTTACGTTACATTTGGTAGCACCAACACAGCACCCACATTGTTGTTTCATTATTTCTTCAATTTTGAGGATAATCCTGCTCTATCTGCAATTTAGGCATCATTGCTTTTCTCCGGAGGAAAAAAATGTCACTTTGAGACCTTGCACATCCAAGAGCAAGAGCAACACATGGGGGGCTTAGACACATTCTTAGAGGATGAGTGTTGCTAGCTATTAGTAAGAAGGTGCCAATTTAAGAGAGCACTACAGAGTAATTTATTTTTCTCACATTGATACAAAACACATAAGACATTATAAAAACAAAAGACTGCTGATTTCCATGAGATCAGGAAAGGAAAAGCTCTTCAAGAGGCTTGAAGTTGTAAAAGAGAGCTTGTTGGTCAAACAGCAGTGTGTGCTGGCAAGGCAGGTACCACTCATGCAGAGTTTCACTCCTGTTCAGTTATGTGAAAGAGAATTGAGATCTCTCCTAGGGATCCAAATAAGATTTACCAAGCAGATTTTACCCCTGGTAGTGCAGGATACCAGACATTTGTTACAGATTTGTCCCATTTATAATGCCAATTATTAGTCATGTTTTTGCTGCTCCAGTGTACTCCTAATGCATACTTTTTTCCTGGGGTTTTCTAGGTATAAGCAGAAAAATTCATCAATGGGGCCACCTTCCCTGGTATGGTGTAGATGTAAAAAGCTGGCAAGGAATCAGGAGAAGACTGGACAAATTTGCAAAAAAGAAAATCTGAGCCTATGGAAAGCATTCCTGTCTTAGAAAGGTGTAGTATCCCATTAATAAACATCTGGGAAAGAAATCCAGGTTGGAATCACACATACATGGTCTGACTCTTCACTTTTTTATTGGCGTCCAGATTTGACTGGTGTTGGAAATATTAGAAGGACCTTTTTGACTCACTTTTGCTGGACTTACATTTTTATGTTCTCAGAGATTCTTAAATGTGCTCTTTCAAAATGTCTTTCTCCTTTCCCTAAATAAGGACTGGGGGAATTTAGAGAGTGGACATTCCCCAGAGATTACTTCAGGTGTCATGACAGGGAAGAGGAATTACATGGGGAAAATTAACAACAGAAAAAAATAAGATTAAAAATACATTACAAGCCTGGGAAAGATGCAAAAGACTGGAGAGTGGAGATGTAAATGAAACTTGTAGCTGAGCACAAATTCTAGAAAGAAAGGAAATCAGTCTAATGCCAAATGTCAGGCTTATACTTCTGGACTCACTTAAATTATTGTTTCCCAAAACATTCACAGATATATATCTTTTCCTTTGAAATGTCCTCATAACTCAGTGAGATAGATTAGAAGATCATGACTGCTTGGAGGATGGGTCTGTACCTCCCTGTTTGCTCATAGAGGAGTTAGCAATTCCTAGCATACACGTTATTACATCTTTTTTGATATGTTCTTCTGCCAAACTTGCAGGTACTTTTTTCTCAGAAAATCTGCACATTAACACCTTCCATATCCTATCCTGTAAGACAAAACAGTAGGAAAACCATCCCTTAAAAATTTCTACTCTTTCATTTACCTGAATATGCATGCTAAAACTCAGTTCATTGCTCATCTGTGAAGTCTCCATCTCTGCACAGAAAGCGATTCTTGGGGCCAGATTGCATTTATTCAAAAATATATAGGTGGTAACTAAAGATGAGGTTGACTCCAGTATTCCCTCAGTCACTGCAAGAAAACAATTTTTCCATGTCTTGGAGTAAAATGTCTTGCCTGTGAGTCTTCAGTTCAGAAAATAGTTTTTTTATTTTTCCTTCCATCTTGTTACTGATCATGAAATCTTTCTATTGCCACACAGTAATGCTGGTTAATTCTCAGTAGTTTGGTATAAGTATCATATTAATAGAACTATTGGATGAATAAGATGCTGACAGCTGAAATCCTTATATTTTGTCCATTTCTGTCCAATAACAAAGAAATCAATATCCTTCTTCTCAGACCTGGAGAGTAGTTTCAAAATATAACATACAAATAATTAAAATTATACCTAAAAATGGTGAGGGATTGTTTAATGTATTGTGTTTTTTCAATATATGAATTGGTATTTATTCTTTGCTAGTTTATGCTATTCCATAAAAGGAAGATCCAGAAATATGACTATATTAATAATTTACAATATATTTTATTTTTGTCTCCCTTACAAGGCATATTAAAGGCAAATTCTAGGAGCTATGATATAACCCTTGCAAGAGAAATAAGTATCACAGCACTGATCCTTCAGATAGGGAAATTAGTTTATGAAGGATATATAGGTGGTATTGTGGGGACATTACCACAATGTAATGTGGTAGTTACATTGTCACACACCCTCAACAAACTCTCTGAAGGAGGTATTTGAAGTTCTAAGATTTCTGGCATGGGATTCAACTGGAATTTTGATGGTCTGCACATATCCCAGACTACTTCCTCAAAATCATGAGAGGAATCCAAGATACAGTTTGCCAAGATGTAGGTTTTTAACCAATGGGAATGCTAGGAAACTATTTTCTGTTTAGAAACCTAAAGCAATTTCTGACTATTGCATGATTGCATGAATTTTAAAGTTTAAGCTTATTTTTATACTTTACCTAGGTTATTACTAGGTACATAGAAATTTGACACTTCTCCCTTTCTCTTCACTGATTAATCTTTTCCTGTGACACTCACAGTGTTGTGCCTGTCTTGAGTCCTGTTTCACAGACAGCACACATGAAGTTGGATCCTAACAGGGAATGGCTCCTTTCAGGTTCACAAAGAAAAAAAATATACATATATATAATTAGATTTGCAATGTTCTTTCTTTCATCTGCGATTCACCTTGCCTAACTTAGCTGTATAAAAATTTGTTATTTCATTAAGGTAGTCACCTAAATTTCCTCTCTAATGAAAGGAGAGGAAAAAGGTCTCTTCAGAGAATGATTCATCATGCACATGTTAAACATCTATTTTAGGGTAGGATTAATTCCTCTCTGGTGATACCATGCTCTCTCCCATGACTGTGGAAAAAGTTTAAATAATGGGTTATGACCAGAAACACATGGTTTTAACAGAATAGAATTGGACAAGATAAATGTTAGTCAGCTTTTTTTAAATTTTTTTTTCATCATTGTGCAAAGTGCTATATGAGCTTAGTTAAAAATGAAGCTATAATCTAACATTTGTTACAAAACCAATATCACAGAGACCATGAATTATTTGCACAGGAAGCATTGGTGATGCAGTACACATGTGTCATTCAGGAATCGACAAATTTTGTATTCTGAATTTCAAAGACCGAGGAAAAATGTCATAGTATTGTCAAATATTCTTTAGGCAGACAAGGAAGTAATTGTCTGCATGGGCTGAAATGCTAAGAGTTTTTCTCTTATCCTTACTTACTTAATTCTTTAAAATCCACCTTTCTCTCAAACTTTCTGAAGGCTGTGGATTTCACATGCACATTTCATGTAATATTATTAATAACGGAGAAGTCTCTGTTTTGATTGCCTACAGGCATCCTGACATTTGAAGTCAGCTATCGAGCTCTGTCATTCAGGTTTATACATATCCACAAACTGCAGCATTTCAGGAAAAAAGTAGGTTGCACACCATTAGAACAATAGGAGGGAGGAAAAAAGATAACACTCATGTGAAGCTTTAATTAATGTTAAGCCAATGCTGGCTTGTAGGAAATGTCAAGTTCCACTGGATATATCAGGGCTGCTTCTTGGTTTTGCCACTCATCATGTTCTGTGTTCAATAAGATGCCAGGCTGCTTATTTTGAGTGTCATTTATGTGCAGTGTTTTTCATGTGGTCTTAGAATAAGGTGCCAAAGTTGTCTGGTTCCCCAGTTTATTCCACGATTAATAATGCATTAGCCTAACAAAATATTTGCTCCTGTTATTATTCTTGAGGTTATGAAATTAAATATATATAACTGAAAAATACAGTAAGTATACAGGAAATAAATCTTTCTCTGGTCTTCCCTTCCCTGTTTTAATTCACAAGGCAACTCCCTTAGTTATAAGAACAGCTCTTGACTTTCAAAATAAATACACAAAAAAAAGACTTCATTAAACTTACTCAGCTCTGATTTGCCTGCCTCTGTGAGCTTAAAAGCTCAGCAGTGCATAAACCTAAATTCTATTCCTCACTCTGATAGTGCAGCCTTATACCAAAACAGTTCCCCTGAATTCAACAAGTTAGAAGCTTCATGTTATTAATAATATTTTTATTGTATCATATACCTTTTAGGTTATAACTTCAACATAGAGGGATATAAAAGTCCTGATTTTTCTTTTTCAGGAGAGAGAGTTTGGGAAAAATAACTTTGAACCTGGATTCAGACTTGGTAACTGCCCCGGCAAGCATTCTGCTGCTGGGTTTGCCAACATACTTGCTAGGGGAGGCACTCACTGTTTGTGCTGTTGTATTATTGCAAACCCTCACACCACCTTTTATTTATTTTTTTCTTTCTCCTCTTCACTTCTACATTCTGTTTTTCCCTAGGTCTTTTTTTTCCTAAATCATTTGAAATTTCCCTATGATCATTCTTCCAGTGATGGAGCAGCTGAAAAGACAGGCAGCACCAGCTGTGGATGCTGAGAGAGAGCTGCTCAGAAAACACTGGAATAGTAGGTTCTATCAGATATCTGTTTCAACTTCATAGAAACTCAAGCTTCCTCTCAAGCACTCTCTCACTAAAAAATACCTATCACTATGAGACACTAAGGCTTTACATATTCTAGGTGTTTGGAAAGTTGTGGGAGTGGCTAATCATTTGGTTCATCAGTTAGTCACAAAAGCTTGGAATTAGCAACAATAATAAAAAAGACCCCAAAACTGTTTACAATATTTCTCACATTGTTATTCTTTTGTAATTAGGAAAAAATAAAAAAAGAAAACCAAAAAACCTTCTAGGCCTTAAGGAGAAGTCTTTTTCTGTACAATAGATGAGGATTATTATAATCATATATATAATGATTATTGTTAATTATATATAATTAATAATTATAATAAATTAAAAATATTATCTATGTGCTATTTATCTTCTAAACCAGTCATTTTTGACAGTTTTCTAAGTAAATAACTGCATTTTGAAATATAGAAGTGACACGCTCAAGAAAATTTTTACTTTCCTATTTTGTTCATTTTCCTGTTCATAAGCTTTGAAAATTTAGACTGATGACCTTCAACTGTCAGAAAAGAAGTTGAAAATATTTTTAAACTGACTATTTCTGTTATTTATGCCTGAAATCTTTTTTTCTGTACTAACAAAATCCTAGTGTCTCACAAATTCGGAACATTATTGTTTTAGATGGAATTGCCTGAATTTCCTCCTCAGTTGACACTTTCTTTTATCAAACATGTTTGCCTCATTCAATTTCTTCTTAGGTACTTATTCATGTCTGGTGCTGAAGAGCGAAATTTGGGCTTGATGACTTGCTGCTGGGTGCTGCAAGCTCACCCTGGTGTTCCCTGTTGTCTGATATTGAGTGTGGATGACAAGGAGGATTGGTGTTGGGTGTACACACACATCCGTAATGGTCAGAAGACAATCAGGGAGATAATTAGATTGTAACAGCAATGCATAATTAATGCAAGGTAATGGGACAGATCCCAATCAGTTGCACCAGCGGTAAAACCAAGGTAACCCTATTAATGTCAAGGACAGTTGTTTGCATATGTTGTACATTGATTTAACTGAGGTTTGATTCAGGCTCATTAAGTGACACATTTTTCACTTGTATCTTTTGGATGGGGAGACTGTGGATGATTACCCTCAGCTTGAATGGCACTATATATTAACTGTTTTAAGACATGTTAATTAAACTCTGATCAGGTGCCAGAGATCCCCTAATTAGAAGTGCACGCCATGCCCATGCTAAATTCTAGATTCCTTAAAGACAACAGACTCCATGGAATGTTTATCAACAGCTGTGGGTACATTAGGGTTTTAAAATAGTCCCTGATCAAAACTAAGAATAATGTTTCTTGTAACTGCATGCAGCTTTTGCTAATTTGTTTGTTTTGCTATTTATATCAGTATCAAAGAAAATGTCATTTAAAAGGCAAAGAGCTTTTAATGGAAATGGTCAAAAACTGTGCTCTGCAGTAATGTATCAGTATTCTTCATAATAGAATGGTGTCCCATAATTCATTCTAAGGGAAATGGTGATGGAGAAAGAGAGGTGGGTAACTTCAGATCAGTCCACGGAGCAGTTCTGGTAAAATGGGATGTCTGGAGATCATCTTATCCAACTGCTCTGTAAAGCAGGTTGCACAGGATCCAGATATTCAGGTGGTCCTTGGATATCTCTAGAGCAGGACACTCTATAACCATGCTGCACACCCTGTGCCAGTCCTCAGTCACCCTCACAGCAAAGAAGGTGAATCTCTGTCATGGTGCCAGTCTCCGGTGTAATAACTGAAAGAGCCCAGACACCTGGCTTGGCTTTAACAGCCAGCTTTTATCCTTGGCTGTCTGCTGAAACTATTTCCACTTGTTGTGTGATACATAAAGATCCAATCCAACCATGTGCAGCCAGGCGCATCACTTTGTTAGCCATCACTCCTGTAGGGAAATGCAGACTTGGGGGAATTTGATGCAGCTGTCCTGAGGGTTGTGGGGTGTTTTTTTTTGTTGTTGTTGTTGTTGGGGTTTTTTTGTTGTTGTTGTTTTTTTTTTTTTTTGGTTGGTTTGGTTTGTGGGGGTTTTTTTGGGTTTTTTTGGTTGGTTGGTTTTTTTGTTTTTGGTTTTTTTTCTTTGTTTTTTGGTTTTTTTTCCCCTTTAGGTGGTGTCTTTAAGGGTCAAGTCAGCTACTTCATTTCTGGAGCATGCAGACAGGATAGGAAATCATCTTAGGCTCCAGAAGAGGATGACTACATGCAGGCTGCCTTTAGGAAACAGGCCCTCACTGGTCTGGCTGCCAAAGCACATCTCATCTCAAGGGGGATTTTAGATTAGTTAGGTTTTATTGTTATAGATAGTATTGCTGTAAGTATTTTACATCATGAAGCAATAGAATTAGTATTCTAGTGGCCAACCCAGATGTACTCTGAGCTAATGTAAACCAAACAATGAGAATTTCTTTATACAAAGAGTGATTCAAAGCCCAATTAAGTTAACAGAGAGACTCTTTTGATTTCCATCTGTCAGACACGGGCTCTTGAATTTTCACTGCACATAACACCCAGTGGCTCATCTCAATATCAGCTTCAAAGAGAATGGGAGATGCTGCCCTGCCTCACACAAGGGTTGCAGAGGTTAGTGCCTGTCTGCTACACATTTGGATGCTGCAGTGATGATAATTATGGAAGAGTCCATAAAGAGTTGAAAAGTTGGGGAGGGTTTGGATAGTGTGAGGTAAATAAACCCTAGGGCTGCATGTTGCATGAGCGAGAATAAAGTGTGGTATGGAGATATAATGTATGTCCTACTCTACCAATTTTTGAAATCGATCAATGCCTCTGGACAAAAAAACCCTCCAGACTAGAATGATAGAGACTATCTGATAGTGAAACAATAGGAAAAAAGAGAAAAATTAGAACAGAATGGAACACTTTGCAGCATTTAATGATTTCATGGTGTTTATTTTTCCAGTTCAAGGCTAAGTCTGAAGTCTGGAATTGCATTTTTAATTGAAAGGTGATGGTTCCTCAGGAGATGAGATTTTTGCAGCTTTTCCTACATGTCAGTGTCCTGCCTCTTCTTTGTTTTATCTTAAAAAAAGCTGTGCTGGTGTGTAGGGTTTTACTGGCTTCCTGGTGCACTTCTACCCTAGATTTTTTGTGTCTTTGCGTGGCAACTATAATTTAGCTTCCAGTACTTTTTAAAGTTGTTTTGACAATTCTACCACTTCTGAAACCTCTGTAGTATTTATTTGGGTTGTTTGCTTGGGTCCTAGAGAGGATAAAAGACATTTATTTTCTAATTTTGGGGTTTGTTTTCACTCTCTATTTCTGCTTTCACATATATTTCTCCTCTCTGTATTTATATTAATTTTTAAAATATATTTCTTCTTTGCCTCTTTTTTCCCATTCTATGCCTTTAACCACTTTTTATGTTTTAGATGCAAATCAGCATTATTTCCCTTGAATTGTTCTCTATTCTTAAAACAAACAAAAAAACCATTAATTTTTAGCAAGTGGGTGATCTTTTGGTTCCTATGTTTTTAGCTCACTTTCCAGATTTCTAATTGCTAGTGTTTCCAGGACCTTGACAGCTGTTTGACAACACTGTCTACCTCTAGTCATACTTTAAGCATTAAGATAAACCACAAAGGAAGGTTGGTTTCTCTAGAGAAAATTCGCTCTTGCATCTCATGTTAAATCTGCAGGTCTAATATGATATGCAGTAAACCAAATTTGAAGCTTTCTCATTATTATTTAAGCATAGCAATCATCTTCACTATTTTATCTACAGTCACACACTGAGAACTTTGTTTACCTTCAGAAGCATGATGCCAGTTCCAATGTCACTATGTGGGGATTCTTTTCTCTCTGAGAAATGCCTATATATTTGAATTTTTCTACTAAATTTTTGAGATTGTTCTCAATAATGTAAATAATTTAATCGCTTCCTAACACTGGCCTCTAACACCTGTGTAAGATATTTCAAGAATAAGGTTGGGTTACTGAGATCAGATGGACCTTCATAATATTAATTTCACAGCCAGAATATTTACTGGACAAAATATCCCTTGAAGATATATCATCTTGTGCTATTTATCTTTGCTTATAAACCTTGCATTTGACTGGAGTTTATCTTTATAACATTTAAATAATGATAATACAAAAAAATTTAAATTTAAATTACACAGCTTGAAATAGAGGATGTCAAAAATGTATGGTGGTACTCTAGTAAGGTATAGAGTGTCTACGTTATCTTCACTAACTGATCTGTAAAAACAAAAATTGAAATAAAATTTTAAAAAATCATTAATTTCTACTTTCTTTAGCAAAATTTGGAGGAGTTCAGCCTTCAAGCCACACATTGAACTTTTGTCCTCTACCTTCCCCATGTTTCTTACTCACCCTCACATCGCTGACTTGAATTGCTTCCAAATAGGCTGGGAAATTTACAGCTGCTATTACAGGTCATGTAATACAGGTTAAACCTGTGTTTACAGCCCAATAATTTCCCTGTGTCTTTAAATGAGCTATGAAGTATTTTGTAATGCAGATTGTCTGCTTTTTTTATTTGCCTGTAAAAGCAGTGAAGGGAAGCTACAAAAACTCTCTGTTCCCTTGTCACTGAGGGCAGCCTAGCTGCTGCTCTTCACCGAGCCTGGAAAACCAGGACTATTAAATGGTTGCAAACTCCAAGGAACTGCAGGTGCCAGAAGTAGCACAGGAAGTATCTAACTGGCCTTAGCAGGTCAGAAAAAGGCAACTGAGTAGTAATTCAAGATATAGGCAAATTGGCCGTTGTCTAAGTCAGGGGAAACAAACTTTAAGATGTCCCTCTTCTCTTCTGATGTTGGGGATAATCAGAATTAAATTGCTCTCAATACATCCATCAGTCTTGCTGCTACACTGGATGAGAATAATCTGAAGACCATTGAAATGTCCTGGTTCTTGGACCAGAGAAAGGAGTAAGCCACAGAAAACATATGTGTTCATATTTTTACTTTGTGCCAAAATAAATGCAAGAGGAGAAAAGCATGAAAGGATAAATGTGTAAAGAAATTTTAGAGCTGAAAAGAAGAAACGTGAACGTGGTTTGTAAACACTGTAACATTCAGAGATAGGACAAGTTATCTCTTTTGCCTGGACACTCATCCTGGCTCAGATCTGAGTCATTGCCTTTGATTTCTCATGGATTTGATTTGACAGGCAAGAGATCACTTGGGATAGAGTCTCTCCTCTGTTTGTGCTAACAGCACCCTGGAATCCCAGCTGTAGACCAGGACTCCATTATGAGAACTGTGCAAACATAATGACAAAGAAATTTATGCCACCTTTTATTCAAACCAAGGAAGAGAACTGATTGGTGAGTTCTATCTGAGCCAAATATTAAGCATCTTCTTTACCAGTTCATGTTCAGAAGCACATGAATGACATCAGATTTTTGACTTCAGAGTAAAGCAATACAAATGCTGAAAATGTGAATTACTTGTAGCCTATTTATTTAATATATTTTCTTTGGTTTTAGTTTGTAAAGAATCTAGAACTGGTGGAATCATAAATTGAAAGATTATCACCATAATTCTTTGTATCCCAGCAGTGATTATAAAATAGCTCATCAAATAATCATTTGCAACTGTTTATAAGCCAGGATGTATTTCCTTTGTCAATTTTGTACCATGCTCTGTAGCATTTGGAAATGCTACAGTTTGCAAATACTTCCTTGCTGGAATTTTTTTTTTCCTTTGTGAAAGAAGCAAGCTCAAATGAGGCATTTCATTATTGCTTCAATAATGCACAGTCAGCAAAGCTCTCGTGTATCTTGATTGTTGATAGCCATTGATGAAATAGGAAGAGACAAAGTTTGTCAGGTGGAGACATGTACAGACACAAGTCACTCCAGCTAAACAGCACGTCTGTGTAAATTTAAGTCTTAGGCAGAAAAGATGGTGGGGAGGAGGGGAATCAACACCTATTACATTTGCATGGGGACAGAAAGAGTGGCCTTTGTTGACTGACAGACAAGGTTATGTGGCTGAACAATAATTTTAAGGCCTGAATTATTCATGTCTAATTCAAGGTAAAAGGGTTTAACCTGGTGATATCATCGTGTTGCAGTATTTCACTAAGGCAAAAAGTGTTATTCCTAACTTTTTTATTTTACTTCATTCATGTCTTACACATTAAATTAGAGAAGGGAATGGGAATAAATGCTAATTTTTAGAGAAAAATATATGTGCATATATTAAGGTCCAAGAACAATTTGTAATTTAAAATGAAAGAGCAAACTATAAAAGGTTCTGACAGCTGAAATTCAGACTTCTTTTCTAACATGCCCTATGCAACAAAAATGTCCTGTGTAATTTTTAAACATAGATGGTAAATGTTGATATACTACTGGGACTCCAGACTTTATTTGAAAATAAAGGTTAGGGTTTGTTTGTTTGTTTGTTTTTTCTTTTAATAAAAGTTGTATTTCTTTGCTGTCAAGAAATATAAATGCAATACAATCCTGGTCTATTCTGCACTGGAGCAGTCTCACCTCAAGTCCTGCAAACAGTTAAGACATAAAGCTGTTAGAGACAGTCCAAGGGAGGCCACAAGGTTGGTGAAGGTTCTGGAAGGAAAACTGTGTGAGGAGTGGTTGAGGCCCCTTGCTCTCTCAGCCTGGAGAACAGGAGGCTGCAGGGAGACCTCAGATGTCTTCAACATCCTCATGCAGGGAAGACGAGGGGCAGGCTGAGATCTCTTCACTCTGGTGACCAGTGACAGGACCCAAAAGAATGTCTTAAGCCTGAGTCAGGGGAGGTCTAGGTTGGATATCAGGAAGAGTTTTTTCATCCAGACGGTGGTTGGGCACTGAACAAGCTCCCCAGGGTAGTGGTCACAGAACCAAGCCTGTCTGAAATCAAGAAGTGTTTGGACAATGCTCTCAGAACCACCGAGTGACTCTTGGGGATGGTCCTGTGCAGGGCCAGGAGCTGGATTGGATGATCCTGATGGGTCCCTTCCAGCTCAGTATATTCTATAATTCTGTAATTTTGTGTGTCTTACCATCTGTTACAGCTTCCTGATTTGATTGTGATGAAGAGTTCATGGACTATCCAAAATCATCACACAGCTATTTGCTACAGAAAGGATCAATGAAACAGCCTACACATAAGGATACATACACATAACAATGCAGTTTAGAGTGTACAGCCTTGCTCAAGATCCACTTTTTTTTTTCCATTAGCATCAATTAATTGATGAATTAATTTAGCTTGGGACGATATTCATTCACTCCTAATTCCACGTAAAGAGACCTAAGAGAATGAAGTTAATTGGAGATGCTGGCATGGAATGGTAGTCTTAGACAAAACTGAAGATTTCTTACTAAATCTCCTTCCTCTTATTGTGAAGTGCATTAAACTCTTTTCTGTTAGCAAATCCATTGCCAGTTCTATTTGCCCTTTAGTTCACAGTATTCTGTGTTATTAATGTCACAGGAAGAGTTGGTACCTCTGAAGCAGGAGTCAATTGTTGGACATACCAGTTTCTATAATGTGGATACTTTTCTTTAAATTTCTGGTCCCATTGGGGCTCCAAGGATATTTGTCTCAAGGGATTGAGTTAAGGACATCTTTAAGGACATATAAGGACTGTCTGGGGCAGGGGTCATTTACAGCAGCCATCAACTCTCATTTCCTTTCACCCATTTTATTAAGACAATTCTTCCATAAGATTCACTTTAATTTAGCCACATGGGCCACTAGGTGCCTGATTCTTCTTTAATGGGCCTGTAACTTGCAGGTTTTTTAACCATGTGGCTGCTATCCATCCCTACAGCTTTCCAAGAGTTCTCCTCCATCTCCTGGCATATCAGGTGTAACTAAGGCAGACCCTTTCAGGGACAGGAAGACTGCAGTTACTTTTCTGATATACTTTACCCACCCAGCAACATCCCCCGTGGGGATTCCAGAGCAATTACCTGTAGTTATTAATCAGTGCTTACTCACTTCTTACAAGCAGGCTGTGCAGGAACACAAAGGGATCCTGAGCTCTGCTCTGCCTGGGGAAGAGTTACCTGTCTCCGATCCTTTACTGGTTTTAACACTGTCCCTCTGTGTTTTCAGAGCCTGCTCATCAGGACAATGTGGGAAGAGACACAAAAATAAAATGCATCAATTTGACCAGACGGATTACTTTTTTGGTGTGATGGATCTAAATTATTTTAACAGCTTTGAAACATCCAAGTGATTTGAGAGAGTGTATCATGGTCAAATGAACACATTTTCAGTGTAATTTGCTAGATTTATTTATGGCAGAAAAAGACAGCTACTTTAGGGAGATAATTCCTTTTCTCTCACACAAAAGCAAGTAGAAAAACTAATATCAGTGAAATTTGCAAGATCATTTTTGGGTGTGAGGAATAACTCAGTCATACTGAAATACTCAAAACAGACAGACCTTTTTCATCACATAAATGCTTTAAATTGAGTAGAAATTGTAACATTACCTGAGAAATCTGAGTCACCAACACACTCTGGACATTATGTCCACAGATAAACTATTCAGTATAAAAATAATATCCCTCTGTGAGCACACTAAAGAGGAAAAATCCAATCTGAATGCAAAACCCCAAAGCATAGTGACTACTGTACAGGGAGGACTGCCCTAAGAAGGAATGTTTCTTTTCCAGTTTTCACTTGGGACTGAGCTTAAAAAAACCCCAACTACCTATTTGCTGCTCTCTTTATCCAGTGATGGTTCAAGAATTTTTACTCTTTCATCACCTCCTTGGGGCATTTTATCTACTTCTGTGTCTTGTAATGCAACACTCACTAAATAATTAATTTAAGCAGGATCTCTTGGGGTTTACAGAGTTTCTGCATGAGGAGAGATGACAGCTAAGAAGCCAGGAAGAAAAAACCAACTTGTTATGTTACTTTCTTTGATTTATGTTTTTTAATTGTCATTACAGTCATCAAAATTCTTTCTTGCTTAACTTCTCCCATTAGGAAGATTAGATATCATTCCTCTGATGTTGTCTGAATAAGTAGGGCTGGGAAGTGGGATTGAGAACCAAGTCTATCTCCTTTGATAATCAATTGCAGCACCATGGAAACAGGAAGAGGTCATTACTGGTAAGAACTTTTTTTTTTATTGTACTGACAATCTTAAAATTCACATTTTTCTCACCAGGCTTGCAGAGAACAACCAGCATTTCAGCAAGTCTGGGCATGAATGAATGACACGTAGCTGAAAGTATGAAGAAGACTGTTGCTGGTGAGTCTGCAGGGACTCTTTTTGATGGATTCACCTCATAAAATTGTATAAATACACACCAGTACATGTATAAATGTATATCATTTCATGGGGTTTTTTTCTCCAACTATAAAACTTATGTGTGTGATTAACTTTTAATATCTATGGAAAGCACCTCCTAATTTATATAGGAAGAACACGGCCACCTCAGAGCTCTTCACCAGAAACATATGCCACCCTCATTCCCATGTGTGGACTACTCGTGTGTGTGGTTTCTCCTTCTGTTCAGTCTTAATTTAAACTTAATGATTATCAAATAATTAAGTCCTCATATCTGTTTCCTTTTACTTAAAAATATGTAATTTAAAATTAAGTATCCTCCATATGAAACTTCAAAATTAATTTACCTTCTCCATTTGAAATAACTCAGATTAAGTAGAAAATTTCATTTCTTAATTCTTAAGAAATCACAGAAAATTTTCTGTGCAAAATTTCCAGAGGACACCAGAGAACTAGGAAATGTTGCTTTTCCTGAAGTTTTCTGTGGAAGACCTGCTTTATATGAAGACTTGCAGATGTATGACTTAGGAGTTTTGAAAGCCTTCTTTTATCTTATAGTATCTTGAATTCTTCAAGCAAGATTCACACAGTTTCTGACATTTAACCTGAAACAGAAAATCTTTGAATTTGAAAAAAATGTTACTGCAGGTTTCTAGTTTGTCATTTGGAAATGGGTACTATATTCAGCTGTAACTCTCATGTTATATCTGGTGTGTAATTAGTAAATATTAGTAAATCTATTTTAAAAGACATAAAGTTGTTTTCTTCATTATACAGGATAATTGAATGCATTTAATTTTAGGAAATTATTTTCAACTGGAACAAGCTTATTACTTGCAACATTTTATTTTGTAAAAAGAAAATGTCTGCTTAAAGGCAGATTCAGGGATAGCATGACAGTAAACTTCTGATATACACTCACATGAGGATTGAAGATGTCTAATTTAAGCTACCAGAATTTCTGCTACAGTAACTATATTTACCAGAACCAATTCTAATTATCACAAGTTTTGCTTAGAAGGTGGAAATATTCACTCTGAAGATTCATATTCCCATTTGATATTATTCAGAGTAATAGCTACTCACATGAATAATGATTTCAGGTTTAGGCAGTTCTGAATTTCAAGATCCTAAGGGGCCCAATGCCATTAAATATGATATATCTTTGGTATTCCTTGTAAATAATCTCATTCAACATTATAGATCCCAAGAAAATCCCGTCTCTAAACTGAAACCCAGCACTCAGCTAAACTCTCCACCTTTTTGTTGCTTGTTAACTGAAGTGCTTGTGGGTGTGGCTCATGGTGCTGTGGATGCAAGCAGAGAATGTGTAATTCTTTCCTGAAAGCAAATCTACATTTCAAATTTACCTTCTGTACTCATTAGCCTTTAAAACACACACATTGAAATACTGAACATAATTTTGGATTTTAATGTTTTACATTCCTGTATCAAACCAAACTTAAAGTCCAAGCAATTTTAATTCTGTATTTAAAGTAGAAAAGTGTCAGGGCTTTTACAAGGCTCTAATATGCAATGTGGATGTGAAGAGAGTGCTGTGATGTACAGTGAGAACAGCCATGACAACTGTTCTCTGCACAGCTTTCATGCTGTGTTTTTGATGTAACAAAAGCTCCTATATGTTAGTGCTGGGGACCATCACCCAAGATCCTCTATTTCTCTTGCTGAACTTAAAACTTGTTCTGGAACAACCTCGTTTGCATTGGATACCCACTTCTGCAGTTGTTCTCATCTATACAGCAGGCTAACAAGGAGAGACAGACATTGATCCATTTATCTCTGAACAGAGGGATTACTATTAGTCTCGAGCAGAACTAGTAAGGAGGCACTAATGAAGCCAGACCTTATTATCCTGTCTCATTTTTTTTCAGTTATCTGTCAGAGCTTGAACTTGCTGTTTTTACTGTATGAGAGAGCACTAGCATGCCCTCTCTTGCCATTTCACATCATGAAAAACATATATATATATTTACTTCATCCCCTTCTGTACCTCTCTTCCTACTTTATTCTAATTAGGCTGCACATAAAAATTTCTTACCTGAAGCAAGACTAGACAATCAAAAATGCATTGTTGTCTCATAAGCCACAGTTTCTCAGAAAGCAGAAAAAAGAAAACTAACAAAATGTGGACAGAAGAAAGATGTAGGGGAATTAAAAAGCTGTGGAAGAAATTGTAGATTCTTGCAGTACTTGCTCATGGCAGATGGAGGCTATGAAAAAGGAGAGCCATTGGCAGCAAAATAGAGCTATTATTTGTGTTACTTTTATGATCAAGATTATTGTTGTATTATTTTTGTCCTTTCCATGTTCTTTTTAATGTATTGTCATTAACTAAAGTAGCATAGGGGGAAAAAGAAGATATTGCTTGTTACACAATTACTTTAGAATGTTGCTTTGATAATTAGTTCACAGAAGGTGTCATCCTGGTCAATACTCTCTTCTCTGCTGAAGACAGCATTACTGTCTGATTTATGTTTTGGCTCATCCCCTTGTCCCCTCATGTTAATTGTCTGTTGTTGATAGCTTTTTAATTAAATGTGTCTGGGGAAATAGGGTGAATAACAGTAATGGGCAAGACCAGGATTAGAAACAGAACCCATAAAACAGAGTAGATTTTGCACACTCAAATGGAAGATGAGCCAACTGCTCCCTAAAACCAAAAACTTCTGCCTTCCTGAACACCACGTAAGATTAGATAGATAGATAGACAGATAGATAGACGGATAGATAGATAGATAGATACATACATACATACATACATACATATATACATACATACATACATGGATAGATGGATGGATGGATGTAAATTACCATAGGATGGTCAGAAAGCAGGAGCACTTTTGCTCTGGAGACAGGCAGAGCTGGGGGTTTTCAGCCTGGAGAAGAGATGGTTCTGTGAAGACCACAGAGCTCCTTCCAGTGCCTAAAGGGGCTCCAAGAGGGCTGGAGAAAGACATTTGACAAGGGCTTGGAGTGACAGGACAAGGGTTAATGGCTTTGAACTATCTAACTAAAGAGGATAAGTTTAGATGAGATGTTAGGAAGAAATTCTTGGCTGTGAGGGTGGTGAGGCCCTGGCACAGATTGCCTAGAGAAGCTGTAGCTGCACCATCCCTGGCAGTGTCCAAGGCCAGGCTGGATGGGGCTTGGAGTCACCTGGGACAGTGGAAGGTGTCCCTGCCCAGGGCAGGGTGTTGGAACTGGATGAGATTTAAGGTCCCTTCCAACCCAACCATTCTGTAATCCTATATAATTCTATATACACACACATAATTATATCTATATATTTTGTAAATATATACAAAATATGTGTGTACTGATGTTATTGCATGCATACAAATGTGAACTTTAAACATTATTAAATTATCATTGGTGTACTATTTATGGATTGCCAGAAAATAACACAAAACAAAATCTGAGCTAAAGAAGCTGCACTATTGTCTTTAAGAAAGGCTGACTGTGAATTCAGCTGTGATATCAGAAATTTCCTATGTTATCGGTTTGCTGCCATCTACTAATTTTTCTTTCCCCTTAAAATCTGCTGTATCATCTGGTCTCTAAGTTACACCAAAGACTTCTGGCAATGGGAAAAAGTGCCATCCTAGACCAATTATTTGATTTTTTTAATGAAACTACTAATAATTGGAAAACAAAGTTTTGGTGTTTTTTTTTTGTTTTGGGTGAGTTGTTTTGTTTGTTTATTTGGGGATTTTGTTTTGTCAGGTTTCGTTGTCGGGTTTTTTTGTTTGTTTTTTCTTTGTTTGTTTTTTTCCTGTTTGTTTTGATTTGCATTTTTTTCTGTTTTTCTTTGTCATTTGGTTGGTTGGGTTGGTTTGGGGTTCTCTAGTACAAGATGTCTAATCTTCCTTTTTATTCCTTCTAGGTCTTGTTTGTTTGTTTGTTAGTTGTTTTTTCTTTCCCCCAAATAGCATAGCAGGTTTTTATTTTGGGGGTTTTTTTTAAGCCACTATTTAGGGATTTTGCTGGAAAAAAAATTCAGAGACATCACATCATAGAAATGTAGATCAGGAGAAGATTCAGAACAATTTTCACTATGGCAAGGTTCAATATACTTTGTTGCCCCTAAGAAATACTTGATTTAGAAGTGATGCATACTGGTAAAGTTCAGGAGCTCCAAGAACCTAAGTCTCTGCATTTGGTGCATCCTTTAGCCAAATGATAAAGGGCTCTGAAGTTCTATCAAAGAGCATAGTCACTACTTTAGGAAGGGAAAGGTTTTATGTCAAATCTTAATGGTGCAAGAGAAAAAAAAACATGGAGTATCCAGGTACACTTGGCACCATGGCCATATTATAAAAACAAAATATTTTCTTGTTAGGTGAATATATTCATTCCTTTTTTCCAATAAAAATTAGAACTCTCTCTGAGAAGTGAATTTTCTGACTACTTTAAATCACAGTAAAATAAATTCTAGAATGAAGTAATAGCCTTGGGAAACAAAAACAAACAAACAAAAAAATCAGACAAAAAAACCCCCTAATTTTTCCTATTTTTCACTTAATTCCTTTTCCTTCCAGGAATGTTGTATTCCGGAAATCTGTTCACAGCAACAGAATTCATGTAGGCTCTTTAGTCTTTCTACATTAATTATAATTTTAAAGCAGATTGTTTCTGGGTTTTAATCTCGCCTTCTGTTCTATATATCAATTTGAAATATGCCTTAAGGGCAACTTTAGCCCATATTGGGTAAACACTCAGCATATTTAGTATCTCAGCCTCATTGGGTATTGGGCCAAAATTATGTGCAGCCTTTGAAAACTCATCTCCAAACATTAAGATCTGAAAAGTTAGCTGGACACATCCAGAAAATTTGCTGCAAAAATCTTTAGTAATGACATAAATAGCACAGAGCAGACTCTTTCATCACCACTTCTTTCTAGTTTCAGTAATATGAAAGCCAAAAAAATGCAAGAACTGAAATTAATTTAATCAGATGTTGTTCTTATTTGAGCTAAATCAATATTCAAATTTGTGTATCTGGCTTTCAAAGCACCTGCCCTTTGGCTTTTGAGTAGAAAAGTCATGCAGTGCTTATGATAACCCCATTTTTCTTCTTGCTGGCTTTTAGTTCCCCTAAAAAAGATTCAGGCTTACCTTTGCCCTTGTTTCTCCTCATTTGCCATGGGTACTGATGGAGATAGATAAATATTTGTAGAAGCTGCATTTCCTGTGCTTGATAAAATGGCCTTGGTCACACTTAAGAATCCTGCATAATACCTCAGCCATTTTGTCAGTGTACAGGGGAGATGTTGAGAACTTTATATCTAAATTCACTGATGTTTAAGCTGGGGAAAAATTGGAAAGGAAAAGAAATTTTACCTGAGATTGAAATTAATATTCTTATGAGAAAAATAAATTACAGGCTTAGTAGCATGTTCTGTTCAAATTTTAAGCATCCTTTTTAAAGCCATATTCCAGTTTGAAACACTGTGAGGGATGGCAAGTTGAAATGCTTCAGTCACAAAGGACTCAACTTTTTTCTACTCACCTCTAGTCTCTAACTGAAACTAGGTTTTAAACATCAAAACAGAGACACTTTTCTCATGATGGCTTGCTACAAAAATATTTGAATTATTTACACATATCTACCTATTCACCACCATGCAGGTGTGCAAAGCACCTGGTCTTTGCACACACTGATACACATATTATTTATCATGAAAAGTTTTGGCCAATAATGTGCACGTGTATATACATCCATCCATATGCACACCTGGACATAAGGCAAAGTTACATTTCACATCAGCATAGGAATTTCACCCTTCATCAGGTACAGAAATACATGCATTCCCTAAAATTTACATTAAAAACTCTAGAACAGAATAGAGGCATAAAATTATGGAACTGTTTCAGCTGGTTGTGGTCTACAAAATTTTTAATCACAGACTTAATCAGCAAAAAATTTCTGAATATATATTTCCAGTATAGAATAAAAAAAAATATTTATAAATTATGGACTTCTACTGCTGAAGTTCTCAAATTCTCTTCCCGTGCACAATTGGTTTGCCTTAGTCTTTTTTAGAGACCACTGGAATAGAAAGACTATTTCTTTTCTATAACTTATAAGAAACAGGGAAAGGGATCAGACGAGTGTTAGAGGCAGAACCAACACATTTAAGGAAGTTCTGTTTAATTTTTAAAAGAACCTATAATGCAGCCAGTGAAAGATGAGTTCCCTTCTCTAGACCATCATGCTACAGGAATACTTAACTGGTAAAACTTATAGTTTTTATTCAAATAACTAATTCCACTTAAGTAGGAGTGAAACCAATTTCATGCAGGCTTTTTGGGACAAACCTATTATGTAGTGAAATGGTATGAAAAATAATTTGGTTTGCTCTAAGCTTTTGATGTGCAACAGAATCTGTTTATTATGACAATCTTATTTCTAACTTATTCTAAGTAACCCATAGAGATCTTGCAGTTCTGCTCTCCATGTTGCACATGGAAACAGTCTGATAATTAGAGGTGGAATGAGCATAAGAAAAAAAATTATATTTTTAAATGAAAAATTTTGAAGATTTTTCATTTCAATTTACTTGCACTTTGCTCAAAGCATAAATATCCAGGTACTTGAGAGATCTTCAACTGTCTTATAAATGAAAAGCAATAAAAAATTATATATTCTTTAAGTATCTTTATATGGAAATGTAATAAACTGCAGTTCTTGTGGACAAGATATTTAGATTAAACATTTCCAAAGAGCTTTCCTTTCCAAAGGGAAGGGAAGGGAAGGGAAGGGAAGGGAAGGGAAGGGAAGGGAAGGGAAGGGAAGGGAAGGGAAGGGAAGGGAAGGGAAGGGAAGGGAAGGGAAGGGAAGGGAAGGGAAGGGAAGGGAAGGGAAGGGAAGGGAAGGGAAGGGAAGGGAAGGGAAGGGAAGGGAAGGGAAGGGAAGGGAAGGGAAGGGAAGGGAATGGAAGGGAAGGGAAGGGAAGGGAAGGGAAGGGAAGGGAAGGGAAGGGAAGGGAAGGGAAGGGAAGGGAAGGGAAGGGAAGGGAAGGGAAGGGAAGGGAAGGGAAGGGAAGGGAAGGGAAGGGAAGGGAAGGGAAAAACACAGAAAACCCAACTCTGTTATCTCCAGGTTTACGCATATTGCTGTATTTGCCAGAAAATTGGCAAAGTGCAGTTGGGGAAAGACCACATTAAAATGCATGGAATATCATCTTTCTTGGTCCATTAAACATAATTCAGACACCTGGCACTCCACAGAAGTTCATCACCAACTAGAAGTGAAAGAAAGGCTAAAAGCCTGATTCCAATCTGTGTTGACTTAGAGCTACCTGTATTCTTCAGTTCATCTCCATCCAGTCATGTCTAAGAGCAATGCAGAGTTACAGCTTGGTCCATAAAATTTCAGAATACAGAGATCTTCTTGGCATTCCAAGAAAATATAAAAATAAATTATCATCTTATCTCATCCTAGGTGTCTGTCACATCAGGAGTGTTTCCTCCATGTAAAAACTCATGTGGTTTAATGCCTCTTGGAATATTCCTTGGAAGGAAGGAGAAACTCACTCTGTTGACATAATTTTTATCACTAAGAAACATTTGTTGGTTCATAATACTGTAAGGACAAAGAGTGGCTGCTGCTTTTTTAACTTTAATGATTACTGCTATTGTACACAGGATTCATGAGACATCGGTTATTATCAAATAATTTAGAATATTAATTAGCTTTCAAATATATATTTTTCTTTATTTTGCTTCCAGGAATATATGTATTTAACCTATGAGCAAATAAAAAAAATACTTGCTATTTCACTTGTAGAAAAACATTTTCCTTCAATTATTGTTGACTTGGCCAGTCAATGAGACCCTGGGAAATTATAATCCACTTTGTGTTTGTTCCTTACATTATGGATCCTTTTGAATTGGCAGAAAAGTTTGGAAGTTTTTTTTTTTCTCTCTTCTATACAGAGGATTTGTGGTGAATAACAATGAACCTCTGCTTTTCTGGGAAATACAAAAGTATGACCTGCAACAATCTTCATCTCTCTCCCTTCACTTTATTGACAAACTTTGGGGCATCTCATCTGCTGTGAAACAGGCATTTGCATAAATCAGAAGGCAGAGAGTAATGCTTTTCTTTTTCCTATTCCTACAAATTAAATGTCCACAAATAAGCTCCAAACCCTGCAATGATCCAGAGAGGTGATAAAAGATCAGAAAGATAAAGGGCTTAAAATTAAGGCATCCTTGGCCTTACGTAGTCCTGGGCAGTAGTAGTATAAATTCTGTTAATTTCTTTATTTGTTTGGGGTTTTTTCCTGTAGGATGGAATTTTATTTGCTGAGTTTGAAACAGGAATTTAAATTCAAACTAGAAAATTACTGAACCCAGGAATATAATTTTCATTTAAATTATGCTTTAGTTTTCTCTTTCAAAAGCCTTTATATAATCAAACATAATCGACAAACCCTTTCTGAAAATTTCTACATACTTTAATGTGTGCAAAAATAATACTTTGATGTAGAAGTATAAGACTTTCATAATAAAAACAAACAGAAGCTAGTCCATTTAAAGTCTATAAAATTTAGTAGCAAATTCAACCTTTCTGTATTTAGTAGATCTTTTTATCTCTTTTATAACATTCTTCACATACACTTTTAAAATTAATATCATTCTTCTTTACTTTATTGAAACATTATTTTTTTATCATTAAGACATAACTGCACACAAAACTGTATGAGAGAATGTTTCTGCTTAGAGAAAAACAGGTAGTCTATGTGAAAAGTACTGTAGTCAGATACTGAATACATTTTTGAATTAAGAGAAAAAAGTCTACAATAGGAGTTTATTACTTTTATTACATTCTGTGGCTTCATAATTTTATACACAATTTGAGCTCCATATTATCATTAACATTAAAGTTCCTACAGGTATTTCATAGTGTTATAGCAAAGGCTTTTGGTGTACCACAAAAGTTATGAATTTCACACTCAAAAAATTACATGCAATATTTTTATGTGAAGGAGAGGATGTACTATTTTTGCTGATAACATCTCACAAAAAAGAACACATAATTCTCTGTACCCCCAAAAACCAATCGAACACACTAACAAAAAAAAAAACAACAACAACAAAAAAAACCACACAAAAAACTCCACATGAGAAAACAAACAAACAAACAAACAAGCAAACAAATCAGTCCTATCTTAAGAAAGACACCTGAGAAAATCTTACAAAAGAAAACTATTCCTGGACTACACCAAATATTGAAAGGGAGAAAAGAAATAACACCTATCTGTGACCATTAAGACTATGAGATGCTCAGGTTTGCTCCTGCCTATTATGGAATTCCAAACCTTTGTGCCATTGTTTGTCCTGGAAATGATCTTTAGCCACATGTAATGAGAACTGAATTTCCTCACTTGTCTCAGTTTCAGACATGCAGTTTCATAAAGTAACTGGATCCCTAACAAAATCCAGGGAATATTGCAGTCTTTCCCAACCTGAGCCATGTAATTTTTCCCTCTGTTACGCTGCTGATCAGCTGAAAAACCCATGATAGGCCACTCTGTCTAGAAGTGCCTATTTACTCCCAGTAATTAACCCCTAATTCAGAGGCTGTGCAGATAAAGATAATCAAAGTATAAAACACCTGGTATAATTGGAGCTTAAAAATGTCTTCTACCACCTGTATATTTTGCAGTATATGCATTTTCTTTCATCTCCATGTCACAAATCCCTGCTCAGAAGGATAATTTGTCCTCATGAAAAGCTATAGTTAAAGCCTTTATATTTCCTTTTTTTTTCCCCACCTCTCTCAGCTTGCATCTGTATGCAGCATCTTCACAGAACAAGTGTTTATACTTACTTTCTGATAGAGCTATGACTTATAATTTTAAATGCTGAAATTGTAGGACTTTCTCCTCTAATTGCATTTCATATCCTTCTATGTAAAAAAAAATGTAGGTAAGGAAAACACCTGAAGTTGTCAGGTGATTTAAAAAAAATAAAAAATGCATTTCCCAATGCAAATCAGTGGGACACAGGGAAAGGTGCATGCCAAATATTTAAAAAGCTCCCACTCAGAGAAGCTAATCCATTGTTTTTCATTGTAGAAAATACTCAGATCAACCTGCAGAGCAATAATTCTAATCTTTGCATCAGGTTGCCTGGCTCCAATTCACTGTTTGCTGACAAGCACCTTTTGATGACAACCACGGGACCAAGTGTAGCTGGCAAGAACTGTGTTGTTCCCATTAGTGAAAAACACCAGTTTTTATTCAGAGATGAAGAGATTATTTCAGCAAGGGGCTAGACACAGTCAGAGTGTGTGCTATTGGCACCCAGTAAACAAAAATCAGGTTGACTGCTGTGACATGTGAGAAGAAAAGAGGCGAGTACAAGCAAACAGGTGTAAAATGATGGGGTACCAAGTTCTCCAGGAAAGGGAAATCCAAATTAAAAGTGTGAATGTCTTTGGGGGTCTATACCCAACATGCCAATCCCTGTTGTCTGACATTGGACTGATGGCATATATCCTTGTCCGTGGGCTCTTTGTAGAACAAAACAGAAGATCTTACATCTTTAATAATTTCATAGGGAGGGGAATTTGTACCACAGGACAGGAAGAGACTTCCTAGACCACAGATCACAGGAAAGCAGGTAGATTGTGTGTATTCCAAAAGAGCCAACAGAATATTAATGCTTTCTTCTTCACCATGAATCTAAAAGTCACAAAATTATAATCCAAATCAAGAATAAACTCACTCTTATTTTCCACTAATTTATTTAATGTTAGGTGCAATCCCATTTTGAAGTATATGGAATTGGAGGTCTTTGGAAAACTTTGTGGTAGTTTACATCTCTTTACCAGTACTTCTGGCTGATTTATCAGTTTGAAAATGTATTATAATCTGCATAAAAATGGAGTTTGCTAACAGATTTGGAATAATCAGGTCTGACTGTAATTCCTTTTGATATCCTCATTTGAACACCACATCAATCATGATGACCTCTTTTGATAATAATATTACCGTAATATTTAATTTCATATTAATTCCATTGTAATATAGTAGGCATTCATTCTAACAGTAATTCCTATGGAATTGCATCTGACATCCCCATGAATACCAAAATAACTCAGTATGATAAATGTTATTACACTGAATACCAAAGGAGGAGATAATGATTTGCCATTTATAATAAATGTTGCCTGTAAAATATTAGTGGACATTACTGCCTAATGTTAAGGATGCTCCTGTGTAAATCTGTTCCCATCCAGACACATCCTGAATGTCTCCCCATGTGTGCCAACATGAGCTTGAGGAGAGTTGCTCAGACACCTTTTTTTCCAGACTCAGGATACCTGTGATTTATCATCCTCCACCGAACCCACTCTAATAGAAATCTCACACTGAATTCCACAAGCCAAACCTCAGCAGCCTGTCAATAGGAAAATCTTGAAAGAGCTCAGAGATGGTTTCCAGCAGTGGTTGTGTCAGCATGCTTCCTGATAGCCTCATTTCTCATTAGTGTTAAATTAGTCTCTCCATGTAATAATAAGAGGAACTTGGCTCTTTGGCAGCTTTGCCTGTCAGATGAGGCACAGATATGAGCTCTTGTTCAGTATGCATGTACACATAAAAACATTTATCTATTTTAATTTATTAATATATATTAAAATATTTTAATACGTAAATGTATATCTCTGCCCAGTACCTATACATCTCAGTTGACATATATATAGCTTATGGAGACAGAGTGGGTGGGAAAAGTGGTTGCCAGTACGATCTTGCAGAACAAATGTGGTATAATTTGTTCTCAGCTTTCAGACACACCATCATTCTTGAGGAAATAAGCCTGGCTAAACCAGAGTACAGGTATCCCTCACTTGTCTGGATAATAGCCCCAGGCCATTGGGGACCACTTCCAGGGTTCATGACATCATAAGAGTGAGATTAAAGAGAAACTGGTGCCTCAGGCTTCGCAAAGCTTCATGCTTTCTGTTTCTACAAAGCTTTCTTGTGAGACTCGCTGCAGCCTGGGAAGGCAGCTGTTTAGTCTTATAAAAAAAAAAATTTGGTATGTGTTCTGTTGCCAGCATTTATGCAACGAATAACTGGCATATGTATGATTTTGGAGGTATGTGAAGAACACAATATTGTGCATTTCTATTGAGGAAGCACCAATTAAGCCTAAGGTCCAGATGAATTATTTTTTGCCATTATTTACCATGGCCCCTATTAGGACTGCTGTATCAAGTCCAGGAACTTGGGATGTGTTTCCCCAGCACAGTGTTCAGTCTGGGCACTCCAGCAGCAGCAGGATTTGTAGGTCTAAATCTCCTACAGATCCTACAATCAGCAGTGCGGCCTCAGTAGCGCCTCCATCAAGACAGCAATGGCTCAAGGGGTGGAAACAGGAAACAATTATATTTTACGCTTTTCTGTTAACCATCAGAATCTGTTTCCAGATATTCTGGATATTTAGTTATTTAGTTCACATATTTGCACAGCTCTATCTAAACTGCAACTTGATCTCTTGATCTCTCCTTTTGCTGCAATTTCTTTGCAGCTGAGTGGAAATAAACTCAACAACAGACAATCCCTTCCCATTTAGTTCTTTAAGTCTTGAAAGTTGACTTCCATGCATATCTCAAGCCTTAAACAGCCTCTGCTTGAGAGCCAACAGCATGGAAAGGGGAAAGGTGCTGGCCAGGGATACTGCCAGAGCCACAGCTTGTCAAGCTCATAAACTGTGTCAGCACATTTAAATAAGAATAATGTGTACAAACTTGTGCTAAGCTTCTGTGCCCTGCTGACACAGCATACAGACTTCATCTCAGACTGCTGAATTGTCAGGTGTTTTTCCAAAAGCAGAAGAGTCAGATTCTTCCATTCACTTCAGACCTTCTTTAAGTCTGATATTAAACAGGCCATTAAAAAGAGAGAGTCTCTCAGATGCTAGTTAATAATTGCTGTAATGGGACATAATATTACACTGCCAAGCAACTACCAGTACCAAACACAGACATACTGGCATATACTTGTTTCACAATACTCTAATGGCATAACCCTAAATGAAATTCAGAAGCTCCTTATCAGATGATGATTCAGCACAACACTAAATGCGGCTTAGAGTCAACACCAAAAGTCTTCCAACCAGTAAAGTAATTTATAAATTTCTTTTTGAGTACTTAGCTGCATATTTCACCTCAAAATCACAACTTTTTTATTTATCTGCAGAAATGCTGAATCCTTTCTGTTTCTGTGAATCAGCAGGGTTTTTTTTTTCTGTTGGCTGCAAACTGAACATTAAAAAAAAATTTAAAAATAATTTTGTAATTAAGTTAAAATATTTTAATATTTTATTAATGCAGATATTAATGTACACATAGAAAATTATCAGTCCCATAGGAACTCTTTATGATTTTTACTAATGTAAACAGAATCAACCTGTGTTCAGCAATGAAGTGTGGCTCATAATAATGTTGATCAGTGTACAGAAAGGGGCTGAAGCAGTTGCAAAATCCAATCTGTGAGCATACTCTGGCACTGAATTGACATGCCTTTTTATTCTGTGTAGCCCACGGCTGGGTTTTGTGCTTGTGTGCACCATTTGACTTGCACATGAACCCAAGAAGTGAACATGAACTGTTAATAATGCTTACACTGTGTTCAAGATTTTTTTTTAGCTCTTTCTCACAGCGGTGGCCGGCACTTCTCGCGTAGAATTAAGCACTGTTGGCTATAAATTAGCAAGCTAGCACACAATTCAGCTGTAAAGCATGCAGGAGAATAAACATAGATCAGTCAAGTCAGCTATTTACAGAGTTTTTGCCTTAGAGATATGTTTTACTGTCTGTGCTGTGGAGATACAGAGTACAAAATATTTTTATTCTTGACACTCTAAAAGTATGGTAGACTGCAATTATGGCAACATTTCAGAGAACTCCAAACTCTGGTCTCTCTCCTACATATACACACTGAATGAAACCTTTGCTAACTCACTGAAAATCTTCCTTTTGTTCAGAGTATAAAGTAAAAATAAATGCCCTCTTGAGAAAACGTGGCAACTGCAATTGTACAAGAGTACAGGAAATTATGAACACTACTGCAGCACTGGAAAACTGCGTCAGATATTCAGATGATGACCATATAATTTAATTTGTTTTTTAATTAATGTAGTAGCTGCCCACAATAGGTTTTTACCCTTCCTGACAGCTGTAGACACAAACTAAGAAACTAAGTAGAACACAGACAGCACATGTTCACTGCGTGCATATAGGTATGTCTTGAACTAAAAGGTGTCTTAAAATACTGAATGTAGGACATCCCAATGCTGTACCAATGTGTCTATTCATGACCCTGGCAAATGTCCTGTGATTCCCAACAGGTAATGGCTTGATAGCTACATTGTGATTTTCATTTCCCTAATTTGAAAATCAGAGACTTATATGCAATGTGAATTGGGCGGTATTGTTGTTGTTATTAATATTATTGTAATTATTTCTACCACTACTACAATTATTGCTGCATCCAAAGCAATGTGACCTCATGGTTGAGGAAGGTGCTGTGATATCAGTTGTCCTAAAACATTTGAACCATCTGCTAACATTTATAAAGATGAGAGTAAAATTCCCCAATAACCAGAAATGTAACATTAGCTCTGTGAAGCCCATGATACTTAGGGGCCCAATGCCCACAAATGCAGACCCACTGCTCTGGAACAGGCGCCCACAGCTTCCCTTTACAAAGTGGGACAAAGCTCCCACAAACCCTTGTCAAATACAAAATCAGGTGATTTGACCCAGGGATGCTTTGCCCCTTGAGACCCCCTGCAGTGAGATGGGATCAGTTTCATTGGGGCTGTGCCCTATATTTGTAGGATGCTCTCAGGGCCTTTGACCTCAAATTTGAAGTCACAGAGAGGCCACAGTTCAAGGCAAGGAGACTTCTCTGCCACCTCTTTGGGGAACATGTCTGCGCAGCATTAGGAGCTTGATCCAAGTGGTATCCAGGCATTAGGAGCCCACCTGCACTGTGGACATTTGGATATATTTCAAGAAGAGAAAGAACAGACTCCAGTGGTTGCAGTACCAACAGCTGAAGGAATGGGGCAACATGTTGACAAGGGACTGGAAGAAGGGTGGAACACCTGGAAGGGATTCCAGATACCACACAAGCCGCTGAGTACCATTTGATGCTGTGTGGAAATGATGTGAGCTGTGCAAAGGGCATGACACTCAGACCTCTATTGAAGACAGTAGAAAAAGCTGGAATGAACTCAGTGCTATTGCATATGCATCTGGACAAAAAGTGCAGCAGCAAATGACCCTGCTGATACAGTGTCCTGGCTTGTAAGATAAGCATGTATTCTATTGCCATCTGTTGGAGGTTGGGCAGTTTTCTTATCTCTTCCAAGAACAATGTCTCCCTCCAGAGGGATATCTTCTGTTAATAGACTATTGAATGACTCACCGCATGACCAGTAAAGTTACATCATCCCATTGTGAGATGCTCCACCCAGAGGGGAGGAGCCAAGCATTCTTACCTGCATAAAATCAGCACTTTTTGAGACACTGCCAGCCACTTAGCTGGATTCCCAGAGGAACAGCTTCTTCTCTGCTGAATTCCCAGAGGAAGACCAGGCCCATCTACTCTATCACCAGACCTTCAGAGAAAACTACAACCTTCTAGACATCACCACTTCAGCAGCATTTCATCTGCCACTCCAGGAAGAGCAGCCACCATTTTAACTGGACTACTACCAACACCCTGACTCCTCAGGGTGTCAGGTTTCTGACTCCAGCACTAGTTTCGTTTGTACTAATTACATTTGTTTTGTTATTATTATTTTTATTTAGTTTTTTCCTACTAAAGAACTGTTATTCCCATTTCCATATCTTTGCCTGAGAGCCTTTTTTAAAATTGTGGTAATTCGGAGGGAGGAGGTTTACGTTTTCCATTACACAGGAAGCTTTTGCCTTCCTTCACAGACTCCTGTCTTTTCAAACCTAGACATACAGCAGCCTGGTAACCCACATGCCCAGTTGGATGGTATCAGATCCCTGGGAAGAACACAGGTGGTCTAAATGCATTATAAGGACAGAAATTCTGTGGTAACAAAAACTCCTTGAGTGCCAGCTCGTCATCTAAGACAAGATGGACTGGGTGAAGAGAGGCAGAATTTATGATTGAAACCAGTTTAGTTCCATAAGTCAGCTCCATAGCTCTGATCCAGTCCAAAAATAATTTGCACAATCCAGATTGTGGAGCACTACATTTTATTTAAACATAGCAAAAACATAGGGTCAGGTTTGTGGGGACAGATGCAGGAGCTACAGATTAACTACTTATACATTTACATATGAGAAATGCACTAACTACAGAACTGCTACTAATGCACTAACTACTAATTGCTTAGCTATTAACTGCTCTTAACATACAAAGGGGTCCCCAATAGGCTGTGTGAGCAAGCACCTACTGGCCCAGCTGTGTGCATGAGGATTCTCTCCAGGGCGACCACCAAGACTCCTTGGAACCTGGTGACACCCCACTGCACTCACACAGGGCTGCTCTGCTGCCAACAGATGTTGGATGTTTCAACGCTTTGGAAGTCTGGCAGCAGGCTGATCTCCCTGGGAAGTCACTTGCCTATGACAAAGTGCTCAAGGAGTTTCTTGTGCAGGGAGCAATGCATGTCATCCAAGATTCCCCCAGGCACTGTGTGGCAGTCGGGTTTTTACAGTTGATTTGTTGTAATAGTTTCTCTTGAGATGATTTTTTTTAGGTGTTTTCATTGTAAGTTTGTAATGGGATGTTCCAGGTACCCTGTTTGGTTCCCCAGACTGTTTGTCCCTGATGTTGTTTACCTCAGTTTTTCCTGCCAGCTGAAGTATCAATCCCCATGCCATTCTCCCTGATACCTCCAGAGCCTCTAAATGGGACATGAGGTCTCAATCCCCCCATGCTAGTGATCAGGGACCTGTATCATGTTTTGGTGGACCCTTTCCACGATGGATTGTGCTGTTGCATTATGAGGAATGCCTGTGGTGTGTCTGATTGGTCCAGGAAATCTTTGAACTGCTTAGAAGAGTAAACTGGATCGTTGTCTGTTTTCAATGCTTATGGTATTCCTAAAGTGACGCAGAGGTGGAGTGCATCACAAGGGAGGGACCAGGTGAAAAAGCAGGAACAAGAAAAGGCAAAGGGGAGTCACCATTTTGATTATCAATGAGGGGTCCTAAGATTGCAAGAGATAGGGGCCATGTTGGCCAATAGAACTTAATGAAAAGGGAGAAGAACTGGGATAAAGGAATGCAGGTGGACAGGGAGTGAGATTAGGGCCCAATTTAGCATGGCCAGTACTAACTTGAGAGTGAGACAGAGAGGGGTAAGAGGTGGCAGGAAGCAGGTGGCTCTCCTGTGCCACAGGGCAACTTCCACTTCCAGACCCACACCTAGGGAAAGAGGGAGTAGGAATGGGGAGGGAAGAAGGTGAAAACTGGGTGAATGAATTCCTGAACTTTCTCTTTTTCCCTTTTGTAACTTATAAATCAAATTGAATAAAGGGTAGTATTTTTCAATCTTAAAATCCCCTTTAACTTGTTCACAATACCAAGATTTCCCCACTTTATCCCAAAGCTTAACTGAAGCAACATCATCACAGGTAATCCCCAGAAAGTGTTTAGATAAAAAGTGAATAATAGACTTCAAATCCCCCTTCAAGAACTTAACAACCCCAGCAACAAGGGTTCCCTTAACTTGGACATAAACCTCCCGTTCCACAACGGACAGCTTAGTTCCCACTGTGATTTACTTAAAATTTCCCCACCCATGAGACAAAGGAGAACACAAAACTAAAAATGACTTGTGATAGGACCCTCTCCTAGTACTCTTAACAACTCTCACCAGACCCAACAAGTCAAATGAAAAAGGTCTCACAGGGAATCCGTTGATTCTGGCCGATCCTCTGCAGTAAACCAACACTTCAACACTTCATGAGCTGCACCAATGAGGGCTGCCAGCCAGCCCTTCAGGGATTACTTTAGCAAAATCAAAGTAATCCCTTGTGGGGGATGGAGCTCTGAGGTGATTTGCAATCCAGAGACAAAAGTCCACTGGAGAACACTCTCAGGTCAACCTCAAGAGGTTCCTGTTTGGGCACCAGCTGCAGTGGCAAGGCAGGAGCTACTGAAGCCACTGCCTTCCCAAGAGCATCTTTTCAAGAAGGGGATAGCTCAGAGCACTGAGCGTTCACACCCTGAGATGGTACCTGAGGGTCAGTGAAGAAAAAACAGGAGGGGTTCTTTATGTGATGTTCCTGTGAAGTTTATTAATGGTGCAGAAAAGGGAACCAGGCACAAAGAGTCAGGCACAAAGAAGGGACCAGGAAAAAAGGCCCCCAACAAAGGAGGGTCCAGGATTACACACAGAATAAGGGAAGGCAGAACATCTGGTCTGAGGGCTAATGGGTTGAGGGAACAGGTGCTGTATAGAAGCAGGACTAGAGAGCAACAGCCAACTGGGATTCAGGGGAGGAGTTGCAACTAATGGGGACCAATAGGGAAGGCAGGAGCATGGAACCTTCTAGAACTGGGAGGAGAATAGGGATGACATAGCTGGGAGCATTAACATATAACCCCAAGGAACTGTAGGAGTATATCTTTTTACATCTCTCTAACCTAAACAGGTGTCTCCTCCCAAGGTGTTCTCACCTCAGTATCCCTTTCCATGTCCTGAGATGCAACAGCCACCAGCAGGTCCTCCTTGGAGCCCAGGTCACAGCCTGGGTCTATATTTTACACATAGAGGTTAGTGTTCCTTTTTCTTCTGGGTTTAAAGCTGTTCATAACAGCTGTCCATCCCGATGGCTTTTTGCAGCACTGGGAAGAAAGGATTGGACAAGCTGTGTCCAAAGGTGTGTGTCAAGCTGTCCATCAGAAACTTCCCTTGGCTCAACATCTCTCCAAGTCCAGGACAAGCCACTGCATGTGCTCCCCTACAAACCTTCCAAGCTCAGTTTCAAAAGCCTGGATTTTGGCTTCTTTTGCTTCAGATACTTCTTTTTTCTCTTCCCACATTTCTATCATCTTCTTCATTTGGGTCACAACTGATGCCAACTTCTTCACTTTGCTTGTCTTCCCCCACGGAAAGGTCACATGGGCCAATGGAGCTTTGAGGAGTAGGGGAATTCCAAAAGAGTGGTGCAGTTCAGGATTGGATGAAAACTGATAGGTAAGGTTCAGGAACAAAGGGCTGGGTTACATTGACAGGCAGGGAAATAGCTGGAACAAAGGGCAGGGAATAGCATGAAGGACAGCTTCAAGGAAGGATACAATTCAGGGACCAACCAACTTGGGGAAAACCTGGGGGTACATCAGAACAAACCATTATACAGAACTGATAAATGTAAACACAAACTGCAACATCTCCCCCTTTATTTTTCAAAAACAGGGGTTAGAGTGGCATTTCAAATCGGGGTATAAATCATGAAACTACAGAGGGGGAAGCTGGGAGGTAGGGGCTTCTGTCACATTGACTTCAGGGGAGGTAGAGGTCATTTGTTTAACGGAGGATGAACAAAATTTATTGAGAATAGAAAACGTAATCAAAACTATAGCAATAACTGAAAAGAAGCAAAGAATTGTCTTTATAATGGAGGAGAGCAATCCAGAGATTTCCCAACCTTGAAAGATATTGTTCAACTGGTCCTTGGATTTCTGCTTGATGAATGAAATTATTTCCTTAGTTTTCCTTAGAGAGGTATGAAAATCTGCATTTTTAGATGTTAGGTCTAAACAGCAGACACCCTCAAATTCATTGCACTCCATGAGTATGAAGCAGCAGCACAAAGTCAATGGCTGCCTGATTTTGGAGGGTAGCTTGAATAATTGTTTCCTTGTCTGCTAGCAAATCACTTACAGAATTTTATGTTAAATTTGCTTGTTTCACTACCCAATACTCTAGGCAGCCTAATTCACCTAGAACCTTTGTTGCCGATATCCATGGCAAAAACAATAAGACCACAGTTCTTTTAGGATTTGACCAATGCATAATTTTGAAATCAAAATTTCAGTCCAAATTATTAATGCTTCTCTTTTGGGTAACCAAAATGTTTTTCTTTTGCTCTCGCAAAGCATGAAAACCTTGCATAGTATTTGCCAGTGTTACATCACCTCATTGCTGTCCCCCGTGTGCACCAAGGTGGGGGAGGCCATCTTCCTCCACTACACAGATGATTGCGGGAGGTCATGGACCAGACACCGAGGCAGGGATGCCTTGGGAAGACTCTCCCCTTTAGTTCAGGGTCAGGGACTTCAATTTTTTCCCAGAGCCCTCTGTTCTTCTATGTAAAACAGCCCTGCCATTCAAACACTGTACCACTCCTCTGTTCTAGAAGACTCTGTACCCCTTGTCTACCCATTGGCCTCTGGCACAAACCACTCCCATCTCCGCTCCCCATCAGTTGTAGTATTGTCACCCTGCTGCGTCTCGTCCCCAACGCTGCCGGAGATGATATCTGGTCCACCCCGGCTAGCTTGTCCTGGGATGATAGGGCAGCAAAAGGCACTCCCCGCTGGACCTGGTGTGGCTTTAGGGAGCACCTTTGGGGGTCAAAAGGCAGCTGATAACAGCAGCAATAAGAGGAGGCGTCACTCTCCTGGGCATAAATCCGAATTTATTAAGACTCTGAGGGAGACCCCCAGAGCCCAACCAAAAATGAATAGCTCCAACAGGAGAGAGCACCAGAGTGCTCTGAAACAGTAACATTTATAGGGAGGGAGGGGAAATCCAACCACCCAATAGGGAAAAACATGGGAGTGGCTCTCTCAAGGATAGACATCTAGGGTACCCAACTGGGGAGAGGCAGGGGAGGGACCCCAGGCCCTCGCCCAATCACCTGATGCCCTCTGTGGAAGCTTCCAGATAGATGGGAAGAGATGCCAAGTGACAGACAAGGCACCTGGGAAGAGATGGGGAATGACTCAGCAGTTCAAGGGTTGATGGGCACATAGGGAAGGTGGGAAACGACCAGGGACAAACCAAGGGAATATAGGGGATACAAAGGAAGGAACCATTACAAAGTGAAAATACAATAAAACATAAAAACACAACTCCACATCACCCCATCCTAGCTCCTCCCTCCTTCCCCATCCCCATTGGTTTGTTTGTACCCTGACTCCTCTTCCATCCCCTTGGGTATATACCTAACTGTGGGAGGGGATTTGGGAGACGATCCCCCTGAGTTGCTGTGGGAGGCAACCGATGTGTAACTTCCCGCCTCCCCTGTTGTCAGTCTTCTGTTGTACCTTCCCCTCGTTCCTGTCCATCACTATGTAAGCCATCCCCCGGTTCTGGAAAGTTCTTTGTTCTTTGTATCCCCTTTGGCTCCTTCCCTGTAACCACTCCTTCCCCTTGTCCCCATTGGTTGTCAACCCATCACTCACCCTCTACTCTGCCCCTGAACCCTTCCCTCATTGGTTGTTCCCTACCCTGACCCTCCTTCCCTGTTGCAGATATATTCCTTACCCCGCCCTCAACGCAGCGATCTCAGAGCAAGCTCCCTTCTCGAGAGGTTGTGTCCCTTCGCTCCCTGCTTTGCTTTTCCGTACGATAACCCCCGAGGAAATAAAGCTGCCTGAGCGTCATTCCGCCATCAGTGGAAGCCTCGCTATTGCTATCCGGCTCCTGAGGACCTGACCCTGTGGCAATCCCAGCGGTCATAGGACTCAGGTGCCTCAACTGGCGCCCGAACAGTCGGACCCCTCGCAGGTGTCAGTCCAGAGCGTCTTCCCTGTGTCATCGGATCTGTAACCCGGTCGCTAGACACCAAGCGCTGTTCGACGTCAGTGCCACGTGCAGCTGCACTTCATTGTCGAAGACCTCCTGCTTCGTGGGCTGCAGACACCCTGTGTCATCAGACCTGCAGCTTCGGGGAAGCTTCCTGACACCACAGGATCTGCAGTACTTCCACCCCCTGCTCAGAGGTCCTTTCTTTTCGACATAGGTCCTTCTTGGGTGAGTTTTCTGGTGCCCTGTCTGGCACCTGACCCTGTCTCTTTCCTTTTCTCCTTACCTCTTTGGGGAACTTTATTATTTCCTCTCTCCTGCCCTGCAGGGTTTTTATTCCCATGTTTAGCCCTCCCTCATCCTGGGGAATGTTTCATTTAAAAAAGGGGACTTAAAAGCCATTGTTAATCTTATTTTTGATCATTTCCCCGATACCTCAAGGGATGATTTTTCTTCTGTTGTTTTCTGTGGAAAAGTTGGGAGATTGTTATATGATTTACAAGTAAAGGGGAACTTTCGGGTAAGACTTTTGTTTCTTCTTTTTCATTCAATTTATACTTTTTTTAAACAAAAGGGGGAGAGTTGGGTCCCCAGGTCTCCTACCCCTCATTCCGCTCCCCCAATTCCTAACCCTGTTTCCCCTAAGGGTGGGTCGGGCGGCAGACCCTGCCATAACCAGGCACAGGGCTGCCATTGTCTCCCTGCTCCCCCTCGTCCCACTCTGGCCCTTCCTCGTCCTGGGGCTTGCCACCCCAGTGCAAGCCACTCCGCTCCTCACAATCCACAAACCCCTGTTCCCAGTTTGAAACCCTGCTGTTCTGTTCCTGACTTGTGCCAGCATGCCACGCAAAATAGCGCCAGCCACATGGCCGAGCAGCCTTCAATAGATTCACAGAATGGCGCCTGTCCAGCTCCCTGTTCCCCTCGGGCTCCCGCCAATTCCCCTCAAGCCCCACCCTCGTCGAGTGCCGCCCCTGCGTCGGGTCCTGCCCTCTCCATCGTGTCGACAGTGGTATCATCAGGACTCGCCCCTTCTGTCCCCATGGCCACCCCCTGGGTGGGCCCCTGGTGAGAGGGACCGGCCTGCAGGAAGGCCATGCCCCTGTGGGTGGGAACCCCCTGCAGAAGGCCGTGCCCAGGTGGGTGGTCCATGGAGAGATGTGGGAGGGGACTTAGAAGATAGTCCCCCTGAACTACCTTGGGAAGTGACAAGTGTGTAGTTTCCCGCCTCCCCTGTTGTCAATCTTTTGTTATGCCTTCCTTGTTCCTGTCCATCATTATGTAAGCCATCCTCCAGTTCTGGAAAGTTCTCTGTACCCCCATTTGTTCCTTCCCTGAAACCACTCCTTCCCCTTACCCTCATTGGCTGTAGCCCTATCATCTGTCCTTGACTCCGCCCCTGAACCCTTCCCTCATTGGATGTTTCCTACCCGGACCCTCCTCCTTTGCCACAGTTATAATCTTCATCCTGCCCTCAGTTCGGCGCTCTCAGTGCGAACTCCCTTCCAGAGTGGTTGCCACCCTTTCGCTCCCCATCCTGCCTTTTCCTATAATAAACCCTCTTGGAAATAAAGCTGCCTGAGTGTCATCCCGCCGTTGAGAGGAAGCTGTTATTGTGCTATCTGGCTCCTGCAGACCCTACTCTGTGTTGTGCCCAGAGGTCAGAGGACCCAGGCACGTCAAAGAGGATCAGGGCCCTTGACCGTCCCGCCTCATCCTCTGAAGAGGATGAGGGCAGCGACAGCCCCCGACCCACACCTACGTCGGGAGGTGGGTGGGCCTGGATCCGGGCGGAGGCCATCAAGGATGGGGACCTTGAATTGGCCAAAGACCTTGGGCCATTTGTGGCACTGGTGGTGAGGGTGAGGGGAGAGAGGCCCAAGTGGGAGTAATTGCCATACGTGGAGGTGAAAGAACTTTGAAAGGCTGCCAAAGTCTATGGAAGGGACTCAACATTCTTTAAGAATGTATTGGACTTAACATTCTGTCACGATTTGTCAAACCGCGACACATTCTCGGGCCATACATTGGTGCAACGTGACTTAAGCTGTATTGCCAAGTCTCTATTTACTCCCACCAAGCTGCTTCTATGGGACATTCAGTGGAAGAAGTTGCTGAAACCTCTCATAAAGAAGCACAACCTAGCTCAGGCACTTGGTGAGGGGGAGGAGGGACTTGAGGCTTTGGCAGGGGAGGGAGAGTTCGGCCAACCAGAGGACCAGATCTTGTTACCAGTGGACCTCCTCGATGACATCTGGGAGGCTGGCCACATTGCACTTTTAAAAATCCCTGATGGGAAGACCCCCCCTCCAAAGTTTTTCCCCCATCATACAAGGCCCAGAAGAGACATTTATCAAATTGTGGACCATTTAAAAGAGGTGATTGATCGCCAGATCGACCACCCAGCAGCGAGGGAGGAGCTCCTTAGGAAAACGGTGATGGCCAATGCAACGGTTGAGACCAAGAAGATTCTGCAAGCCTTACCACAGGACCCTGAACCCACCATTGCCCAGATGGTGGAGGCCTGCACCAAGGCCATGTCCACGGAAGCCACCATTGCCATGGCTGTGAGTAAGGGGATCAGGGAGGCCATGCTGAATATGAACACCATCCGCTGTTTAAGGTGTGGCCAGATGGACCACATGCAAGCTAACTGCCCTCGCTGGCCCCCGGAGCAGCTATACCATCCATATGCTCCCTCCCTGAGACCACTAGCCAGGAACCCTCCACAGTACCACCAGCAGCTGGGGAAATGGGCCGTGGAGTGCGAGGAGGGGCCGAGCAGCACAAGGATACCACGTGGCCCCTTACAGCACCCAAGCCTCCCTACCATCAGGGAGGACCAATGGCCCAGTGGCCAGTTCTGGAAGGATTGGCGGAGCCACGACGATGGACTCTGCCTCTTCCGAAGGACAGCCAATCTGAATCTGGACAACTGCCAGGTCCTCACGAGCTCCATCACAGTAACATTCCCAGATGAGGACCTGGTGAGGATTCCTGGAGCCCCCTTACTGTGATCAGGAGGCGATGGTGCTGGTCTTGGGTGACAGCAGGCACACACCCAACACACTTACCATCATCCCTGAAGTGGTATGTTTCCAGCTGGGGTCCAAGGTCACAGTGTCAGTTGTTTGCCATGATCCTCCTTACACCTTGGACAAGGGGCTTCCCCTTCGTGCTGATGTATCTACTGGACTCTACTGACTATGCCGGACACGACGCAGAGGAAGACAAATATGTCTTCCTCACCCAGAACGTATGCAAAGCAAGACTAATGAATGAAACTGTTCTATCCTTACAGGGAAAGTCAATCACCATGAACTTGATGGCAGACACCAGGGCAGACGTCACTATCATTCCCTGGTCAAAGTAGCCCAGCAACTGGGAGTTGGTTCCCCCTTGTGGCACAATCTCTGGAGTGGGAGAAGCCATCAATTCCATGTGCAGCAAGCACTTGGTAAATATGGAGGGCCCCGAGGGACAGATTGCCACCATTCAGCCCTTTGTTGTTTCATCAAATATTATGCTATTAGGCAGGGACGTATTGTCCCAATGAGGTGCCTGCCTTGACATCCCTAGCCCTGCATGGGATTTTTAGTGTGGGCCACTGCGGAGCGCACCTCCCCATCGCTCAATTGGAAGACTGACACTCTGGTGTGGGTGGACCAGTGGCCCCTTGTGGAGGACAAATTAAAGGTGCTCAATTAATTAGTAGAGGAGCAGGTGCGCCTGGGGCATTTAATGCCCTCCACCAGCCCCCTGGAACACATCGGTCTTTGTTATTAAAAAACCCGGCAAAGACAAGTGGCGCCTGCTCCAAGACCTGAAAAATAACAGAGAACAGATCTCTGTCCACGCCCCTGCTCACAAATTATTTGCTTCTAAATTCCAGTTGGTTCCTAGAGACAAAAGGAGCCAAACACTGCTCAAGGCTCTTAACGGTTTTCACCAATGCATGTGGGGCTTCTCGCAGGTCAGCGATGACCTGAAAGGACCCCCAAACTCAGCAGTGGGAGACAGATGTGGAGTATGTTGACAGCTCTTCTCAAATTTCTGAGTTAGCCACAGCAGCTGTGAGGTTTTGAGAGATTTTTTGAGATGCTTTGGGAGCCATTCAATTTGGCAAGTGATTTGGCTTATGTTGCAGGGGTGGTATCGAGAGCTGAGCATGCAGTGCTCAAGGCGATCTCAAACAAGACACTTCTTGAGCTCCTCTCAAAACTAATCCATGCTGAGAGCACCCATATTATGTGATGCACGTGAGGACTCATACCTGTCTGGCTGGCCTGATCACTGAGATGTGTCAGTAAGCTGATTCCCTTGCAGCAACCTCTGTTGAACTGTTGAGGCTTTGTTGCAGAGGATAGATAGCAAGCTTCAGAGATCTCTGCCTCCCTACAGCCCCACCGTGCAGGAGAATAATCTTCTCACAACGCTTCCTGACCTTTTCCAACAGGCCAAGCTAAGCCATCAGATTTTCCATCAAAATGTGCCTGGCCTGGTCAGAAAATTCAAACTGAGGTGCAACCAGGCTAGAGCCATCGTGGCCACACATCCTCATTGCCAAAGCTCAGCCAAGCCATCACTGGTTTCCTTACTTCTCCTATTGTTATTGGTTCCTATTTGCCGCATTGCTTTTAATATTCTAACCCCAGTTGCTGATTTGTACCCTGTCCCTCAGACTCCACCCCTTACCTACCCTATATATATATTACTGATCATACCCTGTCCCTCACCTTTTTAGTGCACCCCACACCTTGTTCGCCATCAGTGCTGTTTCTTGTTTTTGACTATTAAAACTTTTTTTTTATTTCTTTCTTTTCGGCACCAATGTAGTTTCATTATTGTGATCAGCAGGGTTGTCACTGGATGAAGTGCTACTCCTCTTAACGCTGTGTCTGAAAGGTTTGGGTAGCAACAGTCTGTCCAACATACACATAAACACACATTAAAACATACAAAATCATCCTCGTGAAAACCAGCCGTATAACTAGGCCATTATAACAACATCAACCACTTTATTATATACCATTCTCTTAACAGAAACAACATTATAGTATAAAATCATATTGTACCCTGTGAAAGCCAATTCTCACACCTTTTTGGCTGCAGCAAAACATTACTTCATCTCTCATAGTGCTTGTTGTTTCTGGGGGATGAAAGGCTGGATATGAGGCAGCAGTGGGCACTCACAACCCAGAAAGCCAAGCAAATCCTGGGCTGCTTCCAAAGGAACATGGCCAACAGTTTGAGGGATACAAGTCTGTTCCTCTGATTCCACCCTCAGGAGGCCAAATGTGGAGCACTGCATCCAGGCCTGGCCTCCTGCTCCACAGGAAAGATGGGGAGTTGCTGGAATGGGCCCAGAGGAGGGCATGGAGATGATCAGAGGGCTGGGACAGCCCTGCTCTGAACACGGGCTGAGAGAGCAGGGCCTGCTCAGCCTGGAAAAGGGAAGGCTCCTCAATGTGGTCTTGCAGCACTTGAACAGGGGCTTAGAAACAACCAGTGACAGTTGCTTTTGACAAGGGCAGGAAGTGAAAGCACAAGAGGAACAGTTTTGCGTTAGAAGACGTTTAGATTGCATCTAAGAAAAAAACCTTTCTATTGTGAGGGTCCTGTAGCCCTGGTACAGATTGCCGAGAGCAGCTGTGGCTGCCCCATCCAGGGAATGTTCAAGGCCAGGCAGGATGAGGCTTACAGCAAACTAGGCTGATGGAAGAAGGCATCCCTGCCTACAGCATGCGGGGCCTGAGCTAGAGGAACCTGAAGGTCCCTTCCAACCCTGAGCATTCCACGGTTTTGTGATCTTGGGTGTTATCTTGGGCCACGAGCATGGAGCCCTGACGGCAGGGCAGCCTGGTGCTGTCAGAATCACTGACGGGGGCAGCCGGCACCACCCGTGTGAGGCACATGGCAGCCGGGGAAGCCAAAGCCGCACCGGCCGCTCTCAGGCCCCCAGGCCTCCTCTTCGGAGGGCTGCCGGGCGGCTTCCACGCTCCTCGTGGAGGGAGCGAGGCCAAAGCTCTTAGAATGGAGCCGACCCCAGGGAAAGGGTAGTCAAGCACTGGAACAGGCTGGCTAGGGAAGTCGTGGAGTCAGCTATATTCTCTGTGTACTGGCTGGGGAGTGAGGGCCACTGCTGTCCCCAGCTGAGAGATAGTTGTGAAATAACTATCTCTCAGGTAGTAAAAATAATAATAATAAAAAACCATAGTAATAATAATTATTATATATAATTATTATTATATATATTATATTATATTATATTATATTATATTATATTATATTATATTATATTATATTATATTATATTATATTATATTATATTATATTATATTATATTATATTGTATTGTATTGTATTGTATTATATTATTATATTATTATATTGTAATAGAAAGAAAATTAGCTACATACTTAAAGTATGCCTTAGTCCATCAGAGTCTTCTACTTGAGCTAAACAAAAGAAAACAGAAAATAAACCAGGCCCAGCAGACTGCTCGATTCCTTTTGATGTGCTGAGCAATTAAAACTTGCAGTGATTATACATGGAAACAGATCAATTAAGTTGGCATAGCTTGAGGCTACTTACAATAGAATCATAGAACCACAGAATATCTCAAGTTGGAAGGGACACAGAAGGGTCAGTGAGTTAAACTGCTTACTCATAAGAAGATAGTTTCACTAAACCCTGTTCCTAAGAGCATCACCCAGATGGTCCTCAAACTCTGACAGTCTTGGTGTTGTGAACACTGCCCTGGAAAGCAGTCCTGCAGTAACAATTCATTCTGGGATGAATTGCATGGGCTGCATAGACTTATATGCATTGAGTGGAGCAGCAAGTCTCAGGCTTGGCTGAGAATTTATCATCCCTGCAATCCCAGTATTCCAAGACAAGGATCAGGGTTCCCAGGACCTGTCATCAGTATTCAAGACCAGGGGAAAAGGAGGTATTAAATGGCTGTGCTTTGTCCATGTCTGTTTGTGGGAAGGGACAAGTAACAGAGCAGTGTTTTGTCTGATCTTCCTTTTGCTATTGACTTGTTTCAAAAAGCCCTTTTTCTTGTCCTTCCCAGCGCTGGCCAGCTGGAACTCTGCAAGAGTTTTGGGCTCACAAATATTCTTCCCACTGTGGTGAACAGCACCTGTGTAGTCCTGCTATGTCATCTGTTCTTACCTCCAGTGGCCACACATTTTTCTTTGGTGCCTGAGTTCTAAAAGATCTCTGCTCAGCCAAGTTAGTCTGTCCCGCTTGCCTATGCTTGTGCTTCTTTCAGTAGATGGCTCTTCAAAGGTGACCAGCATTCATCCTGTAGACTGATTCCTGTGATATATTATCTCCCTTAAAACTTATACTAGAAGTAAGATAAGAGTGTGTACTTTTTTTTTTTTTCCCACAGGCATTCTGTTACTGCAAATTTTCATAGCTGTGTCTGTCCCTTACGATGTGTTTATACAGCATGGAGCACAGAGGGACCTTGATCTTTGCAAGAATGCCTTAGCGTGAATCAACAGAAATAATTAATGCAGAACTTTTTCATTATCCGTTGCTTATAGTGCTTGCAGTCTTTCAGACTGAGAGCAGGGGGAAAAGAAAAGGGAAAAGAAATAGAAGACAATTTTCCTGGCAGTCTCTCCTGAGTTACAGTAGAAAAAGTATCTTCAGCAGCCACCATATTCATATGAATTAAGCATGCAATTCTGGTAGTAATATTTCACCTTCTTTTATCATGTTCAGTCTAGAGTAAAAGAGGGTTATTTTTACTCATGCTGAATTTTAACATTCTCTAAGGATATATTGAATTTGAGCTACCAAGTGCTCACCTAAAACAGAAGACAAGATCAAAGGTGTAAGCATAGCAGATTCTGGTTCATGTCCATGGAAAAAGAAGCAAAGCCTAATTTTCCTTCATTTTCTATCAGTTTTGGGAAAGACCAAATATAGGTTTCTTCTTCAGCTGTTTCTGGAATGTTCATCTGAAAACTCTTTACAGATGAACAATCTGGAGAAAGAATGATGACCCTTTTTGCCACATTCTGTATCTGGACTAGTGTTGTGTTGTGTTAACTAAGTTGTTCTATTCCATTAAGTTCTATTAAGTGGTTTAGTCCTGCACCCCTAGTAAGCGATCCTGCCCTCCCTTGCCTCCTCCCATCGCAATGCCAATCCTTTCCTTCCTCCACCCCTTGTCTCCAGATCCTGCTGAGTAATTCCCGTGGCCCTGCCCTGGGGTCTGTCTGTCACTCAACAGCCCTTCCCCTCCACCTAGAAAGTTCCATCAGGGGCTCAAGTGATAGGTCAGGGCACTGGGGTCCCCTCATACCAATTTCCCTACTGGTGTCCATCCATGCCCATCTCCCCAGTTTCCATTCCCTGTTGTCATCCCGTTGGTCCATGGAAAGACCATCCTTGTTTACACCCCCTGTTAAAAACTGTTGCCCCGTTCAGTTTGGTGCTGCTGTAGGCTGTTTGTCCCTGGGTCAGGAGGCTCCCTGGAGTCTCCCAATAAACCTGGATTGGAAACCCCTACAGAAGTCAGCTCCTTCTCCTGTTATCACCGCTCAAGTCTCTCCTACAGCTACGGGCCAGACCCAAAGCTTCCCTCCTAACCCCCAGGGGAACTGGAGAGTGGCCCTTGCTGACCGCTGTGTCAGGTCCGGCTGGGCAAATGCTGAGCCATCAGTGGGGGAAGACACAACCGTGGACTAGCAAGTTAAAACAATCCAGTATTGTTCTCTTTCTAAGACTAGCTGGAATAGGACCATCTGCTTCCATTCTATAACCTCCATTACTCTCCAAACAAGTCTAAACTCAGAGAATCAAATAATTATTTTGTTTGTAAGAGTTCTTAGAGACTATCTGAAACCCCCTGCCATGGGTAGGGACATCTTCCATTAGACCATGTTGCTGGGAGCCCTGTTCAACCTGGTCTTGAACCTTCCAGGGATGGGGCAGCTAGAGCTTCCCTGCATAACCTGTGCCAGACATAGAATTTCTTCATAAAAGGCAATGTAAATCTGCTGTCTTTCAGTTTATAAACATTTTGCCTTGTCATTTCAAAAATGCTTGTTAAAAACACACACTGGCTTGTCCTAAATTACAAACTGTATCCACAATCTGTGTAGCAGAGTGTGTGGGTTGCATCAAGGGCTCTTCCATCCATTTAATAACTGAGATGTCTCTATTCTTGGCACTTCCCTGTCCCAGTTCAATAATGTGTCACCACTGTGGGCAAAGGTAGACTTTACATTCAAATTGGTGAATATTGGAACATTAGGCAGGAAGTCAATCTCCAGATGTAATGTCTGAAGCCTTAAATCACTTTTCTGAAATAGGGAACAATCTTTCCATTTTCTTTCATCCTCTCTGCTCTGCACATTGCAAAGCCTATGTTAGCAGAAATAGAGATAATAGATCTTCCTTTTAAAGTATCTATTCTACTTGTGAGCTGTGCCATTCTTAACCACCACCAATTGCACCCTGAGAGATGAATCTACACTATATTGAAGTGGTTGCAGTGTCATTAAAATATCCTTTAGCCTACAAAATAAATTCTGGTGCTATTTCCTGCATTCCTACCACCACAGCCATAAGCTGTTTGGCAAACCAGACATGCTTGCTGCCATTCCTTCACAGCTGTAACATTTAACTTCAATGCCTCTGCCCCTGAGGAGCTGCAGAGTAGCATTTCAATTCACCATCCACGGATTTGTCCTGAAGAATTAGAAACATGTCAGCTTATCAGTCTGTGACCTTTTCTATTAACATTGTCTTCAGGTTGACTTGGCAGCACACAAGGAAAATAAATCTTGTTACCCAAAGCTGGTCTGGCTTCCCAGGATAGTGTGTCTGTGGCTCAAATCTGTTAAAGTTTTAAATTGCAAACATTATTATGACTACATGAAATATATTAGGTAGAATAATCCCTGCTAAGGGGTGCAGAGGAAAGCAATGGAATAGAAACCATAAAAATAGGTATGAAGGAGGGTTTGGTTTTTTTTTGCAAAACCTGGAAAAATTTTATTTTTGTCTTATGTAAAACCTGGCCTGACACCATAGATGTAATACAAATGGAGTTGCCATGTAAATCATAGGACCTTTTCATGTTCCAGACTTTGGAAGATCTACGTGACTACTCTTCCAAGCAAGCTGCATGTACCTTATCACCTGTTCCTAGGCTTTTTCAACACCTTTTATGTTGCATTCTTTTAATGATAAAGGTGTGAAAAGAAGCATGATGACCTCAGAATGTGATGCCATGAATAATTCTTCTGAGATGAACCTGTTCTGGCATTATAACCCCTGCACTTCCCACTGCTCTGATTTTCTATGACATCCTGGCATGAAGCAATGTGTGATCTTCTCCAGGATATTGATATAAGGCTATTTAGTGCTCAGAACATCTGGCTAAACACCCAGTGTTTTTTGAGATACACAGGGTATTTGAGATGCCCACAGAAGACTTGCAGATTTGATATAGGAGTTATTCTTCTTCAGCTCCTCATCTGGTCAGGAGACAAAGCTGAGCTATCTCAAAGGACTTGATATTTGGGTTGATGGTTGGACTTGATGCTCATAGAACCAATATCAGAATCCAACCATATATAATTGGAAGACCCCTGACAGCTCATCCAGTTCTATCCCACTGCCATGGGCAGGGACACCTTCCACTATTCCAGGTTGTTCCAAGCCCTCTCCATCCTGGCCTTGAGCATTTCCAGGGATAAGGGAGCCACAACTTTTCTCAACCAGGGCCTGTACCAGGCCAACTTTTCTGTACCAGGGCCTCACCACCCTCATGGCCAAAAATCTGTTCCTAATAGCCAATCTAAACCTACTCTCTTTCAGTTTAAAATAATGATCTTAGAGGTTCTTTACTAACCTTAACAATTCTATGATTCTAAGATGCTGACAAATAAATTGAGCTCTAATAGGGGGATTCAGCTGCAGATTAAGGCACTTTAATTAGTGCCTGGATTCAGTTAGATTCTAAAGTTCCACTGGAGTTGATGGAGACCTTCATGCATTAGGACCCAGAAAGGGAGCTGAAACCACCTTAAAGCATGGATATATTTCTGTCTATAGGTCTAGTGTCAGCAGGAATTATATTACAACAGGTCTCTGCTGTGGCAGCTTAGACATCCAAATTACATTTAGGTATGTACATAAGGACAGCAAAATGTTTGTTGGTTTTGTTGTTTTGGAATTTTTTAAATGAGTTTAAACCACCACAGCTAAATATTCCAGGAAATCAAAGTGAACCTCCAACAAAAGCAAACAAACCAACCACCCAACTCCCTAGAAGAAAAGCCATAAAAACAAACAAAAAAGCCCCAAACAAACCAAAAAGAGTAGGAAAGACTGTTTCATGTTATTGTTAGCTTAGTGAGACAATATGATTTACTTTTTTTCTTCTACTTTTTAGCTGTAACATCAGCCAGATTTTCTCCTTTTAAGTAAAACTTCTTTCTCACTTAGGCTGTCCCAGATGTCTGTACAAGTGTCTGATCTCTTCTGCTGTACTTAAATTCCATCATATCTATAAGATAATTTGTGCATAACAAAGATTTCTACTGTGAAAAGCAAATCAACCTAAAACTATTTCTGATTTCTGTATTTTCAACCTCAGGAAACAGCAAATTAATTAAAATAAAATTTATATTAAAAAGATATTTCTACCATCATAAAACAGTAAAAATAATAGTGTGATCTAGGAATTCTTGTTACATTTTTTTGGTCCTACTTTTTTTGTTGCCTAAAATCAGATGTTCAATTATATCCTGCACAGTGCTTATTATTTCCCTTACTTATTATATTTCCCTTACTGTGTAAAGGGAAGTGATGTCTGTTTAATAACTGGTGTAGTGATGCATGATGTCAGAGCCTATACAAAAAGAAAGAGGGAGAAAACACATATGACAGCCACAGATCTGCATCTTTTGTCATTCCTGAAAGCACTTTTCCTTCAAAAAACTCATCCCTTGTTCCAGCTATTTTGTAATTCTTTTTTATTATAGTGTTTTATTTGGAATTGAAGCTGTTGCTTAGCATGTTGAGAACAGTGAAAACATTTTTCTTCTGTTCATTTGGGAGACTGCATAGCTTCTATTGCATTAGGGAATTAATAGAGAAAATTCTATTAAAAAAAAAAAAACACACAAACAAACAATAAAAAAAAAAAAGCAAAAAACCACACATGAAACCCCAGGGTCAGGAATTCACTGCAGAGCAGATTTCTGGAAGCTGCAAATGAGCTTTTTCTCTTTTCCTAAGTGTTTGTTCCTGGCTACTGTCAGGTACAGGCTTTTTAGGTTAGATTTTTAAGGTAAACATTTCTGATCATGTTGTTAGTGTCTGAAACAAGATAATAATGAACTGAAAAAAATTCACAATGAATCAGTAATTCCCTTTTCTGGGAGGCATTTGGAGCTTTCCTTGAAGGTCTCCTAGGCAAGTGCTTAGCTGCACTGGCCCAATCATCTTGTGACGGGAAAAATTCCTAAGTGACAACAGAACATGAAGCTGTCTTCAGAAAAGTTGTTTGGTCCTACGCATTCCCATGCATTTATCTATCTTGCAATGATCTTAAATCATTTGCATCCTTAATGCTAACGATGTAGACCTTAGGATGTTTTCACCCCAAGCCTGAAAACCAAGTCATAGTGAATTACAATAACATTTAATACTGAATCTCAGATTGCAGCTGATGAAGTTTAAGTCTCCTAATCATGCTCTCTATACCATGAAATTTCTGAAATCAAATGCTGAGAAGAAGATCTCAGACAGAATGTTTTCATCCTAGTACTGAGAAGACCCTGGACCTCTACCATACTGACACTTAAATATCTCAAGGAATAAGGGGGCTTTTATGTTAAAAAACAGATTTGCAAGTCAAAATCACAGCTTACTCAGTGCTTGTTTTGTACTTTTTGCTGGTACTAGCTAGTCTCCCTAGAAAATTAGATAAATGCAGAACTGTAACATAGATAAGGATATTCTGCACCTTTTTGCACAGATAATGTGTCAGAGTGTCTTAAATACTTTTTACAAGTGTTGACTGAGTAAAACAGACAAAATTTCATTGAAAAATCAGAAATTAAAGTATCATGCCCCATTGCTGATTAGGTTTCCACTAAATAATTACCTGGTTTATGGCCTGTCTGAGAGTAAAGGGAAATAATTTCTGAATGAGTTTGACAGAATGCATGATTTTCAAATCTTACATGAGGCAAACTAACACTAAGTTTGGTGCTTTAGGCTTATCTTCAGAGCTACTCACCTTCTTATGCATTGTACAGAATTCGGACAGGCTTGAATGAAGAGAGAAAAGGGTGCTTTCTAAGACTCAGGGTTTCTATCACATCTCATCATCCTTCTATTGATGTGTTCCATGTGTTTAATCTCCTTTCCTGCTGTCAGGGTATCTGCAAATTGATAGTTAGACATCTTAGGTGTATTCATGGAATATATGGTTCAATTTATACTCAGTACATCAAATACATTTTAAAGGTATATTAATAAACATTATATGAATTATTTTAGTTAATAAACTACTCAGCACAAAGTACTGATACATGGCATCTGGTATCTCCAATGAGAACCAGAGTCTTTGGCTAACCGTGGACTTGGAGGTTCCTTTTTTTCTCCACATTTTCTAAAGATAATTTGCACAGCATTTTGAAGCTGCACTTCAGTTTTCAGTGGTTGTTTCCAGGATGTCTAAACTATGGAGGTTATGTAAGTAATATAATGCATGGAGTTCATTCGTTGGGGAGCACATTTGAACATTTTTATGCAGATCCACCTAATTAACTTCAAGTACCTATATAGCAAACTTTCAGCCTCCCTATATAGTTAAGGCTTTCTGCCACTTTTAAAACGTTGTGAGTTTGCACTGGCTGGATGCCAGGTTCCCACCAAAGCTACTCTCTCACCCCCCTCTGCAAGTGAACAAGGGAGAGAAGTGTAACAGAAGGTTCATGAGTTGAGGCTGGAATGGGGAAAGATGACTTTTAAATCACCATCATGGTAATGCAAACCAGGCACAGCTTGGGAATATTAATGAATATATTACCAGTGAAAATCAGAACAGGATAATGAGAAGGAAAACAAATCATAAAGACACCTTCCCCCACCCGTCCCTTCTTCCTGGGCTCCAGGTATTCCCCCTCAGCAGTGCAAGATGATGGGAAGGTAGGTTATCATCATCTCATCACATGTTCCTGCTGCTGCTCAAGGAAGAATGTCCTGCTGCATTCCCACAGCAGGCAGTCCCCCACAAATTTCAGCCAGAGTTCTTTCCACGAACTGCAGCTTTTCATTAACTGCTCCCATGTGGGACTTTTCTCCACAGGGTCAGTTCTTCAGGAGCAGCCTGCTGCAGTGTCCCCCATGGGGTCACAAGTCCTGGCAGCAAACTTGCTCCAGCCTGGGCTCCTCTCTCTGTGGGTCTGCAGGTTTCTCTCAGGACTCTGCTCCCACTTTCCACTTTTCAGAGCACTCTTTTGGGTATCCCCTTGCTCTGGCGTGGGTCTCTTCCATGGGCTGCAGGTGGATCTCTGCTCCCCCGTGCCCTCCCTGGCTGCAAGGGCACAGCTGCCTCACCTTGGGCTGCTCCAGGGGCTGCAGGGGAATCTGAGCTCCAGAGCCTGGAGCAGCTCCTGCCCCTCCTTTTGCACTGCCATGGCTGTCTGCAGGGCTGCTGCTAGCACATGGTCTCACCCTGCTCTTTTCTGCGCACAGCTACATCCACACAATAACTTCTTTTTGTTCTTAAATCTGTTACCACAGAGGTGTTACCACCATCACTGAAAGGCTCGGGGCTTGGCCAACACAGGGTCTGTCTTGGATCCAGCTGGTAGTGGATCTCTTGGACATGGAGGAAGCTTCTGACAGCTTCTCACAGAAGCTACCCCTATACCCCTCTTGCCACCAAAATCTGGCCACACAAACACAAATCAGGGATATGAACTTGATGAAGACGTGAATAAGCATCCAGATATACCTTACTGTTTCAGTATATCACATATAGGAACAATAAAAACTTAGTTTATAATGCTAAATTTAAGTGGGATGTGATTATTTGGCTTTCAGGACAAATCTGTTACATTTGATGCATTTTTCAAAAATATTTCTAGACAAATACATGTGGAGGGTATCCATATTTAAGAAAAATTAATGCTGAAGGAGACATAAAATCAAATTAATTTCTTAGGAATTAAAAACAAAACAATTGATTAGGAATTAAAATTAAGTTTTTGCAGATATATTTGAACAATTTTGTAAGTTTGGGCTCTAATAGTGAGAAATAAAAAAAAAAACCATAAGCTTTTTTTTTTTCCAGTCTATGTCATATGAAAATATTCTTCACACGTTTCCCTCCACATCAGCTTTCTCAGCTATTTCAAACCTCACTCCAGTATGTCTTTTCATCATTACTTAAACCTATTAATTTCCCTTTTCCTCTGGGATATATAGATACATTTTTACTCCATAAACTATTTTGAGAAAGACTTTCTATGAACTACCATGGAGAAGAACTAACATTGTTATCAATAGGCAGCCACTTCCTAGACTGAACATCTAATTACGTTTTTCTTGGTTCATACAGGGGAATCCTAACTATGTATTCTGGGGTTACCAGGGTTAATTGTCTGTCTAGACTATAGGGATTGCATTTCTTTTAACTAACAGATCACTAAAAGAGTAAATTAAGCTCTCTGGAACATGATTATAATTTTATATAAAACAGATATATTTGAAACGTCTTCTTGGAGGTTTACATGTAAGAGAAGGAAGATTTGGGCAGCAGAAGGAATGAGATACACAGCACAACAGTTAAAATGAGATAAAGAAAAAAGACAGATGGATCAAAGAATAGTTCAACCTGATAAAGGGATTGAGTCACTGCATTTTAGTTTTGTGTTTCAGTCTTGGTGTCACTGGATTTTTTAGGTGTTCAAGTTATCATGGTGCAAGGGTTGTTAAATTATATTAAAGACTCTGAAACCAGTAAACAGTTAGCAGTCCTCTAAAGAAGAAGGAACAAGTTTTTGCAATCTTTTCCTAATGCAGAAGTGGCCAAAATGCACTTAGATAAGACATTTTTAAATCAGCAGCAGGACCTGTTTCTGTATGTGCAGGAATGGCCACATAAGGCAGTGTTCTGTACATGGCTAAGGTAGTTGGGAGACTTTTTGTATTTGGTTTAACTTTATGTGTAATGAAGCATCAGCAGTGTCTGAGGGGAGTAATGCAGGGCTGTGGAAGGGGTAAGAGATGAGGAATAAGTAAGAGCTGAGGAATTCTGCCCCATCCAGTGGAAGTTGTTTTCAGGGACCCTTGGAATGAAACTGACTCCACTAAACAGAGACAGCTAAACAACCTGAGTCCCTATGCAAGCTTTGCCCTGTGCACAGATCTCAATAAATTACAATTTATTTATTTTCTTTTTTCTTTTTCTTTTTTTTTTTTAACAGCTCCAATATTAATATCTGTGCAATGTGGACATCAAAGTAGGTAAATGCTTATGTCAGCACTGCGCCCCACTGGAGCACAACTGGTAAGAAGTTGACCCAAATTTAAACCAAGGTTTTCTTGCTTCCTGTAACCCTTTAGCAAGCTGTCAGCACACATTGCTGGAGGTAGGGCACTACCATCACTATTGTGATTACATTGTGTTAATTGGCTTCAGGCAGTTTATATGAATCAAATCAGAGCTTAAAGTAAACTCTCAGTTCCCAGGGAGCTGGTAATGTGTACACCCAGAATGTCACTGAGCTGACCCTGGATTTTCCCTAAACATTAAGCAACAACTGTATAAGGGTTCAGTGTGCTTTTGTCTTTCAGACTTGCCCAGTGTCATATTGAGTGAGATCACATCCAGCAGCAATCCCAGTGCTCGCTTTGGCAGGTTCTTGGGAGTGCTGCTGTTGCCCTAGCCTGAGAATATCCCATCCTGCCTCTCTTTCTGGACCAGCTGTGTTCCAGCTGTGAAGAACGGGTGGCAAGCTGGCCTGGGTGTCAGACACTATTAAAGCTGAAGTGCTGCTGCTCTATTTGTTTCATGCCCTGTGGAACCATACCTCACTTACTTGAGAGTAAAACTGAGAACATTAAATGATTTAGCAGCATGGTGGCTAGCTCAGTAACCTGACAAAAACATGTTTTTTGAGCAGTCAAAGCATAATGCAGTGAGTAAACACTTTTACAGTAATACAATTCAATAACTGGCCAGAGTGGTTTTCCTATTAGATACTGAATAAAGCCTTTGGCACAGTACTCTTTTTTTTTTTTTTTTTTTTTTTTTTTTTTTTTTTTTTGTGCATCCCTTTTGAGTTTTCCAGACATATACTTATTACTGTAGTGTAGGTTTATACAATTGTCATCTGATGCTTTGCTCATGGATTTTTGGCTTGAACTACATCTCAGTCATTGAATAGTGCTACTGATTTTCAAGGGATGTAGTAGTGGAGGAGGTAAAAATTCTACAAAAAAAATTCTGTGCTAGTTTTGATCAACCTATAGGGATATTCTTTGACACTTCCTCTGGATGATTTCTGTATCACATCTAAGCACCAGATAAGGAAGACTGCCTATAGATGATTTAAATTCTTCTTGTATTCAAAATATTATTTGCTTAATGTGGAAGAGTTTAGGGAACAGATACTGCAGCTCTGTAAGATATTCTGCAGCATCACTTGTAAAGCACTTCAACAACAAAAAAATTTAAAAAGTTTCAGAAGCAATCACTTAAAATAACTAATTGGTTCAGAAAACTAAGCACTGGAGCAACTATTGGCTTTCAGACAGATTTTAGTCCCCAATTGGTAAAAATCCAGGTGAAACTACTACTGAGGGTAGACCACTGTTGCCCTGTGATATTAGATTTTGTCCAGCTGTAACCCTGAGGTGCTTTGCCTCTAGAGGTGGAGATAACACTCACACACCTCATTGGCAGGATGGAGATTTGAGCACTCTGCATCTGTATCACTCCTAAGCCAGACAACTCAGCCCTAGCATCAGCATTCAAAAGTTTTTGGCTCCTTATTTCAGGCATAAGAAAAGACAAATCAGCACAAGTTCCAGAGGAAGAAACAAACTGTTGAATAAACAGTGAGATTTTAATACTGCTCAGAAGATCTGAAACTACTGATACCCAGAGATAAATTAGTTCCTTGAATGTGCATCTTTAAGTTGGCTTTGAAATCCTTAAATATAGTTTGCAGAATTTTTCAAACTGTTTGAAAATGTTTCAGTAACTGAAAATATTATTTAACTCACAGTTGAAAGCTCACCTATGGTGAACAAGTGACATAAGTAATACGCCCATCTAATAATAATAATTTCACTTATAACTGAAATGCAGTTTCTCTTCAGAATACGGAATCACAGAAAAGTAACCCAGTATTCAGGCTAAATTTCAGTAACCAAATATGGTCAGTTCCTGTAGAGGTGATAAAGCATTTTCTAATATATTTCTATACCATGCACTTGTTTTTACTTAGTTTTTATTCACTATTACAGTAATGCTTTAAACTACTCGTGTTAGGAGATGGACTAAAATGAAATGTCATAACTAATTGATAAAAATATTAACACTTTCACTAAGCAAAATGTAATCATCTGAAATGGAAAGCTAACATGTTACTCAGGCTAATGGTCCCTAGAACCTACATGAATAACTAATCACTGTCTTAAAATTCACTAGATATGCTCTTTTCCTTACCCTCTTGATTCTCATCTGAATAAATTTTTCTTAATGTTTATTTAATACTATTTCCAAGAAAATGCAATACAGCACTTTTTGGTATTCCCTAACCAATTAGGCATAATAACTGAATCCCTCTGCTTCCCTCCTTATGTTGTTAATATAAATTCATAATTATCTGACTCCCATCCTATTAAGTGAGCTTTGGATCAAACCATATCTGGTCTTTTGTATTCTGAAATAGATTACTATTTTCTATTTTCTTAATAGTAGAATGGCTTTCTCTATTTTACATTTCTCCTCTGGACATGACCTTTAGACATTTCACAGACTTCTGTAGCTGTAGCACTTATCCTTTTAAAGTACATAATAAATGCCTGTCAGACATTGCTGCAACGTGGTAACATATTGCCTCTACATTGAGATTAATCAAATCCCAGGCCCTGAGATTCAATACATCTTCTGTAAAAAAATGTGAAATTTGCTGAATAAATTAAGGAGGAAGTCTGAAGTCCTTGTTGACATAAGTTCAGAAAACTAGTTTATACACAATGAGTATGACAATTCTTCATGCGTGTGTAGATAATGAGCTGTGTGGTCAGTTAAAAACCATGCACAGTTCCAGAAACACAGGGAGAGCTCTGAAGACCACACATAATTTTGTTAATTATAATGCATTCCTTTCCTTTGCTTTAATTCACTATAGCATTTCCACCTATCAGTGCAGAAATCTCATGTGAGTTCCTGCTGCTCCAAGGCACTATTAATTGGTGCTGCATGGTTATTTTTACCAGCATGTATTTTGTCCAAAATACAGCTATGTCAGATCTGTCTGGATTTTCTACTGGAATAAATGACTTCTCCAGGTAAGGGAGAATTCCTCTGTGACTCTTCCTGGTCTGGCTATTGAATTATCATTACTTTTTTCAACACTCTTCTGAGTGTTAAAACTTCTCCATTGCTAAATGGAGATAGATAATGCCTGAAGTAGATGTACCTTGAGAGAATTACTTGCCATAGGGCTGAATCTAGACATTTCCCTTATCTTGAACTTCCTTTCCTCTGCTTCTCTTTTGTATTTGATCTCATCTGTTTCCAAAGACAGGCAAAAAACCTTATCAGTAATTTACTGAGGAAGCAGGAATCAGAGAGTAAGTGTGAGTTAGAAAGAATCAGTTTATTCTGTACAATGGTATATCCAGTTTGGGTGCAAATTGTATGGCACTTGAAGTGAATCACTGAAATAGGCAGATAAAGCACGTGATTTTAACCCTGATCCAGCAGTGTTCTTCCACATAATACTGACAGATGACCATGGCTTGAATTACTCTCTATGAAGTAAGGTAACATGATCTCTAAAATCCAAATTACTCTTTCACTGGGCAATACAAACTTTTGTCAGAAAAATCCCAGCTGAACTGTTTCACGTGATACTGCTGTGAGAAGAGAGGGAGTGCATTGTGGTGGTGACTGGACACCAGTGATGTCCCCTCTGCCCTCTATAAGCTGCACACAGAATACAGACAGGATGTATATGCAGATACTAGCACAGACATGTATTAGGAGCTATTAAAAAAATAAATTAATATTTTGTATCACTAAGGGCAGCAGCATATGGGCTCTTTCATTTTGCTTTTTGTATGAGTTATTTTTTGGTTGTTTTTGCTATTTCTAAAGGTTTTGTTGTTGTTGTTTGGTTTTTATTTTTTAATTTCTTAGAATGAAGAATTTTACTTTAAGAGCTAGAAGCAAAATTCCACTGCTGATATTCTTAGACAAGATTAGATGTAGAGGACAAAGCTTGGTACAAGTCTGCCACCCTAATTTATAAGGCTGGTGGTCTTTTTTTTAAAATTATTTTGAATAACTTCATAGTTCACTGTCATGGGAAAAAAAACTTCATTACTAGACATGAATCTATTACATTAGATCACCAGAGCATGGCATATTTGGGGAAAGGCCTTTATCTAAAATTTGCAATTAAACTCTGTGTTCTGAGTGGCTGCTGACCTCCCCTGTTGAAGAATATTCATGGATGAACAGATTTCAAAGCCAGGAGGGTCTCATTCTGTAACCTAGCTCAAATGATTCAGTAATGTCGGGCTGGGAGCATCATCTGGTAAGTGTTGCATCCTGACCACAGCTTTTGCAAGAATGACAGAATCTCTTTCTGGAAAAAACTAGAAGTTTTTATATAAAGATTTTAGGTAGTGAACTAATGCTTTTTTCCAAATTAATGATACTATTATTTCATTACTGTATTTAATATAGATGCCTTTGCAGTTTATTGGTTGTTCTGAACCTCCTTGCCACAGGGATTGTAAAAAATCTCCCACATGAATAATTAACGAATTTTTCTCTGTGAACCATTTATATAAACCATACATTAATTTAGAGGGATAGAATAGAAAGACTTACTTAATGATGATCTCTGCAGACCACGCTATATTTCCCAGTTTACACACAGAACAACTACACTATCTAATTAAGCCATCTAATCGTGATATCTAATCAATAAAGGTAAAGGCCATGATATTAAATTCCCTTTTTTTTTTTTTTTAATTTCTGAGTCTGTTTCATTTCTTGGTCTCATATTAGAAACTCTGTGTTTGTGTGTGCATTTTCACACACATAATGAACCAACAGAGAGAAAAATAATTTTTTTATGCATATGTGGATAGATAGATGGATAACATGCCTAATTGCTTTGAGCAGAGAGTTAGACCAGATGAACCCTAGTGGTCCCTTCCACCCTAAATAATTCTGTTGTTCTATGATTGCATCCATTGATCATTAACAGAATTTGAGTGCTTCCCATTTAACCATGAATGGGTATTTACTAAAGCTCTATCAGGTATTTCAGTATTATTTCCTTTCAGCCATTTCTCCATCTATAAATGATATAATCAGAGAATCCAAACTGTTTTGGTTCAGAAGAGACCTTAAAGATCATGTAGTTCCAATTCCCCTGCCATGGACAAGGATGTCATTCACAAGATCACATTGCTCCAAGCACCATCCTGCCTGGGTGTGAACACTTCCAGGGCTGGGAATCCTCAGACTTTTTGGGAAACCTGTTCCATTGTTTCATCACCCTCTGAGTAAATGATCTCTTCTAACAGCTAATCTCAACCTGCCCTTTCCAGTTTAAAAGCACTTCCCTGCCACTGCTCACCAGAACCCCAGCTAGCTGTTACTCCAGTGGAGCAGTAGATGTGGGGAACTGCCTTGGCTGGGGTGAAGCCACGGGCAGACCCTTAGAGCTGACAAAGCTCTATCCAGAGACAGAGAGAGAGATGGTGCTTCTATGTGACAGGGCAGGGACTGGGCAAAGAATAAAGAGGAGTGTCTCCGGTCATGAAGTTCCAACATTCTTCAATGAGGTCAGGACGAGGAGAGCCCCAAGCACCTTTGTGCATGGGTTTTTAAAGCAAAGCAAAAGAGGGTGTGGACACAAAATGAGAACCAATAGAGTAAAACTAGAGGTGGAGTTTTGGAGAGACACCTTGGTTGGGGATTGATCCAGGTAATGAATGATGGGGAGTGTACTGGAACAAGGGGCGGGGTTGTCTTGACAGGTAGGAAAGAAGGGGCAGGGTTGCCTTGATAGGCAGGGCAGGGTCTGGAACAAGGGGAGGGGATCTCTTGAGGGGCAAATGAAAGGGAGGGCATGATTTAGGAAGAAACCAATTTGGGAAAACATGGGGGATAACTGAATGGACCATTTAACAATCAACTGAATAAAATAAACGTAAAACACAAACTCCCTTCATGCAACATCTCCCTTGTGTCCTGTCACAATCTTCCGGTATAAAATGTTCCTGTCCATCCTTTTTAAAAGCCCTCTTCAGCCACTGGAAAGGGCTCTAAATTCTACCACAAGCACTCTATTCTCCAGGCTGAGCACACCCAGCTCTCTGAGCCTGTCTTCATAGGAAAGGTTCTCCAGTCCTTGGAGCGTCTTCATGGCCTCTTCTGGACCTGCTGTAGGGGGTCCATTTATTTCTTGTGTTGAGGACCATGGAGCTGAGCACATCACTTCACTTGAGGTTTCACCTCACCAGGGCAGGATCCCCCCCTATGCTGGGGGACCAGCCCAGTAAACCGGGGATTTCAGGGCCAGGGTCCATCGAGCTTTCCCTCCCTCACAGCCCCAAGTCCCCCTTGGCAGGGCTGCTTTCCATGACTTCACCCAGTCTTGATATCTGGGATTGCCTCAACCCGGTTGCAACACCTTACTTGGTCTTGTTGAGCTTCATGAAGATCTTGTGGACCCATATTTCAAGTTTGCACAAGTCCCTCAGTATGGCATCCCTTCCTTCTCTTGTTTTAGCTGCACATCATTCAACATAGGAAAACAGTGAAAGGTTTTGAACTAAGTTCTGCAATGCATATTGACTCATTTTCTCAAAGGCTTCTTGACAACAGTCATGTCTATCCATTTTCAATGCAAGTCACAACATAAAAATATAGAAGTCACAACATGAAAATATGATTGAGATTCACTGCCTATTGTTAAGGCATGATGTTAGCAGTTCATTTAGACAAAGAATCATAGAAAGAGGAGTGGATTGTTTAATTTTAATTTTTTACTTCATGAGTAATGTTGATCTTTCAGAAAGAAAGCTAAATTAATTTCTATAGAAGTACAGCTTTTCCTTTCCAAACTGTATTGCCAGAAGCAGAAGAAAACAAGTATTTCATATTCATTAGTTGGTCCTATGGAAAGTAAATGTTTTTTCAGATTCTAGGTGTTTGAATGGCATCACACATTATTGGTAGCTTCACAGCTACTCTCTGCAGCATGATTTTTTATTTTCCTCAGTACAGAGACCAAAATCAATTGCCTTGGCTCTACAAAAAATATGATCCTTTGAAGGCAGAAAAGGTGTTGTATCCTACTGCTGAAAGACTGGGATGCTGCCACATTAGAAACTGCTTCTAAGAGTGTTTTCCTTATAAGATGAATGACAAACCATAAAAACATTACTCCAAACAGAAAGTTCATCTTTATACTAACAGTAAATATTGATATGGGAGTGAAAACATAAGGGAATTGCTAAGAAGATTCTCCAGTTCTCCGGGAAGAGGCTCAGTAGAAAGATATTTTACACAGCACTCATAGATGGATTTTATACTGCTTGTCCACAGTTTATTCTTCAGACTCTGTAGTTCAACAATAATTTCCTGATTTACCATAGCTGGAAGTCATGCAAAAATATAGTTACAATACTAAAGTAAATAAAATTTCAGATTATTAATTTCAGGTTGTTTTTTTTTTAAAAAAAAGGCTCCACAAATATAGTGAACAGAAAAAAATAGGAAAAGCTTTCGTGGGTCATTTATTTTAGGAAATCATTGAATGAATTAAAATTTAAATAAAGACTGTGAGATTTACTCTGGTATAATAGCATGAAATTAAGACCAAGTTTTACCTGTGCTGTTACTAATAGACAATATATTTAATTACATACTAAATCTGATTCACTTGTTTGTGCTATTAAAATGCAAATGTTCAGGTCATAATATTAGAAACCTCCCATTTTGTATGTGGCATTATATAGTTTTCTTGCTGCTGTTGTTAACAATAATTCATATGGGAACACAACATAACTTTAACTACTGACATGTGCCATCCTGAAAATGGGTTTCATGTGTACTATATGCAAGTCTAAACTGCTGCAATGAAGCACTGAATTTTTCTTGGTTGAAGTCTTTGGTTTCCCCAAGCACCGCAATTGAAATTATGCCAGTGCCCTCTTTGTCCAACTTTGTGGTCAAATGATTCCAAGTAATATACTTTCTTTGATCTTCTTTTTGTTTTATTTACCTTAGTCTTGAAAATTGGGTTTTCAGGATGCTCTTTCCTTAATAAACTGTGAACATTAAACAGTAAGCGGGACTGTAAACATGCTCACAAGCTAAAACAAACTGATCACAAGGCAAAATAAAATATATTTCATATAAATAAAAAGCAAAAAATACTCTATGTCTGATACATTTTAATTATTGAAAGTATTTATGATCTATAGTGTTCAAAAAATATGTGATTACTGACTAGAATATACCCCTATCTGACATTACAAGAGCAATGCCAGGAAACCCAGAGGTCTGGCTAGTTTCCACAACTGTTGTCCATCCATGCTGGTTCCAGCCCCCAGGTCAGATAAAATCTGTGCAGCAGAACAGTGAACATAATTTGCATAAAAGGCAGCCTGTGATATATGTCCTCTATTGTCACAGACAGTATTTATAAAGGTAAGTTTTATTACTTCAAAACTGTTACAGAAAGAATAATCTTTTATTCTGTCTGAAGAGCTTAGGAATTCCCAGCATTATCCTTATGGGAGGTTAGAGGTATGTTTTATTGTTACTAAAGAGCATACAGAAGACTTTAAACTACCAGTTTATTGTGGCCCAAGAACTCTAAAATTGGAAAATAAAGAAAGCTTGTTTTTTGTAGCTGCCAACTTTGAGTTTATTGCTCTCTGAAAGTGAGGGGCTGAGTGTACATCAGTTTGTCTCCTGCCCTTGAAGAAAGGGAATTACTGTTGGCTGTTATTTGTTTTTGATTGCTGGGGGGGGGGAGATTGTAGGTTTTTTTTTTTTTTTCTTGTTTGTTTGGTTTTTTTGGGTCATTTTGGGGTTTTTTTGGTTTTTTTTTATTAGACCTACTTATGGGCTATCATGACTGCTACTTACAACAACCTCTTGGGAGAGATAATAAAAGAATGCAGTTATGTTTTATTATTGCTACGTGACATAGGAGGCATCCTGGTTTCACCCAAGTGCTTGAGCTTTCCAGACTGTAGAAATGAAGCTATTCTTCATCACTCCACTGCTTTAGACAGAAGCAATGTGGTAAAGGCAGATGACCAAGCTGAAGAATCGGTGATCACTAGACTGCTGAAACTGGAGTGAAAGAAGCTATTGACTTAAGTTTAAAAAAGGAAAGAGGATGGTGCAGGTTGGCATGGACAACAGGTTGGTTCTGACCATGTTCAGGTTCAGGCCATACACCAAAGAGCAGGCAGTCTTGCTTTGGTCAAACTGGCAATATTTTGGCAAACTATCTCTTCAGAAATGTCACCAGCTCTCTTGAGTCCAGTGTCTCTTACAGCTGGTCAAAGGGACACTAGCCATTTCTTGCTGCCAGCCACCAACACACCAGGGGATTGTTAGTAAGCATTCAGAAGGAATGCTTATGTGTGGATGAGCCTTTTTCTTTTGGAGTCTGGCCCATGTGCCACCCTGTCCTACTGCAGATGGGTTTTCTGATAGTCCAGGTAAGCTGTTCAATTGCTTGATTCCCTCCGTCTCTACAGCAGCTATTCCAAATGCCTACCTGAGTCCCTTTGGCTCTTTGTAACACCTAAAATGCATGGGGCCTCTGGGCCAGTCACAGTAGAGTGTTTCTTCCACTCATTTCCAGTCAGGCTGATCTCAGGTTCCACTGAAGTAAAGTCCTGTGATCCCCCCGTCACACCAGCAACAGAAACAGGTTCTGCCCCCACATACTTTGATGAGATTAATGTGCACTGTGCACCAGTGTTGACCAAAGCTTTATATACTTGTGGTTCTGATGTGCCAGGCCAACCAATCCACACAGTCCAAAAAATACGGTTTTCCCTTGCCTCTACCTGGCTAGAGGCAGGGCCCCTCTAAGCCTGGTTATCCTTCTTTCCTGGGGCATATGTCCTGGAGGTTCCTTCAAGGGGATCAAAAATATCGCCATCATCATCATATGTGGCAGTTTGGTTATGGGCAACTGGAGCTGCTTTCCTTTTGGTGAAACTTCCTCTCAGAGTCTTGCCTTCCTTCAATTCATGCACCCATTGTGCCAGAGCAGCAGTAGGTTTTCCATCCCATCTCCTCATGTTTTCTCCGCAATCTCACAGGAAGAGCCACAGCTCATCTTGTGAGGTGTACCTTCTTTCCCCATCTGGGGAATGTCTGCATTGGGTACCAGAATCTCTAATCTGTACTGCTGAGATTTGGAGAAAACCATCTTTAATCTCCTCCCTGAGTTTCTTATGATTATCTTCCATCTTATCTTCTAGTTTCTGCAGACGTGTCTCCACTGCTGCAATTCTGGCATGGGTTGGGCCATGTACAGCATCTGCATATGCTCGGAGCTTCTTTGCCATATCAAGCACGGTCTCCTCACCACCATCTTGCTTCATTATTGCTAAAGAAAATGCGTATTCTTGTGTCCCAAGTCGTACAAGTTTCGGCCACATCATGGATTTATGTGGTACCAAGTCTGGATTAACAGTGTTTATATCATCTGAGAAGATAATCTCTGCCACTGCCATTTCCCTCAAGTGTTGAATTCCTTGTTCTATAGTCTTCCAGTGGGTTTGCTGCATAAGAGATTGTCTGCACACAGATATCTTTTTGCCACACTTCCCAGGACCTGTGCCCAGAGACTCTCGGAGTCAGCCCCCTTCATTATATGGTCAATATGATGGTCAATAACCAGATCATGTGACAAGGATCCCAAATGCCTTGCTTCACTACCATCCAGAATTGAAACCTCTCCTGCAGCATCCCAAAGACAGACCAACCAACTAATTATAGACACATCAGGTCTTTGAATGTAATCCTTTCTTAGGCCACAAAGGTCCTTCAGGGAATAGGACTTGATAATGGCCTCTGATCTTGTATTAGTTCCTTTAACTCTAGTTTTGTGTCAGTAATTTGTTTTGAGGGCCCTTCTCCCCGGGTCATCATCGTCAGTCACTGGCCGGTCAGTTTTGCTTTTTTTCTTTCCCACAGCAGCTGCCAGTGGTTTAGGATTACTGTCTGGTTTAGCTGAAGCCTGGCTAACTGGGGTGTTGTCTGCAGCCTGAGTGACTGGGGTAGCTGCTGGTTTATGTCCCTTCCCTCTTGCTTCTGTCTGCTGCCCTACAGTACCTAGCAGTGTGCGATGAGCATAAGCCAGAGCCCAGCTTATTGCAATGAACTTTTTCTCCTTAGAGTCATCATGGCACTTCTCTTTCAGGTATTTCTCCACCTCAGCTGGATTCTGAATTTGTTCACATGGAAAATCCCACTCTACAGAGTCAGAAAATTCCTTCAGGGTTTGGCCCATATTTTCCCATTCTCCACATCACTCAGGATTTTCCACACCTGGGTCAGGGATCTCATCAGCTCCTCTGGACATCTCAGCCTTCACTCTAGAGAACCTGCAGACTGTATAAAGGAAAGTTACCAGATTAAATACCAGAAAGATTAGTATCTTTAGCATTCAGGGAAAACTGAACATTCTCAAAAAGTGACATAACAGATTCAAAGGAGAAGAAGGAAAGGAGAGGCTGGAAAACCTCACCCTCTGCTCCTCCTTTAAAAAACTAGGTGCAATTACTAATAAACCCCCAAAACATACTACTGGAATTAGGACGCAGGGTAGGCTGAAAAAACCATAAACCATACATATCTTGAACTGACGCCAGTATCTTTGTAAGTGCCTTATAAATCACTATCACCCAGGCCAGCACAGTAGCTATTTTAATCTGTGCTCCACTACTGCAAAAACTACGGTAAGGGACAATAATCCTAGTGACCAAAAAAGTACTAAAACCTCAGAAAAGCCTAGAGACCAGAACCACATGAGGGCCTCCACCCCAAGAGATATTATGAATGCAAGCAACATGGCTACTGACTGCTTTAACCCACTACAGAGCAAGCACAACCAGCATGCAATCAATAAAGGTTTTTTTCCACTTTCTCAAGTCCCAGTAGTTGGGTGCCAATAAATGTATTTGTCCTGGTTCAGGGCAAATTTGGGAAAGAACCCCCAAAAGGGTTCCTCTAGGAAGCAGATTCAATTTGCCCCTCTCCCCAACCAGTTCGGGAAGGATACCTCCTTGGAGAAAAGAGGAACAAACCTGTTTATTAAACAAGCAAACTTAGACAATATTAAACAATAAAATTTCTTGCCACTCCAAGAGAGAGACAAACTCAGAAACCCCCCGGGCTGCAGCTGGGCTCACTCAGTCTCTGATCCGTCCCTCCGGCGCTGGAAATGCCACGGCCCAGGCCCGGCCCGCTGGGCCACCGGCGCTGCTGCTGCTGCTCTCCTGGTGTTCATCCAGAGCAGGTCCAGAGAGAGGGAAAAAAACCACAGTCCAGGGAACTTCTTTGCCTCAGCTAGCTAAAACTAACTAAAGAGCAAAGGAGAGCTCTGTCTCGCTGTCTGTCCATCAGCAGACAACACAGTCCAGCAGCAGGAATGTGGAGGAGGGAGTGCAGTTTCTGAAAACAAACTCCACGCTTCTTCTTCCCCACCCCCACCCCCCCCCTTCACTTCTGGAACAAATCTAAAAGGTGCAAAACTTATTATTCAGCATAAACAGAACAGACGATTGTGAATAACGGCATCATACAGTCAACCTAGGACACACCCTTAATGTTTAGAAGCTCTTGAAATACTGGTGTTTCATCTAGTGCAACTTCCCCTAACCACATTGTCATATTAATCTCCATTGGTCAAGGACAGCATTCCAATTCTTTACAAAGGAAAGGCAGAGATACTCATTAGTCCCCTTCTGGATCAGATTTCTTCAATTGAAGGAAAAATTATTCCCAGGAGCATGGATTAGGCAAAAATGCCATTTCCAAATTGAACAATGAAACTGCATCTGTATGAATAATTGCATATATCCCTCATCAGACCCTGGTTATGGTTCCAACTGATGTGGGAGAACCTGCACCTACATCAGGGATGTCTCCCAGGGTCAGCCAGGTGATGGCAGTCAGACTGCCTGTTGGATGTGGCTCTGGTGTTCTACAGGTGCCCAGAAATAGTTTCAGAAAGTGCCTGTTGCCACAGATTGAAAATGTGTTAGAGACTGTCCTAAAAATTTTGTGTAGAGACAAGTGAATTGCCTGGAAGCATTCTCTGACATTTCAATTTATTACTTTAGACAACAGCCTCAGAGGCAAAAGTCCAAGGCATGTCAAGTCACACACCCTCACTCAAAAAAGTTGCACTCATGAAGCTGCAGATCTCCTTGATACCCCCAGTATGGCAAGGACTTGCCATCTGGTTCAAAAATGGATTATTGTTTGTGTTGTTGTGGTTTTTTAATGCATCTAAATGGAACTCTTAAGAGATACAATCTATCTTCTGCACATGTTCAACCCCACAGCTCAAAAACATCTTTGTGCTATAATAAGGGAAATCAGCTCTGTAATTGAATTAGCAGTATTATTAAATAAGGAAGGGTTCATGGACTCAAATAACTGTAGAAATACACCAGGATTTAGTTTTTGGGGGTGGAAGTTCTGAAGTTCTCCAGCATGTTTTCTGTGTAGTAAATTGAGTAACCGAGAATGAAGACCTTTTTTTTACCCTGTAAAACCCAACTGTTTTGTAGGTTGTTCTTCTACCTGTTGTTTTCTCTGGTTCTAGATCCCTGCTGATAGCAAAAAACAGAGTATTTTTTGTGCAGCGCACCAACATAATTACAGTTAGCTGGATGTCAAACCCATCATTTACCCTGGCCTCTTAAGTCCTAAAGAGGAAACTCCGTATTTTCTTGCCACCCTGTAGGTCCCTTGGTGAGATGTGTAGGAGGATCACATGGTGGACTCTGAAGTTTATTTTCAAGTTGATAAGTAGATTTGTTTCCCAAGACAGTGAATTTTCGTGGCTGTATGGGGGAGGGAGAGGAGGGGAAGAGAAAGGTGAAAAGGGACAAGAGGGAAGAGAGGGAGTGGAAGTATGTAAAAGAAAATCTCTTCTTGAGGGACAAAAGCAGATCATAGAATGGTTTCACTTGGAAGGGGCTTTAAAGATCATGAATTTTCTCCCCTGACATGGGTAAGGAGACCTTCCTCTAGACCATGCTGATTAGAGCTCCAGCAATCCTGGCTTTAATATGTCCAAGGATGGGTCACCCAGAGTTTCTCTGGGCAACCTGTCAAAAGAATACCTGACTTTCATATAAAGAAAGAGCCTTGATTTAAAGGTAGCTTTTATCTTTGAAAAAGAATGACAAGATTTTTTTTTTCTCAACTGGCATGAATTACAATTTCTTTGTAAATGTTACTGAAGAGGCATGGCACTAGTCTGTCTTTCATTTATATTGCTTTTATTAGGATACTATTCAATATTCTGAAAAGAAAACATGCTGTAGAGCTATAAGAAAATAATAAGCCTTAATAGCAGCAAGGTAGGAGAATATAATTTTCAGTTTATGATCATAAATGCCTCAAAGCTCTTAACAAATATCTGGTAATTTAGCTTCAAACAGATCTGGGAAATAGTTAAGTATTTTTATCTACATGCACATCACAGGAAATTGCAAGAAGAAAGAAGCTAAATCAGAAACTGAAACTGTAGCTGATTCAGGAATATAACCTCTGAAGTCATCTCTATTCTTTGGGAGGTTAATACTGAATTGACACTAAGCTGAGTATCTTTTGCCTTTGCCTGAGAACTGAAAGAGGAAATTCTATCTGCTTTATTTAGATGCCACGTCACCAGCTCTATGAGTTTCTGGCCTTAAGAGGGATATCCACTCCACTAAAACAACTACCAAAGCTCCATACATAAATTTAACTGAGCACAGCATTAAGCTTTGAAGGCTTGTCCAGCTTGTCTGCCTCTCACTTTCTGTCTAATTGCTCAGGGCAGTTACTCTTCATTTGAGTAAAGGTAAAGCTTCAAAGTCTGGCCTTAACTTTCTGCCATCTTGCAAGCTTGGAAATTCATGTTTTAAAAATACCTGCAAAAGATTGCCATTTTTTCCAGCAGCAAACTATAATGCTTGGTGTTGGAAAACACAATAACCACAAAATGCAGAATCTGTCAAGAACAGTGATGCCTGAAGCTCAGTTCCATTGTCCCACAAGGATGTCTGGTGCCGTTTAGCATGATGACTGTCATCCTGCCAGGCCTCCAGCTGATGCTTCAGGGAAGAGCAGGGTTTCTGCAGATCCTGTGTCTGCAGGAGATATTCACATGTGATTGGGGGGTAGAGGGGAGGGAAAGTGAGACGATGCCTTAATATAACTAACTGAAATTAATTTTATGGCAACATTTATTTTATACAGCTTAATTTTGTGTTGGAAATTAGACTCTATCCTGGTCACCCAGGCTCAGTTAACAATTATAAGCACCTTCAGATGAAAGTTTATCTAATCAGGATATTAGGAAATTTGACAATGATTACTCTCTGAGGTACTTACAGTATAGTCATATCATCTATATCATGATTTTAAGGTAACAGCTAAATTTTAGATGTCTGTCCTTTGACTCTCTGAAGTCAAGTTGTTGCTGCACAAAGCTTTGAGTTTTTCAAGACATTCCAGTTTGTATAGAACTTTCCAAATCCACTTATTTCTTCACAGTATTGCTTTAGCATGATCACAGTGTCAAAGTATTTTATTTCTGTGAACTTTGCTTTTTGCATTTTTACCAGAGCAATGTTAGTAACACCATACTGCATTTACTTGCAGCTTTGTTCACATAGTACTTCCAGGTTCCCATCTCCTGACACTTTTTTTTCTCCATGGTGATACTAGCATTTTCTGTAACAACTCACAGAATTATAGAACCATTTAGGTTGGAAAAGACCTCTAAGATCATCGAGTCCAACCATTAACATAATACAGTCATGTCCACCACTGAACCAGGTCCTCAAGTACTACATCCACATGTTTTTTGAGCACTTCCAGGGATGGCATTTCCACCTTTTCTCTGGGCAGCCTCTTCAAAATGGTTGATAATTCTCTCAGTGAAAAGGTTTTCCCTAATATCCAGTCTAAACCTTCCCTGGTGGAACTTGAGGCCATTTCCCTCATCCTATTCCTGTTCCCGGGATCAGAGCCCATCCCCTGTCCCCTGGCTGTCCCCTCCTGTTAGGGAGTGGTGCAGAGCCAGAAGGTCCCCCCTGAGTCTCCTTTTCTCCAGGCTGAGCCCCCTTGCAGCTCCTTCAGTGTCTCCTCACCAGACTTGTATAAAACTACTCTAAGGCACTGAGAGCTAATATGCTTGTCCCATGAGTTTATTGACCAGAGTGTGATTCCCAAACCATATTGGCACTGTCAGAGGGAGACTAGTTATTTATATCTATTTATATCTGGACACCCAGAGAGTGTCCAGTAAGTGGAAAGACGATGGTGGAATATGAAGCTTGAGAAACCTCAGTTACTACCTCAGCCTCAGGACTGCTCCTCATGAAGTGCCTTAGAAGACATGACATGAGTAGATGTCACAGAAGCAGACAGTTGAGCTGCGAATGGGGGAATGTAATCTGCTAAATTTAGAAGAATTAGTAGCAGTGAGTCATCCTCGGCTGCCTTTGGCAAAATGATTTTGTTGGGCTGATGCTGAGGTCTCTGACCTTGAGCTGAGAATAACCAGTGCCCTCCATCTATGTGTGAGAGAGGAGAGAGCAAGCAGCATGGAGATCTTTCTATAAACCCTGATGAGAAAGATGTGTAGGTCTTTGTGTTTCTCTTTCTTCCTTATCACTGCACACAGATCTGGAAATTCTCTCTCATCCTGAGAGAAGGGGTCACCTCTCTAAGGCATAGTTTTGTGGTTTTCTTTCTACTGAATTTAATATTCTATTTTCCAGGGCATGGCAAACTCTTCATAGAAGCGCAGGAAAGGGAGAAGAGCAGCAGGTAAAGGGTGGCAGATCTCACTTCCAAATCTAGATCAACAGAAACACTACGAAGTCCTTACAGAACTCCTTCTACCTTATTCCAAATTGTTTTTATTTTATAATTAGGAAAATTGAGGAAAGACTATCAAAAGTCACTTAAAAAAGCAGTTTTAAAAACAGAAGAAAAACCTACCTTTCAACCTTGGTCTAAAATTGAAAAAAACCTTTTCAGAAGGGATCGAATAGTCTATTGAATTTCCTTCATTTCACAATTTTAAAGGTCTTCAGTAAATGGATATTTTTTTTAAAAAGCCTGTATATTGATTATCTATATTGCAGACTAATTCAGCATGTGAGGGATTAAAAAAAAAAAAAAAAAAAAAAAAGACAGCTCTTTTGTTCTAGAAGCAGGAGGTAACAATAGTGCAGAAGTAGGCAAGATGATTTGGAGAATTTTCCTTAACTTCAGCTGATTTTTGAAGTTGTTTTAAAAGCTGACAGGGAATCTGGCCCCTCCATTAACTTAGTAACTTGCTGCTCCTAACAGACTCTCCTTGTCATTATTCAAATGCAACTAAGTATTTCTGGATTAAAAAAGGCTTGGGTTTTTAAGGATCCTAAAATATGTTCTAGGTGTCGATTTGGCTTTATATAGCCTTACAGTTTATGTGAATATTACACAGATTCTTCTCACAATTCTCCCCTAGGAGAGAAGATGAACTGACAAAGACCAAAATCTTAGTTTTGGGAAAAGAGAAAGGGAAGTTTCTTTTCTTTATCACCGACAAAAGCAGAAAACTGGGATGTAGGTTAGTTTAATTGCCCAAGGATGTTTGGTTTAAAAACAAACAAACAAAATGAAACAAACCCACACCAAGTAATTCCCCAACCAAAACAAACAAAAAATCTTAAAAAAAGAAAAAAAAAAAAAGAAACCAAAACAAACAAACAAAAAAAACTTAAAATGGATAGAAAAGGCAGGGGGATTTATTATGATGCCTGCATGGTTTCTATAAGAGGAAAAAACCTTTCCCCTCCCTTCCTAACACAACTGATTTTTTTGTAACTAATTTAAAGGGTTTAAAGGGTTTAAAGACATTGATTACTTCAGCATCTTATTTCTGTTTTGGATATCAGAACATTTGTACCGACCTCTCCTGTGAGAAGTTGTACTTATGACTCTCAGCTACCCTGGCATATAATAAAATTTAAAAAAAAATGCTTTGTGGAAAATTTATTTATTGATTGGGAATTAAGTGAAACATATAAAAGACTTCTCTTTTGGAAGCAGATGGAAAAAAAAATGTAAAATTCACAATCATTTCACATAAGCTCCCTGATGAAGAAACATAATATTATATTAAAGGATTCTGATATGTATTTATGTATGCATTTAAAACACAGGCACTCATCAAAGCATTCAGATTGGATTCCAACATTGTTTTCACCCAAAATCCTCCTCCAATGTGGCTTTCTCGTGACCCTCATTACCTTTCATACTTAAATCACACCATGATCTGGACCTCAAGACATATTTGTCCACACCCTTGGTCCTGGAGAACTGCAACACCAGCAACTTTATCAAAGCTGCAGGCCCTCTACAGACAGAGGTCCAGTGATGTATTAGACGCAACCTTTGTTTACCATCTTGTCAATTAATTCATCATTGATTTAGAATAAAAATTGCATCTCATTTGCCAAAGGGCACCGAGCACAAATTGATTGGGTATTGTCAAGCTGTATACATTGTCAGCAAAAAGTTAACACTCTTTGCCATATTTATATCTTCAAAGATGTGCTAGCATATGTAAGTTTCTATGTGTCTACACAGTATACATGTGGATGCAGAAACACCATAAAAATAAAAATATTAAACTCATATTTTCTCTATGGAATAAGATAGTTGTGCAGATATCTACCGGCACTTAGGCTTTTTTGTTTTCTCTCAATCATGATAGCATCTATCACTCCAGGGCAAAAACTAGATTAGTGTCCAGACAGTATATCTTGAGACCTGGTGGCTGTACCTTTGCTTTACAGTGCCTGTATTTTATCACTTTGAACATGTCTAAATAAAAGGAATATGTATATGAATGACTACTGAGTTTAAGTAGCTCCCAGCTCAGGTCATTTGCTTCTGAATGTATGTGTCAACTGCATTTTAGTGCTGGAGGAAATGTGCAGTCCATCGAGGGGATGTCAGCCAGCTCCAGGTTCCTTCAGGATGAGATATCCTTTAAATTACTCTTTTTGAACTAAATAATATCCATACCAATTAGGAAGATGAAGTGTTGCAGTATACAATTTTAATGCAGTCTTGCGTTGAGCAGCTTATTCTGGGATTGTATTTTCACACAAGACCCTGAGTCTGGGGCTACTTTTGAGTTGTAATTATATTTTTTAATACTAAGTATCATTGCCCATGTTGTCTTAAAATTTGACACATAAGTCAGAATTTTACAATAGAGATTTGAAAAAAATCTACCACAGTAGCATACTCCATTGTTTGGGTGCTCAGAGTTGCATGGTCAAGTCAAAGCAAATTTATTTTTCCTTAGTGATTCTCCTTATTCCATCCCAAGTTTGTGATAGCTGAATTTTGTTGTTTCAGCTCATGTTCCAAAGAGTGCAGAGTGAAGGAAGAGTTAAAGTTCTCTTCCTTAAAAAAAGCTTGGGGAAAAACAACAAAATATATCCTGAGAGGAACAAAAAGCACCGTGGCCAGAGGGAATGTTAGAAATATTCAGGGAGTGGGTAATTCAGTGTCCCAGGCTTTGAGAGCTCTAAATGCCCAGCAGGATAATCAGGTGCTGCTGTGATGGCAACCTCCCTCCCAGAAGTGGTGTGAATCACTGCTATTATTGTGTGAGATTCTTTGAGATCATATGATGGAAAGCCCTGCAGGAAGGTGAGATTCTGTTCCTTATTGCCACTGCCTTCTCTCTCATCTATTCAATGTGCTCAGCTAATGGCTGCACTAGTCATTATCTTTCCTATATTTCACGATTATACTATATTACACCAGTCACAGTCTTCCCCCTATTTCACAATTAAATGAGACTTACTTTTCATTTGAATGTTATTGAAGAAGTTAGTGCGTCTAATTGAAGGTTTCTGACTCATTTATGGTAGTTTTAAAAGCTTAATCTTCAATTTTGAGAGCCTGGATGACCCTGATTACATGAACCATGAGCTACAATATGACTTTCTATATTTTCTCTATCATTAAGTGCTCTGATTCATTTAATGGCAGTGTGGCATATATCTTTGCACCTCTGTTTAATATTATGTATAAATTCAGCAACATCAACAAATAAATGTTGAAGCAATGTGTTAAACCATATTTATCATGTACTGCTGCTCTATTAGTCCTACTGTGAAAATTGTGCTATACAAGTCCTTCTAACACAGATAGCTGAGTTAAAATTTCAGTTCATTAAAAATTAATGTAATGTGGCTTTGTCGTAGAAATGGTATGAGGTCATAAGATGGTAAAGAAAAGAGAACAGGTAATAAGCTGTATGTAATGATTAAAATGTTTAGGTACATACATAATTTAGAACAAGTATACAGCATTTTGATAGTTTGAGGGATTGGTCCTGATAAGTATGTGAAATAAAGAAGTTCTATTCATCCTAAAAAATCCAATAAGACAAATAAAAATATACTTAGATGATAAAAACTAATAAATTCTGAGTGTGTGGCATTCTGAGTGGTTTTTGCAAAGGAAAGATTTGTAATGGTCCTAATCTATATGACTGTAGTGAATATGAATCAAGAGAGATCATTAGGGTCAAAGCCATTCTACATTTCATATATCTTTGGATATTTCTAGAATCTATTTTTAAGAAGGCCTAATGATCTTACTGTGAGAAATTTTTGTCAACTACTTTTGATTTTTGCTATTTATAGTGCATTTACATAAACAGTGTCCTCTTCTGGACAAATTTCTGAAGGCTTTGGGGATATTTTTATTTAAATAATGAATCACAATTATAGAACCTACATAAAGATGATGAGAAAATAATTTGTTTTAGGGGCATGCCAAAGAGCATGGGCAGAGTCCTAAAGAAAATACTCCTCTTCACAGCTGAGTGAAGGAACTTTAAATGAGCATCAGTCCTTATCTATGGTCCTGGAGGGGTCATCTCCTGGGCAATCAGTCTAAAGGATGTATCCAAATGTCTGTGTAATGAAAAAAAACAGATTTTTCTCTTAGTAGTATTCCCTGTTTACAATAATTATACCTTTTTAACCATAATAAAATTACAGCACTTCTCATTTGAGACTACCAGCTAAAACTGGATTAGTCAGTAGCTAAGGCCACAACCATAGTAATGAATGGTTTGATACATTCACCACTATTCCCAGGCCATTCCAGTCTGAAATGTCAATATCCATAGTATTAAAGTTCACTACTCTCTGAAAGGGAGTAACTGTATTCAGTTTCCCTATTATGCATCATCCCTTGTGTATGCTAACTCCTGCACTGCGCCCTGAAATAATTTGGGAAAATGTGAGGCAAATAAGGTACCCCGTACTGTCCCAATATTTCCAAGTCAGAGTTTTAGAGCAGCAGAATTTCCTGGTGTGTTTAAACAGAACAATATAAATGTGTCCTCTGTGACTTCCAGTTGGTTCATTTGTATCAATTACCTTGCAAAAGGTCAGTTTTCTGGGGGTTATTCGTGTCATATAACCAGAATTCTGTTAAATGGTTAACAAACTTTGCAATACCCTTGACTTTTCAGCTCAAGCCATGCCTTGGTTCTTTGGCGAGGACTAGCAGCCTTATCAGACTTTGTGCCAAAAGTCCTGTTTCTGTGCCAGTCCATTTTTCTTTGGTTTGGGCCACTGGTGAAGAGAAGGATTCCACCTCCATGTTTCCTATTTGAATGCCTATTTGAATGTCATGTTCTATCCATCATGACACATTTCAAGGGAGAAGTTAAGAAATCTCTCATCTTTCAAGGACTGACTGACAGGGTAATGAATAAAAGCACCTCAAGTTTATCAGGCCAAAAGCAATGCCAGACAAACTGAAGAAGCTATAGTATTTTTTGATATTTTATTGACTGTCATGTCAGTAGGGAAGTGATCTAAAACTTAGCGTAACACTTACTAAGCTATTTTGAGACTCAATTTCTTTCCTTGATAGAGAGATAATAGAGAAAAGGTGTGTGTGTTTATTTCCTTATTTGTTTGTATGGCATTGATCTTTTGATGGGATCCTTGCAGGCAGTAACAGGGTCATTAAGGATCCTTGCTCCAGACAGCAGCATCTAAGTCAAGGTGTGAAAGGCTGGCATGCTTCAAGAGGCTCTGGGAATGGGTCAAGGCTGATGTTTATCAAAAACACTAGTGATTTTGGAAAACCCTCCTAATTTGATTCTTCTAGCTTTGCAACAACTTCAATGGCATTTGTTTTGATATTACTGAACACGCACCTTTTGAAAGTCAGATCCCCCTTCTACAACTGAACTCTGATTCTTGAAACTACTGCCAATTTTTGAAAATAGCTAAACATATTAATGTATTATTTAGTACAACAGACGGTGTTTTTTCAATAGCTTTAACACTTTGTCAGTGAAAAGAAGCCATGAGAGAATTTAGATTAGTGTCTGTTTCTTCTCATTATTTTTTTCTCCTCATTCATACTTTGAGAGGTTTTGAGAAATGGATGTTTTTTTGGAAGAAAATGACCTTAGTGCAACAGAGTTTTCTCTGTTAAACAGAGAGCTTTCTCTGTATCATGGACAGTTTTGTTTTATCAAGGGCAGGCTGTGTGCCATCATCATCATGGTTTGTCTGTAAAGCAAAGACTGCTCCACTACCACCATTCTCTCCTTAGTGTCTGCATGGCATTTATTTTTTTTCAAGCTGGTGCAAGAAGAAAGAGGGAGCTGAGATCAATTCTTTTATATTTGCACAGATAACAAGTAAAAGGACTTATGGAAATTCAATAAAATAAATAAAAATTGTATTGTATATATGCATATATATATATATATATACATATATAAACACAAAAATGTACAAGGAATATAAAATAAAAAATAATACAAGGAAATATTTTCAATAATACATGTTGTTTTCCTAGCAAAGAATCACTCCATTTAAATAGTGGCTCTTACAGATGCAAATCTTCCACAAGCCAGTTGTTCACCCTTTTCCATCAGTGAAAAAATTCTCAGTCCAAAAGGGTTCAGTTCCATGAATAAGGATACTTGGTGCTGGTTTCCAAAAGTACTTTCCAGCATCCAAATTTTCCACCCCACCCAAACGGAGAAAACACCACCTGTCTTAACAGAACATTTTCTATCTTTGCAACTACCATTTCTTTTAAGCCTTGGTAACCTTTGTGCTGACTCTTAAGAAGCTTGGATAATTCTGAGAACATAATGAGACTGTAATATCATAACTGAGGCTATAAACTCATAATTTTGAGACCATAATTGTTATAGTTTGACCTGAGGCATAAAGCTGGCTGAAGAATTTCATGAAGTGGCTCCTGAATAAAATTCATCATTTCTACTGTAGAAAGAGAGCCCAGGGTGATGGTTTGTGCTGCATAAAATCATACCAAATGTGCTAATATGGGAAATACCTACAGCATCCTTTTTTTCACCATCCTGTCCTTTGCAATTCCCAAATTATGTTTTCCCATGGGCAGTGTGCCATGGCATTCCTCACCGCCCTGGCACCCATAAGTGCTTCTGGAAGGGCTTTTGGTAGCCTGGTTCTGTTTCCTTCCAGCCTGCATGCCCAAATTTTCCCTGCACAGACATAAGGATGTACCCAGGGTATGCCCTTGTTAATGCCTTTGTATCCTCCTGATAGATTCACTTGGTAGCTTAATTGCCTCATTATAGATACTCAAGGTTGGAAAAAGCTGAGGCTACAATTTTACTACTTTGATAATAAATATTACCCACCTAATTTTTTATTTCTTTTCCTCACAAACAGATTTTCTACTTGCAGGTTTTTGCCCTTGGGAAATAATAACAATAAAGCCAAAAACCTTGCTGTTTTTCATATTCTCTTGCTTCTCATTTCAGCAGAATGGGAAGGAAAGGAAGGGCTGCAGATAGTTCATATTTTCTTGCTTTATTCACCTATCTTTAACAATATTATTTTCTCTTTTAAATTGCTTAGTACTGGACCGCAATGTAACTAAAATAAAATAATTCTTTCCTCTTTCTTTGCACAAACCTTGCAGCTATGTGTAAAGGAATCTAGGTAGATATCTAGTCTAAGAAAGAATAAACTGAAAAAACCTTCACACTATTTCTCCCAAGGCTTTTAGCTTAGAGTTTGAGAATTTCTATGGGAAAAAAAGGTTGACAGTATAAAACAGGGGTTTTTTACTGTTATTTAATAACGTCTTCCAATGTCATAATTTGAAACACCTTTCTTCCCTTAAGCATAAGATCTTCTCTGAAACTACTCAAGAGTGGTTTCTTTTTTCTTCTGAAACTTAGAGTGGAATTGATTTCATCAACTATTGATGAAGTCTAAAAACTTATAAAAAGCAGTATAGTAATTACAGTGCTGCCTTTTTTCTTCCCTTCAGTACTTGGTAAAACTTTAGCTCTGGGAAGAAAACACTTTGACATGATCAATATCCTAATACATTTCCTGCCTTATGAAACTTGTGAAAGACCTTCTCTGATTTCTCCCATTACAACTGAGTGCTTCTCCTTCCACCTCCACCCTTCACCCTAACTTCTTAATTCAGCTGTTTTCCTTACTGGAAATGGAATGGATGGAATGGATCATTTGGTAACAACTGACATCAGTTGAACTTCATCCCCTTTCTTTTACTATCTGGAAAATTGCCCATTTGTATAATACAAGTCACAAAGAAACCATGTTATACTCAAATTCAGCCAGCATAATCAACTGAAGTTTAAATCTATAGATTGAAAAAATTTAAGAAAAAATATTTATGTTAAAATTTTATTTAAAATAATATTTGTCCCTTCTTCAATAATATCTGAGCAAGAGCAACCTTGCACAGTGAAGAGTGTCAGCTGTTTCTGTCACAAGATGAGAAATACAGAAAACTCCCAGACAATTAATCTTCTTTGAAAAACTGAGATGGAATTTTTAATGTAATGTCAGAAGGATTCCTCAATCTTGGGTGCAATAGTGGAATGTGTAAACTGTAATGAGTTTTCTGAAAAGGTTTTGTCACCTACAACTACCTGAGCATAAGAAAACCCAAAGAAACTTTATTAACCTGAAAAGTTGTGTGAATGCCTGAAAAGGTGGCTATGTTACTCCTTATGGCTGTGTTTTCATATTTGACACTAGCCCAGAAATATCTGTGGAGGACAGACCTGATCAGTGTAATTGATCCCACAAAGAGATCTTCATCTGTTTGTTTCTACTCAACTATTCCAACTTCCATATAACTTACCCAGCTGAAATTTTTGAACTTTGTTTTCCAGTCCATTATTCCCTTAAGCTAATAATAAATAGCATAAGACTGAGATTCTACTGACATTTATTTCAGATTCAGGATCTTTAGTCAAAGCTTTTTTTAACAGTGGTGTATGACTGTGGGATAGAAAACCAGTATAAATACAAATCCTCTTTTTCAATATACAGCTAACAGTAGTAACAGTAATTGTAACATTGACTACTAATAGCAATCTGTAGGAAAACTGGGAACACTAACAGCTGAAACAGGAAAATGATGGTATATTAGTATGTCTGTATATCATAGGGTGAGAGCTTATTCTGTGTGGAATTAACATCAGGAAAGCAAAGCACATCCGGAAGTTAGGGTCCCTTTGTGCTTGACCCTAAATGCTTCCAAAGTCTGGGATCAGTCAGAACTAAGAAAACCAGTCAGAAGTATCAAACATCATTCTATGAATGGGTTTGGGAAAGGCAGGTGACCTGCCTGACCCGCCTGGTCTCTGATGAGCAGGTGACCATCCTGCTGGGTGAGGGACAGGCTGTGGCTGTGTCTGCCTGACTCCAGCAATGCCTTTGACACCGTCTCCCATGGCATCTCCTGGAAAAGCTGCAGCTCCAGGCCTGGACAGGTTCATCCTCTCTGGGCTAGGAGGCTGATGGCCTGGCCCAGAGGGTGGTGGGGATGGTGCCACATCCAGCTGGGAGCTGGCCACCGTGGTGTTCCCAGGGATCAGTGCTGGGACCAGCCCTGTTTAAAATCTTTTCTGAGGATCTGGATGAGGGGATCAAGTCTACCCATGGTAAATTCATGGAGGACACCAAGCTGGGTGGGAGTGTGGATCTGCTGGAGGGCAGGAAGGCCCTGCAGAGGGGTCTGCACAGGCTGGATCCATGGGTTGAGGCAAATGGTGTGAGGGGCACCACAGCCAAGTGTCGGGTCCTACTCTTGGGTCTCACCAGCCCCTGCAGCTCCCGGCTGAAGCAGAGGGGCTGGAAAGGGAAAGGACCCTTTGGGAAAGGCCCTGGGGGTGCCGGTGCCAGCAGCTGGACATGAGCCCAGGGTGCCCAGGGGGCAAGAGGTCAATGGCCTCTGGGCTGCCCCAGCTGTGGTGTGGCCACAGACCAAGTGCCATGATGCTTCCCATGTACTCAGCACTGGTGAGGCCACACCGTGAGTGCTGCGTCCAGTTCTGGGTATCTCAATTCAGTAAGGACACTGAGGGGCTGGAGCATGTCCAGAGAAGGAGAACAGGGCTGAGGAAGGGTCTGAAGCACAACTCCTACATGGAAAAGCCAAAGGAGCTGGGGGTTCTCAGCCTGGAGAAAAGGAGGCTCTTGGGGGGATCTTTTGGCTTTGCTCAGCTCCCTAACAGGAGGGGACAGCTGGGTGGGGGTCAGGCTCTGCTCCCAGGGAACAGGGACAGGAGGAGAGGCCACAGTCTGAAGCTGTGCCAGGGAAGGTTTAGGTAGAACATTAGGAGGAATTTCTTTGTGGAATGGGTAATTGGGCATTGGAATAGGCTGCTCAGGGAGGTATTGGAGCCACTTTCCCTGGAGCTGTTTAAGGAAAGACTCAATTTGACACTCAGTGCCATGATCTGGTTGACATGATGGACTTGATCTCAGAGGTGTTTTCCAACCTAACTGATTCTGATAAAAATTATGCAAACTATATAAATATATATAATGATATAAATGATCAAATATGGACAGAGTGGTATAATTCTATGAGAATGGTCCATGAACTTTCTCAATTTAGAAAAGACCTTCTTGAAACTTGATGTGAATTTCTTCCTTATGGGTACTAATACACATTTTGCTGCTCATTAAGGAATTCAGAGTATTCCACAGTTCTAGGCTCTGAAAACTTACTTCCTAGAGATTGATAATCTATTTAAATTCTCATAATTATGAAGGAAAATAATGTAATGAATTACAGGGATTTAGAGCTAAAAATCAAAAGCAATGCAGTTAGCGTTTCTGTTAAAAAGAGGCAATACCGTGATATGAATAAGCACAGTAATTTTGTGATTGTAGGAACTGAAACTTCTAGGAAAAGGAGGTGAAACAAATGAGAACTTTGGTTATCTGCAAAGTTAACCAAAAGACTGGACCACTTTGAAAGCCTGTTCTTGCAAAATGTCTTTAAAAAAAAAAAGTGTGGTCTTTTATTCCCATCAGCAGTGATCTTGTCAGGAATATCAACTACCACATCCCAGCTGAGGATTTACATTCCTGAAAGGAGCTATGACCTAGAAAAGGGAGGTTTGGAGCCATAAATTGGCCCTTTGGCTTTCACAGAGAAGTCAGAGCCTGTCACTGACTCAACAGCAGCAGCTGGCAATGCTGGGGCATCAGGGACCTGGAGAAGGCCCACATCACTGTGGAAGTTTCTGTCAGCTTGGCATATTTGGAAAAGCAAAATTAAGGAGGCTGCTGACAAAACCCATAGACTCATTAAGCCTGGCTTAATATTTTCCTTTTTTTGTTTGTATGGCTTTTTGGAGTGGGTTCCTTCCCCCCTCTCCAGTAAATAGAAAATTTGCATTTGCTGCTGATGCATTATTGAGTTTCACATCCTGTTCAGCATCTTTATAAACTGCAAACAAGACATAATGGTCAACCAGCAATACCTCATATGATGACACAGCCAATAATGCTAAACAGTGGCTGAATAAAACATCTGCATTAATCTTGAAATAATTCACCACAAAAGAACATCATTATTATCCAAAAAATAAAAAAATGCAAATTTTAAAAAATATTCAAATTCACCTTAGGATCAAAAATGATTGGTCTTTTATTCAAGGCTTACTGACTAAGCTTTTTAAATGTTCCCCTTGTGATTTATAAAACCTGACAGCCAGATTTAATCTGAGATTTTAAAAAACCAAATGTTGCATAGACTGGGTTAGACAGCACTTTTATCCAGCAAGGACTTCTGTGGATCACAAGCCCTTAAAAATGGAGAGAGACCTATGGCTGTGGCCTGCTCAGAGAGCAAAGGCTGGTCAGCGTGGTGTGGCAGAGCATGACATGGCAAAATGTTCCAAGGCTATCTGTACACAAAATGAGCTAGGACTAGGGTACAGTAAACTAATGCTATCTCTTCACAGAAAGATAAAAACTATTACCCATGAAATACAAAAATCCAGTGGTTGTGCTTTATTATAAACCCATGACACATCCAGGCACGCCTGTATTTTCCTAAAGTACTTAAATAAGGCTTCATGCATTTCCACAATGTATTCAGAGATTGCCTTTTGCTTTGATTTTCACTGAAATGTGACAAACTTCATTCGCTATGCAGTTCTGCTTCCCTTTGCCAATAATTGTCACTTTGGTAATTCTAGTGAGTGATTAAGGCTGAGACTGGGCTATGTTTTGCCTATTTTGCTTATATTCACCAGTACAGCTGCCTCATTTTCACACAAAAATGTCACTCTTTTGCTTTGTTATCCAAAACAGTTCTGACAGTTTTGATGCACTTGTTTTAGCCATTGCAGCTGAAATTATGGAAACAGACAATGCATTTAGCAAATAACTAAAACCCTGCAATTTTCTGCCTCATGACAGAATCAGAAATGATAAGAAACCACTATTTATGTTGCATGCCATCAGAACTCTGCAATCAGACAGAAGCTGGTAGATGATATTTAGCCTTTGCATTAAAAAACACAATTTCTCATAAAATCAATCTCCAAGCTCAGTGTTGTCCTTCAGCAAACAGTGGGAAAGCAAACAAGCAAAACAGAAAAAAAGCCCCACAAAGCCTATTTCCATTATAAATACTCACAAGGTTTGCTTGGAAGAGAATACAATCAGCTAATATCTTTTAAGTTAAAAATTTTAACTTATAATGCACAGGATCTGGGTAGCAGTATATCTTCTGTTTCATAGTGGGGAACTAAGGCAAAAAGAAGCGGCACAAATTGCCTCAAAAGACTATTGCAAAGGTCAAAGGGAGAATTACTTTGAAAACTGAAGTGCAGCTATGGCACGCTACTTTTCTGGGGGGCAAGGAAAGCAGGTTTTTTTCTCTTGTTAAACTCAGTGGAAGAGATCTCAGGACTTTCAAGTGTCTGATGAATTGAAGACACACAGACCATCCAAGGCCCTCATGAGGCCAAAAGATGTGACACAGCACCTGCTGGTCTTCTAACTTTTGAAGCAGCAGCTGGAGACTGGGCAGATCTGTCTAAAAATGGTGTCTGAAAAGGTAGTGGCATTTTCTTCAAAAGGTAGTGGCCTTTTCTTCAAAGAGATATGGACTGTTTTTTTCGGGGAGGGATCCAGGACTGCGTTCAATGCTAACAGAAATGTGAAGGAAAAAAAAAGAGTAAATTAATCTTGGAAGCCTTTTTATTCCTTCTCCAGTGTTAAAGGCAGTATAAGGCAGTTTCTTGCTCAAATGAATAGTTTATGTGCAACCAGAATATGATCCTGGGAGAAATCAGTGCAACACTCTGTATGTGTGTTCACAAGCATTTTAAATACAAGGTGTAGAGGAATTTCTGGAGGCAGGAGGCCACAGGGTAGTCTTGGACCTCCTGAGAGTTAATTCATAATCATAGACCTACTGAGACGTAATCCAGTACATGTAGAGAAGAGGTCACAGCACCCTTGGATAAGGGGAAGTAGCTATGGAGCAATCTCACTGCAGCAGGATGCTCCTGCTGCAGCTGCCAGCCAATTGCCAGGCAGAAAGAGGAGTGTGGACAAGGAGCTTTAACCAATCATAAGTAAAGCTGAGGCGCGTGCTTGCATGCTGACTTGCTGAATGCCTATAATTGCACCCAAGAAACGGGAATAAATGAAGCACTTACCATACCGCTATGTGGACTGTGTGAGTGACTTTCATGCCTCCCTCGACTTGCTGCTCTGGGAATACCTTGCATCCCTGGTTCCCCTCACTGCCCCCTTGGGGCATCCTCTTCAACAAGGAGTAGATTTTTCTGCTGGGTTTAAGTTTTTGACCTTCTGTCTTTTTAGTGTGTCCTTTTTCTTATTGTTTTTTCATTTGGTGTGTTTGGTTTGTGGAGTTTTTTTTCCCTTTTTTACTCAATTATTTAGTTTCTTAGAAAGCATTTGCTGCTTGTTTCTGAAGAAGAGTAGAGCAGAGTTGGACCCATTTCATATGAGTCCTACTATGCATTTTACTAGATATATTTATTCTCTCTCTCCCCTGAATTTAGCAGTGGCATCTAAGAACATGCCTCACAAACTCTTCTTGCCTCTTCAGCCAGAGATAATGTCACCAACAAAAATCTGTCTATAGTGCAGAAGCCAAAAAAGCACCAGAGGCAACAAGAGAGTCTATGGCCAATCTTCATCATGTATCAGACTGTGCCGTGCACCAGAAAATACAGCATATTCATTAATTTACTCTAGATCACTTTAACTTTGCAGTAGGGTTTAATGATCAATGTTAACAGCATTATGAGTCTGATTTTGCTTATTGCTCATATAGAAATAACCAGATGTTAAAAAAAAAACAAAAACCAAACCACATATAAATAATCTGTGAGGTTAGCCTGGGCTTTTATTAGAGGACAGAAACACAGACCATACTTTTTCTGGATGAGAAAAGATAGCTTGTTCCCACAGGGGATCTTTTATAGTGTCATAAATCCTCCATCTGGCATTTCATTCACTTCATTGTTTAAATATTTGCTGTCTGCTGATGCATTGAATTTTCTTTGCTTTGCTAATATCTATTAATTTGTGAACTTATTTTCTAGATACCTTAGTGTAAAAAAGCCCCTGGTGTCATAGCACTCAACCACTTCTTGTCTGAGAAAAGCAAACGCACATATTCTCTTCTTTGGAAAGAAGAGACTGACTAAGCCTGTTTTTTCAACACTGGACTTTGGGTTTAGGGATGTGACTTCCACAGACTCACCAAGGAATTCTCATTATCCCTAAACTGTCTGAAATACTTCACGAGACCTATGAACACTGACCTAGGGCAGGGTACCATGAAAGATGTTGGACATCTAATTTATTTTCTCCATCTTCTTAAACTGTGTTCTGTGTTGTCCAAATTTATTAGGTGGTAGGAATGCTTCTATCAAATAAAGCCATTATTCTAAAATAAGTTATGCTAAACGCTGTATAAATTACTTTAGAGAAGGATTCTGTCTGCATAAATTAAGGCTCTGGCACTTTCCCCCATTCACCAGAAGCTCTTAGACTGTTTTACCTGAGACATTACATGCAAGTGTGAAAATACCAGTTTTCTCAGTCTGGAGAAATCACAGCTGCAGTTCTACTATTCTGAGATGTGAGGATCAGACCAGATTAAAGAATAATCAGTAGCACTGCCACCACCACCTACTTCTGCTCACTTTTGTTCAGGAGAAAGAAATCCTCTTGTCACCCTCCCTATTCTGAGATACTTTTTCCTCCCTGAATTTACCTCTCTTTTCCTTCTTCTTTAGTCCTCAAAACTGCATTCAGGAGCACATTTTCTACCTCAGTTCTGTAAGTCTCAGGGAAGGCGTGGAATACTCCTCTCTGGAGATGGTTAAGGAACAACTGGAAGCACACACACAATGTGTCAATGTCAGAGCCATGCTTTCATTTTTCTACATTTTTAAAATATATTTTGATTATTTTTTTTTTCAGCCCTAATGTTTTCTTAATGTTTTTAATTATCTTTGAGGAAATGTGATCTAACAATCTAGAAGTTAGTTAAGTGACAGGAGTTGCTCTGTAAAGGTTTTGACTTTTAGAAGGCAGACACTGTTAAATAAACAACTTTTTCAGTGTTTTCACTTTTTAAGTTTTTAAGCTGTTCTTTTTTTCTCCATCCTTTTCTGTAACAGGAAGTTAAAAGTCTTTTGCAATGGGGAGAAACTAGAAGCAATCACAAGATAGGAATATCCTTGAGAGGATTTTAAGAAGTCTTACAGTCACATATATTTTGAATCTGTCATACTACATGACCTATGGCTTTTTGTCCCATCCTTGCTCAGCTGGCAGAGGCTTTTTACAAGCATACAGACCTTTGTTACCTCAAAACCTTAGAATTTGCTTCACCATTACATGGTATAACAGCAAATAAGTTTTTAATTAACACTTTGACCTCACTGAAGTCCAAATTCTCCTTACCAGCCTAAAGAAAATAGTGCTTTATATCAAACTTAAGGCTTACTATTGATACAATGTGGTGAAAAAAAACTTCAGTAATGCTGGAAACATAATTTCAATTGAAAGTATCACACCAAAATATCCAGCATTACCATGTCAAATCTCTTCGTTTTTTTTTTTTCTTTCCATACTGGACATTAATATTTTTGTCTTCATTGTGGCTTCTGAAATCCCTCATAGTGTGGAAATTCAGTTTTGTAATAGGCATAATAATTTTTTTTTCTATATATTTATTTTTCTACCTATTTGTTTGGGTTGTGTTCTCTTTGAGGCAGAGGCTATATCTCATTAGATGAGTTAATTGCAAATAATAAAATAACTGCATGCAAATTTGTTCCACTGATGCTTAGCTGTACAAAATAGTACTTGTAAAACAAGTACTTTAAAATGTAATTTTTTTTCCACATTTGAAGGAATTTCTGAGAAGTTTGTAATATATATGAAGAATTAATTTTGGGGAATATTTTCCATTAAAAGATTTATAAATATTCTACAGTCTCTATATTCTTTATGGAAATCCCTTGCAAATGGATTTATACCTGGGGGATAAAAGTGACACCCAATCCATACCCGTATTAGCTGCCAAATGTTTATATACATTTATTGCAAAGTGCTGCTACCAAAAAGAAAGAAAAACAAAACTCTTCCTTCCAGATCAGGTTTTTGAACAAGCTTTGGTTAATCACTTGAATGCTTGGACATCCCTCTGAAGCAAAGCTTTTCTGATGTTTTTGCCTTATTAATCACAATCAAGAAATTGGAGCAGTTTATGTTACCTGCAAAAAATATTTCAATTCCTTTTATATGGTTTCCCCTAACTACTCTACAACACTGTCAGTTCTGAAGAAAGTGAAACAGAAGAAATAGATATGAATTAAATAAAATTTTTGCCCCTAGTTACTCCCTGAAATGCCATGCAAGCATATATTTGTATATATCTATATGCTTATATTTAGATACACCTATTATTTTGTGCATATGTACATATATAGATATATATATAGATATATATAAGATAATGCATAAATATATATATAGATAGATAGATAAGTTAATGCATAAATTTATTCTTTTATACATGCAAAGAAAGTGATTTCTTTGCAAATATAGGTTTCTTCTCTGCCATTAGATGGAGTCACCACCTCTGAATCTGAACGAAATCTTCACTCCCAGCACAGACTCTGTTGAGGCATTTTTGAACCCAGACATCATCTGTATCCAAAGTAGGATGGACAGGAGCCATGTCTGCCATCTGGCCACCACTCTGAGGGCTCTGTGAAACGAGCTGGTGATGCCAGACCCCTTTCTTGCAGACAGATGTGCACCCCCCACAGATGTTCATGGCTGGCATCAGCCACCAGCAGACAGGTCAGTCACTGAGCTGGCATGAGGAGTGGGACATTCTCCAAACTACAGAGGTGTGTTCCCGTGGTTTTCTGCACTGGGAAGCAGGATAAGGAAAGGTGGAATGTCCTGCTGGCATGGGAACATTAGGGCATGTGACTGGGGAGTCAACAAAAGGTGTCTGGTTGGCCTCAGGTTTTGATACACATTTTGTGTAACAAAGAGTTTTCAAATGTTGCAAACTCCAGACCACTCATCTGACTGCTGGATTAAGTTTATCTCACTTCTTGCATTTCCTTGTCAGTTTGCTGAGCATCACGGACCTGCCTCATGGATAACCATCAACAGATGGAAGGAAAGTGTGGCCGGGCTTGGCAGTTGTGTCCATTGCTTTCTGATTTCCCATTGCAAGCTTTCATGATCTCATTTTCTTATAGCAAAGTTTTGCTTCCAAAACCTGATTTCTGGTCTGTAGGGGTATCCAAGGATTACACTTTTTTTTGTTGTTTTAATCTTTTTTCCTTCCTTCTTTTCTGTTCTGGATCCAACCTCATCCTTCACATCTAGGAAGGATGAGCGTGCAATTGCCACACACTGTAATCAGGGTATTAAAAATTTGTTACTATAAGCTTGTCATTCTTCAGCATGAGCTCCTGTAGTGCAAACTTCCAGCTTCAGTTCAGGCAAGAGTCTGCCTATCACAGGGGTACTCACAGCACCGTACAACATTGATGGATATCCTGGGCCAAACCTTTGCTGCACTGTGGAATACAATGAAGAGATACCTAAACAAACAGTATATCCTTATACACAATAGGATAAAATACCTCACCTGAGATTGTGTATTTTAATTGTGTAAAACATGATGAATTCTGAGTGACCAGGGATGACTGGCACTGGACTGAAAGATCTCTAGTGTCTTGGAAAGCTGCTAGTGCACAGTGGTGTTATATGATGTGTATGTAAAGATGATAGGTGGACTCAGAGATCTCAAACTTTTGCTCTTTCAATCTAGGAGTTAAAAGAAATAGCCTGTGCATTTAAATCCATGCAGACAAACCCTGGAAAAGCTGAGCATGCTGCTGCACACTTTTCCTTGGGAGAAACTGTAGGGATGAAGTTACTCCTGCAAGCAAACCCCCAGAAAGTTCTGCAAGGCAAAGCAAAGCTGAGATACCAGTCTATATGGAATAAAAATAATAATAAAAAATGCATAAAATTGAGAGGGCAGTCATTGTTGGAGGAAAAGTGAGAAGGCATTCTCTAAGTGCTTACTAGCACAATCAGATAAGAAGGTCAAGCCAAATAATTGAGATGGATACTTACATAAGGTAGCTATCAGCTCCCTTTCAGATTAAAATAAATAAATAAATAAAAATACAAGAGACACAGAGAAAAATTCATTTTAGTCTCAGATGGAAAATGCTAACAGTTTTAACTTATGGAGGAACCCAGAGCAGAGCTGTTGTATGATAGATGGAGCCTCACAGAGACAGATTTGAGAGAAGCCTGAACACAAACACATAAATCAAGGATATATCAAGCTGAGATCATGATAAATATGTTCTGAACATTTCTACTGGGCAAACTTCAGTTTGAGATTTAGGGAGCATGTAATAGACCAGAATTAAAAGACAGCAGCACTGAAAACTCGCTGTAGCCTGGGGGCATGGAAGGAGTGTTTGTTTTTTTCCTTGCTGCTGCTGAAGCACCATGGCACAGTGCACAAAGGAGCACTTGTTCTCCTTGCAGGGTGGTATGGCTGTGCTTTATCAGGGCATGGGTGTGCTGCACGAAAATCATGAAGCAGAGAGCAGGGTGCCTTTGCCAGTACAACTGAACCTCAGCAGTGGTCGTGCAGTGTGGATGGAAGGCTGCTGCTCAACGATGTGATCACTTGGTTCTTCATGCTGAGAAATTAAAATTACAAGCTCAACACAAGCAGTAGCCAAAAATATCTTCCTCCTGTGGATTTCAATGTGATATAAAGATATCTAATGTTAATTTGGTAACTAGCTCATAACCTTCTCTGTCTCTATTCAAAGCAGCTTCCTAGGCAGTAGTTCTTAAGTAATGTGAAGGAGGGAGAGGAAGATACAGGGTGGTAGAAAAATAATTCCCAAAGCCCCTTTAGCAGCTGCTTTTCTTGGTTAAGAGAGAGATACAGAATATGAAGAACACTAAAGACATAAACACAGAGGAAGAAGCTCCAACCTTTCAGAGAAAGAAACCAACTTATGAGGCTTTAATGGAGCCTATGGAATTTAGAGGATTCTCTAGAATCTTTGACATATTTTCTTTTCCTGTAGCTTCACTTAATAATAATAATCTGGGTTTTTTATAGGCACTTAAAACTTAGAGATACTTTTTTTTCTCATTTTACTGGTACTCTATAGCAAATCAATCCACATTATATTGAGACATCAGCAGAAAGGGTTTAATTTGGAGGTCTTTCAGCACAGAGTGCTTTAAATAGCCCAGTGAAAGCAGAATCTAGTGATAACCACATTTTGGGACATTTTCTTAAAGAAAATTCTTATTAGTTTACCTATTTTCAACATTAATGAAATAATGGCAGCCTGAAGGAGGTTTTCTCAACAACACTTCTGGCTGGAAAGAAAAGTTAGTGAAGACACCATGCTGGTTCAGAGCTAGCAAAAGAGACTTCAGGCCTTTTGTGGTGATGGCTGACAGCTCTGCTTCAGCTCTAACAATATGTAGAGGGGCCTGTCAGTGTGCCCCAGAGGCCACCTTTGGCCTCTCATTGCTGTTCCTAAATTGAAATGCCTTCCATTAACATGATTTCATCAAAGAATGAAACAGGAAGAGCACTGTGGGAAACAAAAAACCTGTGATGAATTGCAGGAACATTTTTACAAATACACTCATATCCATGCCACTCTTCCTGTTCATATTGACAGTGCAGTGAAAAGTACACTGCAAGGGATGGAACAGATGGAAAACACTAGATAAATTATCTGGCACAATTCCGAGTGTGGGATTGCTCCCGTAGGTTCATTTTATAGCATTTTTTCCAGCCCTGTATGACTCAATGAGAAAGCAGGGCAAAGAAAACAAGCAAAAGGAAAAAAAAAAACAAAACAAAAAAACCCAAACGCACCCCCCAAAAAAACAAAAAACAAACAAACAAAAAAAAAAACCAACCAACCAAACAAAAAAACACAAAAAAAAAACCCACCAAACCCAAATCAAGGAAAAAAAAAAAAAACCAAATAAGAAAAGGATAAAATAAGAACAGTGTAATAGAAGCAAAAGAAAATCTTCTAGGAATTATTCAAAAACTCCAATAGCAAACAGGAAAGTTTCAACATTTTATTGCCATAGATCTAGCCAGAGTGGTAAAACAGGTACCTTCCACTATGGCTGATTTCCCCCTTTTCCCATCCATTCAAATGCCTGGATAGACCTGAAAGTCAAAATTTTAAAAATACTGACATCCCAACCTGGAAAAAAATCTTTGTGAAGTCAATGAACATGGGAATGCTACTCATTTGAATATATGTGTCTTCTTTAGAAAGTGATTAATGTATCTTAGTGTCTTTGTCAATGGGAGTAGAAACCTTCCCTCTCAGAGAGGAAGACTGAAGGTAGGGAAGGCAAAAGTTCTAGTTATTGGTCCAGCTGCGTTTAAGGCAAGTCTTGGACTGAACAAACCAGGAACAGCAGTAGAATAGGATCTCCAGAATCTCAAATGTGAGAATGCACTTTCACTGCCTTTAAGGATTTTAAGAAGGCAGAACAAAAAATAAGTAACTTTTTTTCTGGACTCCTTCAATGCGTAGAAGACCTAAACTACCACATAAAGTTTGACTAATTAGCTACTGCCATAAGTTATGGGAGATCATTCTGAACTTCATATAGCATCAGTACCTCTAAAAGTCATTACTCTTTTTTTTTTAATTCATTGCCATTTCTATGCTTTATTCATTACTTTATTAGCAGGATAAAACAAGCTGAATGTCTCAGCAGGACATTAGACTAGATAAATTTCTCAAGCATATTTGTGGACAAGAAAATCTATCATGTTTGTTTAAGCTCCATTCCACTAATCCACTTTTTTGGGGAAGGATTTGGAGCAGGTTTAGTTTTCAGAAACAGATGTTATCTGCTAAGTGCCAGACCAGCAGCTGGTGGGGGCTGCAGAGAACACAGGGCTGTACTTCTGCCCAGAGACCAGCATATCCTTAAGCAACCCATTCACATAATTTTGCTGTTTTCAAAGCCCTCTGACCCATTTCTGGGACCCATTGATGTTGAAATCTCCAAACCAGGACTTTCAGCAAACCCCAGGCTCAGTAGCAGGGATGAGCACAGCTGCACACCCTGCTGTGCAGGGAGTGCAGTGGCAGAAGTGCTCCACATAACGCAATTTTAAAACCTTTGATTGTACTCTTACTTCTTTGAGGCAAGAATGTGTGCAATCATCATCACATGGCATGAATATTAAGGTCAGATGCAATCTCCTGTTGTTAGAGTAGGAGTTGGGTTACTCACAGATTACCTACTCTTCCAGAGCTGATTACAGCAATTATTGAAAACCACAGCTCTCTTACAGCCATGTCCCAAGCACTTCCCTTAAGAAAGCAGGCTGCTAAGGTGCTCTACCTCATCAATTATAATTAGCCATTCCTTTTTTTCCAGTGGTTTGTATAAATGGAAATTTATTAAAGTGCTGAATCAAAACACTAATTGCAAAGCTAATTTTATCTGGACAGACTTCTAAGCCACTGGCATTAAAGGAGAATTGTTATTATTTTTCCACCCCTGTACCTGGAATGTACCACACATTATATTCTCTTGGCAACAATGAAATCTATTTGGGAGCTTGAGCTATGTAGTGTTGCTTTACTTTCCCAGATCTGTATCATTTTATGTCAGACTGAAAGTGCTCAAAGACAGGGAGATTGGCTAGGATTATATAGAAAAAACTTCAATTTATATTGATTCATATCAGTTCACTGTAGACTCTCTAGGGTTTTGGGATTTATTTTCTGTAAGTTAAATTTGTATTTTCCACCATGGAATTTCTGGTCCTCAACAATGTACTGGCTGAATTATTCTTATTTAACAGACTCATGCAGTGTGTCCCTTGCAGAGGGCAGGTAATATTAACTCGCTGTGATCACTGTCATAACTGGATTTCAGAGTACTTTAGTAAATTAAAAGAAGTAAAAACAATGTAATTCAAGGCAATGAAATTACTTCAGGTTTTCCTAAATGACTAGACTTTGAGATACTTGAAGGATATAATGACATCACAGAAATTTAGGTCGTGATTTTTGTATGAAGGAGTCACTGGTTGGTCCAGGATCACTACTGCTGGGATTCCCTGTTCCTTAAAAAAATTTAAAGTGGAAAAGAAAAAAAAAGAAAACAACAAAACTTCAAGAGGTCCTTAAGTTTATAATAATAGAGGAAGATTTTGTGTGATTTTGTGAATGCTGTAGTTTGACTGCTGCCTTTATTGCATCTCTTGCAAAGATGTTCTGCTGCAGCTACAGATATTTATTTTCCAAAATGCTTCTTTCTTTTCCAAATATCCATTGTTCTCCATGGAATCTTTCCCCTGCTCCCCAGTCACAGAATCACAGGAACATTAAGTTCACAAAGATCTCTTGGATAATTGCTTGATCAATCCCCACCTTGTCAACCAGAGCAGAGCACTCTCATGTCCAGTAGTTCCTTGGACACCTCCAGGAGTCATGATTTTGACACCTCCAGGATTGATAACTTCAGCACCTTCCTGGACAGTCCTTTCCAATGCTTAGGCACCCTTTCCTTGAAGAAATTCCTCTTGGTGCCCAGCCTGTACCTCCCCTGGCACAGCTGGAGATCATTTCCTCTTGTCCTGCCCCTGTTCCCTGGGAGCAGAGCCCGACTCCCCCAACTGTCCCCTCCTGGCAGGGGGATGTGCAGAGCCACAAGGTCCCCCCTGAGCCTCCTTTTCTTCAGGCTGAGCTCCTTTCCCAGCTCTTTCAGCTGCTTCTCATAGAACTTAATTCTCCAGAGCCATCAGGTATCTTGTTGGATATTCAATTTTGTGTTAATGCCCCTATCAAATTACTTGTTTGCAGATGACTTTTTACAAAACTAGCATATTGATTACTGGGCTGTTTAGACTTGCAGAGATCTGAAATCTTAGTCCAGCTACTGTTATTAATTATCTCAATTTTACTAAGTGCCCAAAAATTAAATACAGCTTAGATACTCAAATTAATTAAATTGACTGAGTATGCAATAAATAAATATATGTATAAATGTATGAATGTGTAGCAGTGATTAGAGATGGTGAATGAGAAAATTAAAATCTTTTTGTTTCAGGCAGGCAACATAACTTTCTCCACTCTAAAAGTTCTCCAGTGACAGTAGTTGATCATCTTCATGCAAAAATGTATCTGCGTGTTCTTGAAGCAGCTCTCCTTGAGGGCAGCTGTCCAGGAAGGCTGGTCCTAGTGCCTTGGTGATACAGTGCCTGCTTTTACCACTGAATCCAGGTAGGGAAGGCATATCAGTTCATAGATCAATAGGCAGATATACCCAGCCAGCCCTAACTTTGATGGAATATTTTAATTAGTCTCTGAACTATTCCGACAGTAACAAGTTCCAGACTAAAGCTGTGTACACAGCTATCTAAAAGACAACATATTTTGTGCAAGCTTGTGACTGATTTTGTCCACAAACATCTGAGAGATGTCCTGCTTGATGCTTCTGCAGAGAAAACATTCACTTGCCTGGATTCAGTGGTAAAAGCAGGCACTGTATCACCAAGACACTAGGACCAGCCTTCCTGGACAGCTGCCCTCGAGGAGAGCTGCTTCAAGAACATGCAAACACATTTTTGTATGAAGATGATCAACAACTGTCACTGGAGAGTTTTTAGAGTAGAGAAAGGTACGTCTCCTGCCTGAAACAGAGATTTTCATTTTCTCATTCACCGTGTCTAATTACTATTACACATTCATATTTATATATATATTTATTTATACATATTTATGCATTTATTTATTTATAGATATTTATACATATATTTATTTATTTGCATACTCAGACAATTTAATTAATTACAGTATCTAAGCTGTATTTAATTTTTGGACACTTAGTAAAGTAGTTTGTAAATCAGAGCGGTTTTTCCCTATCAGTGAAAGGAAGACAAAAATGTCTTCTAGAAGCCTCCACCTGGAGATCTCTCTACCAAAAGGCTGAGCATCCAAATTAGGAAAATAGTATCTTATTCAGGTGGGTGCCAAAAAGTACCCTGCTTTTTAGGGGTGCAGGCTGTAGACCTACAGAGATTCTTCCAGACTTATTGGTGGTTTCCATAGAGCTTTTATCAAGTCCTTATCCATGTTTGGTTTGCACTCTTGGTTTCCTTCTCCAGTCCTTGTTACATTTAAGATACCAGTGCTAAGAATTTCTACTGCCTTATCTACAATATACTGCTTATATTCTGATTTTTCTCCCAGAAGCCAGACAGTTTCCAGTTAAACAAAAGTCTTGAGCAGGTAATGGCTTCAAGTGACACCACTTTATGAAATGGAATACAATTTTTTAATTAAATGATTTGTGGTTATTTAGTGGTGAACAATATTGACTTCTCTCTATATCCCTTCCTTGCTTGATTTCTTCCATAATACTAAATGCATAATGATTGTTAAACAGGCTTAGCTTAGCACATTCTTGAATTTTTGTGTTTCCATACTTGCTGATATACTGCTTACAATTTGTCTCTGGAAAAAGATAAAGCTCCATAAGTCCAAGTTGTAAATTTTTGCTGTAGAGTCTTTGATGCAATTTCATGTTTATTTGCAGATAAGAAATTAAGACAACAAAAAACAAAAACAAAATCCTGTCAACAAACAACAAAACCAACAAAACAAAACCACAAAACCAAACAAATAGAGGGGAGAAAACCCCAAATCTTATAAGAGGAGGAAAAGGGAAACCTAAGAAACCTTTTCTGAGAGATTCCTGAGTAGCTGAGGAAGAGGTTTGAGTTGCATGAGTATTTTATTCTATCTTTGTTATCTTTTTTTTTTTAAATTGCCTAGGTAAAAGGTTTAAAGTTGCAAAATCAGACAAAATTCCAAACTTATTTGTATAGCCACTTTGGATAAGGAGACAAGGGAGACAAGAAATAAGGTTTCCTTTTTATCTTCCTTTTCCAGCTTTTTTTTTTTTTTTTTTTTTCCAGTCAACATAGATTCACCAAGGGGAAACTAGATTATCTTCCAGGTCCACTCCAGGGACCAGCTCCCAGTTCCTCATCAGGGACACCCTCATGGTGGTACCTATGTGGATAAATAGGAGTATGATATCTACCTACCAGCATATTCTCAAAGTGTTAAAAGTTTTCTGTAAAAGTGGCTTGTAACTGGAATTCATGTTGGGTGGAAGAAAAAAGCAAGCCTACTAGCTCTTCTTAGCTTTGAAAATTATTTTTAAATTAGATGTATTTGTTTGGAGGCTGGTCTCCATAGCCCTTATATATATTCAATAAAGAGAAAGAACTTACAGTACAACTCAAAGACCTTAAATTAGACATTTACTACCTATCTTTTATCTATGAAGCCTGTGACAACTAGACAACTAACACCAACATGTAAAACAGGTGTCCAAAATTTAATGCTGTAAATTTTTATGGTGCTTTCTTAGCTAAGATTATAATTTCCAGTGCATCCGTTGATTTTTATATGATTTCAAAGTCTGATGATAGCCTAAGATATACTAGATATTTTACCAAAAATTGACACACATAAGGATTTATAAGGCCAAATCTAAGTGATTTCAGACACTGGAACATATAAGAATTGCTTTGATTTGCAGGCTTTGTAAATTGAGAAAGCCAGAGAGGATGTAATTTAGACTTAAGTGTTAGATCAAAGGGTTATTGTGAACATGCCTCTAATTGTTAATAAAGATAAAGAATTCAGGGAAATGTTCACATCATCCAAAGGATTTATTAGACTTCACCCAGTCTACTTTTCCATCTTCCGTAAAACTTATTTACTAAAGTCTTTAAGAGTGAAATTGCTTGTTTTCTAAATAATGGGGATACAAGAAAGAATTATTCCATATGATGTAGTATGGAAGCAAGAAATAATGCACCTAGAAGTAAAATTTTTTAAAAATGGTAAAAATAAATAAGGTGAGGATTCAATGTTTTTGCAAACATAATGGGGAGCCAAATTGTCTCTCCTATTTTGCAAGCATAATAGAAAAGATGGAAAGGAACTTCCCTGGAATGACAGGAAGCAAGAGATTATCTTCAAACCAAGAGTAGGTTTCGATGAGATACTAGGAAGAAATTCTCTGAGGGTGGCTGCCCCACCCCTGGAAGTGTCCATGGCCAGGTTGGACAGGGCTTGGAGCAACCTGGGATAGTGGAAAGTGTCTCTGCCCATGGCAGGAGGGTTGGAATGAGGTGATCCTTAAGTTCCTACACTCTTAATATTTCAGCCCTCTGTGTTCCATTGGTAGTTCCATCCCTGAAGTTCTTCATTCTGGGACAGTGTGGGAACAGAACTTCAAAAAAATAGTGGAAACAAAGCTGTAGGCTTTTGTTTGTGCATTATAGAGTGACTTTCATCTTCTATGTAACTTGAATTTTGAAGTGAGACTCTAATGATCAGTCCTGATCACAGAGACCCTAGACATGAACACTTGCTTCTGCACAACAAACCAAAGTCTTTTGTTAATAATTTCTTGTAAAAAGGTCCAACCTACACATTCTGAACAGAAAAGTATATCCTTTGCAACCACACACTCTGAAAAGTATATCCTTTACCAACAGCTCCTTAGCTACCAAAAGACCATTTCCATCAGCAAAAGTAAGATTATTTGCAAGAAGCCTATTTAATTCTCACTGCTGAATTTGATGTTGGTTTAGATTTAATAAATGTCTGATAAAAACAAAATAGTGATCACTGAGTGTATGACCCTTAGATACCAGGCGGTCAGATTATTTTCATGCCAGTATAAATCAGCAGAGAAGTGAGACCTTCCTAGTAAAGCTGATAAACAGTCTTGGTGCCGATAATTATGTTTAGTCTAATTTGGCTTGGACTGAAAAGGAACCAAATCTTTCAGGATAAAAGATTGTCCATTCTGGATAGTACCAGAATTTTTAGCTTGGGTTTGCTTTTTTGGTTTTTTTCCCCCTTAAAGTGCTGTCTTAAAAGTAGGATTTTTAACTTGAAAATTTATTATTTTCTTTCATATATTAATCCAGCTTCCTGTTCATGAAATTTATAGTGTACAGCAGGATTTAGGACATGTTTTAAAATAAGTAAAATAAAAAGTAACAACAGCAGACCTGGTTATAACCAAGTACTAGGATTTTTAAAAAATCAGCTCCAAACTTTCCAACCACCTTATAACCAACCAACTAATATAATGATAAAACAACAAAAGTAACAGTATACTGGAGAGCCTTTTGCAGTGGCAACATCTGTCTTAATTATGTAAATGGAAGATTATCATCAAGCATCAAGTTCGTTTTAATAAAACCTCAGAGACAGCCAATTTGTATCACTTAGACAATTGCATTTCACATATACAAGCTGCATTTAAAAGTACACATCCTTTATGTGCCAGTTGTGAACTGAGAGATACAAAGCTGGCATTCCCTGTTACACAACATGATGTGAAGCACAAAGATTCCCTGGGGAACTTTGACAAACTGCCTCATAATGGTGGAAAGTTAGAGCTGTTTTCCCTGCCTGATACTACTGCACATTACATTTCCAATAGGAAAAGTTATTTCAGCTGAGGTAACTGTGTACAGCTAAGCTATCACCACTGTGTGGTACCTAACATTTTGAGTAAATTTAGATTAAGAAGGTCTCATGGTTCAATAGATTCTTGGGCTGCCTTAGACTTGAGGAAAATATTGTGCTCTCATGCAGTTTCTGATCTCCTGCCCTCTAAACAGCTTCCTATGGAATCAGAAATCTGCCCCCAAAAAAATGGGTGGCTACACTCTGACAGGTGGGCTACTAGTGTACACATAGCAAATTAAATACAGCAGTATTTGCATTTTGTGTTTGGGTACTTAGGCAGATTCTCACCTGCTAAAAGTTAGCTTCCCACCATAGACTTTGTGTTGTCCTCATAAGTTACAGCTAAAGGGGAAAGACAGCAGAGCTGGTCTAAGCTGTTTCCAGCACTACTGCTGCTCCCCAGCTAGTCTGGGATTTTGTGATGTGGGACAGCAGTGTGTCACCCTGCTTGAACACACTGCATCAGCTTATGCTGAGCAAGTTGATTTATTTATGAAATACAGTGAGGTACTCAGAGTTTATGGCTCTGATCCTAATGTTCAGGTTTAACCTGTAGTTGGACTGTCCTGACCTTCTGACAGGGTTGACTCCTCTGAAGTTCATTCCTGGTTCCTCTGGGCTGCTTTTGGAACTGCTACAAGCACCTATCCCATCACCTGCTGAGCAGTATGACACAAAGCAGTATGATGATCTGAGGCCAGGGGAAAATCCAAGCCTAACCCCTAAATTGTGTGTTTCCTTTTCTTTGCTTTAGCCATTAATATTTTCCCAAATTAACCACGTGATTTTGATTGTAACCCCTGTTGATGGATCAGTTAATTCCCCCATTGGATTGTTGTGGTTTTTTTTCTGTTTCTTAAACATGAATGGGACTGCAACCTGAAGTCCACAGTTATGCTTTAGGGCATGACTACTACTTCACTGTCTCCTTGAATCATGTTTTTTCTGGTTGTTACACCACTGGTTGCTACACTCCCTCATTTTATCTTGTTCTTATAGGTGTTTTCTGCAAAGTTAGGACTCTGGTCATAGATATTCCCTCTTGCTTTTAACACCCTCTATAAAAACCTGGACAATTTCTCAGCTTGATTTTGACTTTGTAACCTTCTCTCTTGTTTCATATATCATTGATTTATGAAAATGTACCAGGTAGGCTGGGTTATGTTCCTCATTCCTCATGTAATAAGGATTAAATGTCAGAACTCCCTCAGCTTGCTGGTCTCTTATGAATAATTTTTGGTGCCTTCTTCAGGACTGTTTCCTGGAAAGATACCCACTCAGTTCTCCTCTCAAAATTCAGATTGTATTGGTAGTGTGAACTCCTAGAGTACATCCTTAAAATTATCCTTGTCACCCATATTAGGATTCTATCTTGAATCATACTCCCATCCCTGTTTCTGGTTACTCCGCTCACCACAAAAAGTCTGCATCAGCCCCTACTCTGATTTTTAGCCTCTCCCCCTTAAAGGTATTTAATCATGTAAATAACCTAATAAACAAAGCAAAATTATTATAATAAATACAATTATAATGAAAACAATAGACAGTCCCCACTCTGCTCTATATTGTCTCTTTCTGTTCAAGATTACTGCTAATGAGCAAAACTGGTGGTTTTCTATTTCTGTGACAAGACGATTTGTGGCTCAGTGTTTCCTGCACTGCCTGAGCACATTTATCATAGTCCAGAGTCCACCACACTTAGACAGGAATGTCGGAGAAAAAGCAAGTGAATTATAGTTTGACTTAGGTTAAGGTTAGACCTCTAAGTTGGCAGAGAGATAAGTCCTGGGTAAACTAGACAGCTGTGGTCAAAATGGACAACTGAAGTGCTGAGGGACCTTAAAAAAAAAAAAACTGTACAGCTCCTAGAGTTAACCTTTACAAGGCAGCAGAAGGACTCAGGAAAATGTGAGGGGTGTAAGAGGAATAGGAAAGGTGAATCACAGAGCAGAGCTAGACTGCTTAATCCAATTCTCAGATAACACGGAGGAATTGAGTCTGTGCTGACTAAAGTGGGCTGCACCTCAGAACTGAAAAGCAGATGTAATTCTTCTTGAATTAAACAATAAAATCAGGAACCAAATTAGGAAAAAAAGAAAATCAGATTTTGCTTTCAGGCCTAGTTTCTGTTACAAAGCATGGGAAGAGTACCTGGGACATGAAATGAGGAGAGAGGCACAAGAAGTCTGTTACTCTGTCAGCAATGGCTTTTTGTAGGAGAAAATCTGAAAACAAATATGTTAAGGAGCTGACAGACCTTTAGAGCCCAGATGCTTGGGTGAAAGCATTATAGATGAATTTAAGGAATTATAATTACAACATGAGGTATTTAAATATGAATATACTGATTCAAGAAACAACAGGGAGACAGACTAACAAATGTATCTGTGGTGCTGAGCTGTGAATATGAATAAGCGAGTAAATAAGAAATTGTGAGCTGTTGTTGATCATCAGGTCCTTACTGGAAGGTCTGCAGATCATTCACCCATAAAGAGATGTATTCCTCAAATATATTCATCTTTAAGAAGCAGACATCTGCCTACAAAGAGCAGTCTGTATATGAGTTAGGTATCCAGACTATCTTTATCATCAATGGAGACTATGTCAACATATAAAATTAAATAGAAACAGTCAGCTGCTCAAATTTAGGTTAGGCCTACTTTGATTTTCTACCCAGAATGCAATATTTAGCCATATATTTCTGATAATGAACACCCTTAAGAGAAATTCTTAGGAAAATTTGTAAAAGAAAAGGCACCCATCTTGGTTCAAACCCAAAAGTTAGTTATCTAGCTGGTAATTGAGCTACTTATCCTTACTGTTATTCCATCCCTATTAAAGAAAAGTCCACTGCAAGTTAAATGCAACTACTGAAAAAAGAATCAAGTCAGCTCCATTTCTGAGGTCTGATGGTTTATCAATGAGACACAAGTTTAATTCTCCCCAGCAAACTGCAGGAGAAGCTCATTGTGGTAGGAAATGGGACAAAAATAAACAGATTTTGGGACTTGACCCCTTAGAAAGGTTAACTGCAAATTTACAGTCTCAGTAAGGCTTTCTTTCACTCCATATCTTGTGAGTAGTTTTCTTTTATTTGTTTTTTTTTCCCTCTTCCCCCAGTTACTAGAATGCATCACTGGTGTATTCTTCAGCCAGCATCTGCCAACATGCCACACACTGTAGCAGCTATTTTAGGAAAATATTTTATTATTTCCCTTTGTAACTGGAGGAAATGGGTGCTTTCACTACATTCTTAACAGTGAGAGTTTTAGTACAGCCTCACAGCAGCACTCCGGGATGTTTTCTTTAGAGAAAATAAAATACAAAATAAAATATAGCTGTTATAAACTGTTAATTATAGTTTATAATAGTAATAATCCCAAAGAACTTGATCATTACTGTAGTTAATGATCAGTTTGTTAGGGTTTAACTGCCTTTACTTCCATCTAGGGATACCTAATTAGCAAACCAGTCATTAAATATTAGTAATGACTAATTATTCAAGGATTAAAAGCTTAAATATAATAAAAGTGAGATTGAGACTCTTAAAATTAATGCGTTAATGTACCCCTTCCTCAGTGTGAGTTGCAGGCTACATCCTTTCCTTATGACTAGCCCACTTTCTATAGGGTTTTAATTCCCTCTAAATGAGTTTCTTTTTTAATAATCTCTCCAGATGCCTAATATCACATACATACTGGCCATTGCTTCAGGAGCCCAAATCTTACAACTTAATAAATAATAAATTTCCTTCGATATTGCTAAAATTCTTAACTTCTTTTCAGTGTTCAGCATGCTTTTTGGAGGGGCTCTTGATCTCCTTAGTTTTCCTATTCCTGGCCACATCAAGTCAAGCTGCCTTCAATTAACATGGATATCATTTCCTATGTAAGATATCAAATGTACATATACAGCTGTATCAGGATGACCAGGGAAAGCCAATACAAGGCAAACACAGTGTGGATCAACTTGAGCCTTTTAGTTAGTGCAGAACCAGGTGCTCTCAGCAGACTGACAATGGTAGAAAAGACAAAGGCAGATAGGCACAGTTTGTCAAAATAGAGAAAACATGCATACACAGATATAGTCCATCTAGGATAAATATCCACAGATATATTGGTTTATCCAGAGCACAAAATGTAGAGAATCTACAGGCCAAACTGAGGTCTTATAGGTAAATGTAATTTAAGAAGGGCAAAATATGCTTGCCAGCTTGCACATCAGTTTATTTTTAACTCGTGTCTATTTAACAGAACCTATCTGCTTTACAAGTGAACCATAAATAAACTACAAAGTGTTTCCACAAGGGACCTCTCAGCCAAAGCAAATGCAAAGTTAAATTTGACAAACAAGGAAATTGCATCATTTGTCCTGAATCTAACTACAAAGATAATGGTAAACTACATAACTCCGCTATTTAAACATGATGGCTGAATAATCCCAAGATTAATTAGTACTTCAGGAGTGGTTAAAAGTACCAAGGCGCTGCAGGGAGACAGCTGATATATTGTGCAGGATTTGTGCAACCCTTCCTTCTTTCCCTGAATTATTCTAAAGTATTTCAGTGGGAGTCTCTTGGGAATATTTTGTGTCAGACAATATAGTTTCCCCTCACTCTTTTCTCAGTATGGTATTTGTTCAATAAACTCCAGGACATACTCTGTTTATAGAAATTATAATTGCTCTATTGAACTCTGTGAATCCATAACTTCTTAATCTAGTTTTTATCCTAAACCCTGTGAGAAATCCTATTGAAAAGACACAGGTTTTTTTCACTCTTTTTCTTCTTGGGACTTTTTGTAGAAGAAGTAAAATTCATCATGTTTAATGATACAGATAAGTTAAACCCAATATCTATATTTTCTTTATGAATCTTGAGTTAATGTTTCCAGCGGCAGAAGGCCATTTTTCAGTTGGTCAGTAAGAACATGCACGCACAAAAGTTTGTGCTCTTTCAGAGAGACTCAGGTTATTAAGCCTCTCTTTGTTGGGTTTCATGTGAACAAATGTAGGCACAAAACTCAAATGAACAATTCTGCCAAAATACTCGTTTTTCCTCTATTGACTAGAGTGAATAATGTGAATGCACCCATATCCCATATGACAGTCTATATTGCCAAAATAAATTATATTGATTAGACATGATAAAGCAAATTTGATCTATTTTCTTTCTGTTTAAATTTTACTTGCTTAGAGTTAATTCTAAGATATTATTGTTGAAATGGGAAAGAAAACATGAATATCAAATAAAAGCTATTAGGTTTTTTTTTTTTAATTTTGGCCCTGAACTATAGCTTTTTGTTTCATGTTGGCTTGTGGAAGCTCCAGACTGCTCCAGGCATTGCAAAAGTGTCAGAAAGAGGCTTTAGTGGAATGACTCCATGTTTACATCACAATCAACTGGTAGGTACAACCAGCATGTGTGGTGCTGACACTCAGCAAAAAATAATCACAAAATAATGCTTGCCTCTGATGAGACTGCTGATGTGTGAAAATAACTAAAAATCCCTAATTCTTCAACACTTGCAGTTATAATTGTAGGGAGGCTGTATGCATGTGAACATTTGTGTTTTAAACAACTTTCACAAGAAGAGACTGACATTGTGCCATCTCCCTATCTCCTGCCTGTACAGCATCAACTGGGGGCTCAGAGAAGGAAAAAATATCCTTTCTTACTCTAATGGTGGATTTGTAGCTTTCCATTCATCATGGCTCAAAATGGAGCTTTCTTCTGGTTGTAGCAAAGATTCAGGTTTCTAATGGTTTATTAGCATTTGTTTCTTTCTGGGAGGTGTGTGGGATCATGGCAGTTCAGCACCATTAGCATTCACTGCTACAGGGAAAAGAGAACTATTCTACATTCATTGATCTCTGTCTGATGTGCTTAATGAAAAAATACATCGAATATGATAACACTGCCTTAAGGAACAGAGGTAATTATTCAATTTCTGTGTGTTGAGAATAACTTGTTTCCTTCTTTGGTATACATCAGAAAAGGAGATGCTATGAGCAGATTTACTCTTCTTTTTCCTTTCTTCTTTTCACCACCCCTCCCATTCTTCCGCCTTCAAATGAAATATCTTAACCACCTTCTGGTCTTCTGTGACCAGGTGTTATTGAACTATGAGGGATGAAATAAGGGAAATGTGAGCAGTAGCAATTGTTGAAGGACTCTGGTATGCTATGACTGTTCTGCACAATCAGGCTGGGGTGTTGTCCATCATGCTGTAAGGAAGCAGCAGGCTTTAACCTTTTCCTCACAGTGCACACAGATTTCACCATGGTTCTTTAAGTCATTAATAATTCTCTACAGGGGTTTTGTGCACTCCACAAGTGTTGAAAGCTCTGTTAACACAACTGCTTCTGAGCATAAGCCCTAAAACAGTATCTATGATGGGGAAATATCTTGTCAGCATGACCAGCACATCAAGGGAGATGATTCTCCCTCTCTGCTCTTTTTGAGACTCCTCTCAGCAGTTCTGTGAAGGATGTGGAGCTGTTGGAGTGGTCCAGAGAAGACCTCAAAGTTTCTCAGAGGACTGGAGTCCTGCCCTGGAGACAGACTGGGAGAGTTGGAAGTGTTCACTTGGAGATGGCTCTGGGAAGACCTCAGAGCCCCGGCCAGTGTCTAAAGGGGCTTCAGGAGGGCTGGAGAGGGACTGGGGACAAGGACATGGAGGGACAGGACAAGAGGGAAGAGTTGCAAACCAATGGAGGATGGAATTATGTTAGATATCGGGAAGGAATTATTTTCTGTGAGGGTTGTGAGGCCCTGGCATGAGTTGCCCAGGGAACTTATGGATGTCCCATCTGGGATAATGGGGTTGGATGGTACTTTCAGAAACCTGATCTAGGGGAAGGTGAATTTACCCATGGAACTCAATTGTCTCTAAATTCCCTTCCAACACAAACTATTGTATGACTTCATGATTCTGTGGTTGGTAACACTGCTGTGGATGGGAGAAGGACACAACACAAAAGGTAAATGGCTGGAACCATAGTAAAAACTGAATTTCTCTTGTCCTCCCCAATGAGGTTTTTGTCTCCATTCTCTATTTATATGATAAACTTTGGACTTTTATATATACCACAGCCACACAGAACAGAGAAGCAGCTCAGCTGAAATGAAAACCTAGGGAAGTGATTTGCCAGATCTTCTGACTTCATGTAGTGCTGAGCTGGGATTTCCTTTACATGACTTAAATTTCTTTAAGGGTGATCATCTTTAGGAACAACTTCAGAGCAGGTTCCTCTCCCAGCATGTATGCCTCGGAACCTGGATTTATTATGAGAACATGAGAGGTTGAGAGGTCAGAAAGTCACGTGTGAGTGTTTCCTTCAGAATGGGCAGCTACAGACATGACCTGAAGGAGTCTTATTTTTTCTCAAGTGTCCTTTACTACCCAGAACACAAACAACAGAGGTTAAGGATAAGTATATGTGATGTATATCCATGTTAGTCTTTCCTTAGAAACATAGTTTTATATTCAGTTACAAACAGGAGATTCAGCATAGCTTCAGACTAACTTCACTTAGTGCAAAGGCCACCAACTTGCCTCGTGTATAATGGACTAAAATGGGAACCTACAATCATGACCTCAGATTTAATGACCCATGATCTTCCTAGGCTGAGGATGAAACCATCAGGCTTCATCCCTGAAAGAACAGGGAGCAGTGGAATGCATGAGCCCTGGGTATCTGGTAAAGAAAAGTTGCAGCACTAAAATGACCCAGCTCCCCTGTTACAAGTCCATAAACCCTATTGATAACACATATGAGGATGATAAAGTCAACAAGGAAGTCAGATTGGTCATGAGATGAAAGGGGAACTAGTGAGACAGACAAAAGGTAAGGCTGAACCCTGGCCTAAACAATGAAAGAAAAGTTAATGCAGAGGGACAAAATGGGAAACAGATAAGTCATCATTACTGAAGACTAAAACCAGAAATATAAGAAAGAAATCTTGACATTTCTAACTCATTCTAATAAACAGCTTATTTATGTGGGTGCAATTCTACCTCCATTCTCTTCTTTAGCAGTCTGAGTTTGAAGTATAAATCAAACCTCTCCCATACAGATGTGTCTCTGACTTCAGAGAGATACAGACATGGAGGGAAAAGTTTCCAGATCTGAGAAAGATGTTTTTACATATGAAAACTCCTCCTTCAAGAGACCCTTCTTGGAAAATTTGACCAGGAAAGACAAAGTCATTAAAGAGGCCCAAAGAGTTTTAGGGAAATTATTCAGCAATTCATCCACCCTCCTGCCAAGCAGACACAAAATTTCATGTCCTATTCAGGACTAATGCTGTTCTAGACCCAGAGCAGTATGAGTTTTGTGAACCTGAGTTTTTGTACCAGGATGAGGTCATTTTCACTCAAAACCCTAACTGATTTTCATGACCAGGCTCTGTGGGGCTCTGAGCAATCTAGTCTAGTGGGAGGTGTCCTTGCCTATGGCAGGGGGCTGGAACGCAATGATCTGTAAGGTTCCTTCCAACCCAGAGCAGTCTATGGTTCTATGCTTTACGATTCCAAGTACACATGAGAGGTGGGTCTGTTCAGCATGGGGAAAGGGGACCTCATCACTTTACAACTATCTGCAGGGAGGGTCACAGCAGGGCCCAGGCTCTGCTCAGAGGGCCCAGCAATGGCACCAGAGGAATGGGCAGGGACTGATCCCATGAAATTCCACCTAGAAATGAGGCAGAACTTCTGTCCTGGGCAGTGACTGAGCACTGGGACAGATTGTGCAGAGAGGAGATGGCGTCTCCCTCACTGGGTATATTCCAGACCCCTCTGGACACAGTCCTGTGCCCTGTGATCTAGGATGGCCCTGCTCAATTGATCAGGGAGGTGGAACCAGATGACCCCGCTGTGATGCCTCCCCGGGTGGCTCTGTGTGTGGTTTGCCAAGGCACTACCTCAAACACCACACATCAAGCTTGGCCATTTGTCCTGACAACAAACAGGAGCAGCAGCACACTCTGAAGAGGTGATAAATATTTTTTAGTGTCCCATTAGTGTGTAGCCATCTGCTATTTATTGCAATTTTTCAGACCATAATACATCTATCTGATATTTATATAGATGCTGCTTTTGTTTCCATAAGAAGTGTATTGTAACTTAATGTGACATTAGCTTAATGTTCCATTAAAACAGAGTGCTGGCAAGTGTATGCATGTGCATATGTATATCTAAATTACTATTTTCCTACTCACATTGAGGCAGTGCTGAGAAGTCATACAATACTGAACTTCTGCTAAGCAATATTTTCAATACTGAATGAAAATAACTTGTTTGTGCAAAGCCACCCATTTCCCTAATTACAACCCCTATTATTGTAAGAGGAAATTGATAATTGAGTACAGCAGGAAATAAAGAGACAACAGTTTTATTTTCTGTTCCACTCTTACTAGTATTATTAACTCATTCCTATCCTTGGGAAAAAAATAGGTCTATGATGTTATTATGATTTGGTTTCCCCATGTGTGAAATTAAACTAGGCAGAAACTGTGAGGCTGTATATATTAAATACCAATATAAATGATTCCTATAAGATCCCAGGTTATCAACAGAGACAAAAGACAGAATTCCCACAAAAATGCTTTCACTCTCTGTGAGGCATTTAAACCAGCCAGAATTGTAAAGGAGATGCTTGCCTGTTCTAACCACTTTTGAATTTCATAACAATACAGAAAACCGTAGATGAAGTAAATTAACTAAGAGACTAGTGAAGGTGTGTCAGGTGTCCAGGAGATGAGAACCTCTCCATAACTCTGCCAGAGCTGTCAGGAGGACCTCGACTGATGTGTTTTCAGGCCACACATGTTGGCACTCTGCAGTGTGAGGATTTCAGGTTCCCCAGAGAAGGTGCAAATGCTGCTCTATTATCAATAACCTGTGTGCAGCTCAGACTGCCAGCAGATTTCACAAGTGAGCTGTGGAACATGTCAGGACACTGGGCAGGCTGAGCTGAGCGAGTGTTTCAAACTATCAGGTACCTTGAGCAGTGAATGCGCTAATGTCAAACTAACCTTGAAAACGTGTGTGTTTAAACATGTTAACCAGAGCAAGGCCTGCAGAAATGCCACAAAATATCAAAGGAGAATAACTCTGTAAACGCAGTCTTAGAGTTTCTTTCCTTATGGAAACAGAGTTGTTTTCTTGTTGTTTGTTTGGGTTTTTTTTCCACAGCCCTCAAGGTCTTCTACCAAGCAAAGAGGCGGTGGCTCATTGCACTGATTTACCATTCACTGAGGGATGCTGCCAGTTTGACTTTTCCCATTCACTCCTGGGCTGACTTCTTTACTGAGTTAACAGATGCATAAAACTAGGATAATACATCCATGAATCACTCCCATAACCATAGCGCAGTACAGGGCAAGGCTCGTGATGATCCCCCACAGCTCTACAGACATCCGTGGTTCTTTCTCTAGGAAGCTCTTTTCCTAATTTTTTTTATATGTTGCTTGTAGACATTGGCAATCTGAGGTTCATGCTTCCCTTTATCCATGTGCAATATAGCACAGGATGGGGTAATATCTTTGTATCTGGGTTCTGGGACCCTCAAGTTGTGGTGGCCTGTCACACAGGATTTATGGGACCAAAACAGTCTTGGTGGCTTTAAAGCCCATCAAAATCCTGCAACACAGCAGTGTCAGTGCAGTGTGAGGATCCCATGTGGAATTCAGGGAGGCCATTTTGCACATGGGAGACATAGTTTGGGTTGGAAAGGACCTTAAAGACCACCTAATTTCAGCTTTCTTGCCATGGGCAACATTACTTTCCACTAGATTAGGTTACTCAGCCCCCCAACCAACCTGGCCTTGCACTCTTCCAGAATAGAGATGAAACCTCATCTCCATGCACAAAGCACTGCTCCAGACCATGGCTGATGGTGTGTTGTACTGGTGAGCTGCAGCTCTGAACAGTTCTGCAAATAAGAATCTCATTGCAGGATGGCAGGGCTTTTGTTTTGCCTAGAGACACACTGCAAGGGCACTAATTTTAAAGCCCACTTAGGAAGACAGTTAATTAATTACAAATTACATGGTAATGAAAATTAAAAAAAAAAAAACAAAAAAACACATGTTGCATCATTTCTAAGTAAAAAGTAACCCCATGCAATCTCATTTTTCTGTGCCAACTCTGCAAATATGAGTTCCATATATATAAAAAGAAAGTTGATTATTAAGAAATTAATTACTTGTACAGGGGTGGTATCTCCAGGCAAGGGAAGATTAGATTTCCACAGTGCTCTGCTGTACTGCACATCATGTAAAAGACTGCCTCTCCTTTGGACAGCTGAAACACAGAAACTTTTCCCAGGGGGAAATAGGAAAATGAACAACAGGAAGTCACACAACAGGCCAGTGCCAGGGATACAGCCTTAGGGCCATGGATCTTCTCCTAAAAACACGTGTGGTTCTTTCTGAGTGCATAGAACAGAAGGTAAAACTGATGTCTCACATCCTTAAACCAAGCAGGGAAACAGGGATGTTCCATCTTTGACAGGGGGGGAAATTCTCCTGCTTCTTGTTGGGGAAGCAAACTTTTTGTGCAGGGCTGTGCTAAAACAAACAGAGAGCTGATAGGGAGGGAGATTCAAGAAAGGGTGTAGGGAAGAACCACAAAGGGGAAGGGGAAGGGGAAGGGGAAGGGGAAGGGGAAGGGGAAGGGGAAGGGGAAGGGGAAGGGGAAGGGGAAGGGGAAGGGGAAGGGGAAGGGGAAGGGGAAGGGGAAGGGGAAGGGGAAGGGGAAGGGGAAGGGGAAGGGGAAGGGGAAGGGGAGGCGAGGCAAGGTGAGGATTAAACGCATTTTTGGGTATTTTTATTCTTTGTTTACACTCATGCTGATTACTTTTCATCCGGGGGGTGGTGGGGGTGGTGGGGCTGGGTGGGGCGGGGGAGAAAGGGGGGGTGTAGAGAATGACGATAACAAAAAGTCTGTGGTCTGCCAGCAGCCTCAGCCCGGGGAGCGCCGGCAGCTGAAGCAGCCGAGATGCTGGGATGCTACCGGGATGTGTCGTGCTCCTCTTGGGCTACTTCGCAGTGCCACCTGCTGGCCCCGCTCCCGCCCGCGTGGAAATTTCCACGCCGGTGCCCGCTGTGAGGCAGGTCGCGGGTGCTGTGACAGCTCTGCTCCCAGCCTTCATCCCAGCATCCCGCTGCGCTGCGGGAGGGCTCGGCAGTGCCCTCATCGCTCCGGCCGCAGGCAGCCCATTCTCACTCCCACTCTTATTGGCAGCTGCTACCGGGATCTCTCTATTTCGATTGCCAAATACTGTAGTTTATTAATATTTTCTGCAGCTTCCCCTAGACATGAGGCTCCCACTCTTTTCCCATTTGCAGAAAGGCCTTTTTAGCAGATGGGAAGCCTTTGATTTTCTGCATATGCAGCACTTACAGAAAAGCTTGTGTTGGAAAGGAACTTAAATATCATCTGGTTCTGTCCCCCCTGCTGTGGACAGGGATGTCACCCACTATGTCTTGTTTGTCAAGACTCACTTTTCTTCTATTATCCCCTTCCCAGGAGCTCTGTTTGCCTTAGTAAGAATGCTTGGAAAAAAACTAATAGACTGAAAAATCTTTAAAGATGTCATTTCTTCAAATATTTTTGAAGATATGACACATATATCACATTTGCTTTCAAAGTTAAAAACTAATTAAAAACTCTTTCCCCACTCACCTATACCAAGGATGTAACAGAGAGGTACTCAAGATACCCCAAATATTTAACACCACACACTGTGGGCACTGTGAAGCTGCGGCTGCCCATACCTGGAAGTATTCCAGGCCAGACTGGATGGGGCTTGGAACAACCTCATCTGGTGGAAGTTGTCCCTGCCCATAACAGGGGGTTGGAACTGGGAGATTTTTTAAGTCCCTCCCAGTCCAACCCAGTCTGTGATCCTATTATTGAGCTGCTAATGCAGCTCAACCCTGCAGTGTTTTTGTGAGGAAGGACCATGCCAGCTCAGATTCATTGTTCCAGCTAGGAATAGCTATCTGCCACAATTTCTGATGTGGGCTCTACACAAAACTGCATTATTCAGTGTAAGCAGAGATTATCAGTCACAAACATGGTTTATCCACATTAACAGCAGCAGCTCTTCAAATAAAATTCACTCCTCTTACAGGTATCTTTTCTCTGATGATTTCCTGATGATGGGTTCATGGATCTGGCCAGGAAGGCCTTCTCAGAAGAAGGTGGAATGGAGATGAGGGCAGGAAGGAGGTGCAGGACACTAACAGAGGAGGTGTTAGGGTTATTGTCTTGTGTGAACCAGAAGAGATATTCTAAGAGAGGAGAGTAAAATTAATAAAAGTACTTGGAAATGGTAAAGCCCTTTGCTGCCATGGGAGGTGCAAATCTGGCTGAAGCCCTGCCATTTTCCAAAGCTCCGATACCCCTTGTAGATCAAATCTGTGATTTCAGGCCCTGCAGGAAAACCACAGGAAGGCATAAGAAATGTGCAAGGAACTTAGCAGGTTTTCTCCCCTTCTTGCTCTCTGCTATAATATCAGCATTTTCTCTATACTTTTCAGGAATAAATTACAGGTAATTCTAGACAGTAAAATAATTTAGTTTTTCTAGCTACCTTCTTATCACAAAGTCTTGATCTCTGAAAGAGGTGAGAAAGTAGGAGTTATTTCAGCAGGGCTTATCACACTGATCACAATTATTTTGCTGTTACCTAAGTGCTCACTGCTCAATGGTTGTATTGTTTCATCTTCAGCTGCAATAACTACTTTACAGCAAGGAGCTGGGTGGTAATAATGAGTGAGTCCTGTATTATTTCTCAAAGTTTAAAAATGTATATGCAATCATCATAGATTTCCAGGGCTGCACCCATGATTCAGGACTGAGCATCTGAGTCATTTAGCTGGATCCCTCATGGCTCCCATTCCCATGGCTCTGTGGAGAGCTGACACACAGAAATGCACCTTTTTTTCCCAGCTGTAGCTTAGCATCAAAACGCTCTGTAGCCAGGTCTGGACAGGTCTCTCACATGCAGACCAAACCTGTTGTTGTAATGGCATTGTGGGATGTTCTGGAAGATAAGAAATCTTCCAGCTGTGGTACTGACCACAGGCAGCATAAAAGCTCCCCTTTTAGAGAAGCATCACATGAAGGACACTGCTTGTTTCAATTAATTTGCAGCCAAGGCATAACCTCACAGAACTGCAGGTAGAGAAGGAGCAGATTGGCCCTATTGTTGGAAGCTGAGAGAACCACACTCCCAGCTCAGGCTGGATGCAGGTAGGTGAGGATCCCATCATACGCAGCCCCACTGAGCTTTCAAGAGCTGCCTGCTCTTAAGTAAGTCCCTGGTGTCTGATTGCTGAGTCAAGGAAATTTCATGCCACGCTGACTGAGGTAATGTGCATGTCAGGATCTCTCCATCCCTTCCTTCCTCCTCATACCTCTCCTTCACAGAGAACACCCTGCTCTGATTGCTAACTCCAAAATCCTGCCCACAAAGCACCAACACTGATTAATTTGGGGTGTTCCACTGGAGTTGCTCAGGCTGCTTTCTTTCTCAACTCAGAAGTTTCTGATAAGGGTCTTGTTGCATTGTAGTTGCCACAACATCTACAGAAAGGCTTCAAATACCAAAATAATGTATTAAAAAATACAGGGGATGTTTTGGTGCCACAGAGTATTGAAGTTCTTTATGGGCTCCAGCATAAGCCAGAGGATGCTTTGATAAGAGATCTAGAAGTTGCCACATTCCTCAAAGCACTCCACATTCCTGCTTGGTACCCCCTTTGTCCTTTGAATGTGAGTAATTATTCTTCATTCTCTCACCACAGGAACCCCTTGCATCTTTCTTCTCATGGAAAATGAGGTCACCCTGAATCATGCTGGGTCTCTCCAGAAGACAGTGAGATCCAGTCACAGCATAACAGGGAAACTGGGCTTATCTCTCCAGATTCAGTGATTCCAGTGGGGTCTGCTGTAGAGCTGCCTAAGTTGTAAAGTATCATTATATCATACATATATATATATATATATATATATATATATATATATATATATATATATATAATGGGTGTAGGCTAAAGAACAAATTTCTGCAGCAGAGTGGGAACAGATACTTTGTGAAGAAAAATAAAATAATATAATATTTTCAGATAATAATGCAAAGAGCCAGGGATGAATTATTTTTTAAAGATCTGATTCCTATTTCAGCTACTGAGGAGATTTATTCATCACTGTAAGATGAATGTTTCATCAGTATTTATTTTAAAAGCAATTCCTATAATCAGTCAGGATTTCAAGTTGGTTTTAACCCTTTGCATTACCTATAAAATACATATATATGCATATGAATGGACACTATTATGTTATTTAAGGCCATGAATGAGAACAGAGAAAACAGTATTTGGAAGCTGTTCAATTAGCCAAAAGTTACCTTATGATTTGTAAGAAAAACAGATTTAATTTTCTGTCTCCAAAATCTTAATGTTGGCAAATTAGGAATCTCTCCCTGCCTAGTTAGTTACCAAGGCATAGGTTTTTAAAAGCCTTTGATATTCCAAGCCAAAATTGTGAATTTTAACTCAGAGGACTGGCAATTACCCAGGAAGTTGTATAAATAGTATTTCTTACCCTTCTGCCACAGACACAGATTGTATTTCTAACTACAAGAACTTGAAAATACATGTTGGCCAGTGATTCCTGACCAGCAAATGGCTCCCATGTGGCAGAGGAGGTGGCTTTTATTCTGCTTCATCTCTTTAACTTCTTCACTCTACATCAGTTTTTGTAAACACTTGTGGGGAATTCTTTGGTGTGCACGAGGTTTTTATCACCATAATTACCTACAGCACAATAGGTTAGTTGGTCCAAAATGCAAAGTACAAGTCCAGGAATAACTGACCACTTTATTAACATCAATATTAAAATGCTTCCTATCAAAAGGTATGGAAAAAAAAAGATGATCCCAGACAATCTTTGGACAGACGCAGCCTCACTTTTGTCTGGTGGATAAAGTTCTGACCTGTATGTTTGCTTAACATGGAGAACAAGTTCTTAATGCTTATCCATACATCTGAGCCTGTATTTTTTTTTTTTTAATCAAACCCCCAACAAATTATTTGCCAGGGGGACCTCCAGTAAACATTATCATGTGAATGTGTGATTACTGCAGATGACTATTGCTTCTCCCTTTGTTCTTGTTCAACTCATTTGAAAAATTATTTATGATTTTTTTTTTACAATAATACTATTTTGTTGGGTTTGGTTTTATTTTTCTTGGGGAACAAACAAGTATGGAATAGTCCAACACACTGTAGAAGCTTATGGATCTTATAACAGCATCACAGGACCTTGAACATGCATTCATACATCTGAAACTACTAGCTAGGAATTTTTAAAAAACAGGCGAAAGACACCCCCTATTTCCAGTAATTGGATGAAATCCAATTATCTCCTTCAGGCATCAGATCATTGGAGCTCTAACTGTAAACTCTGCATTGAAGGGCTATAAGCTTCAACCCAGTGTCAAGAACAAAACAGATGAAGAAGAAGGATTACACTTGGAGGACCTTGGCCAGGTGATATTCATGCTACACCTACATTCCTCCTGACTCTGCAGCCCTACAAGGACACCCCTAAAGCCCTTCTGAGGCTGTGCTGGATATCTATCCCTGCCATTACATGCGCTCGGGTCTTGCATAATTGTGGCCCAGTGTCTCTGAGCTGGGCATGCCATAAAATTCATGAGCAGATAGCTTTGCAAATATATGGCTGAATGTTTGGAATGGAATAATTTGCTTCTGTGTAATAATTTGGTGTCTGTCAGTGGGGATTATGGCCAGAGTATTCCTGTGTTCACAGTTTACGAGGAGCATTCAGGAATCTTCTTACACCCTTGCTAATACTGAACAGGTGAAAGCTATAATTTGTTATTTATTTATTTAATTATTTATTTTTTTTATTTTTTATTTTTTATTTCTGCTGGGGCAAAATGCTCTGCATAACAAGCTGATATAAAATTTAAAATGCACAGGGGCAGAACTGTAAGTTAACTTTATTGCCCGGATTTAGTTCCAGCCCTTTACACTGTGCTCCATTTGCATACATCAGAGATTCCTGGACTGTGTGTGTGTCCAGGTCACTTATTCATTATTATAATTTATTTCTAGCACAGCAATACCCCGGGGCCCCAGGGAGAGGCAGTTACACATACATGCATATAATGAAAAGAGAGTTCTTGCCCTGAATTGTTCAGCGCAGGGCTGCCTACCTGGCACAACAGCATCCCATGCAGAGATGCCAGAGCTGCCTCTAAATGAGATGATATATTTGTGTAGTATAGTATAATGCCATGCAGAGACACTGTCTGTCCTGGAAGCAGTGTAGTTACATGACTTCAAACCTATATCTGGCTAAATTTGCAGTTAATAATGTATAAATTGACAGCTACAATGCTTCCAGTTTTAGTTGTCTCTGAAAGTGCATTTACCTGTGCAGATATGTTCTTTAAATTTGCTGCCTAAATAGAATGGGAAAATAACAGCTGAAAGTTTTAAATTGTCAGACTCAGGAGAGAATGCAGGGTTTTTTTCACTGTGGCTTTATCTGCCAAAGTAGGATAATGTTCCTTGAGAACATCTAAATGAACCTGTCCTCACTGAGGAAAAAAAACAAGGCACAAAACTACACAAAAAAATCTGACAACCCCTCCCCCCATCAAACCCACAACCCAAAGCAAATTTATTTAGCTTTAGTAAGTAATATATTTTAAATTCTCACACCTTGCACACAGAGGTAGATCCGTATAGAAGGAATTACTCAGAATAGTAATGAGCTTCTTGCAATGACAGAACAGTGAAAATGAATTAACACTAGATGATGATGATTTTTTCCTTTCTCTATAAAGTATTTTACTACAAGCAGGAATTAGTGCAAGGAATTCTCATGGTCTGTGCTGTGCAGGCCATCAGATTACATTAACACAGTGGTCCCTTCTGACTCTACAGTCCATTAACTTAAGTATGAAGTTAGAGGAGAAAGGGGGATAAAACTTGGCAGTGGAAGTAATTGATTTTTTCAGGTCAGAAATGAAATCAAATCAGAACAGCAAATATCACTTAGGATCAGCATTTTTATTTATTTATTTATGATGTTCAGCAAATTGAAACAATTTACTTTGCGTTGAGTATCCGCATCAACCTGAGATAATCTGATTAAATTCCTTTAAGAACATGTTTAATAAAAGCACAGGTGGAATTTATAAAACTCAGGGGCAGATGTGAAGGGTGTGTTGGGGAAAATATATATAGGCTTTCTAGTCCCTTTAAGGAAATTTTTTGTCAGCTTGATCCTCAAATCTCTTTCTTATCTATATGTCTCCATATGGATTCTTTTTTATTTTTCATATACATATTTATACATATAGGTATGCAAAAATATAGGCATTACACTTTGTTTTTTGTTTCCAAGGATTTTGGAGGGTTAACTTTGCAAAAGCAAGCTCAAGGAACATAATGATCTCTGTTACAAGATTTACTTTACACTATTAATGACAATATGGAACACCTACACAAAAATTAGAATCATGAATATTGTCATTATGTATAAAAACATTGCAAGAATCCTCAAACTATGGCATTTTTTTCTGTTTTGGAATGCAAAAAAAATCAGGTGTCTGAGTTTCTATCAGATGCTGATATTCTGAGCTACAAGTATTAGTTACATCTGTGTTTTATCTACGCTGACAATTCTCTGATATCTCTCTCATTTGGGACTTTTAGCATAACAGTCAATTTCAAAAGGTTTGAATCTTTCCCCACCCTCAGAATTCAGTTTATTTCCCCAATGGCCAGGTGTATTTCAAGTAAAGATGCTGAACAAAAATAATTGTTAAAATAAAGTAAAATTAACAGTAAAGAGCAGGTTAGTATCTCCCTTTTCCCCATGTCTAATTTTTTCCCCCAGAGGTCATAAAAGCTGCTAGAGCAATTATCATTCTGTTACATTCTGGAAGAGCACTTTTAAATAATTTAAAAAGTAATCTGTATTTTTAACATAATTACTATGATTATATTTTTTACATGGGAGTGAACTAAGAGATAAGTACCTTCCAAGTCAAAAAATATCTTAGCCTGAGGCCATAGAACTTTATCTATGAAGTGTTTATCGTACTAATCCTTCCTAGAAAAACAAAATAATTATTGCCTAATGATAGTAGATGTGAGTTTTCTGTTTCAATTACTAACCAGGATGCCAAAATATTTTTCAATATTACTGGAACATCTCTTGAACCTGGTTGGAAGTGGAGTATAAAGTGAAACATGGAACATAAATCCACAAGTACTTTTTTCATGTTGCCCACAAAATAAGTATGAACATAAGAGTTTGACTGTCTCCATGAACCTTGCAGGAATCACTCCTCTGCTGTTAGTCAATCAAGCCCCTGGGGAAGAAAAGATCCCATTTACTAATAAGATTTCAAGGGCCGACAAGGGAAGACTTTTCATTATAATGGTCTTGTTTTTTGAGGAATGGTTAAAGACTTCCCAAGGTGAAGTACTGAGAAATGTAATCTCTTTCTAATCTCCAGGAACTGCCATTTTTTGTTGTTAATATTGCTTCCTCACAATGGACTACAGCTCCAGAAAATACACAACACATGCCTGATATTAGGCACATTTTCAAAATCCATTGATTTCCACGACATTCAAGCATGTGTCTAGGCAAAAATTATGATTCCTTCTCCCTCTTGGGAAAAGAAATTATCCCCTGATTTAAATAACATGCCTACATATCAGTAAATAATTTAAGTTCAAGATCCACAAAAAGGTATATAAATAATCATCTCATTCCCTATGCATATTTTAAATTCCATTTTCAGGGCCGTTGCTATTAACAGCTACTAATCATGGATTCATAGAATAATTAAGGTCAGAAGGGACCTCTGAATATTATCCAATCTAGCCTGATACTAAATGCAGGCTTAATTAAATCAGGTTGCACAGGACCTTGCCCACTTGAGTTCTAAGTATCTCCAAGGATGGAGGTGCTATTATTACTTTTTTTTTCTCTTGTTGTTGTTGTTGCTATTAAAATGGTATATTGTGAAAAATGAAGTAGAACTTGAGACACTGAACACTCCCAGTTCTGTCATCACTGCTCCCATTTTAACTTTTAATTTGTCCTTTAAGTGGGATCTTCTCCCCAAAGATGTAGTGGAAATTTGTTATTGAAGTCAATATAAGTGAAGCAAAAAAAAAGGTATTGTGTTATCTGGAGCTGCTCAGAGGGTGCTAACCCTAAGGAAATTGTGCATTTAGAAGTCTTTGCCCTTCCAACTCCCTTCCAGGTAACTTTAGGGTTATAATGTTCTCAATCTGATGGCAAACCTTCCCTTTGCAAGAAACAGAGGTGAGGTGGGTGATGAGGGTAAGGAAGAGTCAGCTGCAGAGGATCTTTAGTATAAAGGTGGAGAGGGAATACATAAAAATGCTTGACTGGAATAGCAGTTAAAACCAGAACACACTTAAAAGCTGGAAGACAGAGACAGTCATACCATTTTTTTTGCCGCTGTATCCATTTTTCTGATGGGTGAGGGTTAGAAGAAGGGGATGAATCACCAGCAGCAGGATGTGGCTGCAGGTGAGACTCAAGTACAAGGGCAAGAAGGGAGGGATTCTGATCAGGAAAATGGGGGACAGGAGGCTGATTTCCTTACTGACTGATGGGAGCTGGAAGCTGGTGCTGGACAGCAGCCCAGGGAAATAGCAACTCAGAGATCAGGGACACCGGTGGTCAGATTCCCCATGGAAAGTAGTTTCTAAATAAAACCTGAAAAATGTGAGTGAGAAGCTAGTTTAGGAAAAAAAGATTGGAGCAAAGGATTGAGAGGACAACACATGTAAAATCTGTAAGGATTATTACAGAAACTATTCAATTTAAGGCACCATTTTCTTCTCTCTTAAAATAAGCCATGCGAGAAGGGAACTGTAGTGAACTAAAAATCACCCACTGATCCAGGAGCCACATCAAGCAGTGCCCTCATGCTCTCCTGGGCCTATCACAGAAACCAGACACTATTTCCATTTCCTTAACCCCTACTGCTGCAGCATTTTATAATACCATTCTTTTGTTCTGCTTCTTTCTCATCATTTTGCTCTGTAAAAAGTAGAGGGGATATATTTACAGAACTTATTATTCCTAAGGTAGCACAGGTTGTAAGTTATTCCTGAGCATCTGCTAGCAGATTTTGATGAATATCCTGAGCTGTTTGATACAATCTCTGTGAAGTCAAAATTGAATATGCTTTTACACCCTGTTCTGGTCCAGCAGTTGCACCAACTCTCCTCCCTTATATCTTCATCTCCTTTCAGCAGTTTTCCCTTGATCTTCTGTTGACCTCAGATTTTTATATTTTAATTTATTTTTATTTTATTTGTTTGTTTAGTTTACTTTCCCCCTTCCCAGTTCCAAAGCAATATTTCAATTACCAAACCATGTTTTCTTCCAGAATGCCTCTCATCTACCTCTCCACAATCCTAAAATGAGCCTTTAGATATTCAGCCCTCATAACAGCCAGTTTCTTTGAATTCATCTTGAAACAGTTAGAATAAAAGAAAAGAATAAATTAATCAGCACTTACAGTCCCAGATTTGGATCTAATGCCTGACTTAGCAAAATCCATAAGATGAGGGAAGTTAACTTATGCAGCAATGCACATGACTGACAAAGGGTCCTTGTGCTTCAAAAATTTAACTGGCTCTTTAATGAGAAAGAAAAAAAAAAATAATAAGAAGCTAATTACATCCCTGCTGTAACTACAGTTGGCAATTAAGCTGTATGCACAGCACTCACAAAATACACAGTAAAAGTCAGGACTGCCTCTTCCTCCTCGAGCATAGACTCTGGTACCTAAAAGCCAGAGGGACTGCACCAAGGCAGACCATCTTTGTGCCTTGGGGCCTGACTAAAGCATGTTCTGTATAAGTTGGGTCTTCACTGGAATTTACAGGAAGCTTCTGTGCAGAGCTGTTGGCTTTGTGTTGCCGTGTGCACTCCTTGATTCAGAGATGAGTTGCTGATGATTTATCATGGTGTAAACAAGTCCAAAGGGACACCTGACGTTAGTGTGGCAAATACTGTATCAAACTCACCACCTGAGCATAATCAATTCTGCATTCTATTGTGATTCCTCTGAAGTTTTAGTTTATATTTTGTGCAAATGAGGGCCAAATCCACAGCTTTTGTGCCACATGGATGTTGTTAATGTCACTTTAAGCTATCTCAGAATAGAGCCTTTCTTCCTAAAATTTATTTTCTTACATTAAGACAGATTTTTGTTTGGGTGATATAGCTCTGTGTATGCTGGTAAAATAAACAGAAAGAGCAAGTGTACACTAATAAATTTAGCTCCACATAGGAAATCATACTTGGATTTTGCTGAAACTATTGGATTCATCCTTGTGCATCTTGCTTTGGTCACTGCCATTTAGGGCTCTTGTAAACAGCCCTTTCAGAATTAGTAATGGAAATATATCCTTTATTGGAGAAGCAGAGAGTCCAACAGCATGGATGCTACACATTTCACACCAGCAGGTCTGAGTGGGAAAAAAAAGTCCCTCATCACATTTAAATCATTTGAATAAAACCACTGAAACCAAGCTACACTTTTTTCCAATATTTTAAGAGAGTCACAAGATATGAGTTTCATGTGGAACTGCAATACAACTTTTCCCCCAAATCTGTGAAGAGAATACCCTGATTTTCTTGAAGTACTTGTGTTTTCCCTTTATCTCATGTGATCTAGGAATTATTTCACCCATTATTCCACGCTGGCATATTAAAAGACTTAATACAAATCTAATAAAAATGCTGCCATTCTGCTTGGCAACCTCTTCAAACAACTATAATCCAATATATATCTGCTTATCCTGATTAGCAGAGGACATGTTCAAAATGTAGGGGTATCATCTAGCAAGTTATTGAATGAGGCTATCCTGATGTATCTATCCCTGCAGAAGTAAGAAAACTCTGTTGGAGTCAATATCTGCTGGCAGGTGGCGAAGAGAACAGGAGCATTAAAAGAAAGAAGATCTAAAGGAAAGATTAAGCCATAATCACAGATAAAGTTTTTGTAATAGAAAATCAAGGTACTGCTTTGCATGGTTCCTTTCTGTCTGGATTGTTCAGGTTGGCATTAAACAATATAAGATTAAGCACTTGTCAGATGAACTAATGAGTTTTGGATTGATTTCTGTCTTCTGCAATGCTACTAGCATTTTTGACAGATATGATTTATAGGGCATTCTTTGGGCCTGTTCATGAGAAAAGCTGTTTATTTTGGTTGATGGACAGGGTTTCTAATGTTTCCAGTGGAGTGTGCAGATGGCAGGAGGGACAGTAATCTTTGAGACCATCTCTCAATGTCTAGGGTATGTCTCTTATAAATTTGTAATCAAGATCTCGAGAAACTAATGTGGGCAGGCTTCCTCTGAAATTGTTTTTGTGACCTTTGGCCAATATAATGCTCCCTGAAAAATGTATGTCTGGTCCTGTTGCTGTTTAGCAAATGGAGCTTGTATAGGCAATCAAAAAACTATACCTTCCTTTTTAGCTGATGTGACATATATATGCAGAGTTTTGCACATTTACAGTTCTATTCCCTCTGGCATAGGAGACTATTTTTTAGTACATTTTATGTCAATGGATATTTAGTGCACTGATGCACCAACAAAACAAAACAAAACAAAACAAAACAAAACAAAACAAAACAAAACAAAACAAAACAAAAAAAAAAAGGCAGCCAGGAAGTCTGTGCTAAAAACTTAATAGAATCTCTAAAACATGAAGATAAAAAATCTAAACAGCTGCACTGCCGAATAATTTTTATTCTCATCTGCTGTTCTGGCCATTGGTTGTTATTTTTTCTGTTTGTCTTGTTCATAATTAGATTGTACAGTCCTGGAATGTAGACCAGGTCTAAGCTGATATGGGTGCACTGACTGGGAAAAAAAAGCTACACCAATACAGAGAAAACATGGGCCTGTCTGCTATCAAATTCTTACTTATAAAACTAAATTATCAGTTTTTAAAGAGGGTTTAAAATACATTAAAGAATACTCATACACACATCTCCTGAAAGCTTCAGAGGGGAAGAATTATTATGGTGTGAGTTTAGATATCTAAGCTGGTCTGTTTCCACAGCTCTCTGGTGACTAACATTGGTGACATCATGCTGAGATGATCCCACAGTCCCACAGTTTGACTCAAATTCCATTCCTGCATTGGTCAGCTGTCAAAAATTTGGCTTCCTAGTACTAGGAATTCAGGAGGTTTGATTTTAAGAGAATGCAAACTGCTGGCATATTTAACATTAGGCTTAAAAGTTTAAGGCCTTTGATCTGTTTAGTTATTCAGACCCTTCTGTTCTCTTGACTGCTACTACTAAATTCAAAGATGGGCACTTTTTCCCTACCCCCATTCTCAAGTGTGTGTATGTCTTAAAACAATCCCTAAATTTTCAAGACCATTCTGTCTCTGTACCCTTGTGCCTGTGGGATGATGATTTTTCCTCAATAAATGCAGGATCCAGGTAGAATATCTGCAGAGGCATAATAATGTTCTGTTGGAGAGCTGAGACACTGAAGAATTGACTGCCTCTGTTATCTCCAGAGGCCTTTGGCACTGTTTGGGATGGTCTTGGGCACAAAAGACAGAGCCTGTATACAGAACAGTTGCAACCCTTCTGGTTAGGCAGCTGCTTAATATCTGTGATTAAGCACCAAATTCAGTCCTTCAACAAGCCTCTGGGAAACCCCCTATTTCAATCCACTTTTCTCCCATTGTCCTTCCCCAGCATAGCCACCAAAAGCATGTTGGGTGATGGAAGAAACATTAAAAAGAGTGTCAGCAGAGCTGAAAACCAGGTCAGTGAAGACAGCTCAGCAAACAAGGGCTGCCAAAGCAGCAAGAGGTAGATAATGTTGCATAATGAGTGAAAATCACAGGAACATAATATTTTCCAAAAGATGTTAGATATTAGGATGAATTAGAGATTAAGAAGATTAGATATAAGGAAGAAATTCTTGCCTGTAAAGGTGGTGAGGCACTAGCACAGGCTGCCCAGAGCAGCTGTGATACTCCTACCCTTGGGACTGTTTAAGGCCAGGCTGGATGGAGTTTGGAACAAACTGGGATAGTGGAAGGTGTCCCTGCCCATGGCAGGGGGTAGAACTGCATGAGCTTTAAGGTGCCTTCCATCTCAAACCACTCTGTGATTCTGTGATACTTATTAATGAGGTCATTGACTACTAAGACAACATTTTATATCTGGTAATAGGACACAGATTATAGAGAAAAATGAAGCTCCCAAGTCAGCACAGGACCAGAAAAGCTGAAGATCCAAACATCCCTTTTATACATTATACACACATTATCATTGCCAGAGTTGTTCCTTGCCTCAGAGGCCCTTTTTCTCCACAACATCCTAAATATCCTGAGTAGTTTTTCCTCCTTGTTAGCTTCAGCTAAACAACACAATCACTTTTTCAATGGAATTTCTAGTCCAAACACCCCTTTGCTCTCACTTAGGGAGATCCCAGGTCTCTCTGTTGAGGCTGCAAGTTACTGAATTACATTACTGAGGCATCAAATCTGTGCTGAAACACTGCCACTTGTAACCTCAGAGCTACTGCCTCATTATCTGTGAGCACACAGGTTGTGGTGGGTTTGGAGCTGGGCTCTATGTGCAAATGCACTGTAGACATAGTGTCAGGCTCCTCATTTACAAAATACACCATTTTCTTTCTCTAAAGGTTTATCACTAAATGTGTTCCAGCTTATTCCTTCTTATCTAAACCTGCATATCAAAACTGTCTGTACAATTTCAGGTGAGTTCTCACTGCAAATTTGCACAGGAAAAATTAGTGATTGCTTGCCTCTAGTGAAGATGTCTCACTGAGCAGTCACAACTGCTTTTCCCACTGTGTCTCTGTGCTGTTGGATACTCTCCTACTACTGTCAAGAACATCCTGATCTCCCCTCCCTTAAGATGTTATTAAGTGAAGACCTAGCAGTTTGCACAAGTTCTTGTTATTACTCCCTCTGCTCATGAGCTTCCACATTGTAGAAAGAAATTTTACTATCTTTAACCCTGACTACAACATTTACCATTTGTTGCTCTGTTTTATCCAGTTTTTATTCTGCATTGATGATGCCTTCCTCCTTCATGTCATTAATTTCATAAGTAATCTCCAGTACTTCATGCCAAGATTGTTTAAAATGCATGACCCCAACCTTTAGTAATAATAAAAGGCTATTTCTAGCCTCCTATTACCTTTTATATTACAGTTTCTTAGCTCTTTAAAGAATCTCAAAGGAATCCCCACTTTCTATTCCTTAACTGAAAATACCTTATTTGACAACAACTAAACTTAATATTATGATTTAGCTCTACTGCACTGATAACAGTCTTTTCTAACAAAAAACTATTTGATTTGAGAAAGATATTGATTTTATCTATGCCATTTCTCCATTATTTCCATCATTTCACTATTCCTTGGAGAAGTTGTGCATATTATTGAGATCAGCTGGTGAACCTGAAATGTAGTGGAAAATTTGCTTTCCTTTTGCTATCTAGGGTGCCAAGTTGGTTTTTTGGGTTTTTTTTGTTGTTTTTTGGTGGTTTTTTTTTTTTTTTTTGCTTTCATTATACATGGTAGTTTTTAAATTTGGTTTTGTTGTACATGATAACACCTAATTTAACCCAGACATGATGTGATTCACCTATGATGTGATTCTTGAGAATTTCCTGTACATGGCCAAGAGTTGGACATACATGATCCATTTTTTTCCTTCCAACTGAAAATATTCTGTGATTCTCTGATTTTGTGAAATATTTTTTTATCAAGTTGTTATTTTAAGGGAGTTTATGACAGTATCTATCACACCCATGAATATTTAGGAATAAAATGAATGAAGTATTGGTTATATGTTGTTCATTGTCATTATAGGACCCATATCTTTTATTAACATTCCAACCTTATTAGGAAAATTATTTAAAAAGACAGAAAAAATATCCAGTTTTAGGACCATGTGCTAGCCATGGTTTCTTTAACCTCAAAAAATAGAAAAATCAGGGTTGTGCTGAATCCTCACTCCTTCCCTATCACCTTCAACTTATGCCTACAGGAGGATGTCCCAGCTGCCACACACTGTATGCCCTCTGCACCAGAAGCAGAACAAGGCAAATTTTTCTCACACATGACTGTGAGGTTTTCCTTCCCTTAGCCCCTTTATGTCTGCTTTGGCTTAGGCATAGCTTATACTCAAAAATTCTTTGGGATATAATGTGTTTACAGCAAATTCCTGCCAAAGTTCATAGTGTTAATTCAAGGCTCAGAATGAGAACTCACTTTGTGCTGCAATTTTATTGACCCCTGCAGTCAGTTAATCTCCCCTCTCTCAAATGAGTGAGAGAGTGCAGCACAAGACCCATTCCTCACCACTGTTTTTCTTCAGTTTGATCTCTTAAGAGCAGAAGTTATTCTGCTTCCCCTATTTGGCCCCTACAGGTTAAAAGGACAGATGAATTTGGATGAAGTAGTACAACTGTCACCTACTGGTTTTAAATGAGGGTCTGGAAAAGGATTGCTTAGGATTTCAGGTGGCAGATGATTTTTTTTCCTCATACTGCAGATCAAAAATTATTTATTGGAAGAAAAAAAAATGTTCTTTATAAAAAGATAACTCTTTTGATGTTATATTATAGGCACTCCAAACTTCACCTTCTGTCCTCAAAACTCTGCCATTCTTACCCAATAGCAAATGAATCAATCCCAGACTTTTATGGATGATTATTACTTCTCCGTATATAGCAATTAAGTCTCATGGACATGACTATTCTCATTTTCCATCTGTTCTGTGTCAACGAGCTGTACCAGTGATCTTTTCTACAACCATGGGCATTCTCTGTTTGTACTTCAATTTCTATACTTGTGCAGTGAAAATGATAACAACTTTCTTTCCAAGGGCATGGGAAGATATAACAATGAATGATGTCCCATGGACCTAATTCAGAGTTCACTGAAGTAGCTGAGAACCTTTCTGCTGAATTCAACATGCATTCCAATCAGGTGCTGTAAAAGCCAGATCATTCTACTGCACACCAAATCTCAGGGCTGATTGTAGTCCCATGCTTCAGGCAGAAAATCATGTAGCAATCAACCCTAATTTCTGCAAACATCTTTGTTTATTAGTATATTCACTGTTCATTTTTCATTCCATAATTTTCAGCCCTTGGCAGGCACCCAGTAGAAGTACACAGAGCTTGTTGTCCAGAATGCTGTTCTGAGATTGCCCATCTCAATCATAGGCAAGGGTTTTAATCTGTTTGGTGTAATTACTGAAAGAAAAGAATAGAAGTATAATCAATTGGGATATGTGGATATGTTCCTTTTTAAATTTTTTTTTTCCTTCTCAAATGATGAACTCCCTAAAAGTTTTCAGGTTGGTGCAGACCTCTGGATAAATTTTATTTACATAGATATCTTTATGTCCAAATGTGACCATTCTCTGCAGCCTTTCCTGGAACTTTCAGAATTAGGCTGTGCACCATAGGCTATGTCTGTCCTGGTAAATGGTAAAATTCTAGTGCTGTTCTCTAACAGTGAGGATAACACAGAAGGATCAACCCAGTTCACACAAATAACACTTCTTGCTGTCCAGAGCTGAGTGGTTCTATATAAAGTGCCAGCTAAAATTGGCTTCCTGCCCATGAAAACTTCCAGTCTATCTTGGGACCTGTTTGTAAGGCTAAGAGTCAGCCCAATGCCACATAAGGTAAAACTTCTACAGTTTGAAATATCATTCTCCAGAATCTGGGAATGCTCCTGGGTAACTAAAACCTCTGAGGAGAGCAGAAAGCAGACTGAAAATGGTGCCTTTTGATGAATAAACCATTTTACTTAAGATCAGAAAAGCGTAGTGCATCCAAGAAAATTCAGGCATATAATTTGGTCACCTGACACCATCTTCAGCTATCTCTGTTTATAGCTAATGAAGAAAAATATGTGACTCCCGAGACTCATCTGGAAAAATAGCATAATGTGTGAGAAGTTTTGTTGCCTATGTGTAGTTTGAAGTCATGAATAGCTTGATCCACATAAGACTTGGAAAATCCTACTCTCCCTTTACTACATAAAATATACATCTGATTCAAATTTTCCTCCATTTCTTTTTGTTGTTGTTGTTATTCTAACCATCTATTTATTTTTAATTCCTGACTTTATAAAATAAATTATATTTAGAGAGAGCAAAAAGTATACCTGAAATTATTTGAGTTTATACACAATGAAGACTTAAGACCAGATCTCATGGCAAAGATGGGGAAACATTGGTGGTTTGCCTGGGGAAGCTCTGAAATCTCCAGCATGAGAGTATTTTAAGAACAGCCTATGAAAACATGTGCCTGCTGATCTTTTCCTGGGGCAAAGGAATCAACCAAGAGACCTCCTGGGACCCTGATTATTTTGTTATTTGGAGCCCAGGGTTTTATAGAGTAGTGGTGGTTAAAATCCTGTAACTGGAATGTCACCCTAATGGAAAATAAAAGTAATCAAATTAGAGTTTTTAGTTTTGAAGAATGTAAATTTATCCCTATTTTGTCAGTATACAAAATTTCAGTGATTATATTAGTTGACATTTTACATAATATAAAAATTAAATAAAGTTGTTTAATAATTGTATGTCATTCTCCAATGATTTTTAAGATCTAAAAGTAAATGAAAAAAACTTTTTATCCACTGTTGTTTACATCATATAAATTTATGGACATTTAAACAGAGGCAATAAGAACAACAACAAAAAAAAAGGGTATTTTTAAATACTTGTGAATCCTGTAAAGCCATAATTTTGTCTATTTTTTAAGCATTAAGAGCCAGTTTGACAGCAATACCCTGAATCAATATAGTACCCAAAACATAGATTTTGCTGCCAATTTTGACAACATACTGAGTCCTGTGTTCCATAGATATGGCTAAATCAAAATATTTGGACATCCAAAACTCATCATGAGAGAAGGAGACTAGTGGACCTGAAGAATAGATACAGTCTGTATTTGCTGAGGTAAATTAAAACTACTTCAAAGAGAGCTTAAAAATATGTTTCTGGCCTTTGTGATTCAGTGTCAAAGACTCAGGACAGTTTGTTTAAAAAATTAATTGTTAATTGTTTAAAAAAATTAATTAAAAAATTAATTGTTTAAAAAATTAATTGTTTAAAAAAATCTGTTTATCTCACCTCTTAACCACAAGATGCACTACCTCTTGTTTCTGAAGAATTCAGCTACATTCCACCTCAGTAATGGCTCTCACCTTCTAATTGAAATTTTTTGCACAGTAATCTACTAAAACCTGCTGGAATTTAATTCTTTGTTGTTATATCTTCTTTTTTGTGACTTCAGAACTGTAAGCAGGAGTGACCTTCAAAGATGAGGAAACTCATTGGATTTATCATCTGTTCCATCAATGGCCTACAGACCAGCATTTAAGGTGTCCAGAATATATTTTGGTAGTGAGCACAATTTTAGAAATTTAATCAACTTGCCCCTGTTAAATATTTATCCAATTATTCAAGTGACAAGCAAAAAATGAATGAATTCCTTTTAACATAATATAAAATAGCACATAGCAGAAGGAAATTTTATCATTAAAGATATAATGAGATCATGAACACCTCCAAAGTGGTGAGTTAATCAAATAAGGCCATAATATGACAAGCAGCCTGTCAGGAGAAATTCTATTTGCTGCAGTACGCGAGTTGCATTTAAGTTAATAATGGAGTCACATAACCACCCCACCAACCTTGTTAGAGGATGTCACACTCAGGCTTGCTGATGAAGGAGGACAAAAGTGGGTGGTTTGAAAGGGGAATTCCCAGAGCTGATATGGACAGTGGGTGTAATTACAGGAACTGCTGACTCACAGATACAGACCTTTTCCTCAGGTGTACATAGTGTGTACTGCCCTCCCTTCTTCAAAATAATGATGCCCCAGACATTAAGTGTACTTAAATATGTGTACTTGAATGTGTGTTTAGAGAACAGTCTGAAGCATACCACTGAAGAACTCAAGATATATACTTTTCTTTTGAGAAGGAAGAATTTAAGGCCCATGCCCTTAGCTGGTCCAAAATCTTACAGCTCCACTGATATCAGCCGAGCTCTCGTGATTTACACAGGCTGATTCTCTGTCTTACAGTGTGTAATCTTTTTCCATTAATATTTACCTGCTGTTCCATAATGACTACAAAACTCCTGACAATAGCTAAACAGTAGGAGTTCTGCGACTGCCACTTACTACACAAATCATAATCAAGCTCCTGGTACCTTGTGCTTCCTCCATTTTTCTGTCAAATCCATCTGGTGTCCCTCCCACACAGACTAAGAGTAGACACTGCCTCCAAGTGCAGTTATCCGGCATTGGAAATAGTGTTGCAAGAGCAATAGGCAAAAATTAGCATGTGATTTCTAATAGCAACAACATGGTAACATAGAGGCTCCTTCCCTCCAGAAGCTCTAGGCTAAGAATAATACGCAAGTTGTGTTCTGTAGAGGAATAAACGTAAGGTACTAAGAGATCAAAGGATTAGTTTGTGATCATACTATTGGCAGATCTTCTTCCAGCTGTAATAGGAAAGAAAGAAAAAAAAAAGACAAAATTCATTTCATTATTAAGAATAACTTCATTACAGGTACAAAATATTATCAACTCTAAAGCTGTGCAGAAGCTGTCATAATGAATCATGAATCGTATCAAAAGTCATTGAAATTAATATTTTGTGCACTTTCTGAAAAAGAACCAAATAATTGCTGACATAGTTTGCTAGCTTTGGATAAGTTTTTCTTTTGAAAACTTCAATAATTGAAGGCACAACTCATGCAGAAGGAAGTGCCATAGATTTAATGTGAAAATCATGCTAACTTGTCTACAATGACCTATGTAACTGATCATCATGTTATTTTACTGGTCTTGTGATCTTCATATAAAAGAAGACATGACTACGACACCTCTGAACCTTTTCCACTTGAAACACAGCTTCAATCTGAAAAGAATCATTTCCAGAAACTGGGATGTATCATATATATCTGAAATGTCTTGAAGAAGAAAATACTGTCAGAAAATACTATTTCTGGTGGGCAGAAATAACACCAGTAATCATAACATAGACATATATATTATTTTATATATATAATCAATGTTCTACATTGGATTTCAGATGATCCTTATAAAAGACTGTCTTTATCACTTATCTTGTAATTCTACCATAAAGCCATAATTCACTATCTGTTTCCCGTTTTTTGAGCTTTGAAACATTTTATTTGTGAATCAATTTCCACCTGTCAGCTCCGAACAACTGTGCTTTGCTTCCACCATCCTTTGTCTCTATCTAGTCCTAGTTCCTTTAATACAGAGAAAACCTTTCTTTTATGAGTTACTGCTGCACCTGCTGCAATAGGACACTCACCTTGGCTGAAGAAACAGGCACAGTTTATTACAAACACCAAAACATCCTGTCCTCCTCAAACAGTGAGTTGGAGTGATCACAGGAATTTATAGGTCCCGCAGAGGGGACCCAGCACACCTGGGTCTTCAGTCAAATGGTGCTGACAGCTGCTTGGTGTTTCTGCTTCAACTCCCCCCTAATTTTGCATTGTGACCCTTTGCTGATTTTGTTTGATTAGTAAAATATACATTAAGCCAGCTGCGGGGGGTGGGGTGGTGTTTAAATAGCTGCCATGTGCAAATGAGTCTTTTGTATCCTTCAGGAAAAAGCAAACCACTTCAGAGAAGAATATTAAGTGGCACCCAGCAAAATCATGTAGCAGATGAAATGACAGAGGTAGATGGCAATGCATTAAAATACATCTCTGTGTGTCTAAGCATTCAAAATTCTAAAGCACTGAACAAGCTTCTGCTAGCTCAGACTGGAAAACATCACACAAACAGGCAGCAATTTTAGTCTTAGGAACTGGCTGAACTCAGTTCAAGAAATCCCAGGTATAGGATGTAGGTACAAGCCATATAGGAAAAAAATACATATAGGAAACCATCAACTACAACAAAAAGACTTACAGCCTAAGGTGGGACCAAGGCATCTGCTAGTTCAGGCTGTTCAAGTTGTCAAGTTCAGTTGTTCAAGCAACTGAGTGAGTGATCTGATCTTAGCTGAGCTCAGTTTAGGCCTTCAGATGTAGGTGCCTGTATGCGAGGTAGATTTCTGAGCTATTTTATAGTGGAATGAGATAATACAATCCCATAAGCATTTAGTGCACAAATTCAAAATCAGGCTGGGTGCAGCTTTGCCCAACCTCATCTAGGAGAAGATATCCCTGTCCACAATAGATGTTAACTAGGTGAGTTTTAAGGACTGTTCCAGCTCAAGCCATTCTAGGATTCCATTATTCTCTCCATTTAGATGAGGAGCCAGTTTGTGATGGTGATTTTTGCCAGTGAACAATTCAACAGGACCAACCACCCTGGCAAGCCCTCCAGTGACTATAAAGACAGCTTCATTACCGAGCACAAAAGTAGCCACTTAATTCTGGATATTTTAACCAAACTCTAAATCTTACTGGCTGGGGTGTGGGCTTCTTGGAATGGGGTTTCAGGGTTTGGGGTTGTGGTTTTCATTATATTTCATAAAAGGTGAATGTTGCATGTAGGCTTGTCCAGACTAAGGAGGCTCATTAGAGCAGATTTTGGAAATTATTTTCTTTCAGTGTGTTAAGCTGACAGAGTGTTGCCCATAGGAAAATGTGTTAAACATACTAGGGTCAGAAGCACAGCGTTTTATTCCTGATGAGTAGGACTGAGTCTCTCAGGTCCTCCTGTCAAGCACTAGGTCAAGGATAGCAACATAGCAAAGTAAGATGTCAAAACAGTACCAAATACTATTAGATTCTCATCAAATTGCTACCCATTCTAAATCTTTGTGTGATTGCTCCAAGCACATCCCTTATTTCAGTCACAAACTAAGCTTTCAGAAGCTAGTGAGGCTGCCTATGAACTTGCATATTCAATAGGCATTCTGGCAGGGTACCACAGCATGAAGACACAGAAGGCTAAACAGCAGAGCTATAAATAAAGTGGGATACTGCTTCCAAGAAATGCTAACACCTACACAGCTCACTAACTGTAATTTAACAGGGTACTGAAAGACCAAATTTCCCTCTATTTGTCTTCAGACTGGGCAGGAAGAGGAGAACAACTGGACGTGAATCAAAAGTGAATCAAAAGAAATCCTCATGAGCAAATTAAAAAAAAAAAAAAGGAAGAGAAATAGCGTGTGTTTTAGGGAGATTTAATTAATTAACTCATGGTAGAGATGAAGAAGAGAAAATTGGCTATGTCTAGTGTGCTTTCTTTGCAGTCAGTATGTTACAAACAAGTCATTTTGGTCACATTTTCTGCAAGTCTATGTATTTTCAGAACTCTGAGTTATCGCCTGTGCTTAAGTTTAGATGAGCTGCAGGTTTTCAGAATGCTCCTGTATTTCAACTCCTTTTTTGTTTGCTTGTTCGTTTATTTCAACTACAGGTACAAACTTCTTCAGAATAAACTTTGGAAAGAGATCTGGTAACAGTACTTTGAAACTTGGCCAGTCTGATCCCATTTGAGCTGTGTATTTTCACTTGATGGCACTCAAAGATTTGCAAATGCTGCAGAAGGTGTGGGACAGAGTGAAAAAGCTGCAATTTTTAACGTACCATTTACTTGTCCTTCCCAAGTTGGGACAGATAATCTCTGTCATTTCAATAAAACAACTAACAGCAGAGAGAATTCTTTCCTTGTCTTCAGAGTTTAAAGAAGCACAATTGCAATTCTAGTCCAGATGCCATAGTGCTGCCTTGAAGAGCTGTGGTAGACAGGGATATTTTAACAGAATTACAATTCTGTGGGTGTATTAGTGCCAGAACCACAAATCTTCGTTAATATCTGTCATCTCACTCAAAATCCAAATGTAGAGAAAGATCTCACATAAATTCTAACACCTATAAAATGGATTTTTCTTGTTTTGCCTCAAATTAAAAAAAAAAGGTTGAATTATAGAAAAAGAAAATTTCAGATTTTTTTTCTTGTTAATTTGGGATTCTCTCTTGAAAACAGAAAGCATAATGCTTATCTGTAACAGAGTCAGGGAACAGTAACCTGTACTGATTTAGCTGAAGCTACATTCCCACAAAAATATTGGAATAAACACCTCAAAAGTTTGTAAACACCTAGAGGATACTAAGAGAAGAGCAACAGTCAATTTGCATTCATCAAAAACAAATCACATCAAACTAATCTGTTTCCTGTTATGACAGGGTAACTGACTTTGTGTATGAGGGAGAAGTAGGAAATGTCACATACTTCGACTTCAGCAAAGCTTTGACACTCTCTCACATGAAGGACTTAGAAAAAACTTTGAGAAACATTATCCAGGTGACCCTTCAGAGTGTGGGACTATGTAGCTACCTCAGAACATCAGAATTGGGTCAATACTGTGGGTTATTTAGGATTCTTTCTTAAGTCTGGTACAACTCATAATTCCATAAATGGTTTGGATGAAAGATAGAAATCATATTTATTGCAGTCATAGAGACCACCAAGGTGAACATCAGGAAACAGTCGGGAAGACGAGTAGAATTCAAAACAATTGGAGAGAAGTGGAGATAAAAGTATAGTGCTGTTCAGGAAGGTCAAATGTTAAGTGAATCCCTTGGAAAGCAGAACTACACACACCAAAGGGGAATACTGGCCTGGCAGAGGTATGGCAGAATGAGATCTGAGTAATATTAGACTGAGCCAAATGGAAATCACAGACGAACTCATCACAGAATATCAGAATGTTTTGGGTTCAAAGGGACCACCTTGTTCAAACTCCCTGGGCAGGGACACCTTCCATGACGCCACATTGCTCCAAGCCCTGTTCAGCCTTCAGGGATGGAGCATCATCTGGGCAGGGCCTCACCATCCTCAAAGTGAAGAAATTATTCCTAACATCTAATTTAAACCTCCTTCTGACAGTTTAGAGCATTTCCCCTTGTCCTATCTCTTCATGCCATTGTCCAAAATCCCTCTCCAACTCTGGGATTTGATTTAGGCACTGGAAAGTGCTCTAAGGTCTCCCAAAGCCTTCTCTTCTCCAGGTGGAACAACTACAACCCCCTCAGTGACAACCTGAGTCAAAAGCTTTGTGTGAGTGCATAGATGGCAGTAATTTAGAAGGATGGGTACTTTTGTACAGGAACCTCAGTAGAAAATTAGACTGAATTGGTCAGGTGCATAAAATATGACTTAAGAAAAAGGTTTAAAAAATTAATATACTTTAATATGAAAAGTAGAAAAACTAGGAGACAATGGGGAAGCAGTCTTCAATGGTAAAAGGAAGCTTGGAGAAAGAATTAAACTCTTTTCTCTGTCTACTGTTTGGCCAAGAAGTAAAAAGCAAAGAAGATTAAAATCCAGGAAATGCTTTCATCACTCAAGATTTTTAAGAAAAATTGAACTGGCATTTGTCACAAGTGACATAACTGACCCTGTCTTTATGAAAGGAGATGGACTACATGACCTCTTAGTGTCCTTTCTAGTCCCATTTAATTGATTTCTCCAAGAAAAAAATATTTATTTCTCTGAAAGATACACCTATCCTTAACTGAAGCATAAATGCCCTGAAAGTAATAACTGTAACTCCTTAGGGTTCACAAAATACACAAGCGAAACAGCTGTACTCTTGATGAGAAAAGAATCATCTCACAGTTGAGAGCTGTGAATGGAAACAGATAATCTCAAACATTTTTAATGTGAGAATTGTTATTTTGATGGGAAAAAAAAGAAAGACCAGTGCAGCACGCAAACCCTACCAATCTGGTTTGACTGATTAACTGATATATCACATTTACTGATCTCTTTCTGCAAGACCCTGACAACTGAGAATGGGACAAGGGAGGATTTTTGTTGTTCTCTCTATAATCCTGAGAGATGCAAGAGTACCTCTGGGGGTAGTGGTTCATAAAACACATGGAGCTTTCAATGTTATAATTCTCATTATTCACCCATAACAATGAATTTGCTTTCATTGTTGCTGCTCTGCTAGGTGGTTGAAAATATGCAACATAGAGCCACAAGTCTGGCTCTAACTTTCCAAACCTTGTTGGCTTCTCAGAAGCTAAAATTAACTATTCCAACACTACTGTCCTTGGCAGATGTGATGCTCTCCACTCCCAAGGGCAAAAACTGCATCAAAGCACACACATCTTGACCAAAAATTCTGACAGATTCAAGAAGAAAGGAAGAAACTACTAATTCATATCTTCCTCCAACTCAATATAAGCCAAATTGTCAAAAACAGGCTGCTTTTCTCAATCCTCTCTCATTCTCCCAGAAAAACCCCAAACCAGAACAAGATTTATCCTTACAAAAGCAGCTAGAGGAACGAAATAACAGCAGAAACAAGATTTCAATAAAAACTGTTTCAGAATTTCCATATAAACTGCATTAACTAAATGTGATGATAGTTTTTCAGAATCCAAGTAGTCCTTCAAAGAATTGGAATTTTATTGCTCTACTTTTTAGCCAGTGTGTCAGTTCAATAGAGAATATTCCCCGAGATGCCCATTGCAGCTTTATCTTGGGAATTAATTAAAATTTGATAAGGTATTCTTGTGATGGTCAGGCTTTCAAAAAATGAATTTTAAGGTTGCACTAGAACCAAAAAAGTAAAGGGCTAAACAGATGTGTGAAGTCTTTTCAAAATCTATGGATTACCCATATGCTATATCCATCTGGTCAGATTCACCTCCTTTTTATGACTGAGCAAATTTTTTACTTCATTTCAATGACTAATTAAATTCAATATTACACAGTGTAAATTGGAATAATATTCTGGCCTTTCTTAAATCTAATTTACTTTCACTTATTTTAATACTACTTTTAGGTTGTAACAGTAAAATTTAACCCACATGCATCATCGGCTAGGGAAAGGTGCAGGCAAAGTTGGTCTTTGGGATACTGTAAGTTGTGAGCCCAAGGTTTATTAAGCATTTCACCTTTTAATTTCTATATAACATTGTTTCATCAAAAGTGAAATTTTTCATAAAAGAAGATTATTTGTGTTGGGAGTGGTGTTTAAAGGGGCATTGGTTTTGTCTCCTGGGTTTAGCCACACAAAGAAGCGAAGAAATAGCAGCAAGGCAGAGATTTCTGTGAATGTGAAGAAGAGAAGAAGAAATGCGCGGCACAAGTTCCCAAGCAGGAGGGCCACTTCTGGTGACAGCACTTTGCACAGAAGAGCTGCCATTAAACATTTTGCCAGTGAAGAATCTTGGTCTCATTTTTCCTGATGCTTTAGTGACAAGAAATATGGTTTAACTTTCAGATAATAGTCTTTGGGAGTGGGGGAATAAAGGTGATGAGGGTATGAAAGATGCTGGAATCCCTTCAAATAGTGATCAGATAGTTTGATTACCATTGTAAATTTAGATATGGAAGAAGGGGTGAGTTGGCTCAGCCTGCCCAGCATGGTACCTGGTCTCTGACAGCATCTAATAGTAGATAGGAAAACAAAATCAAATTGTAGGTTTTTTCCTTTCAAATGGACTCCCAGCCCCTTGTGCACTGCTACTCCCTAAGTCTTTTATTTAACCCTCCTGGACAGCTGTGCTTTCCATTAGTGGATAACCCCAGTTGCTTTTGAATCTATGAAAAACATAAACTTCCACAATGCCCACAGGAATGAGCTCAAAGCTCAGCCACAGTAGTAGAAAAGATATCTTTTAACAGTCCTGTCTCAGAGTTGTCAGTAATCACAACAATCAAACAATCACACAATCATGAGGCTTAATAGGGAAGGCAAGGCATGACAAAACAACCACACCCCACCAGATTTTGAACAGGTACAGGAACAACAATAATTTAGATCTTAGGGAAGTGTGCTGAATCAGGGTGTGATACAAATCTAGCTGCAACACACACTTTGCCTTGAAACTCAGAAATCCCAGTGAGAAACTCTGCAAAGGCCCAGGGGAGTGTAATAGATGCAATTTTAAAAGTACAGCACCTTTGAAGTTCAGCCTGAGCTGAAGCTACCACTTCCAGAAGTGTCTGAGGCCTGTCTGGAGGCAAGGAGGTGAGTAGAGGACAGACATCCTCAGGAGGAGGAACACAGGGTGAGATGTGGGACATCACTCTTACACGGCAAACTCTGATCTCGTGATGACTGGCCCTGAGAGCACTCATTTGTTTCAGTTAAATCATCAAAAAGGTATAGGAAAATGTAATGACACACATATATCACCGACCCAATCTGCATTCATTTTGCAAACATAAAAGCAAAAGGCTTAGAACATATTAATCTATGATTCTCTGGCACTTCAAGAGTGCCTGAAACATCCATTCTTAGGGGCATGAAGTTTTCAATGGCTGATCTATGTCTTGTCAATTCTAAATCAGAAATAATGAGGCAAATCAGTTACATCTAGGCTGGTGCAATTTTTTTTTTTTCTCCTCTCCTTTGGAACCAATTACCAAAGTAACTCTGAAACAGCTAATGTGAAATACAGTCTTGCCAATCAGCAGATTTTCCAGGAGCATCCATCAGTCAGCTGTCTGCAGCTTTGAGATGGAGCTTAACTCTCTCTAAATTAATAAAGAAACCATCTGGAAAACACTTTTCTCCTGCAAGAAGCAAAGACATGCTGGGTGTTCACTAGTGTCATTGCAAAGCGTTTGTGGAATGTCAGGAGCAATGGAAATTGTTTCATATATTTACCTGTGTTCTCACAGCCCCTAATTTGAATTTCACTATGATTTTTTGTCTCCTTTGCTGGACTTGAATTCCGACCTTGAGGCATGACCACAGCATAGTACAGAGGGTTCAGCTCAGATGTGAGGAGGTTAGTTCATGGCAAATCCCAGCCCTGTCCATTCATGAGCCCGTGAGGGAAGGCACCACAGGACCCCAAACCAATGCAGGGCAGAGCAGTGCGCCCTCATGAAGCCAAATGCAAAGAAGACCAGAACAGAAGCATGCAAAAAAGGAGGAGAAATGGAACAAGAGTGAAGGGCATGGATAACAAAAATGTAGAGAGCAGAGCTTAATTTCTAGATGCCAGTCTGACAGATGTAAAATACATATATAAAACACAAATTCAATTGCTAGTCCATCATAGGATAAGTCTGCACTAATGAAAAAGAAACTTTCTTCAAAAGAGTTTCCTGTGTCTCTTCACTCTAGAGTGATTAAGCAGCTGGAAAATTCTTAGCACCCTCTTCTGAGGAACAAGGGCCATGGAACAAAACTTTTGCAGGTTTCTTGAAGGAAACTGAAAATATACCAAACTATCACCAACTATATATTCCCATGTTTAGTTTTATTGCCCTCCTATATGTGTTCATGTTTTCATTGGTGCTTTTCCAAACGTTTTCTAAGATAATGCATTTTTATATCAAAATATGCCAGAAATGGGTTCACTCTCACACAGTTTTAGGAAAAAAACCTAATTTTTATTTGAGTATGTTCAACTAAAATTAATAGCCAGTGCATGCAAAGCAGTTGAAAAGAGGTAAGACTTTCACTGTAAAAGCTCCTGGTGGTAACATAAAATGGACTAATGTACCTATTAGGCTCATCACACTTGGAAGATTCCAGAGTCTGCATAGATTTATTTCCTCTTGGCACAAAGCCTGGACATTTAGATGGACATTTAAAAGGATTTGCAATTCAGACAGCTTTAAAACTACTCAAAAAACCCACCCCATATATGATTGGAGGCGCATCTATTTCTAAACAGGAAGTTGACTGAGCAGTTTTAGTGGTCTATCCTCTATATTCATACAAGATTCTCATATGAAAGTCATGTAAGACATTGTAGCTATCTTGATATTTTCCTCTTGTGTGTATTGCACTAAGCACACTTTGAAACAGTAATCTAAGGTTTAGTTATATTACAATTTTTGTTATAAAATAATACAGAATCTATGGTGCAAAGGAAATAATTAGTCTGAATTGTCCTCTTATAAATGAGAACAATCAATGTTTTTCCCCTAAGAAAAAGAAATAATTCCTTTCTAGAGAGTAGGATGTAGGCAGGATGGTGTAAGATTCCATTTAAATACATTCCACTAACCAAAATTGGTATTGGATGCACAGGCTTTATAAAATTTACCAAGTCCCAGGTCAGTTGCTGAGATCAGAAAGGCCCTTTTTTTGATGTTGCCGTTTTTTTTTTTTATATAGCTTAGTCTACCCTTTAGAGGGTCAAATTCACAATTCACCTTTAAATTTCAGTGAACCCAAGGATTTTTGCTGATCCTCTGCCCAACACAAGCCAGAGTTTTAGGAACACACACTTTAAAAAAATCCATGTCTCACATGCTTTTTTCTTTTCTTCCTAAAGGACATGTTTCTTCAATGCAGAAGATTGGAAAGCATTCATTGTTTTCTACCTCACTATTTAGCTAATATACTCAAATTTCCAGTTAAATGGATTTGATTAACACAAAACCCCAGTTACATTCATAGACTAATAGAAGTACTTCAGTTGGAAAATCCCTCTAAAATCATCAAGTACAACCATTCCCCCAAGCACTGGTGGCATATTCCCAAAGGCTACATGTCTTTTAAATCCCTCCCTGAAGGGACTGGGATTCCACCACTGCCCTGGTTGTCTGTGCCAGGGTTGGACAGCTCTTTCAATGAAGAAATGTTCTGTAATATACAATCTAAGCTTCACCTATCACAACTTTAGACATTTTCTCTCACCCTGTCAAGTTGCCAACAGATGGTTTTTCCTCAACAGGAGAGGTTTTTTTCTATTTCCTGAAAGCTCTTGCTTACTGCCGTTAAAATGTACCTCAGGGAAAAAGACTGACTTTTTTCCCAGATGCACACATAGAACCATTGACCCAAACTGTATCTTCTACAGTGTCAGAGAGAACAACCACATCTAATTTATACCCACAGTTCCTTGGTATTCACTGTGATAAAACTCATTTTGACAAAAAGTCACCCTGTGATTTTCCTCCATGATTTTTAAACAACCACTTTTCAGTAGAGCTGTAAATGGAAGATTTCTCTTTGCACAAGACTATAAGTAAAGTCAGCAAACTGTCAGCTCTGGCAGATTGTGCCTGGTCTCTGTAATTGAGTTTGATTAAGAGTTTTGTTGCCATCACTGGCTTTATTCCCTTCCTATGTAAACATTTTACATCTTCTTATTGTTAAATATTGTTTTGCTTTGGTAGAGCTGCCACAGAAGATGAACATTCAAATATAGAATTAATGAACATTGATGTCATTGTGTTGAAAGGAACATAAGGTTGGGAGGGGGAAAAGAGACATTCTAATTATTGGAGTGTTTGGTAGGAGTTTATTTTACAAACACTATCATTATGTTGACAACAGTGAGTCAATATGTTCCACTAGGCTTTTGTTGCTTTTAGGAATGGGAGGATGGAGCATGGATGCTGTTTGCTTCATAGCATACATACCATTTTGAGGTCACAAGCAGATCCGGCTGCCTGCAAATGGAAAGAAAAAAAAAAATATTCCTCACCACCATTTAGATAATTTAAACCAAGTGGGAAAAATCCAGCTAAGAGTCATGGCTGTGCTGATCACAGAATTTGGTTTGAAGGGGCTTTAAAACTCATCTTGTTCCAACCCCTGCCATCAGCAGGGGCACCTTCCACTAGACCAATTTTCTCCAAGTCTCATTCCATCCTCAAAGGATGAGCAGTACAGAAAGGATTTCAGGGCTCTCCACAGACATGCTCACGTACATGACCCTTCCATATCAGATGCAAGATTCAGTGCAACAACTCTGACACCGAGACTTCTTGGAGCAGCACTCAGAGATCAACTGACTCAATCCCCTGAATTCACTGCAACAAAAATAAGAGTGAAAGATATTAATCTTCTAGTAGTGAAGAGAGGAAGATATTTTGGAAAGCACACATTAAAATATCCTTAAACTCCTGAAATAAAGATGATGTCATTTTCTTTTAAGATGTTGAAAGCTTTGGTCTTCCTTGGAAGGACAAGCAGTTCCTTGTAAATGAATTGTTTTTACCAGCAGTTTACATTTAAGTTGTGTGTCTCAATATAACAGAGACATCCAAATTAGAAACATGTCTTTGAACAAAACTGCTCAGATCTCTTTTATAATGAAAAGAATTGCCACAGGGGATTTCTTAGGAGAAGTATTTTTTTCTATTTTAAAAAACTTTAAAATACATGTAAAAAATCTGCAAGGTTGTGCCTAAATTACTTTTCTATAAATGTGTGTCAGGAAATAAAAGAGCTCTGACAAATCGATATGGGAGAGAAACAGAACCACTTTTAAATTTCCTATCAAAAGTGCTCAACAGCTGTTTTCAAATTAATTACTCTCCATGATGTCTGTGCTTGCATTACCAGACATTGTTTTCTACCCTCCTGAATTATGGCCAGGTCTTCCAAAATATATTCTGCTAAATGCTTCAATGAAGCCACAGGAATTATTTCTCCATAAATTAATCCCCACATATTTTTTGTGCTTAATAAAAATTAGGTATCCTATAGGGCTGTAGAAATAAACCGTACCAAATTAGTTTCTTTAGTAGAGTGGCTGAATAAATGGCATTTCTTACCCCAGTGGCAGCTCCATTACACCCAGGTTGAGGTCATACTTTCTCGTTAATGAGGTGGCTGTAACGAGGCCCAAAACAGGATAAATAGAGAGGGAGTCTTCAATCAGCTGAAGTTTGTTCTCATATCAGTGCACTGCAGGCATACCTAGTTAGCTTGCCATTAGTGTTAATCAAGCATGGTAGTTGTGCATCAGCTGGGAGTTAAACCTTAGCCTGCAATTTTGTACCATTTGGAGCCTTTGATTTAATTTCTTGCACTGAGTATCAATCCATGGATAGGTCTGAGTTGATTTGTAGCCACAGTGATTAGATCACTGTAACTGATAGATGATTAATCAATAGCAATGCTGCAATTCATCAGTGTCACATTTATGAACTGCATGCTAATTAATTTTGTCTTTGCCTTGATTTCTTTTGAAACACATAAGAGTTCACATTTTGACTATTATTTGTGGTTTTAACTAGAAAATTTAAACCTGGGCAAATGTGGTGTGGCTAAGCAAGTCAAACAAGGAAATCCCCACAGAGATGACAGGACCTGTTTGGTACTCCAGGATGGTGTTCCTGACCCAGCTGCTGTTCACACTGGTAGGAGGGCAGACCCAGAGCTTTCTGAAGGGAAGGAGCCAGACCTGTGAAGAAAAGCCAGCTCTGGGCAGCCAGGTCATGGGATATGTCCCTTGGATGTTGCATTTCTAAGCAGCAAAGCCACCTCAACAGATACAACCTGGGCAGGGAACCTCCTTGCTATGGCAGTGCCAGCTAGCCAGTTTGTGTCACTGAATTCCATGCAAAAAACAAATTTTGACAAAAATAATAATAATCCCTCCCTTGGAATAATGATGGAAATACCACAGATGGCTGCTTCTACACGCAGCCCTCAGAGGGCAGAGACTGTAATCAGCCAAACACACATGGCTTCAATAGTTGACAGCAGCAGCCAAACATCAAAATGGGTGATCAGCCACCCTCCAGGAGGACAAAGTGCAGATTCTCCTGGCTGCTTTTTTCTCTGGGAGCCAGAGGAGTAAATGTTGCAGCTAAAACTCTAACTGGTTGAAATCCCTATAAGGAGAGCAGGAGAAGACAGGAGAGAGTGACAGGGACCAGCTGAATTTCTTTGAAGCTGGTGTTGTCAGTGCTGTGGAAGTGCTCCCCATCATGTGTTCCTGACTTGTGAGTCAAAGGAATGGCACAGGGTGGAGCAGAACCAAGCACACCCTACATTAACACTAACTTGTTTTACTCTTTCTCATCATTTTTTTAAAAATGAACACAAATCAATTGACAACATTTCTTCAGAGTGGGAAAGAAAGCTCAATAGTAAATCTTATTTGGACTCCAAAATATTTCAAAGAAAAGCCTGAAATAGCAATTTTTTATGATTATTATTTGTAATTGTTACATATCATATACAAGCTAAGGGCACTTTCTTAAACCATTTGCACTATGTTTAAATTTAATACCACACTTCACCACTTCTCCCAAGACAATCTAGTGCCCCAGAACTGGATTTACAATAATGTATAGATACAGTGTAATTGTTTTTTTAAATGGCTGCAATTGAAGAGGAAAAATAATAAATAAAAAATAGCCTGTTTAGGGTGCTTGGAAAAGGTGCAGCGCTGTTGGAAGAGCAAATTAATTTGGATTTATCTCCAGAGACAAGGAATTAATCTCATTTGTATCCTGATCATTATGCACTGTGCCTAGCTGGGATAAATATTTTTAAAATATAGATGTCAGCCTTTGCTGTGTGACTGAAATGTATATTTGCCACGAAAGCACTCGACTGATGTCACCAGCCCCTCTTCACAGCCATACACCCACAGGCCAGCCCTGACAACCTGGTTCTGGTTCAGATCCATAGCCTTGGGCTCTTCTGGACAGTGCTTTGGCTTCAAATTTAAATATGTGTTGAAAACAGAGCTTTGGCAAGATTAACCGTTATTATATTGCTTTCCAACCTGATTATTATCCATCCAAGAACTCACTTGAGCAGATACAGTGACATCATATATATATATGTATATATATATATTTACGATATACATGTGATTCTATTTGATTGAAGGATTGTGTTTCAAGCACAAAGAATTGGCATTATGAAACTATATATTTATATTTGCAAATAGAGGGTGTAAGAACCACAGATACAAAAGAGTATTACAAGCTAAAGAGAATTGATGGCAAACGGGCAAACAACACACATTGGGTCACATTGCCAGAAGTGGGATTTTAAATGTGGGGAAGCCTAATTAATTGTAAAATGCATTTGCTGACTGAAAATTTAAATCATAGTACATGTAATAGCAGAATCTGAAACAAATATTCCAGGAGGATTTTTTTACAAGTCTGTGCTACTATGAAGCTTTTTAATCTGTTTTTATGTTTTTGTTTTTTTTTTTTTTTCATTGAATTTTCCTCTTTAGCCTTTTATTTTGTTCCTGTTATTCACTCTTGCAATTTTTTTTAGCTCACTTGTTGCCAACACAATGAGAATTGTGTAGAAAAATTGTTACTCCATTTTGTATAATGGAACCAGAGCAGGAGAACATTAAGTCCCCCTGATTTTTAAGATTTACATAGGCAGCTTACAGTAAAAACCTAAAATAACACCCAGATTTCCTGAAGCCAAATTCAGGTCTTTAACCACAATGCTTTGCAACCCAATAGGGATTTTTATTCCTCTTTAATGAGCTGTTGTATCAACATTAACAAATATTACAGTTAAATTCCAGTCAAACATACAGAAGCAAAGCAAACATCAGGTCATTGTTAACAGCCTGAGGGTGGTGTCTCACATAAAAGAAACTCTGCAATGAGTTTGAGGATATATAAAAGTCTGGAACACCAAATCCAAGCAATAGAAACACAAGGAGAAATGAAAGGTGGTCATGAAGTTGGATGGTGAGGAAAATCGCCTTCTCAGTCTTGACCAAGAAAAAGTTTGATTTGATCAATCTGAAATAATCTGCAAAAGAGAGGGTAACTGACAGTCAGCTCTTTAATACAAGAAAGAGGAAACATAATGAGTTTCAAAGGTTCATGGTATAAGATAAATTCAAACTACATATTGCTTCACTTCTTTAACACTGAAAGTTATAAACCACTGGAACATGTTGTCATAGATCATGATGGATTCACTTTTGCTTGAAGTCTTAAATCAAGACTAAATACTTTTATAAAAAGATATCTAGCAGCTTAACCAGATGTTATATACCTCAGAAAATAATAACAAGTTGAAATTGTTTTTGTGTGTGCTATGTGGGAAGACACACACTGCCTTCACAGTGGTGTGCTTCAGTTTTAGGTGCACTATAACTGTCCTGTGGTAAGCACCAACACCTGCAGCCAGGTACCCTGCTCAGATTCTGTGGCAGATGCAGTTTCTGGTATGAGACCAGAGCAGGCATGTTTGGAAATCATATAAGCAGAAACAGCTCACATACCTGAACAGCAGTCCAAGAGATGAGCAGGGAAGGATAACAGATCCCTTGGGAGGTATTTTGACAAGAAACCAGTTGCTAGAATATTTGGCCATCCTGAAATTTGGTCCCTTCCCATACTTAAGGGACAGCCGAGAAACATAGTAGTGTAGCATAATATAGTAGTTTATGCAGGAAGAGTAATCCTCTCACCTCCTGCTGCTTGATTGGAGTGGGAGTAGGAGCTAGGGGCTCAGCAAACACTAGGGCTTACCTGCTTGCCTGTATCTGATCTGATCAGGTCACAAAACATGTACACACCATGGAATAGAACCATACAATGGCTTGGGTTGGAAGGGATGAGTTATGCCCATCTACTTCCACCCCTGCCATGGGCAGGGACCCTTTCCACTATCCCAAAGATCTGTCTAAACTTGCCTTGAACACTTTTTTTTTTTTTTCCCAGGGATGGACATCCACAACTTCTCTGGGTAACTTCTGCCAGTCTCTGACCAGCTGAGATTAATTTTGTAAAATTAGGGACTTAGTACTAAGATGATCAGTTGCAATACTACCTTGTATTATAAGCTTGAAGTTTAAGATTACAGGCTATTTTTCTTACACAGAGACTTGTTTGTTTAAAAATAATTGTAGGAAGGCTGTTTTCTCCTGCTTAGATAGCAGCATCAAGGGTTCTTGCATTTCACTGAAATGTTGATGACTATTTCTCTCTCCATCTTAATTAAATTTGGATTCCAATTACGAGATGGCAGATACTCCATTTCTTGTTCTGGCTGAGGTCTCTCATGTTGTTTATGTCCCACCTTTGGGGAGGTTGTTACACCTGCTAATTTCTTCTTGGGAAAGGCATAAATAGAGTGCACACTCTTTCTGGGTTTGCATTATTTGTGTAGATATTGCTAGAAATGTAGGGAGTGCTTTACCAGTGCACTGAGGTCTGAACTGGGATTTCATTTCACAGAGGATTTACTAATATCTCCTGTGCTGCACTGAATGTCATTCCCAAATGTCTTGTAGACAAGAACTGACCAGAATTCTTTTTGGCTAGTGTGTTTTTCACCAACTGGAACAGTTTTATTAAAATCAGTATATCTGGGGTGTGGGTATCTGTGTGGAGGGAGGAGGTAGGTGAATTTATCTTCCCAACTCAGATTCCTCAGACAGGCTTCGTGGTTCTTCCAGGGACTGTCCCAGCAGTGACTGTCACTAATCCTAGACAGCTTCAATATCTCCTCTTTTTCCCTTCCAGGTATATCTCAAAGGTTCATATTCCAGTGGAGAATATATTGTATTTCAAAATGCTTCTTAAGAATTAAATCTTTTACCTTTCTGGCTAAAGATAAGGGTGAGAAGAACAGGTCATCACCCTAGCAGCTCCCACCACTGCCCTATCACTTTTTTTCAAAGTTGTATTTGATCCCAATTCCCACTTGGATGTTGTCTGGTGGAAACAGCATTTCTAATATTTGAGAAATCTCAACAAACTGTTTGTTTAACTGTCAAAAAAAAAAAAAGCTGAAATTTTTCTCCCATCATCACTCAGGGCCTTTTAGCCTGTTCTGCTCTGTGGTGGCTACACTGGAGCAGCACAAGGATTTTCTCTCCCAGTAAGTTCTCCAGCTGCTCTTTGAGTACTGTGAGGTTTTCCTGCAGAGACCCATTTCCTAATTTTAGCATTTTAAGCAGTACTAATGTGATTAATTTTCTTAGCTCTATTTCAAATGTGCTCTTTCTCTACTGCACAAAGTGATAAATTTGCAAGTCCTAGGATGTCACAGCAGATAGCTCTTTAACTTCTTTAGAATATTCTTTATAATGAAACCTATCAATCCTTGGTATTATTTAACCCTTTTCTGACTCCCTTTCAAAGATATCAACACTTTTAGAAATGTCTGGAGGAAACCACTTTTGTTTACCAAAAAGAACATCCTTTTCTGTCTCTCAAACATCACACGCACAGCCCACCACACCAGTATCCATTGCATTTGTTCCTGTAACTTATTCTCTAAGCTTCTGCCATCAAACAAAACATAGATAGTTCTTGACTCCCTCTTCTAAAAAGAAGGCATTTTACAAAGATAATATGTTTTGCTGAACTAGCAGTTATGAAAAATGGAAAAGCTTTCATCTGTATCTCCCCAGATCACAGGAGCAGAAAAAAATCTGAGATACCTCTCTGACTACAGGACTGCAGAACATTTTACTACAGTATGTTGCAAGATGACTAAGTAAATGCAGAAAGAGGAAAAAAAAAGGTGCTTGTGCCTTCTTATTTGGCTTCTCTCTAGCTTGCATTTTTACACCTCTCTTCTTTTTATTCTTCTTACTTTTAAATAAGAAACTCAGTCTTTCTAATCACTCTTCTTTATGAGGTTGGAAGTTTTTTTTTTTTTTTTTGATTTGGTTTTCTCCATGCTTGCCATTATTCTAGCATAAGGAGACAGAATCCCAGCCCCAAGGCAAATTTCCTTTCCTCAGCATGTGTCATGGATGGAGTGGAGCACTTCACTCGTTACAAGACAAGTAGCAATATGTTTATTGATATAAACCAGGAAATTAGCACAGTTTGAGAGAAAATACAGAAGTAGTTTAACAGGATTCAGTGTCAAGGTGAATTTGATTATTTGCTGCATGGAGTACAAGGGCTGACAGAACCATCGGACGTACTATTTGATTGAGCCACGAGGCTCAGAAAGGATCCAATGGTCTTTTAAACACCTTCCCAGGCAGAAGTCTGGGTGCAGCTGGATCCACTCCCAGTCCCAGGCTTGGACAATGACTTATATTTAAAAGTTTATATGTTCATAATCAATCCTAGCTATGATTTCAATTTTTACCATGATACTTACCAAGGATCTCATGGAATGGAATCACAGAATCAGAGAATGTACTGGAATGGGAGAAATCCACAAGGACCATCAAGTCCAATGCACATGAAAGCCCCAAAAATTATACCACGTGCCTGACAGTATTGACTAAACACTTCTCAAACTCAGCTGCAACAAGGAGTCTCTCACCCTGGAGGAGCAACCTCTAAGATGTCCCCAACTCAGTGGGATGTCCTGCCATGAAGCCTTATGGATTAAGTCATATTTTCATACCAGCAAAACACCTGTTTCACCATTACCCATGTAATGTAAGTGGATTAAGCTGGGTGCAGTCCCCACAGCCCCCACAGCTGGTTATGGCTCCAGGCAGGGCATACTGCCACAGTATGGCTTACGAATTTTGCACACAAACTGTCTGCAGCAAAGATTTAGTTCATCTAAAAAAAACCCTAAAATATCTCAAAGGTTAATGAGATGTGCAGTGTGTTTTATGTGATTTTGTGCCATTTGTTGATTTATTTATTAGGAAATATAATTTTAAAGGCTTTTAGAAGTCACAATATCTTTCCTCATGAAGGCAGATCTTTATTTTCCAGAGATGTGTTCTTTTTATTATCTTTATAGCAGTTTAATTGGCAAGAGAGCACCAGAAATAGAATGAATTAAATACCGTCCCCTGGAGGGTATTTTTTTCTTTTCCCCACTACTGATTTTTGCTTTCATTTTTTCTTCTTCCTTTATTGTCCTTTAAAGTCCAAATTGCTACAGTATTTTGTTTTAAATCTATGGTAAAGATCATATATTTGGGTGAAGGAACAAAAGTTATACAGCACATCCTATAAAATGGTCTATAGTCTCTGAAAATGGTAGTAACCATATAAATCTATTTCAGTTTATCACATTGGATACAGTAGCCTCTAATCCTTGCCTTAAATATATTAATATCTGTCTTTGCCACATCTGTTATCCCTTGGTTTGGGAGCATAGGAAAGCTATTCCACTGCTCTCTCTCACCTAGACATTTTTTAAATGTTAAATGTTAATGTTATGCGATGTTTTGAACAAACAGCCTGGACTAAATGGCATGGTGGAGCAAATCTTCCAGAGTCTGCAAAAGCTGCTCTGCCACTGCTGTTGGACACCAGGAGATCTGGCAAAGAATCCCACATGTCCCTCTGGGGTGGTTCAACTCCAGCTGGCAGCTCACCCCCACACACCCCACACCCCCTCTATGGGCTGGGGAGAGAATTAAAACAGGCAAAATGAGAAAACTCACAGGCTGAGATAAAGCCAGTTTAACAGAAAAAGGCTGAAGCAGAATGTGCAAGCAAAGCAAAACAAGGAATTCATCCACCCTTTTTCAGGACATGTGAGAACCTGGGTATCTCCAGGAAAGCAGGGCCCACCGTGCACAATGGTGACTTGGGAACACAAACATCATCATTCCAAATGCTCCCCTTGCTGCTTCCTTCTCCTTTCCCCAGCCTTAAGAACTAATTTCGATGTGACATGGTCTGGAATATCCCTTTGGCCAGCTGGGGTCACCTGTCCCAGCTGCGTCTCCTCCCAACCCCAGCCCTGTTGTGTGTGTGTGATGGGGTGAGGATCAAAACAAAAGGCCTTGGCTCTGTGCAAGCCCTGCTCAGGAATTACAAAATCATCTCTGTATCATCAACACTCTCTCCAGCACAGATCCAAAACACAACCCCATACACAGCTACTCTGAAAAAATGAACTCGACCCCGAAAAAACATGCACACTGTGATATGTGTTCCCGTTTCTGGTGGCTGCAACAGCCTTCTGTTTGTGGAATGAGGTGGTTACCTGAACTAGGATATTTTCCACCACTGTAGAAGAAGGCAAGCCAGTGTCACATAAAAAATCCCCAACTTAAAACAGAGGAAGAAAGGGATGGTGAGCAGAAATAATCATATTAGAATATCTAATGGGTACTGAGCAGGAAATGTAACACCTGCCTAAACTGTGGGATTTTGACATTTGTCTTCTTTGGCCTGGAGTCTGTGATAATTCTAGTAAAAACATAATTATAGTAATGTAGCACAAGGATATTCCTTGGCTCATATTAAAAAAAAAAAAATTTAAAAAGCCCTTTTTTAAAAAAAAGTGGAAAACAGAAGAAATCAGAACCAGAGCTTTATAAGATATATAAGGGCCAGCATGCTATGAAATAGTAGATAGAAAAATCAGTCACTGCTTTACCTGAAGGGACAAATTGTGCAGAAATTTACTGTTTTACCCAAAGAAACTGCTGATTCCTTGCATCCCCTCTGTATTCAACAGGGAAAGGAGTGAAAGGAGTTTTATCATTGATTCTAATCAACACTTTCCTGAACATGTTCAGTGGGTGAAGGTGTTGATGCTTCTGGCTGAAGTTTTCTGTGCATTGATATTGAGAAAAGTGAGCTCAGTATCCAATTTCAGCAGAAAATCAGTAGGGACTGAGCAAACAACTCACTTGAACACCCTCCACTGCTATTTCCTCCTTACTGCTTTTTAACCAGAGAATATCTATGCTCATAAATAAATACATGTAAAACACCTAGATTTGTATTCTCTGATTCCCTATCAAAAAAAAAAAAAAAAAAAAAAAAGATGTTGAAAAATAATTCAATTTTAGCACAGCCAAAGGCCTGTTAGTATAGAGACATTAAACATTCAAGGTCACTTCAAACTCGGCCACATTCCAGTTTACGATGCAGATTAAGTATTTTACATCTCAACTTGTATAGTAAATAAAAAATACTGTAGTTAAATATACAACTCTCATCTTTAGAGCCGAAGGTCATGTAGGACTTGGAATTGAATGCAGAGGAGGTGGAAGCCTGTTTTCCACAGCACTGGGACAAAATTAAGGATTATCTTTAATGTTCCATTGTTTTTGCTTGGTGTATTTATTTCCTGGTTTCCCTAGGCTTTGATAATTTCTTCTGATATTGAATACTTAAAAAAAAGACTTTGTTTCACACATTCCACTTTTTCAGGTTTCAGTGTCAGAAAATTAAAGTACCTACTACATAAAGCATTATGCAGTTAAGCAAGCTGTCTTATTCCCTGAGAGCACTTTCCTCAGCAATGAAAAGCAAGAGGAAAGAAAGGCTCAAATAAATGCTGAAATTTCACTTTACAGCAGCAAGAAGAGCTTTATAATATATTAAATTATCTGTGCTGATATCAAGAAAGGCAGGCTAGGTTTTGAATCCAATTGTTCCTTTACTGGGTACTGGGATAATTTTTAGTGGAAAAAGGCAATGGGGTCAATTTTATTAATAGTAAAATTAGGTGGCTTTTTTTTTGTTTATTTTTAATGTAAAGTTCTCAAAGCATTTTGCAGACACTAAGACTTCAGCTGTGCCATTAAATAACATTATTAATCACAAGTCTTTGTTAAATTAAATCTTGGTGGGAAGCCCAGGATGAGGTGTACTTCAGAAAGGACCACCCTTACTGAAAGCTGTGCATGGGTTTTAAATCCCCCCAGAGATGGGGACTCCACCTCTGCCCTGGGCAGCCTGTGCCAAGGCTTGACAACCCTTTCAGTAAGGATTTTTTTTTCTTTTCCTAATACGCAGTCTAAATCTGTCCTTGTACAACTTGAAACCATTTCCTTGTGCCCTATTGCTTCCTTCTAAAAAGGAGTCCTGGAAAGGCACAGGGAGAGAGGGAAGCAAGGGGGGAGAGCTGTGGTTACACGAGCAAGAATATACAGTCTCCAGACTGTAAAGTGATCTATTTATTTTGTGTCACTTCCCATTCTCATTATGTTCTTTGTCAAGGGAATGGATTTATATGCTGCCATTTTCTGCACTCATTACAGTGTTTGTCAAGTTAATGAATAGTCTGAGAATTTGAATTTCCAATACTGATGAGTGAATTATGGTACAGAAATTAAAATAACTCTTCTTCTTACCCAGGTTCTGCATCCCAAACCAAGAGACATTTGCTCTATTCCTGGATACCAAGAGCATCAACAAGACAAGATGAACTGAAAAGTCCTGAGCAGGTCAGAAAGTGGAAGCTCACATTTCTTTCAACCACCAGGTATTAGACTTCCAGCATCTCATTTTTACAGCAAAATCAGGAGAGAAAATGGGATAAAATTAACTGGCAACACTTTATTATAAGTGACAAATTGTTATTAATTTTTTTGTTATTCCTTACAAGAACATTAATCATGGCAAGGTCTTTTGGACTTAGTGTGACTGTTAATATGTGATTCCAGTGGAATTCTGGCGTAATTTGGCATTAATTAACATCCACTTACTGCAAAGTGCTACCCTATTAATCTATTTTCTGTGACTAAGGAAGGAAAAGAAATAAAATAGAGTTAATGAGATCTCAGTGTTTTAATCCTGCAGGCTGCAGTGACCTAGATTGCATCATACACCAAAAGTTTTAAAAAAAAATGTTTAATGGTCTTCTTAGTGTCAGAGGTCAAGATCAATCTAGTAAAGATAATACCAAGAGAAAAGCAGAGAAAAGCAAAGAGACTTTTGTTTTCCGAAGGACTGACTTGTGGAGAACTTGGATGTGCGGGAAAAGAACTCACAAATTATGATGCCAGTGATTGTTCTTTTTTCCCCCTGGATATTGCATAGAAGCACAGTTAGCAAGGAGCTAGAGAAATCCCCTGAAAATACCATGATCTTTCAACAGCAGCAGTAGGATTGACAGTGTGACAGCAACAACTGCACTTCATGTGCAGGGCCAGGCACAAACATGGTGATCCACAGCTCTTGGCACCAGCTGTGCAAAGTACAAGACAAAATAGAAGTTGTTGTTTCCCGCTTAGTCAAATGAAAAAAAAAAAGAAATTTAAATGAAGGCTTTGAAAATCTCTAAAGTTCCTTTGAGATTTATCAGTGCAGAATCACCTAGGGATTTTTCTGTCCTGAGCTTCTTCAGGGTTCCCCAAAAACACACTGCCCATCTCTTTTGGAGGTAGTCTCACAGAACATTTCAGTTTTCCCCTCCTTGACTGCTATATGAACAACCATAGCCTGTTTAAACTAAATAATATTTGAGATAGCTAAAACAAAGTATGACAAACTCCAAACCTCTTCCCTTAAGTCATCTCCTTGCTGTTTATTTAGATTTTGGCTACATGTTTTATTGGTCCTTTTCCTCCCCTTCCAGCTCCAAGCAGAAAAGGAAACACCTGTGCCTCACTGTGCCACAAAAGCAGCTGGAAGAAGTGTTTGATTTCTGCTGCAGGAGAGCAAAGGCCAAAAGCCAGGTCTTCAACAGATTAATTATTCCTTCTACTTAAGAAAACAAAACAAAACCAAAGATTCACAGAAAGTCAGGGAGGAAATGTCAATGCCCTGAGTGCCCTTTCCATGTAGAATTGCCCATTCTGGGCTGCTGTTACTTCTCTTCTTGCATATATATTGAAATATATTATATAGAAATGTTATTATTACACCCTGTTCCTTAAGACACCTCATTTATTAAACCAAAATAAACAAAAATTTGTAGGAATTTCTTAACAAAATAACACATAAGACATCAAAAATATGCATCATAATTATGGGGTTTGGAGCTTTCTCCTTTGCTTTGGCAACTCAGCCCTCTTTCCTGAACTTTCTTTCTTCATTTTTTTTTCCCTTGATAATCAATCTTCTGTCACCAATTACTGCCTTCTCTGAGAGAGAAGATTAAAATAAATAAATAAATAAATAAATAGAAAGGTCAAATCTTAAACCAAGATCTGGTTGCTAAGAAGGGAGGAGCTGAGACAATTTTAAGCACAAGCTGAGATGCTCAGATCATGGGACTGTAAAGATCTCTGCTTGTTACCACCAATTTGTTGATCTGCTGTTTTATAGTGAGAGGTTTATGGCAAGGGATTGTCTTCACCTTCCTGGCCAGACACTGACTCGTGGCTGTTTCTGCAGTGGGAAAGTGTACATGTGTGTGTGTGTGGTCATTGCTGCTGCTCACTCACTCAGCACCTCTTCTCCTCTGGTTCCAGGAAGGCTCCACAGGCTCTTGGCACTCCTCATCATTCCAGATGAAACCCTTTGTCCTGACGATCAAACCACCAAAGCCTACATTTGCCTACATGGCTTAGGAGTTCTGGGAGGGGAAAACTAGTGTTTGGATTAGAACCAGGGGGAATAATTACTACACAGAAAGAAATAAAAGATTATTTATTCATTCTAATGTCATTAAATATTAGAATTACTTATTAATTCAGACTGAATGTCAGGATTTTTTTTCCTTGAGATGACAATGGCAATTGCACTCCTGAAGTGTTATCCACCTGACTGCAGGATTGTTATCAGACCTGAAACTTATTAAATAAGACAATTCAAAGTAGATGGGGAGACAAGAAAAACACCACTGTCACAGCGTTTCTGGATAATTTGCCAGTACCAGTATCTTGTCTTTGCTGGATGCCATAGATGATCCAAAGGGGGGAAAAATATCTGACAGCTTCTTCACATGTTCTCCAGTGCATTATGAACCAATAATTTGTAAGAAATCCCTATTTCTGGAAATGTGCCAACAGAAGGCACCCAAAGTTAGGGAGATGCTGTGATACTTCAGCAGTGTGGGTTCTTGTTTTAGAGATGAACAAGAGGATTTCTCTGATTTTTGGGTGAGATGATTGCTATCTGAGCAGAAATTGATAAAATTCTTAGAGGCTACCAGTGCAGTAGAAATCAGTATGAGTTTAAAAATAAATTATGTGGAAGGAGAGCAAAATGTGAACCCAGCCAGGGTTGGGCCTTACTTCAGCCCAAAAGTTCCCCCAAGCAATGCATGAAGCACTCAAGATTTGTTGGACCTATGGAAAGGCACTGGGACAGTGATTTCTTTCTTTTCAGAAGTATAAAGCATGAAGAGATACCAATTATACAAAAAAGGTCATACCAACTCCATCAGAGAAGTCAGATTTTTGTCAAGGTTTCTGTGTGTTTATTATTTGTTTGGGGCTATCTTTTTTTGGTTGGGTTTTAATTTGTTTAGTGATTGGTTTGAATTTTTTGGGTGTCTGTAGTTTTAGCACTTTTAGGATCCTAAAGACACATTATTTAGGAGAATAATTCCCTGCGCATATAATTGTGCATATGTAATGCATACCTTATTAATTTAGGAAAAAATGAAATAATTTCAAAAATTAAACCTGTCAATTAATTTTCTGTTGGTTTCCAAGTTATATTTGCCGTTTCATACTGACAACTCTAAAAGCCAAGTCCCGGACTCAAAAACCAGCAGAAACCCCTGCATGCTTTGAAGGTGGCTATATTACGGGAAAATTTTTTACTTTATATGAATATAACATTTTATTAATCCAAACTCCAATGATCTGTCATCACTCAAAGTTCCTATTGTCAACTGATGTACCCCAGATATATTGAAGAGCATTATTTATTACCTTATAAACCAATTCAATAAAATAATAAAAAAAAATAAAAGTAATATGAATAGGGCCAGGACTGAATTAACTTTTCAACCTCTGACAAAATTATGTTACTATTTATTTGAAGTGGTTTATGCTTCTATAGTGCCTTGCATTTGTCAGTGGGTGCAGACTCTATAATGATATCATCACTATATTTAGACGGGTGACTGGCTTTAAAACATTTTTTTTTTTCTTTTGCCAGAGATGGAGATAGTATGCTTGGTTATGGATATCTATCACCTTAATTCTACCATCACATCATCTTACTGCACTACATTCTCTTCAGACATGTGTTTTCTTGACAGATGAAAGCTTTGATTTTACACAGCCGCAAACCTGAGTCTGCTGCACCAGATCTTATTTATTTAGATGTCCCAGCTCCTACACCACAGCTAAAGAGCTTCAATCTTTAAAACACTTGCCCTTTTAGGAACCCTGGCAAGGCAAGGAATGATATTATTTCTGTTAAACACAGGGGAGATGGTGGCATTGAGAGATAAGTGTCTTTTCTTTGAGAAAGCCTGCAACAAAGCAGAGACAAGCAGAATTTTTCAGATAATCATAATAATCACAAAAAGTCATGGTATTCACTGTGCAATCTTAAAGTGACAGATTAAGGTTATTTGTTTCCTCCACTAAAATAATCTTATATTTTTCATATAATACTGTATATTATTCCTAATTATTTATTGTTTCTATTTTTTAGAATAGAAAATGCAACAGAGACCTTTTAAATCAAGTCAGTGGAGACATGATTTTGAATTGTCCTTTCTAAAACTAGCTTAGTAATGCAATAAAGTGATGCTCCAGAGAGAAAGCTATCAATCCTGTGGTTCTGTGATTATTACATATTAAAATTCCATTTTCCAGACCTTTACAAAAATATTAGTGTTAATTAGGTAATATGCTGATAATATTCATTATAGTATATGACATATGACTTATTTTCCTGGACTTCCAAGAACATTTTGTAAAGAGAATGTTTTCACTCTCAAAAACACAGTTTAAGATTATGGAAAAAATTCATTCTTTCAATTTTTTTATCTTTCCTTTTCATTCCCTTGTCACTCTCTTTGAGATGCCCTTACAGTGAAGTTAAATTAGAAAATATTTAAATAAATTTATATTTTTCTTCCCAAAATTCATTCCAGAGCAAAATAAAAGAAACAAGCAAGGAAACAAACAAACAAAATAACACAAATTATAGCATAACTTAATAAAAAAATAAAATCTAGTAATAGATCCAATTCTGACACTACTGATATCACTTCTTTTTGATTTGGATTGAAAATATGGCCACAGTTGGTTAAAGGAAGCTCTGAACTAATTGAAAATCACAGCACTTAGTCTATAGAAAGAATTAGATGACTGCTGCCAAGATTATATGGAATTGCAGTCTCTCCCTGAGACGAGAGGTCCATAACTTTCCAGCATCAGTCCCTGACTTCTCATCATCAGCTCAGTAGCAGTGCAAGCTTTTTCAACTTTAATTTCAAGCCATAAACTTTCTAAATTTGTTTTTATGTCCAAGATTTTTCTTTTTCTTCCACCTCACAGAGCAACTTTTTGTTATCCCCTTGTTCCAGTAGCTATAGCACCTACTCGGATGTTACACATACATTTATTCATCTCTCATTCACATCCATTTACTCTTGGGCAAAAAAGATTCCTCCAGTCTGATTATTTATCTTCCTTTCTTGATGTTGAGCCACACAGGGTACAATTAATAACAGCTGTATAATGGAGTTGAAGAGTATAAGTGGAGTCTCTGTTGTTCTCGTGTTGGATTTCTTACTCCATTTTGGTTTTAAGCACATAGTCTAGCCTTTACTTCATGTAACTGTATTGCTCCTTCTCTACCACTGACAAAAACACTTTGTGTCACACATCCTGAAATACAATTCACCCTTTGATTACATTATTGTATCTGTGATCCACAGTCATTCTGTGATAGTCTAAGCCAGCCAAGACAGAATTTTTCCTGGCATAGATCCCTGTGTTCTCAGCAGAAACTCTGATTGTTCATAACCTTGCAGTTCTCAGGTACATTCTGGTTTTCTCTCCCATCATTTGTTACAGATTTATTTCATCTTTCTCCATTACAGATAGCCAATCTCCACATAATTCCCATTGAGATGTCTCAGTGCCTTGTACAATATTGTTAATATTTCTCTATCTCTACTTGCACTGACAGATCATACTGGCATTTTTCATGGTCCCTCCACACTGATGCCTAATAATCTTCCCCTTTAGTTTCCCTGGTTGCCCCCAGCTGAATCACAAGGATGGGGCAGAAACCCTTGTTATGAATTTCCTGCACTAGCACATCAACATTACAATCACATCTTCATCTGCTCTGTTCTCTGTGCTCACTTGCACTGTGGTTTTTATTTATATTTTTTCCAGCAATATTAAATTCCAAGAACTGTAAATCAAGAAAATTTCAGACTACGCAGTTTGTTTGTATATATTTTTTTAATTGTATAGCCCCATGAAAATTCTCCTGTCATTTTCTCCTTTCTTCCAGAGCATGGATGATTTTCTCCTGTAAGAATGCCTCATACCCTATTAAAGTAAGACCAAATAGCCCCATTTCACGGATTGCTTTCCCAGTTTCCAAAACATATTTTCTAAATCATCTTATCTTCATGTATGTAACACAATTCACTAATTTGATAGAATTTCAAATGAGAACTTCTATGTGCTCAAGATTAGTGACATTTCAAGCTTTTCAATATGTTTGCTCTTTATGCTGCAGAGGAAATTTCTAAAGTAACCTTTTGAAATTTCTACAGTAACCTTAGAATTTTTAGAAGTCCATGTACATGACCTGCTGCCATTAAGAAGGGTTGAACTAATTAATGTGTTTCTAAGAATCTGAAAACCTAATTAAAAAGAGGAGAGGGGAGGGGAGGGGAGGGGAGGGGAGGGGAGGGGAGGGGAGGGGAGGGGAGGGGAGGGGAGGGGAGGGGTCAGCTGTCAAGTGGCTTCCCCAATGGAGGTGGAGCAACCAGTGCATCCACCATGCACAACCCCCAACAGGCCCCAAGCATGGGCTGAACCTCTGCACATCCCAGGGGAAGAGTAGTCCTGAATGGAATCATCAGAAGGATTCTTGGGAATGGTGACCTATGGAAATCAACTCATGGTTTGTGGGTTATTGTGCAGATGTTAGGTCTATGTAAGGCAACCAGACTGTTTTCTTAAGTCAGGAAAGTCTCACTGACAAGTCCACATCCTCCCCAGGACACAACCATAGGAATCTCCTGAACCTGGAGAAAGAAACTGCAGGAGACCCTGCCCTGTAAGCCCCTTCCCAAGGAGCTTTATAGACACTCAGGTCCTTCTTTCTGCAGCCTCCATCATCTTTTCCTCAGTTTTACCAATCCCTGGCTTTACTCTTTCCCAGCCAGGGGTTGGCTAATGTTTATACGGGCCTGGATTCCCTGGCATAAAAGAGCCAGACACACTGTTATGGGAACCTCAGGGGAACACAGTTACTAAACAGGATGAGCAAAGTCTAATTTAAAGAGATCCCATTCAAATAAATAACATCAAAGAATTCAAGATATATCATTCAGTGTGGCCTGGAAAACTGGGTGTAATTTTTATGCTAAACAATTGTAAAACAAAAATATTTTTTCTCCCCCAAATAATATATAGTTTATAGTGCCAAGTACCTCTATAAAACCTCACATTATACTCTGTAAATTACTACAGACACGTTGATATTGCTGAAACTGGATTAAACACAGTACTGGCAAAGTCTTATTTATCTTCACGTAGATTGTAAATTGAATTCACATACTTTTTCTATTTTTTATCCTCTCCCCAGAACAGCCTTATCTTAATTTTTGCTCTTAATACACATAGGACATTTAAAGCAAAGAGCATAAAAATAAAATACAGTAACTCAGGGCAATGAAAAATACATTGTTATATAGAAGAACATTATGTTTTCTACTTTGGCACTAATAAAGATTAACCCAGTGTGGCTTCTGGAAGGAGAAGAATATTATTTCTTACCTGTCACCTTTTTTGCTAGTTAAAAGTCACAGACTTCCTATCAGTGCTGGTTATCACTCTTGTTTCCTAAAGAGAGAAGTGAACATGTTTCCTGAGGGAGCTCATTCATATTTATAGGTCCAAACTCACAGAAAAGTTTCATTAAATAGGAAAAAAAATGTTCAAAAGATATTCAAGAAGACAGACATCTGCCTAGAGAAACTCCACTCATGGCCCAGGAAGATAAAAGTTTCAGCATAATTTTTCCAGGGAGTAGACATCAGAGAACCCCCTCAGGCACATCTTACTGAAACAGGATATCAGACACTGGGGTTCAGCTTTTTGTACCCCAGGCTAATCACCACCCACAAACTGAGCCCAGGCACACCTCACCTCAGCAGAAAAGAAACCTCTGTGAAACCCTCTCCCAGGACCCCTCAGTCTTTACTCAGACTGCTCAGAATTAAGTGTCAAACCCTTAGTGGACAAGAAGGTTGTGTTTCACCCACCCACCGCAATTAAGATTTATGCTGGAGTAACCAGGTGCCAGCTCCCTTACAGAGTGGCAATTAATCTCTCTCTTTGAGAATTGCATCAATTTTCCTCCTTTCAGGAAGCTGCATGAAGGAAAATCAAGCTCATGAGTACCAGGGCGCCACAGCAATGAGGGTCAAGCCAATAATGAGATAAATGCAGTACACAGAGCAATAGAGAACAAAAATTAGACATATTTGCCCCAGAAGTAACTTCTCCAATAAGATCAAAGTCTGCCACAATCAAGTTTGGGCAAGCATTTTGACACAGAGAGGCACTTTACACTGTGACAAGAAGGTTTTTGGTAGATGGCCTTCCAAGCACAGCTAATCTTCATTTGAGAGATGAAGAGACTTCTTTTAGGGTAAGAAACAAACATCTGTACCTTGCAATTGCCTTTTGCTGCAGGCCCTGGACTGGGGTTCAACACCACTAATCCCAGGTCTAGGCACAGGCACGAGACTGCATTTAAAGTTGTCTGTCACTCTGCTGACAAAGAGGGATTGAAATGTTTATTTATTAAATTCTCTATTTTCTTAAGATTTAATTTTAACAGGGATAATTTGCTGCAGTTCATAAGGACAAAAGGGAACATCCCACCACACACACACACACACACCCCTTCTTCCATCTCCAGAAATCAGGCAAAATCCAAGACAACTGTAAATACTCATAGATATTTATTTCCATTACTTAATGACCCACCAGTGCCTTCTGTGCAGTCATTTGCTCTCATTCTTTTTTCTAATGTGAAGATACCCACAGGGAAATTGCTACTAACAAGTGGCAGACCCTTCATTAGTCACAGGAAAATATATTTGCAGCCAATCACAGCTTTAATTAAGGATCTGACCCTGCTCCTAGCACAGACAATGGTAAAACAACTCCAGAAAACGGGAAGAGGTACTGCATGCAGCCCTCTTGAACCTGGGACCAAGCTGCTTTCAAGCATATTACCATTTCCATCAATTACTGAGCACAGGGCTGAAGGGGATCTCAAAGGTCTGACTGACTGACTGGTCAATCCTTCCACTCACAAGTAGGCAAACTATTCCTAAACCCTGACTGCTGCTTGTCCAGCCTGTCCTTAGTGCAGCCCTGGAGGCTCCTTTGTTTCTCCAGGGAATATCTCACCATTTTTATCTACACGTAAGCCTTAGAAAAATTGGATTTTATTTGTCCCTTGCTGCTGTCTGACCTAAACTTTCTCGTGGTTTTATATGCCTGGCATGTCCCCGCCCAAGATCTCAATCTCTGAAGTATTTGTAGGCTGGTATTTGTAGGCTGGCAGAAAAAAAGGTGGAAAGGTGTGGCACCTCTCAGATGTGGTGGTATTTTAGACCCTGATAGTAAAAGGGTTTTAAAATCATGGGGATTTAGGGTTAAAAGGAAACTTAAGCTTAGTAGGCCCTGAGAAAATACCCTGGGCAAGTGTAAGCCTTATACCTTGCTAGAACAGCACCTGTGTAGCTGGTACATGATAAATTATATAATTGTTAGATGTGATGATTGTTTAGTAATTAAATATAATTACTGTTTAATCGTTAGAAAAATAATGAGAAACTGTAGTCAGAGGCTTGAGAAAGATCACAAGAAACTCATCCTTGAATAAAGTCAATGTATACAATAGAACAATATAAGTTTAACAATTAATATGTAAGTTATATAACAATAGAATATGAAATATGTTCAGCTCAAAAGCCATGTTGGGGTCAGATTTGGGTCAGTACCCCTGATTCCCAGAGCTCTCAATAAAAGCACCTGGATATAATCATACCCCATGATTATGTCCTGAACGTTAACAACCCAAACTGGACAGAGTCCATACCAAAGCAGACTTTCCAGGGGGATGTGGGTCCCCTTGGCTGGACCTTCACTGAACTTTGCAAGAACTTTTGTGCTTGTCCATCTCTGACCACACAGAGCTGTTTTGATCAAACTCGCCAATGCCCTGCTTGAGTATGGTAATTGTGGCTTCGGGAGGGCTGACTTTCTGGTTTTAAACCTCCCAACGAGCTTTAAGAACAAGAAGCAGCTAGAATGATCTGCTCAAAAGAGGCACAGTTTTAATTCATTATTTATGGCAGCCTGCAGGGTGGCAAAATTGTTGTTATTCTCCATTGAACACCATTTGGCAACTCAGGACTCCTCCCATTACCTGCTGAGCCAAGTTAGCATGCTGCAAGATGCAAAAAAACCCTTAATTCATTATGATTAAGCACCATGTGACATGGAAACAATCCCAGCACAGCAGCAGCCAGAATGACTTTCTTCCTGAGATCTCTGCCTTCCCTCATCTGATACTTGTTCTTGTTTGTCTCCTTGATGTTTTTCTTTCTTTTTGTATTGTTTGACTATGTGGGAAAGACTACATATGTGTTTTCTTTCCCCTGAAGCTTTTGTTTTCCCATGGTCTATGTTTCTTTTGTGTTTAAGTACTGAACATATTTTGTTGTGCAAAGAATAATGAAAAGGGAAATAAAATTTAAAAAGCAAAAGAAGAAGAAAAAAATCTCCAGATCTAAAACTCTACGTAAGTTTATTGCAAAATTAAGGGAGCTTCCCTTGATGGTGCTATGGCTAAGAGTCAGCTACAAAGAGCTCTGTCTGCTGCTGCAAGCTCTTTTAAGCTGAAATAGGGGAAAATTGTTTTAGATATATGGAAGAAATTTTTTCCTGTGAGGGTGGCAAGACTTGACACAAGGTTCCCAGAGTAGCTGTGGCTGCTCCATCTCTGGAAGTGTCCAAGGTCAGGCGGGATGGGACTTGGAGTGACCTGGAATAGTGGAAGGTGTCCCTGCCCATGGCAGAGAGGTTGGAATGAGATGGACTTGAATGTCCCCCTCAGACCAAATCATTCTGAGATTCTGTATTTCTACCTTCTGCTTTACCAATGTTCTTTGCTTTCTCTGGACTACTCCACTTATTACACTCCCCTTTACTTTCTGCTTCAGCCTGGTTCACAAGCTCCTGTGAGCTCAACTAAAATATTCTTTCACGTCTGGTATTACAATAGAATAGCCTTGATCACTGATCAGAGGTTCAGTAATGGCATCAGACCTGTTGATTTCAGGGGACTTCAAATCAAAAAGAGTCATTATTCTGATTAAGATTTAAACATGAATCCTCATTGTTATGTTTTAACCTTGGTAGGCAGATGAACATCACTCATTAGGCACTTGCAAAATACAAAGGGTAACAAATATGCAGGTTTTTGGTATGGTAGGTTTTTCTTATAGAAGCACAAGCAGATTTAACAGTTCAAATCATTGCAGCATTCAGAATGGAATAAGAAATGGAATAAAATAGGTATTTTAAGTGAAGGTGTAGTCATACATAACCTTGGACCTTCAAAGAGATACAAGATGTTTATAACTACCCCTGGCCTCTGAAATTATAGAGCCCCAGTATTTCTGCATTTCCTAAAGCCTCTGTTATTGCATAATGAGGAGCTAGAACCTGCTGTTACACTCTTTTCCAAAGTTATAGAAAGCTGATTCTATTCTATTCTATTCTATTCTATTCTATTCTAGTCTAGTCTAGTCTAGTCTAGTCTAGTCTAGTCTAGTCCCTTCTTCTAATTTTCTTTGCACTTTGATCCTGTGATTTTCCGAATACCCACCTTCATTAAAGAAAAAAAGTCTTCCCAGTTTCTATGGTTTCTTTATTTCTGTGCTTTAAGCAGGGGAAAAAAAGAAAGTGAAGATTACCATAAGCACTGCTTATAGCTGAGGAAGGAATTTTATGCCTTAAATTTCCTGAATAAAAAGGAAAGTTTTTTATTTGATTGCTTGTGCATTTTTGCATCTCAGTTAATTACTCTAAATTTTTAACACGCTTTCAAATATCATTCCCATGAGCCTACAGGGAATCTTCTAGAAGTCTTTGCTAGTTCAGATGGCACCAGTACAAATATTTTTTTCAAAACTACTTCTGGAATTTTCCTGTGGCTTCTGCATTTGTGTGAGTGAGAAAAAGAGATAAATGTGTAACACGAACTGGATGGCTGCAGCACAGGTATTCTTAACAAGACAAAAGTCACTCCTTTTGATGAAAATAAATGCTTGCCTTTAAAGCTTAAAAAAGAGTTGGAAAGGAAAGCAAAACCTGTGTTTTAGGAAGTCCTGTTTTACTGCTGCAGGATCAAGTTTTGGCTCTGTCACTGCTGTGCTCCTGCTCAGCCCAAACTCACAAAAAACACATTTGTCTGTCTGCTCACAAGCTGCTCAAAAGGGATGGGGAGGCTGCAGGGGTTTAAGGGTAAAACAAGACTTTTTATGTCTACAATTCATATCCATCAAAGACAAAAGGAAACAATTCCAATATCTTATTTTAATGCTTTCGTTTATCGTGGAGTTTAGTTGCCATAAAATGTGTATGTTTAAAATGTCCTTTAGGAGTTACAGTCCCATAAAATCTTGTAACCAAGTGACACGCAATAATGAAACTCCCTCCACAAACTACAGCAAAATGAGATTTTTTTTTTTATTATAATCATCAAATAGTTTGCCTCGAGGTATTGATGGAATTATACATAAACCTTTTGGGCTGCTGGAAGACAAATAAATTCAAATTCAAATTCAGTTTTGTGCAGTTTACTTTTTGTTTGAGGTCTCAGCATATCTAATTTATCTGACATTCAGACACCACAATTATCTGTGGAATACAGCATTTCTGCATATAATGGGTAATGTTACATATGAAAATGTTTTTTTCCATGAGTAGCTGGAGTAGTAGTAGAGATACCACTGTAATTATAACTGGGAAAATGAAGTAGATGACAGCATAATATAAACTGTTAATAACTTAGGTTACTTACTTAGAGCTCACTTTTTGTAGAATTTAGCTATCATGGTCAGGCAAAGGCAAGGCCAAACGTCCTCTTCGACATTGGAGCTGTGCAGTGTTTTTACCCCAGCTCTACATTAGAAAAGGCTTTTTGCAGAATTTCTTACCAGAAAACAAAATCTAGGCTAATACCTACAGGTCATAGTATTTAATTGAATAATTACTAGATTTGATATTTTCTGTAAACCATAAATATTGGAAATATCTGTGGGCTTCTTTGGAAGATGAGAGAAGAATGGTGCTCTTTACATAGTACTTTGTGTTATTGGAAAAGTCCTGGCACCAAAATTTTTCTCAATAACCATCAGAATTTCCCTTGCTTGTCATTTTCTTAATATTTGTTCTGTTTTACACTGAGGCAGTACAGGATCCTTCACTAATGAGTATTTGCCTCTCTAAATTTCCAGCAGCTTTTAACTTTTAGGAGGACTTTGGGAAGTTCTGGTCATGGAACATTCCCATTGTTTCACAGAGGGCAAACACCAGTGCCAGCTATGTGATGGAAAATGCAGAAAAATGAGACATCTGACAGAGTCCTTGAGCTGGGAACAGTTTCAATTTGCTGACTGCCTCAGGATGAAAAAAAATCTTATTCTTAGATATATTTGCACTTTCCCCATAGGTTTCCATGAACTTTCTACATAGCAAAATACAGGTCTGAAAGCCACCAAAAGGTTAAAGGTACCTGTTGAGGAAAGGACTTTTTTTTTTTTTCCTGCTGATATTTTGGCAGTGGCATTTAGCAGGGCTTCACTAGATGCTCCATGAACCCAGGACACAGCAAAGTGACAGCTGCCTCTGGCACTCAGAACTTGTCACCAAAGCCATGATGATCAATGCTTCATTTGCCCTTCATGCCAGGGAGGTTGTTACAATTTTTTTTGCTGATCAGATGGGAAACTTTCCTCAGGTTTGAAAGCATTAATACAATGACAGAGATTAAAAGGAGATACAGGTGGTAAGAAGAGAGGGGCAGAGGAATGCCATTTGCTTTGAAAATCAGACAGCAGCAGGAGCAATCACAAAAAACTTCAAGGTCCTTCCTGTCTTGTCAGTCTGCTCCAAGCACCACAGATCTAGAAGGTGATGTGTTTTTTTTTTTTTTTACTGGGTACCAGTGAGAGTGCAGCTGTGAGAGCTGTCAGCTTGGAGAGAGAATCCTTGTGTTCATACTCGCTCCTGCTGCTGGAGCAATGCACAATTGAGTTTAATTTTTAAAATAACAGTATGTGATCATGGTTGCAGGAGGCCTGGCGACTAGGAATGGTTCCTGGCAAGTGAGTCGGGATGTGGCTGCTTCATCTTGAAAAGCAATGTGCTCCACTGAGACACTGAGGGGCTGGACATGCTCCAGCCCAGGGAATGGAGCTGGGGAAGGGGCTGGAGCCCCAGGAGGGCCTGAGGGAGCTGGAAAGGGGCTCAGCCTGGAGAAAAGGAGGCTCAGGGGGACCTTGTGGCTCTGCACATCCCCCTGCCAGGAGGGGACAGCCAGGGGGTCGGGCTCTGCTTCCAGAGAACAGGAACAGGACAAGGGGAAGCAGTCTCTCGTGTGAAAATGGAGGTTTACATAGGATATTGAGAAAAGTTTCTTCTGAAGGGTTGTCAAACACTGGAACAGGCTATCCAGGGAAGTGGTGAGGTCACTGTCCTGGAAGGATTTAAAACACATGTGGATTTGGCACCTGCAATTACTGGCAGTGCTGGGTTAATTGTTGAGTTAAATGATCCTGGAGGTCTTTTCCAACCTGAATTATTCACTAGCATGGCTGCAAGTTATTTTGGTCTACTGATGGCAGTGCTTGCAGGATCTAGGTTTTTAACAGATTAGTTAGGGCTAAGCTTACTGATAGATGTTGGTTAGATGCTGTTTCATTGGAGCATCTCAACAAGATTTATGGCAGCCATTCTTGTTCTCATTGAAGTCATTACCTATTTTTGCTCCTACGATACTCTTGGCAAAGCTAACTGAATAGCTCAAAATTAGACAGTAGTGCAATGAACTGTCTCACATCAGTTGTATCTGCAATAGCTGCCATATGTACCTATTCTGCAGTGTTTTCAGATGGATTTTTAGGTAGACACATAGAGAAATACACATACAACCTTTTGTAACTTTAACTGCAAATGGACTGCAAATGGTACTCCACAGTTTCCAAATATTCTCTTCCCTGTTATTAAATTAAAAAAAAAATAAGTTTTTAAAAGATTTGTGATAATAATATAGTACACCCTTCTCAAACTGCTACAATTCTATGTATATCTATATAAATATTTATCTAGGATCTAGGCAAAAGACTGTATAATAGCTACCAGGCATCTCTGTATCTTTTGTTATTGAGAGTGCAAAGAAAAACCCCACTCCTGTGACAAAGGATACTGATCTTCAGTAAAATTGCAGACTCTTACTAAAACAAACATTCTTTATTTTTCAGAGTGTAGACAAAAGCAAAAACAGAAAAAAAAAAGAAAAAAAAGAAAGGCTAATTGCAGTCAGTATGGCATTTTCCTTTATTGCACACAAATGGTAAACACTGGGAACATGAAGGGTTGTAAAGCAGGTAGTTATCTGCTTTTTCTACAGGGGTAACAGAAAATATCTTATTTAGTGCACTGCACTCTTGAGGCAGGAATACATTTGTTTGTGAAAGTATATAAGTTAAATTTTTAGGAGGTCTTTTTTTCATTTTGTTTCTTTAGTGCTTTGTCATTAGTCCAGGGATTTCAATGCAAAAATTCTTGCAGTGGTAGAGTCCAAGAACTCCTGACTGAACTCCCATTGCATTTATTTCTGTTTGTTAAAAAATGGATTTTCAGGCACCATGGACCTTACAGCAAAGGGCCCGCAAGTTTATTATTTAGACAAATGCAGGTACATTTATTCTCTGTCTAAAAAACATGGAGAGATTCTTTATCTGGCTAACCAGTGGAATGGCTGTATGGCTCTAGGAAGGGAAGCTGGATCTGCAGCTGAAAACAAGGAGTTTACAAAGCAAAATACTAGTTGACACATTTTTTTGCCCAGGAGAGCCCTTGTTTCACATATCCCTGGAAAGCTCTGTTACAGCTGGATGTTTATATACCAAAGACAAGGGCAACCCTTCTGTCATTCTTAAAATAGAAACAGCTTTAAAAGTTTGGGGCATGTTACATATTCTTAAAAAATGCTTAACAATTTAGGCTGGGGTCAGGTCCCCAAAGCCAGTTCCAATTTTATCTTCCTTGAGCTTCTTTTGGTCTTCTGCAGCCTCTGGTCCTTGATAAAATAGGGTTAAGTTTATGGCCTCATGTCAGCTTTGCTCTGTGCAGGTTAATAGAGCCCATATCCCTTTCCACATGGGAGGTCAGCAGAGAAAACATTATTATTTTATGTTTTCCTGCTTAACAAAAGCCTGTGTTCCATGGTCTGGCCCAAAGTCTGAGCTGCTAGGGTGCAGCTCAGCTGTGGCTCTTTCTTTTTCTCCACTGTGCAGTTCTCCATGGCTCTTTTGAAACTTGGTCTGCTCAATTCTGTTGTGAGGAAAGTGTTTCAGTCCTTAAGGCACCCTAGTGCAAAAGTGGTAATATATGTGCCAGTACCTACATCTTACAGAAACTGTGGATGCAGCCAGTTTTTACTCAAGGGCTGTCAGACTTGAAGAGCACAGCAATGATCCAATTTGTGCCAGGTGGCCTGAGGACTCGATCCCATTCCTCTGGGCACATCACTGAGGGACTGCAGCTGTAGTCACTGGAGATCACCCTCCTCAGCCATTTTCAAGCCACTGATTTCATCACACATCTCATCCACTTTTTTTTTTTTTTTTTTTTTAATTCCAGTCCCTCTGAGCTTTTGTGCTTCCCCCTGTCAGAGGATGTCCATTTACTGATGTGAAACATGAGCAGGTGTGGGAGATGTTCATTACCAAAGCAGACTCCAGCTGAAGGGGCCATATGCTGGTTTGTTAGCAGTGACCCACATGAACTCACAAAGTGGATATGTAGCTCCTGTGCAAAGGCAACGACATACGGAGTTCAGCATGGCTTTGTACCCAAAATGGTATTTAAATTTCAGCCTTCAAGCAGAGACTCCAGGCTGCATCTCATTTAGCTTCTTTCTTTCCTAATTTCTAACCAGCACTTGATTTAGTAAATGCCAGAATTCGACTTTGAGGATGAATGAAAAAGCCTCAGGAAACTTATGACCTCCTGAAATAGAGATTTTTGGAATTCACTTAAGTTAACAAAATTAATTAAGCATTTACATTTTATTTTGTAGAATTATGTGTTGAATTTTAACCTTTTACTTAAAAAATCTCTGCCATGGTACAAAGGGCATAAAAAAATGCAAGTTTCTGAAGCTTATTGCACAAAGAACAATGCCTAAGGATGCAAAGAACCCAGATAAAGAAGATTCCCTGTCTCCAAACCTACCAAGACTGACAGACAGTACTCAGATAAGCACCAAAGGACCAAAAGCGCATGTGCAGAGAGGAAGAGTTCAAAAGTTCAGTCATGAGGAAGACCACGATCTTCAGCCTCGGAGACCACTGAGAGACCCCCGTATGACCACCACGGCAAACCAAGTGTGCCCAACACTGACAATACATACCCACTTCATAACTACCCCAACTTGTGGAGTCTATTTATTAATTCCACGTATTGCTTCACTCCTTAATAAAAGAATATGATAACTTCTCTAGATTTAATATTTTATGTTTACATAAGGATTGAATTGGAAAGATTTTTTTTTGTCCTCCTTTCTGCAGGGGGAGAATGAAAGCACCTGGACTTCACAGCTGGTTATTAGATATTATTATGTGCAGTAGTAGAAACAGAAAGTATTGACTTTCATTGCAAGTCAGAAATAGGCAGGTTACACACAGAAGACTTTTGAAATATCTGCTGCAGAAGGCTGAAGGAATGTTTGCCTTCCCACAGATCATTCTTATTTAAATGGAACTTGAAATTTCAATGTAAATACAAAATCAATCCCAGATGTATTTATGTTCACTTTCTGCTCCTCCATACAGGAAGTTTGGAATTCCTGGGTTGAAGAATTGAAGAATTCCTGGGTTCAGTCATCTTCTCAAACTATTTTTTGAGAAGTGAAACTGTCATTGCTCCCTTCCAAACAGCAAATGAGGCTGACTCTTCAGGCACAAATCCCCATCTATTGGAGCCCGTGGGAACTCACAGGCTAAAAGTTGCTGCAAGACCAAAACTCGTCACTATCTGATGAGTTTTTTACACAGTTTCATATCTACTGGATTATTAAGATGGCTAAATTATCCATGTTCAGAGCTCAGATAGGACATAAAAAGAGTTAATATCAAAACAAATCCAAGGAATCTCTCAAATTCTTCAGCAAAAGGGTTGTCCAGCCCTGGCACAGGCTGCGCAGGACAGTGGTGGAGTCCCCTTCCCTGGAGGAATTTAAAAACTGTGAGGATGTGGTACATGGTTCACAGCCTAGCAGTGGGCTTGGCAATGTTGTGCTAATGGCTGTACTCAATGATCTTAGAGGTCTTTTATAACCTAAATGATTCTATAAGTCTGTGAAAAATGCTTTTGTCACATATTCACTTCACTGCACTACACCTGGGGTAGGTGTCACATGGGTTTGACCAGGCAGCAGTGCACCAGCTTACTTAGGCAGCCACTCTGGCTTGCCCTCATTAACAACAGATACAGATAACAAGAATTGTGGATAATTAATGGATAATTAATTCTGTCCTAGTGTAGTTCCGAAACAGGTATAAATGGTTCCCCTCCAGAGGCAGCTGTCTCCATGTACTGTCAATAAATGGAATATACATCATTAGCTTTAACTAGTTGCTGTAACTTTTTAACAAGGTTGTTAACTGAAGCACTTGTTCCCTATTCATGTTTTAATACAAAATACATTTCAAATGCAGGATAAGTGAATTTTTTTTTTTTGACAAAATTACTGGAAAAACATGGGAAGAATTCTGACTTTGATTTTTTCACAGTGATTTGCTACCCAGGGTCACAAAATGAAAGTAAAAAACTTAAAATCATGACTTTGCTCAACCTAATTTTTACCATCTGAAGAGACATTTTCCTTTTTTGTTTAGACTTTTAGAAGGTTTATTTGCTTTGATTTTATAATGTAAAATCAGAACAAGAAAGGCTAAAATTTATGGATTTTTTTTAATTCTGCCAGAAATATGGCATTTCAATTATTTAAAAAATATAAACAATAACATCAGTCAAACCAGAGAAATGTTATCAATTTAAACTTCCTAGATAATGGTGATAATGCTGTACTACAAAACTCCCAACTAAACCTACTCGATGTAGAAATATAAGAAATATTACAGAGCATGTGTAAAAAGTGTGAAAAAATGAGATATCTGTCTATTAAGGCTGACTGCTATTTGTGAGATAGTTTTAAAAATTGATGATGAGACGTTTTTATTTATCAAAAGACAGCCAGAAGGGACTGTTGATGATCAGTCCTGACTTTAAACAGCCCATTATCCTTGATCCAAAATGCAGACCTCATTGCACACTGCAGGCAATGTCAGGTGGAGCTCCACAACAAGTGCTACGAACGCTTCCAGGTATTTTCTTCACTGGAAGACAGCTTATAAGAGCCAGGGACTAATGGAAGCGCTTTTGTAAAAATATCAGGTGAAGTTATTATACGCAAACCAACTTCTCATCAGCAAGTTCACTGATGATACAAAGCTGGGAAGCGTGGCTGATGCCTCAGAGGGTTGTTCAGCCCTTCAGAAGGGTCTCGGCGGGCTAGAGAGACGGGCAGAGAGGAGCCTGCTGAAATTCAACAGAGCAAAGGCAGGTCCTGCACCTGGGAGGAACAATCCCATCAATCCAGCTCTGAGGGGAAGGTCCTGGAGGTCCTGATGGACAACAGGTGGTCCATGAGCCAGAAGCACCCTGGGGCCAAGGAGGAAAATGGAATCCATTTGGAAGAGCATTCCCAGCAGGTCAGGGTTGGGATCCTGTCCCTGGACTGCTGTGTCCAGGTCTGTGCTCCTCAGGAGAAGAGAGAGATGGAGCTCCTGGAGCAGGTCCAGCAGAGGGCTCAAAGATGAGGAAGGGCCTGGAGCATCACCCTGCTGAGGAAAGGCTGAGGGATCTGGGGCTGCTCAGCCTGAAGGGAGCCCAGCTGAGAGAGAACCCCATCCCTGCCTGTCCCTGTGTGCAGGGAGGCTCAGAGCAGGGCCCAGGCTCTGCTCTGGGGGCCCAGCAATGGCACCAGAGGAACGAGCAGGGACTGAGCCAGGGAGTTCCACCTGGACATGAGGGAGAACCTCTGTCCTGGGCAGTGACCGAGCACTGGGACAGATTGTGCAGAGAGGGGATGGAGTCTTCCTCGCTGGAGATATTCCAGACCCCTCTAGACACAATCCTGTGCACAATCCACATGCTAGAGCAGGGAGGCGGGACCAGATCATCCACTGAGGTCCCTTCCAGTCTTAGCCCATATCCTGCGATTTTGTGAAATGCATTTTATACGGGACTTGTTCCCACAAATGACAATGGAAAAGCAGATGCAGAAACACCAATTCAAGCTAATGCAAGGCTATTTTTCAGTACAGCTGCACAGGTGAACTTAGATGCAATAAGGATTTGCAAGGTTGGTTCTTTAACACAATTATAATTTAATATTCAAAGAAAATAAAATTTCTCTGGGATGAAAAAGCAATCATAGAACAGCTAAGTAGAGAAAAGGAGAAAACACAAACATATCAAAGAAAAGACTTGATGGAGAGCAAGACTTCACCCTGGTATAAGAAAAAGTTGGAATAAAGCCAGGCTGCCAGATTTGGTATCCCAAAGTGATTTGGAAAGAAATTACATAAATTGCAATTTATGTTAATACTACACAAAAAATACCCAAACCAAAACAAACCAAAACAAAAAAACCAAACCAAACCAAACCAAACCAAACAAAACAAAAAACCCCAAGACAAAACAAAACAAAAAAACAAAACAAACAAAAAAACCAAAACAAACCAAAACAAAAAAAAAAACCAAACCAAACCAAAACAAAAAAAAACTACATAAAAAGGTGAAAACACAGTGTTTACAGTTTTAATAATACCTTGCACTGCAGTTTTAATAGTGTCCTGCCTATGTCTATGAGGGGAATTAACAATAGATAAATAACCTGAATTTAACTAAGGCAAAGCTTTAAATTCTCTTGCAATTGTTACAACCCATCCCTGAAGTCAAGTGTAACTCGGGTTCTTGTTAATACATTCCTTGGAGTGGATTAGGGTGAAAAGACATTGAATGAACAGGATTTATAAATATATACATGTAGGTTTTATTTTAGAACACTAAAATGGAAACAGATATGTAGCCATTTTGGTTATTGTTATCTATAGAGATGGAACAATGTAAAAGCATAAAAACAATACAGAAGATGTATAAGGGAAAAGAAAGATAAAGAAATTATATGATCTTCCCACAGGTGGGAAGATACAAGATTTGATTGCTGCAATTTCAGTACTTAACTGGTTGTAGTGATGGTCACTGCCTTGATGGATCAGGGGTGGGGGAAAGCCCATGGGGCACAAAGTCCAGTGGGTTCATATAAGCTCAGATTTATGTGGGAATGCCCAGGCACATCCCTTGGAGAGGCAATTTTGCACTGATTGTTGCATCACTGTGGATCATGCACAGTTCTGGGGTGGAGGGCCCCAGAGATGAGTCTGGGAGCACTTTGGGCTCTTTGATGGTCTATGAGCTCTTCAGAGACACGACCTCTCTTCCTCACACCAACATAGTTGAGCCAGTTATGCCTCATTAGAAGTCATGGAAACCTTCAGACTTACATGGGAATGTTCTGATTTCTCCCCTGGGTGGGTGTTCTACACTGAGCCAGCTGTATAAAGAAGGACATTGCCAGGATAAAAATTGCTATCCCACCTCAGAGGATCTACTTCTTCTTGACCTCCTCCCACATCTGGCTCTAAACTCATCTTCCTCCTAAACAAGGAAGCTTGTTGTTTAGGAGAAAGCTGTGTTGTTCACACACTCAGCCCTCAGCTGTTACCTTGACATAGTCAGCAAAGCCCACACTGCTTTTGCAAATCTCCAATTACTTGAACCATTAAGCACCAATATTTCAGCCTCTCACAGGGATCTTGGGAGCTACCCAGACAAAAGATTTTCTGCTGGGGACAGAAAGCAAAAGTTGTTTCTCTCATGTTCACTTGAGACTGTGAAACTGTTTTGCTGCTTTTGTCCTAGGCAGAACCTAAAAGTTCATTACTCCAAAGTCCAGCCTTACAAGTCTTTTGAGCCAATTAAATGTTCCTCTCCCAGACACAAAAAGCAATTGCATCTGTTCAAGGAAGACCAAACCATAGTTTCCCAAACCCATGTATTCAAACCCATTACAAGGAAATTTATAAGTAATATAAATAATAATATAAGTAATAAATAATAACACCTAGTACTGTCTTCAAAGCAAAACCCTTGGCAGAAGTGATCCATGTCACTATTTGCACTTCACCAACAGGGAGGCAGGGCACAGGCAAGTTCAGATTGCACCGGTGTGTGATGATTTTCAAACGATAAAATGCTTGCTCCCCAGCCTTCCCTTCTCTCTCTTTGCCTCCCAAAATCACTTTTCCATACCTGCAATCACCATTAATTCTACCATACCTGTATTTCATATGCATATCCACTCCAATTTATGTCCTTCTTTTTACTCAAAGTTTGAAGTATTTATAAATGCAGCAAAAACACATTGAGACTGAGGCCATTCTTCTGTGTTGTGTGTTTACTGTGCACAGACATTGCATCCTCACCCAGAGCTGCAATTATTGCTATACAATTCATTGTTCTGCACTCATTCTGTCTGATTTTACATAACTGGATAATTCACTGCATCAGTTTTAGTAAGGCATAAAATTTCCCTTCACTGATGTTGTGTTAGTATGGCACTACTGTGCATTTTCATTACAGTTGTTCCCCAGATCTGAACTCCCTTTGGACTAATAATTCATCTTATGACAAGCAAGTGTTGAATTTATAGCAAGAATTTGTTAGGAAAAAATATGAAGGGGAGAAAAAAAGAAAAAGAGAAAAGGAGAAAATTTAGAAATATGAATGATGCTCTGATGCTGTTAGAATTTTTTTTTTTTTTACATTCAGCAAAGAGAAGATTTTGCAATTTCTAAATTGCATTAAAGTTCTCTTTATATGTTCTTCAGGCAATGTGTCACCTATGTCTCCACATTCTGTAGAGGCTGGCATCCTCACCACCTCTCTGCATACAAACACCTTTCTCTACTGTGAGCAAACCACTTCCCTATTTCCCAGGCTGCCTGCTTGCCCTACAAAATCAAACTCAAGGCAATCACTTTAAATCCATGTGCACCTTTCACATCAGCTACTACTTCAGGCTGGATGAAAGTGTCATTAGTCCGTTTTGCTGGGGGTTTCTTTTTGTTTTACCCTAGAAAGCCTCTCTCAGTGCTACCAACCCAGACCATCAAAGTCAGGCTTGGAGAACCCCTTTGCTCAGGGTGCTTGGGGAGGAAATTTTGGAGCATACACCACCACACAGACAGGCTGGCACCACTGGTGCAGCAGAAGAGATGTGATATAGCCTCACAGCCTCTGTAAACTGTGGGTTTGCAGTTTCTACTGCCACCGTGAAACTGCTGAGAGGAGAGCAGTGAGTCTCACATGCCTCCCTTGATGGTGGTTGTGGTGGCAGAAGGGATGTGCAGAGCCTCTCTAGCCAGAGGCGGAAACTTTGGGAAAGCAGCAAATTTTGTCCAGGACACCACTATTTACTGTGCTTGCCTATTTAACAATGTGGCATTGGGTGAATTTCCAACTTCCTGGGATACAGCTCTTCCTGGGATACTGGTGCTTGTAAAGATGTAGGCAGAGCCTGCGTTGTCAGATTTTGGAAACAGAGAATCCTTCTATCAAGAAGCCAATACAGCAATTGATAGTTATAAACATATAAAGGGAGTAGTTTCTACAGACAGTGAATATTGGACAACCCCCCAGGAAACATATGGATCCTGGTTTCTCAAAATACAGATGTATTTTCATCCAGCTGAGAATATTTAAAACTTTTTTTGTATACAAAACACCTTTTTAGTTGAAGCAATTTAGTTGATTTTTTTTAAACTGACCAATATTCTAGTTATAATAGTCTTGCTGATTCAAAAATTCATCTATAAATCTTGCCTCTAAAGAGAGTTGGTTTATTACTTTTTAACAGAATTTATCATTATAAATCATCTATAGTACCATAGCGCCTAAACCAGTAAATGAAAATGACAGCTGTGTTGATTTTTATACCATTTTTTATGAGCTTTACCCCTAACCTGCCTAACCTGAAGGAGTTTCCAAAGGGAGACATTTAATTCTTTACACCCATTTATTGTCTCTCTAGCTTTTATCCTAAGTTTGTTGGAATGGCACTGAGACTTTCCAGCTCAGTTGCCATGTGGGAATGAATGTCTTTGCTAAGGGCATGGGCTGGGAGAGTTCGGCCTGGAGAATAGAAGGCTCTTCAGGAGCACCTCAGAGCACCTTCCACTATGGAAAGGGGCTACAAGAGAGCTAGAGAGGAACTTTTGACAAGGGCCTGCAGTGAGAGAACAAGGGGGAATGTCTTTACAATGAAAAAGAGTGGTTTTAGATTAAATATTAGGAAGAAATTCTTTACTGTGAGGGTGGTGAGGCCATGGCACAGGCTGGATCTCACTAACACTCAGATGATGACTTCTGTTGCCTGAATCACATTGCTCAGTAAATGCTGTCACAGGACATGAGAGGTAGTTTCACCCACTCCATAATCTGTCCAAAGATAGCGTGATTATGGAAAAGGAACCAAACACCACAAGATCTCTAGCTGCCACTGATCTCTCAGCAGGATGATGTCTGCGCTACTAAAACCCTGTGACTGCTTTCCCATATATGAAACTAGAATACATCTTTTGAGAAGACATATTTCAGCTTCTAACTGATAGTTTAGAATTTAGATTGCTTTGTGGGCTCTGCCACCAATTCTTTGTGTGCCCCAACAAATTTAGGATGCCTGCAGCAGTGCTTCACTGGAAGAAATGCCAGTCTCTGCTGGCCTCTCTAAATACTTGCCTGCTAGATAAACCAGCTCTGTGTCTTGCAGCTCCTCTCTTGGGCCATGATGTTATTGAAGTAATGAGGTAATTGAGCAACAAGGTGGCCAAGGCAGCCACTTCCAGGTGAAGTAAAACAAAATGTTTTTCACATAGTGCACAGGGAAATGAAATTCATTTCCAATTCCCAGTTGCTCTGCCAGCTGTACTGTGTATCCCTGCACAAGTTTGCAGACCAGGGCAGGCAGAGACACAGCACAGCAGGCCAGGAATCCTGACCAAACTTCCTCTCCAGCTAATGGCAGAGAAGACCAGCAAGAACCAAGTCACAGAAAACTGCAACCGAGACAGCTCTAATCTCCTTCTAATCATGACATATTCAAGGTGTGGTCATGGAGCTGTGTCTAAATGGCATGAAGCTTTGTCAGGGGAGGCTTGAATGAATGTTAGTAAAAGGTTCTTCACCCAGAGGGTGGCTGGACATTGGAACAGGCTTACCAGGGAAGTGGCAACAGCACTAAGCTCAAGAAGAGTTTGAACAGCAGTGTCAGCCACATTGTGTGGGACTATTGTGTGCAGGGCCAGAAGCTGGACTGATTACCCTTGTTGGCCTCTTCCAACACAGGATATTCTATGATTCTAAGGTATTTTTATATTCTCTGTCTTGTGCAGGAAGATGTTGTCTCTGAAAGCATTAGCAGGAAAATCTCTTTGTTTCACAACATCAGCAGGGAAACGACATCTGTGTTTTCATACTTCAGGAATGTTCTGCATTCAATTCCAGCTCCTGCCTTCAGGATTTACAATCACCTTCCCAGAAAAGTCAGGGAATATCAGCAGTTGAAAGGAGCTCAGAGTACTAAAAATCTGCCCCCAGAGCACAGACATAGGCAAGCTTAGTCAGAGAAGATGATAAATTTTAGCTATCCACCTTATGAAGGAAATTCATCTTATCACAGGATATGAAATACTAATTGGGCTAAGTCATCTCAAATAACTGCCTAGCATATTCCTCATTCCTCAGAGTAATTTTTAATAGCCTATCTCAGCATCTGATATTTCAACAAATAAAAGTAAATAGCTCATAATAATCAAATTATGAGAATTGTAGTCTGAAGAAGCCTGATGGCTAAGGCAGTGTTCTTACTTCCCCTGACTTGTGGGAAATGGAAGAATGGATGCTGAAGGCTGGATCTATCCAGGACTGTGTGTGGGACATGGTTTCCCACTGAGATCAGTGTAAGGATCTGAGTGTAGCCAAGGGAGAGCTGGGCACTGCATTCAGAGCCTCTTCTGCTTGATTTTTAAGGTGGGGACAATGTTACACAGACTGTTTGAGATTTGCTGATGGTGGATATTACTCTGAGAGAGAAATCAGGATTTCTAACCCTCCAACTGGGAGAAAAAAAAAAATTGAGAAAAGTCTGCTTTATTTTGCAACATTTTGCAGATGTGAATATTGTCTCCTAGTCCAGAATAAGGCATTGTAGAACATCCTTCAGGAAAACTGGCATTTAAGACTCCTGCCAACTGTGAGCCCTTGCATTTGATGCTGACAGAACAGTGATTGCTGCACTCTCCTAACTCACAAGCCCATCCTCTTCTAGTGTTTGTTCTTACACATCAACACCTCTAGGCCATATAGATGTGACATATGGATGCACAGACAACTGCTATCCTTGCTCTTCCTGTTTCCACAGTAACCCTACAGAAACAGCCAGCAGTCAATAGAGAAAATCAAAGGCAGGGATAAGACATAATTTTCAGTTAGCAAGGAACAGCTCTTGAATGCTGAGCCACTGATACACAGCATAATGTGATTTAGGGTGTTTATTATGCTAACCCAAGGCAGGAGCGTGTAGGAATACGATGTGGCAATTACAGCACACATTTGCTGCTGGTTGAGCAGGAGTGCAGAGGAGAGAGCAGGTAGAAAGAACTTTATGGTCACAGACTGTTTAATGGCTTAATCCTGCTGCCAAGTTGAGCTTCACTTTGCTTTGTACCTGACGCTTCCACTTGCTCATCCAAGAGGCAGCACTGGGACATTTATAAACAGATGCCCCATCACTACAGGCACACTTGGTATGCTAAGCTTTGTTTGGGGAAAATAACAAGAAAAGACCAATCAAATACTTTAGCTAAGAAGTGTCAAACTCTTAATATGAATTGTGCTCATTAACGTGACAAGTGCCACATGCATTGAGTCCTTTTTTTTTTTTTTTTTTTTTGGTGGCTGTCAGTATATTGATGTGTATGTCACAAACAGTTTTTCTATTTCTCACTAGGGAGCAGTTTAGGCAACAGTCAGATGAATTACCTTGTGAAAATTGAAAACTGTTTTTTCTATTAGTCACTCAAGGGGTAGTACTCCAAGTAAGGAGCCACAGCAGCTTTATTCCATTGTCTGCAGGACATCAAATCCCTTCAGATTCACACAGTACTGAGTGCGGGTCCTGTGGGTGTCCGAGGCTTGATTTAAAGCATAGCATTCTCAAATTAAGCACTAAAATTGTATCTCTAGTAGCATGCTGAATCATATTTACAGGACCTACACTCTGAATATTTATTTAGTATTGCTCAGCCTGGTTTTGAAACAAGATCAGGTTTTATACTGTTGGTATAAACCTAAAGATTGCAGTGCTGGCGTGTGGATATCAGCAAAAAATAAAGGGAACAACAACACTAACATAAGCTCCACTCTGTAAGAAAATGGTGCATTGTTAGAACATTAAAAAGTCCCTTTTGGGGGATCAAAGCCTATCCAGCTTGACTCAGAGTGACATGTCAAATTGGGAAACATAAGACTAAATATATCTTCCTGCTGTTTGTTATTTCAAAATCTTATTTGTGTCTTTAATACTTTTTCTCCCTGACACCAAACAAAATAATGTTGTTTTGAGATGGATGTTGATCACGACATCACTGCTGTCCCTGAAAGGAATGCATGTGCCTAAAACACACCGGGGCACAATGTCACTCAGCGGGACTCATTAACGTGGCAAGCAGTTTGGCATTTACATCTCTGCACCGCTCCCAGGGGAAGGCAGCTCCAGTTCAGAGCACAGCATGTGTCTGTCTGCAACTGAAAATGTAGACATGCCCTTAGAAGCCAGGCCATCCTTCAAGGAGAGAGTGGAACTGGCAGCTGTGGAGAGGCAATGGCAGCTTTTGTTGGGCAAAGGACAAGGGTTGAGTGAGTAATTCTGGATGAAATCTCTTGATCTGTTGCAGATAGTGCTTATGGCCTTGAAAAAGGTATGTATCAGCACCTGATGCACAGAAGCACAGAGGTGTCTGGGGTTCAGCTTTGCATAGAATTTAATTGCCTGCGTACACAACAGCTAAGGTCATTTAATTTCTCCCTGTTGTGACAAATCAAAGTAGGAAAAACGTCAGCAGGAAACTTAAAATAGAACTACTTCATCTTTTCATGCTTAAATCTTCTGAGAAAACTTACCCTGCAGATGTACTCAGAACACACCTCCAACATGCAACAGGCATTGAGCTGAGCAGCCACGGCAATTTCCATCAGTCATGAAGCTGATGGTAACACCACATCCTGCTCCGAGCCAGCTGTGTGCTCTGTAGCTCAGAGCAGAAATTATCTTCCACATCTCTCTTTGTGAAAGAGCTTCAGACCCCAAACTCCTGTTTCCTGGGGAATGCATGGCCTTTGGTAAGCTGAGGAAGAATGGCTGCTTCATCCCTGGGAGTGGTCAGGGCCAGGTTGGGCAGGGCTTGGAGCAACCTGGGATAGTGGAAGTTGTCTCTGTCCATGGCAGGGGGATGGAACAAGATGATCAAGGTCCCCTACAAACCAAGCCATTCTGTGACTCTATGATTCTAAGAAAAAAAAAGTGATGTGTGTGCCTCTGTTCTTCCTGCACAATTATGTAACAAAGGAGCCAACATTTCAGGTGTCAGTGAGCAAAGAAATAGATATGTGTAGGGATGTATTGTTTAAAAATGCCCCAAAAACAAGAAATATGAGCTCCCAATCAGGGATGGAATGGGAGCTGGGATATTTTAGGAAAGCCTGTCTTGACCTTATTCAGGTGTCCAGGCTTTGTCACTCAAACCCAGCAGTGGGAGAAGATCATAAATATATTTTTGTGATGGTTGAGGTGTCATTTGGTCTTCAGCATCTGCTCTGACTCCCTGGAAACCCAGCTATTGGTACCTAACCCTTGCCACCATCTCCATAGGAACATGGAACTCTGCTAGGAACTCTGCCATGGAGCTGAGCATACAATGCCTTGGTGTCCCTGTGGGCTTTCCCTGGGGTCTTCTCTTGGTTCCCACATGAGATATGGAAATTTTCTTTCCTTTTTTAACCTCCAGTGTCTGTAGCAGTAGTATGTTAAGAGCTACAGGTTCTCTGCAGTGACAGCAAGACAGACAGGGAAATGTGAAAACTGAGGAGTCCTTCAGCATAGTCCAAAAGGCTTTTTGGTGAATAATGCCAAACTCCTTAAAAAAGGTTTCAGGTGAATATTGTCAACACGGGAAAAGTGAGAACTTGTAATTTCAGCAGCATTTTGCAGGTTTCCCCTTTCTTGGAAATCTTTCTAGGAAATCATGTGAAGGGATAACTTTACAACTAGTGGGCACTCTCCAACAGAATGTACAGTGGTGGATGATGTTGTAAAATGAACAATAGTCCTGCTTTTTCCAACAAGGCTTAGTGATAATGCAATTGAAGCACCAGCCACTTTTCAATAAAATAGTTCAATGAGCTATTATTCCTTTCAATCAATCCAAGGTTGCTCTTCATGAAGGAATAAACATTCCCTCTTTGACCTTAATAAAAGCAAAGAGGCCACTGTGAAAAAAAAAAATAAATTCAGGGTTTTTATCAGAGAAAGAATGTTAAAAGGAGTGCCCAAACTGTGCAATTAGCAAACATTAAAGTAATAAAATATTGACCCTCTTTTTATTTCCTATCTTTTTTTCCCTTCCATTTCTAAGATTTGAAGAAATAATAATGGTTAACAATCAATGGGTTTCTAATTAGAGCAGCTCACACTACACCCACAAAAATCATCTTTTGAAGAAATCAATAGGGGAAGAAATGTGGGAAAAAAAAGTATGTATAAGGTATTAATTCCTGTATTTCTGTTTAAATTCCCACTCCTCTGAACTTCTCCCACCTTAGAAGCAGGAAAGATATCTCTATCTTGGATGATAATAAAATAATTAAGATGTATGAGGTGTGCATGCCTGTGACATGTGAAATAAAGCATAATGAAAGAAACAATAGAAGCATGTAAAAAGGGCCTTCTCACCCTTAGCAATAGCATTTGCTGCCATGAGCAATATTCTTAATCAGAAAAAATACTCCTTCATAACAATCATGCTGCATACAGTGATATTCACAACAGACCCAGGATGGCATGGCTGAGGTGGTATAAAAATACAGAAGTAATTCTGCTATGAAATACCTAGGAAATTACATCCTGCTGGATGTTTCTATTGGGACTTGGTCATCACTGTTGATCCAGTTTGCAGTGGAAAATAACATAATAAAAGTGGAATGAACACAGAATTTCAGCTTCGTTCTGTAGATATAGATTCTATCCTAGGACTCCTGGGTGATAGTGTGTCAATTTTGAGAATTTATGAGTCTATTTCAATAGGTATCACAAACCAGTCCAGAAACTGAATATTTCCATGGCTGTAATGAAGGATAAAAGCTTTTTGTACTACCTTTGCCTTACCTATCCTGATGACCTTTACCCATCCACCACCTCAACAAATGAGACTGTTTTTTAATTTGAGGTTGAGAGCAGGAAAAGATTGTCTGCAATGAACACCTAGAATGAGATATAAAGATTTTGAACTGAATGAGATTGGGAAATTCAGAGACTGCATTTTCATCCGTAAATTACCAGGTTTGATGTGAGGGCTGTGGGGATAACCAAAGAAATCTTCACAAAGTGCTACATAAATAATGATGGTTACAATGCCATCTGAAGCTAGCTCAGAATAGTCCTCTTTAACATTGCCAGGCAACAACTACTACTGGCAAGAATGTCATTGGAAAAGAATTAAATCTGAGATTTCCATCTGGCTAAAATATAGGATGATGGTGGGCAATTAGACCTTATCTACAACCCAGACAAGCAGGGCAGGAACAGAAACATCCATCCAGAAAAACTGAACGCCCTCCTACTCTTACCACTCATGCTTTGCTTTAGCATCAGGATGTCTCAGGCTTTAAATGAAATGTCAGATTTAATTTGGCTCTGGATGCACAAGATATATGATTGCCCTTGGAGAAAGTTGATAACTCAGCGCACTCTGTGTCAAATGTGAATCTACCCAATAGCTCACTCCATAAAAAGCACAACCCTGCTTTCCCTCAACTGTGCAAAATAGCCAGGCCTGCCTGCAATTTGCACAAATAGGTCCATTTTGAAAGAAAACCTTCTTATCAGAAAGGAGAAATGACTTATTGAAAGTTGACTCCCTGTTAAATTTCCAAATGGCAGTGCTGCACATTACATTAGCATTCTGTGGCAGGGAGGCCGTTACCGCGCCCGCCGCGGGTGGCTCAGCAGCAGGTGAGGAATTATGTTAAATGGCACATTTGGATTTCTATGAAGCTCTCATTTGGAAGCATGGTACACTTTCAGAAATTTTTTAACTGCTTGGAATCCAAGCAGGGCAGAAAATACAGAGGGGATATCTGTGATTATCAGTGGCTTCATAGTTCTTTACAACATCTACTGTATCTAAATCTGTGCTGAAAGAACAAAAATAATATCTGCAACCATTTGCAAACCTTCTGGTTTAGATCATTTTTAAAAATAGTTATTTTCCATATATACAAGTAAACTAATGGGCTTGGTTTAAAAAAAAATATTTACAAGAAAATAATCAGAATATAACTTTGTTATGCATCTGTTCTTGCTCTGTTCATATGGCACTGGAAAGATTTTTTGTCACTAAACCTTTTCTGCACTTACACCCACTATTTTGCAGTCATCACTAAGAAAATATTACTTCAGTCTGATTATTTTGCATTTTTTGTGCTTTTGACTTCTTATGCAGCCGGTATTCAGAACTGTAATGCATTATGCCTACTATGTTCCACTACTAGCATGCAAAATGCACTAGGAAGAAACCTCAAAACTTTGTACGTTGCCATTTATACTTTGCCATTTTTGAAAACCATGGTGGTTAAAAGTAGAGTAAGTGACAGATACTGCGCAGAAAAACGTAAATAGATAGGCAATATCCTTGTCATTCACAGAACATGAGAAATGCCTCATATGCTCAAATAAAAGCTTGCAATCTTGGCTCTGCAGAGATAAGGTTACATATGTGACATTTTGTCATTTTGTTCCAAGAGCAGTGGATATCAGGTTTTACTCCCATATCTAAAAAAAGTCTCTACTTTCTTAGTTAATTTAGTGGAAATCTTGCTTGAGACTGACAAGATATTCAATTAAAACCACAGTCTACCCTCATTTTTTTCTCTTTCTTGAACAGTGTTAGGCCCTTCTCTGGCATTCCTCTTTTGCCTCATCCTCTTTACTCCAGACTGATATTTTTTTTCCTTTTTTCTCCCAGATCCTCTCAGTGGTCTTTTGTGTCATGTGCTCTCCATTTCCCCATTATTTATGTCCCTCCTTTCCAGTCAAGCTCCCCATGAGCAGTTTTACTTTTCATTGTTGAAGAAGACAACCACATTATTCTTCTCAAATTTCCATTTTCTGGTCTACCTGCATTGTGTAATTCATGCCCTTCTAGATCTCTTGTATTCTTGAAAGAGCTCCCAGGGGTTGAAAAACATCCAACAATAGCTTTTAATTCCTGTTTGACTCAGAATTTAAGGATGAAATGTACTGTTAAACTAGGTTCTTAGGTCTTAAACTGTCTCAGGAAAATTAAATTCATTTAAGGATGGAAGGACTGAAAACAAAAGAAAAGTTCATAAATATCATTAATTATTTCATATTTCATAGAAAAAAAGAAGAAGTTAATCTCCCTTTTTTCTATGAATGTTGCCATATACCTAAAATCCATGGCAAGTCTGTGAACAGCTCTCAGGAACATTTGATCTTGAAGTTGTAATTTCCACTAGCCTGCATTTTTAATGATATGATCCTTTTATACCAGCTTATTTATTTCTGCAGAACCAGTGCTCTGTACTCCTTGTTCCTCTGCAGTCCTTCCTGCATACTTATTCCTATGAAATTATTTCATTACTTTGAAATAATAGCATCAGTGCAGAGACAAACAATAATAGGGTGTCACTGCAGCATAGCAATCTCAATCTATGCCCTCTTCAAAATCTTTAACAAAATATAACAGAAGAAAAACAGATGGCTTTGCGGCATGATCAGAAGATGAACAAAGCCATACCTTTTCCAAAGAGCTATAAGATTATTGTTTCTTTTTTTTGCAAGGCCAATATTGATTATATGCTCCAATTTAATTTGGATATTGAATTTGTTTTATTGGGCAAAGAGCTGCAGCTTCTGTTCCCCATCCCTCAGCAAATATTATTTGAGACTTCCTTTGAACTCTCATCTGCTGCACTCCCAAAAGGTTTTCCATCATGTGACCCTGTTCTGGGATCACACAGGTGGTCCAAACACAAGTCAACACACTGATTTTACCGAAATAAGCCTCCCCTGTGTCTTCCTTGCCATGTTAAAGAGTGACACAGTGGTTCACCTCCCATCTTCTCCACAGCACAAGTGGCCCACCATGCAAGACTGCTGTCACTAAATGAAAAAACATGCTGCCTTAATATTCTTTTCATAACAGTTAGAAATTAAAGTTTATGTTTTACCTCAAACTGAAAGACAACAAGCAGTAAATTAGACAGCTAACAGTTTTCTGTCACCCTACTGGAGAATATTGCAACTGATCATTCTTCTTCAATCACAATTTTAATTAGTTTTTGGTTTTGTTTTGTTTTTTTTTTCTTTTTAATTATAAATGTTTCAGAAATAAATTATGTATTTATATAGACCTTTTGACCACCACTTCACTGGCGCTCCTTTAGTTAATAACCTCTAATCTATTCCCTGATTTTTTTTCCTCAGTTTTGCTTGATGAAGCAGTAGAAAGCAGGCATGGAGCACAACAGGCGTTGAGTCAGAAAAGGCACAGTTGTAGGTAAATTAATGTCACAGAACTGAAGATATATAAATACAGCAATTTCCATTTCCATAAAGAAGAAGATGGGAAGAAAGATTGCTACCATTTGGGGCATGGTTGTTTGAGTATTTTGGGGTTTGGAGATCAATCACAGCCACAAGGCAGCTGTAAAGTAACACTATGGAGAAGCAGCACTATACTGCTCTCAGGATTTCAGTCTGTTTACTTAAAATTATAACAAGTCTGAAACATTAGGATGATCTCCTCAAAATCATATTTTTTAATGTTGTGAAATGTTTCAATTTCAGCCTTTGTTTTAAAATTATTATATAGGGGAAGAAGCAGGCTTTTGAACAGTTTCTTAAAAAACATGTACAAAACATTTTACTCCAAAGTGTCCAAAGAGGATGCCAAAATATTGTCAGAGCTTCATCCCTTCACCCAACCACTCCTTCCTTAAAGTTTCTCTGAAAGATTGTTGTCCTAATGTAAAGAAATATTTTGATTACAGTGGGACTGCATTTTTTTTTTGTTCATGATTTCCAGGAACAACATTTTAGGAAGTTTTACTATCCCAATCAAATTAATAATCTTTTCAGGATGATTGGTAGAAGTTATTCCAGCTCCTGTGCAAAGCTAATTCTATGAAATACCAAGAGATTATAAGAAATATAATAAGGTAAAAGTATATATTTTAAGATGTATTCCATTTATTTTTAATTTCATTTACTTGTCTTGTTTTTTTATTCAGGCAGGATTGATTCAGTTCCCCCTGAAAATGAGGAAGAACTTCTGCCCTGGGCAGTGACAAAACACTGAACAGATTGTCCAGAGAGGCTGTGGGGATATTCCACACCCCTCTGGACACAGTCCTGTGCCCTGTGCTCTAGGACGACCCTGCTTGAGCAGGTGGTGGGACCAGAGAAGCCCACTCTGGTCCCTTCTGTGGGAACCCATTCTCTGCTTCTGTAAATAATATTTGGATCTTCATAGCTACATATAGGAATCCTACAAGTTCTTTCTTAATCTCACTTGTAAGGTTTCTCCAAACACATCTCAACTTTACCTTTTTCAGTTTTTATGTGTGACATTTGATTAAGTAGACTTTGAGTAGAGGATACTCTCTAGCAAAACAAGCTAACTAACGAGCTGCTTTCTAACTGATTTCTGCTGTTAACACTTTCCTGTCTATAAGAAGACTCAAACTTTAAGTCACCATTGAAAAGAATGCTTAGAAGGTCTATACCATAAACTGAAAGTGTTGCTATGCTGTCTAACACAGGCTGAGACATCATTTATTTGAAAGGTTTTTGGTCACTAGAATACTGACAGAAAGCTAGCATTCTTGCAAAATGAAACAAATTACTATGTAAATAATCAGCCAGTACAAGCATTTATAAATTACTTGCAGATGTACAATAAAAGTGCAAATCTTTGCCTCTCAATATGAAAGGGGACAGACTCGGAGCGATTTCTTTCCCATCACTCCTCTAGAATCTTTATGTCTTTGGAAAAGCACATAGACGTGAACAAAGCTTTCATATTCAGAGACACCCATGGAATATGAGACTCATAAAATTTGACAGATATAAAAATGGAGGAAATAACCATTACATTCTGATACATTACTGAAGACATGCAAACAGGGAAAAGACCAACCAGGTTAAGTATTGGCATAAATTAAACAGAAAACACATTTGCTCTAGCACTGGCCTTTCAAATTGAGAGTGATGGCATGATTAAATATTTGAACCATCTCACCTTGCACAGTCAGACAGAATTCCAATAAGAATAGTTATTCTAAAATGGATACAAAGGCAAATCAAGCTCTTCTGCAGCTAATACAGCTATCTGCAGGTCGACTTTTTTGCTGCTTTGTGGATGTAAGTAGGATGAAGATCAATGGGTTGTTTTTCTTCAATTTTGCAAATGTGTCAATTACTCCATTAGGGCTGATCCCTTCAGCAGTAATTTTCTTTGTGAAGAAAAGGCTTTGTGATTGCTCATGTCATGCAGTGCTGCAATAAGGTACTCCTAAATATTCCTAAGAATTAATTCCCATGTTCACCCAACACATAATTTAAAACCCAAGCATCATGTCTGACATCTTGAAGGCTTTCTTTTTGTCTCAAGACCTTGTAATGAGCTCTGGGCATTGCGCTTGCTATGTAAGCAGCAACAGTCATACCAGCCAAAGCTGTCCTGTCACTGACAGGACACTGATGTGGGTGCATCCCCATTGCATCATAAGGCTCAGGAGGATCACATGAGAACCCGTACACAGTCCTCTGTGGCACAACACAGGTCCCTTTGAAAGTGCACAACTGAATTCTCACTTCATATAACCTGCCCTTAAAAAACATCCAATTAAAGAAATTGTTTCAAGGATAGTCTGCCTAAGTTTTTACATCAATTGAGTTCTGAAATGTTAATTTTTAATGTTTTGTTGGTTTGGGTTTCTTTTTCCTAAAATTTAACCTGACATAGTCTTCTACAGTTATTTTTTTTTTAATTAAAAATGCACTTAGGAGAGGTTTTGTCACAGGTATGTACCTGTGATACATAAACAAGAGGACAGGAAGGTGCTTTATACCTGTGACTACAAGCACACAAGGAATTCCATTCCTACTCTTTTACCATCACCATTGTTTCTTGGCTTTCTCTGGCTTCACCAAGCTCAGTTCCTGTAGTTATATGAATTTAAGGGGCAATCATTCTCTATAATTTTCTGTCTCACCTGTTGATATGTGTCAGGCTGGGATGAAGTTAATTTTCCCCACAGCAGCTCTTCCAGTGCTGTGCTGTGTACTGGGAGCAGAAAGGTATTGATGACACTGCAGAGCTTTGGCTACTCTGAGCAGTGCTGGCACAGCATCAGTGACATCTCTCCAAGATCCCCTTGAACTGCTCTCTTGGAGATGAGCAAGATATTGGGAGAGGACACAGCCAGGAATGCTGACCAAAATTGTCCCAAGGGATATTCCACACCATATGTTTAGCAAAAAAACCAACCAATCAACCAACCAAAAACAAAACAAAACAAGCAAATAAATAAAAAAAAAAAAAAGAAACCAAGAGGAAAGGAGAAAGAGGGGGGGTCTTTCATTATTACAGCATTTGTCTTCTGAAACAACCCTTTACCTGTACTGAAACCTGACTTCCCAAGCAGGACAGGTTGGACAGGGCTCTGAGCAACCTGATCTAGCTAGAAACATCCCTGGTCAATGCATGGGGTTGGACATGACCACCTTTAAAGGTCCTTACAACCCAAACTTTTCTGGCTTCTCTGTTTCTGTCTCTGGATATCCCCTTGCTGATGGGAAGTAAAGGACAAATCTGCTTTCCCATGCTTCTGTGTGATGTTTTTGTTTTTGCTTTATTAAAATACTTTAAACACTGAACCTTTTTTGGTCCTATTTTCTTCCTCTCTGTCCAGCTGAGGAGGGGAATGTTGGAGAATTTTGATGAGTACCTACCATCCAGTCAAACCCATCATAGATGTTTTTTCATAGTAAATACTATGAAAAATACTATTTAGTTATTCTTTCCACCCTCATGGGAAAACTGATGAATCATTATCCTTTTCTAGCTATCTGCCTGCTTTTATCCCCTTTATGCTGACAAAAAACACTATCTATGAACATTTACTTTCTCTGCATCAAGGAGATACTCAGATCCTCTTGCTGCTGCTTTTTCTTCTGGACTAAATCTTTCTATACTGCTGTTTTAATGACCACTGCATGAAGAAATATTAGTAACTCTTCTCCCTCTTCAACCTCTATTTTCCAGCTCTGCAGCTTGTTATTCATTCAGGGTTGTTGTTTGTTTTTCAGATTTTTTTCCTCTTCTTTGGAGTTTTAGAGTAGTTTTCCTTTTAATCAATCTGTATAAAGTTTTTTCTCATCCTTTCCTCTCTCCTCATGGTCCAACAAAAGTCTGGATTTGATGTTTCCATGTTCTTGTTAACCCAAACTCTTACCATCATCTTAGTATTCTTCATATTTCTATATCCATCTGCACCAACCTCAGAATCAGAAACAACTGTAGTATTTGTAAATTAATTATCAGTGAGGAGTGGCCAGAGGAGGTTGCAGACAGCTTTGGGTCTATCTCTCCTGAGTAACAAGGGACCCAACAAGAGGAAACAGCCTCAGGTTATGGCAGGGGAGGATTAGGTTGGTCATCAGCAAAATTTCTTCACTGAAAGGATGGTCAGCACTGGAACAGGGTGTCCAGGGAAGTGGTGAAATGTGCATGTTTGTGGCACTTGGGGACCCAGCTCAGTGGTGAATATTACAGTGCTGGGCTCAATGATCTAGAGGGCCTTTCTAACCTTTAAGATTCCATGATTTTTGAGGACAGCCAAAACTTCTACCATCTTTAAACCACTTACAGATATTGCCAAGATGGTTGAGTACCCTGAAAAAGTAAACCACCATGGAATTTTTTCCCTTCTTCCTCCTTTCCCATCATTCCAAACTGAAATTTTGTCCTCACTCAGTGTTCTAACAGCTTGGCCTGTGCAGCAGTTGCCCCCTGAGAAGAGATGAGGACCTCAGGCTCACACCTTTCCAATTAGCTTGGCGGCTGTATGATTGGAAGTAATCCTGCAAGAATATGGAGATGGGGCGAGGTCTTGTCCCTAAGCTTTTAGGAGATTCGGATGCACTGCGCATTCCTCCTCTCTTTGTGAGGATGTGACAGCTCCCTGGGGACACAGCTGTCACCATGCCAGCCCTGTAGCACTGCAAAGCAGGAGTGTCTGCTGATCACGGAGTGCCTTGGCAAAAAATCAGCATGAACAAAGATTGAGATTATTGGAGCAGTGGACTAAAATGGCAAATATTCACCTGGCTTTAAAGAAAAGGTATTTTAACTCTACAGAGGTGTTCATACTTGACACTGAAATTGCCCAGGCAACCAATAATGCATCATGGCCTTCTCTTCATAAAAGCCAATTATTTCCAAGGTTTGATACGAAGCAGTGAATAAGCTTTTGACATTTTGATTAGAATTATTGTTAAACAGAGAATTCTTTACTCTTTTGTGTCATCTCCTGTAAGCACAAACCATTCATTTGTGTCAAGCAGTGACGGTGAATAGCCTACAAAAAGAAAATGTGCATAGTAAGGTCTGCTCTTTACCTTACAGTTCACTTACAGATCTGTTTGGGGCTAAGAAGAAAGGAATAAGAAGCAGTCTGAGATCACGAATTATGTCCTTTCCCTCCATCAACTAGTCAGCTGGTGTGGGAATAAATCCTCAGCTTTGGGCATTTAGAGAAGTAGCAGGTTTTGACAACCTATATCTTAGTTTCTGAAGCCCGTTTATGTTGCAACAGAGAGCAGTTCAATTTAGCCAGCAAATTAAAGGTTTTCCCTCTTCTTGCACCAGGTGGTCATCTGAAACCTAACTACTAGCCCTACATGACAGTAGACCTTGAGGACATGTGGCAAATTAGGCCTCAGGGCTGCTTTTGAAACAGTGTGGGTGTAATCTTATTCCATGAAATTATTAAGACAACAAAAGCAGTTGCCTATGGAGGAGAATTACTGTCAGAATATCTATAGAAATGATTCTTAGAGGCTGAGCTCCAAGTGAGTAATTAAGTACAGCTTGTTTCATGAAACAGTAAAAAAGTACGTTTTATATTTCAAAATCTTTTGGATTTAACACTCAGAAGATAATGAGTTCACAATCTACCTATTGTTTTTAAAGACTGACTCTAATCTGCTTGAGATTTATTTCAAGATTAAGACACCTATATGAAGATGTTCATAGATCACTGGGGATCTGCTTTGTATATTCAGTGGAGATTGAGCAATGCACCAAATTAGTGATGATGTCAGGTTGTAGTTATCTCTGCGCATGTCTTTGGGGATACAAAACCTTTGTGGAAGGTAGCATCCCTTTATGAGACCATTTCTGAAAGTCAGACAACCGCTGAGGATGCCTCAGATAGTTTTGGATATCTGTGTGTGAATAACTGAGCTCACCACCACCACTGATCATAGCAGGAGGTGCTTCTGGACACCCCCTTGTGCATTGGCTGTTTTAATCTGGAGCTGACTCTCATTATATTTGGCTCAAGCCCATAAGAATGTAAGAGGGGAGGGTGAGATTAGATATCAGGAATAACTAAGAGGTTGGGGAAGAACAGCAACAGGCTGCCCAGAGAAACTGTGTCTGCCCCATCTCTGGAAGTATTCCAGGCCAGGTTGGATAGAGCTTTGAGCAGCCTAGTCTAGTGAAAGTGTCATTTTCCCTGGCAGGGGAATTGGAATTAAACAGTCTTAAAGATCCCTTCCAAATCAAATCATTTTTTGATTCTCTGATTCTATGAATTAAGACAATAGTTGATATCACAGTTAAAAGTATCCTTAATTTCCAAGTCAAGAGGGTGTCTTCTGAAATATAAAATCCCCAGTGGTTTAGGTTTCTATGGCTGTGCACTTTCAAGAGTGCACACCTGAAGAACAGGCAGATTGGATCAAATACCTCAGAGCTGGCTGGCTCAATCTCAAGCCACCTGTATTGTGTGCAGAGGCAGAGCAAGAGCAGGAGCTGACTGTCACCTTTTTTCTTCTGCCTTCTACTTGCCCTCTTTGCAGTGCAGAGCATGAATAAGGTTTAGGTAACTCAGACTTAGCTCAGACTATCTGTGCAATCAGAACCAAGCCAAGAAAACACAGGAGTTTGGTGTCACCTCTGTTTTTCAATTCCTCATCCACAATGAGATTCTGAGGGTTTTTACTTTCAGCAATAATCCCTCTGAGTCTGTGTCAGTTATGCATTATGTTTTTGTGCAACATTAAGTGAGAAGAGCCTCAAGCACTTTTGTAAACATTCCTCCCCCTTCCACAGATGAGTCAGGTACATAAATTCTCCTGTCTACATAGTAAGCTGGTCTTTGTGCTCTGAGCAGTATCATTAAATCCCATATTTCCCCCCCCGCAACCCCAGTTTAGGTTTTAGCTGATTCCTCCATGGTGACTGCTGTCTCTTCTCAGGCCAAAGGGCAAAGAGCCAGACCCAGCAGATGTGTTCAAACAATTGGAACTCCCTTATTTCCATATGATTTTCCTTTTAGACAGATATTTTGATCACTGCCTCTTCTGATTCACTTTTGCTAGCTGACCACCTGGTGCTGATGGTAACATTTCATTTCAAAGGGCAGATGTCTTTGTGTGCCAGTTTATTCAAAGGTCTGTGTCTTTTATCACATGCAACAGAATGAAGTACAAGCGTATTTCAAAATGGTTTGTATTTTCATGTGTGCCTACAGAAAGAGCATCTGTCCTCTGCATTGCTGTAATGCAACACATAAATAACAGAATACAGACATGGGAAGAGAAATGAAAGGCTTATTTAAATTGTAGTCTTGTTATACAAAAAGAGTTCTTAACCACATTTCTTAAAATTAGGAAAGAATAGTATGATGGCATAGTATTTTCACACTTATCTGGATCTCAGATAGTTGGAAATGCCTAAGTTGTTGGATTCTGTTCAGTGCACAGTCAGGTCCTAAATTGTATTTCCCAGTTAGTGTTGAGGCAGACACTTAGAGAGGACAGAGCTGGTTAATCATGCCTTCCAGGTGTATCTAAAATCACAGAAGGTGTTATCTATTACCTTGTATTAGCATATCAATGAACTGGTAGTTGTTCTTTGAACAGTTCTGCCTACATTAGAAAGAGCTATCAGCAGTTTAATAGGCTAATGGACGCTGACTGTCTTTCCTCCCTAAACAAAAAGAGCCAGAACAGCATTTCTGCTCTTAGTAGCTTATGTACACAACAGAAATGAAATAACTGGGCACTGAGCACATCAATTTGCCTGCACCCTTCTTAACATACAGTAATGGTATCCTGTATTGAAAAAGAAAAAAAAAAAAAAAGCCAAAGCTGTGCTCCCATTCTCTTTTTCATCTGGATTAATTTAAAAGTATTCTAGTGTTATCTCTGAATCACAGAATGGTTTGGGTTGGAAGGGACATTAAAGCTCTTCAAGTTCCAGCCCCTGCCATGGGCTGGGACACCTTCCACTATCCAGGCTGTCCTGTAACATTTACAGGGATGGGGCAGCCACAGCTTCTGTGGGCTACCTGTGTCAAGGCCTCACCACTCTCACAGAGAGGATTTCTTCTTTATAGCTAACCTAACTTGTCCTCCTTTACTTTAGACACATTACTTCTTGTTCTAGGCCCTGCTAAAAAAGTTTGTCCCCATCTTTCTTATTAGGCCTATTTAGGCACTGGAAGGGACTCTAAGATGTCCCTGGACTCTTCCCCAGGCTGAACACTCCCAGTTTTCTCCACCTGTACCCAGAGGGACTCCAGCCCTTGGAGCATTTTGTGGCCTCCTGTGGACTTGATCCAACATGGGGTCCTTGGGGACCACAGACCAGGATGCAGCACTGTAGGTGGAGCCTCACCAGAGAGGACCAGAGGGGCAGAATCCCTCCCCATCTCAGCCTGGTGGTCACACTTGTGATGCAGCCCAGGACACAGCTGGGGCCCTCTGGGCTGCCAGTGCACATGGCTGGGTCACGTGGAGCTTCTCATCAACCAACACACACAAGTTCTTCCTCAGGTTTGCTCTCCAGCCATTCTCTGCCCAGCCTCTACCTGTGATTAGGATGGCCTTAACCCACCTGCAGGATGTAGATTGTGGCCAAGACTTTTCAGATATGATGGACAGTGGCTTAGACATTAATTTCCTCACTTTTCTCAGGATCTGCAGTTGTGTCTCAACAGACCCTACAGACCTTCCATTTCCTCAGATGATCTCAAAGCTAATCTTTGACAGTGGGCAGTTCTTCATTCTCCTAGTTCCTGCCTATGCTTTCTGCAACTTGGGCAGTGTAGCTGCAGCACTTCGCAAGCAATGAGACCTCCTGCTTCCTTCTGGACAGCACATTTTCCCTTATCATACCTATAAAATCTTTTCAAGTTGCCCTTGATGTCCCTGGTGAAATAGGACTCTAGGACTGCTAGGACTTTACCTTTCCTAGCCTGGACCCCATCTGCTAGACAACCTCTCTGTATTCCTCCCAGGCTACCTGTCCCTGCTTTCACCCTCTGCAGATTTCCTTTTTTGTGTCTGAGTTTGCCCATGAGCTCCTTGTTCATCCATACATGGCTCCTGGCATTTTTGCCTGATATCCTCTTTGATATTCCCAACTAAAACATCCGGGGAATAAAAATCAAAGCCCAAGGAACAGAAAAAAAGAGTGCAAGATCATAACAAAAAGAACAACAGGAGTGGAAAAAGCCTAAGGCATAAAAAACAGGCTTAGTCCTTTGTATTTGTGGTACAATGGGACTTTTTGATGTGTTATCACTACAATACCAAGTATATAGGAAATTGGTTCTATTGTAAAACTCTGAGCTTTCAGAAAACAACCCTTACAAGCACCTTTAATCTACTCAGTCACACCAAGCCTTCTTAACTCACCCATGCAGTGGTTTGAGTAAAATCTGCAGCTGCAGCTTGTGTCCTCTGAGGTCCCAGGTAAGGGTCAGGCTCTTGCTTTTGCATTTTGGCTCTCTGATTTTTTGCACTTGATTTTTGAAATAAAATAGAATTTCCAATTCACTTCATTATCCACAGACTTGGGGATTTAAAAATAATCCAGCACTGACGTCCAAGATAAAATTATGAATGTTGGCAACAAGTTATTTGCCTATATCACAGTCCAGAGCTTCAGCCTGGTATAAAAGGGGTTTTACTTATGCATGTATTCTTACAGATGTCAATATAGTGTGTCATCTTGTATAAGGGTTACCAAACCACAAGTGAAAAGCCATCCATTTGGAGAGTAAGAACAGAAATATTTATTATACTCTTGTAAACTTTTTTTTTTTAGCTGCAATTGAAATGGTAGAAGTTAATGCAAAAATCAACAGAAGTCCAACAAGTTCTTGAGCTTCCACGTAACACTGTCCAATGCTGATGTAAACAGACATGAACTCCAAGATATTTTAAAGTGTACATAGCTCCACTACAGGGAGAAGTAAGTTTGCACCAAGTGGGGATGTAAACTGTCCCAAGAAATATCCATGTTGCTTCATGCTAATGCTGTTGCCTTGCAGACACACTTGCAAAGAATGAGAGTCTGTTTCTGGACATTCAACCACCAAACTAATGCTCACCTCATTTACCCTTTCATTTCAGACTGCAGTAAGGAGAACAAACCTCAGCTGGGACTTTCTGGCATCAAAACAAAAATGTGAAACTATCCTAAACTATGCTGGGGTTTTTGGTTTCTGTTTTTGGATTTTGATTGTTTGGGGGCCTTTTGCAATTCTGAGTTTAATGTAGAGGTTTTTTTGCTGTGGTAGGACTAGGAGAAAGGAAACCAACACAATAAAGGTATTGTAAAAAGGTTAAATTATGGCTGGGTGGACTCAAAAGGAAACTGGCTCCAGAAAGGGTAGGATTTGACCCTGGAGAACTGTGAGAGAATGAGAGAAGAGAGACAGAATACATATGATGACTTGTGAGATAGGGAAGACCCTCACAGGTAATTTCTGATTGCCTTCATGTACTGAAATCTGCTCACTTAGGATCCTTGCTTTATTTGAAAGTTGCTTTTAGCTGCAGTTGCAGGTTGAGAATACTTCGGGAGATGACAAGGTTGTTAAAGCGCAAAACCAGAGTGTAGCATGTGGAAAATGTGCCTGAACACACACAAAGATGCAATGAGGTGTGATACAGACTTTCCAAGGGACTGAAGGACCACCAGGTCAAGAATGCTGAAATGAACAGGGTCTATGCCTTTATTACTGTCCCGCTCTTTATTAAAAAGTCAGCTTGACAGGGGGGTGTCGTAGCTTCTTCCGGTAGCCAAAGGGTGAGAAGGTGTGCAGAGTCTGTCCCTGGAGTCTCCGTGGCACACTGGTAGCCAGAGGTGCAGAGGTGTCCACTCTGTATTTGCAGTCCCAATCAGCAGACCGTCCTCTTTCCTTTCCTCCTGGCACACTGGTAGCCACAGGGTGGGGGGGGATGTGCAGAGCCTGCTGCCAAGGTCCAGCAGCAGCTATCCCTCTCCTTCCCTCCTGGTAACACCAGGAAGAGTGTCTGTTTTCCTCGTGCCTCCTTCCCACAGCCCACTCCACTCTGGTCCTCTGCAGGTTATGGTGACAGGTCAAACACAGACTAGGGATGGGGTTCCCTTTTCCCCAGCCTGCACACCCATCTAGCCCCCTACACTGTGTCCAGCCTTCCATTTAGGGGTGTTTTCATCCCCAAAACCCCCTCCCATGATTCCACTGGTCTTCCTATTTTGCATCCCAGTCCCAAAATGGTAGTGAGGGTGGGGCGGTAGGTGATTCCCAGGAACAATTAGCTAATTAACATTTCAATGTCAGTACTTAGTTCAAGCCAAGTGTCCCAGCCAGGCTGTTTTGTTCATAACAAATGCCTTTTGTATAAAACTCCTGAAGACCTATTTGCTACTTAATCTGCTGAAAGCCCTCAACATTCTGTCCCATACTCTCCTAAAGTTTCTTCTGTATTTGGATGTCTTCAATTCCTGCTCTTATTCCAAGGAACCTTTTCAGTGAAGTTCCTTCACTCTTTAGCTTAACTCCACCTTCATCTTGTCAAAATTTGTGGGTGGTAGAACACCTTCTCCTGCCTTCTGGCAACCACCTGCTTTCCTGCAGTGACTGTAGCCACAAATCTCTGTCAAAAGCAATTTCCCCAGAATTTATCAGGACTGCAAAAGATTGCATAGCAAGCGTCCCATTAGACTTGTAAGACTTCAGCCACTGACACCTGAGAAATCATTAGCTCCTGTTCTACACAGAAAATCAGTGTGCTGGATGGTTAATCAACTCTCTGTTTAAACATGTTGAAGATATTTAATTGTTAATTTAAGATAGTTAATGGGGAGCCTGATAGTCAGCTAGTGAGCTGGTGTGGCTTAATATCACAATGGTCTCTCCAATGTGTTTTACATTGTCAGTGAAATAACCATATTATATTGACTTAATGAGTACGGAAAAGAATTACAACCATTATTACCAGTTTACATACTGACTCTTAACAGCAGAATTCAAACATAGAAATTGCCCAATCTATTGCAATCTTCTGCTATTGCCTCCAGAAAAATAACAGTTACCAAATACATCTTATTTTCTTGAAAAAAAGCTGGTTTACTCATGACACTTTCTAAGATCAATCTTTACATTCTTCATCTTAAATTTTTTTAATCAGCAGCTGGGGTATCCAATATTGTAATTACATGAATGAATATTTTTGCCATTTTTTTGTTACTCTAAAATAAATACTGTAAAACATACACCTGGAAGGGATATGGTCTGTCATGAAAAGTAATGCTTGAGCTTTGTAAGGTTCACTTCTTAATCATCATGTCACAGAATGTCTGAGGTTGAAAAGGCCCTTAGAGATCATCTTGCTCCAGCCCCTCTGACCTCAGCATTTTTCACTGCCCAGGGCAGCCTGGCCTTGAACACTTGACAAAGTCTGGCCTTGAGCACTAAACAGCACTAAACAGGAGGTTTTAGGACTTGCCTGCCTTTCTTCCATGTCAGCTGTATCCTAATTCAATCCCAGTGTTTCACTATTCATTATTTACTTTCCTCAGACCTTCACAGATATATTCCTACCATAGAGTACTTTACCTCTAAACTGCTTCAGTATGAACAATACTTTGTCATTATGGGTCATTTTCCCTCTTCTTTTTGTCCCTTTCTGTTGCTGAAATGGCAGCGAATATATTCACTTCTCCTCTGCAAATACACACACTCTTAAAAGCACATTATTGAAATCAACAGTTTTCTTTTCATATTTACAGTCCTGAGAGCTTCAGCCTACAAAACAAACGAGACTCACCATGGCAGTCACTTATTTTATTCTCGTCTCAGAAAGTTTGATTGTTGTGAGGAACATATTCATGAGATCCATCACAGCAAAAATGATTATTTTCTAGTGATTTGCAGATGCATTGAACTTAATGTAAAAGAAACTGATAATCATGGAAATAACATACAGAATAAAAACTCTCCTATAGAGCTGAAATTCATACTGATGTCAGCAGAGGTGGGTGAGCATTATGATTACAATACTTCTCTAAGTAATTACCCTCTCTAGATAATTGAAAAACTCTGCCTAAATGGTTAACAAGCTGCAATGACAGTCTGCATTTCTTTAGCACATTACAGCTCAGAAGTGCACAATTAAACTTCATAATATCTTGAAAAAAGATGTGTATGGATTAATGAAAATATTATTAAGTACACAAAAGTAAACATCTTCTGGTTTTAATTTTGAAGAGTGAAACATCATCCTTCAGTTCACAAATATTCTTTCCTTCCTGCTATTTTTGAGCCCAGGTCTATTTGAATTCTCTGCTAGAAGTCTTTAGTGAGAGAGACTTTACTTGAGCTTCCTACAGCTTTTTTTTTTTTTTTTTTTTTTTTTTTTTTTTTTTTAAGTGAAAAGCTTGGAATTGAAATTAGAAAATTCTTGAACAAAAGTATTGGAAAGACACAGAGTGCTTGCTTAGCAATTCCTCTGAATTAAGGAGGATTTTATTACTGACTGCAATGAAAACATCCTGTCATTAGAAAGCTATTTTGAAGTTATTTAATAAAAGAGAAATATTTCTCAATTTATTTTATGCAGTAAATCAGAAAAGGTAAACCCTGGAGCTCAGTATCAGTACCAAATTTAAGCAATTAACAAAATAAATACTGTAAATATTTCCAGTTCTGAAATTTCTCCTTTTAAAAAAAAATTATACAATACTGGTTAAGGGCAAATAATGTAAGGGGTGTTTATAACATTCAAAGCATGTTGCCTGAGGTTACCGTCCCATCAAACTTGCAATTTCACAACCTGTTGACACAGTCCTTAAGGAGGTTGTTCTAGGGGTTTCCAAAAGTGCTGCCAAACACTCTGGGAGCTTGATACTGTTATGTGTAGTAGACATAATTTGCACCATGTCTATTATGATATATGTTATATTGAATATTTGTTGGAGTATACACGTTTGTATTAGGAGCCACCCTTGTAGGCAAAACCTGGTGTATGTTGAAACCAAATTTACAAGTAAAAGGATGTGGCTCTCTGGAGATGGCCGTATCTGAAGCAATACGGGGACACCCAGGTGCTGATCATTGTGTGAACGACCTCAGGTAGGTATCATGGAAATCCTCCGGACAGATACATGTGAATGCTGGGTTCCCGTAAATTTCACCAAGGGATTCACCAACTCCGGACATCAAATTGTTCTACCTCGTTGCCAAGAAAAGTAATCTCATCAAACAATGGGACTCCGAATAGAAGAAAGGCCTGACTGCCGAAATCCTGGTCTCAGGCAGAATTTTCCCTATAAAAACCGCTTGTACCAGAATGGTGGGGTGGGCATAGAGGAAAACCGCCCCTGAGGCTGACTTCTTTGTTGCACACCCAGCGCCAACTCTGGGCTCAGCACTGTTCTTCCTTGTGGCTGGCTAGATAGAATTTGAATTGCAAAATAAATACTTTATTTTTTCATTTTAATTTGGCTGGACAAATTTTCATTTATAGCAACACCATGCCCAAAACCTCTAGCTTCACTGCTGGGCACTTTTTCCAGTGGCAGGGCTGTCCCTCAGTGTTGTGAACACAGCTGCCAGGCCTGATGGAGTGCAGATCTGGGTCCCTCCTAGCATCCCCTGAAGCTCAGCCTCCACCTCAAGGCAGTGCTGCTCTCAAATGCCCTAAGAATTGTGATCTGGTTCACCCTGATTCCAGGATTAATTAGTACTATTATAGCTTGCTCTTGTAACTCCTAGGGGCTAATTAATTTTTGCAGTTTTTTGTTTTGGAACTGACTGTACCCACATGGGTGACTTGCATGGGAGAGGAGAGCGTGACTTCTTCATGGTCTGGTTTGTCTCTTTTGGCTTTGTCTCTTTATTATATCTTTCCACCTATCTGAGCCCCTGAGTTTTGCAGCGGGTAAAAAAGCAAAGCGAACAAACAAATAAATAAATAAATATTTTAGAAATATGCAATGCTTTGGTTAATGTATCTTGAGGGTTTGCTTTTTTTTTTTTTAAATATGTTTCTTTTAACTAAAAATAATTTAATTTTACAGCATATGCCTAGTGAAATAACGAGTTTCCTCGCAAATGCTTGGCAATATTCACATTTATGCATTCAGTACTTAGCTCCATCCTAAGACACATTGATTATTGTTTTAACGCATGTTTAATTTTTCTGCTCTCTTCATTTCAGAACTGGTTGTAGTTGGGAGATTCAGTAGCAGAGTGGAAATTATAAGATCTTCAGCTTTAACTTTTTACTGTAAATAAACAAGGTTTCAGAGAAAGTTATCCCTGCTATCCTGTCCCACATATGTGCAGCTTAAGCCTTGGCATCTGGGGAACTGTCTGACAGGAGACACGTAGATTCCATGTGGCTCAAAGCAACTCATATTCAGCTAAGCCACACTGGGAACAACATAAATATGATTTTGCCTGGTTCTTCTCCACCATAAAGCATAAAGTGGTGAAGAAGATCAGCACTTGTGAGGCAATTGATTTCATAGCAAAGGTAAAAGATTTACATACTCTAATTAAGGTTTTCCTGTGATTAGTGCTTTGTAAAAGGAACAGAGGGAAATTAAAAGTACTTCCAAGATTTTTAAAGGAGCCAGCCATCAAATTCAGGACTTTGTTACCTAAGGCACTTCAGCTAGAGGAAAACTGGAAGAAGAAATAAACTCTCTTCTTATATTTTTGGACATACCCACATGGAAAGGAGATTTCCTGACAATAGATGACAAGACTTCAGAACCTGACTTCACCCTGAAGACCCTAGAAATCAGCATCATGTGGAGGGCTCCCCAGATTTTACTTCTTTACTTCCAAATCTGATGTCTTATTCTCCTTCCACTCAGGCACCCTTTCTGTGCAATTCCTCTTGGGTAGCTGATCTAAGACAAGCTGATCTGAAATGCACTGAGATAGAAATACATTCATTTTCATCCCATCTCTGTATCTTTGTACAGCTATTCCCAGTTTCCCCTTAAGGGCACTATCAGCCCCTCATCTTTTCCCCTATGTCCTATTCTAATTCTCTAAAGGCAAGTGACCCAATACAGGAACAACCCTGGGGATGTTTCAGTCCAGTGTTGTGCTGTTATGTTTTTCTGCCTGTATTCATTTTGGAGCAGGTGTGAGTCCAAGATCTTTGTATCTACAAGCACAGGCACTGAGCTGAGGGCACTAATGTATTAGTTGTTTAACCCGGCTATGGCTGCAAAGAGGGGATGAAACTTTTTCTGCATCAGCAAAATTACATGAAGTGACGTGGGGAAGTGTGTGTTATGGCAGGCTGTAATGAGCTTAAACTGAGGAATAAAGAGCTGCAGAGGGCAGCTGAGCCCAGTCTCCCAGAAGGACTGTCAACCACAGAGATGCTAAATCACTGAGGGATGCTTAGTCTTGCTCCTGACTTTCTCAACTGAATTAATAAATGTCTCCCTCCCCATATTTCTCCAAGAACAAAACAAGATCTGAATAGCAGAGTCCATTGTCACTCCATATGGTAAAGCAAGACAAGATGGACAGAATCCAAAACACAGAGATTATTTGCTTTGTTCTTCCACCAGCTGCAACAAGGAAAGTGTGAGGAAGAAAAAATCTGTGCAGAAGAGAAAAAAATCTTTGTCAGAAGACAAAGAAAAGTTGCTAGGCAATCCTGTATCATGACCTGACTTTCTGATATTGTAGGCCTGATTTTATTACAACTTCCACTGTGTAGGGGATAGAATCAATAATGCTGAAAAAATCCACTAAAATCATCAAGTGCAACCATTTCCTCAGCACTGCTGAGCCAACCACTAAATCTCATCCCCAAGTGTCACATCTACATGGCTTTTAAATTCTTCCAGGGATGGTGTCTCCACCATCACCCTGAACAATCTGTTCCAACAGTTAACCACTCTCTCAGTGACAAAATGTTCCCAATATCCAACCTAAACTTTCTCTGGTGCAACTTGAATCCATTCCCTCTCCTCCTGCCCCTGTTCCCTGGGAGCAGAGTCCGACACCCCCTCCCCCCCGCTCCCGCCTGTCCCCTCCTGGCAGGGGGATGTGCAGAGCCACAAGGTCCCCCTGAGCCTCCTTTTCTCCAGGCTGAGCCCCTTTCCAGCTCCCTCAGCCCCTCCTGGGGCTCCAGCTCCTTCCCCAGCTCCGTTCCCTGCCCTGGACACGCTCCAGCCCCTCAATGCTCTTCTTGCAGTATGGGGCTCAAAACCAAATTTCCCAACAAAATAACACTAATTCTACTGCCTAGTCAAAGTAGTCATGGCAATGGAACAATTTTTCTTTTTCATGTGATAATGAGTCTTTTAATGGCAACAGAAATATCCTATCTACCATCATGCAGGTTCAGAAATTCTTTTCTTGCATAAAGTTGTTTCTCCCATATCCATCCCCCTTAATGTCATTTCTTACGGGCAATCGGTGTGTATAGGTAGTTTTCCAAAGGAAATATTATAATATTATAAAGACATTTTAATTCCTAGCCGAGTTCAAAAAGAAGCCTAGAAAAGTCTTTTCTCTCAGTCTAGAGGAGCAGTCAGTCCCAGGGTCATTTTGTGACTGCTTGATTTTCCCTTGTCTTTTAATCAAAAAGTAGAAGTCAATGTTTTCTATTGCACTAATATATGCAAAAAAAAAAAATCCCCAACTGAACACAAAAAAAATTTAAAAAGAAGCTAATGGAAGAATTACAAACTGTACAAGCAGCCAGAAGCCAACAAAGAGGTTGTATTGAAAGTTAGAGAGCAGCACTTTCTGGTTGTCAGCTGCAATTCAGTCCAGTCTGACAGGCTCAGAGATGTTACCAAGCAGGCTGTATATCTTTAGGAAGAAGTCTGTGCAGCAGTTAGGGAAGATGCTGTAAAATTATTTAGAACTTAGTATATAATCCCTATATTTGTGGGTAATTCTTAAGTTTTTTTCCACACAGTGCTTAGTGCAAATGCCAGAGATTAATGTGGCCTTGTGTTAACTCCCAACATTGTCACTAATAGGTCTTCAGCCAGGTAATGCTTCCCTGTTTACTTATATCAGTTATTAATATGTGCTCACTGGTATCTTAGTTTTGAGAACAGAGATAAGAGTGTTGGAGTAAAGAGTGATAAGTGCACCATAACCACATAATAGAGGTACTCTCAAGGAAAAACGTTCATCAGAAAGTCCAGGGCCATAAAAGGGAATTTTGAGCAATAGGATGTTCCCAAACAAGCAACAAAGACCCTCAAAAGACCCTTACTCATATTGAGATAAGTTCGTGGGAATAATTAGTGTGTATGTATGCATGCCAGAAATGTAATGAAAAAGTAATAGAAATGTGATGAACAGGTTCTAGTTTCATGGGTATAACCTGGTCTGTTGGATTGCTGTCCATGCTTTGAGAATAATTCCCCATGCATCCGACACTGTTGGATTTCTAACACAACAAATTGCTTGGAGAATTTATTTCCCAGTTGTTGGTGCCAGACACACTGAAGCTGTCACCTTTCCCAGATTCACTAGTCACAGAACAGAAATATTACATCAAGTTTTTCAACGTAACTGGCAATGGATATTGACTCAGTATCACCCCTGTTCTAGTGTTGTGTTATTTTGTTGGGTTTTGGTTGGTTGTTTTTGTTTTTGTTTGTTTCTTTAGTGTAAATATTAGGGGAGAAAATAGTAAAATTAAGTGAATGGAAAAGTTTCAAAAACTTAATTTCTGTGTATTTGGTTTATGTGACCAGATTTTGGTGGGGGTGGGGGACTTTGAGAAGCTGGCAGAAGCTACCACCATTTCCAAGGTAAATAAAATCTCATTGTACTAAAGCCTCTGAGGTAATGTATTTGAGAAGAGAAAAAAGTGAGACCATGTGTGAGGAGCAGCCCTGCAGACAGGCAGGGCAGTGCAGAAGGAGGGGCAGGAGCTGCTCCAGGCTCTGGAGCTCAGATTCCCCTGCAGCCCCTGGAGCAGCCCATGGTGAGGCAGCTGTGCCCCTGCAGCCCAGGGAGGGCACGGGGGAGCAGAAATCCCAGGCTGGAGCAGGGGGACCACAAAGCCACAAAGGAAACTGTGAACCTATATGAAGCCTGTGCTGTAGTAGGGTCCTAGCTAGACTTGTGACCCTCTGAGAGACCCACTGTAGAAGCTTAAAAATCAGTTTCCTGTTTCAAATACTATTAAGACCACAGAAGGATTTTGCCATGAGATAAGCATGGAAAGGAGCAGTGGAATTGTGATGGCTGCAGGCCTGGTGAGGCCTGGCTGACACGTCCTGAGTCATACACACAGAGAAAGGTCCCCAGGGTGGCAAACTGTGTGGAGAGGCAACTTGTTGTACACATATAATTGGCCAGGCAGTCTTGTTGTCTTACCCTGAGTTATAGGACAGATGTCATCTGTAGCCACCAATAAACACTGAAGCACAACCTCTCACCCCCAAATATGGCCATAGGAGTACGGATTCCTGGAACTTGGACTGCAAGTTAAGCCAATAAGTATTCATTCCTTTGTTTGCTAATTTGCATAAATAGCAAAAAGCTTTGAACAAGCTCTGGACCTCCACCACTAAGAAGCCTAGGGTGAAGAAGGACCCACGGAACACTGCTGGATCCACGGGTGGTGCTATCTCATCTTTCTATTTAATCTGTCTCTCTCTCACTCTCCTGCCCCATCCCCCCTCTCCTCCCTCCCTCCCTCCTTCCTTCCTTCCTTCATCTGCTGTTAAAGAAAATCTATACTATTGTCTTTGGGATAAGGTTGTTTGCACCTCAGTGCAGGTAGAGCCACCTCTCTAAAAATAATGTCCTAACATCCATGCTGGAACAAGTTGTGCAAGAAGGATCAGGCCCCAAGGAAAAGTGACCCAAACTGGAGCAGCTTGTGGGTAATTGCTGCTCAGGGGATTAACTCACACTGGAGAAGTTCATGGAGACCTGCCTGCTGTGGGAGGCACCCCACTTTGGAGCAGGGAAAGGATTCCTTTCCGTGAGTAGCAGCAGGAATGATGGCTGATGAGCTGACCATAACCCCCACTCCCATCACCCTGGACTGCTGAGCGGGAAGATCTACAGCCCAGAAAGGAGGGAGGGGTGGGGGAAGTTGTTCTTATGATTTGTTTTCCTTTGCATGATCCTGCTCTGATTTTGACTGGTAATAAATACAGCTAATATCCCCAAGCTGAGTCTGTTTTGACTGTGACAATAATTGGTTTGTCATCTCTCCTGGTCCTTACCTCAATCCATGAACCTTTTGTAACACTTTCACTCCACTGTCCATGTGCAAATGGGAGTGAGAAGATGGCTTTGATGGGTGCCTGGCACCCAGGCAGGGTCAACCCACCACACAATGAACAATAAAATCTGTGCTTCTTGGACCACATTGCCATACTGTTGAAGCAATGGGCAGAGCCATGGTGACAGCTTTTTCCTTTAATATGTGAAGAAATAAGTAGTTTTCTACCATCATTCTAATTAATTAATGTTTTCTAAAGCAATAACCAAACATTTTGTAAGCCTTTGTACATGCTGTGGGACAAGTCACATGTGTGTCTCAAATCATTCCTCCATGATGCAGAACAGCATCATGGAGTCATAGAGTATCTCATCATGAGGGCACAGTCTGAATTTCAGAACTGGATCTTAATTAATCTCCCAGGATTCCTAACAAACCTCCCCCAGCATCCTGTAAGGTAGGCACTTTGCCATCCAGACTCATCCAAGCCTGCAGTGTAGCTGTGTACCTGCACTGGCTGAAGCTTTCACGTACAGGCTGAGTCCTACCTGCTGAAATCTAGTTTGCAGAGGGGCAAGCAAAAAACAAGTAATTCATGACTAACATTCCCAGTTCTGCGGGAAATGCAGCCCCTTTAATGATCCAGCAGCTGGAACAAATGACTGCTCACTCATAACATACACACTGCAGTTGTCATAGAAACGCACTTAGCAACAAAGAATCCTTGACCTTTTCCCCATCTGTTTTGAGTCCTCAAAGAGGCACATTAATTTCTATATATTGATTTTTCCTGGTTTTTTTCCTCTTTTTCTCCACACCCAAATACCACATTTTGTGTGGCTCCCAGACATCAGCAAAAATCTTCTGTAACTTCAGGGGCAGTACTGCAGAGGTCCTGCCTCTCCTTTAGCCCTGTTCAGTGTGAGGCACCAGCTAATTCCTGACAAAAAAGCTTAGACTGGATATAAGAAAACATTTCTTCACTGAAGAGGGTAGTCAAGCCCTGGCAAAAGCTGCCCATGCAGTGGTGGAGTCCCCATCCCTGGAGACATTTAAAACCCATGTGGATGTGGCTCCTGGGGATGTGGATTAGTACTGGGCTTGTCAGTGGTGGAGGACTTGATGGTCTGAGAGGTCTTTTACAACACAAACAATGCTATCATTCTATATAAAGATGACTGCAAATTAGGCTGTGCAACTGACTACTCCACCTCAACCTGGAAACTTGAAAAATAATCTTTTGTTTTAGGAAGGATGAGGGAAGCTCAGAGCTCTGTGGTTTTGGATTAACCAGTACAGTAAAAGTCTGTAACTAAATCAGAGCATCCCCTTCAAATGGATGGACACCATCCAGAAAACAAGAATATTATCAAAGGCCAAAATGTATATAGCAACACCACCATGATAAGAATAGCCTTGCTACAAAGGGCATTGCTAAATTCCAGGAAGAAACAGAGATGGATGAAATTAATCCAGACTATGAGTAATGGTGAAATCACTGCATGTTCTGAAGGCACAAAGATTTTAGATAAAGCTTGTCTGATGTAATCAGATTAGCCATCAAATTAGATCCCCAGAGTATGGGTGTTTTTCAGCATGTATCATCACCCTATGTTTGCCATTTGAGATAAATAGAATAAACTTAATTGCAAAATATATATTTTTAAATTAAAATAATAAAAAAGAAATAATTTTCCTATTTAAGTAATTTTGGAAAGGTCCTAGTGCTCAGTTTACTTTTTAATTTTGCACCTTCTCTCAAACTGATGATGGTCACAGTAGGATATTTTCTTTTCTCCTCCCCCCCAAAAAATGTAATGAGAAAAAGAAAATCATACTGCACACATATACATAAACACACATAAATTCATAAACACACCCACAGAACTCAAATACCTGCTAAAAATAAAAATAACTTTGAAACACCTAGTGCTTCTGAAGGAAAATTATTATTAAATACATAATTTTCCCATTATTTTTGAAATAATTTCACATTACAATTATTATTCATCTTAAATGTTTTCTGAATTACACAACAGAGAAAGGATTGTGTAACATCAATGGCAAGTCACTCACAGCTTTAGCAAATCTCACAAAGCAGTGGATCATTGTTAAGATTCAAAACATTTCCAGAAACACCACACTTTCTTAGTGTCAGAATTTTATTTGGAAAGAAACATTATGGGTTGTTATGATTTTGCAGGATGGTTAGGAATCACATCCTGGGTCATTTGCTGTCTGCAGACCTCAGCTTAAGTAATGCTGGTGAACAAAACTTTTATCTGCATTGGAGAAAAACAACATGGCTACACCTTCTATTTGTCTGCTCCAACTGTACTAAAAGGCAAATAAAGGAGATACAGAGCTGTGAAGGCTTGTGGGGAGAGAAAAACATTTTTAGGATTGAGAATTCAGAATTCTAAGATCAAAGTGGTTTTTCTGCAGTTTACATAAAAATACATGGCACATGTCTGGGTCTAATGTATTTTTTTATGCATTAGTCAATTGCATTAGCAAATGCACTGAAAAACAAGCATAGCAGGTGAAAGAAGAGCATGGCTGTGTAGAGAGAGAAAGAAGAGATGGATTTTCAGAGCCTATGATTGCTGATTTTTACATGAGCTGGCTCACGTTCAACATTTTTTTAAATGTTTGGATTTGTGTGTAGATATCAAAATCATGATTTGGGTTCCCATTTAAAATTTATCATAGTGGAAAATCTGCAAATCAGTACCTAAATGTAGATTTTAGCAGCTCCTTCTAAAGAACTCACAATCAGAATCTCAAACCCCACCAAAATTGATTGATTAGGCTATCACTGGCCTTATGTCTAATTCCATTTGTTAATACAGGTCAGAATCCTCTGAAATCCCCTGAAAAGCTTGGATGGGGCTCTTACCAGCCTGGTCTAGTGGAATGTGTCCCTATCCAGGGCAGGGATTGGAATGAGATGATTTCTAAGGCGCCTCCCAAACCAAGCAATTCTGTGATTCTGATTCTGTGATTCTGTCATCTAGCCTACCTTTATATCACTAGGGCCTGAAGCTGAATTTTCCATGTGCTTTCCATGGAGCATGGACCAGCCCTCTCTCCAGAGAGATAAATAAGCCCATGTGCATTTTTTCAGTTCTACAGCACTTTTAATCTTGCTGGTATTTAAGCTGCGAGCATGAAAAACAGTTACAGCAATTGCAGATATTCCTGTTTATAGGGATTTAATGGAAACCTATAGCATAAAATTCACCAAGCAGCATCCTGCTGTTGGAGCAGTTACATTTTAAACACCATTAAACTTGATGGAAATCACAGCACACAGCCTCACATAAACCTTTTGGCAAACTTAAATGCAGAGGCAAATTCCTCTCTAGGATAGGTGGGACATTGTGGCACAGTTTTCTTCACCTTTTGTCCATCCCCATACCACCTAATTAGTTAATCATGCCCACAATTAGCTAAAATCTGTCACCACCAATAAGTTTTACTCACTTCCCCAACTCTCCTCCCCACACATGCTAAGATAGGTCCTGTATTCATGCAGGCAGCACAAGGCCACACAGGACTCTGTAATATTTAATCTGAAATGTTTTTGGGGGCAATTTATTGGTTGTCTCCCTTTGGTGAGATTCTGAGGTTGGACAATGGGATGATAATTTTCCTTTGATGGTCTCAGGAGTAACCAATTGTGTGTCCTTCTTCACCTCACCCTCTGCAGAACTCTGCCTACCATCATTTGTCTTTAGCAAAGAAAAATCTAATAAAAAGGCAACCTAAAAATTCCCTTCCTAGTGCAAATAACACACAGAGAATTTGTGCTGGAAAAAGAATATTTGCAGTGGACAGTGAGTTCATTCTTTGTACAAACAGGAAAGGCCAGGCCAGTCCTGACATGAGATGAGTCACATCCAGTGCCTGCTATCCCCCCAGGCAATATTTAACTGTTCAACCTCACAGACCCATGTTCCAGCACTCCCAGTGGGGACAGCAGAGCCACCTTGAAATAAAAAAATTCTTTGTTCTCTCCATCAAGCTTTCATCCCAGACTGAAAGAGGGAAAGGTAATTAATTCATTTGAAATAACTGTATCAAATAACTGCATTTAAAATGCTTGCCATAATCCTCAAGGCATGAAACATGGGCCTTGGAGGAATGGTCGTAGAGCTCTTCTGTGTTTTTAAGGGCTATTGAGGGCACAGGGAATGGTAATATCTGCTATGCATGGAGAAATAGCCAACCTTTTTGACACACAAGATCATCTCTTAACCTGAAAGAGAAGCAGCACCTGTCAGTTTAAATCTGGGTGGAGAACAACTGTTCTGTGTTACACTTGATATGGTAAGCAGTTAAATCATCTGAGGGAAAATGTCACTGGTATCTGCACAGCAAAAATTAGTGTTCACAGGGGAAAAGGTGATAATCTTCAACAGGGAAAAGAAGAGCCAGGTGATTCATCACCTGTAGGAAAGGTAGGAGCTTGCAAAAGGAAGAAGGAAAACAAACCACACCTCATATCACTGTTTTTCCTGGTGACGGGATTTTTAGTCTTCAGTGCAGTTTTGAATTCCAATTCACACATTTGGTTTTTTGAACAATTTGGTGTGGGACTGTTTGGAAGGAGCAGGTTGCAGATTAGCTTTCCCTTGAGAGTCAGGACTGAGAGGCCAGAGCTAGAGGGGTTATTCAGTGAGAAATCTCCTCTCCCTGACAGACTAAAGCTTCTGTCCCTTACTGAATTCTCTTAGAAATCTGTGCTTCTGCATGAAGCTTCCAGGAGAACACACTTTGCATGGGAGGACATTCTTTGCATTCAGGTATTACCAAGGTGTCCTACAAGAAAAACTCACACATTCTGAAGGCTGCATCATTAAAGTAATTTATTGTGATGGCTGTGGAAATGTGTTTTCAAACATATCTACTCTTCCAGGACAGCCTGCCTTCATCCAGAGTGTTGGGTTTTGGGGGAAAGCTTCCAGGAGCTGGGGAATCCTTTGAAAAGGCTCCAGAAATCCAGAAAAATCCACAGAAAATCATTGTGTATAAAAAAACAGGTAGCACAGAAAGCACAATGAAGGAGAGAATAATAGGCTGTTGTTGACTCTAAGAAATTATTCCTCCTACCTATATATATTATAAACACAAGCAAATACACAACTGTGTACACACAGTTTTGTTACACTAGTGGATGACATGGAGTGGCTCCAAAAGTAAACACAACTGAGCCACAACCCACCTGCAAACACCTTTCCAGCCCAGGCAAGGGAGGTGATGAAGCACCTTAATCAAGCAAACTTGACAAATAGTGGTGCTACTTCCCAGGGCCAAAACCCCACAGAGCTGGAGTCCCCCTGCTTGCTTGAGAACATCGAGAGGAGTATTCATTACTAGCTCCATTATTCCCACTACTTCTGTTCCTATTTATTTTTCCAGGAATTATTGAAGTGACTGACTGTCACATGTTGGGATATGACCCTCCTGACAAAATACAGCAGCATGTGAAAAGCTTGAAAAGCTACTGAAGCAGCACATGACATATTCCATTTCCTCAGGAATATACAGCTTGACTTTTGTGAGGGGAAACAGCCTTGGCAGGTCCTTTCTACCCTCCAGGCCCCAGCTGCACCAAAATCAAAACAAAACCATGAAAGAAGATAAATGTGAGTGCTTTTCTGCCCTAAAATACTTTGAATAGTGCAAGTCCACTATAAACCTGCTCTATAGGGGAAAATTGGGAGAAGCTCTATAAAGCTGAAACTTTTAAAACAACATGCTTTTATGAAAGAGCTAGAGATCCACAGGGTTTGAACTTTCATTGAGTTGTTCTATGTTCTCTTTTTCTTTCATGATGCAAGAAATTAAAAATACATCGGTCATAATTCTGATTTCACCTTATCAGCACTATAAACTCTTAGAATTACTCCTGTTTACACTAGTACAAAAGGATATTCTGACAGATCCAAGAAAACGCAGACTTATTAAAAGCAATAAATAATTGTTATGATCCCAGAGTAGCAAAATCTACTACTCTACTTGTTTTGTGTACGACTTCAGAGATTAGGGGAGCCTGCTACTTAATTGCTCAGAGGGACACTAATCTTGTAAAGTTCTTTTCCTAGCAGAAGTTATCAAATAGAAGCAGGACTCCTTAATAAAATTACAGTTATTAAATTCTCCCTTTTGCTGGGAACTTACTTGGTCCAGAAGCACTTGCCAAAAACACTTAGAAGAAAAAATCAGGCTGCAGTATCAAGATCTGGAAAATTCAGATAAGTTAGAACTGAGGATTAATTTCACAGTCTGCTCTGTACGTGTATGTTATTTAGTCATATATACTTTTTCTTTCCCACAGATTAAATTTTCACACCAAGCGATAGTAGAGAAAGGGAAAATTACTAATAGGGCATGTTCTAGCCAAATGGAGGTGTCAAAAATATGGTTTCCAAAATCTCTTTTGCCCACATAGCATTTTTCGGATCCAACTTATACAATTTCTGATACTGCAGTTACTTCCCCAGTGGCACTTCAGCCTCTCTTGGAGACAATTCTGAGTAACTGGACATTTTCAGTAAAATAGTGAAAAGAATGGGTTTTGCCTATTAAAAAAAAAAAAAAATTCCCTGAGATAGTTGTGAGACATGGCTGTAGATATCTGGGCTGAAAATGAGGCTGAATAAATTTTGGGCAGGTCATTGGTATCTTGAAATACAGTACTGTAATATGAGTACCTATCACAGAATCACTGAGGTTGGAAAAGATACCCAATATCATCAAGTCCAACCTTCAACATATCATCCACCCCCACAATTCTCTGCTGGCAGTTGACTGGGGAGTAACAGGACCAGCACTCATGATCCACCCCCAAAATGCAGGTACCTTTAACTGCTGGAGAGACCATCTGTGCTGCTAATAGCAGCGACAGAAATTGAGGAAGGAAGCTCCTACATGAGGCTGTGGGCTGTGTTCTGCTGACAGCATCCTCTGAACCTGTCTGTGCTGTTCCAGGTCTGGTGCTGTTGGTGCTACCACGTCACAGGGGATGCACCAGCCAGAGCTGCCTGCCCAGGCTCTGTTCAGTTCAGCACAGCTCACACTCCCTTTGATCCATCTCTCAAACTGTGACCAAAACAACCCATCTGACTGCTGAATGGAATAGGATTTGCTGTGGAAAACACGACTCCTGTAGTCTGCTCATTATTAATAATTATAGCAGAATAGAAAGCACACAGCTAATTGCTGATCCCCTGCTATAACCTGATAGATTAATAGAAGCAGTTCTTTCTCCTCAGGAGAGTAGGCTCACTTTCGCATTACAAAAATAATTAAAGTGTAATCAAGTGCTGAGAAGCCACCCAGGAGGTCTGTGCATAATAGCCCATGGACACGTTTTGTCTTTTGTGCTCAAAACTGCTCACAAAGCAACAAATCTGTCCTGCCATCAGATCCTGATTCCTGCTTCCACAGGAGAAAGGGGAAGAGTGAACTTCCACAGGAGAGCTCTGTACTTTTTACACATTTCACATGGAAAACAATCACAGGAGACTAGACTTCCCCTCAGCATTTTTCCCTCTCCAGGGTCACTTCAGCACTAAATTCTGTTTCGGTGCAGGTGTTAAAGATTTAGGTGCCTTCCCAGCACCTAAAATAAACCTTAAGATTGCTGCAGCTCTGGAAAAAGCAGCACAAACCCCAAGCTCTAGAATAACAGATCAATAAATCTTCTTGTGGCTTTTTTTCCTCCCATTCTAATTATTCTTTAAACTCATAAATAATTTTAAGAGGGAAGATCAGTGGAAAATTTCCACCCACACACACTTACTTCTCTATAACTAATTTGCAGCTTCTTTGCACTCCAGGGTGAAAATTACTGCGATACTCATTGTTTATCTTCCCTGTGCCTGGAGGTAAAACTCCCCTGCAATGACCACGTTTTTACTCACAGGGTTTCAGACAGGAGATCTTCATCTTCTTAAGCAAGAGGCAAAATCTACTTATTCACACATTGGTGCTATTTTAAAAAACAAAAAACAAAACAAAAACAAAAACAAAAAAAAAAAAAAAGAAAAAAAAGAAAGCAAAATGCCTACAGAAAAGATAATTTTGGTCATTACAATTAGGAAGAGAAGAAAATTTTCACCCTCCTAATTTTGGATGCTCTGTTCATATTTTTGGACAGAGAGAAAAATATTACAAAAATATTAACTCACCAAAAGACCAAAGTAAATAGGTTAGATTTCATTGATTTTAAATGGGAAAGAAAATGAATAATTACTTTATCCTATCTGATTTCTACAGACCATTGCGCATGTCTTCCATATTTCATCTTGATCCCACATCACAGTTAGAACTAGGCATTTCAGTCATTGAGAGTTTAAACTATTGTCTTTCACAGAGCAAAGAAAAAAAAAACCCAAAAAAATAAACCAACAACAAAAAAAACCAAACCACACACACAAAAAACCCCAATAGCACTAATGCCAAAGGCCCTTCAGTTACCTTACAAAGATCTGTTCAGTATGGGAGTCACAAAACAAAGGAAAAAAATTAAAGATTCAAACTTCCCTCAAAATCTGAATCAAAATGGCAATTTCCAGAAACAAAGTCTAGGGAAAGCTTCTTTCAAGACCTGAACCCAGCAGGCATTTGGTTCTGGATGTGTTGACAGCAAATAGTGCAGGACTCTGGAGAAAGAGGCTTCACCTTTCCATTCTTCAATACTATTCCAATTTGTCCAGTGCCCTTGGGTGCAGTGGTTCGTATTTATTTCTTTAAGTCATTGTTAAATGGTTTGTTCTGTTATCCCCCTATGTTTTCCCCAAGTTGGTTTCTCTCTAATTGTGCCCTTCCTACCTTCTGTCCCTCAAGGTATCCCCTCCCTTTATTCCAGACCCTTCTCTGCCTCTCAAGGCAACCCTGCCCCTTCTTCCAGAACATTCTCCGCCACTCAGTGCCTGGACCAATCCTCAGCCAAGATTTTTTCTTCCTCCCCCTATCCTAGTTGGTATCTGCCCCTGAACTCCATCTCTAGTGCCACCTTATTGGTTATCATTTTGTGCCCACACTCTGTTTTGTTGTGCCTTGAAACCCCATGCACAGAAGTGGTCAGTGCTCTCTGCATCCTGATGCCTCTGACTTCAATAAACTAGTTGGACTGCCACGACTGTGGAGAGTCTCCTCGTCCTTCCTTGCTCAGTCCCTGCCCTGCTGCTGAGGAATACGCCTCTCTGTGTGGAGCATTGCTAGCTCTAAGGTTCTTCCTCGGGCTTCACGCCAGCCAAGGCAGTTCCCCACACTCACTGCTCCACCAGAGCAAAAGAGAGCTAGCCCAGGTTTCAGTGGCACTCAGGCTCTGGCTATGCTGAGGTGGTCTTCACATTCTGAACCATCTTCTGTAATTGGTATTGAGACTTCTGTTTGTTCTGACTTCTTTGGCTTTGTGTCTTTTAGATCCTTTGTCTTTCGAGATTTTAAAAAAACTTGTTAGATGGAAAAGTACTGAAATTGCATTTTGAAATGCAATGCATTCACTGTCTCACAGAATTCCAGAATCAGTTAAGGCTGGAAGGGACCACAGTGGGGTCATGTGGTCCCACCTCCCTGCTCCAGCAGGGCCCTCCCAGAGCACAGGGCACAGGATTGTGTCCAGAGGGGTCTGGAATATCTCCAGCGAGGAAGACTCCATCCCCTCTCTGCACAATCTGTCCCAGTGCTCGGTCACTGCCCAGGACAGAGGTTCTCCCTCATGTCCAGGTGGAACTCCCTGGCTCAGTCCCTGCTCGTTCCTCTGGTGCCATTGCTGGGCCCCCGGAGCAGAGCCTGGGCCCTGCTCTGAGCCTCCCTGCACACAGGGACAGGCAGGGATGGGGTTCTCTCTCAGCTGGGCTCCCTTCAGGCTGAGCAGCCCCAGATCCCTCAGCCTTTCCTCAGCAGGGTGATGCTCCAGGCCCTTCCTCATCTTTGAGCCCTCTGCTGGACCTGCTCCAGGAGCTCCATCTCTGTCTTGTGTGAAGAGCCCAGACCTGGACACAGCACATCAGATAAGCATTTTCCAAAAGTAAGAAAATTGTCTCCACTGTAACTTGTCCCAGGGAAGTATTTTTAATACTTTCATTTTTCTAATGAACATGACTACAGATGAGGAAAAAGTGGTTGAAGAGTGGCCTCTTGTAGGAGTCTCATTTTGATGTCATAAGGAATTTGTCAGAGCTCTGAACAGGATATTGCTTCTGATTTGGGTCAAGAGTCAAATACTTTTTCCAACAAATGGGAATTAAGAAGAATTAACACATCCAGGGAAACTCCTGAAGTCTCTGCATGAATAATGCAACTCCCATGTTTCTAGGATTTTCAAAGGTGTCTAGAGGGCAGGGACAGAGGATGGAAGAGGCAGCAGTGCACTGGAATACTTTTATAAAAAACTGTGCCTACTTGACTTCAATTTCACTGATATTCACCTCCTGCTCTTCTGGAGTAAAATGGTTGTGCCACGTGTCTGCAAAACTAATAGGACAAAAATTGTGTACAATATGGGGATTTTTCTGTAATCTTTTACAACACAAATAACATACTGACTTTCACATCCTTTTTTAAAATTACTGTTTGGTTGGTGATTATTTGCGGGAGATAAAGTTTGAAGGCTTCTACATTAATTAAGTTTCATCTTTTTAGACTGTTCTTTACATGTAAAGGTAATTGGTTTTAGTTGTTATAAATCTTGTGTAAAATTCCTCAAGCAATAAACACAAGCTGTATCTCAGTAATTGTCTATTGACTACACTTTCCAGTATGAATTAAATTTCAATTACAAACTTCCTTTCTTACAGTATCAGGTTGGAAGTCTGCATTTTGAACACGTAAATATTCTCATCTTGTGCAAATTTGTCTCACATTATACTGGAAGAAGAGACAGATTCATTGAGCAACCATCAGTCTGAATATCAATACAGCATGACAATAATAGTTGCATGTCAAAACCCAGGTTTCCTCTGCAAATTCCCAGACAGCAACAAAGACTCGTTTCCAACCCTAATTATTTTTATTGCTGTTACATTGTGCTCTTCTCTGCTTCATCTTTAAAAGTTAATGGCTTGATTAGGAAGGAGATCCTAAACTCAGTCAAACTTTCACAATGACCACAAATGGCATCAATTCCTACTTAACTGGGAGTATTTACTTATGCATAGGATAGGCTGAGCAATCACGTCTCTTTCTGAAAAGAACTCCACCAAGACTTTCACAAGTGTTTATCTGGAGTTGGGTGCCCACAGTTTGCTGATGCTTTCAGAGATGTCCCAGCATACCTAACTGCAATTTTTTGTTGTGGGACACATTTCACATAAAAGTAGCTGAACCCCATCTGTGAAATCTACATGACTTACCCAGCACCACAAAGTCTAGTGAGTAGATCCACAGGGGTATAATCTAGGATGAGGGAGATAACAAATATCCTCCCACATCACATCTGGGGAAGACATGATGGCTTGGGGCCTGAAAACAGCCAGCTGACCTGCTGGAAAGAGCACCAAAGCCCTCTGGAAAAAAAAAAAAAAATATATAATGCTGATTCAAATAGTACAAAATACCATAATGGGCTATTGCTGCCAGAAAAGGAGGTCTCTGTCCTTCTTTTTTGTCCCTTCCTCACAGCTCCCATCCTCACCTGTTCTGACTCTGGCTGCAATAATTTTATTAAATAAAATAGCAGAAAACTCCCACCATTCCTTCCTCCCCTGAGAGATGGGGTCCTAAGAACTCCAAAAGCAGCGCCAAACTAATGGACAGGAGAATACACCCTGGAAGGGAAGGCTGGAAGTAGCTCCTACCCCAGAGTCACAGATGTGAGCTTTGAATCCTTTCCCTCAAAGGCTCAGGCCTCCTGACTTTGCAAAGGTCTTGTAACACTCAGAGAGAAATAATCCCACTTGCTGCCCATAGGCTTTACAATGGGACTCTGGGTGCCCAAGATTTCTTGTGTCTTTCCTAGAGGAGTGTCTTGGATACCCCATGGCATCTGAAGGCCCTGGACATGTATGTGTAGGCACATGAATCTCTCCATCAGCTATCTCAAGTGATGCCACTATATTTCAGTAATACCAGTGACTTTAAAGGGTTATATTCCCTCCAAGAAAAGGAGGGAATATAAACTCTTAATTGTTGCATGAAGTGTGAAAAAGCAGAAGTTTGTTTACAAGCAGTTCAAGTCAGAGCATATTGAATGCTTTTTAAGGTATAAAATAGGAACTAATAAACAAGAGATTTCAAGGTATGTGCTCAGGACATCTGCATTTCAAATTTCCGAGTTCCTGTTCAGGAATGATAATAAATTTAACTGGCTCAGTGTTACTATATTTCTGATAGGGGAAAAAAAAAAACAAAAAAACAGAATACGCAACATATACACATATGTCTGTAGATTATCCCACATTTATCTAAAATATAGACATTTTTCCATTCTCTTGTATTTGACATAACTGAAAAAAAGAAAAAAAAAAAAAGGAGAAATAAAAATATCAATACTCCCTGTGCAGGAGTCCTGGGAATGGGACTGAAAAGAACATAATGGTACAGGCACATAAAAGTGAAAGCTGACCATGTCACTTGACCACTGCAACATGAAAAGCTCCATTAGCGAGATTTGTCCTTTTCCTTCTCTTCTCCTCCGTGTAGGATTTGTTCTTCTGGCTGTGAAATCAAGACTTCAGCAAACAGTGCCACCATATGGGCCTTCAGTGGAACTGTATGCGCTCAGTGAGATCCTAGCAGGAAAAGGAAGGAAAAGAAAACCCCACACTACAGCATTTCTATTAATTTAATCCTATCTTTTAATCTCAGCTCTGGAAATTCTCTCTCTCTAGCAAGAAATTGAAGGTTTTATTGTGTCTTACATAATAAGGTGAAAAGACCTTAGTTTTACTTTCAGTGCAATAACTTGGTGCTTGCAAATTTCTCACTTCAGGTTGTCTCTTCAGAATGCATGACCCCCACTGCCAACAGGCAGAATAAACCAGTTCCGTATACTTCTAATGGATTTATTTAAAAGGATGATGTGAGGAGTCAATTTACTTTTGATTTGTCTCAACCCTGGTTGTCAGAGGCCTGTGGGGGAGGAGCTGCACATGTGCCATGTCAAGGAGGCAGCTAGGAGAAGATGGAGGAAAACCTTGACTCCGAGGAGACTTTGCCTGGCAACCAGCTCATATCTCACATGGGACAGGCAGTCAGCAGGAGAACATCAATAACACTGAACCCTCCAGAAACATTCTGCAAATGGCAAAATGTCTCTACCAATGGACTGCAGTGGGACAATGGATTGGGCCAGCGGTGTCCTGTCACTAGGTGGAGTTTAGGGGAAGCCAAGGGCATAAAAAGTAACAGCGTCACAAGCTCTCCGGGCTTTTGAATCTTCCAAAGGCAGGCTCCTGCCCTCACTGGCTTGTGCTTGTCTCTGTCCTGCTTCCCTGTGTCCCTGACCTACAGCCTGCCTGCTTCATCTCTGTGTACCTGCCTGAGTCACCTGTGTCCAGCCCTGCCCAACTCTGAGCCTGACCACTACTGTGATCCTCGCTGTGACACTGTCCAGGCTTCTGGACTTCCTGCCTTGTGTTCCCTTGCCTCATGTCAAATCGCCTGTCACCACAGGAATTGTCCCCAGGCAAGCAGCATGCACAACCCCCGCCTTGTGGATGTCAAGAGCACTCCCCAACCCCTGGTGGTAAAGCCCTCCTTTTCCCCGTCTCTCCTCTCTCCCCCTCACATTTTGCTTCCTCTTGCTCTGTCTTTTCTAGCCTTCTTTAGTAGGGTAACTCCTTTTTGTTTTATTTTTTCATTATCAATAAATGCTTGCCCTGTTTGGCTTAATTTTAGTTCTGACTGTGGGAGACAAGAAATCCTGCTCATTTTAGCTCAACAGAAAGCACTCTGGGGAAAGGTTCAACTAACAGTGAGGTACAAAAACCAGGTCCTGTAACCAGACACCAGGTTATATGGCTGGCATGTGCTTACCTCATGTATGAGGCAGTGACTGGCTGGGGAGGTGCATGATGACACATGATCAGAGAGCTGATTGAGTAAAGGGATGCATGAATGGTGGCTCTGCAGTGACAGGGAGCCAATATATGCTTGTTTGGGTTAAGTTTAGAACATAAAAGTCTTTTGTTTGTTACAATAAACAATGTATGGGACAAGCAAGGAGGTCTGTGTGTCTTTGTTGCCCATTGCTGTGCCCAACCATCTATTTTTAAAATAACTTGTCACAACTCCCACGGTGCAACATGACATTTTTATTGGTGGCAGCAGCAGTCAGGGTGACCCCAGCCTAGGCAGATACCAGCAGCTGGATTATCCTCACTGCAGATGCAACTACAAGTAATGCTAGTGTAGATTCACAGCAAAAAGATGACAAGAACTTCTCACTGATCACCTGGGACATTGATTGGCTGGATCTAGGAAGTATGAAAGATCAAGCTAGTCGAATCTGTACATACCTGGTGTTATACAGTCCACATATTATGTTTTTACAGGAGGTCATCTCACCAATCTGCAGATGAAATCAGGCAATTACTATTATCCCAAATAACACAGATGAGTATTTCACTGTCATCATGTTAAAGAAATGAAGAATGAAATTAGTGAAACATGAAATAATACCTTTTCTGACAACTACCGTGAGGAGAAACCTTTCAGTTTCACATGTAAGCATATTTGGCATTAAACTTTGCCTAATGACCTCTCATCTGGAGACTACTAAAAACACTCAAAGGAATGTATAAAGCAGCTGCAAATAGTGTTAAACTAAATGCAGAAGGCACCTGAGTCAACCACTCTCATATTCTGAGGGGATATTTGGTGGTTTTAAATAGCTTAGTTTTTGGTGAGGATGGAAAAAGCCAGCCAGAAGTAATTTTTGCTGTGAGGAGCTGCTAGCAGGCAAAACCAATCACTGGCTAGCTTTGAGAATAGGCACAATGCTAAGATATTTAGAAAAGCTGCTAATGCCTCTATGAGAAAATATTTAAGATAGACAGAAACCACAGGAACCTCTCTTTCTCCCTACCCTTGGAGTGGTGGTGGTGGTGGGGGCTGTTGGGCCCCTCTCCAGTGCGACCAGACAGGCCCCCATCTCGGAGGTGGTTGCTGGACCCTATCCTGACACAGCCACCAGGCCATGCCACCGGGGGCCATCCTGGCACCACAAGCAACCATGCAGCTGCCACCATCCCAGTCCAGGAGCAGCCACGTGGCCAGGACTATGCAGCTGAAATCGGAGCGACCAGGGTGGTCCCGCATAGCCACAGCTATCTTAGCATGGTTCGCAATGGACTTTATTTGCTTGGCTGCTTTTAGCCAGCTATGTTGCGGACAGACAGACAAAAGTGGCGACAGCTTTCCTTTTTTGAAAAAAAAAAAAAAAAACTTAAAAAAAAAGCCACATGAAGAAAAGGTGTGGAGTGAAGCCAGCAACTGGTGTGGCTTGCTCAGTGCCAGCTGGGATCACGTAATCAACAGTGAGAGGCACAGCGAGCGATTCTCCAATCTGCAGCCTGGGCGTGATGAATTTTTCAGTGCTGCCGAGCTCTGTACAATCTTTTCAACTTATACAAGTTGAGAGCAGATGAACCTCCCGAATCAGAGAGAAAGAAAAGGTAAAGATGTCAACACAAATATCCATACAAAGGGGGGGGGGGGGGGGGCGGTGGGGGGGAAGGGGGGAAGAGGTGCTCCAATCTCAGAGCTGAGATTTTTCTGCACACTGTAGTGAGAACTATAATACAACAAACTATTTCCCTGTAATTCATGAAGTGCATGGAGGGATGCAGAATTCACCCACAGCCTGTGAGAAAAGAATGCTCACGCGAGAACATGTGGATGGTGAGAAGCTGTGGTGTGGTGAGAGGCTTGAACAAAGAAAGAGAGAACTCTTGCTTTCAGAGATAGAGGAAAAGGACCCTTGCTTTTATACTAAAACAGCTCATCCTTAAAAATTGCACCCCATGAACTAATGGCCAATGGAAAAACAGTTGTGGAGTTGCCAGAACACTATTTTTTGCCCATGGGAGGAGCTCATATTGTAGCATGCCAGGCGAGACTGACATTCGTGAAAATTAAACTGCATTGGAAAAGTTCACAAAGTGCTGTCTCTTGTGGGAAAGACCCTATGGCAGAAGAGACTCCTCTCCCTAAGCAAACTGAACAAAGATATTTTCAAGTAATAAACTGACTACAAACCCCATGTTTTGTTCTCTGCACTGTTGGTGGGAAGGAAAGAAGGGATGGAGTGGGGGGAAAAGTGTTCTAAAGGTTTATTCTAGTTCTCATTGTTATAAATAAATTTGTTTTAGTAGGAGGGGTTTCTAGTTAATTGTTTCAAATGAGTTGTAATGAATTACTAATTAATGTAATGAATTGTTGTCATTAATGTCGTAAATTACAAAGTTCTATGTATTGTCAGTTAAGTGTGCGTGCATATCTGTCAATCCAGGAAAAGGGGATGGGTTGAATTAGGGGGTGATGTCACCAGCTCAGCCTGTGATTGGAGAGACTAACCAGCCAATAGTGCCTCAAAGTTCCGGAATGATTGGCTAGGAATGCACCATCTTATGCACCAACCACTGACTGGAAAAAGGACCAATCATCAAGAGGATCAAGAGTGCACCAATCCTGCCCATTTTAGAGACTTTAAAAAGCCCAGGGTGCTGGGTCTTTCTGCTCAACATTTTTCTAAGGAAACACCCTGTGTTACTTGTAACTGTGTCTTGCTGCTGAGACCCTGGGTTTGTCCTGGGGCCGTATCTCCATTTGTCTTTGCTTTTAATAGACAGTCCCAAGCCTTTTATATCATCTCTGCTCCAATTTGCCTGTTTTTAACAATTATTCTTTTGGAATTATGTTAATATTTTTTTCTTTATACCTTTCAAAGTTTTTAGCCTGTTTTGCCCTTAAAATGTTTTCTCCTAATCCTTCTCTCACCCCATGAGTTTCCTTCCCCCCTCCTCTGCTTAACTATAGCAGAGGAGAATCAATGAATGATTTTTCATGGGTGCACTGGTGTTGGGCCAGCGTTAACCCCCTACAGGATACAAGGTTAACGAGGTTACTAACCTTGGTGATTTACCTCACAGCATGAAGAATGTCTGGGAGTTTTTGGATAAACCTGAACACACTGATGTTACACTTGAGACACCCAGTCCAACAGCAACCTGAATGCAGCCTACAAGTGCAAGATGAGGTTTGAAGGGTTTACATTTGGCCTGCAGTAGAAGGGAAGCATTTTGCCCTTTTTCTGTGTGAGGTTTGTTCTCCTGAGAAGTGCTTTTTCAGGGTCCCTGAGAGTTGGTTTGAAGATGTGGCCCTCTTGGGGAAGCTGTTTTGCCCCTTCTATTTTGAAACGTGTGTTCTAAAGAAAATCTTCTGTGTGCTTTTGGGTGGTGCTTACTTTGGGCACTTAAAGAATATAAGATTTGAAGCGTGACCCTCACCAAAAAATTTTCTGCCCAAGAACAGTAGCAATGAGTGCTTGTGCTGTGACAGGGGAGTGGTACAGAGACCTATCTTCCCCCTTACTGGATTTCTTAGAAGCTTTCAGAGCATGACCCTCTGTGTCTGTGAATGGAGTGGGCAAAGGACCATTGGCACAGTGTCCAAAGTGTCATAGACTGGGTCTCAGCCCTCTGGGCAAAAGCCAAGTCCAAGCCAGGAAAGGAGAAATCTTCCATTTGTGAGGTGTTGGGTGCTGCTTTATCTGCCACTGTACAAGAGAGGCCGCTGCCAGGAGACAGCAGCAATCAAGTCCCTTAAAGTGCTAGTGCAGGTAGCACAGGTCCCTATTGTGGACCTGCAGGGGAAGCTAGAGGACAAAAGGGCGCACAATGACAACCTGTGGCACATTTTATGGGCCATGCTAGCAACAGGAGCTGGCATGCTGGTCCCTGCCATGATCGCACCGAGCCCTGCCATGGCACTCAAACTTAAGAGCACCTATCAGTGAGTTAATATACTACACTGATACTGGAAAAAAATAAAGACTGTACAATGCAATGGTCAAATTCAGGTCATAATTAAAATTAAATCAGTAAATCACTAGACTGTATCAATACAGTATATAATGAAATCAAATTATGGGTTTGCACTGGTGTTACAACACTCGGTAGAGTGTTGGCCCAACAGGTAAAGAAAACAAATATCCTCATGTATGGTTCTGGTAGTCTCTTGGTAGATTTCCCTGGGAGAAATCTAACGCACATCAATGGAGGCTTAAATTACAAAAAATATAGCTCTTGGTTGATTTTAACAGTCCCTTCTAGTGGGAGTCTGCCAGCCTGAGGTACAAATAGACTTAAAGCCATGGGAAAGACCCTTATAGTTAGGGTGAGGAGAAATGGCTGCTGGGAGTTCTTATGTTAAGTGAATTATTCCATATAAGGTTGTGCTTCAAGCTACAATTAATGATTGGTTGGTCATGTTTGACATAAAAGGTTATATTTCTAGTTCTTTTTTATTATTGGATCTCTGCCCTTAGATGTACCTTATATATTGTTGTACATTCCCCATTTTCAGGTCCTTCGGAGTTGACGCCAAACATTCTGTGCCTTCTACCATTGTTATTTTATCCATTAAAGTTCTTTTGTTCTTGGGCAACCCAATTGATCCATCCCTTTATTTGCCACACTACACCTAGCTGGCCCAGTTCCATGGTTCTGGCATCTGAACTGCAACACCTTAATTCTCACTGCTATTAATTCTGCTGCAGTTATTCTTAATTACCACCCTCTGTTTCAGCAGTGTAACACAGCATCTCCCTTAGGAATCCACCAGCATTGAATATTTAGACACAGGTAATTGGAGCTTTTGGGTAAGTCTTTCTAACACAGAAGAAACCACTTAATAAAGCACTAAAAGCACAAAGAAATAAATAGTGCCTAACTGCCATTCCACCATTTGACTGAAGAGATTTACCCTGTTTTTACAAAATACTTATGAATATCTCCTGGTAAAAACATTTAAAAGTATTTTAAATTGTCATGGTGCCTGTCCGTCAGTCCAGCTTGCCCAGCACTTGGAGGCACTGTGGGCAGTGGGGGCCACCTTCCCGGGCCATGGATGGCAGGGACGGCAGCTTGTGGGTTTGGATCGACCAGACCCGAGGAGACGTGATGCAACGTTGACAGAATGCACAGAGTTGTCCTTATGGAGGGATCTAAAGTCCAAGTTTATTGGCGCACCCTGAAGGGCTAGATCAACTCAGGCGGAGATGCCTCCAACAGGCCCCAAGTACAGTGTGCAGGGGAGTATAAAGGGAGGCGGCAACAAGGGGTTGGGACAATGAGCCAATGGGGTAACAAAGGGGTGTAGCAACTGGGGTAAAGAGCAGGGAGAGGGTCCAAGAGAGGGGGGGGAGGAAGGGATCCCGGAGCTCAGCCTATCACTCAAGCCCTTGGATGGAACTTTCTAGGTGGAAAGGAGAGGCCTCCGAGTGACAGACAGGCCCCGGGGTGGGGTCAGGGGAATGACTCAGCAGGAATACATATATAGTGGGTGGAGGGAGGGAGGATTGACAGGCAGAGAGAGAGGAGGAGGAGGACAGGATCTTTCTACAAAGGGGGTACAGAAACAACCATTAAAAGGGGAGCAACCTAAAACCACAGCCCAACATTAAATATTATTTTTTCAAGTTATTTATCCCATTAGTTTCCCACTTCATCTGTTCTAATAGGTATTTCCTCTTAAAACACTCTCAGAAAATAAAATAAACATAATACATTTTCATAAAAATAAACCAATAGCAAATAAAGAGTATCTCAACACCACAGGATTAATGCTCAGATATTAGTTAGTCAGTTAAGCTACAGGCTTGGTAGCCAGTTGCTTAAAGAGAGGAAACACATTTCTTAGTGTTGGGGAAGATTAAATAGGAAAGTCTTATAAATATGATTGCCTGGCAAAAGATTTAGAAAATACAGAGATGGAAATGCTAACAAGTTTTGAGATACCCAACCTTAATTACTGAACAACTAGAAAACAATAGTGCAGCCAGGATGAAGTCAATCCCCTCTTCTGGTTGAACAATGCCCTTATCTCAGATAGGTCCAAAGGTCAAATGGAATGTTCTATTTCACCCCCAATGTATGGTTCATCCCACATTTGTAACCCTCCCCTGAAGCATCAGGTATCTGTAATCCCATAGGCCCAAGTCTTGTTCCAGACCATGTTGAAGCCCCCTGATAAGGAGTGCCTGAGTGTGGGAGCGGGTTCTGGAGGCAGTCCCCCTGAGATGCCATGGAAGGCAACCAATGTGTGAGTTCCTGCCTCCCCCGATGTGTCAATCTTTTGTAAGCCATCCCTCAGTTCCAGAATGTTCCTTGTTCTCTGTACCTCCATTGGTTCCTTCCTAATAGCCACTCCTTCCCCTTGTCCCCATTGGCTGTTACCCTATCACTTATCCTCTACTCCACCCTTGAACCTTTCCCTCATTGGTTGTTGTACACCCTGACCTTCCTTCCCTGCTACTGTTAAATATCTTACCCCACCCTCAGGCCGGAGCTCTCAGAGCAAGCTCCCTTCTTGAGTGGTTGCTTCCCTTCGCCCCTGACTTTGCTTTCCTCATAATAAACCCTCAAGAAATCAAAGCTACCTGAGTGTCCTCCCACCGTTGGTGGAAGCATCACCTTAGCTACCCGGCTCCTGTGAGACCTGACCCACTGTAGCACTCTCAGTGGTCACAGGACCCAAGTGCCACAACTGGCGCCCAAACAGACTGACCCCTCGCTGGAGTCAGTCAAGAGCGACTCCTCAGCATGTTCGGCTCTGTGATCTGCTCTCTTGAGGACAGCAAGCGCCGTTTGGACCCAGTGCCGTGGGCATCTGCGCGTTGTTTCCGAGAATTCCTGCTTCGTGGGCTTTAGGGAGTGCTTCTGTGGGTTCCAAGGATGCTGCAGATCCTGTCAACATAAGGAAGGAGAGTCTCTTGCTGGGGGTTTATCTCCGAAGCTTTGCTGGGGCTCTGAGGAGCCCAACAGCATGTGAATATAACCAACCAACAAGAGCACCGGAGAGGTGCCTGCAACAGTTTATATACCGGCAGGGAGGTGAGCCGACTGACAAATAGGGAAGCGGTAGGAAGTGGCTCTTGTAGGGACTGACAGACGAGGTATCCAATGAGGGAGAAACAGGGGAGGGGCCCAGGCCCTCATCCAATCACCCAGTGTCCAGCATGGAAGCTTCCAGATGTAGGGGAAGGGACACTGAGTGACGGACAAGGCATCTGGGAGGAGACAGAGGAAAGACTAAGCACTTTTGGGGGTGATAGACACATGAGGGGAGGCGGGAAAACTAACAAGAGACCAAAGGGAATACAGGGGTACATTGGAACAACCCATTACGGAGTGAAAATATAATAAAACATAAAAAACGCAACACTACAGAAGGCTCTATGGGAAAGGCACAGCTACAGGCTGGACAGTTGGAAGTCATTTGAGGGGTTGTCGTGGTTTGACACGGAAAGAGAATTTTTTCCGGAAGGAAGAGGTCAGTTTACATATTGACCAATTGAAAATAGACACGCCTCTGAGAACACAGAGGGGTTAAAAGCAGAATTCCCAGGGGAACTAGCTCTCTTTTGGTTCTGGTCAGCGCGCAGTGCAAAACTCTCCCCTGCCCAGCAACAAGCTGGGTGGGGGAGGGGAAGCCCCATGGCCTGATGGAGGTAACTCCGAAGGGTGGAGCGACTGGAACCGGGCTGGGCCCTGCTGATGGAAGGGTGGAAGAAATCTGGGATGTCTCCATTCCCCCCCCCCAGAGTTTCTCTCCCGAGAGGGAGAGAGAAAGAGACAGTGGCAGTTCTGTCAGCAATTCCACCGCGAGGAAGGAGGAGCGGGAGGGGGGGAAGCTGCAAGGTGCCCAGTGCGTGGGAGTTGCTGGATGTCCGGGCATCGAGCATCCTGGGAGTTCGGACTTTTAACCCTTCCTTGAGAAATGAAAGCTTGTGAATTTTTCCTTCTCCTCCTCGGTTTGAAAGAGAGGAAGAGGGACACTTTGGACCCTGGGATGTTAGAAGGAGGAATTCTAGATGGGAGGGAGACAAGGAGTGGCTTTTGGCTGGACTTTTCCGTGTTAGCCACAACCTGAACCAATCTTCTCCTCCAAGAGGGACTGTGTTTTGGGAGGATGCCAGTGAGTCAAGAGACCTGCTTCAGCTGGGAAAAAGACAAAGAGGAATGAACAGAGAAAAGGTTGGGGGGTTTGTGATGGCACCCCCTGCCCTGGAAAGGAAAGAGAAGAGAAGAAGATCTCTGTTCTTGAGCCCTCGGCCCCAGGGGAAAATGGGGGGGACTGTGGTCCCAAACAATGAAAAACTGAACTGTTGTTTTCTCCCCTCTTGGCAGGGCATCCTTGAAAGGAAAAATCCTAAAAGCAGTCTGTCCATCCATGCATTTAGTGGTGAGAGCACTGTGCATGGAAAGGAGAAGGGTCACCATGGCAAACTTTTCTCCGGGCAGTGCCATGTGTGACATGGAAACACAGGATGTGGGAGCTGTGTTTTCTTGGGGGGTCTGTGGCACAGGAGAGACTCTGTTCCCTCGATGGACTGAATATTGATTGTCTGGAGGATGGAAACCTGATTGGGGTCCAGATTGTGTCTCACTGTGGTTTGTTGGAGCTGGGTGGTGGGGGGGAGGAATGCTTTGCAAGGTTTTCATTTGATCTTTGTGTGGGTTTTTTTTTCCCCTCTTTAGATTTCTCTTTTCTTTTGTAGTAGTAGCTTAATAAAGTTTTTTTCAGTTATTAAGCTTGGGCCTGCTTTGCTCTGTTCTAGATTCCACTTCACAGCATTCAAGGGAAGGATCACATTTTCATGGGGGCACTGGCATTGTGCCAGTGTCAAACCATGACAGGGGTGAGAGGCAATTGAGTGAGGAGAAAGTCAATCAAAAGTGAGATTATGATTGGCTGGAGGAACAAGTGGACAGCTGTCATGGTTTGACACTGGCACAATGCCAGTGCCCCCATGAAAATGTGACCCATCCTTGAATGCTGTGAAGTGGAATCTAGAATAGAGCAAAGCAGGCCCAAGCTTAATAACAGGAAAAAACTTTATTAAACTACTACTACAAAAGAAAAGAGAAAACTAAAGAAGGGAAAAAAAAACCACACAAAGATCAAATGAAAACCTTGCAAAAGATTCCTCCCCCCACCACCCAACTCCAACAAACCACAGTGAGACACAATCTGGACCCCAATCAGGTTTCCACCCTCCAGACAATCAATATTCAGTCCATCGAGGGAACAGAGTCTCTCCTGTGCCACAGACCCCCCAAGAAACACAGCTCCACATCCTGTGTTTCCATGTCACACATGGCACCGCCCGGAGAAAAGTTTGCCATGGTGACCCTTCTCCTTTCCATGCACAGTGCTCTCACCACTAAATGCATGGATGGACAGACTGCTTTTAGGATTTTTCCTTTCAAGGATGCCCTGCCAAGAGGGGAGAAAACAACAGTTCAGTTTTTCATTGTTTGGGACCACAGTCCCCCCCATTTTCCCCTGGGGCCGAGGGCTCAAGAACAGAGATCTTCTTCTCTTCTCTTTCCTTTCCAGGGCAAGGGGGCGCCACCACAAACCCCCTAACCTTTTCTCTGTTCACTCCAATTTTGTCTTTTTCCCAGCTGAAGCAGGTCTCTTGACTCACTGGCATCCTCCCAAAACACAGTCTCTCTTGGAGGAGAAGATTGGTTCAGGTTGTGGCTAACATGGAAAAGTCCAGCCAAAAGCCACTCCATGTCCCCCTCCCATCCAGAATTCCTCCTTCCAACATCCCATCCCAGGGTCCAAGGTGTCCCTCTTCCTCTCTTTCAAACCGAGGAGGGGAAAGGAAAATTCACAAGCTTTCATTTCTCAAGGAAGGGTTAAAAGTCCGAACTCCCAGGATGGCTCGATGCCCGGACATCCAGCAACTCCCACACAACAGGGCACCTTGCCGCTCCCCCCGCTCCTCCTTCCTCACGGTGGAATTGCGGACAGGACAGGACCACCGCCGTCTCTTTCTCTCTCCCCCTTGGGAGAGAAACCCCGGGGGGGGGGGTTGGGGGAAATGGAGACATCCCAGATTTCTTCCACCCTTCCATCAGCAGGGCCCAGCCCGGTTCCAGTCCTTCCACCACCCTTGGGGCCTACCTTTCTCAGGCCATGGGGCCTTCCCCTCCCCCACCCAGCTCGTGGCTGGGCAGGGGAGGTTTGCACTGCACACTGACAGGAACCAAAAGAGAGCGAGTTCCCCTGGGAATTCTGCTTTCAACCCCTCTGTGTTCTCAGAGGCGTGTCCACCTTCAATTGGTTAATATCTAAATTGACCTCTTCCTTCCAGAAAAAATTCTCTTTCCGTGTCAAACCACGACAACAGCTATGCTGGAGCAAGTGGACAGCTACTCTGGAACAGAGTCTGAAAGAACGTTCTGCCTTTGTGCCATAAGTGGGTTGGAGAAAACCAAGTTGCTAGCCTCTGTAGAGATGGGAGCAAGGCTTTCAACCCAGGAAAGGGAGGTTTACCTCCAAGTTGTGGGTTCGCTGGTGGGAGGTAGGATGAATGGTAGAAAAGGTGAAGAGATTCATTCATAAGTCTGCAATCCGTCAGCGTCCTATCTTGTTTGTGAGACATGGACCCATCTGGCAGACCTCTGGGTCTCTGGGACAATGAGTAAATGGCCACCCCTGCTGATGGCGATGCCATCACAATTAGCCATCTAGTTGGTGAAGGCAACTGGGAGCTGTCCCAGAAACAAGATGAAAAGATCCCAGAAGCTATTTCAAATGCCATAAAAAAATGTGGCAGAGAAAGCCTTTCAAATGCTTCCAACTGAAGAATCTTTTCCGAGTCTTGTTTCCTCTCATCTATAAAACCCCTTAATTGGCTTTTGCATTTGTGACTGTTAATTAGCCTTTGCATTTGTGACTGTTTACAGTTACTAGTTTGATCAATTAAAGGTGTTCAAGTTAATAGAGTAAATATTATAAAATCATTATACGGTTATACTAGTTATCTAATACCTTCCAATTAAATGTTTAATGGTCCTGTTAAAACAGTTAACAAAATAGGGATAGTACTATTTTTGCAATCTCTTATTCTTAGATGAATTACTTTTACAACATTATTTTTAAGCTTGATCTCTTTTGAATATTTCTCTTTCAAAGGTCCCAGTGCAGTTTCCCCTCACCAACAGCATGCAGCACTTTATAGATGATTTTTAACCTACTCCAGGAGACTTGTAACTTGATGCCATAGCAACGATGCATACTAATGAGAGACTTTCCCACAAAAAAACCTCAGAGATATCATCACACGCCAGTGACAGTAAACTATCTGAGAGAAGATCTTACCTCATTGTCTACTAGCACCAATCACTGTGGGAGGTCATGGGACAGACACCAAGGCAGGGATGCTTGGGGAAGACTTTCCCCTTTAGTTCAGGGTCAGGGACTTCAATTTTTTCCCAGAGCCCTCTGTTCTTCTATGTAAAACAGCCCTGCTATTCAAACACTACACCACTCCTCTGTTCTAGAAGACTCTGTACCCTTTGTCTGCCTATTGGCCGCTGGCACAAACCACTCCCCTCTCTGCTCCCCATTAGTTGTAGTATTGTCACCCCATCCTAGCTCCTCCCTCCTTCCCCATCCCCATTGGTTTGTTTGTATCCTGACTCCTCCTACACCCTCTTGGATATATACCTAACCTCTCCTCTGCTGTGGGGTCAGGAGCTTGCAGTGCGTCATGTGGGTGTGCCTGCAGCTCCTGTGAGAGAGATCAGCACCCTCTCTCCCCAGGCTCTTGATCTCAAAACCCTTCAGCTGTGGCTGTGAACCCTCTTGCCCATCCTACCCTCCACCTCACCTGTATCCTACCCTCCCTGGACCCTCCATCACTCCTGCAACAAAGCCCAGTTGGATCCTTCATGTCAAGAGCCTTCCTTCATCCTCTGATTGTGCACGCATTACAACATCTGGGCCTGAGTGCAAGGTGGGCTGGGGAAGTGGGTCGTCCGGACCAGGAGGAAATCACTCTCAGCAAGGCAGTCACCCTGACAGTGCCTGCCCAGGGATTCCTGCAGTGTCCATCTCAACGGCACACTCTGTGAATTTGGACCACCACATTCCAACCCCTGCTATGGGCAGGGACACCTTCCAGTAGATCAGGCTGATCATGGCCCTATCTAGTCCAAGCCACTCAAACAGGGTCCTTGTGCTCCTGTCTGGCATGTGTTTCAGGACCACAGGCCCGCTTCTACTCTAGATTACTAACTTTGACTAAAGTTCTACCTTTTAAGGTAGGTAGCACACAGCTGGTTTCCTACCTAAAAAGCAGCCCTGCCTTTTCATGGGCAGTTACATTCCAGACTTGTTCTGGGTCAAAAAACAAAAAAGTCCAGAGAAGAAAATCACAGCATAGCCAACACACAGAGGAGAGAACCATTCCCAGACCCAAAAATGCATCACATGACAGAATTGCTACAGCCCTGGTGTGTCTCACAGTCTCTGTGCAAACCTGTTAAAGAGATTCACTTTTATCTCTGCCAGAAGATAAAAAGTCAGTAAAATGGGCTAAAGGGGCAGCTTGTTACCTTAATTCCAAAGGTAACAAGCACTTTGGATGGCCACCACAGCTGTGACCAGGCGATTCAAACCTGCAGTTCCTAAACTCTGCATGGCTTCATCAGGGAGGTAACAGCTCATGAAGTTCCTAAGCAAACATCAAAACAGTTTTGAATGCAAGAAGACTTTGTACTATTATATTAAATGAAATCCATGATAGATAGGAGGAGGCCAGGAGGCAGCAAGCCTTTTCTGGTTTCTTCAGGTTAATCCCTAAGTTGGTCTGCACAGTACGTGTTACTATATTAATTAAACAGGGAAGCAAACAGGGTAAGAAGCACAAACTGGCAATGACATACACAGTGAAGAAGGCTGCCTTTTTCCACCTATCTTCCCTTAACAGACCATAGATTATCCCACCAGCTGGAATCAAGTAAGGGAGTCCATTCTTGGTTAACTACATATGCTAGTTTTCTGATTTCATTGGAGATGTTTCTAATGACTGTGCTTCTATAATTGATTTCTAAGCAGCATTCTGATGATTTGAATTTGCCACATATTTCCCCTCATCAGCAAGTCGGTAGTCTATGGCCAATCTGATGTGATAAATTACTGATCTGGTTTGGGTGAGTTGGTCATTAATATGATTGAGGGCTAAGGAGGTCTGATTAGATACCATCTCTAATAGTGCCTGAAGCCTGATGATCCTGTTCAGCATATATATCGGGGTCCAATAGCTCCAGGACCCATCTTGAGCCCAAGTGGCTGGGCCATAAATCTCGATAATTTTCTCTGGAGTCCAAACTTTGCTTTTCCAATTTTGTATTCCTTCAATTTCAATTGCATTTCTTTTTTTTCCTTTTGGTTTTTCTCAAATCATCATATATAGGGACTCCCAAACTCAATCCAGATTCTTCGGGTAACAGGAAGAAGGCTGGTTTTATAATTTCTATAGTGCAGATCCCTGACTAATCCCCTGGTAACTTAGTGTACACAGTAGTCCCACAAATCCAGAATAGATGCTTGGGGGCTTCCCAAAAGGTATTAGTAATTTTGGCTGGACATTCCCAATATTTTGAAATCTCTTTTATTCCCTAAAAGGGGTTTACTTCTTTTTCAGCACATTTGTGCAGTCCATATGCCAGATTATATATACACTTATACCCTTCTTTCTTTTCTATGTATCAGAACCTGTTTGGATCTTTCAGGATCCATCAAGTGACCAAATTTTTTACTGTTAAATACCTTTTGCAAGCCATCCTTCCCACCTGGGTGCTGTACTCTATTCCCCTTCTGGAAATACATTATTCTATTATTCTGGTCTTTAGATTCCATTGCTCTTCCCCCCCTCTCCTTGAGGATGCTGCTAGATTCTGGGTTATTTTGTTTCCACCTTAGAATTTATAATGCTTCCAGGCTAATTCCTTCCCATGGCCAAACTTCAGACATTTGCATATTCCCGCAGACCCAACAATTGGTTATATTCAGCTTGTGGATGGTTCTTTCCACTAGATCTGTAAATAATTTTTTACCTTAGGGTATTTCCCAATCATTTAGTTCTTGTTTTTACTATTCTTTTTCTTTAATCAAATCTACCAGACCTGCTTGAGTGGTATCCTGCTCAAAACACAACCAGGTTTCTCCTACTGAGCACTCTCCCAGGAGTCGCTGCCTAAAACTGGCAGTATTCCAAGCCATCCAATATGCTTTCCCGTTCTCTTGACAAGAAATCAGTTGTGAGAGGTTAACACAATTAGGGTTCAAGTTGGTATGGACTCTTAGTAAGGAGCTCACTTCCTCTTCTTCGTAAAGGGGTTGGTAGCATTTGCTACATGTCTCTCCCAGGTTCCCCAGGACCCCACTAGCCATTATAGCTATGACTACCACCCTACCCAAGAGTCTGTATGGGTCATCTTGCACAGCCTGCCCACTCAGCCTTGCCTCAAGTTCAGAGTCCTGTAGAGTCTTTTCTGCCCTTCTCTGGCTAAACCTCCCTACTCCTACCAATTTTGTCCTCACCTAGGGGAGTGCTCTGTAGAAGATTGACCTGGGGGTCTCAAGGTTTAGTTGGGGGACTTAACTAGAATCAGGACTATTTTTAAAACACTTAGAATCACACAGCACTTATTAACTGATAACCCTTTTCTAGAACTCCTTTGAACATACACAACTGGTTTAAAACCCTTTTCAATTCTAAAACAAGATCCCTTTTTATCAGTTCATTAGTCTTCTTGGTTCTTCCTTTTGAGAGTCAACTTTAAGTCTTTTAGTCCTTTTATAATGGTATACACAGGTGGATTAACCTGTGATGTGGTTGAATCCTGTCCTGGATTAGGGGATGAGACTGGTGTTGAATCTGGTCCAGTGCCAGGGGGTGAGACTGGCATTGAATCTGATCCAGTATCAGGAGGTGAAACTGACGTTGAATCTGGTCCAATGCCAGGGGGTGGGACTGATGTTGAATCTGATCCAGTATCAGAGTGAGACTGATGTTGAATCTGGCCCAATGCCAGGGGGTGAGACTGGTCCTTTGACCCTTGTGATGTGTGTCCAACCCTTCTCTCTGGTCCATACAGCAGAATTAGTGAAGAGGAGTACTTCGAAGGGGCCTTCAAATTTAGCATTAGCTGTCCACTATTCCAAGATTTTATCAAAACCCAATTCTCCTGGACTAATGCTATTCACTTTCGTGTCAAGAGGGGAGGTTTGGGGGAGGTATCCTCTTTTCCTAAGTCCTTCCAGAGTTCTTCCAATGACCTGTAAATATTTACTGGTAGCTTATTTTCCTTATAAATAGTCCCCTGTACTATAGGGTGTTAACAAGAATGGTAATCCAAACATCATCTCATAGGGTGAAATTCCTATATCAGGCTGGAGTCTTGTTCTGATGTGCAAAAGCACTTGGGACAAACAGTTTTTGTTTCTTCAATCTATTTAGTCAATACATTTTTGAGAGTTTTGTTCGTCCGCTCCACTCTCCCAGAACTCTGGGGGTACCACGGAGTGTGCAATCTCCATTTTATTCCTAAGGTTTCAATTACATTTTGCAGTGTCTGCAAAATGTGGACCCTGATCTCAGTGTATGGTGTTTACCATTCTGTATCTGGGGATAATGTTCTCTAAAATTACTTTGCCACGACCTGGGCTGTTTCCTTTTTGGTCAGGAAGGCTTCCACCCAATGGGTGAGATGATCCACCATAACCAGTAGATGTTTGCATCCCTGCACTGGGGGCATCCCAGTGAAATCTATCTGTATGCTCTGGAAAGGTCTTAGAGCCAATTCCCTCCCTCCAAGTGCAGTTTTCCTCATAACTTTCTGGTTTATTTTTTGGCAAATTAAACACTCTTTCATAATTGCTTTTGCTAAGTCATATACACCTATGCACAGGGTATTTCTTAGGAAATGATCACATAGTCCTTGGACTCCCCAGTGGGTTAATTTATACAGTTCTGTTAGCACTGTCTGGGCGAGTGCTTTGTTTAAAAACACCTGTCCATCTGATGTTAACAACTCCCCCCATTCCCCTTGATGTAACTTTAAATCTTTTATTGCTTCTAATTGCTTTTCACTAAATATGGGTTCCTCATCTCCTTCATGTGTGGTTTCTATTTCTGCAGGCTGTTTCCCTTTAGCTTAGGTGGCTCCTCAGAGCTGCCTAATAAACCTGGATTATAAACTCCTGCAAGAAGCCAACTCCCACTTTTGTCCTCGCCGCAAAAGTCTCTCTGAGACTGGGGTGTTCAGATCCACAAGCCACTGTCCTGACTTTCCGAGGACTGGGAAGGAGGCCACCGCTGCCTGCGGGGTCAATCAAGGCTGGGCTGGTTACTTCTAAGGAACTGACACTGCAGCAGTCGTCCCCTTTTTGGTGCCCTTTTATATGGACCACAGCTATATCTGTTGATTTCTGTAGAGATTCTAGTACAGACCTGACCAAATTCTCATGAGCTAGACCTTTTCCTTTTGAGCTTAGATATCCACACTCCTCCCAGATTTTCCCAAATGTGTGGACTATCCTGAATGCATATTGGGACTCCATATAGATGGTTCCCCGGTCTCCTTCCAAAAAATCTAATCCTCTTTTTAGGGCATGTATTTCACAACTTAGGGCTGACAAGTTTGGAGGTAATTACCCTTTTTCATTAATTTGTAAAGTTTCTTCATCTATGATGGCATAACCTGAACTTCTTTTTCCATCTGCTACCCTAAAAGAACCATCTATAAAAAAGATGGGTTTTTTTCCATTTGCTAGAGTCTGATTTTCTAAATCCTCTCTTACTTTTGTTTAGAGGTTAATCAATTCAAGGCAATCATGTTCTAAATTTTCTATAGGCTCCCCATAAGAAATTGTGCTGGATTGAGGGCATTTGAGATGATTAATTCTAAATCATCTGTGTTCATTAGTATTATTTCTTATTTTAAAATTCTGGCATCAGTTAGCCGTTGTTGAGCATTTTGGCTCAAAATTGTTTTGAGGTCATGTGGAGTATGTACTTTGATTTTTCCTTGTAATGTCAATTTTTGAGTCTCCTCTATCTGGATAGCAGTAGCTGCTACTGCTTGTACACAAACTGGCCAGCCTCTAGCCACTGGATCTAACAATTTGGAAATATAAGCCATGGGTTTCCTGCAGCCTCACCACTCTTGAATTAGTACACCATAGGCTATATTCAGCACTCATGAAAAGATCAAACTCCTTCCTAAGGTCTGGTAAGCTTAGGACTGGGGCAGAAGATAACTTGTCTTTTAGGCTTTCCAGTTGTTAATCTCCCAAATTATGGGATCTGGAGCTACCAATTTATCATAGAAAAAAATTTACACTGTGTGTCTATTGGTCTAACCATAGCTTGCAATATCCAAACAGGCCTTGGAGCTTTCTTACATCCCTTTTGGTTTTTGGAGCTGGGAGAGATAAAACACCTGAGATTCTCTCAGGGCTCAGCTTCTTATATTCCTCTCCTATTATGTGCCCAAGGTATGTTATTTCGGACTGTATGAATTGTAGCTTCTCTTGTGAAACTTTTAGTCCTTTCTGCCACAGAAAATTTAGAAGTTTAATGCTAGTTGTTTTGACTTGGTCTTTCTCTTTTCCTGACACCATCTACATACTGGAGGATCGGTGCATCTTCCTTGTGGATAAACTGTTCTAACAAACCCTCCATGGCTTGTCCAAAGAGGTTAGGGGATTCAATGATCCCTTGGAGTAATTGGGTCCATCTTAGCTCCATCTTAGGTGTTGTTTCCTTTTTGTATCTGGGTCCTCCCATTCAAAGGCGAACCAATCTCTACATTCCTCTGCTAGGGGACACGCCCAGAAAGCATCCTTTAGATCTGTAATAGTAAACCAAGCATGGTTCCTTGGAATTTAGCTTAGGAGACAATACAGGCTGGGCACAACTGGATGTCTAGCAATGGTCCTCTTGTTGACCTCCTTCAGGTCTTGTACTAATCTGTATTTCCCCTCAGCTTTCTTAATTGCCAGTATGGGGGTATTGTGTGGTTACATACAAGGTTTTAAAATTCCCACTTGCTACAATTGTTCAATAACTAGCAAGCCTCCTTCTTCCCTCTAAGGAACTTGGATACTGTTTACCCCATATGGGCAAAGTTCCATCCTGCATTTTTGTTATCGTGGGATGACCACGCTTTCCTTCTTCAGCCCATTCTTTTGGATTTACCTCTGCAATACCCCTTGGAATAACTTCATTTTCTGTACCACTATCTTCCTTTATCTTGGGATGATCCCAACCCCCAAGTAAACCTGTAGGTCTCTTCCTAACAGACTTTTCTCCAGTTTAGGCAGATAAATAAAATTAGCTTTACACTGCCTTGAGTTTCCTATTATTTTGACATCCTCAGTTACTGAGGCTCTAAATGGTTCTCCTTCAGCCCCTAATATCTCACAAAATTTTCCAATTACCATGCCTTCTAGTAACTTGTTGAGACAGGACTTACCTGCTCTGGTATCTACCAAAAATTCAAACTCCTCATTTAGGGGTCCCACTTCAAAGTTTACCAAGGGATTTTCTAGATGTTTCATCAGGTCCCTCATAGTATAAAGCCCATGGCACCCCTAATCATCACCTCTAAGAATCTTCCCTAAGGCTTCCTGTTCTTTGGCTTCATCTATTGCTTCATCAGTACTGAGCTTTATACAAAACTTCCTAAGGTGCCCAGTTTCTCTGCAATAATAGCAGTGCCATTCACTTAAAGGGGCTTGAGGTCTCCTCATTCTCTTAGACTGATTATTCATGTCTGATGGTACTGGCCTATCTTTGACTGCTTCTGGTTGTGGACCCGACCATCCTTTCTTTACCTTGGGTTGTGGTACAGGATTATTTGTCCCCACACTTTCTCTAGCTACAGCCACCATGAGTCTCGCCTTAGCTTTGGCTCTTCTTCCCTCCTCAGATACACCTTCAATGCTTCCCGCAGCAGTTCATTAATGTCCTTCTCTTGGCAGTCTTCAATCTTTTCCAATTTTCTTTGTATATCAGGCCAAGATTTAGTAACAAAATGCACTTTTAACAATACTTGTCCTTCTGTGCTATCTGGATCTATTTTGGAATATAGTTGGAAATTCCACTGTAGGCAGTTAAGCCAGGTAGCAGAGTCTCATCTTTTTCTTGTGCACTCTTGAATGCCAGTTTTGTGTTAGTTCTTTTGGGAACTGATTCTCTGATCCCCTGGATTATCAACAACATGTGCTCCATCATGGCTTTCCTCCCCTCCTCCTGATTGGGCTTCTAATTAGGATCCACTAGAGGCAATTTTTGTTCTCCTAAGGGTACTTGGGGTCCAGGCAGGTTATCTTTTTCCCAAATTCTTATGGTTGAGGCTTGAATCATCTAAACCTTCTCTGGGGAAAACAATATATTCAGAATAGAATTCATTTCCCCCCAAGTATAGATGTTTGGCCCCAAAAATTGATCTACTTGGTTGGCAGTGCCCACAGGGTCCTCAACAAGGTTCCCCAACTCCTTTTTAAACCCTCTCACTTCAGAGGCTGTTAAGGGAGCATTTACAAAGCCAACACCTCCCTGCACTCCTCCCATAGGAACCTCTCTGAGGGGGAAAAGCCTTTCTACTTTTGACATCCTAGACCGAGTGCCACAGTAAGGGCCCTTCCTCAGACACTAAATTCTCTCTCTGAGACTTGTTAGTATTAGCTTGAGCCTGTTGTAAATCAGTAATTGTTCCTGATAATAAGAGATTACTGGGCAAGGGAGTACCCATGTCCGAATTAGGAGGAGGTAAGGGGACAGAGGGAGAAGGGCCTGGGTGCATAGTAAATGAAGTTAGTGAAGGTGCGGAGAGTGCAACCACAAGCACTTGTGGTGGTGCAGAAGCAACTGAAGGAGCTGGAGGGGGTGGTAGGGGAGTGGCCACCAGGGGAGGTACCAGGTCTGCCACAGAAGAAGCTGAAGAAGGAGAAATTAGAGGGGGTGGTAAAAGGATGGCAGCTGGGAGAAGAGCCAGGTATGCCATTTGAGGAGATGAGGATAGACTGGAGGGGCAACAGGAGGTAAGCAATCCAAAGGGTCCCAGTTCTTACTAATTTATTTTTCTACCTCCTCTCCTTATTTATTCTCCTCTTTTTTTCCTCTGTACTTTGCACACTCGTACACTTTTATCCTCAGTTATACTCTTTAGCAAACAGGTTGCATATAATAGTTGCTCGGGATCAGTATCCTCTTGAGCTTTCAGATAGTGACTTGCTTATTGACACATCCACTTGTGTTTTGTCCCACACCACGGCCATCCTCCCTTCACATCTAGGTTTGGCCATACTTCTACACAATAGTGTATCACCTTGATCTTACCTAGCCCTTTCATGGCTTCTATTGAATCTCATTCCTCTGAAAATTCACCCAGGAGACTACTAGGGGGTAGTTCCTTACCTGCTTCCCCCTCCCCTTGATCTTAAAGGAACCTGTCTTCTTACAATTACATCCTCCCGTTTTCAGGCCAAAAAATAATCCCAAAGGTGCCTCTACCCAAACGGAAATAAACTGACAGGCAACCTAAGTCTTACGGCGGGGATGGCGGTGCCCGGGAAACAGGGCTGGGATGGCCGTGCCCGGGAAGCAGGGCGGGGATGGCGGTGCCCGGGAGCAGGGCAGGGATGGCGGTGCCCGGGAAACAGGGCAGGGATGGCGGTGCCCGGGAGCAGGGCAGGGATGGCGGTGCCCGGGAAACAGGGCTGGGATGGCCGTGCCCGGGAAGCAGGGCGGGGATGGCGGTGCCCGGGAAGCAGGGCGGGGATGGAGGTGCCCGGGAAGCAGGGCGGGGATGGAGGTGCCCGGGAAGCAGGGCTGGGATGGCCGTGCCCGGGAAACAGGGCTGGGATGGCGGTGCCCGGGAAGCAGGGCGGGGATGGCGGTGCCCGGGAGCAGGGCAGGGATGGCGGTGCCCGGGAAACAGGGCTGGGATGGCCGTGCCCGGGAAGCAGGGCGGGGATGGAGGTGCCCGGGAAGCAGGGCGGGGATGGCGGTGCCCGGGAGCAGGGCAGGGATGGCGGTGCCCGGGAAACAGGGCGGGGATGGCCGTGCCCGGGAAGCAGGGCGGGGATGGCGGTGCCCGGGAGCAGGGCGGGGATGGCGGTGCCCGGGAGCAGGGAGGGGATGGCCGTGCCCGGGAAGCAGGGCGGGGATGGCCGTGCCCGGGAAGCAGGGCGGGGATGGCCGTGCCCGGGAAGCAGGGCGGGGATGGCGGTGCCCGGGAAGCAGGGCGGGGATGGCGGTGCCCGGGAAACAGGGCGGGGATGGCGGTGCCCGGGAAACAGGGCGGGGATGGCGGTGCCCGGGAAACAGGGCTGGGATGGCGGTGCCCGGGAAGCAGGGCGGGGATGGCGGTGCCCGGGAAACAGGGCGGGGATGGCGGTGCCCGGGAAACAGGGCTGGGATGGCGGTGCCCGGGAAGCAGGGCGGGGATGGCCGTGCCCGGGAGCAGGGCGGGGATGGCGGTGCCCGGGAAGCAGGGCGGGGATGGCGGTGCCCGGGAAGCAGGGCGGGGATGGCTGGCTGCAGCGGCGCCCGCTCCGTAGGGGATGCAGCGGAGCGATCGTCGCGGTGACAGGATGGTTTGCGGGAAAGATGAAGCAGGGAAGCAGGACAACAGGGACAGAAAGCCCGGGGGCGTGGGGGCGGAGCGGATCCTGCAGCAAGGCGCCGCTCCCGCCGAGCAACTCAAGCAAAGCGTCCCCCGCGGCATCGCAGTTTCTGCTTTTCTCTGCTAAGGTACTCCCACAGCCCGACTTGGCGGGCATCCGGGCTGTTCACTCGCAATCTAGTCCTGGAGGCTGTGTCTGCCCTGAGTGGCTGCCACGAGAACTCTTCCCGGGGACAGCTGTAAGAATATAATTTATGCTGAGGCATAAGTGACAATCAGATTGGTCGCTCTCACACTGGAACAGGCTCCCTAGGGAACGGTCACAGCACCAAGGCTGATGGATTTCAAGACAATGTGCCCAGGCACATGGTGGAATCCTTGGGCTGCCCTGTGCAGGGCCAGGAGTTGGAGTTGATGGTCCTTGTGGTTTTCTTCCAGCTCAGGATATTGAGTGATTCTATGATGCCTAGTGCTCTGGATAAGCTCCACCAGCTTAGCCAGGTGCAGTTTGAGCTCTCATTCATGAGAGGCATAACACAGAATATCAGGTAGAAGAGCAGAAACTGTCATCTCATGAGGTTAAAAAAAAAAAAAAAAAAAATCCTAGAGTTGTAACACAAATTCTGGGGCTTCAGCAGCCTGGGAGTGCCTAGATGACACTGCAGTCTGTCACTCTTTGTATTGAGATGTATGTTTTTAGAGGCCAGAGAGCTTTTGAGAGATTAATACAGCTGCAGACAATTTCACATACAGAGGTTTGGGACTTCCCTTCACGTATTCAGTAAAACACAGCAAATGGAAACCTAAAACATTTACCAGCAGAGATTCATAGATCTCGAAGGAGAATTGATCATAGCCCTCTACAAGCATGACCTTCTGTTAACACAGGCCATAGGATTTCACCTGCTGTGGCAGAGAGAATTATTCTTTCTTTCTTTCTCCCTAACTGAACACTATCAAGCCCAGTAACTTGCTGGTGGTTGAACTATAGCTTATCATTAATAAGACATCCAGTCTTGGTGTAGACCTTCCACTGTGAATTTACCACCACCTTTGCCAAGATTACAAAGTGCTTAAACACCTTGACTGAATTAATTCTTTTCCATTTGAATTTATTTGAACTAACCTTCTTGCTATCCAATTTTATTATGCCTTAGAGCACTAGACTGAATACTCCTCAGTATGATTTCCCTGGTTAAGACTGTTAAACAAACTATTACACACCAGACACCAGGGACCAAAGTGGGCAGTTTCAGTGTAAAAATCTGCTGTATCAACAGTCTGAGGTAGTTCAAAGGTGAAGGTAGTTCAATTTATCCTCCATGGCAAGATAAATTGAGCTGGGACTGCCACACAGAGATACCCTGTCCCACTTGCACCACCCCTGGTGTTCCTGAGCTCACAGAGTAAATCAGTTCAGTGAGTTCAGCCATAAGAAATCTAGTACTATAAAAGTGATGGATAAGGATTTTGTTGGCTTGCTGCCTGAACTCTGTAGGCATGGGCCTTACCAGTGCTGGGACAGGGAAAGGCAGCTCTGATAGACGGGGTTAGGCTGTGAAGAATTTGCAGTTTTGGGGAACCATGGCAGGTTTGCGCCATCTGTGCAGAATGGTCATAAAAACATAAAGTAGCCAGTAGGTCAAAGCTGATATCAGGATCTGAAAATACAGTCATGAACTTGACATAAAAAAAAACCAACCCAACTCAAACCTCCTTGTTTCAACAGTGATTCCTGAATTGATCTTCAGTGCTGGTCAGGGAATTCAGCACCATGTGTGGACTTCTGGTAACAGAAGAATATGAAAGGAGTGGCAATTTATAAATAGAATTTGAAAACCAAGATGGATTATCAATCCCAAAATGTATCTCTCAGGCACTATATCCTGAATAACTACCACAAAGAACTGCTCTTTCTGAAGTGAACAAATGCAAGACAGATTAATGAACTGACCTGAATAAAGACAATCCATTTTTCATATTCTTTTAAAATATTATCTTTTTTTCCCTTTCTAAATAAGCAACTGGAATGTTAAATCAGTTAAGTGCAACAATTTGATAAAAACTATGCAAATCTTTAAATATATAAAGGCACCATCTATAACATTGACAGTCTAGATAAAGGGTTTAGTTTTAGTGGAAAATCAAAGTTCCCAGTGTGGAATGTAAATGCAAACATTTGTTTTATTTATTTTTTTGTATTTTGTTCTCTGACAGTTACAAATTGCATAGGTAATTTATTGTAGTTTTCTCTTGTCACAAACACAGTCCTCCCTTCATGAAAAGGCTTGCTAATATCATAGGAGGCTGGATACAAATGCAGAACTTGAGGGACAGTGGGAAGAATAAACACAGAGGAATGACACAGATTAAAATAAAACAAATAGCAGGCAGCAGTTCAAATTAGAAAATGCTGGGGTATTAAAAAGAAATTTATCATGTGTGCCACAAAAACGCATGCACTACACAGCATTCCTCTGCTTCCTTTCTAACTTGGGGGTCACTGTCCACCTTTTTTTCTCTTTGAAAGGGAACTAGCTATTAATGATGTATCAAGCTCAAACCCTTGCCTATCAAGAAATAAAAGAGCAAAAAAGGATGGAGGTAAAGACACTCCTTCAATTTCCTTCTCTAAAGAAAACTTCCCCTTCCCTTTCCCCTTCCTTTTCCCCCCTTCACCTTCCCCTCCCATCTGCTGTACCAGCACAACAGAGTCTACAGTGATGTTGAACAAGGCAAAAACATAAAAATGATGCAGTAAATAAGCTTTTGCTGTTTGTTTTAATGAAAATAATTCCACAGACCTGGTTTAAACTGCAGCTGTATCAACAGGGCTGAAGGGATGGCAGGAAACTTCATGTGCTGCAGAAAAAAGTAGGACATAACTACTCCCAGGGGAGCCATTCAGACAAATGGTTTGCTGTACCCATTCTGCCTGGGGAGAACAAATTCTAGGATGGATTCAGCTCAATGACATTTCATGGTAGTTAGGACCTTGCTTAGTGCCAAAGTGTTGTGTGGTGGGGTTTTATTTCCCTGAGTTAATGTACATAAATGGTCTTTTAATACTAGAGTGTCTAATCAAATCTTGACCTTGCAGAATTTGAATGAGGATAAAAAGAAATTATACAGACAATGTGGAAATCTGAAGAGTCACCTAAAGGCCCAAGACAAGGTGCTATGAAAATTACTGTGAATTAGATAAATGCTCAATCAATTTATTACTGGAAACACTTATGTGCCTTCCCAAACAACAAAGTAAAGGCAGGCTAGAAATCCTACCCTCTGAAGTCCACTCCTGTATAAAACAGCACAAAACTCACCTTTACAGAGTCTTCTGTAAACTAAAAATATGGAGCCCAGAGCACTTCACATGTCTGTAATCAAGCAAATACCATATGTGCTTCTGATGAATGAGAAGCTGGATGTATTTCTTGATATTTGGGTGCTAGAAATAATTTAAAAGGTCAAATTTAAAAATACAGTCCCATCATATCCTCTGCAGATTTTTTTTTCAAGAAACTAGTGCTTCTTGAAAACCTCCTCTCCCTAACTTTGGGTATATTTTGTTTTGAACTTTCTCCTATAAAGAGCCATACAAAACTCAGTGTACTGAGATCTAAACCACTTCATTGGATTTTTCTAGAGCATTACAGGGTCGTTATTACTAAGAAACACAGAACCATTAAGGCTGGAAAGACTTCTAAGACCATCACATCCAACAATTAACCCACCACTGGAAGGTTCACTATGGAAACACCTCCCCAGGTGCCACATCTAAACAATTTTTGAACATTTCCCAAGACAGTGTTTCTACCATTGTCCCAGGGCAGCCTGTTCCAGTGCCTGACAACCTTTTTGGTGAAGATTTTTTTTCCCCTAATATGCAGATTAAACCTTCCCTGTCTCAGCTTCATTTCTTTAAGGCTGACTCTCTGCTTCTAAGACAAGACTAGGATTCAACACACGTTTTCATCAGTCTGCCAGAAAGCTGAACATCAGAATGGTGGCTTGATAAACTATCAGTCTTAATCTCCTACAATTTTGAAAGTCAGTAATGTAGACAGATGGTGGCAAAACAATCCAAATTCCATGGGAAACTCAGAACTGAAACTATTTCACATCATTGTTAAGTTACATCAGAAGACAGAAGCATTAAAACAGCTTAATATGCACAAAGCATTTGCTCAGTCTAAAAACAGCTCAAAGATTATAGCTGGTAACTCCACGGACCAAAAAAGTCTCCAGGCAGATGTTGCAACATTCTACAGCAACAGGAACATGATCCAGCAAAGCTTTCAGGTGGCTAAATTTATTTGATTAGAAAGAGATACTATCCCTGGGTGGTTGTAGCTCATTTTAAGCTGGTGTCAGAGGTGGGAAGGGCCCAGTCTTGTAGTGCCCAGCTCTCCACATCCTCCTGGATGAAGGACAGGTCTGTTCTCCAGCAGCAGCTCAGAGTAGCCTTCAGACTGCCTCTAAAATGGAGAAAATGTTAAAATGTCTCAAAACTGGCATGAAAAGAGTGCTTTAGACAGCTGCCTCTATCGGAAGGGCAGGACCCATCCCTTTGTGATCAAGAAAGGTTTCAGCTCAGTACTGGGTCAGTGGTTGGACTTGATGATTTTAGAGGTCTTTTATTACTTCAGTGCCTCAGTGATGGGGATTCTGGAGCACACGCATCTCTGGAGCTCCCAAGTCTGTTCCTCCCCTCCCAGACTGCACGCTGGGCTCTCATGGAAGGAAACAACTTCTGCAGCTGAGCACCTGCTGAAGCAGCACCACCATCATCATCAGGAGCAGGAGCGTCAGGGAACCTGAGCAAGGAACAGCTCTCCTCATACGTCATCAGGGGATTTCCAGCAAATCCTACTGATTGCCCTCAAAGCCCTGCACTGAGACACACACTGCATTTATTTTCAGCACTACCCTCACTCTTTGCTCTACCAAACTCCTTGATTTAATTATTCTTTTCTTTTGCCTTTCCTCCCTCCCCAGCCTGCTGCCTCCCCTGCCAAAGCCTCGTCTTGCCTTCAGTCCCTGATCCAATTTGTTCCCAAAGCTCACCTGAGCACCCCCCCTGGGTGCCAAGCTGGCAATTCCTGCGACACTTCAATATCCCACTTGATTGCCTCAATTAGCTCCCACTGTACACTTGGGTGTAGCACTAATGTGGCATCTGTGCAGCTCAGGGAATGTCTGCTCCACTATGGAGCTTTTCCATCACTTCTAGGAGAGAAGGATTACTGCGCCTTTAACTGTGTCACTGCCTTAGCTGGAGGGATCATCCTCTGCCTCCTTGGCTTACCTAAAGACCTCAAGCTTCTCTGCAGATGTTGAAACTTCGGAAAAATAGTTTCTCTGTGAGAAAGGTGAAATCACAAACCATCAAGGCTGGAAAAAGAGTAATTTATTGGAAAGCTTGAAGCGCGAATCACAGAACTGCACAAGGATGTTATAACTGCTGTGCCTTGATTGAACTTTGTGTAATTCCAGCCAAGTGCAGCTCTTTGCCCTGGTTGAGCTGTCTGTAAAGCTGAGGACCTCTTCAGGCTGCAGAGCAGGACTGAAAAATCCTCATCAGGCTCAGACTGGTCAAGCTGTTTGCAATAAAATGTAGACAAGGATAATCTTGAAGGGGATAGGTCTAGACTTTATAATGGATATTTTCCATTTGAACCCATGAAAGTTCTGCCCAGAGACTGAAGGACAATAGGAAGGGCACACTCAGAAGACAGAAGTACAGACAATATGAGTTGTTTTAAATATAGTAGTAGCAATAAAGTGTTTTAAAAAGTAGTGTATTCAGTAGAGGAGATGAGAAGTGAGTACTAATATTTTCTATCAAAGGTGATGGTTTTGCCCCTGGTTGTAAGGTGATAAAACAGCATTTTTCAATAAGACACCATGTTGGGTTCAGAATTTTTTTTTTTTTTTAATATAAAATTCAGGCTCCTAATATCCCTTATTCTGAGGATTGGTAGAGGAGAAATTTTCTAGCTTAATTTTATTTGACAGACATCAAAGCTAAGGAGAACATTTTCAGTGCTGGAAGGGATATGTTATCACTTTTCATCCATCTGAGCTTCCTCACAGTATTAACTGCTGAAGCTGCCGGCTGGCTTCAACTACATCTGGTGGACTGGAGAGGTCACAAAGAGATTTTATGAATGTATGTTTCATGGAAATTAATTTTTAATCAAGAAAGGAGACCATATTAATTTCTTTGCTGATTAGAACAGCTGCAGTGTGAGAGCAACAATCATTAAAAAGAGAAGATGTACCAGAAATCTTTATAATCCTCCTAGCTTCAGGAAGCAAAAAAACAAAACTAAAACAAGAAATACTATCACCATTTGAAAATCTGTCTGAGTAACCACCCTGTAGCAGACCAGTCTCTTCCATTCTTCGAATTTCCAATGTTCAAAGAACCAGTTGTTCCAATGCAGTGATTTTAATCCATCTCGTTAAATATTTGTCTGCCAATGAATATCTGCCACTCATTTATCCCACTAGATTATTTGACAATTAAAAGACTAGATATCAAGATGAATGGGCACCAGATTTCTAAACCACCCTCAGCCCACAATAAAATTTTTCCAAAGCATTTCAGCCCTTCACAGAAAGCCCTTAGAAGGCAGTGACATCATGGAGGCAGAACTGGACTTACTCTGGAAGCTCAGCTATCCTTCCAAAATATGGAGATATTCCCCAAGGGCTGGGAAGGATGGAGCTCTGTGGTCTCTGTTTCCTTCCATAGTACTGCCCAGCAGGTACTTGCATTCCTCAACATGTAGGGAACTTTTTTCACTCACAGCAGAGTTTCTAGGGCCTCTAAGCAGTGCACAGGAATTGATTTATCTTCATTTAAGTGTTAACAAGGCAGATCTTCCTTTGAACTGGAAGTACTTTAACTACATTGATCACTTCTCTCAATTAAACTTCTTTCATCCAATTTCTTCATTCAGGAGAGCCCTGTATTTGTCACTGTGTTTCACGTTAATTTGTATGATTTCATCGCCACAATTTCACAGTGTAACACAGAGGCAAGAATGAGCTGTGGGACAATAGAAAGAAAAATCTGTCCTAAAGTGAGCTTGCTACTAGAGACAATCTCCCGTGGAAACTCATTATGAAAAAGATCTCAAATAGGTATCCTGAGCCACAGCACAGTTGTTCTCTTCCTCATCTTTTATGAAGAAACAAAATAGAAGCCGTTTTTCTAAGGGACCTGTGCTGAGCCAGTAAATCATTCCCCACAGAAGCAGTGTGTCATTTTTCATGTCTCTTGGACCGTGTGATCTGCAGGCAGTAATTCCCTTTGGATTTGGGTCTTTTTTTACATACTGAGAGACCACAGTACGTGATTAAAGTGGAATCCCAAATGAGCTCTACTACATTCAGGGGAAAACTATTTCTTCCAGAGCAGCCTCTCATGTCCTGCTGTGTCACTCTGTGTCTTTTCCTGTGGCAGGTATAATTTCCATATACTATAGTTAATTTCAGCTAATCAAACAGTTCCACCAGTTGAAAACATTGTGGTGAAAACAAACCTTAACAAAATATACATGTAAAATATATGTCTGTAGATTTTGACTTCTTTTGGGAAAGGGAGAAAAATCTCAAAACAGTTCTGTTTGTCAGCAGTGCCAGGGTTTGCATTCATAGTACATCCGTCTGTGGAAATTTGATTAAAGTGATTAAAATCACTGTGTGTTGAGTTTTATGAGTCTGTCCAAATCACCTGAGAGGCAGTTGACTCACTGGAGTGCAGGCTTGTCTTGACTACTATGGACTAAAAGTGGTTTTACAAAGCTCTTTCTGTTCATAAATGCTGTCTATAGCAATCTTTCATGGTACAATGTGAGCTCACACACAGTGAATAGTTAACAGCCAATGGGTTAAAAATAGTGGCTATGGAAGTTTCCAAGAGGGATTTTTTTCTCTTTTTCTCACTTGACTTTTCAGAAGATTATTTAAACAGTCAGAGACAGGAGGGATTATATCCTAGAGGTAATTAATGTCAATCAGTCGTCAAAACTAGCTGCTTTTATGATCTCTAATGAATGAGGAGTCCAACAGCTTGGGGGATTATGCTTCAGAGAGAAGTTCTGGCCATGTCCTTGCTCTGGTCCCTGGAGTATGGTGGAATTTTCACTCAGTACAGAGATTTCTGAAGGAAATCACAGCCCATGGGAAGTAGCAGTACTCAGGGAAATGATGTGAGCCTGGAGCCCAGGAAGGACACAGGCTTTGGCTCTCCTGGAAAATTTTCATCAGTAGCTGACAACTGTTGTAACATGGTTGTTGAAAGTCTGCGTGGTCTGATTCTCGACTTGTTTCATATTTCTTCAGATCAAACCCATCTGTTGCTATCATGCTGGCATGGTAGCGTGGAGGAAGGTTTTAGAAAGGCCTTGGGAATGGTAAACTGAGGAAAAGGATGCATTCATGTATGCCCCATTGTTTTAAAAAGGCTTTGGGAATGGTAAACTGAGGTAAAAGATACATTTATGTATGCTCCACTGTTTCGGGAAAGTCCCGCTTCAGCATTCCTCTGTAAACCCCCTTCTCCCCACCCCTGAGCAGTTCCCATTGGACCTGGCCCCTGGGGTGGTTCTGATGTGCCTTACCTAAACACTGTCTCTATTGTTTAGACCTTATCTCTTAATTTTGCTGTATAAAACTGTATCTGGGCAATAGCCCAGGGCCTTTGGTCACTGCAATGCTTCAGGCAATACAATCTCTCTGGACAAGCATACCCTTGGTCTCTCTTGGTCTCTTTATCTCGAATCCTAGCGGCGACTGAGGCAGCGCCGCAGCTCGGATCGTGCTAACCCAGACGCTGCCTGGTGAGCCCAGGGCAGCGGGACCGCGGAAAACCCCGGCCCCTGGAGGGGACAGCTAGCCGGAGGGTCCCGGGGGGCCGGGGAGGGACGGGGGACAGCGGCGAGTAACCCCCGAGAGCAAAGTGGCGGTCAAAAGAGAAGCAACACCCATCAGATTAAGGCTGCCACAAACTGAGAGGATCACCTGCACTCAGAGCCCTGATTTAAGTGCTGATAGTGTTTAAACCCAGCAAAACAGACATAATGTTGTGTTCAACCTGAGGCACAAACTTTAAGGTCAAAGAGAGTGACTGAGAGATCTGTCGAAGTGATCTGGCTCAGTGCGTGGTGTCAGCACCACAGACACTCAGATTCTGCTTAAAAGCTGTTTTAAGCATATGGGTTCCTCCTTTTTCTTTTCCTATAATCTCAGCATTTAAATAAAGGAAATTTTTATCCCACTTCCAGCACAGTTACATGTTTCTTTTGTGTACAATTCATTAAATGTTCTTTAATTATCATCACACATAACTGAAAAATATTATCAAAGCAATCAAAGTACAGACAAAGGGATTTAGAACAGTTACAGCTGTGTTCAGCTCTTCATATGAAGCTCACAACAGCTTCACCACGCAGCATGTATCAGGCTCAGGTGCTGGCCACAGAAGTCAGTACTCACCCAGGGCAGATATGGGGGAAAAAAAGGTAAAGAAAGAAAATAAAACCAAAACTCCAAAACCTAAAGCTGGAATATTCAAAACTAGTTTAGGGGAAGAAGGAGATAGAATATTCCATGGGATTCTTGCTACCCAGACAAAACCATCAGCCTTCCTGAGTTAGTAACCCGAGTTCCTCCTTTTCTACCATCTCATTCCAAAGTGAAGTGAAGGCAACAGCAGGAAAAAAACGCAGCCTTAACAAATACGGAAGCATAATTGATCTGGTTCATAATCACTGCTCCACATGGACTGGCAGTGCTTTAAAAACAAGATGTATTTAATCATAGTGTCCCACTGACATCAGTTCAAAGGCAGCTTCAGCTGTTCGCATCTTCAAGAGAAAACTTGCTTGCCCAGACTTCAATTAATCCCCACACTGTCCAATTTCTCAACATTTTCATAATCTTTGCACAAAATCCTGTCACATCCACTTATTCTTCTTTGTTTGAGCTCACAGGTCTTCAGCCAGAAAAGAAACATGAAAACTCTTACCCACACTAGTTCTTCCCTGCACTGCAAGCCAGTGGTGTAGCTGCTTATTAACTTTTGCGTAATCAGTGCTAAAGATAAACCCTAGGGTTCACTCTCCTCAGTTGTAGTCCATTACAGAGATAGCCTGTCTTCTGGCTTAAGCAAATTAAATTCTTCCCTATTTTGCCTAAAAATTAATTATAATAAAACATTTCTTCAGCATATCCTTCAGATTTTCTTAAAACTGTAAGATTTGCTTTTTTTAAACAGGAAAAACTTCAGTCTCCTAATATACTCTTGTGTTTTGCAAAAATCACAGACTTCCTAATTCCCATCTGACATTAAGTCATTTAAGTAATTTTGTTTAAAATTCTATACTTTAGAAGTAGACCAAGCCTCTGAAAAGCCTATTAAATACTCACTTATGCTTGAGTAGTTTTCAGTATGGAATTTTCTGTATTATATATGAAATATCAATTTTTAAAGTAGCCTTGGCAGTCATCAAAAGCAGATATGAAAATGGAACTGTCTTGCTGAACAAATCTGATCTCTTTGCAAATAATTTCTTTCTCTTCTTAAGGTACATTTTCTTCTTCTAAAAAAATTGGCTTTTTTTGGTAGTGTTTTTCTTTCAAGTAACAAAAGTCAACAAAAGAGTGAGATTAAGTTGGTAAGAATATATGAATATTTTTCTGTTTATTCTCTCAGCTTCCAGTAACTTTTAGATTTAGGAAGTCCATGAATTGTGGGTAATACTATATTTAACTGACCTTGATGAATGTTTCTTCTGTGCATTTACCTAATTGCTATTTAGCATCCACAAACACTATGATAAAGAGTTCCATAGTTCAATTATGCACTGTGTAAAAAGCTCTTTTATTTGTTTCCAACCTTTGTCTTGTTAATTTCCTTTTGATACCATCTGTTCACTAAGAAAAGTACAGTAATTTCTTCGTTACTGCTTTTTTTTTCCTTACAACTCAGGATTTTCAGAGTAGCTTATGATAGAGGAACCCTCTTGAGAACACCTGGTCCAACTCTTGTGCTCAAATAGAGCCATTTGGAGCAGATGGCCAGCTGGGTTTTGTGCACATACGCTGATGGATATTGCAGCACTTCTCTGGGCAGCCTGTCCCCAAATTTGACCACCTTCACACCTCTTGTCATGTTGCTGGGCACTGTGTAGAACAGTCTGACCCCTTCTCTTCATTCCTTTCTACTGGCTGTTTATACATGCAGATAAGATATCCCTGTGCCTTCTCTTCTCTAGGCTGAGCAGCTGCAGCTCTCTCAGCCTCTCCTTATAGGGAAGTCCCTTTCTCAGCAAGTTTTTATTTTTCTTGTTCTACCCAGAACTGAACATGGCACTGCAGATTTTAAAGAACTTTTTCATATTGCTCTTCATTCATCTCCTTCCTAGACTAAAGCTTCCAGGCCCAGCTATTGGTCCTAAGTTAGGAGGCATTTTCTTCCCTTGCTTATGTTTTTTATTCATCTTCTTATTCTCTAGGCCCAATCCATTTTGAAATCCATTTTGGAATTGGACACCAATTTTTCTTTCCTTACATTCAGTGTGTGGATGCACAAGCAGACATGCAGCAGCTTGAGGATGTTCTCTATACATTCTCTAATTCTAACAAATCCTAATGTTCAATTGCTCTGTAACTGGTACTGAGAATGAAAAGATTTTTCCTTAAAATATTATGGGTATTAGAGCTGTGAAATCTCTGAATAAGCATTTCAACAGTTGGACCTGCATAATGCCAGTTTTTCCTTATGGTGATAGTGGTGGGCAGACTTTCAAAGCTTACGGAGTGCCTATAAGAAAGATGGGGGCAGACTTTTTATTCGACCTCTAGCAAATGGAAAAGGGATAGTGCTTTTAAGCTAAAAGAAGGTAAATTTAGACTCGATATTAGGAAGAAACTTTTTACAGTGAAGAGTGGTGAGGCCCTGGCACAGGTCAGCCAGAGCAGCTGTGGCTGCCCCATCCCTGGGAGTGTCTCAGGCCAGGTTGAATGGGGGGTCTGAGCAACCTGATCTGATGGAAGGTGTTCCTGCCTAAGGCAGGGGGTGTGGAACTGGATGGTTTGTAAAAATCCATTTAAACCCACATTATTCTATCATTCCATCATTTTGTAACAAATAAATCTTGGATAACAGTTTTTGCAATCCAGCACATGCCTTCATGATGAAGAGTCAGTCACAAGAAGGCATTACTGCCCCCTTAACAATAACATTTTTCAGGCTTAACTTTTGGATGTCTCTTTCCAGTGCTTGTGTAATCCTAAAGTCTCTGAATATATTATCTGTTTTGTTGTCCACCAGAAGTCATTCAGTGCAGTGTAGAAATCTGACTAAAAAGATTTTACTGTGTGCTTACATAGTTTGGTTTAAAACCAATCACTGACAGTTCTTCTCACTGTGAATTAGAAAACAAAACATTAATTTCTGTTTTCTGATATTTTCAGGATGATCAAAATGAAAATGTGCACGTACACATTTTCTTTGCAGGCTTTTATGCAGCTATCCAGTGTTCCTTCTGATTTTACAATTAATTTAATTATCAGGATCTAGCTATGCTATTTACAAGTGCCTTGTCTTTTGGGCTTAGATTGTTAGTTTCTTCCATAACTATTTATATTATAGGAACACTCATTGATTCCAGACCTTTGGCAATAATCACTATGCAAATGTAATGATATGATCCTTGCTCAGAAGAGCTTGCAGATTTAAAAGGTCAAGAGAAGACAACACAGGTGGATGCAACTGATGAAATAAGAACCACTTGGATACTTGATACTTGATGCCAGATATATAGGATTTAAAGGACACTGGCAAAACTCTATACGTGAAATGGAAGACAGCTGGCATGATAGCCTGATAGCTGTGGAGGACTGGAGTGAAGTCTGTCCTTTCTTGTGCCAGCAGCAATTCACTGTAATTATTTCAAATTCAAGTAAACCTAATTTCTTCAATTATTCAAATAAATATTAGTAAGGAAAAAAATCCTCCCTCTTATCCTCAGTCATGCTGGATTTTATAGAATTAAAATATGAAGGGAATAACCAATAAAATCCTCAAGAGACATTTGAAAACTGCAGTATGAGTAGAAATTCATGTTTAATTTCACATAATTCCTGCAAATCTCTACCTTAGAAAAGTTAGTGATTTATGCCTTGTCTGGCATCTTTCCACTACCAGGAACTGAACATATTTGCTATTTTAAGCTTCAAAAAACACCTGAAAGCAGGTAAATAAGAGAGAGCAGGGAAGGTCTGTCTGAAGCCTAGCTATCATGGCAACTTGCATTCAATAAGAAGATTCAGAGCCCAAGTTGGGTATATGAGAACAGCTTCTTGATTTTCTGGGACCATGTAATTATCTTTTCTGTGATTTAAGCTTGATGTGCCCAGTTGTGTGAAGTACACTTGACTCTGCTCCAGCTTCTGAGAAGCTGGCATTTCTAGAACGTGGTGCTTTCTGCTTTCTGCAACATCATCCATTAATAAATTTAGGGAAAAGCAGTGTGTCTTCTTGGGACACCACCATCTCCTATGATTCTGGGGGAAGACTGCTCTCACAGAATCTCACAGAATGCTTTGCGTTGGAAGGAATCTTAAAGACCATGTTTTTTCAACCCCCTGCCATGGGTAGGGATATTTTTCACTAACCCATGTTTCTTCAAGCCCCATCCATGGGCATTTGAGTATGAGAAAATTATCACAGTGCTTAGTGATGGGGCTTGTACTCCTTATACTTTATTGTATTTGAACGTCTCAATTTCTGGTGAAGATAGGCCCATGGAAAGATCTTTCAGGCTCATAGAAAAAAAAGTAACAAGCTGGATGAAAATGTGATAGGATTAATCCTTTCCCTGAACATTCCTGTACCTATGACTCCTCTTGGAAAGCACGTGCATGACTAGAGAGTCAAACAAATTAAAGCCTGGATGCACACTTAATCCACAACTCACAGTGAATTCCACTGCTCAGAGTCTGCGTGCCCATGGCTATGACCTCCTTTAAAGATGGAGATGGCTCAGTGCCTTGAACCTCTCTGCTGACAACTAGGAGGACCTGACTCTTAAAATTGTTAGGAATACCCTCCGTTTGGTTCTTTCAAGGAACATGCCAGTACTGGAAAGCAGAATTGTCATGTGTATTTTGGCTTCATACAAATCCCTGCATCGAATTCCCAGCATGGTCCACATAAATCTATTCAGCATTGTCAGTGGAATTTAGTAATTTCAGGATCAGCCCTTACTAAAGCAGGCATATGGGCCTTGATCCAATTTGGCTAAAATGAAGAACACAGTGCCATTTGCAATGGCCTGAGGTAGCCAAGACTGCCATTGCAGGGTGACAAAGACAACATGGAAAACATGGTTATATCCATGCTCCCATACAGCAATACCTAGAGTCCAGGAAGGATAGTGGTTAAATTGAGGACCTACCTTTGAATAAATTTTCTTTAGAAATCATAATCCGTGATCCAAATGAAAAGCGAAGGGTGGTGATCCTTACCTTCTAGTCTGACAAGACATATGGGAAGATGAGATTATTGAGCAGTTATCCATGGGTAGTAAAGAATTGAACAGGGTCCTGTAGATACTGGAACATGCAGGATCATAACATGCATGCAGCTGGCAGCTTTAATCTAGTATAATTAAAATAGGGGTAATTGCCCCAAATCTGTGTCAATATGGTAGTGACTGCAGTGGCCCCAGATTCCTCCTCAATGCTTCTGCATTTCAGTATTTTGTGCAGCTGAATTCAAGCATTCAGTGACTATGACTTCAGAGAGAGTCTAATTCAAGACTGACACTGCAATCACAAAACTCAGGACAGCTGGTAACCTCACCACCATAGCTGTGCCTGCCTTTGCCCCAGGGCTGAAAAATGGCAATGGCTACAACAGAACTCATTATGAGCAACAAAACCAGCAACCTTTATGACTGAACAGAAGGCTCAACACTAAAACTATTGAGGAACATTTGTAGGTACATGACCAGGGACATAAACATGGACAATCAAATAATGAAATAGTGAAAAAGCATATGCTAAGCAAGCCTTTTGTATACACACATAATAGAGATGTAGGACTGAGCTGTAGGCATCCTGATTTATGCAGATTTCCAAGTTTGAAATGAGTTGTTCTTGCTCATTTATACACCTGAAACTAAACAAGAAAACAATTCTTTGGACTCATAATTCTCAGTTGTTCTTGTACAGCCCCATTTGCACTCCATGTGGTGATAAATTATAAAAAAATCATACAGCTTTTAGCTATTCTTCTGGCTTTATCTCTTCACTGAATGCAATAATTTATCTGTTACAACATATAAAATCAGGGTCAGGTACACACTAAGCTGGACAACATGGATGCAGGAAACATGGACACTGATAAAAGGCCTGACAATGTGTCTTGTAGCTATTGCTTGCTTAAGCTGAAAACCTGATGTATTTCACTTTAGTTTTACTTGTGTATGTACAGAACTGTAGGATTAATTAATGAAAGCACAGAAACATATTAATTTTCCCTATTTTTTCTAGAACTTTCTAATACAGAAGGGTGGAGAGAACTGCCAGAACACTGAGAGGATCAGGAGTTCCAGCAAATTTCTTCAGGCACCTTTGAGCTTTAAGGTATGGAACAAACAAAAGCCAATGAACCAAGTCTGAGCACAAAGTGTGATCAAAACACACTGCTATTTGGCAAGTTATAATGGCATTTCCCAGATCCATCTCAAATTAAATCCCCAAACTGTGGTACTTTTTGTGTGAACAAGTTAAAAATGGGTTCTGCACCACTGAGTTTACAGAGCTGGGAGGGAAATGGAAGTTCAAGAAGCAAAAAATCTTCAAGGCCAATGGACAACATGCCATGGTTGTAGCACAGAGCCTCTCAGTTTGGGTTTCAAAAGTAGCATTTGTCAAGTTAAAAGGAGAACAGGAGCTGAGACCTGTCATCTCCTCATTTGGAGTAAGATGCCACAGAGCACCTTGTTACTGGCATGCTGCAACTTGGAAAAGATAAATGCAATACTGCCTAATATCCTTGAACATGTACCACCTACAGGTTTTGGTAAATTTTGTAGATTAACCATGCAAAACATCTCTGAACTATATAACCACATTATTTCCCATATTCAGGATTTCAACAAGTACAGGTCTTACAGGTCTCCACAGTCAGGTCTCTGCCATGTAGTTAGCTTTCCCAAGGTTTGCAGCTGTACTCTCCCTTGGAAAAGCAGACCCTGACCAGAGACCTCAGCTGAATCATTCCTTTAAAGAAAGAGCTTCCTGCCATGCCAGTGAAGTCCTCATCCCTGAGGCTGGTGAATGACTCAGACAACCATCACTGAACCAACATCTCCCCTTCACTGTCCTGGGGTCAGAAAACAGCATCTGAGACTGTCACTGCAGGATCAGGGAAGTTACCTACGTAAGAATAGCTCCCAGCAGGGACAGACAAAGAGAAAAATTCCAAGTTTAAGGTGAAGTGGAAGCTGCATACTTCAGGGAGTAAACACTGCTACTAGACCAGCTGTGCTTTCATCAGAAATCTCTCACTTGTATGTCACTTAGTGAAAATACAGCATTAGAAAAATGATGGGACAGCTGAAAGCACTGAGTGAGTATAACTGGTATCACTAGATAAGGGCAAAAAAACCCAATCCAGTATTTATTAGAAAACAAAAAAAGCTGGACAAGATGCTACACCATTAGGTAGGCAAGATGCACAGCCATCTCTCTGTACATGCACCTGGACATGGGACTTAGGTTACGCCACCTAAAGTTCAAAGGGAAGAAATTTGTGGCTGTTTTGTTAAAAGTAGAGATTCTACCTAAATACTTTGTATCTTCTCAGCTAGAAAACTGTTCATATATATCTGTGCAAGAAAATAAACTTACCTAAAAGGAAAAAACCTTTTTTTTTTGTAATGTGAGTTTTTCACTCTGTAATAAGTGAGAGATGTTAAATTAGATTTGAGAGAGAAAACACTTTGATGCCCAGTGAAAGAAGACACACCAAAAAAAGGACTGTGGCAAATTACCTTCCCACTTAATAAATGAGGTAGAGACAAAGTAGTTTGTTTTCCACTTTGAGATGTGTATCTGTATGATTCACCTGTTAGATAATCCAGTTAATATCTAAACACAGAGCAAGAGAAATAAAATGGAATTATCTGACTGTCACTGTAGGACACAGGCTGGACCAAAGTGAATTGCCTGACCATGGAAGAAAGGATTCCAGAGCTACCCAGACTGCCCACACTGGTTCAGCCACACCTCCTCATCTTTTCCTACATTGCAGGTTATGAACACTGACCCTTGTAAACTGCCATCTTGTGATCCCTCACCACGGATCAAGAGGATAATCTTCTGTCACGGAAAGGAATTCCAAATGCTTAAGTTTTGCACAGTTTCTAATTGCAGAGATGTTTTATTTGTAATTTAAGTACCTCCCTGGGGTATAGCTTAATTCCCTTTGGAAAGGACTGTCCCACATGCAGCTGAAGTGATTAATGCCTGTATGTAGATGAGCTATGAATTCTTCCCCAAGCAGTGCCCTCCCTGTTTCAGGTTTGAACCCAGGCAGGTCAACCACTTCACAATACTCAGGAAGCAACAGGAGTTGGGCATTTTATCCTCCAAAATGAAATTTCTTTCCCCCTTGAAGGGTCCAGTCTAAATGACAGAAGGACAGGCAGGCACCAATATCACACTAGAGTAGACTCACTATTACAAAGACTCATCGCATCAGCTGAAGCGGTTACAAAAATCTATTTTAACACAATCCACCTGCAATCTGTTTTCAATGACTCCCTTAAGACTCCTTAAATGTAGGAGCTTCAGATAATTCATCATAACCACAGTATTTTACCATCTGCTGATGATACCAGGTCTTGTGAGTAAAAGCTCTCCCGACTACAAAGGCAGGCCATTTAGACTACCTCTCTTTCTGCTATCCCCACTCTGCAAGGGGGTATTATAATACCCATTCACTGTTCTTTCCTCCCTTTTCCAAAATCATTATTCCTGTAAAGCCTTGCAAAAGCACTTTTTATTTTAAACTGCACACAACAACAACACCAGGGGCCTGTCTGTAAGAACAGGGATGTTTCTTGCCAAAAGTAGAGGTCTTTTGTATAAAACACAGAGTACATTCACATCTTTCTCATTCCACTACCCTGCCTACCCCAGAAATCCTACTTTGGCAATAATTGCTTCTTCACCCCCAAAAGAAAAGCCTACTCTGGGGCACTTTCTACTCCTGATGCACTGGCAGTTGAAAACAACCAAGGACAGTCTACATTAGGGAAGGAAAAATCAAATTATTTAATTTGCTTCTCTCACCCTCGATCCGATCCCAAAGAACCATTACAGAATCTGTAAGACGAAAGATCAGTATGAGACCAAGATGAATGCTGAAAGGCAAACAAAGCACCTACAAAGCAGTTTTATTGTACTTTTTATCTTAAGTTATATGAAATACAACTGCTGGTCAAAATAAGTCCGTGGCAAAATTACTGACTGCTTTATTTCTTTTGTTCTGTAACGCTTCCTGGAGAGACTTAAAAGGGTGACTTTTGACAAATTACTCTGTGACACTGTCTTGGTTTGGAAAGACAAGTGTCTACTAAGGAAGGCAGAAGCCTCCTCTGAAATGGAAAAAAAAATGCAGACCCCCTCTGTCTGAATTGTTATAAATTTGAAATTAAGGGGGACTCTCAGGCAAAAATACAGGAGCAGGAATAACAATTCTTCCTTCGTGAAGAAAACAACAAAAAAAACCCCAACAATTATAACAAAGATACATTAAACAAAAGATAAACAATAAAACAAAACAACACTGACAGAGTCAGAATACCACTTGACACCCTGTTGGACGTGTTGGCAGCAGTCCAATTGGAATTGTGGCTGCAGTCCTCCTGGATGTCAGGTGTGGGTCTGTTGGAGCAGTGATCCTGTAGAAAAGAGTGTAGTTTTCCTCCGAAAATGCAGTGGAAGAGGCAGCTGTTCCTCTGGGAATCCAACGCAGAAAAAGCTGTGCTGGTGAGCCAGAAATTCAAGATTATATCCAGGTAGGAATGCTTGGCTTCTCCCTCTGGGCGGAGCATCTCACAATAGGATGCTGCAACTTTTATCAGTTATGCAGTGGCACTCAATAGGCCATTAACAGCAGATGTCTCCCAGGGGCAGGGGGGAGGGAGGATTGTTTTGTGGAAGAGATAAGGAAGAACTGCCCAATTATGAGAAGATAAACTGCCACACCTCTAACAGATGGCAACTGAATACATCTTGCCTTGCAACCTAGGACAGACACCCCTGGTACAGCCTGGTTTCCTACCATATGCTGCTCCATGCTCCAGTACACATGACAGAGCTCACTGTCTCACCCCACGCAGAGCTGAGTGGCTGTGTTTACCACCCCGTTTATGCACTCACACTAGTAGAAGTGCAGGGTAAAACTCCTGTCTGACATTCACATGGGTACTATCGCCTGACTGGGGTTCTACCTTTGTGAAATATACAAGGATTTCACCTTATAGAACTGTACTCCTCAAGACAGAATTTTATGTAGTTATTCAAGGGATTCAGAATTTATTAGAGACAACAGACACATAATACACTCATGGTATTATACAGTGATATCAAGCCATGATAGATAACCTATTATACATATTAACACCAGTAAGTCAAAGATTTTACCGGACTATTTGGTAACATACCAAAAAAGGAAAATCTTTCATTTAAAACAAAGTAACTTATTTACCCTCGGCAACCCAGCTTGTTTGGTTTTCTTCTTTTCACCTGTCTATTTTACTTCACATAAATTATGCCACATGAAGGGCTAAGAGCCATTATATTTTACAAAACAAAGTCAGAACTTTTATAAGACTATTAAAAAAATAAACTTATTGATGTTTTTCAATTTTCAACAATACTTGGTATTTAGAAGATAACGCCTAAAGTATAAATCTACTTGTATCAAGTATGTTGTAGCAGCCTCAGTGTTGTCCTGTTTGTCATTCTATAAAAGTTCCTATGAGCTAGGAACAGAATAAGCGTATCAGCGTAAAAAAAGCCACTAGCTGGATGAAAGACATATCCAGTTGGTCAGTACTCACTGTTTTACAAAATTCTTTGGAAAATACACTGAAAATATATGCAGTCGCTTCACATGCAGAAACATAGCTGAACACACTGGCTGGATTATTTCCCACTGATTCAGGCAAGCTTTTCTGCTTCTGTGCCTGATATTCTCTGTAGGTGAACTACAGTGAAATCTGGCTCTTCCTAAGCCTTACCTACTGTAATGACATTCCACTTGGGTTCACATGCTAACATTTATAACTTAAGACTACAGTTGTAATAGGCTATTGCATAGTCCAGCCTATGAAACAGGTTAATTCTAAAACACAAGACATAATGAACAACCATGCATTTATAAAGGTCAATATTTAACAGTTTATAAACATCTCTGCAAAGTAAAATGTATTGTAGGATTGAGTTAATGATGTCTTTTGGGTTTTAATAAGGAGACAACCTTGGCCTGTCTGGTCAGCTGGTACACAGCAGGTCATGCCCATATGCTTCATAATTAGACTTGAGCAGGAATAACAGGAAGTTTTCTTCAAAAGAAATAGATGAAAAATCCTACAAAATGTACAGGTGAAAGGGCTGAGGTCAGAGACAAGAACTCAAGACAAATGAAGTGTGGCTGCTTCATAAAGATCAGAAGTTGTCTGAGCACGTAGGATGCACATTTGAAACATATTAAAAGAGAAAGACTTTTTTTTTGCATTCTCTCTGAACATCTGAGAAATCCAGGCTCTCAGAATTATACTCGGAAGATGCCACAAAGCACTGTACATAGAACAAGTTAATGCGAAACACAGACAGTAGAGGAGTATATAAGCCTGACAGAAAAAAAAAAACCAAACAAATCACAAGAAAATAATCATTACTACTTCTCCAAAGAAGAGCGAGCTAAAGATAAGAGGGGCTAAAGATACTGTGGCTCTTCTGTGGCACTGTGTATTCCTAGACAACATGAGCACCAAGAAACTAGGGTAGTGGAGTTCTTAAATCACACATACAGGGGAAAAAAGGGACAAAAGCACAAAGCAAAATTGACTCAAAAATACCAGTCAGATTCACATTCAAATCAGTCCCTCTTATCTTTATAACTGGGAATAATTTTTCCTGACTTAAAATGTTATTTAAAAAATACGGGACTATTAGAGCACCCTTTGAAGAGAGCCACACATTCATGAAGAGCTAATTACATTACTGATCATACAAACCAGATTCATTATGAACTCTACATGTGGCACAAAAGTAATTTAATGTGTAGCATTATTCCAGCATCAAGTAAACTGAGAAGTGAAAATCCTTGCAAAAAGACAGTAGTTACAAACATCATCACCTCTAGTGTGCCATGTCTCAGCAAGTAAGATCAAAAAGACAAAACAGAACACCTCAAGACTGCAACAACAAAGGTTTTTATTAGAGTGAAGAATATATAATCACTGTACAGAAAATATCTGAAGTGTGAAATACTGAATTGCTCACTGTGCATTCCCGTTGCTGAGCCTGTTAGTGATCTGCCTACAGCTGGGGTAACTTATCAGCACTTAAAAACACTTTTATAAGCAGGCAGGAAATGATTGTCCGTTCTAAACGATAACATTGCCTAAGGCAGAAAATAAAGGATCATATGAATTATATTAAAAACTTACTCAAGGAACAAAGTGGTTAGGGAGGGATGAGAGGGGATTACCCTAGTTTTGTGAGGGGTTTTTCTGCACCAAGAAACTGTAGCCTTCCTGCTTTAGCTTTGTATCTACTTCTATTTTTAAATAAAAAATATATTAACACAAACAAGAATTCACCATTAAATCCAACCTCTTCCAATTTTCTCTGGCTTGAGAGGACGTTGCTTATGTCAACCTTTGAGGCTCCCAAGGATGGTACAAACAATCATCTTCCTTTAAAAAATGGTTGGTTTTGAACCTTTAATGAACAGAGATTCAAAAACCTTATCTACTTTCTGAGTTCTCAGTTCTTCACACTATTAAATCTGCAGCTTTTGCTTTCCAAACTGTTTGGTGAAGTCTACAAGGGCTTGAGAAAGCCTCTGTTTTGAGCATTTGCTTGTTTCCACCAAGAGCAGGCAAAAAACTTATTTTCTCCAATACTGAAAGAAAAGAAAAAAAAACACAACAGCACAGAGGTTACTCAATCTGCTTTACTCTCAAAGAACAAATGCTATGCACAAATTGAATTCTGTCTTGAAAAACATGGTGAAATGTGTAAGGGTAGATAATTCTCACAACCTTTTAAGGGAAAAAGCAGAAGCCAAATCTATGTGCCCCTTGACCAATTATTTTATCCAATATACACACAGTCCTGGTGGTAGACATTCCCTATCTTATTTTGACATTCAATAGGAAGAAAAACAGAAGCCCTATGCTGAGGTGCCTGCATCCCCTGACGCAGAAGCACTGGGATTACAGCCTGGAGATATTCTAAATCCATGCAACCTCAACAGCTGAAACTGAGTTTGCTCCTAAACAGGTATCAGCCAACCATTAAAAAAGACCCCAAAACTTTACAATTACAGTTTAGTTGAGACACCCTGTATCCCACAAGCTTTTTTAATCACTGCTGACTATTTTAGCCCTGAATACAACTGACTTGATTTGTAAATTTAAAAGGGAAATAAAATGTGCAACTAGATACTTCAACTGTAGATTGTTTCCTTCCTCTGCAGAAATAAATAATGCTGCTAAAATGAAGTGACTCTCCAGGGAGAATGGCTATCTAGTCTTCATTAGAATCAACTAAAATTAGTATGCACCTTTTCCTCCTCTTGAGAACTATTGTAACAACACCATTATCTTATTCTGAATACTAAATTTATTTACTTTTGAGACAACTTTTTTTTTATAACCATTAAGGAGACAGGCAGTGCATGAAAAGGTCTGTAAAATATCTGATAAAATAACAGATTAAAGAAACATTAGAAAAAAAAAAGTTTCATAATACAGCTGTAAACTGAACGCAATTTAGTATTTTGTTATACAAGAACAATACTGAGCTGATTCCAAAACATCCAGAGTACTTTATCCAAGAGCTTTACTTAATGCAGAGTGACATATACAACACTGAAATACCATGGTTACTGTAATAACTAGCCTTGTTAAAAAGCTCTTAAGTGCTGCAGTAGACTGCACATGTTCTTCACAGGCCTACTTTGAAGGCATTAAAAGAATAAATATCTACTGATAAACAAAAAACTTGTTGAACAGCATTTGAAATTAAATATTGTGTGGCATTAGGCCAAATCTGCTGTTTTCACTTGTGTCGTAACACCTGTGTAGCGTTGGGGTTTTTTCCAGACAACTTACAATACTATGAAAAACAAGGCCATTGGCAATTCAATGCAGAATTATAGATGAATGAATTGAAAGCTTCAATTGGCCATTGAGCAAGGTGACCCCTTTACAGCAAATTCACGACCCATTAATTGTTCATATGTTTAATGATTTGCAGACTCCACGAAGACTACAGCAACAAATGCTTAAGACTGCCTCAGACAAAAAGGAAAGATAATGATTTTGACTGATGAAGTAATAAATGTCGCTAAGAAGCATCCCATTTCACCCATAATACAGAAATAGACATTAATTACACTTAATTTTCATTGGGTTTCTTTGAAGTATTAAAAAAAAAATTACATTAATAAAGCACAGATTCTTAAGACTTGTCAACTGCTGATTAATCTTTGTTCTTTTTGCATCCTCCTCACACTTGCAATCCACTATTTTTGCAGGAGAAAGCCTGCAAGCCTGTATTTTTTAGAGTATGAATAAAGGCAATAACTGGAACTCCAAAACTAGCATCACATAAAGTCATGAGATGCCTTTAGCACTTACAAATCAAGACATGTGTTTTTCATTCTAGGCACTGGATGCCCAAAGCAGAAAGGAAAGCTAAAAGCACATATGTTGCACACTCTGCAACAGTGCACAAAGATTGCACAGAGCCTCAGGAAAATACCTCTGTAATGAAATTCAGCACAGGTCAGCTGGAGAGGTAAAAACCACAAAGTAAGATAACTGTATCAGGCCTACATTAGTGGCTGTCACATCTGCTTACTTGGTATCCAAAGTGTAACAAATTAGTGGGCTTGCATATTAACTGCCAAAAATATGAATGGAAGATGCAATCAGTGCCTACTGGAATGTGTAAGCTTTTTGCTTAGAACACCATTCCTGAGAGCCAGAATCACAGAACAGTTTGGTTGGAAGGGACCTTAAAGATAACTAATCCAAGCCCTTCTGCCATAGGCTGGGACACCCTCCACTAAATCAGGTTGCTCAGAGCCCCATCCCACAGAAATCTGGAATAACATTCCTGGGTACTTTTAAATATTCTGAACAAATCTGTCCTGTGATTTTAAAAGCAGGGTTAAGAACTGAAGAACTATCAAGAAAAACAAGCCTGAATGGAAAAAGAAAAGGTTACCCGAATCAAACCTGTAATACACTTTCACAAATACAGTAATAATTATCTGGGAGAGTGTGGCAGGCACCTAAGGCAAATGAAGTAAAAAGACATGTCTTAAAAAAAACCAGTGACTGTCAGTATTTAATGAAAAGAAAGGCCTACACACATACTGGACAAACTTAAAACTTCAAACTTGAATATTTCTAATAGCTTTTTTTTTTTTTTTTTTTTTTTTTTTAATTTGAACCCTAAGGCCAATGCCAGGCATTTTTCACTTTTCTTATGAAATTACCATCCTACAGCCAAAGTTCAAAGTAATCCATAGTGAATGACAGCAAATTTTACATAATTTCCATATAGTTACACTTCCTTTTTTCAAGTCTCATAAAACATCAGCTTTATTAAATATATATGTAGGTGGAAATGAAATTATTTCTTCTCATCCTGCACTACAGTGCAATTCTTCAAAATAAAACTACATTTGAAGTAAAGAAGAGATACTTTTTAGCAAAATGGATAGCCATAGCAATACTTCTCCTCAGTTCATATCGGAATTTGACTAGCCTTTTGAAGAAAGAATTGATTAAAAACCAGGATAATGACTGGCTTTTCAGAGCTGTTTAACTTTTCCCCTTCATTCCATTTCTTGTCATGGTCTAATACTTAAGGCGAACAGTGTAATATCTTAAATCCCCTATAAACACAAACTAAATGTCAGATGGTTTTAAGGAAAAAAATTAATTGGAAATTCAAAGCAGAAATGCTTTTGTAAATACAATTTTATTTAACATGGGAATCGAGTATTTTATTGTCTCAGTGTGTATTGTACCATTACAGTACAGAGTATAAGATGTTGGGTTAAACACTTAATTCTTCAAAGAGGGTATATTGTAATAACAAAAGTAACATAGGCAATAATTTATTGTCAACCCAGATCATCAGCAAGAAGACTGCTGTAAGCTCTTCCTGAAGCCTTCTCTTCTATAGTCTGAAAAATCCTAGCTCTCTCAGACTGTCTCCCTAGTAGAGGTGCTCCAGTCCTCTGATAACTTTTGAAGCCCTCTGGACCTTCCCCAGCAGGACCCTGTCCTTCCCATGCTGGGAGCCCAGGGCTGGATGCAGTGCTCCAGGTGGGTCTCAGCAGAGCAGAGCAGAGGGGCAGAATCCCCTCCCTCCTCTGCTGCCCACGGGGCTCTGGATGCAGCCCAGGACACGTTTGGCTCTCTGGGCTGTGAGTGCCATGGCCGGGCCATGTGCAGCCTCTCACCCACAGCACCCCCAAGTCCTTCTGGGCAGGGCTGCTCTGGGTCTGTTCATTCCCCAGCCTGGATGGGCATCAGAAGTTGCCTTGTCCCAGATGCCAGACCTTACATGATTGCTAAGATGCTTAAAAAAATTTTATAGGACCTCTACAAGCTTGCTCTCCAGTCCTAGGACCTCTACAACATTGTTCTCCAGTCCTTATAACTAAAACAGATTCATCTTGTAGTAAAATGAACTAAAACTTACCACTTGCAACCTCTCACCTTAGCTACCACAGAGACCAGCAACTGAGAAGAAAATACCTCACCTGTGCAAACTTGTGTATCTGCTCCACAACAGCTGCAAAGAGGGCATGAACACTCTCATCAATTAGACTCTGCATATAATGGACAGCTTCTTCATCAGACAGGTCCAAACGAAACTTGTCCTGCACCTGGAATGGGAGTGGTAATGGCTAAAATCAGTTCAATGATTAAAGACATGCATTATTCTATCAATGTATACAGAAGACACCGTGATTTTGGTGTTTAGTGGAGAATTAGTGTTTAATGTTTGGCTGTTTAGTTTAGCTCTTCCTTCTAAGCTACAGCAGATGGTTGGAAATGTACAATGTTATTAAAAACACATAAAACCTTTAATAAAAGATAGTGTATATATAAGCTAGAAACAATCACCTAATTCAAACTAGTAATTTCAAAGCTCAAGGTTAAAACGTCAAGAGAAACACTTGGGAATACAAGTTTAAGTGGAACTGAAATGCTATGAGAAAAAGAGGTAACATTCAACATTCACTAGAGAATGAAATGCCGCTTGAGAAAAAACACAGAACTTCACATATTAAATACAAATTTGGAAGGGTCTAGATGATCCTAATGATTTTAGAAAGGATGTAACACTTTGTTACTCTAAACTTATTTTTAGGTAACATTTGTCTTTCAGAAACTGTAGGGCAGTTAAGTAAAAAATACAGAATGGGAGGAAAGTGTGAGCAAATCAACTCCATCAAAACTGACCTTTGTATGGTAAGTGTGAATTTCATTAACTGTATCCACCAGCCATGAACAGTTCACTGGAGACCCTTACATGTTTTTTTCTTTGACAGCAATGTTGTACCAGTAACACATTCTGCTTAGTACTTGCAACTTGTACATGAGTTAAAAGCTGAATGCACAATTATTAAGAATACAGCAATACATATATTTTCCAATTTCCATCTTGGCAATGCCAAGAACATCTATGAAGGTGCCTTTCTGTGACTTCCAACTAGTTCCAAGAAAATAGTTCAGAACTGATCCAAAATTCCCTAACATACTGGAGCCCAGCCCTAACTCCACTGAACCTAGTTTTATCTTCTTTCTCCTTGAATTTTCTTCTGATGAGCCTATATCCTAGCACTGACTAAGCAATATTATGGCCATCATTTAAAGTACTAGTTACCTTGCAAAGTAGTGTTGGTAACAGTAAGTAAATTGTCCAGCAAATTCACATTAGTTGTAGATTTATTGTTGCCATGTTGTCACATGCTTTATTCTCATAAAGATAAATCTCAAACAATTCAAGCTCTTGTGGAGACCATCATATTGAAGTATATCAGCCTCCTGCACAATGAACTAGGTAAAATGGTATCAAACAATCTCTTTTACCCTATCTTTATGCCAAGTCAGAATGTTTCACATCCTAGGAAAATTGTTTCAATGATTAATTGTCCTGTTTAACAACTGTGACTTATTTGCTATCTGAATTTGTCCAATTTCAATCTCAAACAGTTGAGCTCAAAACTTTTTATATCAAAGAGCTGTCAATCAGGAATCTCTCATGTAGGCAAATATCCAATTATTTAAGTTGTTTCTTAATCTTCTCATGATTGTGACTGTAAGACAGAGTCAAGTCTTTCCTGAACATTTTCTAGGAATTCACTGTTTGCTAGCCATTGACAAAAATGTAAGCTATTTCAACAATTTTCATAATAAGGTTGAATTTGTGAGGTGATACTACCTTTATGTCCTATTTTTTATGCTTTCTATGCACCAGGGATACCACATACTCAACCACTCTCTTTATGAGAGCAAAAATGCTTCAGGATTTCAGTTGCGTATTAACTGATTTCTGTTTAGTATGACTCTGTGTTCCTTTCAAAGGCAATATATTCCAAAATAGTGCCCTTCAACACTGTAATAAAGAGCCTAAGCTAGCCAGCACAGTATGGAAAGATTAAAGAATCCTTTAGGTTGGGAAAGTTTCTTCATTCAAAATTATCTTTATAACTTTTTGCTGTTATGTTTGAAATAAGTATAAAGTGAGTTTCTCCTCAACTTCCTCTCAAAAAGATATTTGATCAATAATAATTAATTTATTAATTAATTTAAGCCAATAAAGTTCAAACTTCTAATTAAGCATGTTACCAGTGAGAGAGTCAGCAGATTATTCCAATAAGTTCTTGTTACAAAGAACTTTCATCTTCATAACAAACAAGAGGAGAAGGAAGTTTATTAACCCTCACATCAGAAGTTTTCGACAGTAAATGATGTACACAGTAGAATCCAACAGAATTTAATCGACTACTCACATGCTTGCAATTATGCAAAAGCTTAAATAAATGTCCAAATTACAGAAGAGATTTCTTTCAGATCTAATTTAGTGCTCACAGAAAAGGTGATGTTAATGAGAATTCATCAAAATCAGTAAGTCCAGTTTCAAGAAAAATAGAAAAAAAAATCACCATAACACTCTTTTACACAACTTTAGTAATCAAATATTTTAGCAATCTTCTAATTTGTTCATAGAAGACCTTCTCAGAATTTCTGCAATTAGTTATATTAAGATGCAGCTTCATTATATGGATTTAATGACTAATTAAACCCACTTCCCAAAAAACATTGGGCACACTGATATACATGCAAAAAAACCATCCATTGTTAGATCTTGCAATCAGTTTGCAATTAACAGAAGGCTCAAATGATGCCCAGTATTGAATCTTTGCTTTCAAGTTTTTTAGCCCTGCATGAAAACTGACCGCTGAAAACTAGATGAGAAGAAACAAGGCAAAATTACAAATAACCTCTTGAGCTGCAACAGCAGCAACAAGATTAATACGCACTAACTTATAGTTCCTGTAGGAAAGCAACAGTAATTCTTATTTGAAATCTCTCAAGTTTTAATGTGGGATGAGTTCTGACAGTTTCTCACAGATGAGGTTAACAGGAAGAGATTTTTGCATGGTATTAAAAATACAGGTAAACTTGGGGGGTGAAATTCTGATGACATATACAGTTATCTCATTCTACACATTTATGAATGATGACCACCACAAAGGCATCAAAGACGTCCACCTGAAGACTTAGAGCTCCCACTTTGATACTTAAATAAGTGCATTGTTATAGTTCAGAATTCGTAAAACACAGAAAAAAAAAAAATAAGCTTGATGAATCTAGTTGAACTTTTGCTTTGTTTCCAGAAAAGGAAACACTAAACTCCATTTGATATACAAATACTCTTTTGAAACATTAAATCTCAACAGCAGAACTTGAATTTTCCAAGGATGAAGAGGCTAAATAAGAATAGTCTATATCAAGATACTGACTTTCAACTTGAAACTACATTAAAGTTGTCCACTTCCTATATCCCTGAAAAGAGGATAGTTTAGTATCAAAGTCTACAACAAGAGCATTAAAGAGTTGTAAGAAACTGTTTGACTAGAAATTTTGCTATACTTCAGTTAAATTCGATGTAGTAAGGAAATTCTGTTTCTAAGGAAATTCTGCCAGTTACCCTGATACTGCTTCTGTTTTTCAAATGGCAAAAAATTAAAAGGACAAAATAATATCAAGAACAGTTCAGAAGAAAATATGAGGGCATGAGGGTGAGGGGACAAGCATTTAAGTGTAATGCCTGTAATAATTTACTTGTGGATTAATTTTTGATGATGAAAAGTGAAGGGGATCATCACTTGCGGCAGAATCACACAGAAAATGGGAACTTAGTGAGGTATCAAGTCAAAGAAAGGGGGAAAATATTTTACAGAAATAAAAATAAAGAAACACTACTTCACACCACTATTATCCCAAAAATCTAACTCACAGGGGAAGAGCACATTTACCAGAATAACAAGCAATGTTAACTGATAGTAAACTCAGACTCCATTCTTTTCCTTCAAGTGTCTTCAAGAACTAAAAGGAGTATTTTTTGGAAAATGGCATCAAAGATGTCCTATGAAGCTGATTTCACAGAAAACTTAGAAAACTCACAGTAAGCCCCACAGAGCTGTGTAAGGTAGAAAAAAAAAGGATGACAAAAGGGAAGAGAAGAAATACTCAAGAAAACACTGATCATCTTATTAAGAATGGTAGTTAAAGACCTGAGAAACCAGGGTCTTCATTCATTTGAATGAATCTCCAAGCTCAATCTTCTGTCTTTGGCTGTTTGGAGTGTGATGGGCTTATAACTGAGAAATCATATGAAAACACAGTTGGGAGTAGTACTACTGTGGGGAAGTGCACCCTGCAGAGTTCCAAGACTTTTTGCTTGTGCCTTTTGTTCTCAAAGCACAAGACTGACCTCTCCCTTCCATCAAAGAGCAGATTTCTGTGGACTTCCTGTGTCCTCAAATCAGACTTACTGTCCAATATAGACCACAGTTACTATATTAAACTCAGGAATTTTTCACTATCAAGCATCTTCTCACTCGTAAAACTTGCTCTGAAATTGATTGGTTACTTAATGCTCAAGGTTAAGACAAACTTTGGAAATTCTGTGGAAACTTTTAAAATCTTCAGGGCAGCCCTCAAATCCATATTTCATGGATACTCATAACTCTGTTTTTCAGAATTACTGGTGGGATTTTAAGGTGACATAGAAGATATACATATGGGAACCCTTTATTTATCCTATTTAGTTTTCAGAAAAAACACAACTCAGAGATTCTGAAGACTGGTGGGGCTTTAGTATTTATTTTTCCAGCAACATTAAGCAACACTTATTATGTTTTATACAATTTTATCGCTCAAGTATGGGATTGCTCATTGCAACTTCAGCTGCTTTAAAGAGAATCTTCAGTGTCCTTTTCCAGTGAGTCACAATATACACTGGCTGTAAGCACTACTAAAATGAGACAAAGATCAATTAACAGCAAAAAAAAAGAGGAAAAAGTAGGGTTTTTTTGTGATTATTTTTACTGTTTTGCCTTATAATTATTACAGTATTCATCATCAGTATTCAGTATTCTGCCATATTACAATATTTATGTGGCAGAAACTGGCATTAATGCTTGGCTTAATTGCTATCACATTTCATCTTTTTCAGTAAATACTTTCCTGTTATTTCTGTTGCTTACAGTCCAAACAACTCACACCACAAACTATTCAGATGCTTTAATTGCATGAACTTCATTTGAGAGACTATTCTGACAACAGTCCTTGTTTCCATGGGCTCAATTTGAACAAAATGTGGTTTCTAAACAAGGCCATGTGAGCTTCTCTAATTATTTTTTTTGGTAGAAGACAACAAAGATGTTAGTGAACATCTCTAAACTGAACTTCTGTGAGAACTGAAGTTTCAGCCACTACAGTAGTCAAAGATGACACTGTTCCTGCTCAGAATTTCACCATACTGGCCAAAAACTTACAATCAGCTAGAGACCAATGTAAAGCAACAGGAGCAAAAGAGTATTCTCACACTTGGTTCATGTTTTGGTGTTTACACCAACTTCTGTATTTTTTCAATAATTTGAAATTAATTAATATACATGAAAAATCAACAGCCTAGAAACAAAAAAGCTGGGTGTGCAGCTGCAGTGTTGTGACCCAAATGGACAGAGAGATGAACATCTGCTGAAGCAAAATAAGCTCAGTGGCAATGTGACTCTTTTACAAAGCATAAACCTTCCTGGAGCAGCAAGAAAATACTACTGAAACAAACAGACTCTAATCAAGCAAAAGTGACTTCTCCTGTAAATTTCATACTGGCATTAATAAATCTCAGAAAGGTTTCTTAGTACCACATTTTAACAAATACTATTTTTGGTCAGGTGAAAAGGGACAGATATCCACTGCCTAAAATGGCTTATCAAGCTCCAACTTAGAAAGTCCTTTCCATTTCACTAATTTGGGAACATAACTCTCAGTTATCCTTTGACTGACTGGGGAGCACAGGGGCAGGCGAAAGCAGTGTGAGTTTCACTACAAGCCAGGTGAAAGAAACCAGAACAATTAGCTCAGGCTTAGAAACAAGGTAGCTCAGAAGTTTTCTGTACCTCCAGTCACATCTCTGCTTCAGCTTTTATACATGTAGAATGAAAATAATTTTACTTTGACATATTTACTGTTAAAGGAAAAAACATGTCTGCTCTCTCTTTTTGCAAGTTTCCAAACAATTAGACTGATCATTTTCTTATCAAGGGGGGTGAGCCCCCATCAGTGTTCACAGAGCCTTGGAAACAAGGAGAGTGCACTCAGTATTACAGCCCACAGACAGACAACTTTCCTCTCTTTTGATTTTATCCTTTTTTGTGTCTACCCAAGGGCGGTACCAAAATGAATGGGACTACTTTCATAAGCAGCAGTTAAGCTCCTGCTTACGGGGGCCAGGTATTTGTGCTTTCTGTGCTCACAATAACCTTGCCTATAACGCAGCATCTTTGCAGCACCTTCTTTAATCAATGGATATCTGAAACAGAGCTCAGTCAATTAGGACACTGTTCTTTAATGCCTCTGAGTCCTTTGTCTGACAATGAATCATTGGTCCCTGATGATTTCTCATTTAAAGGTCTAATCTGCTATGAAGGACAGATAGAAACCATCTGGCTTTTCTGTAGAAAAGTAAGAGGCTTTTTTTGTTAGGAGGTGACAATGCTGAATCCATTAGCTACATCTGAAGAGTGATGGTGCACCTCTTCCTTACGCAAAACTGGCTACATAATTGACTCCAGATTTTAGTCATTACTACTTAAAATTTATAGCACTGGCTAATTTTACAATGCCCAACAATTAGCAATTAGCACTGCAGCTGTGCTAGAAATGGAAAAGCATGGAGCAATGGCAGGAAAAAAAGTGAGTGTAGCGATATCTTCATTGTATTATTAGTTATGCATTGACAAGTCAATATAATGATTTCAGCCCAGTTTTTTCCTGAAATCTGAGAAATGGAAAAGCATATGTGAAGAGTGGAAAATTTAAAGGCAATTATCTCAGAGGCCAAAGAAAAGGAGACACAAACTGAGGAAAATCCTCTGCTACTTTTCAATTTAATTCCATTTTGTGACATTTTTGAGCCAGGTTTTCAGAAAAGCCTAAATCAGAGAGTGGCAGTAGGAGCCAGTGTCATGAGCCATGAGATGAAGCACACTATACCAACAGCTTTCATTATAAATAACATGGAGAGGACAAAAGAAGATGAAAGCATCAAAAAGACAACTAATTTTAAGCTTTGCAGTTACTTTTTCATGGGCATAATCTGACAAGCTCTTTACTAAGGAACTAAACAAATGGGTTTATCCAGGTTTGAGGGTGGAGGCAATTTTGTGAAGTTGGTAATCCCTGTTTTCTGGGTTTTCCTATGGGGAAACTAGTGATCAAAACTGAAGTGAGGGAAGTGAGTCAGTGCAACAAATTTTTCTTCCAAAGGGGAAGTCCTAGCCTATTTTTCTATAAATACTGGGTAAACTCACTGAGTGATACTGTGTATACTCACTGCAAACAGACAGCTGGTTCATAAACCAGTTTTCCATATGCTCATTAAGAATAGTTGTGAAACTTCAAATAGAGCTTTGTTTATTTTCAGGTCAGTGATGACTCACTTATTTTCAGTCCAATTTCAGCTGTGAAAATGCATTATTAAGGTCAGCACTGATTTAATTTCTGAAAACAAATGCTATGCAAAGCAAGTAAGAGTGTACTTCCAAATTCTCATGTGCATAAATCTGTATCTTCAGGTGAAGCCATAGGGAGTTTCAGTTTCTTTTCATGCTAGCAAGAAAAAATTATCACTATTGCCATTTTTTCTGGTAAGTAAATCAGTTTGTGTAGTCTGCTGTCTTTTGTACAAGAAGAAGATTGTTGAAGTTCCTTCAGGGAGGACAGGAACAGAGCACCTAGATGTGCTTAGACCATCCTCTGCCAATAAACCATATAAAAGAGGTGCAGTCTACACTTATTTTACAGGATGTTGTGTATGACATTAGCTACTGTTCCAATTTTGCCTTCACTCAGTCTGTGTTTCTCCCAAGACATTTCATAACTTTTGGACCAAAACAACTCTTGGACAGTTTCCTACTGTTGGATTTTAAGCTTAATTATACAATTGAATTCTGTCAGTGAGCTCCATGGGATGTCCCACTGTTATTAGATAGTAGAGGATAATTTGGAAAAAAAAAAAAAAACAAACCAAAACAGTCTTTGCTCCTCAGGTTAGTAGTTATAGTCTTTATTTTCTGCACTCAGATTTTTCTAGGAGGTCTCATTCAACATAGCAGTATGAAATTCTTGAAAAAAAAAAAAAAAAAAAGTAATCACAAATGAAATCATCCAAGGCCTCACTAAACAGAACATGTTACACTGAAGTTTCCTTATGATCTTACTTGGTTTCTTTCTTTGACTAAAAGTAAGAAAGTCCTTCCAACATCTCTTGACTAGTCTCATGAATGAGTATGCCATTATTAAACACCTATACACTGCAGCAAATGACAATAGACAATATCAAGACCTGGAATATCAACTAGTGTTCTTTATTTTATTCTATCCAGCACTACCATATGGTAGGTGCAAATTTTATTTTTATTTAAAATATGTATATGATTACTAAAAATCTTCATTCTGGCTCTAAGACCACATAGATTATCTGCTAAAAGTTTAGAAAAGGGGAACACAAAATTTATTATAAATGCAGTTTTACACTGTTCTATAACCAGCAGGCAGACACTTCCTTCTTACCCACTGGTGGGACAGGATGTCTCTTTGTGAAGACAAAGATTAAACTGGGAGTTCAGTTACCATCCAATATTGTAATGCTTTCACTTTGAGAAAGCAAAATTATGGCCATTAAAGAAAAGTCTTTCTTTAGCAGTAACCTTTATAATGATTCATGTCTATTTCATAATAGCAGTATAGCTACACCTACTGAAAATACTGAAAAATCAAAATTCTTTATGACAAACGGACTGTTTGACAAAATAACTGCAGTGTAATATTTCAATAAGCATTATAAGATATATATTTACTACTTCAGTAAGCTCTGTAAAACTCTGTTTTGTAAAAAACTCTTTTTGTAAAACTCTGTTTTACAAAAAAGGAAATTACTCTCCTTGCAGTTTAATCATCAAACTAGTATTCTGATTAATCCAAACTGAAATACAGTTAACATATCTTGTTGCCTGTAAGCTCAGAGCCTGACTAGCTCCAGGTCGCTTAAGCAAAAGAAGGGTTCTACAGGAAAGTAAGTGTGAGTGCTGCCAATACAGCACCAATGAGGAAAATATTGGCTATGAACTTCACCTCTACTCTCCACCAGGACACCTTCTTAAATACCGAAACATTGGTAAATCTCCACCTTTGTCTTCTGTGAAAGTGATACCCTGGTTGAAATGGCTATTGACTTGTCTCACACATCAAAGGTAATTTAATTTTGCAGGTCAGTCCAAAATGGATCTTTACCTAATCTGAGTCTGTTAAAATATATATAGATTTTCTGCTAAAGCTTTAAGGAAAAAAATAAAAATCAATTGAGATGCTGAAAGCATTTATTCAATTTTTCTACAACAAAGTACAGTATTACCTTGTTAAATGACTGAATCAACTTGCTACTCACCCCAAGAGAGGCAAGGCACCTTGTTCCTTTTTTTATTAGTTCTAACAAAGCTTATAACTGATTTCAGATGAGCTTCAGATGGGCTAATGGGTATTTAATACCCCAAGCAAGTTTTCTAGCACATTATTAAAAAAAAAAAAAAACCCAAACAACAATGACCTATTCAGTGTAATACAAGAGGTTAAGATGATTCTGATCCTAGCCCATTTAAAGCTATTTTGTGGTTTATCCCTTTAAAGTGAAATGAAAAATTGAGAACTAAAGAAAACAATTACTTTCACAGGAGCTTTGAACACTGTCATAAGCATCCAGCAGATCATAGTATCAACAACTGCTTAATGGGAGGCTCCTCTGCTTACCCACTCTTTAGGGATCCTGTGATGACGTATTTTTTGTGTACAAATTTAAGGAGTATATTTAAAGGACAACTTTGAACCAAAAAGACCAAACTGTCAACAGGGTTCAGAGACAGCTGAGCTGTCAGGGAAAAAAAAAAAAATTATATAAGATAACAAAACTTGAGAGAGCTGAACAATTTGGCTATCCTCCTGACAATACCTTACTGTGCAGGTTTTGGGGTTTTTTTTAAAGTAACAAGCACACTCTACGTTAATTTAAAAGAACCTGGGGAAGTAGGATCTTTCCCTCTCAAAATGATTTGCATTCCTTATCAGAAGCACTTTTCTTACTGCTTCAGTTCTATCTGCTTTCACATGTTAAAGCCTCTATGAATGGACAGCCTGGAATCTCCCATGATGATAAAAGACACAGTTTACTGAGCAGCAGCACTGTCAGAACTCAGGAACCTAATAACTAATTGCTGCATTTGATCTCACAGTGATCCGTCATGTAACAACTAAGCTCGTGTTCTTTCCATGCAGTGAAAAGCACTGTTATTTCTACTTTGTAATGGAATTTAGAAGTAACCACATGGATCTAATTCAGTGTTCAGGTGGTCAGAGTGTGTGCTGGTAATGCCACAGCTGTGGGTTTGATCCCACATGGACCACTCAGTTGAGAGCTGGACTTGATGATCTTTGTGGCTCCTTTCCAACTAACAATACTCTGTGATTCTGAATTTCCTTTTGGATTCTGCTGCCTTCATTGATCTCCAAGTGTATGCAATACTGTTATGCTTTACATAATCTTGATTTTTAATTATTGTACATAAGTGAACTGTAACATACTTCTCAGCTGTAGAAAAGATTTTCTGGCTTTCAATTCTGTACCTTGATTTGTTAAGTCAATAAAATTATATTGAAAATTTACAGAGAGTAAGAGTTTTAGAAGAGTCTGAAATACTCAACTACTCTTATATTAAAACCATCCTTTACAAGTATTTTACAGAGCCCAACATACCATTATCATAAGTAAATGAAAGCATATACCCTTGGACAGCATTTCTAGGGAGTTTTCCACCATAAAATGCAATGCCAAGATATTAATAAGAAACACAGACATTGCATGTTGATTAGCAGCAAGTATCAGAAGACTCTTGCTAAAAAATATCACAGCTCACAAGAACACATTCAAGGCAAGGATGAACAATACTGTCACATGAGCAACCTGTCCTAGTGGAAGTGGCCCATGGCAGGAGGATGGAGTGAGATCCTCTTTAAAATCCCTTCCAGCTCAAGCCATTCTGGGTTTTGTGACGAAATGACAGGTAACCCTAGACCAGTAATGAATAAGATTAAAATGCGCCATAAGTCTAAAACTTATTGGTGCAAACATTAAAAACCAGCATTTCTGAAGTTCAATGAAACCACTGGCTGGAGCTCCTGATGACTTTTTCAGTCAAGCACAAACTTACCCCAAATTGGCCCCACTCTACCTTTTGATGCATACTTCAAATTTTACTAGGATTTATGGGGCATTTATTAGTAAACTTTGCAATATAAAATACCTTCCCCCTCCTTACTGTATTCACTCATGTTTCCAAGGGTAGGCAGAGCCAAATGCATCTTTATAAGAATGAAATTCTTAAGACACGACTTGCATACTGTTGGAAAGGTCTCTTCCTTGAAAAGAAGATGTCTCTACAAAAGTGTAGGTACTTCCAGAACTTGGCAGGTATTGAACCATTTTAGTTGCCTACTTTAGGCTTTTATTTCCCATGTTCTATGTAAGTAATCTACTCAATCTGTAGGGCATTTAGGTATAGATGTGAGGTTCAAGTATTGATAAGAAATAAAAAATATTCTGTAATTTTCTCTGGAAAACAGCTGAGTGGAGGAGGATTGTCATCTTTACCACAAAACATAGCACTTGTGACTAGCTTAGTTTCCTGGATATGAAACTGAAGAGCTGCGAGAACTCTTTGTATTGATTTGAAACTAAGAAACTCTAAATAGAAAAGCCTGGAACCTTGAAGAGAAAAGGAAAAATCTGTGCAAGTCACAATTTAGTATTCCTCAAGGAAATTTTATTAGAACATGAAGTATTTATTTGAAGATTCTGAATCTCTGCTATCATAGCTTATTGAAAACAGTGAAGAATAGCCTATCTGAAAGACAATCCACCACTTGAATAAAAATTACAGTGAACTAATTTCCATTGGATACACAGGCTCCACAAAGTCTTTCAGAGAATTAAAACAGATAGCCCTTCACTATAAATCAGTTTATAAAAACTCCCAACATTTGTCTAAAAGGTAAATGTAATGAAATCTAGATGGATATGTATCCAGTATTTTTCATGTCAACTCTTGCTCAAACACCAAATGGAGAATGACTTAAGCTAGTATAAAGGACAAAGTCAGAATTATTGGACACAATTCTGCCTTCCCAATAAACAAAAATTTCTTGTTGATGAAAATAATACCAGCCTACTGGTTTTACATCTTTAGTAGACTGGTTTTATAACTAGAATAAGACTGGTTTTATAAAACCATCCATATCTTAAAGGGTTCTAGACTAAATGAGACAATCTTTCATGATATAGTCAATATTGACTGCTTCACTTTTAAGTTTGATAAGGTGGAAACACTATTTTTAGCTAAAGTACCCATTGGAACAGAGTGCTAGAGCAGAGTGTGCAGCATTACATGGTGATGACAAGCCATTCTGTATTCACAGGCAGATGTGCTAAGTGTTCTCCAAGTACACTCTTATATCTTTAACTTCAATGAAGAAAGAAATTGCTCAAAGTTTATAAAACCAGAGCAAGTATTTTCAGGTGAGACACAAATAAGCCATCATCACAAGTGACTGAAATTTTTGTAATGAGATGCCCTGGGTCACTGGAAGACAATGAAAGCTTCACAATTACCTTTTTTACAGTCTTGTCAGGTTCAAGAGCAATATCTGGAATGTTGGCATCCACCATGAGGGAAAATAAATTCAAGATCAAGTTGGAATACCTAAGCAGAAGAGCAGATTAGATAAAACATGTTGTAAACTGTATAAAAGATATTTTGTAAACAACTTAATTTAAGAACTCATCACCATCTTACAAAGAACTGTTAATGCTTCAGAGATCCATTTTTAATATTAATTGAAAGTATTTATGTTAAAGAACACAAGATACTGACATACACTATCAAAGTTTAACCTTCAAAATCTCTCAAACTGCCAAAATTGAATAAAATACTCTGATTTTGTTATAGTTTTCTAAAATTTTCAGAACATTTACTCAGAGACACATAAAAATATGAGACAAATATAAACTCTGATTTCATATATTTTAGGTTTTAATGCCATTTTCTACCTCTGTTAGGATATACATAGGCTAGAATACTAATGCAAAGGTTATTTTTTTATTATGAAGTGATACAGCAGCATGATATATATCCAAAGAGATTAAGTTTTCATAAGTACAAAAAAATATTTTTCCTATTACTGCAAGGGCTTTTGACATAATGAGTTAAACGTTTAACCAGATCCAAGTCTTCAGCTGCTCAGTTAAGCGCCAGTAAGAGTGGTAGCACAGTACATTTAGGAAGTACAAATGTCATCCATAACCATTAAAAGTGACAAATCAGAGAACAGTTTTAGGCTTTAAAATGGTGTTGGAAACACTCACGACTATCTTTTTAAAGTGCACACTTTGCCCTTGCTGAAAATTAGCTGTCAGTTTCTTTTTGAGAGGATAACTTTCAAGCAGTTCAACACAAACTGAAACTCCCCTTCCTCTGCAAAATATCCAGTTCCCTTCAAGACACAAGACATGTTACTTTACCATTTGAAATATTGCTTTGCTAAGAGAACCAGTAGGTTCACAGATGAGAGAAAATTAATTCTTAGCAGCAAAACTTGTTTATTAGGAAGCTGCTGAATATGTATCAACTGACAATTGCAAGGAGTGCAAAGTATTTCAACTAAACAAAAGGTCTGCTTCACAGCTGTATTTTACAAAGTAAACACTGCTCAAAAAAGACACCTCTCTAGAAAAACTTAATTCCAACAAAACCTCTTGACATTTTATTATTATCTGGAACTAACATTACCTAACACATTCCAATATAAGTTTTAAGACATTATAAGAAAAGCATTCAAGTCAACTGTTTGGCTAGAAATCTTCAGTGCCTTATTCCTTTTAGCAGTTTTACTTCAAGGGCAGAGAGCTGGAGTCAGGAATATTACTTTTATGACAAATTAAAAGAAACAAAGGAAAATTAACTCTACCATTTTGTTTCGGATCTGGCTAAGAAATCTGGAAGTCAGGTTGCTCTGCTGCTAGAACTGACACCACAGATTTTAATCAATTTTTCTTCTACTTGCCTGAAACTAGCAGATTTTGTTTTAAACATGCTTAAATGTTACAAGTACATGCTCTGAAGTCTCTTCCTAGATTACTGGTGCCTTCTATCAGTAGTTTTCCCTTCAAACTGACAGAATCCAAAGTCTCAGAGTCCCTTTTGCTCTTCAACCACACAGAGGATAAAAGCTTAAAAGCACTACATGTTATTGGAGCTATTTATGTGATGGAGGCTTGTAAAAAAAGATTTTAAAAGTCTAGGCATCATTGTTGGATGCCAGTTAAGAGATGGTTCTGTTCCATACAATAAAATCTTCTGATTCTTGAAGAATAAGATCACCTGAAGAAACTCATTTGGGGGGGAAAAAAAAAAAAATCAAGAAAAGGGAATCTGGGGGTGAGTATGGAGTGGTAAAAAACCCTAACAATTAAAGAAGAATTGCTCACTATACTATCTGCAGATCTGTCCTCTACCCCTCACCCCAACATTTCTACAACTCGGTAATCAACTGCGATCCTTCTTATAGGCAAAATCTTTGGCAAACATGCGATGAGGATAACAGCTGGGGAACTGACAGCCCAAACTCTAGAGGAGAGATTTTGCTGAATCACCTGAGTTAGGAGCCTGACTTGTAAGAAAAACACTGTTGTCAGGCAAGGTATATCACTTATCTTTGACATGTACATTACAAAGGCCTCTGGAATGGCTGACATCCATCCACAGCCAGAACAAACTCTGAGCCAGGTCTTCCTAGTTTTAAGGAGGTTTAATGAACTACCCAAACTGAAACCTATATCCTTCTTACATTATTCTTTGCTTTCTTGAAACCCAGTACAAAATAAATGAGGACTCAGCTGCACTGAAGGTTGATTATCTTCTGGTTTGAACATGGAGTATTGTTGAAGAAATTCAACAAAAAAAACTCTACTTCTACATACAGGAGGTCTCATATAGAGACCTTTCCCTTACAGAGGGAAAGAAACCCATATCAGTTAAAAGGTCAAATTCTCATTACTATGTTTTCTGAGAGTAGCAACTTTTGTTTTCAAGTAGATATCTCAAACACCTGCTTGATCCTAAGCATTCATTTATTTATTTTTTCAATATTTACCAGATCCTTTGCATATAGATGTCCTAAACCAATCAAATATTTAGGATGTTGATGTTGCAATACTCTTACCAAATGTGAAGCTACAAACATCCACTATAAAGACAAGGACAGGAAAGTATACAGTTATCTGCAGTCCCAAACTAAAGCCCTGCTTAGCTGGTCTAAAGTAAAAATTCCTAAGTTTAAAATGCCTTAAGGATACTACCTTTCTTTCCCCCACAATGAAATTATCTTCTCAAGAGCATGAATACCCCTAATCATTATCATGTCACAGCTGGCTATAATAAATTATGGCATTTATTCTTCCCTATGTATTTCCTTACAGTCCAAACTCAGTGACTATGGACCGGATCCCATTCAGGTTTGCTTTTGCTCTTCTCTCTTCACCATCTAATCCCAGCTTTTAGAACATTATCCAGACCCTGCACTACAATCTTTCCAAAGGAGCAGCACTTCCCAAGGGCCATCACACTTTCCACTTGTTGCACAGTGTTTCCGCTAGATCTGGAGAGCACCCCCAGTCACTAAATTGGGAACAGACTAGGGAAAAACTGCTCCAGCCAACGGGAGAAACCCACCCTCACAGAGAAAAAAAAATTCAGCCCAACTACAGCTTCTGTCCCTTTTCCAACTTACCTCCTACTCCTCTGCCCTCACCTATGCCCACTAACTCAAGCTAAACAGCAAGCTTCTCACAGGACTAATGCAAGGGAAAACCTTACTTGGAAGGAACAAAACTAGAGCCTCACTCTGGAAAAAATTCTGAAATGCTCTGACTCAATTCTTCACTGCCACAGATTGCCCAGAGATGGTGCAGAGTCTTCCTCAGTGGAGATATGCCAGAACATTCAGAACATCCGTGTGCCATGTGCTCTGAGATGACCCTCCTTGAGCAGGGCAGTGGGACAAATGATCCATTTTGTCATACTGTGGAACCTGCTGAGAACGTGTAACCAGGAAATTCTTGATGGAAAGGAAATGCTGACATGTAGCAGGATTTAAACATCTTTAAACAGGCTCAACATATATAATGGAAGCATAAGAGGCTGCTACAGCCCAAGTCCTGCTGACAGCTACAATTTACCCTGCAACACATTCAGAACGCAACAGCTGCTCCTTCACTACTGCACTGCTGACAAAGACACTTGACTGATTAGTGTTGCTCAAGTAGAAAGCATCTCCTTATTCCTATTCCCCAAGAAAATCCTCCAAACTAACTATACAACATACAATAACAATTATATGCCAAAATACTTACGACCAGAAACAACAGACACAACTATTCTTTCACCTGTAATTTTAAAATTCCTTACTTTTTTTTTCACTATACAACCAACATTCAATCCACCAGGAATCCTGATACACCAAGATACAGTATTTGAAATATATAGAGAACTGGTTATTCCTCAGGGAAATAAAGAACCAAAATATAGCACAATCTGATGGAGATAACAGAGTTTGCACTTTGTCTTAGTCATCAGAGGTTATGATTTCACATTACTTGGCCAGAATATCTGTCTCTAAGTGGGTTTCTGTTAAAATGCAGAACTGTTAGAACTAAAATGTTCCAGAACCAATTCTTCTTTATTAACAAGTAATTGTAATTATTTTTACTTCTAGCTGCTTAAATAGTTACACTAATTTTAATATTATCATACACAGTAATGATCTACATACAATGTAATATAATAGATATTATCATAGTATTGTTGTTGAAAGTCTTAAAGGTATTTATCCAGAACCATGTAAAAATATTTTCCAATAAAATGAGCAAATACTGGCGATACTGTAATTATAATGACAATTCCAGATATTAAAAATGAAACCATCTTGATTTACAGTTTAGTTGAATACCCAAATTACCACTATTGTACAAATTTAATTATGATATTCGTAGCAAATCATTACATAAATTAATTCAATGAATAATCTGTCATTGACACAACAGACCTTTTCACTGAAATAACTAGGTTTAAACAAAAACAACTCAAGTATATGACAAATAAGAAATACAGCATTACAAAACAGCTTTAACCAAAGTTCAGAAGTTGGACTATTCTTTGAAGCCACAAATATTGCTCGTTGATAACATGCCACTGTTTTTTTCAAATTGTTGAATGTTTTTTAACCCATTAATAACTTCAGTTCCTAGACCAACTGCTTAGTCTTACTCCTTTTATCAATTGAAGAACTACATGCAGCATTTTATTTTGCATCACTGGCTGCTTTCCATATTCCAGGTACTTTGCACATAAGCTTACCATATTACCAACTAAGAAGTTGGTAATATGGTAACACATATTTGAAGGTTTCCATTAGGTATTCTTTGATATTAAAGTAAAAATATTTCTTCTTCATTGAAGACATGCTAAATCAAATCCCCAGACAGACCAGGAGTGCTTACCTGTGCTCAGTTCAAACAACAAAAATGAACTACTTGGCTCAGAGAGTTAATGCAAGTAATATATTCACTGCTAAAGAAGGAAGCTGATTCTAAATTTAAAAGACAGATCTGTTGGTTCAGAGACTCCAGAGTCTAAAGAGTTTTTAGCTGCCACAATTCTGGGTATTTAAAGACATTTTGAACATGCTTGATTGTCACTACAAGTTGCTAATTTCTGTCCCACTGGAGCTGAACTGAACTAAGCATATGTGTGTGTGTCATCTTCAAGCCAAAGAATTTGATCATCACTAATTTAAACTGGAGGAGGATAAAGCAGCAAATGAGTAATGACTTAAATTAAAATGACAGTTCCTTAATCATCAATAAGAGGAAAAGAAGCTTATAGGCAAAAACATACCCAAAAAGAAATATAATTTAATATCCCACTTGAGTTATGAAATGAAGCTATTTAAGTTATTAAACAAGCAAAACTGAGGCATTTAACTCGAACAATTACATTCACCCTCCACATTACACCAACACTGTGATGTTTCCATTCCTTTGTTTCATACAAAATCTTGTGTTCACATTTAAAGAAGGTTTGAATTTTCAACAGAAACATTTCAGCAATTCATTTAGTGGTCTCCTCTCCTGCTTTAGAGTGGCTCTCATGAGTTCTGACATAAACCATAAAGCCAGTGCTGTTACCTGCGGAGGTGGAGAAAGGCTGTGTAGCACTGCTTACGGAACTCCTGGTACTGCTCACTCTGGGTGCCTCCCATGCCTTCCACCATCTCTTTGTTCAGCTTCATTGGCGGAGGAAGGGGCTTGGGGTCCCGGCCCAGAATATAACCAAAGTCAATGTGAAACAGTTTACCTGTAAAAGAAGGCAAACATTGCACACAGTAAAAGTTCTTGGTGCAAAAATTAGAAAAATAGAATCATTAAGAAGATAGCAAGCAGTTCCAAGGAAGTTTTCTGGAAGATATACTGTTATAAATTTTTATCTTCAGCTATTAACTGGGAATTATGGTTTTTAAAGAAGCAAATCTGATTTAAAATTCAAGGTTTTTTTATTTTTAAACATGTGGAGTATATTCACAAAGACTGAACTAATACTGAAACTGGTCAGTGGATATTAAATGCACAGTTTACATAATAGATACTACTAATGCTTTGCACTTTATAATTTCTTAGCAAATTTAAACATTAATACTTAAAGAGGTGTAATCCGTTTCGCATTTGGTTGCTGTGGCAAGAAAGATGGTAAATTTAACATAAAAATAATACAACAGAGAAAGTAAGACTCACAATCCTATACAAAGCCACTGAACACCAATCAATGCTGCTTCAAAAGTCTTTTGAGTTGTTCAGGTAGGGTCAAAATTATCAGTGGTTTTGAAATACACTGAAGACACATCGCTACACCTTCAAATTTGAAAATGGATTTCAAATCCACCAAGAAGTTTGTCATACCCTTTTCCAGTACTAAAATGAATTCCTTCACTTGATCACTAGGTTTCTATTCTCATTTCAACTGATTGCATTTAGAACACTTCTACAGCATTAACAAAAACTTATATATACCTCCTCTCTTCAAATGCACAAGGCAATTGCCCTTCCTATCAATATCAACAGCCTCCCATGCTGCTCACCATAATGCTAACAAATTAAATGGGGAGAATTCAGAATGTTCCCTTTAAATATTATTGAACTTATATACATGAGATGTTATAGGTGGCAAAATGAACAACTGAACTTCCCTTGGTAAACTTCAGTTTACCAGTAACTTCAAAAACTCTAAAATATTTAGATTAACTGAGGAATAAGTATATTATAAATGCACAAAAAATTATGTTACTAGTAAAAGTAAAACAATTAATAATTCTTAGGTAGCCATTTTTTAGGAATAATATAAATACTGTCCATATTAAACAGGAAAATGCCTCTTAATGTGTTCTGAAAATGTATTTTTAGTTTGGAGTGTGTAATTTAAGCCATACCACAGCTGTATTACAAAAAGATGGTGAGACTGCAGATATGCATGCAGATACAAGATAAGAGATCTTTTAAACAAGAAGGCAGAAAATTATTAGCATGATTGTTATCTAGACAAACAGCACAGAGGATAGAATCTTGCTTCAGAATTATGGAACTGAACAGCATTATAGACAGAGGAGTATTTGCTATAGGGTATTTCAACCTGCATCATGTTTATTCATTTTAAGATTTCATAAGATTAGGTTCTCAGTGCTCTTGGAAAAAAATGCAGCATTCATATTTTACAGTTAATTATGCTTCTTTGACTGTTTCGTTGAATAATAATGTAGTATCAATAGAAAAGGCTTTTTGACATCTATCATAAACATTCTTTTTCAATAAAAGAAACAAATTCCATGACAGTCCAATTTCAAAGAGACATCACAAGTATCCTCAACAAGAGGCAAAGTATTTCCTGATTGATAAATGCCATAACCATTACATTTTGCATAACTAACTGTGCTATAATAAAAAACATTCTTTCAATACATTTTTTCTGGGCTGGTAAAGGAGATTCTTTTAGCACTCATTTTTGTACACCAAATTTTGGAAGCAATCACATACAGAACCCTTTCATCATGAAGCTAGAAAAATTGTTTAGCTGAAAAGTTTTGGGGACTGTTCACTTATTCAAACTTGTCACCTTGAAGAGTCAAGAAACAACAGTTTGAATAAAACAGTAACCCTTGTAGCAGAAAATAATTTTTTTCAGTTTGCTCTGGAGATAAGGAATAAAAGATGATAATTAATAATTTACACTGGTAACAAAGACATCTAAAACATTCAAAAATATTTCAATAATTGAGTGAAAGACTTAGAAAGTGAGCTGAGGCCATCCTGTGTTAACTTTATACGTTTCCTAGATGTACTTCAGAATTCAGCAGCTTTTTAGGCTGATTTAAAATGTATGTACAAGGTCACATTTAAATAAGTATATTTAAAACCTTTCAAACCTGTCTACTAAATACAGACTTAGTTAACTTTAATTCAGCTCCTGCAAGATCAATTAAACCAGAACACCATGTTACCGAACATGGACAAAAGGCTCTCCCTGGTGCTTGCACAAAGCTGCTATGAGCAGCCTGAGGGAGCACTGAAGGTCTAGAGATTTTTAGAGGGGAACCTGACTCGTGTTACCCTCCAGACTTAACAACCGAACAAGTGAAGAACAAGCCTGCTTTGGGCAAATTAAATTTGCTACGTATATAATACTGAAAATAGGAGACAATATTTATATTATTATTTATGCTAATATAAATTTATCATGATAATAAACTCAATTATTTCAAATCTTCAATACCAAGATAAAAAGGTTGCAAGTATCTCAGCTGATCTTCCCAAGTGCCATTTGTATCAGGATATTACACTGACTATTCCACTTTCATAATATTAATGAATGCGACAATTTTCATTCAGAATAACTCCAATTGCAAAAATAAGGAGACCTCTGGAGGACATCTAGTCCAACCCCCGTGTTGAGCAGAGACACCCAGAGCCAGGTGGCTTAGTCGGGACCATGTCCAGACAGTTTCTGAGTATCCCCAGGGATGGTCTCTCCACAACTTGTATCAGTCACTTCCCTACTCATATCATGATATTTATATACAGTAATCACCTATCCTCCCAGTAATCCAGTCTTCATGTGAACTTTATGCAATACTACTTTTTCTTAAGTATGTTATGCATATTCTAAAGTATGTTATTCTTTGTGCAACAGTACTTTTTGGAAAGCATGTAATTGTAAAACATGGTTTTACAATCAATTACATGACCTTCCTTCAATATACAGTGTGAGTGTCATAACACATACACTTCCAGCTGTTAGACCATCATGTTTTACCATGATCCAACTTCTTCTGATTCATTATGTCTTAATTTAAAAGGCTCCTAATCTATAGACATGCATATAAATTACAGACAAAACTGGGCCTCTACTTAGGTTTACTCATGTTCCCAAAGGAGTGCTCAATCATAAAGCTGAGGGGTTTCTTTGTTTGTTTCAGTCATGACTTAAACTAAAACTAGGAGTTACATATGACAACATGTGAAACAAATCTCATCTTTAAAACTAGTCCACTAGAAATCACCCTGCCCTCCCCATTTATTTTACTGTAGAAAAAGGAAGACCTAAGGCATTTACTGACTGGAAGAAGATGAGAAGCTTCCAGGAGTAAATAGCATGCATATATAAAAATTTTTAATTCAAAATCTAAAAGTTGATACTATTGAGTACTTTTGAGCTTTTGGTTTTTAAATTTTTTTTCTATGAATTAGGCTACCTTTTTCCACTCAATACCTGGTTTTCTAACATATGGAATAAAGAGGAAAGGCCACAGGAGACTTAAGTATATGGCACAAAACATGGAAGTTACCCTGACTACTAGTCAGGGCATCAGGGATTTCCAAGTCCATCTGACTTTCTTTCAGCAATCTTTAATTAAGTGAAGCATGGACCTGCAGATAAACACCCATGTAACTGCTAAGAGCCCAGCGTGTCTTCAGCATTATAACTCACTTCCTTCCCTAAGCTGTCCATTCTCAAAACACATTCCATTCAGGCATGTTGTAAGAAAAAAAAACAGGTCTGATATTTATAACTAGATTACAAATGCTGTTCAAGGTACCTAGAAGAAAAAGTGTTTTAACAGATCAAAAGCTAAAAGGTTATGTTCTTTTTAATAATAAGCATCACAGAAAGTGGAATTCCAGAGAGAAGTCTAAAGAACAAAAGTATACATTAGTTTTTGATTTTTATTTTTAAATAAGGATATCCTTCTATCAGGACCAGTAACATTTAAAAACATCATTAAAAACTGTATTGTACATACTACAGTATTTTGCAACATTAATAAATATATTTAACAATGTACTTGTCTACGTACTGATACAGAGAGAATCTTGCAGGTTTTCAATTCTTCCATCTCAGACCTGCTTTGGGATATGGTTTTTTTGACTGAAAAACTCAGGAAGTACAAACACATGGTGTAATTTCATATATGAATCTGTTCAGGTCCTTGCTGTCTTTCCCAATAACCCTTTTTAACCAAGACTGAAGAACAAATGTGGTGTCAATTGGTGACCACAATTCTACCTCTAAGGATTAAATGAGAAGACAGTCCAGTTCTTTCATCTATTTACTCATGATGCCAAAAGCAAATGTGGTTTTCGAGTTCTGAGCACCCAGTCTCTGACCTGCTCTTAGATATTAACAACATAATTTTATCCACATAGCAATTTTTCCTCTGTATACAGAGCAATGTCAAGTGTATATACTTTGGGAACTCACACTGGGAACTTGCATATTCATGCAGCTCACCAGAAGTTACTGAGAGATAAGCTGGTCATCACTAGGGTGAGAGTAAGTTGGTCAGAAGCACATATAAGCAGTGCTATCAAGAAAGCCATTTGAAAGTCTAAGAAATCCTACAAGATCTACACACAGCCTAGACCTTTGTGAAACCTCTGTATGTCTATAAAGCAAGTTGGAGCTACTAAGATACTTCTAATGGGACAGGAGACTTCACTTGTCTATGAAAGCTGAAACACTTTCTAACTCTCCTTATGACTGTACTGACTGTCTTGCAAATATTAGTACCTAGATCCTGACTCTACAATCAAATCAGAGAGAGTGTAAGAACTGCAGAACATAATGTTCTCAGGAGAAGGCATGGCATAACTACAATATAATAGCCTAGTGCATATTCCATGGAAGTTAACTGAATATGCTACACCTTGTATATCACAATCCAGCTTCACAACCACCCAGATCCTCCTTCCAAGGCAACAAAAAAAATTTTAGCTGTTAAATCAGATGCCAGCTTCAATAAATAAATCAGTCTGTAATCCTAAAAGGAAGCACTGATGCTGCCTAAACCTGGGCATACAGCTGAACAACAGTGTCTTCTTATCTACAAATCACAGTAGTATCTGCTACAGATTTAGAAACAAGATGATAAAATGCAGACTAATTGAAAATGCATTTTGTCTCCATGAGAAGAAAAAAGTTCAAAGTTTTCAGAGAAAATAAATATCCAAGGATATAATGGAATACTGAGTATACAATCTGACCTTTGGGTTACCAGCCAGGACACATTTATGAAACTGATGCAAGTCTTTTTGTAATTTTTAACATTACTGATAGATAAGGATGTTTTGACTGAAGGTTCCCCACATCTCCTTCCAAACACACTTCTACAGTTGTCCTTGAAATATAATGATACAGCACTTAAAAACCTGAAAATCCAGATCACTTTTTCAAGATCACTACTACAAAAAAGCCACTCAATTTCTAGAACTATAGGCATAAAAGAGTAATGAAAAACAACAGAAATTATGTCATTAGATAACTGACATCTCATGCAAAAAACTACATTTCTAATGTATAGAAAACAGTATGTTTTTATGAACTTCTGTATATAGTGCTTAATATTTAAATTATCCTGTATCTATTATAAGCATGAACTTCTGTATGCTACAAGATGATGCACCAATTCTATTGGAAGGAGTCTAATAGATGTGGCTACATTCACCAAACTGAAAAGCTGAGCCAAAAAAAAGGTAATGACATCTAAGAAATATGTGAACCCACAGCTGGTACCCATCATTCTTTACTTACTGGAAAACTTCAATTCATTAAATGAATATCATTAAGAAAGGATGCATATAGACTCATATGATTTTGAAGGTGGTACTTGGAGCATGCATTCTTCAAGAGAAGAATGAAATTACTTCTTCCAACTTAACAGTAAGGGATTCTCAGCAGCAAGAAACAAGCCTTGGTAGCAAATCTTTATTGTACTTGTAACATGTGGAACATAAGGATTTCTCTTCATAGCTCAAAAAAGCTCTCAGTTGGTGGCAGACTGGGTTTTCAGACTTGGAATATATGATGGATATGCACTGCCCTCTGCTGTACTCCCCAAATTATTCCAGTAAAGCCACTGTGTTGTACTTCTTAACATAGAGAGGTAAGATGCACTTTATCCCAAATCAAAACACTGAACTATTACTACTCTCAGCATGCAAGCAAAGCCTGCTATGAAAGATTTATACCCACCACCACAGATAAATGAGAGATCTCTCAAGACAGATCTTTAAATGATTGTTTATATTATTTTTAAACAGATAAGGTAAAATACACTTACTTTAGCTGTTCCCCCATGAGCTTAGAGCAAGACCTTTTATCCTAATCACCAATTTTTAATTTTTTATGTCTTTCAGACATACTATCATGGTTAAAAGCAGTATATGCTTCAGCCTTACCTGTAACTAGCAAGCCTTCCATGTGGATTGTTTATTTTTCAAAGTAACATTTTTTATTTAAGCGTTTCTCATTCAATAGACGTTTCACTTCATAATAAACACTTAACCACAACTCTTAATTCTCCACCACTATGTAATGAAGGTATTCAAGCAATAAGAGCTCCTAGGGAAGCTAGGAGTAAGCAAGCAAGTAAAAATAAACTAAACAAAAATTCAAAAAGACGTTCCTCTGTAAGAAATGTTATTTGACAAAATTTTGTGAAGCACATGCAGCTACACATGAACTCATTTTCAATGAAAACTGCTGAAATTCTCTCTATTCTACAGCAGTTATTATAATAGTTGAAGTAGTTTTATTTTCAAATTCTTCATTTCCTCTAGTTAAGAAATCATCTTCTTATTACACACTGGAGCAAATATTACCTTAAATGAGACAATATAATTTACATTTAAAATATAATCTAGTCTGCAAAAAAACAGTGGGTTATATTCACAAGGAAAATGCAACGAAAAAATACCAACACATTAGAAATTAAACAACTGTTGCAATAAAATTATACTGCAAAAAGAATTACCTGTTTTTGTTAGCAACAGATTATCCAGATGTCTATCTCCAACTCCAAGGATGTAAGTAATCACACAATAACCAGCTGTAAAAAGAAAATTGTAAACATCAGTATGAGTACCTTTCCTGGAGAGAAAGAAGTTCCACACAATTAACAGCATATTACATTATCTTAGGTCTCGTTCACTAACAATAAATATACCACAGAGACTTGGGGCAGGAGTGGTGCTGGTGAAGAATGATCAAGCTTGTCAGCACTATCAAGAATATTTGAAGTACTACAAATCTGGAACGTTTTCAGTACTGTCAGGATTTTAATTTCTTATGATACAATTACATGCCTAACCCTTAAAGACCAAATTAGTTCAATATTGGAATAAAGGTACTTCAAAAGAAGCTGAAATATTTTGAACTAAGTGAATGTACATGTTTTGAACTGAAGCTATTTTAAGGCCACTGCAAACAAGTATTAGGCATGGTTATGAGCCTGGATAGCCATGTCAGCAGCATTCACAAGATCAGCAGTGATAAAAAGCACATTGTTTCAATTGCTATTTTCACCCACTAACCACACAGTTTGAAGCAGTTCTAAAGACTGCACCATCAGAAAGAAAAGGACAAAGGGGAAGATACTGTGGAGTCACACCTGAATGCTCTTTTTTTCCCCTTTTGTTAGAATGGAGTTTTTTTAATTTTATGGAGAGCACACGTAGTATTTTAACACGGTCATCAGTTTATTGAACATGAAATACACTGCCACTTTCTCTTTTCATATAAATGTAACCACAGACCCCAAAAGGCCTAATGTTTTCAAACCCAATTAGAATCTGATACAGATGCTTTATCATTATATAAATGTTTTATGTGTCCCTCCATTATGAAGACCCCAACTCACAATACAGACAGGGCAGAGATAAGATTACTGCTGGAAAGCAAAGAGTATTTAACTCATAATCTCCTTGAAGAACCACCAAAAGTGGTCTTGTGTGTGACATGACAAGCTTAAAATTATTATTTTCACTGCATTTCTGACAGCAAGTACATGCACAGTGCCCTGTTTGCAGCCACATAAACTGAAATAACTTAATATCTCATCCACCATACCCTTCAGACTTCCCCTAAGACGTTACCAGCTGTTAGACTGTAACTCACCACAGCTCTTAACATACGTGTCCATCACCTCTGCACTGATTCCATGAGGGCCCGTCTCACTAGGGGCATGCTTTCTGAAGAAGTTCTGGAGAAAATGCCATGAAGTTATTTAGTTATTCCACGTAATATGAAACTGGGTCTTTAGGAGAAAAAATATTTAAAGCAAGACCACACATGGCCGTTATTACAATGTGTTAAACTAACAATGACCCCCAGAACACCTCATAAGATCTAGTTTAATATACCTTTATTTATATCCTGTGTCAATCATTGTATTCTTATACTCGACACAGAAACTGAAAAGCAGTTTCCTTTATTAAATGTTTCAGAAAATTAACAATGAACTCAAAAGTTACTAATCAGTATCTATGAGTGACAGTACTTCCAAGGCAAACTATTTAGGTCACATCAACCAAAACTAAACCTGGATTAACAGTCCTGCTTTATAACTACATTTGGGGAGCATGCTCTCACAGGGTTTACTATCCTGATTATCCTTATGTCTCCCTATTCATCAATAAAACCAACTGCTGCCATTGAGTTTAAAAAGCAAATAAGCCTAAGTCATCAAATGGAAAATCTGAATTTCCTGTGAAATGTGGACAAGGCCAAACAATCCTCTTAACCTTCTTGAGTAAGAGAAAACTTGGTTATATCCAAGCCTAAGCAAAGTTTCTTCCAGTAAGCACAATCTAAGGAAGCACTGTAGTAGTGTAGTAGTCCCCTGGACAGCATGTACATTACTAAAATCATAATGAAAACTAAGACACTTACATAAATGAACTTCTAAAATTTAACTGCAATTTTAGGGTTGTTGACAGAAGGTAAGTAACACTGAAACACCAAAACACCTTTTCTCTCCTGGAGATCTGCATTTCACCAGGCAACACTGGTGTACTGGCTTTAAATCTTTTCAGTAGTTTTATACAGTGCTCATCTTTACCAGAACTGCTGTGAAATCCAAAATGAGTATTTCCAAAAAGACTAAACCAAACTTCCACAATATCTAAAAGTATTCAATTACTTTTCATTTCCTTGGCCTACAATGCCCAACTATTTTATCTTGTTTCAGAAAAGGAAATCTCACTCTTTTGCTGCACTGTCTACTTAGATTAAAAATTCTTCACAGGAATAATTGCTCCTTATGTCTGCATAGCAACTGAAACAACAGGACACCTATTTCCAGTCACATGATGTTGTAAGGAATTGAAAAATAACAGTTCGCCAGCATTTCTAAACACATTATTTTATAAAAACATGTAATGGAATGAATCATGAATAGCACACTTCCAAATTACAAAGGATTGTCAAGAAAATACTTTATAAGCACTGTAAAATTATTGACTGTGCAGACATGCCTTATTACAACCTATATGGAATGGAAAGCTAGAAAAACTCCAACTTATGTAACTTGATGCTGGTCACTGATTAGTGATAAGCATTTTTTATATGTGATAAATATTTGGTAAGCTTATTTGTTAAGCAAATTATAAACAATTTAGATCTTCATATTTTTAACATAGGTAGTTTACAGGAGCTGAAAGCTAGTTTGCTTTGGCTCAGTTACTGAACTGTAAAAAAATGCAAACTTCAGTATCATCTACACAAAAGAAAAAAAGCACCGTGACAAATCAAATCCAAATAAATATGTTCTATTGTCATTAAAAAATCTATTAGCTGCTCACCTCATTTAGCAATTTGGTATGTTTTTATCCAGTTATATTTATCTCAGCTAGCTGAGCTCTGCTATCTCACTTGTGTACTGGGCTTGAAACCAGTATGAAGTTGTGTGCTACTATTCAGTTGTGTGCCCCCACTCAAATCCATGAGAATTAAGAAAATCTGCTAACAAAACCAAGTTACAGTACCTATACATCCACAATTGAGAGGAAACAGGCTTCAGAAATTATATGAACAAATTATTTAGTTCATATAGTTTAGTTCATAATAGTTTCTTTGTTTCATTGAACAAATAAAAGAACTAATCATATTTTGACAAGGTCAAATGAATGAAACAATAACACTCTGAAACAAAGCATGCAGCAAAAAGTGTCTGGTATCTGCCATTTGTCATTACAGCAAAGCTGGGATTTCAATATCATAACTAAATCCATTGTAATTTATTTAAATAGTGTTACTTTCAGAACATGAGATACTCAAGTGGTCATTTATACATACCTTTTTAAACAAACCCCAAATGTTTCCAGCTGTAATTTGTCTTCTAACAGATCAAAAAATCATCTGAGAGACTAAGAATTTTGCACAAGATCTAAGCCTTCAGTTTACAGTGTTTGATCAGAAGACAATTTACAGCTCCCCCATCACATACCTGTATAGTTTCCTCAGTAGCAAGAACTTCAGCAACTGGTACTGATGGAATAAATTGCATGAAGCCTATGACAGAAAACAGCCAGAAGAGAAAATCTCCAAGGCACAGAACTTTCAAACTACTCTGTAATACATGTTTATGAATGGCAAAACTAATACACAGTCATTCAACTGCTTCTCATAGGAAAAAAACCCCACTTTTTTTGGTCCCATTTTCCAATATCCTGCCTTCAATACTTTTAAAACTACTTCTCATTAACACCAAATTACCTTGCAAAAGGCGTTTTTTCACAAGGCTTCAAGATGAGAGAAAGTAAGTTGATGGCTTTCTAAATATTTATCTAGAATATATCTAAAAGTAGTCAAGTTTGATTTTTTGTTTTTCTCCTCCATTTTATGCAAGGATCTCTAAATAGAAGTGTTAGGTTATTTATTCACGATCACACTGCAAGCCAGCAGCAAAGACTGGTAACTGCTGATTGTCATTTACTCGTAAATCCTGACCAGGCTCCTTTTATGAAGACATGTGAGTCACCTATGGACCCCTGTGGTGACTCAGATTGTTTACTTCCATGGCTTAAACTCTAACAAGACTTTCTTACACACTAAGAACACAGGGAGAAGATTCTTCTCTGTACTGTATTTTTAGTAAATAAATGTATTCATACCATGTTTCGTACTAGTTGCGAGCACTTTATAAGGTGTCAACTTCAAATCCAGATTCTCTTTTCTTAACAGCTGGAAAAAATAATATTAAAAAAGGAAAGATGAATGCAACAGAAAGGCAGATTCTATTACTAAAAGGCTGTGTATTGGACATTGATCTCCACTGTTCTTCACTGAAACTGATAATGAGTGAGAGCCTGTTTGGCAATTCTGTGGTTTTTTTTCAATCTACACAAGGTAATTGCACATCTATACAGAAAAGAAAAAAAAGGCCACCTAGAGATCTGAGAACTCTGGAATTATCAGCAATATAAGCTGCATTAAAAGTGTTTAACAGTCTTGCTTTTGACAAGGAAAATCAAGAAAAGAGAAAGACAAGGATATTGATTAATAATTTTCACCTTATCCATGAGTGAAATAATCTGAAGAATAAGTTGATCTTGACGTAAATCATCGCCATGCTTAAAAATTACAGGATATTTGCCTCCATCTTCTGTCTTGAAGAATAACTGAGCAGGCATTAAGGCACTCTGTAAAAGGAAATGTACTACTAAGCTGGTTTACAGCAGTGCTCATATTAACACATTGCTACAATGGAGCTTAGAAATAAAATCTTTGCATTGTATTTGCATTGCCTCAATAGTTTAGAGTGTACCACCTCCAATTACCAAAATTGTAATGTATCTTAAAGAGAAAAATACCTTAATGTTTTCCTTCTTTTTTTATCAAGGATACATTCTCCCTCCCTGCACCCCACAGCAGCAGAAGAGGAAAGGGCAGAAGTATTCCATTTTGCATGTTACTCCAGTCAACAAGGAAGCACTATGCAAAAGCTCACATCAAAAGAAATTTTAAGTGATCAGATCAAAAAGTGACACAATTACAGGATAAGCAAGAAAGAACTCCTAGGGGCATGTAATCTTAAACAATTAATTGCTTCCTTAATCTCTTTAAAAAAAGCAAAAGTTCCTTTTTACATTATTGTTTGAGCAAGTCCATTTAATTGTTTGCAATTTTTCCACATAAAATGGGTCAAAGGGGATCAATTATCTACATGAACATTACAATCTATTGCAACTGACCAAGTCACTTCTCTCCACAGCAAACCAAACAAAATAATCGAGGTACAGAGTTTAATCTTGAGCAGTTAGATTACATTTTTAAATTAATACCACAAAATTATGAAGGTCTAGAAGTAAAAGCAAAATTATTCTTTACATAGTCCTAGAAAAGCTAATGTGATGTCCAAGGGCACCTAAAATTAGTAATGCTTTCCTTTTTAATTCCATCTGGATTTTTATCCCACAGCCCAGAATGGAAAAATGGAAAAATGTAAGCTATCAGACTTAGGAGAAGGAAAAAAAAATCTTTGATTTTAAATCAAGTTGCATCTCACATTTTTGGCCCTACATTTTTTGCACAGCTACAGAAGACCAATATGTAAAAGACTGCATTGAGTTTGTCCTAAAGAACTTCAGCAGTTATTACTGAGAGGAAACAGTTGCTGTTCCAGCAATCTGTTTCTCCACATTTTTTCCCTAACTCTTAAATCATACGCACACAAAATGATTATTTGAGTTTGCAAAAGTTTGCTTTCGTAACAAAATCTTTTCAATGTTGTCTCCAACCAAAGGTGCAAGAACATGCCACTGGAGAAGCCTATGATTCAAAAGAACTAACTAGATACAGAAAGAAGCAAGCTAAAACTTGTAGAAAGCCATGCACAAAGTATCTCTGAATTTAAGCAAACTCAAATTACAACAAAATCAAGGAGTCTGATGAAACTACTGTGCATAATAAGTCTAGGACCTATTAGAGATGACAGATTTAACTGTCATAGCAACCTACAAGAATTCTTTAACTGGCAAACAAAGGGTTCCAGGACATAGGCCCAACTTCTACAGCAAATTTTGGTCATCCTGAAATTAGATTGCAGTTAGCTATAGGAATTGAATGCCAATTTATAAAATGTTCCGACACCACTGAGCACAGGTAATAAATTGCACGGCAAGAATTAACTTATATTTCAAGAAGTAAAATAAACAAAATAACCCCAGCCCTTTCAATGGTACATGGGCTATTTTTTTGGTCACAAGCAGCAGCTATAGTTTGGCTTAAAGAATTACCAAACATAGGGCTATAATATTTACCTGTCAGCTAACTGCAACTACATGATATGGAACAGCACAGTGTTTTCCACTCTCTGTGAACTTAAGCTTTATTAAGCAATGGACTAGACCTACAGATCTTAATGAGACACAGCACACCTGCTTTCATTTACATGATTTTAATCTTAAAATGCTACTCCTGTTGAACACACGAGCAAAATTCTGGGAAATTCTAAACTTCATCATCTGTATCACTCTTATAAAAGCTGCTTCAAAATTAAAAAGTTTAAATTAAAAAACAACAGAAAATAAGGAGTTGTTTAACCACTTAAAGAGCATGCTACAATTGCATTTTGCCTGGACTAGGGCTGTCCCTTTAAATCTTTCAACTGTTGTTTCTAAGCTTAGGATTCACAAGACTTGTTTGTATTTCAACTATTCAGAAGCTCTCATTTACCTTGAAGAGTGTGGCTTTTTCAGGGATTATTCCTTTAATTTTCACCTGAGGTTCCAGAGGAAGTGGAATAAGTTCCATATCTGCTAAATTCATCTTTTCATTATCAGCTAACAATGCCTGAAGCCTCTCATTCTAAAAGAATGAAAATTTGTTTAAGAAAAAAACCCACAAAACATAAAACACACACTAGGTATACATGAAGTCCATAAACAAAGGATGCATTACTAACAAATATTCAATTTATTCAATTTATCCATACAAAGAATCAAGGTTTCACTCATACAATCCAGCAAAATAAAAACTCACTATTTGCAGTAATTTGAATAACAAAGGAGATACTCCATCTAGTACTAGTATAGTCAAGCAATTTTCTAAGTTCTATATAATATATAATATAAATATAGTATATCTATATATAATATAGACATATATATATATCTATATAATAGCCTTAAAAAAACTTGTTTCTAAGTTGCCCACACAAAGCACAGGATGATTTGTTTTTCATACCTAAATTAAATGTTAGTTATGTTTCAGAAATTGATTCAAATCCAACTCAGAAATTTTATATACCTCAATTCCATCAAGAAATTTCCTACCACCAAGGAACCAAATGGCCAATAGGTTGCACTGATCTGATTTACAGACTTGCTTGACATTCCTACATCTGTAGTTATCAGAAATACAAAACTTATCAATTTTTGAGTACTTTACACTGTATGTCCTACACAGTAAAGGTTCAGTATGTTAAAGTTCCTAGCCTTTTCCCTTGCTGAATATAACAGACACACACCAAGGAGGCCCACAACTGTTACAAATAGCTCCAGTGCTTAATTGCTGCTAGCTAGATTGCAATCTAAACGTAAAAGCCATGTATTTCTTAGTTTTACAGAATTTTCTTAAAAGAATATAAAACTGAATACTACCAATGCACAAGCAGGAAAGAGAATCTTACAAATTGCAAAATTCTCTCCTTTTAGTCTTTGTTACTGATACACAGAACAAGTTGCCTCACTTTTTGTTAATAATTGTTTTATTTTTCTGCGTAAATATACCCCATACATTTAAAGAAACCATCACACTGAAAAAATCGTGTTTAAAAATACTGATGTGTGTCAAAGGAAAAGCTTATACTGAAACAGAAATCCCTCTACCATTTCCACTTTCTTTCCTAGACCTGCCTGCCAGGTGCACTTAAAACTTTAGGTAAGAAGGACAAAGCTTCTTGAAATATGGAATAGAAAGTCTTTTCCTCAAGACCTGACCGAAAACAGAGTTCTGATAAACACATACCTTATAGAAGAACAGATTTATTGGTCTTGGAACCAATGAAACCTTCCTGCTAACTGATTTTCACTATCTATCCTGGCATATCATGCATGTAACAATAACGTCATACTCTCCCACATCCCCCGCAACATGTTCAATTATATTAACTATTTAATTATTCTGATATCTTTCTTTGGCCGAAACATCCCATGAGTGCTCCTAAGGGCATCTTCTCTTTTCTAATACACTTTGGAACCTGAACATCAAAATTTTTCCAAAGTTTGTTCACAGTTAAACAAAATTATTTCGGAAGGATGGACATCTGTTACAGACCTAAGCGCTAAGAACTTTAATGAAAGGCCAACATTCCTACCCGTTGTCAAATTTAAGCCACAGACAGGCTTTCCAATCCTTTAGTTACCTTTTTCTTACGATTCCCACTTTCACGCTGCACTGCCTTCATTACATGAACCAACCGATCTACAAATGTCTGCTGGGCTGCCAAAAGTGAGCGCATAACTCTGACAGACTTATCACCCTAAGAGAATGAAAAGAAACAGAATTAATTTCTTGTTCTGTAATTATTTTATCTAGAAATCATTCCTTTTTTTCTTAGACCTTTGGGCTTTTAAGAGGTTAAGTGAATAATGATCAATTTCCCATCAATTCAAAAGGTATTTTCTGTAAAACACAATCACAGTCACTGTAGCTGGCAATCAATTATCTGACCTAACACTGCACTTCAATTTGCTTCAACAATTTCAGTGGTGAACAGTCATGCATGACAAACCAATTCACACAGCCAAAATAAGTTAGTATGGATAACTGTGAAATACTCTTATAAAGCACAAGAGTCAGATTCAAGTAACTCCCCTAAAACTGGAAATAATATTAAGTGTGAGATACATGAAAATCTGTAAAGACTGCAAATCTGCTATACAGTAAAACTTCCAATTCACAGATGTTTTTTCGGCTGTTTTAGTTTGTTTTTTTTTTTTCCCCGCAGCTCCAGTACCCTCTGCTGCTGACACACAGAACAGCAAGTGCTGTTTCAGAGTTCCAGATCAGTCTGTCCACTTTCACCTCAAGGACAAGAGTTTACAATAAATAAATTACATTGACTTCACAAGGCTTTTAGAACATTTTAGATTTAGTGTAAGGCAGAGTGTTCTAGAATCAGTATGTTACTAACAGGAACAAAAACAAAAGAGAAGAAAGACTTATCAATATATATCCTTTTCCTTCTTCACAGTTTCTTCGGCTTACTACAAACTCAAAATTCAAGCAGAACTGGAAGCTTTTATAAAATTTCAATGCATGTGACATACATACACAAAACACCCCAACACATCCTCTTAGACACGAGAAACTTCTTAAGGAAGGACTATTCCAAACGGTTATGGACTTCTTTACACAGAGGCATTACCTTCAGCAAAGCCTGACTGAATCTTCTCATCACGTTTAAGTACATTTCATGAGTCTTTGGGTCCCTCTGCTGAGTATCTTGGTCTTCACACTCCACTATTACATACCTGCAGCATAAAAACAACCTGAGTTATACCATACTCTTGGAGCTACACAATTTGAGAGAAACATAGGAGCCCTGTATTACAGACCTGGAACTAAAAATTAATATAATCTTTGAGTTCTTTAGCTCAACCAACAGCTGAACTCTTAAAATTGCATCGTCCCCAGCTCCATTTGGATCAGGAGAGTCTATCAAAGTGTTTGATAGCATCATGACTCAAAGAGGATACACCTGAAGTCCAAATCATATGAACACACCAGCCAAGAAGTAAAACTGAGCATGTGTTCCACTGTGATACCACCTGCTACATAACTTAGTGGCTGCAAACTTGTTATTCAAGAGCACCTTGTTATTCAAGGAGAATCTCTTCCTACCTGCTCCCTGTTTTAGCATTAGAAATGGTGGAATGAAAGGTATTGGTCCTACAGCAGCTTTGCAGAGTCTACATGCCAGAGTTTCCACTTCTAAACTATGAATTGGATACAAATCCTAATAATACAATCTGGAATACTTACACTGAAAATTTATTTTTATACAAAGCAGTCATTTGGAATGCTTTTAACTAAATTTCTACTTGGAGCACTGACAGGAAAAAAGTAGCTATTCACTGAAAGCTACATACATGTCTTCTTTCTGTTGGTCAATGTACTACTCAGCAAAAACATGCAATAAAACCATAAGAAAGTAAAAACATATAACAAATACTATTAAAAAAAGAAAGAAATTAGCATATCAGTAAATTTTCAAACACTGCATTTGGATTCAGAAGTGACTAATTCAAGACAGTTTCTTGGACAATACATGTCAGCAAGAATTACACCTTCCTTACATACTTGTGCAGAGTCTCTTCACAAGAGAATAACTGTGAGACAAGACTAGAGGTCTGTCATTTGCAGCTGATCAGATTTGAGCAGTCTTATTTATAAATACACAACATATTACATCCAGTAGAATAACGCATATGTAACTTATTCCATGTATACAATCCCAATGAAACCTCTAACAAAAGATTCTTCCTGGGGCCTTGCTAATACAGCATTACAGACTGTTCTCTCACAAATGTGTGTATAAAAGTAAGTCCAAAATCTGCACATAAACCTGAAGGAAAAGGGGAAGTAATGAATTGAAACGTGCTATTTTCATCTTCATTTGTTAAAATCCCTGGACAGTTTCTCAAAGCTATCTTGAAACAAGGAGTAAGAGTAATGCTTCACACTTGGGTAGGTGTCTCATATCTCCAAAGAGGAGACAGAAAAAGTAGTATCACTGACTTCTGAGGCCACTATTAAAGGACAAGATAGCTTTACAATGACAAGTGACTGAACAGAAGGTTTAATTTTCAAGGGTTATTGTACTTTTTCCATTGATTATTTTGGTTGCATACTGTGTCTGGATAGTTGAAACATACAATTGATCAGCAGCCACGAGGATTTATGGCTACATCAGCTCATAGAGTGGCTGCAACATTTGTATTTTGTCACTGAGAAATTGAGATGTCTAGAAAGAAAACAAAGAATAAATTGAGTAGGGTTTTTGGCTTGGTGGAATATTTCTTATTTGTTTTGTTAAATTTATTTTTTTTTTAAGTCATAAATTAAAAACTTCACAGAGTTATGGATGCCTGAACTTTGTGTAGCGTAATGTCCGAGATGCTGCTGAAATGGATCAAGCTGATAGAAGTAAATTAAGCTACCAATATCTTAATGAAGAACATTTGATTAGGTCAAGCACTTGGTTTCTACCCACACCAATTCAGACTGCAATTATTTTAATAATTTATACTTAATAGTAATTTCTAATGAAGCCAAACATTATCTTTGGCCACTGCAATAGAAGTACCTACTCCTTGCAAATGTACATAAGACATTCAATTGAGTATCCTAAAATTCAATCTACTAAAAATAATTACACAATAAAACTTAGAAAGTTATAAATGAAATCTCTCAGCATAGTTCACAAGTTACTTGCAAGAATTTTATAAAAACAGTTTGCTATGTTTTACATCATATATCACACTTAGTTCCCAGTTCACAGCTTATCTGTAGTTAATGCTCTTAGCACACTGAAATATGATCATATGCATTAGTATTTTTAGTGTTTTGATGCAACTACAAAGGTTACAAATGACAATCATACGACTTAGGTTTAGCTATGTAAAAGGCATCTAAGATCTTCCTTTTAAAATACATGAATATATGCAAGTAAATAGCTGTGAGTGTTGTGCATATGCAAAGTTTGCACACTAATACACACATAGATTCGCACTTCCACAGTACAGCTCTACTCATCTGAGCTTGCTTCAAGTGAGAAAATTCCTACATGCAAATGCTTGTTCAGAAGGCTTGCAGATTACTACTTTAGACATCTAATTTTACTCTTAATACACTGAGCTAAGACAAGACCCTAAACTAAGCAATCCTACCTTTCTACGGTATAGATGAACTAATATTTACCACTGAAGTTCCCCCTTAAGATTGCACGCATCTGCAGTGACATTTTGTTTGTGCTCATAACCATAAATGGAATAAAATTAAAATTAGGTTAAAACAACAACAAAAAATGCTTTATGAATCTTCATAACACAAACCTTTGATTGATATTTAAGTGTATAACTTCAGTACTCCAGCCAACACTGTCAAACATTGTAAGCACAAAAAATTACAACCACACACAGAGCAAAGCAGAGCAAAGGTGAACTTAATCTCCTCCCCAACACCATAAATAACTTGAATGACAACTTTTAACATAGTTAGGCTGCCTTTTGTGACATTGTGTATAATGTTCTAGACATCACCTTATTTTGTCTAACAACAATGCATATTACTGCATTTTATAAGCTCTGTTTATAAATTACTATGCATAGTATTATGTTTTAAATCTACTACTTTACCCTTAGAAAAACTGAGATTCTGGAGCTCTCATGACAGGTCATATTTTGGTGAGCATCCTTCTGGACATTATAGTTTGATTTCAATTACATATTGGTATAGTATAAAGAAAAAGTTTCTAACATAACATACCAGTACAAGTAGTTTGCCAATGTGGAATTTTTGCATGCCCGTGATATCAAGAAAGTGCAAAGGTCTTGCTGGAAGGGATTTAAGAAGAGCAAAAAAAAAAAAAAAAATTACAAAGACATCTAAGCAAAATCTAAGCATCTGAGATCTGAGAGAGTGACAAAGTTAAGGAAAAACACTGAGTTTTAAACATAAGAGCTGTGAGAGATATATTTCCTTCTAAAATCTGAATCCAATCCCACTTAATATTAAAATCACAATAATTTAAATATTCCTTTAAATCCAGCAACACTACTGAAAGTTAAAGGTCCACTACTCCAATAATGTATTTACCAACTATAAGAAGCACATGATATTCTCCAAAAATAAACCTTTAATGTAATTTTTACTTATAATACGTTACTCTTTCTTCCTATGCAATTGCATCTTGCTGGAAATGCTGTAGCATTCAACTCCCAAAGAGATTTCCCACTCTGTTTTGTATGCAGAGCATCTAACAATCTTGAAGATGTTCTACATACAAAGAAAACAAATTTGTATAAGATATACAGCATTTAGCTGCTTCTTTCAGATTTAATAGTCCAGGTAGTAAGAAATCCACGTATCTTTACTGATATACTCAATTTGAGGCTTATTTTCTATGCAGTAGTAAGACTCAAGACAATTTGCAACAGGGAATGGATCATTAGTTCAAAGACCAATTAATCTGCATATCAGATTAAAATCAGATTCCTTCAAAATGTCTTTACCTTCTATCTTTCCCTTCTACACCTCTACTTCTGGCATAAACTGAATGTCTTTAGCAGAAGTAAATCAACATAATGTCTCACTTAGGCTCAAAAAAAGATAACATGACAAAGACTAAAGCTATAGAAAGAACAGATTGCAGAGACTGAAATATTTGGGTAACTGTTTTCTATTAAAAGACTGTTATAGAACACCTTGAACACATGCAGTTTTCAGTGTCTAATCAATATGTGATAGCCTTTGCTATCATATAATAATTTTCTCCTTTACAGAAGAATACTTTAATTTCAATTTCCAGTCCCCCAGCTTTGTATACTGTGATCATGGACATAAAGAGACATCCTGTAAAAAAAAAAAATCAGTTAAGCTATTGCTATTTTCTTAGCATTTACTTTAAATCTGTATTCTTTGGGCACTTTAAATATTCAGTAAGATTCACCAGAAGGATACAAATATTTACACACAAAGGCAAGAAACAGTACCAGGTCACTAGAAAAGTACAATAAATACAAAGTAAATTGTGCGACTTACATCAAGGTTTTCATTTTCTGCAAGCTCTTTTGTCTTAGAAGTAAGAGGTGGAGAGGAAACAGGTGGAATAGGACTCATAATCTGGGAACTACACAAAGGAAAGCATGCAATTGGTATGATTCAAAGTTCTTGCTTAGAGGCCAGGGAACATGCATGGAAATCACAATGAATTTCACTTCCACAGCATAATAAATTCAGAAAACTGGGAGAGTTTCTTTGCTACCTTTCTTTGAAGGTAGCATCTCAACCCTGTTTCAGAACAAACTGCATGAACAGCAACTTTGACAGCTGCAGTTCCTGAAAACAGCAAAAATCTGCGCCTAGAGAGCTATACAGTTTATGCTTGTGAAGGACATTCACTTAAACTTTGATTTTCTTACATCTTTCATTCAAAATAAGCAGACATAGATAGGAATTCAACAAATCTGCATTTTCAGGAGCTTTCTCAAATGTTCTAAGATGAAACTCCTAATACACAACACCTGCAAGCACTAGTCTTTGGAATGCAACTACACAGACTAGACAAACGCTTATTTGCAAGGCAAAGTTTTCAGATGGCAAATTTAGCTGAAAAGAAGTAATTAAATAGCTCTCCTAAGATCTAAGTATCATTGCAGCCTCAAAATACACCACCCTTCCCACAACACCCACTTTTATGGCTTTGCAGGAAGACAATGAAAAGCTGTAGAACTGTAATACAAAAAATACATCCGCGTGTTACAAGTCATTAGAAGCTTAAGACTGAAAATACTGGAATTCTGTAACAAATGTTCACAGACGACTTTGGTTACCAAGTTTGTTTGCACTTTGCTTAATATTTTATTAGCTAACTCAGTCTTTCTTTTGGATTCCTGAAATATAAGTATGCTTCCTCAAGTCTCCCCTTACACTTTCTTTCATAAAAGGATGAAATTTCTTTTCACTTCAAATTGATTGGACTTTTAGATCCACATTCTGTGATGAAAGTGGGAAGTGGAACCTCATATAACTTCAGTGAAGACATCTTAACTTTTGCAAATACAGAAGGAAGCAACAGCAGTGTTTTTGCTGCTCTACAGAAGTTTTCTTCCTTTTGTGTAGTAAGAGCAAAAGCCATAACTTTAACATTGTTTGCTCTGTAAACTATGTGCAATCAGGACACATTTCATGAATGCTCACTATTTGTTAGGTTTGCTTTGATTCTTGGATTTTTTTAATGTTCAAATTATAAAATAGCATGAAGATTATACAAAGCTCCCCTAAAAAAATAAACAATTTGATGTCTTAGAATACTACATGTTTCTGCATTTCTGCTGAAGTCTAAGCTTCTTACCTGTCTATTTCTGGAGCATTAGATCCAGATGTTGTCATAGTTTCCGACATGGAACCTTGACTGTCCCTCTTGCTAGGCTCCAGGCCATTCTTAATGTCATCAAAATTTTCATATTTCAATGCTTGGACTAACTGTAGCAGGTACATCAGCAAATCCTTATGGAGGAAAAAAATCCAACAGAAATAAGGGTGTCAGTCAAAGCAAACTAGAACTCCTTCTGTTTACAAAATTCTAATTTACAGATAAACTTCATCAGGATTTAGTGACCGCTAATAACACAGAAACTGAAGTACCCCTAAACAAGCAATATACCATAGCAACACTGGAGTTGGACGCATTTTGACTCCCAAATGATACTGAATTATCATTCTACTATTCTTTGTTACTCAAAGATAGTAAGTGCTAATTTAGTGAATATGCAAGTGTAATTACTATGTTTAAATTCTGTTTAGTTAAGCTGCCCTAATTGCTTCCAGCATTCACTGAATAAAGCTTTCAATTTGTGTCTCAAAAGAAGAAAACCAAAAATTCAAGCTTAATTTGGACTATAGTATCAAGAATGGAGAATCTCTCTTCTCTTATGGACTATTTTTTTTATCCTTTGTGTAGCTGGGGATCTAACGGAAAAAAACACATATCAAATCTGTTTTAGATTAAAGAACAGATTTTTAACCACTTGCTGTTTAAAATAATCTTGTTGCATTTACTCTTCAACTTCTTCTGTTTACTTACCTTCTAGTACTTTGCAAAAGGTACATTTTTAATGTCAAAGCAGTATGACCTAGGCTATTAAAGTAGGCTTGAAAAAATATGATATACTTATGGTCCTTATTTTAAACTCTATTGATTGCCAAAGATTCAAAAGTTATGGTAATACATGCAAAGCTGGGTTTGCTTTTTTTTTAACTGTCAAAATAAAATATATAATATATAAATCATAAAAAAATATAAAACATAAAAAATAAACATAAAAACATAAAAAATAAAAATATAATAATAAAAAATATAAAAACATAAAAAATTAAAAAATATACAACATAAATAAAATATATAAATCATTGATATTTAACATATTAGATTCTTTTAAGTAGTTCTATTCATAATCACAGCTCATCACATTCTAATCAGTATACAATTACAAAGACCTCATTTCCACAGACAATCTTCTACTCATTTTCTTCAGCAAAAGAGTATGATTATATACTGAGTTCAACAGATGGATGTGCTGAAAATCCTTTTATTGACTATTTAAGATCAGAGCACTTCCACAAGTTGACACTCAAAATTTATCACTGGTTTTTGGTGAGTGTGTACTGCTGTTTTACCTTGTTTAACAAAACCAGCTACTAGTGGCAGTTCATACTAAGACAATTATCAATGTGTGACACTTAACAATGCAAACACTGCTCCCCAAATACCTTACAATAAATAGCAACACAGTGAATCATCTTTTGTTTTCCACCAATATTCACAAAAATGTCATAAGAAGTAGCAAACATTTCAAGGACTCAATGAGATGAAAAGTCCTGAGACCAGCTGACTTTTTCATGTACCAACAGACCAGTGAATACCTCATCATCAGCCTGCTGAAGCCTGGCAACAGCATAGCGCCGCACCGTTGGGTTGGTAAAGTGAGATGACAGAAGCTCCAGAGAGTCTTCCACATCCATGGGCTTCCATTTGCCCAGCAGCTCCAGTGCTTGCTTTGCCTCCTGTGGTAGATCCCAGTTGACACACTTCAGGAACTTTGTCAAGGCCTAAATAGGAGATTGGACAATTCATCAGTAGAAAGCTAGAAAAAGGAAATTATTTTAAAAATTAATGTCTCACACAAAGGAAGAACTAGATTCAGATTATATTTACATAAGCACAGACCTGGAAAAGCTTACTGATCTAAGTGACAAGATCCCTTCCAGCCCAAACCATTTAACAACTCAACTCACCTTCTCCTGATGAGTAAGGTAATATCTGAATTTCCACACCAAATCCTGTTCCTCATACGTTAGTTGCTTTGTTGGTGGATAACTCACTATGATCTATTTGAAACATAGTCAGAAAGTGAGTTTAAAAACATGAACAGGCATAATCAACAAGTTAACAAAGTATACTGTGAGAAAGCACAACACTGACAACACAATAATAGCTAGGGAAAAAAAAAAAGCTTTCCAACAACACAAAGCTATGGGATCATGGTGATGCTTCTCAGTAACAAGTAGATTGATTTGACAGTGCAGGCAAACACAGTTGCTTTAATGACATGACATACACAACATACACATTCTTAACCCCTCTAAATGGTTAAAAAAAAAAAAAACAAGCACCTTGTATTCCTTTCTGAGTTGGGCTCTTCTATCTAAATACTCTGAAACATTTAATTAATGATTTTCTATAAACTGAAATTAACTGTATTTTCCTTAAGCTGTTACCATATATGATTACCAACCTACCTACTAAAATTGAACTTAGTCATCATATGACTGACTTACATTAAGCTGGTCTCGTGTAGTTGCATTAGGCTTCAGGTCATGATCAGAAGGTCCACTTCTTAAACTTCGAGCAAGTTTGTGATGTTTGCTCTCTACTAAGTTCTCCTAAACACAGAGGGTTAAGTCAGTATTTATAAATACTAAATTTCAGAGAAAATTATTATTGAAACAAAACCATCCAGAGAAGACTCGTCAGTCTCTTGAAAAATGCATGGAAATGAAAATTCAAATCTGAAACTTCTGGCTTTTTTTGTTTGCTTATTTTACAAAAAAAAAACCCTCCTTTAATATATGGAGGGCTGTTGGGAGTTTTGATGGTCTGTTTCAGTTTATGACTTAGCATTAACAAACCCTACCTTGCCTTTCAGTGAATTGCTGCAAAATGTAAGCATTTCAGTCAACACATCCATGATTGACAGCACTCAAACGTACTAGACACTTCATAAACATTTTCTTTAGGATGATGTTTGCAGCATAAAGCTTTGTATGCAAGAAAAAACATCTCAAAAACTGGTCCCACTGTTAATACCATGTTAGCAACAGTAGGAGCCACAATAGGAGCCACAGTGCCAACAAGTTTTCAGCAGCCAAGGCAGTTTCCAGCATTGTCAGACTTGCTATTGCAGTGTTAGATTACACAGTGCTCAAACAGTGTTGCCAGTACAAGCCCACTTACATTAAGGTTCCCAAAGCTGCCAATACCAGTCCCACTGAATTGGCATCCACAATAATGGAAATCTTTTCTAGAACTGTACTTAGGCACTGTCTACATGACAAACAACATACAAGAGAGTGTAGGGAGAAAATAATTTAACAGAGGAAGTGACCAAGAGTTATTGCACCAGTCTCTAAATTCTGCATTCCTCTTCTTCAGCTCCATCTTATCTTCCCACCCTCTGACCTCTTTTACCAACAATCCCCCTTCCTCTGCTTTCTCACACCTCAGAAGCAAGCACATTGTGCATGGAAAGGAGGAGGTGAACATAAGCATTAAATCAATACTTGTATTTTAATCTAGAAGCAGCAGAAATAGAAAAAAAAAAATACAAAATTCAAACCTCCTGATATTTCTCAACTGGTTAAATATATCTTGTCACTGGAATTTTAAAATATTTAAGATGGCAAGCTTTCATCTACATTTATGAAAAGTTCAACAGTAACTCTGTAATACAGGTGGCACCAGATGTAGCATGCTTACCATAGACATCTGAGGATCTGGAATCTTAACAATTTCAGGACTTGTTAAAACTGGAGATGACTCATCACCATCCTGAATGACAAAAAGTTGGAGGCATATTAAACATCTCAAGTTTTAGGGAAACAATGTATCATATTCATGCATTATGAACTCTAGTACAGTAGAAGAATGATTCAACTGCCAACACTTTTAAGGGGAAAAAATAAAATAAACAAATTATTTTTCTTGTCTTTTTCCCAGATGAAAAATGATTTGGCAAGACAGCTGAAGTTCACCAGAGGAGACACAGTTTGACAGCTCACTACTATTATGCACACAGATGAGTGGAGAAATTTGCCACCATTGTCATGCGTCCTCTAGAAGCATGAAGAGAAACAAAATCAGACTCTGTATTTCTACAAAACCCACAGTTTTCTAGAAAAAAATCACCATGTTGCAGAAATCAGACATATTAACTGAAAAACAAAAGTTTTCAGACTGGTAAAAGTGGAACATTTACCCCACAATTAGAAGTCTATGTCAAACATTAAAAATTCACTATTGTCTAAAATTTGCTTACTTACAAAACAAACAAACAAAAAAAGTGCAAAGCCCTACAGTGTGTCATGTCAAAATGTTTATAAATGAAGGTTAAGGAGTTTTTTTTCCAAGACTAATGTTAAAAGAATTATTTGTGCACTCATTGCTGGCAACTCTTTTTGGAACCTTTCAAAAGAGTCATGAAAATGACTGCTTATTTTAAACTCTTTGAATGTAGTCAGATCATGCTGCAGAGTGAAGCTGACAAGTTCTAGCTAATCAGTTCAAGTGCCAGGAAAGCCATTCCCAGGGTTATACTGCATGACAGAACAAAGCCTGAAGCTCAACCAAAACCAGCCATGAAATCAAGTTTTTCCAAGAATTCATGGGACAAGTTATGGTGTCAGGAGCAAGAATTTTGAAACAGATTGTTTAATGAAATACTCAAGATGGTACAATGACATTACCTGTCCTGTGGACGAAGTCAACTGTTTAACTACCCCTCTGTAATTCTCCATTATACCTTGAGAGCAACATGTACAGTGCCACAACCCTGACCATACAAACTTACTAAACCAAACCAGTGTCTAAATTAGCACTTGAATTTGGCCAAGGGTATCCTTTTGAAGTGCCTTTGATGGTCATGCCCATATAGACACCTTTAGTTCACATCATGGAAATCTCAGAAATCCCCAACATCTTCTAACTGCCAACAACCACATGGGATGTGATAACAGACAGACCAGAGCACAAGAACAGGGTGCAGACACTGGGCCTTCAGCAGCCTCTTCCCTCAGTGAATCTGCTCCTCTTGCCTGCAACACTTCCTAGCACAGGCAGAGCCTGCTATTTTGCCACCAGGAAACAAAAGCAACATCAATACCAAACAGCACTGACCTGCTTTAAACTGCTGTGTTACAGAGCTCTGAAGATATTTCACTACAATAAGATCAGTGTGTGTGACTTTATATTAGAGTCCATTTAAGACAGTCCACAGAATTTGCAAAATTTTCTGAACAAGCAACATTCCTCTATACTTGCTTGAAAATCAATTTCATAGCATAAATAAATAAGGAGGTTCTATTTATTTTTTAACCAAAACACCATTTAAAGTAACACCAATGTGAAACAACATCTCTTCAAAAAAAAAAAAAAGACAGACAACCAGTGGTGTAGACACTACTTCTTCTATTTCTACTTTAAGTTTATTAAATCCATGAAAAGATATCTGATAATCAAATTTATTTATCTTTTTTAATAAACTGGATGCAGCGGTGCAATCATTTACCCAAAATGTGACATGTTTCACTTGAAACCTGCACAAAAATACATTAGTGATAAATGCTGGTGTTATGTTGGTGAGTTACACAGAACTTCTACCTAAATGGAGAATCAAAAGTGATGCTTTCACTGCTAGCAGACCCTATTCCTCACGTCTCGAGCACTGTATTTAAATGAAGTTAACACAGAACATGAAAAGAGACACTGCCACCTCCCTTCATTGTAACTGAATTTTGAGTCAAAGAACCCCAAATCCTATCAATCGCTGTTGAACAGGCTAGTTCTTCCTAAACACTTGAAAACAAATATATCAACAAAACTGTGACAAGTAATCTCCACTTTGACTATCGGTCACAGGCAGGTGACAACAGAACCTTCTTTCATTATGCTTGGTGCACTGGATTGGTGATGCCCAATACACAGACTGCAGACTGTAATTGGAAGCATGACAAAACTGAGAAAACAGGCATTAATTTATGTACCATTTTCTACTGCTGTCAGAAAAGGGTCAAGAACTTGTTGGAAAGCTACTTTGTAACAACAAATCCTTGAAACTGCAGTTAGTTACAGCTCTAACATGTACTATTACATATTCAATTACTTTATTTCCACATGAGCAGCCAATACATAGGTATTCTGCTCCATGCACTTTTAATATGCTTCAGAAACATCTGTTAAAAGAAAGATACATGCTTGGAGTCTGAATCTTCTTTCCTGCATCGTGCACATCTATAAAACCACTATGATGGAAAAACAAGAAGTCATGTGTGCAAATCAGGAATAATTCATCTATAATGGCAGGTTGCTGGATGTAACGGAGAGAAGTCATTTTTAGGAACAACAAGTTCATTTATAAAAAGAAAAGAGCCAAGAGGACACAATGTCACATCCTCAAATGTTTGTACCTGTGAAAGGTATAGCATGTTCTCATGTAAAGAGCTACCTGTTAGTAAAAAAATTTCAATATTTTGATCATATTCTGTTATGCTCTCCAGACAAGTATTTCCTTTATTTCCACAGAAGTAAATAATGTTATGTTCATGGGGAAATCTGACACATTGTAGGTTACATTGTGATTTGTAACACAAGATAGTTTTGCAACAGCACAGTCCTCTATAATTTGCTAGTTCTAGGATAAGTGTACAGAAGCACTGTGAGAAAACCTATTCTAAAGGCAATAAGATCTGAAACGTGTGGAGAGGTCTTACTGTCAATTACAGTCCCCAAAAAGATATGCTAAACAGCTAACCTAGACACCTGCATAAGACCCACTTTCATCCATTTTACCAAAATTCACCAAGAAACTAAAGTAAAAGAAAAAGTCACAAAAAGAACAAAAAGAAAATCAAACCAACCATCCCCCACCATAAAACCCACCAGAAATCTCCAAATGAACACTGCCCTCAGAAAATACTCCTGAAGGCTAAAAAACTCCAAGTCTTAACTTGCACTATATCAAATAGTTGAAGCAGATTCTGACCTGTTTTCTCTTTTTTTTTCCTAATCCTGCTTTTTGCTATTTATTACTGTATTTTTCAATGCCTTATTCAAGAATTTTAAGTTAGATCATAGCTCTTTTGGGCCAGACCAACCAGTAATAGCCATATACACCAAAATACTCATAATCCATTTTCCATTATGTTAAAAATTTGTGTAATGAATTAAGTCTTTCAAAAGTCTCAGAATAAATGCTGCTTAAAGTTAGTGCCTCTGGTCTCAAAAGCACTAGTTTTGTTTTTTTTTCCTACCTTCTATCTCTTTCCAATAAAGCTGCACTATTCAGTAACTTTCTGACTTCTTAGGAATCTAAACACAATGAAAAATCTAAGAGACAATTTTATTTGAAATCAGATTGTGGATACACTGTTTTTTCCATCTCAGTGGGTCTTTCCAGAATACATAGAGTGATAATGCCTTCCAATACCACACTGATATCTGGTAAGCTCACTGTCAATGCTTCATCCAATTAAATTTTGACTTTAGAAAAATACTGAAGGCATTAGTCTGCATATCTGTTTAATAAACAGCAAGGAAAGATGCAAGACATTCCAATCTAGAAGTCTTTTACTTAATTACTCCAGAGCATTTTCAGTATTGAAGACTAAACTTCTATATTTGTTCATTTTACAGAAAATGTTCACCAGCAGAGCTTCTGTGCAAAATTTTAATAACTCATCTTCTATAAAGTTACCACTCAATACAGGTATATATCCTCTGGATCTAAGTCATAATTTTACATACATACACTTGGAAAGTACTGCTGGATGATTGAAGGAAATACAAATCAGAAAGTTTTTAATCACTCACACTTGTTAAATTCTGTAATCTTGAGCTCTATTACACAAATGACTGACATCTGCAATCATGTTGCATCTATACTATTTGATTTGTATATGCATAAACAGTTGCCACTGACAGCTGTCTGCTGCTCTACTGCAGCAGAATATTTCATCTCAGCAGAAAAACCCATTCATTTTAGGTACATATGCTGCTTTTTAAAGACAACCATAAAGCCTGCAGGGTACATACCTTTTCATAGTAAACTATTCCATATTCTTTATCATCGCACTTGACGCAACGGAATTCAATCATCAGGTACATAAAATTGGAGCTTCGTTTTTCCCTCTGAGGAAAGAGCCACCACAGATGTGTATCATTTTTTGCAGGACATCAATCTTCAGCATTCTCAGTACACCAATTACCCTACTTCCTTTGTGCTGTAACTAATTAATTAGGTTATCAGCTATTGCAGTAATTATTTAGTTAATCATTTCATAGAACTACTTGAGACCATATCACCTCCTTCCTGACATTCTTACTACTTCACATTCCCACTTCATGATACATCACATTTAACAGATGAAAACCTGTTTTATCAGCAGCTTCCAGCTGTGAGTTAAAGGTATAAAAAAATGCAAGGCAGAATAATCAGATGACCAGTGGGTAGTTGCTGTTTGCTTTTTTTGTTGAAATCATTACCTATAATTATGCACATCAAATTAAAAAACAGAATATTGAGAAAAAACAATCATTTCTTAAAACCAAGACCATAAAAATAATAAACAGACAACAACACCATAAAACAGAATAAACTTGAACTACAAGATTAGATTTGCAGCTTATTCATCTTCAGTGGAAGATTTGCTCACATGTTCATTTTTTAAATGCTTTACCTATAAAAAGTGCCCAGAACTTTAAAATCTGGGTCAGAAAAAAGAAAAAAGTTTAATACTGAGTAATTTCAGTTCACTTAATGCATTCATAATAGCTTGCCCTTCCATCATAGATAGAGTGGTTCTCTGTTTAAAGCACAGTTCTAAAAACTTTTATTCCACTGTACTGTCAGTGACGGAGAAAAAACTAAAGGAAAAAATGGGATAAAAAAGATGATAGGCTAATTTCTAAAAAACACTGAAATATTTATAGGGGGCTTATATAACCACAGATTTTAGTTAAAAAAACAATCTGATTTCCAAAGCTCTAGTTACCAATAAGAGAAAAAAAATCTCAGGGCAAAGAAAAAACAGAGTTCTTTGGTGCAAGATGAATATAACAAATGTAACAGTTTGAGCTGATTTTGATCAATAAGGGTTAAAATTTCATTTAAAAATTAAACTACTAGATTATTTTATTTTTTTTAAATATTTGTTCAAAATTACAAATGTCTTTTTTTCTGCATCCAAAGTTAAAAAAATAAAATTTAACAGGTCTGAAGCCAAGGAACAGGTCAAATGTCTAAGAAGCTCCCCATCACAACCTAAAATCCTACAGGTAAGTTACTCATGCCTAAAAGTGTTTGTTCCCAGCTGCTCCAAATTATTAATAAAGCCTGTTTTCTGTGATCAAGTTCACTTGAAGCTGAAAACAGCTAAGACAGCTATGCACCGTGGATGAAATGCTGGACATAAGCTACCTTGTGCACTTGGTTGTCCCAAAACCACCTCTGTGCTGAGCTGCTCCTCAGAAAGGTGGGCAGCAGGTCACAGGAGGGGACTCTGCCCCTCTGCACTGTGAGACCTCACCTGCAGAGCTGCATCCACCTCAAGACAAAAAATATGTGGACCTGATGGAGGGAGTCCAGGAGGCCACTAAGATGCCCCAGGGGTAAAAGCAAAAAGGTACCTCTGCTTTTGAGACAGGCTGGAAGAACTGGGGTTGTTCAGCCTGGAGGAGGGCTTTAGAGGCCCTTCCAGTGCATAAAGGAGACCTGCAGGAGAGCTGGAGAGGGACTTTAGAAAAGGGCACGGAGTTAGAATACTTTACTGTGAGAGTGCTGAGGCTGCAGCATAGGTTGTCCAGAGAGATGGTAGAAACCTCATCTCCAAAAACATTCAAGGTCAGCCTGGAAAGGGCCCAGAGTATCATGATCCAATTGAAGATATCCCTGCTTATTGCAGAGGGGTTGGACTAGATGGTCTTTAAAGGTCCTTTCCAAACCAATCTATTCTGCAATCCTGATTATTGCTGAAGTAAATCCAACTTTAAGCTTCCAAATAATTACTTTTTCCTTTACCATTTGCACTGGCAATTGAAGGAAATAAAACCAAGCAGTTAAGAGCTAAGTCTCTTAAAGAAGCAAAGATTTATATTAGCATGATAAAACCCCCAAAATTCCAAACCTGACCCTACAATGACTCACCTCATTGATCATTTCTATTTCTCTAAAGGTGAGTCTGTCCAGCCAATCCACTTTCACCATGTGACCCTGCCGATGAGACTTGGTGAGCTGCATGAAAAAACAACAATGACAGCATTTAAATTGCTCAGAGCAAGAAAAAGAACACCAAAGTTATAACAGAGATACTAATACGAAATGCGATTAAAAAAATAAAGGAACTGAAAAGACTGTATTCACCTTGGATAGCATACACATGGTAACATAGTACACACCTTGTAAACAGCCAAACCATACCCTAAAAATAAGTCTACTATCTAAAATATCAATCTCAGCAAAGACACTAATAATTATCCAAACACTTCACCTTTGCATTTTAAACACAGCAAAGCCAGGAACTTGCTTCTTAACTAAAGTCACGTAAAAAAGATATCCCATTTTTTTGTATTACTATGTTTCATATAGTGAAACTCACCAAGCCAAACAAAAAGAAAGTATCACTGGCATTATAACTGGGTCAACTGAAGATCTCAGAGTAAGTCATAGACAACTTGCTCTCTCTTTTAGTCATCTAATAACCAGCTCAAGTTTTATTCCTATGTCTCTAAACTGCTGTAGCAATAGCAAGAAAGTTGTTTAAAGTACTCCTTAAGAATGGAAGACAAGACGAGAGCATACTGCTTGTAGTTTTAGATACACCAACACAATTTTTGATGAAACATCCAGCAGAAGACCACACAAATATGAAGACTGCCTTTTCAGCTGCTAAGAAATAACAAGTGTTCTTCAAAAAATTCAATAATTATTGCAGAATGCAAGAGATGCAGAGGGACTAGAAAATGTGAAGTTACTTCATCTCTCAAAGAAATTAGTATCTGTCTAGAAAATGGCTAGCAAAGAGACCCCTCAAAATTATTGTTATTAAGGGAAAGGTTGCAACCATGATTTCATTAACTTTGTTCTGTGGTCAGCCAGCCCACCCATGAGCATCTGGATGTGAACAGGCTATACAGTGGCACCAACTGTCACTTCTTGCCCTAAGGGACAGGCAATACAAAGACCTAGGACAGCAGGAATGAAGGTACTGGATGCAGGAGAACAGCAGTCTGCTGCTTCCATGTAGAACTGGAGATGGTATTAGTACAGAAAAACAACACAGAAGATTTAAGTCTAGGGATACACAGGTAGATGTCCAGGTTGCACAATCTGTCAGATATGTGCACTAGACCTTCCATAGCTCAACACTAGAGAGACACTAAAAATAAAAGTCACTATGAAGATAGAGAAGTGAAGAGTTTGCACCAATTTTACTGATTCATTATTCTCTCTCAAATCCTCACTAAACTGGTATCTTACAGAATGTTGGGCTAAAGTTTCTGTAATCAAAGTCTTGGAGGAGAAAACTTGTTCACAAATTCTTAATTCATTTTTTATTTACTGCACTAGAGAATAAAAAAAAATGAAGTTATTTTGTGTGTTTCAGAAGAAAATTATTAATATTATAAACCTTTAAACCTTCCTTATGGAGGAAAAAAGTTGTAATACAGCAATTAATTAGGTCTTGCATACAAGACCTGGAAGATCTGTCAGCATATAAATACACATGAAGAACTGTTGTATTTAACTAATATTTACAGTTTAAAATAAGAGAGAAGCTAGTATCCCTCTCAGAGAAAGGCACATTCGCCATTTGCTACTAAGTAAGATGTATCCCTTTAGATAGTATCTAAACATTATTATTATCTAATTTCATTTAGCCAGCAGAAAGTGTGAGGGAAATGAATGGATCAAAAAGAACTTAAGAGTACTTTAAGTAGAATAAATTAACACACAATTCATGGGAAAAACCTTTTGATATCATTCATGTTGGTGATGCTAAAATACTCTTCCCATTAGTATTCCTCAGTACACAAAAAATCTGCATTCGTAATGCCTCTAGAATGCAACACCATGTTTTTATTTTTCATCAGTAGCAGTTTTACTAGCAACATTCACATGTTTTGTGAGAGCACAACCATACAGCACCTCAACATGAAAGGGGAGACTTGCCACAGTATCTGTTATGTAAGGTAAGGTAAAATTCCTTGACCACCTAGTCACTGGTTTCATAAAAAATTCAATGTGACAATAACAAAAAACATGCAGACAAGCTCAGAAGCATGTCAAGAAAGGAGTTATCTTTTAGATGGAGAAAAGACCCTTCATAAGCTCTTCTCCAAAGTCACCCGTTATCTGGAAGATTCTAGTTTGGGCTCTGGTACCAGATATCAATCAATAGCATAATACTGGGCAAATATGTTCAATGAACAGAAAAAAACCCAAACCAAGAACAACAAAACCCACACAAACTTGCCATGTATGTACCTAAGTCCTAGTCCTTTTACCTATATTTAAATATACCTTCACACAGAGTAGCATGAGAAGGCATTCAGAAACTGATGAATAAATTACAGAAGAACTGAAGCAGATTATGTTTGAACAATGGCTACTTAGGAGTGACACATCACAAGAACCTCCTCTGCTATGTAAACAGCTATGCAAATGAAAGCTCCCATAGACACACTACCCAAAAACCCTAATTTCCCAAGCATCTGATGAAAAATGGTTTTATAAAATGGACCACAAAATATCAGTGAAAACACTCCTCTTTCAGAAATTGCCATCTCCCAAAACAGCTTTCAGAAGAATGGGGGCAATGATGTTATTAGCTTTCTATTAGCCATTAACTACAACTCTCAGATAGGATGTGAAGAATTTCCTCGTATTCCTCAGAGGCTGTGGGTCATCATCTTCCAAATGCCAAAACAACAGGCTAAAACAGAATGAGCTATTTTAAGACTGAAGTACTCTATTTTATTTGTGCTTTTTGAGCTAGAGAGAGTGAATGGTAATGTCTGTACAACAGAACTAACATGAAAGGCATGGCCTACACTCTCTAAGCCTTTCTCAGAAACCCATGGCATCCATCATATAACCGTGTCATGAATTGGAAATAAGACTTGGTATTTATTGCCTCTCTACAGAGATTCCTTAGGCCAGAGGGCAGTTATTCTACTATGATTAAGAAATGGGCCACCACTGGCTTTAATGAGCTTTCCATTATAAATTCGGTACAAACTATACTAATAAAACAGAGACCCCTTAAATGAAAGTTAGTTTACCACTGTCATAAATCTATAGATGAGAAAATGGTTCTATCTTTCATTGGGAGTCCCACAAAGGTCTCCATAAAACTGGGAGACCAAGATTAAAAAGAAACTCACTGAATAAGCATACTGGAGCAGTCTGGAAAGCTTGGGGTAAGCTTACCTGAATAGTCAGAGATCATCTAGTAAAACAGCCCAGTAACTAACACACTCTGACCAATTGCAGTAGTTTTGATGGCGAGAATATACTCTGCCATCAAAACTTGCAGGCAAAAATACTAATATACATATTCGTGAGCTTAAATTAATGAAATTTGGGTTAATTTCTGCAGTCCTATTCAAGTTCTTTCTAATGTACAGGTATGACACACTTCTGAACACTACACCAGACAGCCTCAAAGACAATGGATGCCTTCTGAAAGAAACCTGACTGTCCTCACAAGTCACTGTTAGGAGAGGCTTTTAAACCTGATAGAATTTTGGCTTTAAGCATCTTCAAGGCATATTCATACTTTCATTCTTTACAAAAAATTTAGCTCTTAGGTTCTTCCAACAGAATGTTATGTGTAAAAGAAAGATTTAAAAAAAAAAACACTTCAGAAGCAATTACATATGATCTGCTTTACTCCTTTGTATAAATCCTGTGAAAAACCTAAATAACCAAATGAAGAGAGCTATCATGTGAGAAAACAGCACTGGGAGCTGTCTTCATTTCTCTCCAGTGAAGTGCATGCCTGTCACATACATTTTAAAGGTTACTTGCTATTCCATTACCTTTGCCAAGCGGCTCATTTGATCTTCAGAGACTGTACTGCTGGTTCTCCCAGGTGTTTTGGTGGGCTCGGAGCCATCAGCTTCTACATTGGGCCAGACTTTCAAGTCATGCATTCCTTGTCGAAACATACTGCATGGAAAAATGCAGAATCACTTCAGTAAATTCAAAATAATACAGCTGTCAGGAATCAAAGTTGAGCAGCAGCTGCAAGAAAATGAAGTTGCTTCCTTTGCCAAAGCTACAAAATTGCATAATTTAACTCTACTGTATAAGTGCCTTGCACCTTGTGTTCTCTACAACCTTTATTTTACTGGCACATGGAGTTTAGAAGAAAATTGTGAAGTCAGAGGTAACTTACCTGGCAAGTGGAAGAAAAATGGGTAAATCCCAAAGTCAGTGGGGTGGTACAAACACAAACTGAGGAGAAAGCTCAACTTTCATTGTTTCATTATTTGTAATGAAGCAGAAAGTATTGTATTCCTCTTGACTTGCAAATTGTAACAAGTAACCCCACATCTGCCACTATGAAAAAAATCAACTAAAATACGACCTAAGTTGCATTTGAAGGTCAATGGCTATAAAGCAGCCTTCTGAGCTGCCAAATAATTAAAAAAAAAACAAACAAAACAAAACAAAAAAAAACCCAACCCAAAAAAAACCCAAAAAACACACCAAGAAAAAGAATGCCACAACTCGCCACATACCACTTTCTCCACCAGTGTCTGAAACTGAATTTATAATTGAAAGTGTGGAATGAACAGAACTTTTCAGGGTAACTGACCACATCTTTTCTCTGCAAAACCCTGCTTACCTTGCACATTTGTGCGGATCCACCCATAAAAAATGCCCCAAGAAATCAAGTGTGTTCATTACCTTTGTAAATAACAGGTGATCACTTAACTCTAAAAACTTCAGGTAAATACAACCAACAGGAACATTTTTAAAAGTGAACCATTAAAACTGAGAAACAACAATTAGAAAGACCATCTGACTTTTAATTTATACATCACTTCATGAAGTATTATTACTAGGGTTTTCTTTTAAAAACTACAAAATTCAAAATTTTTTGTTGGTTTCTCTCAATCTACTTCATTCAAGTTCCACATGCTGGAAGTAAGACTTATATTATTTTTATCTTTTTCCAGGTACTGTGCTTTAATGCTTTTATAGCTACCAGCAGTCTTTGGGGCACAGTCCAATTGATCAGGTTCAATTTTTTGCCTTAAGGCAATGTCATCCTTTTTCGTTAAAGCCGTATCTTCAATGAGAGGGATACAACTTCTCTCTACAGTCACTTCGTGCATTCAAGCACCATTAGAACAGCTTTCCTAATGATAATCTAAACTTTTCCTGCACTTCAGTCTAACCTTATTACTTCTCATCCACTAGCAAAACAAAACAGGCTATTTCTCCCTTTTTCCAGCAGTATATACATACTAGAAAAATATTCCTACATTCTTTTTTTCAGCCTGACTAGGCATTAACACTTCCTCCATCACACCTATTTGCTAGACATTCAATGATACAGACTCCCAGCAGTCTGAAATTTGACAGAAGCTGGTTAGAAAGAACGGAATACACACCATCTGAGTGGAAAAGGACAAGAAAAGAAATGGGTACGGAAATGTCTCCTATGCACATACTTGTAAACTATTTATGTAGTCAATGTTGTTCACACATTTTATACGGGCACCATGATGCTGAAACACACAAAATTTAAGATTCACTGTAAACTACAAGTCTGTTCCTCTCTTTCCCTGGGCAGCTACTCCCCACTCTGTATGTGATAACAATCAATTACAAAAAAGTACCTATGCCTCTTAATCCTCCTTAGACCACAACCTGTTTTTTCAGTCTCCTTTGCACTTAGATAAGATTCTTCTGGGGTATTGTTCACCTCACAGATTATTATTGTAATCCTTCCCACCTTAGTCATACTATCCACAAATTTACTGAACATATCTTCTATAAGATCATAGCATATTAACTTTGAAAAGTGCTGATTTACTGAGTGACATTTTACTCCCTATCAATAACAGGGCATTCACAGTCTAATTGCAAGCCAATTAATTTTTTTAAAGTAATCACTACTGCTATCCAGGCAGTACCAGGCTGTAGAGGTGAAGTGATTTCAGCACTTGCCATCTTAAAATCCAAGTTTGCAGATCATTAAAAAAAATAAAAAAGATGTTATACAGAAGACTTCTCTTATACAGCACTGTAGCAAATGTGAAATTAGACTCAGGAATAATCAGGAGCAAATCATCTTTGTGTCTGATTTTTCAAACATGGAACTGTTAACCTAGTTTAGAAAATATTAAAAACTTATCTCTCACAACCTATCCTAGATTACTATTCACAGGTGAGCTTTAAATGTGTACCAGAGAAGAGAAAGCAGTATACCCATATTTTCCGAAGAGTGAGACCGTTGTTCCTCCCACAGGAACAGCTTTACCAGGTCCATACACATCCCAGATGGTCAGAGCCACCTGAGCATTTCGAGGCAAGTCTGGATACTTCACAGGCAGTTTCAGCCACTCGTTCCAGCTGCAGGGAAACACTATTTATCAGTCATAAAGCCTTACAATTCAAGTTACTCTCTATTAGTTTACACAACCCAGATTTTCCTCAGAATAAAAACTTCCCAGGGCAAATGTACTATTTTCCTGGGGGCTTTAACCATTCTAACACATGTCTGGAGCATGACTAAAAGGCTACAGAACAAAACAAAAATATTCCACCTTGATGATTGAGTAGCAAGGATCAGGCCGCCAGTGAACAGCATTAAAATGTATCATTCCAGCCCCAGAAGTTACATAAAGTAGGATTACATGGCCAGGCACACAAGTAACATTTTATCACTTACCCCTTACACAAAAAGGTTGCTTTTGTGCTGGCTGGATATATACCCTAACCATATGGACACTTGAAGAAACATAAGCCACTTTGTAGAAGATGACAGAAAACAAATCTTTCTGACAGGAACAAATACTTGATGCCCCACTAACTAAGAAGAGTATGAAATAAAACGCAAGGCACTTACTTCCATCTAGTGCTAAAAGCCTTGTAGGAAGTTCTAATTGGAAGAGCAAGCGGCTTCCCCTCTGCGAACACCTGACAAGTTACATACAAGTCAGAGCAAGTCTCTTGGTACAGTCCCGAGAACTTCAGCATTGGATCTTCTAGGAGAGCTTTGTAGCTTTTCTGCTCCCTTTTCCCTTCCAGACTTCCTCTAAGGGGGAAAGGGCAGAGGAGGAGGAAAAGAAGAAAACATATGTAAATTGTAACTTACTCTTTTCGTAGTAGAAATCCTATTGCCTTTCCATGGCTTATATTTAGATTACTGAGCATTGAGGCTATTCTCAGTTTGCATTACTGCTTGTAGTGAAATCCAAACACCAGAGAGGAACTCAGGATGTGAAATGCTGAGCAAACATGGAATGTATTGCAGTACTGTTTTAGGCAGGGGTGAGGGGAAGAGCAGGGAAAGCAAGAATTACTTGTTTGTCTTTTAAACTGAGGTAACTTCTAGTACAACCAGTGGATTCTCATACAGACCTTAAGTAGGGCAACAATAAATGAGAAGACATACACTGCTATTATTAAAATAGACAAAACAAACATGAGATTACATGTACTCCAAACACTACTGGAAAAATAAAACCCAAAACAACTATGGTAAGTAAATTTTTCAGACTATGAAATGTATGACTGGTTTTGTAAGTCAAGCATCTCTCAAATCCACAAAAAAAAAAAAAAAAGTCCATTTCAAATAAAATTTGGTTAAAGCTTTGCAGCACTTTGCACAATGTTACTGTTAAGAGGAATTGATGGAATTTCTCAGACTTCAGCTATACCATAATTAAAACAGTCATGCACATTAGATATGCACATGCACATTAGATATCTGTCTGTGGATTCACAAGTTAAAACAAAACAAAAACTGAGATGATGGTGATGGGAAAACATGTAAGATCAGTCCTCCACCAAACAAAAACTTACTTGTTTCCACAAAACCATTTCAGAGTAAATAAACAAGTTACTTGTACGGAAGTGGCACTGCACATTCTAAGAGTGACATACACTTCTATGTGAGTGACATACACTTCTATGTGCTAAAACCAAAAAAAACCAAAAAAACCTGCTAGCTTTAATTTTCTTTGGTGGAATGAATTATCAAAGAGGCCACACAAATCTGACTCCTGATGACACAGAACAGTGTGGGCTGGCAGGGATCTTAAAGATCATCCAGTTCCAGCCCTTGTCATGAGCGGTTCCACTCCTTCCACTATCATCACCTGTTCAGAAATTAAACAACCCTTAACAAGTTTCACCAAGTTAGTTTGCCAAAAAAAGTGCAAGATACTTGAATATTCCACCATTGGGTACACTACATTTGAGAGTCAGCCACATCTCTCCTACTCCTCAAACTTCTCACTGCTGTGATGAAGAAAAGTAACTTTAAAAAACAAACCAAAAATTACATCACTGTGTGGAAACTCCAGCTTCAACAAAAGTGCTGCTACGTGCTCATGCAGGAATATATTTACATGCTGCAGTACCTGGATCTTGCTACATTAACACATCCTACTAAGACCACCACACTTTCACAGGACCATGGAAACAAGCAGCAAGAGCATCACCAGTTTATCTCCTTCCCTTAACACTCAGGAGTGACCTGCGACACAGGGGTGGCCCTCCAAATCCTGAAGGGAACTTACAGGAAAGAACAGGCTAGACTATTTACAGAAGAATGTAGTGCCAGGGCAGGGGAGATGGCTTCAGACAGAGTAGATTTAGACTAATTAGAAACTAATTCTTTATTGTGACGGTGGTGATGCCCTGGCACAGGTTGCACAGAGCAGTTGTGGCTGCCCCATCCTTGGGAGCATCAAAGGTCAGGCTGGACGGGGCTGGGACCAACCTGGGAGAGTGGAACGCGTCCCTGTCCATGACAGGGGGTGTAACAGGATATGCTTTAAAGGTCCCTTGTAACACAAACCCATCTGTGATTCTCTGACAGGTGAGAGGCCACGGGAGCCTGCACTGACAGTCGCTGCCTTAGAGCACCTGAGGACACGGCACGTCTGACCCGCGCTCGCAGCGCAGCTCCAGCCGGGCCCCTCGCCCGCCCCGTCCTGCCGCCTCCCCGCGGGCCGGGCCGCTGGCCGGGTCCGCAGCTGAGCGGCACTGCCCGGGCACCGCCGGGCAGCGGCACCAGCGCGCCGAGGGGCGGCCGGCCCGGCACCCCCCAGGGCGGCAGCCACCGCTTCCCTCTGAGCCCCAACGCCGCTCACTCACATCTTCAGCTGCACGTTGATGTCCAGGTCGCAGCTGTACACATAATAAAGCCTCTCGGTCTCGCCCATGGCCGCCGCCGCTGCTCCCCGCCCGCCCCCTCAGCGCCCGCGGGCAGCAGCAGCGGCCTCTCCGGCCGCGCTCCGGGCATGCGCTGCCGCCGCCATCTTGAGTAAGGGAGGAAGGCGCGGTGCCGGCCCTTGACCAAAATGGCCGCCGGCCCGCGCCGCCCCTCTCCCCCGCGCCGCCCGGCGCTGAGAGGGCGGCCGCGGCCGCGGCGGCGAGGTGGGGTTTGTGCCGCCTGGAGGGGGATGCAGCGCGGCAACAGCCTCACAGAATCACAGAGTATCCTGAAGGGATCGACGAGGATCATCGAGTCCAGTTCCTAGCCCTGCACAGGATGCCCCAACTACACGGTAGTCCCCTCAGTCTCCTCCAGGCCTAACAAACCAAGTGACGTTGCTACTGTGCCTAAGGCTTCCAGACCTTTCACGATCCTCATGGCCTCCTTTGGACCCTTAGTTTGGCTTGGAAGTGAACTTAAAGCTCCCTATTTCCAACCTCCCACCATGGGCAGGGACACCTTCCTCTAGACCAGGGTTCTTCCCCCTAGACCAGGGCTCCCCCAGAGCTCAGAGCTTCATCCAACTATGCCATTATTTATACATAGAAGTTCAGAGTTAATAACCTTTCCAGCAAAGCCCCCCATTATGATTAATTAAGTAGTTTTCATAAAAGTTAAATAATCTCAGCTCAAGTAAAGGGTCTTGCCCAGGGCAGGGGTCACACGATGATCCTACATCTGGCACAGACAGCCAGAAACTACCCACAATTTAAATATTGTAAAATAATATATGACTTAAAAAAAAGAATTAGTGTTTTGAGAATTAATACAGATTGTTAGCACCTTTAAGTGACAAAAATACAGATACTATGTGCATATAGTTACTATTACCCTACACTTACTCTCTCTGTGTAGGCAAAGCAGCCAGCACTGACAAACAGAAATCTTGTGTTTTATGATCCACCACAACCGCTGAACTTCTCAGAACTGCAGGAACGAAAGTATAACAAGTGCTATTTTGCTCTAGCTCACTGTACTTTAAAACACTTCTGGTCCTGAGGAAGCACCCAGACAGGTGCTCTCCCACAGCACAGCTCAGACTGAAAAAAAAAGTGTAATTGTCACCTGGAAACAATGTTTTCTCTTCCATTTTCACAGGAGGACAGGGTTAACAGGTGGACATGGAAGGATGTCTTAGCTAGTCCTCTTCTTGTGCAAGTCAGCAGCTGGAAGGGCAGAGGCCAAAGTAGGAAAGCAACTCTTCTTTGAAGAGAAGGACTTTACCACCTTACCACTTTTTTCCCCCCTCAGGTGCTATCACCAGAAAGTATTCCCTTCCTTTTTTTCCAAAACCAATATGACACTAGAGAAGTCCCTAACCCGGAACCTGTATCACTAAAACGAAGTCTTTGCTTTCCAGCACCCCCTGGCATGTATCATGAGTGCAAAACATAATTTAAGTATAATTAAATTAACAAACTCCTCTGCACAATAAAGGTGACTTTTTTATCCGTCTTTACTATCTTAATTCTTCACTTTCTGGTTGCATTTACAGTTTTAGCAGCCCTGGCAGGTACCATTTGTTGCCTGCCTCATAATTTTTGATATCTTTGATATATGGTTCCACATATAGGTTTTTTTTGCATAAAATTTCTGCTTTCTGTAACAGGAATAAACAAATATATTTTTCTCCTTGGGTATGAAGAAAAAGTAAAACACAAACCTACAAAAGATTAAAAGACAAATAAATCTCACTGTTTTAAAGCTAAGCAATGTATGTCTGTGTGCAAACAATAAGCATATTCATATGTGTGTACCTGTTTTGCTATGATTTTTTTGTCAGGAAAAATTAGATTCTCAATGAATGAAATTAGTGGTATCAATTTAATAATCTCACACTCTATTGCACCACTATAGACACTTTCAGATAATTATTGAAGCTTTTTTTAAAGAAAAAAAAAAAAAGGAAAAAGCTAAGGGAAAAAATTACAGAACGCCTCTGAAAAAGGTATTAAAAAACTTTCTTTCAGATTCCAACATGCCTAACTAGATAACTAAATTAAGGGAGGTAAAAGAAGAGAAAAATGTTTAGGAGAGATGTTTTTGACATTGAGAAAGATGCTATTTCAATCAGAAATGTCACTTTATACCATTTTCTGATATTAATAACCTTACATTTCTAGGTTCTCATATACTGCCACAGAGGCAGATAGGAAGAGTATTTTTCACCTTGAAGGGTCCTGAAGCACTTGGAAGAGGCAGTGATGAACATTCAGGACCACTCCTTGTGCTGTGACACAGTTCTGGCTGGAGGTGATGGGCATCTGAACTGCCACAAACCTACAGCCAGTGAAGCTGAATGGGGCCTTTTCTTGTGGAGCAGATGAAGAGCTGGATAAGGACATTTTCCTGTTTTACTCTCTGCTGTCACTTCTGTGTGTCCTTCACTTGACATTTCTGGCAACATCTGTACTAAATGGTAAAAGTATCCACCATGGGCTGTTGCCCCTAAGTCAAGTAGTTCATGTGACTCAGCTACCCTCTCTTCATCTGGGCCCTGCAGAGTGGTCTATCCATATCCCAACTGGTTGATCTCTTCTGTCTTGTAAGCTTCAGTGACCACTCCTCTGGCCAAAATATATTTATTTAAATTATTTATGTGTGTGTTTTCCAGCTCTAAGTGCCTGATGTAGTAGCAGACTGTGCTGGCTCAGGTTCCCCAGAGAAGTTTTGGTTGTCCTGTCCCTGGAAACATTCAAGGCCAGGTTAGATGGATCTTGAAGCAGCCTGGTGCTTCAACTAGGAAAGTATCCCTGCCTATGGCAGAGGAGGAGGAAGTGGGAACTAGAGGATCCTTAAGATTCCCTCCGATTCAAACCATTCTGTGGTTCTATGATCATACAATATAAGGATTGTTTTACTGCCTGTGGGAAGGTTTTGTAGTGTGACACCTCAGGCATGTCATGAGATGACTTTGTGGTGGCCTCTTGTTTCTGGTTTTGCCCTCTTGAAGTAGAGCAGGATTATTCCAAATGTTGCATTTCAAATGAAGCACATCTGTTCTTCTGTTGCTGATCTGTAGCAAACCCATAAGCAAACTCTCATGGCAACTCTGCTTGGGTTTTCTTCCTTAAGTAGACTAATAAATATATGCCACAAGGGAGCCCAGGAGTGAACTAGTATGCAACTACATATATGTTGATACCAGGAACACATTCTTGAAGCAACCCTGAGTGCCAAGATTTCTGATGCTCCAAGTGCATTGTGAAGCAAATTCTGACCTTCATTGTGCCAGCAAAAGAAGGAGCATCTGTCCCTTCTAGCTTGGGGTGAAGCTGAGCGTGACATGAGAGACTATTGGGAGTTACTGGTAGCCAGTCCCTCCTGCTTATGGTCCACGACCCCATTTCAGGAAGTTCTGTGTCCAAGCAATGCCACAGAAATCAGTCTCGTGCTCTACCACAGCCCTGCCTGACCCAGCCATGGACTTCCCTAAGCCAGTTCTCACTTTTAGACTATTAATGTCCCATCCCCACAGAGCTGCCTGATGCTCCAGTCTGGACTTGCTCTGGCAGCACTGCAAATCTTCCCTTTCTGGTGCATGCAGTGGGAAAGCCCCTGGCTTTCTTTCCCGGGACAGCCCAGAAACATGTTCTTGTAGTTCTCTAACATTTACCTGAGTGTTTGGTCTTGAAACACCAGTTTATCTCAGAATATGTGAGTGTTTAAAATTTATTTTGGAAAAAAGTACACGAAGAGTAATCTACTGTATTTGCATGAAATCTGTAAGTAACTGGCTAGCTACACCTAGATTTAGTTATTTGCTAATATTATACCATTGGAAAAAATATAGCAAGCATGAGATTGACACTCTTCATTGCTCTGCTCATGCATTAGAATTTCCCCTACCCCTGTTCTGTTTCTCAGTCTGATAGTTTGTCAGCTCCCAGAAGTCTGATGAGGTGAAGCATTGAGAAAACAGTGGGAGCAATAGAGAGGTCTGCTACTGACACAATTCTCTTTGGAGGGAAGAGAGCTATTTTTCTTGTTTTGAAGCAGAAGTGTCACTTGCAGTTCAGCTAGTAGCCACAGAAAAATACATAACCTTTCAATCCCACCAAGAAATATATGCCATCTTCCAGAAGGCAACACTGATTCCTCATATGCTGTCTATTTTCTGCTGGTGGGACTACCATGATACAGAAGAGGACTGATCAGATATCCAGCCATGCCGCACATTGCTTTTAAAGACTTTTAGCAAAGTTGTTGTAAGTAGCTATGTTGTCAGACTTGTTTTATCTTTTCTGAATGTGGACATCTGTCCACTAAAATCTGGACCGAAACAACTAGGAACTATATATAACCCTTAGTGCATCTGTCAGACAATAATGACTTTCACTCACTAATGAACTGGAACAAAACTGCCTTGGCAACTGCCTTTTCCCCTCTAGTAATATCCTGAGAAAGACTTTACATGCTGGGTGTACAGCAGAGAGAATTTCTGCTCATCAAATACCACAGTGGTGATCAAGTTTTCAAAACCACAGTGGAAGGGTGGTTAGCACATTGTATTTCCTTTAAAAATGGATAAGAATTGATTTTAGAAAAGAGCATCCCTTACCTTCCCTTGATTTGCGGAATTTTACCTAATAAGTTTCACTTTCCACCTGATTTTATATTTTTCTGTTATTCCATGGCTAAGTAGTACCATCTAGCATATGCCCAGCCTATTCTCATTAAGAGACTCTATGAGTAAACAAACTCTCCTGTTTCTGCATCCTTATGTCCAAAATCATTCCTTGTGCTCAAATGAACCAAGGACTGGCCAGCATTTCTTATCTCTTCACCCACTCAGTTGCACCCTTTCCTATGACCAGCACCAGCTGTTCAGTCTGTCTCAGCAAGCTCCACTTTACAAGCTCCATTAAGACCACAAGACGGGTATGCTAACTCCTGGTAAAAAACAACCTTTAAAAAAAACCCACAACCATAGCATGTTGCAGATGATAGATAAATATGATTGTTCATAAATAATACATCAGGATGAGAACAGTCCTCCCAGCTAGCCAAGCAATGCCCCTGCCTTGGGATGGTTTTGGGGTGAAATGGAGTGTTCCATCCCACCCCCCAAAAGATGTATGGTTCATCCCACACCTCTGTACCTTCCCCTAAAACATTAGTGTCTGTAACCCCATTGGATATGCCTCATCCCAACTCTCTCCGAAGCTCTCCTGATAAGGGGGCTTCGAGGGGCCACGCGGTCTCTTGGAACTTCCTCCCCTCTTGGAACCTCTCCCCCTCCCTTGGAGCTTCCCCTCTCCCAAACCCTCCTTTTGTCTCTCCCCTGCCCCACCCTCTCAGGCCGGCCACGTGCTGCACCTGGGAGCACGAGGCAGGACCTTCTGCACCCCCAATAAACCTCTTTCCCCAAGAGCAACCTTCAGAGATCTCTGCCTCCATCCACCCACACCGTGTTGGAGCGTGTTATTTTCCTCAATAGCGGTCTCTTTTCTCTGGACCTAATCCAGATTAGTGAATTTTAGGTAATTTTAGGGGTCCAATCCTCACAGTCTTACCTTGCTCCTGGGATATTTGTTATACCAGTCAGTCAGCCCTGCCTCAGTTGCCATTGGTAGAATTTAAAAATCAAAGAATCATTCAGGTTGCAAAAGACCTTTGATATCATCAAGTCTGACCATGAACCCAGAAGTGCCCAACTTTCTCCTAACCCATGTCTGCATGTACCACATCTCCATGTCTTTTAAAATCTCTCCACATATGAAATGATGGAATGATGGAGAAGACAGGCGTAAGTGTAATGATAAGTTACACTTAAAACTTGTGTTCTCCAGGGAATAGGTAGACATAAACAAGAGTATTATTAAATTAATTTTTGAAAATAGTGAAATATTTGTTCTAATCCATTAAAACAAGGTATGATTTTACCTTTTCTTGGTACCTTAAGGTTTCATCACATCAGCTGAATATAAAGCACTGGACTTCCTTAAACATTTAATTTCTATTGATATTACAGCAAAGCTCTGGACTTCCCTTTTGTTATAGAGTAAGCCTCTGAAATAACTGTCTTTGGAGAAGTGCCTGAACTCATTCATCTCTATATAACTTGAACTCAATATATTAAGTTGTACTAGGGAAGAGTTTGGCCCATTAACTTTAGTTTTCTAATGCTGTTTAGTCAATAAGCCATATAATTCCCAAAACAAATAAGGGGAAGGAATAATAATAATAGGAAACATGAAGTGTCAACACCACCAATTCAGAAGGGAAAAAAAAAAAGCTAAACACAAACTGGAATACTGAGTTAGATCATCACCTAGAGAAAATCTGTGTAAATTCAGTGAAATCAAGTAAATTGTATTCAGTCATCTCAGATCAAGTCCTGTCATGTAGTTATGTAATTTTAGGGTTTTCAGTTCTTCCTCCCCTGCCCCCATCCTAACATTTATTTTAAAAGAATTCCCAGTCTGCTAGATTTTGCAAGTTAAGTAGTCTGTTAACTGAGTAAGTAAAGATATAATGAAAACCATAAGTGCTGAAACATAACACATGCAGTACATATCTCCAGCCAGTCCAATTTTATGCTGAGTTCCTGCTGCGATTCAAATCTTATGCCAAATTTATAAACTTGTTTTCTCTATTCTCTCCTATCCTCGTGCCCCATCAATCCAAGCTTATACCTACAAAAAGTCTGATCCATCGTTAAGGAGGCAGGTTGCAGCCAAATGTAAATTTGCACTTAAAAAAAATAGAAGGAATAATACTCATGCTGCAGGGCAGGGTCACCCTCTGACCCTAGGCAATCTGCCTCTCAATCTGCAGAACAAAATCTAAAATAATGTGTCCGTCAAACAAGCAGTAAACTTTTCTGCTTCTGCCTTTTTGAAGATTCTTGGAGTTGCTGCATCTGCCAGCTGACACTCTGTCTGACTTTTAAAATATGAAAATCTCCTCCATATGCATTGAGCTCAGTTTTCTACTTAGCATTTCAAGAGCCCTAAGGACCTCCAGTGGAAAAAAAAAAAAAAAAAAAAAAACATATTCTGAATTTTCAATTTTGATGACAATCTTCTTTCCCTGCAGGATGTGCAGAAACACCTGGAAAAGTTTGTCAGCTGCTAAAGGAAGTGTTCTTTGCCATGGGAATGAGGGCACATCACTTTCAAGTAATTTGGGGAAAACAAGTTTGGCTCTGCACCCCATGCTTCCCCAAAGTAGCTGAACATCTCTTTTAGGTTGTTCCGAATAAAAAGCAACAATAATAACAACTTTAAAAAAAATAAAAGACATAGAATGCCACAAATACAGGTTTTGACCATACAGTAAAGAAAATTAAGTCTGTCCAAATCCATCCATCCATCCATCCATCCATCCATCCATCCATCCATCCATCCAGTTGCAGAAGACTCCCATTTTCATAGCATCCAAATACAACTAAGGATTCAGGCTGTAAACAAAATATTATTATTTTCTTTAAAATTAAATTGTTATGATGGGATATATAACTTTCCCTAGTCTGAGCTGGTCTCCCCTTGGATTAGAGACAAGGGAAGGAGACAGTAATATGCAAGAGCAGTACAACCACACTCACCTTCAGTAATTGTGTGAGGTCAGGATGTTCCAGTTGCAGTCCTGTTTTTCTCAGCTTGTAAAGGGAACCTAGATGATCTACTTGTATTAAACTCAGTTTTTATAAGCTAATATTAAATGGGGTGAATCCCTTCCTTTAGCTGAGGTTTATGTATTTTCTCTGTAACTTCCACATCACTGAAGGGCACACTGGAAGTGTTAATTCTTCAAGCACCAGATGTGTACAATTTTTTCAGGGTATGTTGGATTTTGTATCTTCTGTGCCACAGATTTTTTATCATCTGTACTCAGGAGCTGGGAATATGAATCTCAATATTTTCTTCCCCAGCCAACATTAAGGACAAAACCATAATTGACCCTTAAGTGTTCAGGTAAAAGTTGTGGGGCTCCCTGCTCAGAAAACCCAAGGTTACAGAATTCATTGGATTTCATTAGTCGGGATGCTCAGTATTCAGCCTCCATTAGTGACCTACAGCCAGATGAACCAGAAGCTGAGCTAGGAACAGGGTGGTTAGCTTTGATTTCAGGGCTTGTGTTCCAGCATTAGTCAGAATTTATCTTTAAGCTAGTCTTAGACACTGGGCTGATGACAGTTGGGGTTTTTGTTTGTTGGTTGGTGTGCTTGTTTGTTTGTTTGTTTGACATTACAGTATTTTCATGTTTTACATAGGCTACATGAAGTGTATGAATTCTAACATAATTTAGCATTTCTGCTGCTAATCCTGGTTTAGCTGTGACACAAACAAATCTCATATTAAGCAAAGAAGTTGTTGCATAAACACAGCAAATGATGCCTCTCTTCCTTTCAGTGGACTCGGAAATTCACACCAGAGCAGTCAGTTAGAATATTCAATTTATACTGAAGACTATTTAAATGTTTTAAAATGGGAGCATTCATTACAAATGCCTTCTCTAACCTTTTATTCAGGGTGAGATGCAAATAAAGCATTGACTGATAAAGGGAAACATGAAAATGAATATGTATGTTTGCATAAGCTGTATTTCTTTGCTGCTGTGGAACAAATTTTGCTCTTAGTCCCATTTAAGCATCCACTGCTGGTTTCAGTGCAGTTATGAGCATGCAGCTGAGGCCAGGATAAATCCTTCCATCCATCTATTGAATGATCAAACCATATTTATTATGGATCCCATTTCTATGTGGAAGTGAAACAGGCCTTGATCTCAAGGGCAGGCTCTGCAGCATCACCTCTGCAGCCCTGTGACATGATATGGGTATAAGCATCACTCCAGTGGGTGCTCAAGTTGGCTACAAAGGGAAAAAAAGTACCACATGCCTCTGCAAAATCCTGGGGAACAGTCAGACACCAGCAATTAGAAACCTGTTATTTTCTTTTAAAAAGTATTTAATAATAAATAGAAGTGATAAGCTCAAAAAAGCAAGTTGAAAATTCATAATCAATTTTGTTGTTGCTTTTCTTTCTTATTGGTAGGAAAAATTACTCAGTTTTCTCCCACCTTCAGATAAGACTAGGCTTTTGCACTCTATTAACCCCAGGGACTAAAAGATAGACTGTTTTCTAACAGGTGAATTAGTGCTAGATAGCATTACCACAAATGCCAAGCCATTAAACATGTAATTGGATTTTTTTTTTTTTTTTGCTATCTTAACTTTTCTACGTTATAAAGGATCTTTACAAATTAATGACAGAATATGAAGCTGCCCTGAGAGCTATTTGCCCATTAAAAACAGGCATGAAAAACTCCTATCCCCATCACATAGAGAACTATCCCACCAATTTCCAATTACTTCTGCCACTGACAGTTCACTGGACTGTTAAGTTATATTCTGCACCATGCTGCTTAATGTGGTTAAGTCAGGCAGGTATTTTCTGCTTTTCTTTTTTCTTTCTTCTTCTTATTTCTAATTTTTTGTCCCCTGATTGTGAAGCAATTAAGCAATGTCAATAATGAAAAAGCAGAATTCCATATAGACACAGTTAATTTAAAGATGGATTCGTAGAAATCACTGAAGAAATGCTCCTAGCACCCTGGTCCAAAAATGTTTCTCTAAGTTTATTCAGGACCTCCCAGTAAAAGCCTGTCTTATGTCATTCACAGACATACAGAGGCATGAAACCTTAGTAAAAAGATAAAGAATTCACTTTTGTATAAGATAATGACTATGATGATATTAGTATTAATGGTAATAAGGCAAAGATTTCACAGTGTCTTTTTTCCTTCCATTTTATGAGAACCTTCAATTGAAAATGCAATGAAATATTAAAAAATGCCACTTATGTGAAGAGTTGTAAACAAAAAAAATGTAAGGCTTTAGAAGCTCTTTGATGGGAAAATCTAAGTGATGCTTGTGTTAGCTTTACTATTAGGTGATCTAGTGCTTAAAAAGAGATGTTAATGATGTCACTGGAAATTGGATATGGCAGTGAAGCACCCTTTGTCCATGGATACCCGCCTACTGGGGCAGTTGTGTTCTGTGTGTTGTGTGTGGTTTCACTTCACAAACCTCACCTCCTTGATTTGCTTGTGATATATCAAATAAGGCATTTGCTCTTTGTAGGTTGGTGATTAAGTACCACACAATTCAGAAGATTGCGCTATACAATTTCTATGATTTAAGTGGGATTTAAGGGAACATTTAATAAATAAAAAATAATCCATCTCAGCATGGCCAAGGGTGAGATAGCCAAAATGTAAATGGACTTAATAAGAACATTGGGTCAAATGTGGACTTTCCTTCAAGTTGCTGGTAGGATTCCTTTTGAACCAGTTGATACCAGCTGATACTCCTAAGCTCATTCATGAGCTTAGGAGGAATTGTAACTTAGCTATTTCTGATTTAAAAAGAGAGATAATCAGTTATTACTGAGGAAGAGGAAAAACCTATGGTTCATAGTAGTTGTGTGATGTCTGCGTAATTTCAGTGATGCAGCTAGAGGAAAGACAAGTACAAAAAAATGTAACAGAAACTTACAGGTACTAATAGCTACAAAAAGATAAATCCAAGATGGAGTGGTTACAGAAAAGGAGTATTAAAATTAACAGGGGATTATAGAACCTATTTTACATGGACACTTTAAAAGAGACAGAACTTTAAAATAGAAGGGGCAAGAACAAGGCAGGGGAGTAATATTAATGCTGTATAATTACTTTTCCTAATGAGAACAAATGGTATTCAAGTTAAAGAAAAATAATGAAAAGTGCAGATAGGCGCAGATAAGTTGCATATCTGGGTGCAGCTGTCCTCTGGACAGAGTGCTGGGAACACCCACTTGCTGCTTTTAAGCATCCTCTTTGAGCATCACTGTGTATTTAAAGAATCTCCTTTATCACATAAACTCCATGTATATTTTTCAATGCATCCTAAGAGGTGTCTTTTAAGTCTGAACTCCAGCAGGTCTCTCAAGTAGATTAATGCTGAGTTATTGCTGGATAACATGGAGTTTGTACTGGAAAAGCAACTCATTCCACACTTACCAGATTTACAGGATGTTTAATTTGCCAGACTTTTTCTTTCTCCATCTTCAACTCTCTCACTGAAGTCTGGCTTGATATTATCAAAATTTATTTTGGCTCTCTGATTTGGAGAATTTAGTTTGGCCTATCCAACTGAATAGAAGAAATTAACTGATGCTTTAAGATGGTAATTTTTTTTTTTTACCTCTTGCTGCTTTTCCTTTCCTTGTATGCTGTTTTCACTCCTTTGGCTTCAAAGATCTCCAGGCAGATATTAGAGTTTAGGTATCCCTTCATTTTTTAGCCTTGTACTTATTTACACTAGTGTGACTAAAAGGTGGAATGTATTACTAAACCTTGTAATCACTAGTGTGATTACAAGGCAGAATGGAAGATGATTTAACACCCCTTTTCAGGGTATTTACCAAGACTAATAATTTCAGAGAATTACTGTTTTAAATGCCCATGCATGGTTCAAACACTCCACTGCTACTCTGCATCGCTGTATACAAATAATATAATTTTATAATGAGTGGGAAACCTCCTGCTCCAACCTGTAAATTAATAGTTTAAATTTACTCTTGAGCAGACAGCTGATGTCTGGGCCAGTTCACACTTGATATCACTTCAGAGCTTGTGTGAAATTCAGGCAGGCTATGGGCTTTGTGCTGGGTTTTTGAGCAAGGTTATTTTCACTCTGCAGTGAGCAAGTGCAGTCATATGTTTCAATAATGGACTTATCCCTTAGTATGTGAAAATGTTACTGCTAATTTTACACCTTGAAAACAAATCAGGGTTTCACAGTTTGAAAGCAGAAACCAACCAGCTATAAACTGTCAGATTGACTGTGATCTCAGAATTGAATAGGTCTATTTGTTCTAACAAACAGTTAGGCCATTAAATTGCAAAGCCTTTTCAGTGTTTGTCCAGGTAAATAAGGGCACATCCAAATTGATTATCTGTTGTTCAGAGGTAATGATACATAATAAACTATTCAGCCTACAGATGTGCTGTATCTTCCCCTGTAAAATAAGGATTTCTCCACTAGCTGCTGTCCAGGTCTCTATATTCCACCTTCCTGCCCTCCTCAGCCCTGCGGGCAGGATGCATTTGTCTGATGAAACAAATGTGCACATTCTTCTTGTTTCCATAACCCTATGTGATGCCCCTGCTTCTGATGGAGATTTCTCAGAAATCTGCATGCAGGTACATCTGCAACTCACAGAAAAATACTTCAGGGACATTAAATTTGATCCTGTTCTTTCCAGTGTCATTATACTCATTTGAAAAAAGAATATCTGTCATCACAGATGTCAGATCTACTAGCTGCCCAGGAATAAATCTTGTGCTCATGTCAAAATGTCTCCAGCAGAACTTCTAGGATGAAAATTCACAGCTCAACATTAGGCAGCAATTTATGATGTATGATACAAGCAGCATGAGCAGTATTCTATCAGGAAAAGGGGGGATCTCTAAATTTTGTCAAATGGAAAGTAGTTAAATGGTGCTTTTCTCAGTTAGGAACTTAACTGACTTTTTTAACTGTCATATAAGAATTCTCCCTTTGCACATATTCTTGGTAGCTCCAGTTAGACTATGGCTATATACAAATATAGCTGGAAATCTACATTGTAGAGGAGAAGGCATAAGCAGCTGGGACTGAGAACCAGGGACAGAAATATTTTCCATCAGCAGCAGGACCTTCTTTATGGGATCCTGCTCCATCACTTGTGACAAACACCAAATTGAATGTTTGTGGGGACAAACTCAGAGAGGGTAATAACCCGTGCTGAAGCAGTGTGAGAATGATAAATGTTTTATTGTCTTTATTTTTCTCACATCACTTGCCAGTTAGACTTACAAGGTGAAATTAGTAACCTTCTGTGGTGGAGTTTGTCTTGCCAAACTTTAGCTGACTGAAGTATTGAGTGGAATATTGTCTGTAAATAAAACACTTGAATTTAGACACCTATAGATGTTTATGCCCAGGCTGATGTTTAGGCTGTCCTTACAGCACTGCCTGTGGCTCCTGGGAAGCTATTGGAGCAGTCCTGGAGCCTGAAACAGCATCATCACCTCACTCTATGAAGCTGCAATGACTGATGGCTCTCACAGCACATCAGCAGAGGTGAAGCACATGTGGACTCAGCTTATCCTTCCTGATTCAGGCCCTTTGAGCTGCTGTGGCACCCTCCTGCTCTGGGCTGCCAGTCAGGCAGAGGATCTCCTGAGGGCTCTATTTTGAGGAGCTTGACTATCACTAAAGGTCGATGTCAAGGAACCTGACCTGTATCGATAAGCATCTCCTGTAATCAGGAAGAAGACAGGTGTCTTAAATATTTTCACTTAATCTGTCATAAATATCTATTTTGGAATGAGAAAAAAATCTAATTTCTCCCAAACCATTGTTTAAATGGGACTGAATCTGATTACTTAACAGACCTGTTAATATAAGATAAGCAGATAGATGGAGCAGTACTTTCAAAAATGACACCTGTTAATATAAGATAGGCAGATAGATGGAGCAGTACTTTCAAAAATAATAAATGGCTCAAATTGAAGGCCAGTTCTCAAATGCATATTCAGAGACATATGTGTTGAACTCCTAATGGACAAATCGTTTAAAAAAATAAAAGGTAATGCAGGATCATTTGCGGACATTTATGTTCTCTCTGTAAAAGGAAAAAAAACCACACATTTTTCTTGAGCCTTCTTTTCTCCAAAGTTTCTAAATATTGCAGTGGAACTGAGATGATGTAAGTAAAAAGACATGAAGATTTTCTTTCAAAAAATAGAAAGAATAAATAGAAGAGCACTTTATTTTATTTCAGAAACTGATAAGGCTATTTAATCCCTTAAAATATGTGGAAATCTGAATCCAAAGACCCTCCAACGACAGAAATGCAAATATGTTTGTAACCACTAGATGGTACTTAAAGCACAGGATTGGAATGAGCTGCTCTGCTCTGAGATGTGTAGTGAAGGTATCTGTGCAGAGGCTTAGCAAAGTCGAGGTAGGTTTTTTTTTTTTTCCATATCCAGAAGGAAAGAGGGGGGTGGGGGGTGGGAAAAGCAAACCCAAAACTAAATCTCTTCTGTGCCTTTTTTTGACTTAAAAAAGAAAAATGGATGTGGCAAAAGTGTTTCTGATTAGATTGGTACAAAAAGATGATGCATTCTTTCTGGATGAATCAGGAGATATGAGGTTCTGTCACTCTTTAGATATAGACCTGAAATACTAAGCTTAAATTTATGGCCTCTTGAAAGAGCCACAGGACTCTGTTTACTCATAGAGTAGAATTGGGTGCAGTTCCAGCAGTTCTTCTCTGTGATCAGTTACTTTATCACCTTGATCAGTTCAGAAGATGCAATAACTCTCTTTTTTAATACACCCTACTACAGTAGATCCTTTATCAACCTGCTTTGGATTTAATCACACTTCTGGGCCAGGAATCCTCTCCCCATCTGTCTCTTTCACATACATGCAAACACATGTCTGCACAGCCATAAATGTCTGCATGTTACTTTTTGATTTTTTTTTGCAATTTTTAAATTTTCTGTAGGAAAGGCTGGAAGAGATGGGGAGAAGGTCTAAAGAAGAGACAGCTCAATTGCAGCAGCTCTCTTTTCCCCATTCTAGTTTCCAGAAACAACAATCTATTTCCAAAAAAAACGAGTAGAGGAATTTCCAATTATAAGAATGATATTGCAGGCACTACCTGGAAATTTAAGGGTGTACTTAGCTGCAGATTTTGGACTTGCAGTCTGACTTTTTAGGATGAACTCAAACCTGTGGTTCTATTTGTTCTGGGTAACCTCTCCCATTCGGACCCAGGCTCAGTAGTTTAATCTGGTGCTTTGGTTTGGCTTCATTCCTCACATAAATTTTTTACAGCAAAGAGTAGCACAGGAGAGGTCAGTGAGATTTTCAAGGAAATTGTGAATAACAAATGTCTCTCAGTGGTTCCTCCTGATGGGCACCCTGCTATGCAACAGGGAACATTTCTTCCTGACCTCTTCTGCCTATAAGCTGTCCCTAGAGGTTTGTGGATCGATACCGTTGCTCAATGTACATGAAAAGGTTAGGCTGATTCTTATTCTCTAAAAAAAAAATAAAAATACCACTAGGTCTTTTCTAAAAGTATCTAAAACAATTTGTTTCTAAGGTATTCTGTGTCATTGAGCTCTAAACCCTTCAAATCTTTGTTTGGTGTCTCTGATTATCCAACAACAAAAACAAAAACCATACCAAACAAACAGAAAAAAACACCCCAACAACAACAAAAGCAAACTCAAACACTCATGTGGTATCTTTATACAAACAACTGTGAATGACATTAAGGTTGGAAATATACATCTAAAAATGTTATAAAGTGTTAATGATCCAGACAGTAGGAAATTAATTTTGTTACCTAAGCCTAATTTTTCCTTAGGAAAGGTCATTCTCTTTCTGCTGCTTCATATTTCTTTGCTTTTCCATGACAAGCTTCCTCACAGAATACCAACAGCTTTGGGCCTGATCTAAGATTCCTTAAGCACAGGACAAGTTCTCCTGGAGAACAAAGTCCATTCATTAATTTCATGGCAGCTACTGTGAGCAGAAACATTTTTCTAAAAACCAGTGTTTCGGGAGTAACTCTAGCATTGATCTCATAACTGAGATTTGCTCTTGCATAATAGCTTTGCACTGAAAGGTTTGGTAATGAGACCAGGTGTAAAACTTTTGAATGTGAGCTTTACTCTACAGTTCTTTATTTTGTCCAGCTATTGTCTGGGAATTATTTATTTTTTAGGATGAAGGTTGCTCAGAAGTAAACTTCTGGTTAGTTTTTATTTTGTTCCATGGTGTTTTATAACAATGCATCCTACCATCTTCAGAAGTCACACACTGGCTGTATCTCTTGGCTAGTTGTGCTCTATAGCATCAAAAGGGTCAAGGAGCTGAACCTAACACAAGCACACCTAAGAATATTTTCCTCTTCCTTGCAGTTGGCAATATCTGTTTTTGTAGTTGCAACTTGCCTCCAAGCCCCTGAATTTCCTTTTTAACATTAGTTCCAAAGCTACACTGCTCTGAACTCAGTCATGGAAGTATTTGCCATTTCCTTTTCTGAGAGAAAATACTGTCTGTTTTTGTCTGCCTGCTGCTCCATCTGTCTGCTTGATCTGCTACTTCATAATCTGGAAGAGAATATCTTTTGGGTTGTTTCATATATATTTTGCAACCACTACAGAGCTTTGCTTGAAGGAGCCAAACTCATCCGAAATGGTGAAACTTCACTGATTTCAGGTAGTTGTACAAGGTGAATCAGATCTTCCCTTGGGACCACTGCAGATAGAAAATGTGTAGATGTGTGTATGAACAGGCAGAAGATGAGAGGGTAATCAGAAGTAAGGTTTCTGCAAGATTGTTCTAGGACAAAAGTAAATCATACACTCACTGCTGCACTGCACAGAATGCACTAAAGGAGAGCAAGAAAAATGAAGGAATATGCACTTCTGCTCACTTCAGCAGTTAAGCTTTTGTTAGAATACTCTTAAGCAATTGCAAAGCTGCCACGACTGTCTAATTAAATATGTAAGTATCAGTACAAAAATAAAACCTAAGCAACACTTACATCATGCCTACAAGGTGTTATTGTTCTGCATATTTTTTACAGATGGATATTTTTTCAGGAATAAATTTGCCAAGTGTTGTGAGAGAGAGAAGGAATGACGGAGAGAAGGATGCAGAGGGAAGTAGTGAAAAGAAGTATGGATGCTACAGGAAAGATAGCAGTGGTTTATTTCAGAGTGGCAAACAAAACACAGTGCATCTGTGACAAGGAAATATGATTTGATTTCCCTACTTAAGCCTTCGTTGAAATTGGCCAGTACTTGAGAAAAAACAGATGACAGAGTAATTAGAGACGGTGCATGTAATTTATCAGTCACAGTTTTGATCTTCCTGTAGCTGACTGGAATGACCAGATGATTTCTTACTAATAGACCATATATTTGGAGGGGATGGGAGCAAAGGAGGAACACAGCTAAGCACAAATAATAACTCCTTATTTGCCTAGACTCATAGAATGGTTTGGGGTAGAACAGAATATCTAGTCTCAATTCCCTGCCATAAGCAAGGATGCTACCCAGTAGATCTGGTTGCTGATTCAGTGAAACCTGAATCTTTAACTCATGAGAAAACTTGCCAGCAGATGTTCAGGTGAGGGATGACACAGCCATCCAGCACCTTTGACTTTGCTGCTCTTTCTGGTAGAGGCTTTGTACAACCAGGAAAGTATGGGGCTGCTTTTGATCCCAGTGGAAGAGGGGTTCAGTACAATGTCCTGAATACACTAAGGCTTTCTACAGACAAGGCAGTTTATAGGAGGGCTGTGTCCTTACAGGGTCTTACAGGCCTGACTTTTGCCTAGTGGCACAAGACTTGATCCTGGGCTTCTTTTTCTTGGCATTAGAGAGATTAGTAAAAGATTTACATATAATCTATATTTTAAACTGCAACTAGTGTGAGGTAGGAGAATTCAGGGACAAAATGGTACAGTATATATAATCTTGGCTAAATTTTTTCAGAAATACAGGTGCAGTCACTCTTTTTCTGAACACCAATATTTTCTGAAATATTGGTGTGCTAGATGAGGCAGCCAAGGCAGTTTCCTTCCCAGCTACCAGTAGTGAAAATTATTTTGACTCCACTGGCAAAACAATTTATAATTGCACTCAAAAACATCAGGTACTTTCTGGAAATCATAATTGTGCCATTGCTGTGGGGGTTTTCTTTTTTTCCAAGAGCAGGATCAATTCTGCACTGCAACTTACTATTCACAGCCTTGAGAGATGTACCTACTGGTGTCACAGTTCTGTGATGTCTCCCAGGCACAGAACTTAGACTAGGTAAGAGAGGCATTTTGGTCTAAATGCTAGAGTGCTGGCTTGAGTGTTATTTCAAAGGGAGATGATCACCACAAACTCATACGGTCTGTATGTGAGGTTCTCCCATAATTTTACATGAGCTTCATTTGTCCCCATTGCCTGTAAGAGTGTTTACCAACAAAGAAATGGGGTATTGTTACACCAGAGAAAAATGTCCACATTGTTACTTGGGCATGAGCCTATTCAGTCTCCAGGAGGGGGAAATAAAGAGAGCCATAATATGAAGAGAATAATATAAAGAGAATAATATTATGAAGTAACAGTTGGATTTATCTTTCACTCCCTGAAAGCTGTGGCTATAGTTTTCAGAGAGGATAAAGAAATTAAGTATGTATTTCTTTTTCAAGCCAAAAGTCCAAATCTCTGACATAAACCTATAAAGTAAATTTTTTGCTTGCTATATTTTAGCCTCAGAACTGATCGTGTTTTGAGCTTATCCATGTTCCTTTGTTACATGAACAATCGCATAGCATTTATTATGCTAGTTTATGTTAATTTACAAAGAGAAACAATTGGAGGCATCCATAAGCTCCCACACAGAAACATTGATGAGGAAACAGATTGGTGTTGGGTGCATTTTCTGTATTTTCCTCAGACTGTATCAGGAGGAGGCTGCAGAATGAAAATGCTCCAGTGATAAACAGTTGTGAATGGTGGTGAAAGACACTATAATTTCAGGTGCAAATTCGATAATTTACCCTGTGGATTGAGGGAGAGGATTAGCTCCCTTCACCACACTCTTCTCATACCTCCACCCACCCTCTATCTTCAGGAACTATATCCAAACCCTCCATCTGAACCAAAAAAGCTTTATCTGTCCCTTAGTGAAACATCTTTTATTTGCCAACTTGTTTTTCCCACAGACTCTTGCTCCCTTTTGTGTTTGCGCTAATATTCGAATGTCTACACTGCGTAGCTGATGATTATTTGTGAGACAGAGTGAGTTAATGCAGATTTGCAAGCTGTTCCCATTTGTTAAATGTCAGAAAAACACATGCAAGTCACTGGCTTTAGCACTTAGCTGCCAGCTGGCTCTTCTGAAAGGAGGGGACAAATGACAGTCTATCAAACAGCATGCTTTCAAAGAAAGAGGAGACCTGTTCCAGAACTGCAGCTTCAGAGGCTCTTTTTAACAACATAAGCAAAACTGGGAGCCAACCTCATTTTTTCCCCCTGGCTGTAATGAATACATAGCTTAGCAACAGCATTCCCCCACCCCCACTAAAAACGAACTGGAATTACAAACCTTATGAGGAAAAAAGTGTCATTTCCACCCCTCTCTCTCTTTCACTTCAAATTTTATTTATTTTTATTTATTTCTTTAATTTTGGCTCCAAATTAAGACCAAAAATGCCAAAAGGGAAAGGAGTTGGATTCTGAGATCAGTCACAAATCTCAGAAGATTGCAGCAAACTGTGCCAAATGGAAGTGTTTATCCATGGGTAAGTGCCCAGTCTAGATTAACATATTTTAATTATGGTCTCCAGGTTTGCTGCACTCCCTGAAGAATACATAGTTTAGGCCTCACTGGTGAGCCAAAGCTGTCGGAGAGCAGGGAGGGATTATTTTTGATTGTGCATGCTGATGGGGTGCTGTTTCCTCACCGTGCCTGGGGTGCCGAGATATGTCTTTCTCCTGGAACAGATGCCACAGCATGGTGGCAGCACCAGGTCTTTTGTGCCACCTGACATGCTCCAACTCTGACCCAGAGGCCAGTGCTCCTCCGCTGCGGCTGCCAGTGCAGGGGCCAGGGTGCAGCTCTGCTTCCTGGGGTGATGTCTACTGGGACCTCCAACATCACCCGCTCATTAGGATGTCTCTGAACAGCTGTCATGTGGTGCTGACTTTTTGTCACGGTTGACAGCAGTGAGATTAAAGCAGGTAGCTGGAGGCTGAAAAACTCTGTGTTTTGTTACGAAGCCCTGAGTCATCTAACCCCCTGTTATAAATACTAGGTGTCAGATTTGGATTCACAGAGTCACTTGTAGCCTTGGGTAGATCCCATTACACAAATGGTCCAATTTATTACAGCAGACTATTTGTATACAAGATTGCCATCATTGTCAAGATGTCAAACTCTGGCCTGGTATGTTTAATGCTTCATAATTAACAAGCTGCATCATGCTAGTGAGCATGTTCCAACTATCAAAATAAGATTTTGAATGAGTGGTCATTTCCCAGAGTTTTCTATTTTTTAAACTCAAGGAAAGTTAGGACAGAGCTTTGGGAAGAAAGAATATGGTGCCAGGAAAGGTCCATCTTTTCTTTTCTGTTCTTATTTTAAGATGAATATCCAATTTCCTTCTTATAGGAGAAAGAGAGAGACAGAGACACAAAGAAGGTAATTCATGCTACATAGCTTGCAGAAGAAGGAGTCCCTTCTGCTTACCTCTGTCACTGGAAGGATACCAGGTTCAGTGCTACCTGACAGAATGGAATAAACTAGGTGAGATGAAATGTTTTCCAATTGCAAACAGTGCCTGTAAAGTCCATTGCTCTGTTGCTCATAAATTCATTTCAGGAATACTCTTAAACAAGGAATTTGGTGCCAAAGATGCTCGCAATTTTTCATTTAAATCATACCACCTTTCAGCTGTTTAATCCATGGGAATAATAAATCTCTTGGTCTCTATGCTTTTACCCTGGAAACATACACTGGGCACCCCTAAATTTGAACAGTGGGTTGGCTAACTCCTGCCTAAATCCCAATGAGATCCAGGAATTAGACAAAGTTAAGGCTCGGAATCTGATAGCTATATAACTTGAACCATCCCTGATGTCTTCAAGTTCAGCACAAAGGCTTACTTTACTCAAGGCCCCTTTCATAGATAAAAAAGATCTAGCTATTTAAACGAAAAAGTGAGATATCCCAGGTTCCAGGCTGTCCTCATTCAGATGAATATGAAATAAGAGACTTCAATTGCTCTAAACTTCTCATTATAGTCTCAAACTCTAGGCTTTGAGACTGTCTGGGGAAAAGGGCTATAAAAGTTATTGTTCTGCAGCTGGAGGAATCTAACCCCATTTTGAATTTTGAATGCTCAGGGTCTTCAGAGCTATGTCCATAGAGATATTCAGAGATATTTAGGCACCCAACTGCTCTTTGTCTCAGTGCCTTCATCAAGAGAGATCACAGTCTGCTTGGATGTAAAACGTAACAGAAAATGAAAGCACCAAGCAATATCAGCCTGTGGAGAGAGTGAGAAGACAGTTGTTAATCTGAAAATTTCCTCCACATTATATTCTTATTATCTTTCCTTTTGCACCATAAACTGTTCCCTGCAATTGTACTTGGAATCATTCAACTGAAAAGCAAAGCTCCCCTGTCCATCTGTCTGGCAGGACTGTCCAAAGGTACCTCCTTTTCTCCTTCCTTTCCTCAGATCTGGCTGGCAAAGCTTATCAAACAGAGCATTGTGATATAGTAGCCTCTCCAAGCCTCCAAAGTCTGACTCTGAATACTGAGATCACTGAATTTGTTGCATAGGGCACACCTGCATTTCTAGTGGCTTGAAAATATTGCTAGGGAAACACCAAATTCAGCAGTCTAGGAGAGCTGAGGCTGCTACAGATCCACACCAGAGATGTCCCATGAGTACGAGGACAGAGTGTGTATTCCCTGCAGGCACAGAGGCACAGAAACATATATGTATTTATACAGAGATGCATCCAGATCCACATTCCTCAAAGACACTCCACACACACAGTCAGCACCCACAGCCCATCATGTCCCTTCCCTGGCTGGTCAGGGTGAAAGTCTGTGCAAAATATACACACATGGATAAAATGTGGATCCACCAGCAGCTGGGTTCAGACACTCAGTCTGACCAGTAGCTACCTATGAATTCCAGTCTCCCTCATGTTGCTGGCATCTGCACATAGGAGGCTGTAGCCCAGAGTGGTACAGACCTTGCGCGTGCGCACACACACACACACACACACACACACACACACACGCAAATAGGATCCAGACAAGAGCACTATCCAGTAGTATTTACACACAGTAGACTGCATTATTCCCTTTTCCTTCACTTTCCCTGTGTTTGGCTGTCCCAAACCACTTTGATCCCCCTTTCACATGCTTTTAGTTTTCTTACTTCTCCCAAATTTTCCATAAGTTCCCTCCTATTCCAAAACACTCTTCTGGTGCACCTCATAATGTGCCCCCGGGTACTGACCTCTCATTGTCCCTGAGGTGCTCCAGAGAGCAGCTCCTGTGGTTCACCCAGGTAGGGTGATGACACCCCTGGGAGGAGGCATAACAGGGGCTCATTTCTTCCCTGAAGTTATTTGGGTGCCCCTCCTTCACCATTATTATGCTTTGGGTTTCTCTGTATGTGGAGATTAGCCTCTTATTTCACAGCCTGACAAATACCTGGTTTCTGACAGAATTTTCTTGTTGCCTGGGTAGATCCTTCTTTGAGGCATATAAGCTCTGTCATACTTGTTACATGAAGAGCACTGAGGTGAGTAAGCCCCTTCCCTTCATTTCCTTGAAGAATGTCAGGCTCAGACTTAAGCAGTAAGTTTAACTGGTAACAGCAGCATGTGGTTCATGAAAGCAAGTGGCAAAACAAGACCAGTCTACTTAGTAGATGTGTCTGTGGAGACTAGTCATCAGCTCAGGGATTTCTGATCACGTGAAAGTCAGCAAAAAGGGCAGAAAGGGTTGTTATTAGTGCTAGATTTTCCTTGGGGCATCACAGTCTATAAGTGATGGCAGCAAAATACTTCAACAGTATCAGATATGCACAGACGCTTCATTTTTAAGTGCACACAAGACACAGATTTCTAAGTATGCTTAGATTAAAGATCTTCTTTATGTTCAAGTGAAACTTCCTGTGCATCAGTTTGTGCCCATTGTCCCTTGTCCTGTTGCTGAACACCACTGAGCAAGGCCTGGTCCATCCTCTGACATCTCCTTCCAGACACTGAATGACATTGATGAGGTCCCCCTCTAGTTTGTGTCTCCCATTAACTGGAATTTTAGACCTGTTAAGAGAATCAATAAATACAGCAGAATACTTGAGAGCAGGCAAATCTGAACAATGTTATTATTTTCTATTCATCCTGAACCATTTTGTCAGCATGGCAGATACACTTTGAGACAGAATGGTGGTAAAGTACTTAATATGATTGAAAACATTATTTTCTCATTTTACTGCTTCCTGTGCTAGTTGAGGGAGGTGATCCTCGGCATTTGTGTTTGATACAGCCTGGAGTGCTGTACATTAAGCCAGCTCTTACTGAGGAGGCTGAAGTACCTCAGTTTACCAGCTGGGATGACCAGTCTGCTTGAGTAGCCAGAACTAGCCTCTCGTCACATGCTGATGCTGCAGTGCAGAGGTTCAACAATTCCGGAGCAAATTTAAATCTCTATTTCACAGTGACGTTCTGTGCAGAGCAGGCTTGTGCTTAGGGACTGATACAGCCCACAGAAATGGATAGGATGCTTTTGACTATGCTTCAGCAAACCCCAGCTAAATCACTAAATACTCCCCACCTCACTTCCCTTCCTTGAGACAAGGGTAGCCACCTTTTCTTCACACAGTGCCCATCTTGCTCAGCACCACAGATCATTCCAGGAAGAAGAGAAGAGAGAGGAAGGAAGGGCAGATGGTATCATCCTAATGCAAATAATAAATAATCAGATTAATCCCTGGATCATGACAAGAGTTTCAATAGGTTCAGAACTAGGGAAAAACACTGCTGTGTTCCCCAGGAGCAAGTCAGAGGGGAATGTGATAAAAAGTGCTCTCAAGCTGGCTTTTTTTTTTCCCTCTTTCTTTTATAATTTTTTTTCTTCTTCATTTGTTTTATAAATTGGGGCAGATAAATGTGGATGAGAAAAGACAGAAAATTAGTGTTTGAAGTAAGCTTCTGTGTTTAAGAGATTTTTGTTAGCATCTCATGAGCAGGGTGACCAAATTCTCACATTGTAAGGGTTTTGTTTCTGTGATCTTCATCCATATGTCACTTTATGAGAGAAACATGATCATGGACTAAAGTAGGCAGACCTGAGAAGTCAATGGAGGAAAGGTAGGAGGAAAGCCCTTTTTTCTCTGAATTTTTTTAGCTGAAATGTTGAGCTCTTTGCTGCTGCTTCTTGGTTGGACTGTTTCTATTTCCACAATGTCCTTATGCCTGTCATTGCCTGGTTCAATAAACACATTAGCCACATCTGGGAGTACAAATATTTCTTCAGAAGCTTAAATGTCTATTTGAACATGTGATTGCAGTAACTGCACATGCAGTCAGAGCCAGCCCAAGTACAGCATCAGTACTGACATGTCCAAATTTAGGGATAACCCACATAGGAAGGGCTACACCGGTGTGAGATGACAGGGAACACAGGCTGGCTGCATTGATGAGTCTGCCAGAAGTGGTCCTGTAAGTCACATCAGAGGTAGAGTGGGTTTGGCAGTCACTGGAAACCCTCTGTGTGGGGGATGCGTGTCATGTGCAGCATTGGCTGTGCTTCTCCTGAGCATGGCTTTCCATCTGCTTGCTCCTATCCACCAGCTGGGAATGTCACCTCTTACGTTGTTGATATAGCAGTGGCACTGGGATACCGTGCACCAAAAAGGTCTGTGGTAGCATTTATTCCCATACTACAACCCAAAAAGTGAGCATGGAGATGTCTCATTGGCAGACATGAGAGGAAACTCATCTGCCCGTTTCCAAAAAACAGTCCCTTCTTTTGCAATTCTAAAGTAAGGGGTTTCTTCCAGTGCAATGGCAGCTAGTCAATACACACTTTCACATACAACATGAACTGAGCAAAGTGAGTGTTTAATATCTGAAGAATGATTTATAAGGTGCTTTACAGAAAAGTTTTCAACAAGTCTGAATTCTCTATTAAAAGCTGCTTGCTTCATTACAGAGTTACCAAAATAGGCAAAGAAAATATTCTCTGCTTATCCCAAGACTCCTTAACTCTTGAGAATTTTAATAAATCAAGGAACATTTGTAAGTACTAAATGTTAAATGTGTATTCACAGTTAATTTTTAATCAACTAACAACCGTGATGTGTTAATTGAATGCCATTAAGAAACCATAACTTGATGCATTAGCTATTTTCCTATTCACAGGAACTTTTCCCAAGGTTTTCAGTTGTTGCCCAGGTTGCTTTTGAAAAAAAAAGAAAAAGTATTTTGAATGCATTTAGACCTAGACTGTTCAAACCCTAAAACTGAGCCAAGTCCACAGGGTTAACTGAGGTTTGTAGTTTTGTGAACCTGAGCTGAATTTTAAACAAGCCTGGTCTAAGTTTCAAGTTATCTTGTGCCTTAAGGTATGACTTGCAACCTATGAGTGATCATGTAGGCTCAGCATGTAGACTTCTGACTTCAATATAAATTGCTTAATTTTTGAGATGTCAAACAAATGATCAAACAGAGAGGGGTGACATACACCCATCTCTGTGACTTGTGGAACTTGCTGGTTTTGCATCCAGCTTATCAGCTGACTTCTTGGTGTGAACTAAGTAGAGCTATGGCTTTCTCATTCTGAATGAGAATTTGCGCTAATGCCTTGATCACTCATCTACTGGATGTAGTGAAACTCACTAAGGAAGATGTTGCTTTCTGTCTCACCACATCTGTTCTGCTCCTGCTAGTCTGAGGAATGGACTATTTGTGTTGTCTGTTTCACTCCTTTTTTGTGTGTGTATGTGCAAGCAAACTAGGTTTATTTAACTCTTTGCTAACCTGGCTGGATCTAAATGTCAATAGGCACTGTTCATATAAGCAGCTGAGAGAAAAAACTCTCAAGGGACAATATGGGGCAGAGGAAGTGGGGATAGGCTGAACCTTTGGCCAGCTACGATACAGATAAAAAACAAGGTGCTGATGTTCCCAGATTCCTCTCCGTACATAGTCATCACATGTCTTTCTGAAATGAGTCTGATCAGAAATGCAAGGAGGAAAGGGGGAGGAAAACTGTGACACAAAAACAGCTAAGTTATAAATATCTCTATTTTTAGAACTCAGATGAAATTTGCTATGGGGGTTTTTAGTGATGGTAATCAGAAGAATAAAGGGCATCAGTAAAGATGATTGAAACCTATCCAACAAAAATAATCTACTGCAGTTGGCTCATTTTCTTTCTGATGTGCTCAATGAAATGAATTTAAACTGTTTATTTTACAATTAACATGCAATGTGCATTTGTGAAGTAATTTATGAGAAACCATTTTCTTTTTATGTGGGGCTGCAACAGACAGTTCACAATGTCAAGGTGAAGCTCCAGGGAGAGAGAAGGTGTTTTCTCATGTATTAATTTTGCCAATTCCCATAAAACTTGTGTGCCCTTTCCTGTGTCCTGGCCACAATAACCTCAAGTTGCCAGAAGAAGAAGTTGGAGGAAGAGGATGAGAGATGTTAGGCTCAGGGGCACCTACTACTTGCAGTGTTTCAGAAAGCATTGTCTGGTTCATGAAAGTCAAAGTACAGTCAAGGCAGACATTTTTTATTAGGTTAGAAACAGGATGACACACAAATGAGGGGAACAGTCTGTCTCATGAGAGGCCAGAGCCATACATTGCTGACTTCCTGAGACCTTTGTGTCCTGTATAACCAGGTCTCTTCTGTGGTGTCCCAGCTGCCACATGGAGTGTGTATACTGGACGAGACAGAAGCAACACTGTCCTTTCTCACAGTCTCACCTGTAAAAACCCTTTCTGCATGCTGCATTAATAACCATTATCCATCTCCATTCTCCAAAGTGCTGTCAGCAGCATGGATGAGATGATGATCTCGGCATTATCCTGAGATTTCAGAGTGTAAGGTTTGGTTCCTTGCTCTGCTATATATTTCCTCTGTGACCATGTGTAACTTGCCTCCTAAGGGAAATATGCTGGGTTGTAAAAGGATCTTGAATCTTGAAGATAAAGTCTTAACAAGAATCAGTGGCTGGAAGCCAGGAAAATTCAAATGGGGGAAAAAAGGTGCACATTCATAGTGAAGAAGGGAGTTAACTCTCAGAATAACCTGAAGAGATAAGGGAAATTCTCTTGCTTTTGATGCCTTCAGTCCAACATTGAAAAGTAAATGTAGACAGGTACAGATAAAGTTTAAGCAAAAGCATTGACAGCATTTAATGCAGTTACAGTTGTGTGGCAATAAATAGCTGGTGATATCCAAGTGGTTATACTAGGTGACCTAATACTCATTTTCCAGGCTTTACACTTCCTGAGCCAGTAGCACAGAAGAATTTTTGGAGGACTGTATCTTTTTCTCAATTCAACATTTAAAGTGTATTTGCCTCCACAGGAAATATCTGATATCAAATCCACCTCACCTCACTTAAATTGACTAAATGTAAGCCACCCAGCAACTAGTTATCAAGGTTTTGCTTAAGTTGATGACAAATGCTGGCACATGCCATGGGTATTTTGACTGCCAGTAGTAGAGATACTATGTGGGACCTCTAGATCTTTTAAGTGGATGAAGTGGGATGAGATGATTTCCAGCATGTACACCCCTAGATCAGATTAGCAACTGTACTGCTGCCTTCATTTTTCTTGTCTCATAATACCTCTCCTTCTATTTATCACTGTTGCAGGACATTTCTACATTTCATACTCAAAATAAATTTCACTTTACCATAATTAAGACTGGTCCTGGGCATTAATTGTCCTCTGAACATGTTTGCCTTCTATTATCTGTGATGGAGCCTAGGCGTGTAGCTCAGACTTAAATAATTTTCTGTCCTAAATGATAGTTACAGTCTTGTAAGAGATTGAAAAAAAAAACCCAAAACACTATGTTTCAACCTTGCTGTGCTTGAGTTTTAAGAGATTTGAGATTCACCCTGATGAGAGGAAACATGTTTATATTTTTAAAAGGAAGAGCAAGAGGAGCACTTCATGTGACTTCACCTGTCAAAAAGTTGTAACATAACCATGTGAGGTAGGTCATGTTGTGTTGACACCTCTAGAATTTTTGTCACTAGTATCAGATGCCTGTTCCAAGATGAGGTCAATCACTGAACAAAGCAGGATTAATTCACTGCCTTCAAACACCTTTCTACTGATCTGTCCCTAATAAGGGGAAACATTGTTTTATTTGACTGATCAAGGAATTTGGAACTAGGCACCAAATTCAACTTCATTTTTTTAATTCAGCATGCTAAGTAAGAAGTAATCCTATACTGGCTGTTTATGCAGGGATGAAATAGGAAACTCCAGAGGATGATTCAGCCTAAAAAAGATCAGAGACACCTTCCCAAAGAAAATCTTCATCTCCTTCTCTCTTTCAACTATAGAGAAGTACGAGGATGACCAAGACCTCAATTACCACAAATAACTAAAGAGAAAAAATTAGTGAGGGTGAATCTGAAGAATCTTATGACTCTTAAAACCCAAACCAACTGAATTTTTTCAGAAGTCCCCATCTTATTTGTTGACACTGCTGTAAAGAAGATATATTTTTATGTTGGCTCAAATGCCTCCATATAAAGATATTTATATATTAATCTATAGATACTTATGTGTTTATTTATCTGAATATTTATATATGCATACAGATAATCATATAGATCTCTCACCACACAATCCTCTAAATTAGGTGCTGTCAATGAAGAGCAGTATTACAAAAAAAATTAACTAGGGATTTGGGGTAAGTTTCATAGGGTAGCAGTTTAGGTCCCAATCCTGCAAACACTTTTTGTATATTAATAGCATTACAGTGCAATTCATGATAACAATTATGTAATTAACTTACTCTATATCACACTAGACCAAATCATGCTAGCTAAGGTACATATATTTTATGCTAAGTTATAAGTCATATAGAGCAAAATAATGAAAAAATACTGCTAGAGTTCTCTCTTGGTGTGGAAAGTTCCTGTAGCATTTTGATGTGATTGAGCATTTTAGTTGTATTTATTGGCTGGAAATTCTTTTGCTCTCTGAGATAGCTCATGATAATCCAGAGACATTTAAATGTTGTCTGTTTATGAACTTCGGTGATGTTTTCAATTTCAGACTTTTAATTATGTTCTTCCCTCCAGGGAATTATCTCTGTATAGCTCCAGCCTTAAGTTCACAGACTGCCCCTAGGACTAGACATGTTTCTCCACCCATGTAACCTCTGTGAGAAACAACAGAGCACATTTCCAAACCAATTCTCTCATCTCATCTATCACATCCCTTTGATTCCTCTATGGTCTATAAGGGTAAAAAATTATTTCTTCCAGTGTCTGAGATGCAGTTTTTTCCCCCCAGCATTTGTCTGCTCCTCAGCATCAGATCCTTTCTCCTTGTCAAGCATGCTTTCAATAGGAGGCACATGTGCTTAGAGCTCATACAGCGACTTGGACAGAGTGATCTGCTTTGATTTACTTACCCAACAGGAAGAGACATCTGGATCTACAATGGAGGGAAAAAACCCAAGCAATCACTTTTTGGAACATCAAAGAAAGATGTGATTTTAATATTTAGCATTTCATCTCCAAACTAGCTATTTTTGCCCCAGGTACAATCTTCACTGACTCTCTCATGCTTGTGTTGCTGTACACCCAAACCACAATGCATTTAGAGACGAAGTTATTTATTTTCCATCCCCAAAATGAACAATGGAAGTGTAGCTTACTGGATGCCAGAAGGAAGTTGGGAGCATTTGAGCCCAAGATTCAGGAGTATATCTGTCTCCATATAGTGAGTAGGATATAATTTGATCTGTACTGTCAATTCACTGTAACAGAGCATGTATTGCAATTTTTTCCACCTACAAAAGCAAGATTTAATACTGCTAGGTCCTGGCATGCCTGAGCATTTCAAAACACTTGTTAAAGGTCCATAAGAGTTAAGTAGATGCCCACCCAACAGGATGGATATTTTCCAGAAAGCTCAAGGTCTTTTGTGGAATGGTGCAGGTATGCTGATGGCAAACTTTGATTATCCCTAATCCTCTTTTGTCTGTAGGGGAATAAATCAGAAGGAATGTGAAGCACACAGTAAAGGAATTTTTTTTTTTTTTTTTTTTTTTTTTAACTGAGGAACATTTTTCTGTATACTCCTTAGCCAGCAAAGACAGGGATAAGCAGATTTTACCTTGGTTTGCATCTTCACCCTGAAAGCTGTGGATAAACTGCCAGGTCTCACTGCCCCTGATGGGAAGAAGGAAAAATATCTCTTCCTGGTTTTAGATTTTCTAATACTGCTTGTCTAACAAAAGTTATTTTATCCTGGCTTTGTGCCAGTGAAACAAAGCTTGGGTTTATTATGGACTTTTCCTGTGTCCCTTATTCTTTGGCAATGATATTAACAGATACAAAATACTGCTGTTTGGATTTAAAAATAACCTTCTGTTTTTGTCCACCTTTCATGCTTGAAAGGAAATTTGTAAATTGTCAAGTTGACTTAACTTTTCCTGTGGACTTGCACCTATTTGCTGTAATAAGAATTTCCCCCTTGGGTTTCACTCATCTCCAGTGTGTGGCAGGAAAAAGGGATTAGGATTGTATTTGTCTTCTTTCTGAAGCCAATACCCTTTCAGCAAGCCTGTTATTAGTTCTGGCTGCCAAAACAGCCTCTTAATGCCTTACCTGAGAGTCAAGTATTTTATATTAAGTTAACTTTTGCCTCTGCTGACTTTCACTATTCTATTTACTTTGGAATCCTCATTCCTTATGGAGTTTACTATTGTTTTATGTGCACTCAAACCTGTATTATGCCCTTTGGTTCCTCCTGCTAACCTGGCACAGAAATGGGGAAGGAATCTTGGGGCTTCTTCTTTCTCCAGTAATGGCCCATTTAATAAGTTTATCCTCTGATTTGGAGAGACTCTTAACCCTTTGGCACCAAGAGATGGGCTTTCTTGACACTAAGTGCTCTGCAAATGCATTTTTCTCAGAGCTGTGGACCAGTGGTACCTGCGGGGATTTAGACAGCACTTAGAAGACCCATTTATTTACAATACAAAATAATGTTTTATTTACAGCATCATACTCACACAGCATTAATCATAAATTACCTCATTCCATCTGCAAATTCTCAGCCATCCAAGGAGGTGTTATTATCAGTTTTTTGTCATGGTATAAATGATCTCTTATGTCTTGTGTTAGGAAGAGACATGTGTTTGTATGAATTTCTATGTGCAGATTTTTCCACAGTGCCTTGCAGTTTTGGGAGATTTTTGTAAGTTCAAGCTCACAGAGAGCAACATGCGGTACATAAACTGGATGGACACTGTTACCCACCTCTGACTATCACAGGCTGTCAATGAAATGTCTGTCACAGTAATTTAGAACTTGAACATCAAAAGTGAAAGAATTTCTATCTGCAAACTACAGACAGCTATTGTTTTACTTGAAAAAGTCATCTGTAAGCTATTATCTACTTCAGCAATTACCTATTTTGCTAAAGGACATAAAGTTGAGCAGTCATGATTTCTTCCATGGGAAGGCTGAGTTTTACATTTCTTCAGGCCACTCAATTGTAATATTTCTCGGATGATAGCATTACTTCATCTACTGATCGAAAGTGTATCAATACATTGGATAGATAGGTCCATGTGTTTTAATATTTTCTGTCTATAATTTTGTCAATGGATTAAATAGAATTTTTGAAGTGTTGACAAGATGTATTAGTTTCCTTTTTTGAAGATGAATGAACAGACACAAGGAAAATTGATGTCATTTAACCTAAGGGGATACACTTTTAGTAGTATAAATGTAGGTATAATATTATACTGTCTATGGCACAGAAATTTCCACACGTGAATCTTGTGGATGTGTCTGGATTTGACACAACTGGACACAAAGGACCCTTAAAACACTCACCTGGTGAACCAAATCCATCTATCTTTCTTTTCTTTTAGGACAAGAAAATACATGAATTTGTTATATGAATTTGTTTTCCAGTAAATCTTTTTAAGTAAGTTTTGTTTAATTTGGTTTTGTTTTGTTATTAATTTTAATTTGTATTTCCAAAAACAGATTAATATTTGTTTATTTGATATTTTTGTTGTGAAAATGTTGTTAAAAGTGTTATTTTCCTAATTTTATCTTTGTTTTCATTATGGAAAAATGGGATAGTAAGAGGTTGAAAGTAGAAAGGAAGGGATATAAAGGTAGAATGGTGAAGGGAGGAAATGTCCTCTTAAAAAAGGGAAAATTTTCCGATGGAACAAATCATTAGGGGTCAAAAGAGTTTTCATAGAATCACAAAATGGGTTGAGTTGGAATGAATGTTAAAGCTCATGCTGTTCCAACTCTCTGCCATGGGGGTTTCACTATCCCAAGTTGCTCCAAGTCCTGTCCAACCTGGCCTTGGATACTTCCAGGGATGGGAAGTAGCGAAGAAGCCCCAGCTTCTCTGGGCAACCTGTGAAGGCCTCATCACCCTCACAACCAGGAACTTCTTTCAATCTAAACCTACTTTCTCTCACGCCTTAATTTTGGAAAGGAGGCAGTTTTTGTTAAAAGCTTCTCTTGTTTTGGGAGATTTTTGTTTCACTTTTCTTTTGCTGTTGATTTCAGCTGTATTTCAAAACATTCCATTTGTGCTACCCTCTGATGCAGTCCTGCTGCCCTGTTGAAACTAGCTGGACTTGGATAGGCACTGGCTGGTCTTTTCATCATATTTTGTTTGCTGTGTTTTTATGGAGCTTGTCCTTGCATATCCTGGAGACTTGCAGGCAGCTCTCTTCTGCAGGATGATCTAAATTGCAGCATTCTGTACTGAACAGTAACAAAAACAGTGATAACTGTTGCCCAAACCAGTAGTATCTTTAAGAGATAGGCTGAGATACCTAACTCTGGAGACCTTTTGTGCTGGAGTTTAGCAGCTACTTCTTGTGGGTTTGGAAAGTCCAATAGCCCCCAGTTTTGGAGGTTGGTGCTTCACACACCATCTTCAAGCAGGATCAATCCTTGTGTGGAAGCATTTCTGCAACCTGAGAGTAATCAATGTGCAGTTTAATTGGATCAGATAGTCTCTTTCCCCCTCTCCCCACCCCACCCCTCCCCCCCATTTATGAGTGACAATTTCTCTTTCTACAGGATTGAGTTTTACATTTACATGGTCGGGAAGCATGATATCTGTATCCTGGAATGTCATACAGCATCAGGACCATCTACTATCTTGCATGAGGTTATTATGACAGGTTCCTGTGTTTCTGTGGCCTGGGTCCATGAAGCATGTCACATTTGATGAATGTCTGACAAACGTGAGTTGCTATTTGTAAACTTGATTTAGATGAGAGGGAAGTTTTGCTTGGAGAGCTTTTCCCCCTGGATGTGATCTGATTCCAAGCCTTTCAGTTCAGGACAGTCAGTCTTGCAGCCCTGACTGAATGATGGGTCAATATCCAATAACTCATGATCAAAAGCTGAAGTCTTCTTAATCAGCAGAGCTTGGGTTTCCTTCAGGGGATGAGAACACTGTGCAACCACTCTGACAGAGATGCTATTTCCAATTTTGTTAATCTGAGAACATTACAGGTGAAGTTAACTTGGCATGAAATATTTCTTACATTAATTACTATGGCAAGATAAAAAAAAATAATAAAACATACATTTTGGTGCTCAGTCAGTTAAGACCAAACCTGATTCATTTTAGGTCAAAGCTCTGCAATTAGGGTTGGTTTTCTTTAGGATGTGTTTCTACTTAATTGAGCTATACTGTCTGCAAGTTAACTTTTTTCCTCCAACTATGAGCAAGAATCTTAATCATGACAAATGGATCTAATCCATCGCCTTTCATCATGTTATCGAGGTACAGAGCATGAAAATTTATGACAGTCAAAAGATTTTGCCATAAAAAACCCTGCTGTCTCCTGCCTAGTCGAGCCAGCATTGGAGATTTCTCTGTCTTCCCTGTTGGTATGAGTCAGGTGTCAGACTTGGCTTCAGCTTTTCTTTGGGGGCAGCATCTGTCAAAAGTGCATGACACACAGAATGTCTTCACATTTGGCCAAGATCTTCCTGAGCAGTTCAGAACCTTATGAATATTAAATTGCAAGTTTGCCTTCTCTTTTCATGGTTTATTTATTTTACAGAAGGCATCTTCTCCTGTTTAATGATCAAGTGATTTTTCAGGCATATAATTTTCAGTATTCAGCATTATTTATAGAAATTTGTCATTTCTCTGATACTGCTTTGTTAAGTTTGTCTTAGAGAATTAGCCTATGCGTCTGCAAATTGAGGAGAGGGGAAAAAGGACTTGGCAGAACTTTTGTCCTTCTGAGTCCTGAGATCTAAAAGGAGAGACAATGCCATGTAGATATTACATGTGTCAGGCAACAGGGTGACGAGACAAAAAGCCTTGAGGGTCTGAAAGTGAAAGGCAGCACTGGCCAGAGTGAAACATTATGTGGGGATGTACTTAATGACAATTGTTTCTGCTAAGTCTGAGAGAAGTCCCAAGTCTCAGCTTTAGTTAGCCAAATATTGAACCTACACTTTAAATGTCCCTGTTGACCAAAGCCATTACCTTTTTTTAGCAGATGGAAAGGGACTCTGCTAATAGTCAAATTTTTGATCACCAAGTTTCCAGGGTACATTTGGGAGAAACAGTTCTCCTCTGAGAAGAAGAGCTTATTTTGTTTGTACCTGTAACCAGACCATGGTCTGACACTGTTGAACAGCTCATGCCAAAAGCCATCTATCTTTGCACCTTGTCCTTTACATTTCTTCCTGTTTTTAACTGTTACTCATTTTTACAACACCTCAGGTGTGTAAGGTTTTCTGAGCTATCATGAAAGCCAAGCGGTCCCAGTCCATTAGTGACACATAAAAGCTGTTTGCAGTTTTATGTCTGCTAGTTTAATCGACTTTTCTGCAGACTACCACATGGTGTTCCTTCCATTATGTCACACTGAGGTATAGCAAGAGAGCATTCAGCATCAATAGAATCAAAGCACAATGAGCAAGAATAATTTGAAAACTGAAGAGCTGCTGTTTGAAAAGCATTTCCCTTTTAAGCTGGTTTTAAGGGGCTTAAGACCCTTTCCTACCTCTTGTTGTTAAAGGTGGGTCCAAGTGGGCAGTCTCATAAAAATCAGAAAAACCCTCATAGTACATGTATCATATTAGAAAGAAACCCTTGGATTGCTTGATAGCAAAAGGATGGGACTGGGTTACTAAAAGAGATGTGTTGTAGCTAAAGCCCATAGTAGAAAATTGGGCCACTGATGTCATTGTCTTGAATAAGAGTACCACTCTGACTGAGAAGAGAAGAGACACCAAAGCAGCTTTTAAGTGGGGAAGAGGAGGATGACATGGCCTAATGTCTGCAGCAGAAGACTGTAGGTCCTTCAGTTGTTATTTGCTTAGAGAAAGTTGAAGTAAATCTTTTCAATAACAAGCATTAATTCCTCAGACTTAGAGACCCTGATGTGTCTGAGAAGTCCCAGAGTTCATATATGGATTTCTAGTGGTATATGGTCCCCTTACAGTTAGAGAGATCTAAATCTACCTGCTAAATAAGGGAAAAAAACACTCTATTCCATAAAGAAGTTTAGGAAATATTTAACAGTATCAGGAAGACAGTCTTCAAATAATTTTAGATACTCCTCTACAAACATCAGCTGAATTCTTAGCAGTAGCTGAAATGGTAAATAGCATGTTAAAAGTGAATAGGAAAGGAAGTGGTCACTGAATGGAAAAATCCTGTGCTTACAGGATAATAGATCTCCCTGATATGGGCAGGAAGGGAAATTGTAGGCTACGAGTCTAAAATGCTGCATGCTGTTATGCTGTTTTGCTTAATGCACTTAATGGAGAGTACACTCTACTGTTCTAGTTCAGCAGTGCGGTCTTGGGAGTAAAGATTTGCCGGATCAAACTCAGTTCACTGACAGCCTTGGACATAAAGACTGCCTACCAATATCAGCAAAGTAATAAAAAACCACAAACAAGAGAAGGATCATTTGGGTCAAGCCTTGCATAACTGAATTAACAGAATGGGAGTCAGCTGTGGAAAATGTAAGATGAATATTTTGCATTTTAGCACTGCTATAACAGCAGAGTAGGAATATCAAGAAATACGCCTTGATATAAGGATGATGAAAATTTTTCCTATCATGTATGTAGATGGTAGGAACTCTGAGTCTGTTTCTCAATCTGTTATGACAGTTTGCATTGCTGTTGCTCCATTTACTCCAGATTTACGCTTCAGTTAGCCTAGACAAGCATGAGGATTCTCAAAGTCTATCTGTGTTACTAAATGTTCTCAGCATTTCAGTATTCACCCATGTGTTTCTGGTGCACATCCTGTGGTTCTATAGGCTGAGATGCTTTAGTATTGTTTCCCATTCAGTCTTTTCATTATTTATCTGTCCCTAGAGGAGTATTTGTGGAAATGTCATTGTAGAACTGTCAGCACTTATATGTTCATGTTTGCATCCTCTTGGCAAAGTGAGTTCCAGATCAAGCAAAGCACATGCTCAAACTTGAATTCATGTTCCAGGTGGGTATATTTACAAAGAGCAAAGACTACACACTTCTGAGTTTTATATGCACTTGGAGGGTGGGAAGGAGAGCAGGACTTTTGTTGAAGAACATGGTGCAAAACTATGATTTAGACTTCCCCAGAAAATCATCAAATGACATGTGTGTTTTCTGTGAACATCATTGCAGAAAGGGTAATGCAATTGGGTTTTTCTTTTCATGACTTTTTTTTGCATGACATCTCATTCTGACTTCTGAGAGTCCAGATGAAACATCAAGAATTTTAAAACTATTTAATTAATCTGGAAAATGGGTATGGCAGTCTCATGTGGTGATAGATACTGAAATAGAAAGGCTAAATTAACAAGTCCTTTTCACCTTGTGGGAAGAGCGCTTGGCAGAAGACAAGAGCTTTGTGATCCATGTTTCATTCTCCTCTTGACCTCTCCTGCAGCTTTGGCCAGGTGCCTCTGTGGACATTTCCTTACTCATCTTTTGTCTCACTTGACTGTTCCACGCCTCAGGGATGCTCTGACTCATGGCATGTTCAGCCCTTACCACAATGGCTGTGCTGGATTTTGGGAAACTGATGTCATCCTCAGACTCCCTAAATATCCTCACTAAAAGGTGGTGAAAAAAGTAAAGACATTTTGCGTAAGCTGCAATTTTGGCATTTTTCATGAAATATACTTGGTAACAAGTATGAGCTAAGACTGACCTTCATAATGGTTAAGAAGCAAAGCAAAAATTGGAAATTTCCTCCTGAGTCTGCCTGAAGTTTTTAATTATTCAGGTATCTAAGAAATATCTTCTTATTTCATATATTTCTGTGTGAATATATAACATTTGTAATCTCCTAAAAATCTAGATCTAATATTAAAAAGGGAAAAGGTAACAAAGTTGGAAGATAAGCAATATAGCAGGACCTCCCTGTACCAGTGGCTGTGTCAAAATGGAGCTGAGTGATTTTCAGATTGAGACAATGTGACTCGGTGACAACCATGGAGACATTTCAGAGAAGACTTTATCTAGAAAATTAGCTAACTCTTTGTGGAAAACTGCTCTTCCATGTGTGGCGTTGATGCCTGGTGATTTGGAGGCAGAAGATACAGTTTATATGGATTCTGTTTCTGTGCTGATGACCCCAGGCAAGCAGTTGAGCCTCTCTGGGCCTGTTTTTCCAGTAAACTTTGTAAAAAAATACTGTTAATGAAGCAAAAGCAAGAGTCAAAACATTACACAGACTATAAACACACAGGGAAAAATAGAGACAGCCAGCTCTGGCATCTCAGTATCTGAAAAATATGATGCCTGACAGCACCAATGAAAACAGGGTGGGAGTCAGCTCGACATTCAGACTGCAGTTCCCACTTTTGGGTGGGTTGAATATGCTCCATATGCTGTTGAATTGCTGCTGAATATAATAAAAGCTCAGGCTGCCAAGTTCAGCTCTGGGCTTCTCTAGATAGACAAGAGTGAAAGCCTGATCTTTCTCAGTGAGTCTTCAGTGACTAGAGGGAGGTTAGCTCTGATCTGTGATCCAGAACTCAGCTAAATGGTGATCACTGAGAGCTATCCAGGAGGAAAAGAGGTGCAGCATCATGCCAGCCCTGGCTTTGCCACTCAGCCCTCTTCACTCAGGATGTGCCCCTTGGCAGGGAGTTAACTCCCCACTTCCAATCTGTAGCAAGCTCTCCTAAGATTCAAACATGCTCCTTTCCAGGTGATGGGAGATCCCAAACTCCAGTTAATCCCTGGCCTGAGAGAAGGTGGTGATGTGCACTTTTAATTTCTATAGTACAATTTTTCCTCCCAATGAATTAACTTATATGTCAATACTAACAACAGTCAGTCAGTTGGTGTTAGGAGCCTGATCTATCCAGCACTGTTGTCAGCATGTTATATATCATGTAATCTGTCTTGGCTCAGAACAATCAATATATTGCTCCTGAATTTGCTTAAAACTGATGGAGTTGAACCAGTCACAGCAAAAGTGGAAAACATTTATAAAACTTACCCTTAAGGTGCACAAATGTTAGGATACCTCCCCACTCTTCCTCTTCATGGAAAGCAGTGAAACTGACGTCTAGATTCCTGTCTCACAGGTTTTTAATGAGGTTAATGGCTCCCTTATAACATTTTGAGATCCATGAACAGAAAATGTTACTGCAGACCTAGACATTGCATTATTATTCTTCCTTATCCTTTTTGAAAGGGGAACATACCCTTCAGAGTGTTCTGTTTTGCAACTGCATTGTTATGGTTGTTGATGTATAAAATTGGTGCTCGGTGTGTACAATGTATAGCCTCTAAAAATGATAAATAGCCTGAGAAAAAGGAGGGATCTCTGTGTTCAAGTACTAGAAATTTCAAGATTAAAGGATATTTTTGGGAAATGGTTTATAAGTTCCCACAAACTATAATTTTACCTGCTTCTTAGCAGTGCTCTTTCTGCTTGCACTGATGAAATTTTTGGAAGTATCCTAGCTCTGATCTTCCTGGTGGACTCTGTACAGGCCTGCTGCAGTCAATGGGAATGGACAATCTTGAACATCTTCCAGAAAAAACTTAAAACCTTTATAGGCTCAGATGCCATAGTCATTAACAGTATCACCACAATCTTTTTATAGGGATAAATTTTAAATTTATATATTTAGCCTGAAAAACATGATAAAATTTTTATCTGTTAGAGGAATATGGCTGTGGAACGTGTCTCCAGTTAGAGACAACTGAACTCAAAAAGCTTTGCAATAGTGTTTAGTACATTTATATGTATGACTAAATGTTAAACTTTCCTGAGAAAAACCCCAGGGAACAGGGGTCCTTTTCAGGGTAGACTTCTGATCTGATTCATCTACATTGGTTACTGGCCCTTTCATTTACATTTAATGGACTGACTGTGTTATGTTGTACTCATTAAAAACTAAAACTGCCCAAGTAATTATTAATAAATTAATATATTTGATGATTGGTTGAGGAACAGTGGCAAATATATATTAAGTCATTAATTAGTTTAGTTCTACTGTGTATTCTAGGAGGTAGTCCAGATTAAAGAGGAAAGAAGGTAAGGCAGGGCAATGCAAAACATAGCAAAGATTTAACTAGAAACTGTCATCACTAACAAGTAAACATGCTATGGGTTTTGTTTCCTTTATTTTGGAAATGCCTTCAAATTCCTATGTGCTTTCACTGCTATTACTGTAACTAAAACATTATCTTAAGTTTTTAGATTTCATTGATATTGATCTCATAAAATGCTGAGCATGTGTGTGACGTTAATGGAAGTTGAGACTATTCAGCAGCTCACAAGTTCAGACCCAAAATGGTTGCATTTGGTTATATAAAATGCATCAACCTCCTAACCTCATTTTGCAAAAGTTTTGCACTGTTACAGAATCAGCTTAAATGATTCCATCCTAATGGAGCTCTTGAGTAGTGGTTACCAGAAGCTCTTTCACAGGTCAGCAAAACACTGTTATGTTGATGGCTCCTGCTGACAAAGACTAGCAAGAAACAAGTTTTCATGGAAGATGAAATGCATATTTCATTGAAGGAAGTAGAAGTGTTGCTTCGTATTTCAACTTTCTCAAACTTTTACTGCAACATTTAACCTCATGGTAACTCTGTTTTTTCTCCTATAAAAACATGAAGTATTCACACAAAATGAACATTTTTGTTTTGTCATGAAAATTGTATGAATATATGAATTCAAAAGAAATCCAGTTTAGAAAATGTCTAAACTTCCTAACACCACTCTTTGCAGAACTCAGACAATGCCGATTATAAGAAAAAATGTATAAGAACAGCTTCATCTGTTTGTCAGCTGCAACTGATAGAAACATATTTATGAATTATCCTGTTAGACCTTCTACATCAAAATTATGTATAAAACAAAATTCTGATGTGATTTTCTGGTGAAAAATTATGCTTTATATAAACTAAGGCTTTTGCAGAATCCTGGCAGGTTTATATTGCCAAGGAGGAGACTGAGCAGCTGTCCCTAGTCTGTGAAGTCCATGGTAGAAGTGGATTGCATGATGTTCCTCCTCCAGGAAACATACAAGTGCTGATGGTGGTGAGGGTAAGTTTCTCCATGAAATTTTACAGGTCCACAAGGTAACTACTTTCCATCTCACAGACACCTCAGCTGTAAGCTGGAAGCATAAACAGCTGCCAGCACCCTTCCAAAATGACAAACTGTATTCAAAGACTGTGGAAACCAAGCGTTTGACAGTGTCCAAAAGAATCTGGACTCTGTTTACAGTGGCAAAGAGAAATTCAGCCTTGCAGGCAGCAGTTTAAATACACCAAACTGATACTATGTCAAATGGAAGCAGAGGTGGGTATTGGATCATCAAGATTTACTCAATTGGTCAGGAGCAAAACCCAGCCCCCAGGTTGCAGAGCAATGTTATGAATTCCAGACAGAGGCACCCCAGGGAAAAAAGATCCTGTAGTCAGCTCCACAGAAGCACTTAGGTGCCAAATGTCATTTGAAGCCCACAGAAGTCAATAGTCAACGAGATACTTGGCCCAGAGGCAGTTGTCTGTGTATCTTAGATGGTTTAGCTCTCCAAGTTAATTCCACTTTCTTTCCCCTGGGTGTTTTGAATTATCTGGGACAATCTTGGGTGTTTAAGAGATCCACGTCACCATGATAGGAATTATCTTGAATTTATGGGGACCTGCAGGTTTTTTTGGAATGACAGTGAGGGGCTACAGGCATGTCCTGGATCATTTTGAAAGAACTGAGGTTTCTACATGAGCAAGTGAGCAGTTAAAACAGAGAGTGCCTGTTTTACTCTCTGCTCTACTATTAAAAAAGTATAATGAATGTGTTCTGTTGCTTTAGCAAGGACCTGATTTTAAATATCACTTTCCATCAGCCTCTTTTTTTTTTTTTTTTAATTTGTTTCTGTGGTTTTTGTTTGGCTGATTTGGTTTAATTTTGTTTCCTTTTTTTAAAACTTCACAGAGATCTAAAAGTTAAAACAGAGCTTTCCTATTGAATTGCCTGGTTCAACATTTGTTTGTAAACACATGATATGATTCTTTTTTTTGTTTGGTCACAGGCTTAGTCATGCCACTGTACAAGCTCCAGCTCAGCTGTTCCTATTGTTGTCTATGTATATATATGTATATATATAAATGGCAAAAACCCCTAGTGTTCTGTTTCTGGATTTGTTTACATTCATTACTTGGTCTCTTTTGCCTTTGTAGGAAGCATTAAGCCATAGTAACTCATTTGTTCTTAAATTTTTGGTGAGCAATAAAAGGGAACTTTTGTAAAATTATGGTGTTTAGGAACCTGCAAGGAGAGGGAATTAACACTTTTATGCCACTGACCCATTTGTGTTAATGGTTGGATATACCAAACAACAAAAAATCAACAAAATCTCAGGAAACAAAAAGAAGTAAAAAACCAATTTGTTCCTTATTAAGGTGCTGGAAAAGACCAAGATAAACCTTTTTAAAATTGATCTGATAAACTGGGGAGCTCTGATTCACTGATGTGTTTCTCTCTGCTAATGGTCCTTTACTAGTATTTATCCATTGCTTTGAGTAACTATTAATCTCCTAAGTTGAGAGACTCTACAAATGCAATTTCTAGAACATTTAACCTTTCATGTTTGCTACCTCCAGAGTTTGGGTTGACTTGGATATCAAGCACTACATTTTGCTTTGTTTCTATGAGCTCTAAATTGCTAAAATATTGGCACAAAGACTATTTCAAACTAGATTAAAAAAAATCTTGCTCATAAATACAGTATTTTTCCTGAAGAGTAATGAAGGTGAATTCACTTTTGTTTTTCCACTTGCTCGCTTCTGACTGTTACTGAAGCACCTTCAAATTGCCATGTGCTTGCAAGTGTAATTTTTTTCTTCTGTAATTTGACATCAGAAATGACCAGAGAGGTAACAGCTCAGCAGCATGAATGTTTTTCTAATCACTCAGAGAAAAAAGTAAAAAAAAAAAAAAGAAGTATCTCGTTACCAGCCTAATACTTCTAATATCTGTCAGTAACTCTTGATTTTTAAAAAATGAAAAATTTCCATAAACTTCTTCTTGTATGTAGCCACTCAAGTTTATCTTTTCACAGCAGAGCTTTTAAACCTTCTCTTTTTCTCCTTCTTATTATTTCTTTTTCTTTTTTCCATTTTTCTTATTTTTTTTAATTTATTTTTTCCCCCTCCCTCTTCTATTCTGGCCATGACAACTAAAGACTTTTTAAAAAAATGGCCTGGGCTCTGAACAAAACCTGTTGTTGCAGGTAATTGTTGAAATATCAAGGGTATTCCGTCCTCCATTACTTAAGCTTTCATTTGTGGCTTTCATGGTTTTGAGGAATGTTTATGGCTGACAATCCTTTCTTTACGGCTCTATCCTTCAAGCTCTGGCTGATACCGCTGAGAATGACCGCATGAGTGACTGATAAAATGTCAAGATGCCATTGTTTCCAGGAGAGTGTTTGGGAGCAATAAGATCCATTTCAATTTATCTCACCCACCTGACTTTAAGGCTCCAGGTTTTACTTCTTGAACTGCTACAAGGGATAACAAAACAAAACTTCCCCCCCCACCAAACCTCTGCAGCAAACACAAAACTTGGGACCTTTAAGTACTCTGAGATAGTATTATGCAGATGGGCCATAACAGCAGCAGTGCTCTGACATTGGAGCTATATTCCACAAAACACGTCAGTACAATATTTGGGACTTAATTAATAATCTCTGTGAAAGCTGGTTTATGGATCATAATAACCATATTTTTAAATCTGTGAAATACAACAACAAAAAATCTAATTCACAAGGCAGATGGTGAAGCAGAGTCTGTGGAGCAACAGAATGGGAGAGCCTTACAGTGAGTTTCAGAGTGTCTTCTGCTAGGATTTAGCCCTTGCCAAGGCTGCACCACTTATCAAATGGTCTCTGAGGATCACCAGACTATTGATAAAACTGGATGAAGAGAAGGCAGCAAAACCAACTGACATATGAAATAAATAAGAGTATGATTTAATATTTTGCATAGATGTTTTTGCAGTGCAATTACTTTAAAGCCATTGCACTCAAATTAAATCACAATCACTCAATGTAATTTAACAGTAAAGTTTAAGTGGCAGTTTTCTAGGATGTGGATTGGAATTTACACAGGGACTGGGACAGCTTGGGGTTTCTTTCTGTCTGGTACTTGTGAGAAGGACTGACACAATCATAATGGTGATAATAACAGCAGCAAAAAAAAACCCCACCTGTTTAATGTGATCATTCTACTTTAAGAATTTTTTAGTCTCCAATCCTAATAGAATCACAGAATAGTTTGGGTTGGAAGGGACCTTTAGAGATCATCTAGTCCAACACGTCTGCAATGATCAGGGTCATCTTCTAGACCAGGCTGCTCCAAACCCCATCCAACCTAACCTTGAGCATTACAAGGGATATGGCATCCACTGCCTCTTCAGGGAACTTGTTCCAGTGCTTTTGCCAATTCAGTGTGCCATGAGGCTATTCTCAATCCTTTTCCTGCTAAGGCAGTGACTAGCCCAACTGACACCTCCTGTACCTGAGGATGGCACTGAAGGGCTGACGGGTGCTCAGGTTTGCCTTTGGTGGGGCAGAAAGGTGGTTTCACAGTGAAGAGAAAGCTGCTGCTCTGACTCAGCTTTCCCAGGGACATTTCAGATGCATCCTGATAAATGTGTAAGCTACTCATATGCTAAAGCGATTAATCTGAGCTACAAGGATGTAATTAACTGTCATTTAACTAACAACAGCAGTTAAACTAGCATTTAAATTTGCTGAGGCATAGATTTGATAAAAGGTCCTGAGGTGTGGCAGAACTGCTGAGGCTGGCAAAAGGCTGGTCCCAGTCAGATTTAAATTAACCAATTTGTATTTAAAATCTCAGTCTGGTTTATAAAAACCTTATTGTAGCCAAACTCCCTGGAAGGCTGTTCTTCAGATCAGCTTCTAACTCAGACCATTTTATTAAGAACTTTAAAAACTGGGCTAAAGTTTGAGCTGGGTGTATTTTCCAATAGATTTTAAAGAAGGCATGTTTCCCTGAGATTGTGGAAAAGTAATGAAGTAACTCCAACTTTTCTCTTTTTCAGAGAGCATCATTGTCCTTTTCAGATTTGAAGTTCATCTGCTGTGATCACCAAGGCTGTTTAATGTCTTCCTGAATCTTGACTTTGTACTGTGTAAAGTAAAATTTATTTCTGTGAGAATGAGTAACAGTCCCAACAAGTTCAACCTTGCTGTAATTCTCAAAATATTTTTTCCTCCCGTGCTAAGCTTAGGTGCTCTAAAATAGTTTTTATTGCACCCTCTTTAGAACCCTAAAATGTGCATTTTGGGGCTCAGAAGGACATACAAGGAGATCAGGTTCACTTACTAGATACCATCTTTACTTTCCAGTGACATTATGGATGGCAAATAGGAAACCTATCAATATCCCTGAACCTAAAATGGAGTCTCATATTATTGCTTCTAATTGCATCAGTTAGACTCCTCTGATACCAAAGGCTCACCTGCTTTAACAGACAGGTCAGATGAAAACTGGAAGGGAAAGTGAAACTGATCACAAAGCAGATTAATGACAGAAGCAACGTTCCTGACTTCTACTCCAATAATATGGCCACTGGAGAATTTCTTACCTTGCAAGACTAAAAGCCAGTGCTTATGATAGCTCCTATTTTAGTGATACAAAGGTTTCACTCAGGATTGACCTATACTGAGCTTAATAATGAAAACAAAGATATAGATTAATCAGGAAAATGGAGCTTCAAACTGTCTAAGGATCATCTGTGGCTACTGCTGGGTTTCACTGCCCTGTATGCCCATTCAAGTCATTCTGGTTAGTAAGAATGGCAGAATCAGGTCCAGGAACATTTAGCCCTATGCCAGACAATAACTTACTTCCCGGGCATGTGTCATCTCTCTAACCAGATACACTTTAAAATACAGCACTCCCTTATCCTACAAAAAAATAGGTGTTTTTTTTTTGTTTTGGTTTTTTTTTTTTTTTCATTTTTTCCCTTTTCTTATGTGAATAAAAAAAAAAAAATTGAAAACCACTTACCTGGTCAACATTATTTCATCGGGTGCTGAAATATAAATCAGACACAGTGCGACCTTCATAGAAATTTCAGATTTATTTACAGTGGTTTGCACTGATCGCTTTATCTACAAGGAGCTCAGTTTCCCCTTGGTGACTCATAAGTAATGTGGTCCACGCAAACCCGTGTAAATAGATCCAATATTTCAAGGAAGGTCATGCTATATACTCTCTTTGTTTCTCAAGAATAGATGATGGCTTACTGCAGGGCTGATACGACATTTATCTTCATGAGCGAGGAGGTTGATTGTGTGGCCCAAAGGGCAGTAGTCATGGCTGGTGGGCACCCATCGGGAATGAAACACACCCCATAAAACTCTCTCTATTTTTGTGTCTATGTGATGAAAGCTCCTTACTCACCAGATAGTCTGCAGAATACTCTAAACAGTAAAGAACAGTTTTCTTTCAACAGGAGCAAGAGAAAGGAAATAAATCCTTATACATCCGGGATTGAGAAGACCTTAACCTTCTGTGGGAAAGCAGGGAAGTTCTCTCAAGAGAGGAATGTCTTGAACCTTCTTTTGATGCCTCTTTGGCCCCTGACAGGTGACATACTGAATCAGATTGACCACTGACTTCATGCAGTCCAGCACTGCCTGTATCCCTTCTCCTCTGCAGACAAGTTCTGACCAACAGATTGGGTATATCACCTGAAAAAGTCCAGATTGACTAAATGGAGACAGTACCATGGTATTGAGCTTTTTTTTTTTTTCCAGTTTCATGTCTGTTTTTGTGATTTGTTTCAAAGTCTTACCTTCTTAAACAGCAAGCCATCATGAGACACAGCTAACCAAGACACAGCACCAACATGTGAAGAGTTTCCAGCTCAGTGTCACAAAACTCACTGGGTAAAAATGTGGCCCAGAGCATGTTCTCAGAAAGAACATCCAATGGGGTGATAAGCAGAAGCATCTGCTATCTTCTTCTGCTTCATTTTTGAATCATAGTGTCATGATTTTATCCAACATTTCTAGACAGTGTCATATTTCATCATCTATATGATGCTGTATTTGTACAAGTATTTCCATTGGAGTAAAAATGTTCTGTCTTATCTCTTAATTTTGTTTTGCATTTAAAAAAATTAGATTATTTTTTCTTGAGGTAGCAGTCTATGACTCTAAAATTCAAGGTTGAATTCACTGTTTTGCAGCATATTTTCCAGGTGCATTTTGTGGAGCTCTTTCAATTAACTGGAGAGAGCATTTTCAGGTAGTTTGATACCCACAGCTGATTTTTCTACACCTCAGTTTCTCACTTAAAAAATGTGGTAATGTTCTTTTCTTTGCCTGTTTCCATTCCCATTTGTATCTTAGGTCTATTAGATCTCATCTGTGTTGATCCTACTCTAAATTAAGCTAGTAATAAAAATTTCTCCTGCCCCAAAGAGAGATTTTGGAAGTAAGCAATGGCACACAGAAACAAGAATATAAATTTTCACCATGTTAACAATTTAATAACTATAAATAAAAGATTATCACCCTGTTCTCAAGCCTGTCCTAGAATGCTTTTAGGACTACATCTGTGAAAGAGATAAGATGCATAGTGCCATTGGCCCACCATATTTTAATCAATCCCTGCTCCATATGTTTTCCAATCACTGTAACTGTGTATCTGCCTGCAGCACACACTGATAGTGTATGAATTTTTGTCATTTAGTCCATGTTTATTTTTAAGATATATAGAGAAAACAAAAAGAAAAGCCCCACAAGGCAATAATTCCTCTGTTCAGAAACCCCAGCCAGGCTGGACAGCTGGTGAAGAGAAAGATCAGCTCCTGCTGACTTTTGCAGTGTGTAGGAGAGAGACATGGAGAGCATGAAGATCAAAAGGTGAGCACAATGCTCTCACAGATAAAATAGATAACTTTAGGGTAAGGGAACATATAAAGATTATTTATTAAATAATAACCCCCTAAAACCCCAAGACTGCTGTTCAGGAACAACCTGACTGACCTCAGAAATATTGACTACTAGAAGAGAAGTCACCAAAGTAGCCAGGTCATTGTTAGAGTATTTCTAAAGATGGAGAGTGTGGTATGTGGGACTGTGATAGCATGCAAGTGAGGCATTTGGGAGTGACCTTGTACACACAGCATCTCATGAGAGCTCCTCTTTAATATCACTAGGGATGTTGCATCTTATTTGGATGACCTTCCAATGTATAATCACTTTAATTTCAGCAGAGAAGTTGCATTTTATTTGGATTCCCCTGAGAAGCAAATGGAGCCCTATGAATCCTGCCAAATGTTTTTGTGACTGGTTCTTCAAAAGTTTGATGAATATTCTGCAGCACCACTTCGCATCTCATGGAGGTTGTTGTCCAAAAAGCAACAATGATGACAGAAATAAAAGGAAAAAATAAAAGAAAAATTTTGTTTCATGGACATAGGCATTTGCAGTATTTTTTTAAGTGTGTGTGTCTTTTCTAGCTGACAGGTGTGTAGACAAAGCCTCATCTATAGTCAGGATTTTCTAAATGGCCTGTTACGGAATTTCTGAAGTGCCTGGTCCTGACTTCTGTTATAGAAGGGATACTGGGGCCCGCAGATAGCATATGAGTCCAGCAGGTGAGGTTTTATGTTTAAGAGTAACTACACAAATAATGATGCTTTGCACGTCAGTATCCACTGGCAAGACTAGAGGTCACCATGGCAACACACTAAAATAAACATAGGTTGTTCTCAGGGATGATGGGTCACATACTCATAATGAGTATGGAAGGTCCTGGGGACAGAAACCCTGAACATGGCTCAAGGGCCAGTGCTGGCTGGCATCCTCCTCATCCTCCCACCTCTTGGCCCCAGCACAAACTGCAGGCTGACGCAGTTCCACAGCAGCTCTGCTACACTGTGACCCTGTGCTGGAGCCACCAGACTGCTGGGCTGCAGTCATGGGGGCAGACAGAGGCTGTGACAGCTTGCTTCACTTAGGTATCAGGGGATGATTGACAGGGATGCTCTGGAAAGTCACACTAAGAGCCATCCTGCCTGTCCACTTCCCAACACATCCAGCTCACCTTTCACTTTGTTGCAATGGCACATAGTTGCCTTTGCTGGAAAAAGAACAAAATTGAAAGTGAGAGAACAAAGCTTGGGACACAGCATTGTCCTGCTATGCCTACAGTCTGCACCTGCTGGGTGGTGTCCAGTCGCTGTGAGGTTGTGCACAGGATATGCATCCTAAGAGATTCAGGGGGACAGTCTAGTGGTTAAGTGGGTGCACTGGTGCTTTAGCTGCCTCCTGCAAGCAGAGCTTTGCAAGACTTTACAGAAACATTATGGCACCAGACAGTTTTGTCTGCTATGGAGACTGGAGTTAATATCACAGGAGTGTGAGGTAAGCAAAAGGCAGTATCGACTCAGTCCATCATGGGTGCTGAGACTGAGGCAAACCCCTCCAGCAGATGGAAGAAAGAGCAGATGAGAGAGCTGAAGCTGTTCAGCCTTCATCAGAGAAGAGAAGACTGTAGGTAGACCTTAGAGCCTCTTCCAGTGTCAAAGGAGGCCCCAGACACCAGGAGAGGGAGTTCTGGCATGGGTCCTCAGTGACAGGACACAGTGGAACTGAAAGAGGGCAGGAAGAGATGTGATATTAGGAAGAAATTCTTGTCTGTGAAGGTGGTGAGGCCCTGGCAAAGGTTTCCCAGAAAAGCTGTGGCTTTTGGCCCATCCCCAAAAGTATCCAAAGTCATGTTGGATGGGCTTGGAGCAACCTGGGATAGTGGAAGGCGTCCTGGCCTATAGCAGAGGGGATTAGAACTGGATGCTAATTAAGATTCCCTCCAAACCAAAATATTCTATGAAAAAACCCCAAATATAACACAACAAAGCCAAACAAACAAGCATAGAACCCACCCAAAAAAAACTCTCATCAGAAACGAAGAAAACTGGATACACAAGCAGAGCACAAATAATGCTGAGCAGTACTGAGCTGCATGGGTGTGCTGAGCAGCAGAGAGCTCCATGCAGGAAAGGACTGTCTGGTGACACACAGATGCTTCCCTGCCTGCAGACTGTTCAGTAGGAGGAGGGTTAATTTAGTGGTGTCACACTCAGAGCATATCCAAATGTTCCACTGGTCGCTTTTGAGTTACTCTGTGTCTCAGGTGTACTCTTCAAGTATTTTAAAAGGGGCAATGATTTTTTTTTTCCCTGGTAGCAAGAACATCCAGGCAGATATAATTTTAATATAAAAGAGAAGTTTACTAGAATAGAATTTAAGAATATTAAAAAGGGATTTGGTTCCGAGAGAAATATTAGCAGTAAAGGCAAGGATAAGGATTTTGGAGAAATTTAATTAAAATTTAATCTTCTTTATAATTAAATTTTGTTTTAATTAAACTTAAAATTAAATTTGCTTTGTTTAATTGGAGGAATTTAAAAAGCATTACCTCAGAATGTCAATCATTTTTTTCACACTATAAAAAATAGTTTATCCTGGTTTGTCTAATTTAAAGGATGAGATTTCACATGGAGTGGGAAAAAAATAGTAATAAAAACATAACATTTGAGTGTAAATCAATTTACTTCTTAGTTATCTTCCACCTCATTTCCTTCTCCCCCTCTCCCATTTTGGCATGCTGTAGATGAGGGCTCCCTCTTAGGAGCCTGTCTATATCAGCAGGGAATGCCCTAACCCTTTTGACATCTGGGCCACCACTTATTACAGGATGGAGCTCTGGGCCGTGACAGTGCTTTGCTGTGCTTGATGCCATTAATTTTCCTGCTTTGCCAGTCATAATTTCTCTTTTACTTTCTGTTTGCTTGACTTTTTTGTTTTTTGGTATTTTTTTTTCCTGGTGAGAGTGAGTCTTGGGGATGTGAAAAGAAACAAAGGAACAGAAGGCTGTTCCAAAGTAGCAATGTCTCAGGATGGGTCTGAACCAGCATCACTCAGTGCTGCCTTGATGCCCTGCACCTTCCATTTGCCTCTTAAGCCCACCCTCCACCAGCTTCCTGCCCCTCCCTCCCTGTTCTCCAAAATTCCAGATCATGCCTCATTTTGCCTTATCATGCCTCATTTTGCCTTCTGCTCCTCCTTCTTTCCCTTTTATACACCTCTGTGCTAGCTCACAACTCCTCCCTCTACTGAATGCCATCTGGCCAAAGCCATTAGTGACCTTCTCCCCTGAGCTAAACCAAAAAGTGATTTTTCTGATCTCAATTCTTTCAATCTGTCTTGCTCTTTTCATCTACTTAGTCCTCCTCTGCTTCCAATTTTCTGATGTGGATGACTCTCATTGTAGATCAAAGGGTACCTTTTTATGGCTTTTGCACCTAATTCTTCTGCTTATAGATTGACATCTTGCTAGCTCTTTTCACATCCTCATCTCTTTTCTTGGCCTCATGCAAATGACAGCTCCCACCATTGCTGCCTTTTGTTGCTCCTCTCCACCTTCCAGGCCACTCTCCATCTGTATTTTTTCTGCTTCCACTTTTTTCCCCTTGTTTTTTTACTGTGTTTTTGGAAGTTTTGTTGTTGTTGCTTTTGGGGTTTATTTTTAAACTCTTCTCTCTTATGTATCCTTGTGTTACATGTGTATGCCATCACTGCAAAGGCAACAGCATCCAGCTAAGGTTCAGGTCATTAATCCAGTGAGCCAGGGGTGATCAAACAGAGATGTCACTCCCAGACTACTCCTCTCTAAAAATGCAAAGATGCAACCTTCAATTTCTCTACAAAGAAGCCTTGGAACCTCAGTAAGACCTTTTTGCCAGCCTTCTTAACATGAGACACTTCTGCCCTCAGAAGGAGAATTACAATTTGCACTTCATTCCATTGAACCTAGCTTTTCCTCAGCATCAGTATTGTCCTGGGTACAAACAGAAACAGTTTTAAAGAAACTGAGTCCTTGGAAAAGTTGTGATGGACACAGAAAAAAAGAAGCAAGGACCAGAAACCAAAATGTTGCTGGTAAACTAATGGTTGCTCATTTCTGTGCTTTGCTGCTTATGCTTTGAATGGCTGATAACATGGAAATATAAATCAAAGTAAGTTGAGCAGGATATCACAGTAATCAAGATAGGAGACCAGGAAACTGGAGAGTGTCTGAGCCTGAATTTGCCAAATCAATTGATAAAAACCAGTTTTCTCCATAATAACATAATCAGTCTCCTCTCTAAATAGTTCAAATGCTGAAATTGCCTTCTGTGATGAATTCATAATAATAAGAAAAAACAAAAAGCTCAAGCAAAAGGAAAGCTTAAGCAAGAATGAGCTGTGTGTACGTGCTCTATGCAAATTGGCAACACCTCTGTATTCATAATTCATTGCAAGTGGTTGAAGATAACTAGATTTTTATTTTTATTCTCCATGAATCGCTCACATAAGCAGGAGCTATCTCGTTCAAACATTTTCCCCCTCTTGTTTTATTTAAGTTGAAAAAGAAAGTAAACAGATGACTGTAGCAGCTCCTGATCTCAGATTGTATGAGATGCTGACACTGAGACTGCATGACCCTGTTTAGATAAATCCTTTCTGCCCTGTCTCAAAGTAGAGCTGGGGCTGGGGACCTGAGGACAGGGCATAGAAGAAGGGGATATTCCCCAAATTATGTTGGTTTGAAAGATTGTGAAGGGGAAGTTAAGAAAGAATAGTGTTTAAGCTCCCTATCGTACTACTTGTCTTTTCTATTTGAAGAACTTACATTATTTCTTTATTAAGTAAAATTATGAAAGCAGAGCAGTCCATAAAGGTATGCAGAAACATATTTAGGGAACAGCAGTATGACCTTAGCAGGAACATTATGTATAACAGGGCTTGGGTGCAAGAAAGAGAAGAAAAGAATTCAAACAAACACTTTTATCTTGATGACCCTTAAATGAAAGGACAAGGAAACAGTATGATCAGCTAGCAAAACATTGTGAAGATAAGAGCCCTTTGTCAGCACAGAGGGCCTGATTCTCCCTTCCTTTGTCATTTGCATCTGTGCAAGGAGAATGACAAATTGCAGTAAAAATGCCACAAATCAGATCAGTTTAAACCGGTTCCTAGCTTTGAACATGTTTTAATGACAGTACAAGGTGAACAGACTTGACTCAGTCCCAAAAGGTGATCAGTTGATCTGGAACCTGAGCTGTGGTTGTATTAAGTATCAAAATATAAATTTCTATGTTGCCAGAATAGATAAAAAATATCATACTATAATAAAATGATAAAAAGAATATTGAAATATCATGAGATACTTTAGTAACTATTTCCTTAAAACTACCTAATAAATTTTCAGACTTCCGTTTCCTTCTTGGTATCTTAGGATACTAAGGTATTTCTACTATAAGATGCTATCTTTTTTACACAAGTTCAGTTTTATCCCAATTATCCACCAAGTAAAAACAGAAAAAACTGAAAAGCCCTCCAAAGCCCTTTATAGTATTTCTACAAGACTAATATAAAGCAGATGTATCCTGCTGAGTGCACAGTATATTTTAAACTAAATGACCCCAATGTTGTGCTGGATCTTACAAATGCTGATATGTATGAATAAGGAATACCTTTGCATGGGGGAGCATTCTCAGGAGTATCCAGTGGGTCAGTCTTTCCCTGCACGAAATGGTAATCATATGCATTTTATTTTTCAGTTTCATTTAGTTCTTTTTTAAGTGTTTGTTTTTGCAACACATTGGCCTATATTCTGGTATTTTTCCCTGTACATTTCTCAAAACAACTAAAAATAATACACAGCAATATTTAACTCTTGTACAGCCTAGATGGATAAAATCTTCAGAAATATGAGTGTACATTGTCTGCTGCCTTATTGGAGGTTTCTAGATATAAATAATCAAATGTCCACAAGGCACAAGGGAACACCTGCCCGATTTTTTAAAGTAGCATAGTTTCCTTCCTGCTTTCCTCCCTTCCTTCCTCCCTCCCTCCCTCCATCCCTCCCTCCCTGCCTTTCCTTCCTTTCCTTTCCTTCCTTCCTTCCTTCCCTTCTTTCCTTTCATTCCTTTCCTTCCTTTCCTTCCATTCTTTTCTTTCCTTTCCTTCCTTTCCTTCCTTCCATTCCTTCCATTCCTCCCTCCCTCCCTTTTGTTTTCTGGCAGAAGGTGTCCCTGCCCTTGACAGGGTGCTTGGAACTGGATGTTTTCTTAGGTCCCTTCCAACCCAAGCCATTCCATGACTGTGGTGTTCCATGAAAAAATAACTGCCTATATTATACTATATTTTACTGATGATATTACCCTGTATTGGTCTGACTGTAGGTATGCATTTAGGATATTTAATCCTCTCAGATTTATAAAAAGACAGTATTGACTTAATTCGACATCCTCAGAGGCAGTAATTAGTGTGGGCTTACTCATGTCCATAGCTTTCAAACTCTCAGCCACACTCAACACGATTTGAACACAGTGAATATATTGAGTTTACAACACCTATGCTTAAATCAATGATCTCTTCTAATTTATATATTTTTATTATTGAAGGAAACTTTTTGTCCCATATAATAATCCAACTACCCATCTCTTGGTGTAAACCAGGTTGGCAATAGAGAGGAAAAAGCCTCTGACTTTTCTCTATATCTTATTTCTTTGGAAAATGGGTCTAACTCACAAAGTTATTTTGTGCATTTTGAGGAATATTACTTTCTCTCTTGCTGAATTATATCCATACCCCTATCAGCTGGGATAGGAGAAAAAAAATAGAAGTTTAATTTTACATATTCCAGGTTTTTGCTCTGACTGCAAACTAAAATGCCCCCTCCCCTCCTGGCAGTGTACACTTAGGTGGAGTTTTGACAGCAGCCTTTAATAGAGTTTCAGGAAGCAAGGATGGAAAAGATCTATGAGGTCATCTAGTCCAGTTCATAGCCAGAGTGATAACTCAGGCTGTTCTCACCAGCAGAGGTGATGGTACTCAGTGGCAAGTCAGACATAAATTCTGAGTCAAAGATCCCTAAATTTTGCAGCACAAGATTCAAGCAGATGAAAACTCTGGAGAAGCTTCAGTTATTTTTGATAGTGAATTTTATTACATTATTTATACAAACATGAATAAGGCAGCATAAAAGTGCCCGAGCATTTAACTGTATTTACTTATTAAGTATAAGGTTTGTTTGTTTGTTTTATTTAAATGAGTGGTCCTGTGTCTGGATTATGAGGGACACAGATAGAGAAGCTGGCTTTTTCCAAGGGATCATGACATTTTGAGTGATGTGACAGGGAGGAGACGGTTCAGTGCTCATATCAATTTTGATCAAATATTCTGAAAAAGGAAAACTTTAACACTTATATTTCTGATGTTACTAGCTTTTTGAGCTGTATGTCATCATGGATGTGCCAGTTCTCACCTGCTGAAGCTGATGTATGAGATTGGTGAAGATTCATGCAGGAGTTACTACATCAAATCCCAAATGTTTTTCGTATCAGGTTTTTGTGTGACAGTTTTTTCCCCCCTGGTTATGAGCTCTGAAACACTTTACGTGGTTTGGTGGTTTTTTTTTTTTTTTTTTTTGGTAAAAACCAACTGTGGATAGCAGAGGACAACTTTGCAGCATGTGACAGGCTCTCAGTACCCCCTGGATAGTTATTCAGAGGCCTTCTGGATCTCCAGGCATGCTGATCTATCCACCAAACCTTGTATCTTAGCTGTCCCACAGGAGATGAATATATATTTTTTTTATTCTTTTTCCTCAGATATGTGCAAGAGATGAATCACTCAACCCAGACAAGAGAGAACCCAGATCTCTCCCAAGGGAAGTAGTGAAAGGAAGGGAAGAAGAGGGAGATGTTCCCTCTTGCCCACCCCTTGGGCAGAAGATGGCATGGTGATTGTGTGCCTGGCATTCCTGTCATAACATCAGTGTGCCCACACCAGGCTGTTCAGGGCTGTGTGGATGTGCTGTGCTCTTGCTTTTCCTGGAAATTTCACATTTGTTGAAATGAGCATGCATATTTAAAAAAAGGTGTGTGTGGGAGCTGATGAATCACATCTTCTGTCAAAGACTCCAGACACACTACTGAAGCACTGCTGAGCTTCTGGACCTCTTTACTCATCTTTGTTCTTGTGTGGGCTTTAATTTCTCACAGAATTTTCCTTAGTGTAATATAAAGTTTTCTCTTATCAACTGCTTCCCCAGCTCTTTCCCTTTCACCCACCCAGCCATTCTCCTCAACCCACCTCTCCAGAAGCACTTCCTGATGTTCATCACCCTCTCTTTATTTGACATCCCAGCTACTCATTTAGTGGTTCTTACACAGAAATGCTACAATTAGGGCCTTATTCAAAGCTCTGCTTGGTGACACAATATTACTGATTTACAAGTGTGCATCCCTGGAGTGTGTGAGGTGACTGGTGTTTGCTCTCTGTGGCTGCACCTGCCATGCTGGGAAGGATACAGGGAAGGGGAGAGAGCATGAGAGCAGCAGAGACCAGTTAAGCCTGACATCCTCCCTGTCTCTGCCTCACAGACAGGGGTTGCACCAAAATTTAGGAGTTTTTAATTGGTTTTGCCTTGACATCAACAGGCAGCACCATGGAGGAAAGGTAAAATGGATCCTATTTTTCCTTGAAATCTTGTTCCAGATTTGTGTTCATCATATCTCTCTGCAGTTTCCTGAAATTAGCTGGGGAGGGAGGGGAGGGGAGAGGAGGGGAGGGGAGGGGAGGGGAGGGGAGGGGAGGGGAGGGGAGGGGAGGGGAGGGGAGGGGAGGGGAGGGGAGGGGAGGGGAGGGGAGGAGGACAAGGTTGGTCTTTTTACCCAGGTAACAAAGAAGAGGAAATGGCATCAAGTCATTCTAGAACAGGTGTAAATTGGATATTGGGAAAAATTTCTTAATGGAACAGGCAGTCCAGGAAGGTGGTGAAACTACCATTCATAGTAACATTGAAAAAATATATATTTGTGGTGGGACATGGTTTAGTGGTGAATATGACAGTTAATGGGTGGAATCCATACTCTTAGAGGACTTTTCTGACCTTAAAGATTCTATGACTTTCACTCGTGGTCCTTGTCAACCAAGAAAACCATCATATCTTTCCAGGGAAAGGAAGTGCTCTAAAGGTCCAAACACAAATTAACTGGCCTGTGATGTAGTTAAAACCTATTCTGAAAATGATATAAAGTCCTCACATCCCAGGGAGAGTGAGAGATGTGTGTCAGCTGTTGCCTTCATGGAAGAAAACGGCGACCTGGTTGTAAGGAACAGCACGGCAGCCCAGTCTCCCCTGGGCCACTCGGGCTAACGACACACGCAGGACACCAATGTGGTAGACGGTCGAAAGCGTTTATTATCTTATCTCATGGGTTTAAATACTCTTGGGGGACTCTGCTATGTCGGGGGGGGGCGGGGGGGGGGTTGGTAGGGTCTCTAGGGTTATTCAGGAGTGGAAAACTAGTGGGTTAGGTGTGGTTACATTCTTTGGGGTAATGGATAACATGTTGCAGGGTGAGAGGGGGATGGGGGTCTTTCTTTCCGTCACATCCCGAAATCTTCCGTTCGCCTGTCCCTATCTACTACATCTCCCCCCTCCTTTTCATAAGTAACATGAGGTAGTCGTAGATATAGGCACTGGAGTGAGGTACAAACTTGTAACTTGGTAAGGAAAAAAGGGTTTTGGTAAACCTGAGTAATTCTCGCAAGGTGAGTTTCGAAGGCTTTTGCAACTGACTGTGTTCACAGTTTTTGGTTTACAGCATTTATTGCTGGCCCACGAACAGAATGTTCGCCCGTTCTAGATGGGCCTGAACAAACAAGACTAGCTTGTTCAGCAGGCATGGTCCTATGGTAACAGGTAAAAGCAGTATTGCCAGTGGACCTACCAGGGCGGAAATTAAAGTGGTGAGCCAAGGTGATTGATTGAACCAGGATTCGAACCAGCTCTGCTGGGTTTCCCTGTCTCTCTTTCTCTGAGCCAGTCTATCTCGGAGTTCTGCCATGGAGTCTTTAATGACTCCCGTATGATCTGCATAAAAGCAGCATTCCTCTTTCAAAGCTGCACACAGTCCTCCTTGTTGCATGAACAAGAGGTCCAGTCCTCGCCTATTCTGTAAAACTACTTCTGAAAGCAAAGAGACTGATTTCTCTAGATAGGAGATGGATTTCTCGATCCTCTGCAGATCTTCACCGATGGTCATTTGCAGCTGAGAGAGTCCGTGCTGTTGGGTTGCGATGGCTGAGACACCTGTGGCTGTACCAGCTGCTCCCAGGCCGAGCAGCATTGCGATAGTTATACCTGTGATTATTTCTCTTTTGTGGAGTCTGTCAGGTTCTTCGAAAAGGTGGTACACTTCTTCATCTGAGTGGTACAGGACCCTAGGAACAATCAGAACTTGGACACAGAAGTCAATAGAGTCATTAAATTTGGCAAGGAACACACAAGCACTCACTCCGGATCGCTGGCAAACCCACATCCCAGATGCGGATGGGACCACCCACTTACTGATCTTTCTGTTGGGCTTAACAACTTTAGTGCAGAAGTTGCCTTTCTGCTTTGCTAAAGTTGCATTGCCAAAACATTTGCCTTGTCTTGTGATTTGACTCAGGGTGATTCCTCTGCGGGGAGTGTCCCATCTGCACTGGTGGGGGAGCACTGGCTGTGGAGTAACTGAAGGGGATGTCTAAAGCAATGCCTTCGTAGAAAGGGGTTTTAACATCATAACAAAGCCAACAGGAGTTATTCAGGTTCGGTTTGGTTTTGTTTAGGGTTAGAAAGGTAGCTTCTAGCATACGAAGGATTGGGTTTGGATCAGACTCGGCTGTGCGGCTTATCTGGAAGGCATCTGCATGGCCAGCCGGGGTGTCAGTGACTTTTGGGGGCAAGGTTTTGGGGTGGGTTGTGTTTTTCCCTTTTTTGTATGAAGCATTATAGCTACTAATTGGGTGCTTTTCCAAGCTCGGGACAGCCCTCCCACTCCGTTCACTGCGGGGACTTCTTTGCATTGCCAGTGTCGGGGCCACAGTGCTTGGGGAAAAATTGAGCAGTCTGCTCCTGTGTCTGCCCAAAACTGAAGCCCCATGACGTGGGGGTCCTGACTGCCATAAAGGCGGCACGTCCCCCACACCTTCGGGGGCTCCTTTCCTATTTTCATGGCCAGGGCCACCCAGGGGTCCCGTTCTGGGGCGTCCCCTGCTGACCCTGTGGCACGGGCGCTGCTGGTAGTGGGTACGAAGGTACCGCAGGCTGTGTTGCGAAATTCGCTGGTGACGGTACGAAGCTGGCTGCCTCCTGTGGGGGTATGGGGTATAAGGGCGCCCCGCCCCACTGGGGGTTGGCATAGATGGGCCGCCTTACATTCGCAGCGGGAGGAGGCTGAGTGCGGCCCGCACGCCCCCTCCCTCTCCCGTTTCCCTGGGGCTGGGACCTGCATTCCTTGGCGAGGTGCCCCTTCCTCCCGCAGCTCCAACAGGCTCCTCTCAGGCGTGTTTGGGGTGGAGGCGCCGCGGCGGGCTGCCGTGTCGGCTGGGGACAGCTCACCGCAATGTGACCTGCCTCACCGCACTTGAAATATGCCATGGCACTGGTCAGGGTGTGGACGGCTGCCTGAATGGGTGTCAGGTGTTCTTCCCTCACTACATGTCTGATCATGTCAGCCAGGCTGGCTCCGGCTGGCAGGGAACGTAAGATATCTTTGGTGACAGAGTTGCACTGCTGGCGCAAGCAGTCAGCTACCACGGGGCCCTTTGCCTCTGCCGGCAGGGTAGAGGAGTCTATTGCTGCCTGCAGGCGATCTACAAACTGCGTGAAGCTTTCGCTCTCTGCCTGCCTCATGGTGGACCACGGCGACGGCTTGGCCACGACCCGAGAGGCTGCAGGAATAGACTCCCTGGCAGCCCGAGTGGTCGCCCTGACCTCCTCAGCCCACATCTGCGTGGCTTGTTGCTGAGGCGTGATCATATCATCGTGCTTTCCCATAAGCCTGGATAAAGTCGATCCGTGTAGTGGTTGCCTCGCGCCAGATGCTTGGGCTAATAGCTTTGTACAATTATCCTCCCATTCCTGTCTAAACACAATCATTCCGGCACCATCAAATATCATGCGACCTATTCGCTCGATATCAAAGGGAAGCAGGTCGTCATTACTAAAAAGACCATCGATTAATGTGGAGACCATGGTCGAATTGATTCCTTTTTCTGCAATGGCTTTGACAATTGACTGTACATCTTTTGGGTTTACCGGGGTATATACCCTCTGCTGGTTCCCTTCCGGGCCAGTGATCCTCACCAGGAAGGCTTGTACGGCAGCCGCTGGGGACCATTCAGCACAGGCTATTTTTATTTCTCCCCAGTCGGTAAACTGGGCTGGTTCGTATTGTGGCTGCTTTTCGGTGCAGCTTAAAGCTTTACTTGGTTTTGTTTTAAATTGCTTTGGCTCTGTTCCCTCTATTTCAGAGTCCCAGCTGGCTTCCGTCAGCTCTTCCAGGCTGCCGGAGCTGCTGCTGGACTCAGAGTCGGAAGTCGAATGCCAGCGCACTTCCGGGGCTCGGTGCCGTTTTGTGCGGCTCCGACCCCGCTCCTCCCCCCGGGGGTGGCGCCGCTGCCATCCCCCGGGCTTGCCCTGCCTCCTGCAGGTGGAGGTTTCTCCCTTACATGGTAGCGGCGTCAGGTGCGGCTGCCGATCGGCTCCGAGCCCTCTGCCGCTCTCCTCCTCTTTCTCCCGCACACGTGCATTAGCGAAACTCTGCGCCTCTGGGCTCTTCGCGCTGAGACTGCCCGCGCCCCGCCCCTCCCCTTGGCTGCCGGCTCCATTTTCAAAGGGGTATGGAGGCAGCGTGGGTAGGATCTCCTCTCGAGCCGCAGCTCCCGCGCCTCTGGCTTCCCTCGCCAGCCTCCGCCAAAAGAGCTCTGCGCGCTGCTGCACCTCCGGTACCGGGTCATTGACCGGCCGTGGTGGGGCGGATGGGGAAGCCGCGGATCTTTGGGAAGGCTCTGCAGGGGGCCCCAGGCCCCGGCCCGGGGAGGGGGGCGACGCGCCGGGCCCCCCTGGATCCCCGCTCCCGGGCGGATCACCCTCAGGGGCGGTTTGCGTTGCCGCTCCTACCCCTAGCTTGGGTGTAACCAATAAACACGTACGCGCTGCGCTCCATGTCTCCTGCTCTTCTATTGCTCTGCGCAGGGCTTTCTCTACTTTGCCCCACGATTTAAGGCATTTGCCGCTGCCTGAGGATTTCGTGTCCTCGGCCAGCGCGGCTGTGCATTTTTCCCATATCTCCGGATGCAAAACATCCACAGGGCGTTCAATTGCCCCAAGCTCAAGCAGCCTTGCTATAGCAAGATAAAAGTCTTTGAGCTTACACTCAATTCCCCATTGCTTATGAACCTCACTTACGACCCTGGCGATGGCGTCCATGACGATCGCGGGTCCTGGGACATCTCCCTCACCGAGAACACGGTTTCACCAGTCTGGCCGCTGCTCTTGTCCAGGCGACACCCGCTGCCCGAGCTAATCTTTCCCGGGTTTCGGCACCAGTTATGTTGCCTTCATGGAAGACAACGGCGACCTGGTTTCAAGGAACAGCACGGCAGCCCAGTCTCCCCTGGGCCACTCGGGCTAACAACACACGCAGGCACCAATGTGGTGGACGGTCGAAAGCCTTTTTTATCTTATCTCATGGGTTTAAATAGTCTTGGGGGACTCTGCTACATCAGGGGGGGTTGGCAGGGTCTCTAGGGTTAGTCAGGAGTGGAAAACTACTGGGTTAGGTGTGGTTACATTCTTTGGAGTAATGGATAACATGTTGCAGGGTGAGAGGGGGATGGGGGTCTTTCTTTCCATCACATCCCGAAATCTTCGGTTCGCCTGTCCCTATCTACTACAGTCAGCATTTGCCCCTGGAGTTGCAGCAGGATGGTCGTGAGCAATGGCTGGTGTTGGAGCCCTGTAACAAGGTGAGGGCTCAGAGGGGCACTAGACAGGTGTCTCTCAGACTGGAGCAGTAAGGTCTTGTCTCTCTCAAAACCCTGGAAAGGATGGGATATTCACTCATTAAAAGGTACAAGTCAGTCCCACAGGCAGATTAATTTATCATATTTCTATTACTAAATTTAGTAGTATTGGGCAACACAGCTTTATGGATTAATTGTTTAGATAAATTGCTGGTGCATTTTCATCTCAGACAGGCAGATACTCGCACAAACTGTGTCTGAACTTTTTTTAGGTGTTAGTTTTTGGCCAGGGGTCCCTCCCAAGGGGCAGTCAGGATGCACCCACCCACTGCGTGGTGATAGAGGATTCAATAAAGACATGGGCTGTTGCATGCCAGCTGGCCTCAGTGTCACGCTGTGGGCTAAGGCACATTTAATTTAATAGCATGGACAAAGTCACAAAATCCAGCTTTTCAGCAGTGTAATCACTTTGGACAGAGGGCTGCTCTGGCGTGGCTGTATTGACTCTGGCTTGGAAGATGACTCAATTGGGCCTGTCTCAGATCTCTGCTCAGGCTCCAGTGGTGGGCAGACACAGCTTTGTAGTTCCTGCTTTTCATTTCCAGAACTAATCTCAAAAGTCAATGGTAATTTTCTTCAAAGGGTTGGGATGCGCCCTTCACCTTTTGCCTTTAAATTGTTTATTAAATTCTTGAATTTCTTCTTACAAATGTGGAAGCCACTTAAATGCAAAACACAAATTTGGGTTGGAGTCCCAGGAATATCAAAATACCAGCCCTTCTGAAGGGGAGTTAGATGTTTTTCATAGCCACTTGTAAGACAGAATCTGTTTCCCCGTACATACAGACTAAGTGCTGTTTTAATAGCTTTGACTTTTGGAGAAAAAGCTTAGTGAGTTGTAATTAAATGTGGTCATTTGTTTTTAATGAAACCATTTTCCAAGGCAAAAATAAACAATACATGCAGTATATGCACAAATCAAAACTTATTGTGAAAATCTGATGATTTCAGTGGCATTTTTTATGGGAGTAAGTACAAATGAAACATTTCAGTCTTCTCTTTGCAATTTGATAATGTCCGAATGTTTCATTGCAAGAATATTGAAACATTTCATTTTAGCAATGGAATAGGAAATAAGTGTGGAATCCCAAGTAATCTTGCACTCAGGATTTCTAGAGCAGAAAGTTTAAAGTAACAAAAGGTGGGGCCCAAACATGTTCCTACAAAGGCTGTTCAAGCATCATTTCCCCTGTGTCACATATATGGTGTCCTTTGATATGTCTTGAAAAAGCTGCAAGGGAGGAATGAAGGAGAATTAGTGCAAATTTGGAATTCACAATGAGAACTGAATTTTTATTTAAGGAAAAAGACTTAAAAGCTAAATAAAAAACAAACAAGCAAACAAAACTAAAACTAGGACCAAAACCAAAAGCCAAAAAAACCTAAAAAAAAACCCACAAAAAACACCCCCACAGAAACCCCCCCCAAAATCAAAAACCCAAAAACACCCTATCAAAAAACTTTAAAAAACAACCCAAAACCCCGAGAACAAACAATAACTGAATTTTCATTTTGCAAGGGATTACCTTGTGTATGTATGCTGGGGAAGATTTTTTTTCTTGGGGTATATTTTTAGTGCTGGCTTGTTTGATCTTTTAATAGAACCATTTATTTCAGAAGATAGTGAACTATTCAGAAGTCACCATTGACCTCCAGCCTCATGTTTTCCCTGAATTCACTTTCCTGCACAATCAAGCTTTTCTGGCCTCTTTGGTGATCCTCCCTGCCAAGCTCTTCCAGGAGGCTTGACTCTGTGTGAGCCCCTATGAGTGTTCTTTTCTCTGCTGCCATCAGTGAATGTTGCCCTTCAGTTTGGTGTGGTTTCAGTGGATTTTGTGTAACCAAGATGATTTATAGATGAGCAAGAGTCTTAAAAAATAGTAGGCAAAGTAAAACAAAAACCAATAGAAATTAATGGAGGCGAGTGACCTAAGTTCAGTCTTAGAAAACTAAAGAAAACTATTCAAACTCTGTAATTTAAAAGAGGTTATTCAAGGAATGTTTTGAATTAACTAATCTATGAATATTAGGAATCTTAAGTCACAATTAAATTTCATTATTTGTCAGCTTAACCCAAACAAACTTGTTTTCTTTTTAGCTGCCATATTTGAAATAATTTGGAATCTAATTGAAAACACTGAATAGATAAATGTTGCAGATGATAGATAAATATGATTGTTCATAAATAATACAGCTAGGATGAGAACAGTTCTCCCAGCTAGCCGGATGACACCCCTGCCGCTGGATGAGTCCTGGGGTGAAATGGACTGTTCCATCCCACCCCCCAAAAGATGTATGGCTTATCCCACACCTCTGTACCTGCCCCTAAAACATTAGTGTCTGTAACCCCATTGGATATGCCTCATCCCAACCCTCTCCGAAGCCCTCCTGATAAGGAGGCTTCAAGGGGCCACGCGCCCTCTTGGAACCTCTTCCCCCCTCCTGGAACTTCCTCCCCTCCTGGAGCTTCCCCTCTCCCAAACCCTCCTTTTGTCTCTCCCCTGCCCCACCCTCTCAGGCCGGCCACGTGCTGCGCCTGGGAGCACGAGGCAGAACCTTCTGCACCCCCAATAAACCTCTTTCCCCAAGAGCAACCTTCAGAGATCTCTGCCTCCATTCATCAACACCATGCTGGAGTGTGGTATATTCCCACAGATAAATTCAATTGCAATAGTTACAATAGGAGAGTTTTTTTAAATTAGTTTCAAATTAATTTTGCTGACATTTCCTAATACCCATGAAATCCGTGGCTTGGGCAATGTCTATGATTGAGCATACTATGTGTTTATGTATCTCCAAATTACCGCTAAAAATATTTGTCTTCCCTGGAGACCCTCCAGTTTGACCTGGGCTTATTTCAGCATCTTGCATGGCCTTAATGATCCATGTTTAATTTAGTGCTCCCACAGCGGTATCCCTGGAAGCGTCTAACTGGTGAGTTTAACCATAGTTAATTCATAATGATATGAATCACACAGAGACTAACCAGCAAAACTGGGCCTACTCTTGTCCTGGAAGGAACATCAGATGAGAAAGTATTGTTTTCTTGCTGCTTTGTCAAACCACCTCATTTCCTTGCTCTTTTTTGTAAATGTTGACACAATCAGAGATAGGAAAGTATGAAGCAGGAAGACATCATGACACTGGAAAGATGGAAATAGGCTTTGTGGTTGGCTGCAATCAGAAATATTTACAGTCATCTCGCCTTGCCCAGTTTCACTAGTTGAGCAGCACACATGGTTTTGGGTAAGGGGGGATTTAAATATGCAATTCAGTCATAGTTGATTGGTTTGCCAGCTTGATGGGATAGTCCTTTCTGAATTTTCAGTTTATGAATATATAATTCTTTAAGGCACATTTAATAGGGAGTTAATTACTTTTGCTCTTTGGGAGGACATATTTAAAATTTCTTTAGAATTTTAACACTTTTTTCTATTCTTTTGATTTTCTTTTCTATTTAATTTCAACAGTTTTTAATATGAGTGGAAAATCTATTTAAAATCAATCAAAAATATCCTAATGCCTTTTGGTTTTTTTTAACCAAATATGGATAACTCTTGGAAAAATTCAGATCTTAATATCACTAATGTCATTGTCCATCTTTGACAGTGTACAGAAGAGGGAATTTTATACTCCTAAGTTTATTATGGGAGCTATTACTTATTAAATGCATCATGAATTTTGCTATGAGTAACAGTATGCTAATGTACAAATAACTGCTTATATTAGTAACTAATGAGCACCTCTAATAGTCCTGCTATATGTGTGTGCAAACCACCTTCCTATTTATATACCAGCTACATTATGTGTCTGCTATTTGAAGCTTGCATTTAAATGCAACACACTTCCAAATAAGCAAATATATTTACGTATCCAGGTGCAAGAAGGCATGAGCTTGTTTCAATAAGCTGGGCAGATGGTGTTTAATGAGGAATGAAGCTCTATCATGTGGTAGGAGCTCATGATATTGGGAAAGGCTGTGTGCAGTCATGGCTGTACTGCTTCTCCAGGCCAGAGCCTGGTTTGCATCGGGCCATTTGAACAGGGTCAGTGAACTTAGTTTTCATGTCATTTTCTACAAAAATGAGAAAAGCTGCAATGTGGATTTGTGATGGTGAAATGGCTGGAGGATGCCTCTGCCATCAGCACTGACTCACAGTGAGGAGAGCAGGATTGACATCTTGTGAGAGCCGTTCTTACCAGGATACTACTTTTGCTGTTGGTCCCCACCTGTGGAGATGCAGAACAATGAGCAGATGATGATGAGGAGCCAGAGAGGCACCAAACTACTGCAGGGGTTCTGTGGAGGCTCAGAGAGCAATGGAGAAAGACAATTACCCATGTTTTCCTTACTGTTGCATTAAAGCTTTTCAATGTCTTGAATCGCTTTAAATAACATTGATAGAGCTTTCAAGAAATATTACAATTGTTATCCTTGTGAATTTTATGAGGAGAGATACAGGTGAGAGAAGAAAGCTCTGGCAGTTCCTGTGGTCTTGGAAACCAAATTCTATACCTTACTTGTCTACAAGATTGTAGGAAAAATAATTTACTAAGTCCCTTAACAAAGATATGATTTGTTTTCTATTTCTCTCTCTGTGAAGAAACAGAAATTGCATTTGAATTTATGTTAAATCCCCTTATTCTTGATTCGTCTGGGATAGAGTTAATTTCCTCCCAGTTCCTGGTACAGTGCTGTGTTTTGGATCTAGTCTGAGAATAATGTTGATTACACACTAATGTTTTATCTGCTGCTCAGCAGTGCTCACTCAGTCAAGGACTTTTCAGCGTCCAATGCTCTGCCCACAACCAGGTAAGCATGAAGCCAAGGGTCAGCATGGCCAGTAGAGCTTGACAATGGGACATTCCATATCACAGAATTAATGCTCAGTATATAGACTGGGAGAAGTTGGCCAGGAGGGGCTGGTCACTTCTTGGGGCTGATCTGGGCATCGGACAGCAAGTGGTGAGGAATTATCTTGCACATCACTTATTTCTTTTGGGTTTTATTCCTCTCTCTCCCGATTTTTCTTCTTTTTCTTCTTCATTATTATTATTATTATTGTTTGTATTATTATTGTTATTTGTTATTTTTATTATTAGTGTTGTTGTTTTTATTAATTATATTTTACTTTGTTAAATATTAGACTGTTCTTATCTCAATCCATGAGTTTTACCTTTTTCTTATTCTCCTCCACATTCCACTGGGGACATAGGGAAGGAAGTAAGCAGCTGTGGTGCTTAGTTGTTAGCTAGGGTTAAACAACAACCCCAACAACTCATTAAATTGAGCATTTTATAAAATAATAATGAATCCTTTAAGCCTAATGCTACATTTTTATAATTCCTTAAGCATCACATATGTATAAATATATATGTATACCTCCTCAAATTTAGGAAAGGGCCACATAACTTTGTCCCAGACTACAAATAAATCATTGTAATTGTGTTAAGATGCAGTCACATCATGACAGAGGGTTAGGCCTCCTAACAAAGCTGATGCTATTTGACTTTACCATTCTGAATCATTCAGTTTTGACTTTCAGGTTACATTAAAATACATCTTTGATATGCTTGACAGAATGAGCTGCTTAAATCTCTCTCTAAAAGGCAATTCTCTGAATTTTCTAATGATTTTTGCTGGCTCTTCACTGCATTCTTGACATTTTTTTTTGTATATTTTCAAATGTGTTCTGATATCAATCTCACCAGTCCTATAAACAGAGGGAAAATCATCTCCCTGTCATGCTGATTTTGCATGATGCCAAATTCCCTGTGCCCACCTGTTGTTTCCTGTTTTTCTTACCAATATTAAATAATGGCTTCATGGATACCTCAATAAACCTTAAGAATAGTGATTTCCCAACCAAACCATGGGAAAGAGTGCAAAGGCAAAATAATTCACACCTGGATTTTCCACTAAACCCAAAGAAACTAGAGCACAAAGTGATCAAAGTGCAGAGCTTTGGGCCCAAATCCAGCACCACTGGAAATGCTCCAGATTTTCCTCCACTCTCCACTGTCACTGCAGAGAGGTACTGCTCTTCTATAGGTCTTGTGTGAATGGCTCCATATGGATGTCCCAGCGCTTCTCAAATGTTATTACCCTTCTTTAGCAACTGCACTCAGACTTTGGATTCCCTTTTCACTCAGGGAACAGACAGAAGCATCTCCAAGTCTGGCTTACCCTCCCCTGCTATTATTTACTTTCTGCCTGCCATCTGGTAGCCTCACCTGCTCCTTCACAATTCTAGCCTTAGAAAGAAAAATGAAATCTTTCTCTGCTTACCTTTGCCAAGTCATCCTTCCTGGTTTTAAGACCAGTAGCATATATCTCCTCTTTTTTCTTTTTCCTCAGTCTTCTTTGCTGTCCTTTAATATGAATAATTTCATATATTTGATCATCCTTGTCATCCTTGAGCATTCATTGTCATCAAACTAATAATCCTGCTGAAATTTAAATACAGCAGTGAATTTCAGAATCCTCTCAGGTAGGAAAAAAAAATCAGCAGTGCTACCACTTTTTGAACAGAAGACTCTTCTTACTCCCTTGAAATGCACACAAGTCCTCCTGCCTTCAATCTATGAGCTCAGTACATAAAGGCATACAGTCAGGTCCTGGAGTAAAAAGCTGCACTTGAAAAATGTAAAGAAAGCAAAAATGTGAGACTTTTCCTTTATGGGTTTAATCTGAATCCTTAGATGTTAATGATAGCATTTCTTTTTACATCAGGGTTCGTTGGACAAGGCCCAGATGGTCTGTAAAAATGCTGAGCATATATTTTATTGAATATTTTCTTATTTAATGTGCCATTTTCTGATGTGTATTTGATAAACAAATTTGTTACCAGAAGAGTTCTTGTTACCAGTGACATTTAAACACAAATGCAGATTTATATATGAGTAATTGTGTTTCAAATGTAATTGTGTGCACAAGTCAGCATTTTGCAAATGTTACAGAAATGTACAAGCCCAAGCAGAAAAAACTACTTGCCCATCTTCTGCTGCATTTGATGTAATGAAAGGTAATTACCTTCTATTCACACATTAAAAGAAAGCACTCATCTTGGATAAGACCATGATTGAAAGTCTCTTAAGTTAACGGAAATCTTTCAGTGGTTTTTGGAGAAAGGTGTCTCAGGCTTTCAGGGGGAAAGGAAGATTTTGCAGCACTGCTAAGAGATCTTTTGGGATTAGAAACCAGGGATTGTCACTACAGTGTTCTGGTGCTGTAGAAATGTTTTCTCTTCTGAAAACCTTGCCTCTGGCATTCAACTTCTTGTTGCACTAAAGTAAAGAAAATGCTGTTGACTCAAATCTACCAGAGGTGAAAATCCAATCTCACATATGTCCTTGCCTTATAAGAATATTTAGAAAATAAATACGTGTCCTTAAAATTATATCAATTCACCTTACATGACTAAGAAAGAGACCATTTCTAAAGGATATTGATTAAAATGGAAATACATTCAAATAAATGGATTCTTAACTTGAAATAACCTTTGCAGTAAGTGAATGGTCTATTTTGAAAGTATGATGGGTGTTCTGAGGGGCACTACTGTATCTTAATTTTATTTCACTGCTATAGAGAGTTTTCTCTGTTTATGAAAATGCTATGCAAAGTGAGATCTATGGATTTCAAAATGAGAAGGAGCAGGAAATTTTGTCTTAAAAAGACATTTGCCTTTCTATTTCTTATTATTTTTTAGCATCACGAAAGTCCAGAGCCAGAGACTCAAGCAAAGATGAGTTTTTTGAGGCTTCATATCAAACACAAAATAAAAATAATTCTCTTTCCATGAAAGCTCCTATTTTAAATGAGTTAGACAAAGAATGGTATGGAAGCAGTAAAATTTCTCTTGTAGTGAGGGATGCCAAGAGATCTTTATCTGAACAAATCCTGAAAAGGAATTAAAGATGTTTATTGGGCAAATCTCAGTTCTACTCTCAACGGACTGATTTTATAGGAATTGACTTGATAAGCAGAGAAAAATTTAAAGAAGGGGCAACTGAAGATTTGGGTCTCCTCTGTCTTGGAAAAAATATTTTGAAAAAATCACCACAGTCCCATGGTCATCTTTGTCCATCTCTTTTACATTCCAAAGCTGAGCTTTGCTGTTGAGATTCATCTGCTGTGTGGGTGCAGTGCAAAGATCACAGGTCACAGAGGGCAAGGCCTGAGGTGTTGCTTCGCAGCTATGGCTCTTGGGTGGTGATTCCCAAGTGTCTTCTTTCGAGGCTGTGTGGTACCTTGCTGAGAAAAAACAGAAGGTGCTTGCAGGTTCTTGGATACTGAGCTGTTGGAAAGACGGTCTTCCAGCAGTGACAAAGACAGGGACCTAGATCCTACAGAAACTGGCAATTTGTTCATCCTTTTCCTGGATCATGCCTCACTTTGCTGCAAAAGTCTATTCAAATGCTAGGAACTTAACTCACACTTACCAATAGCTCTTTGTTCAAAATCATTCATGAGTGAAACAGAATTTGAAACAATTGTGAGAAAAACATATAAATACACTCACTCGTCTTTGATTTCAGAAAACATGTGCACTTAAAAGGGGTTAAGAAGCTAAATGTGAGGATTTAACAACCCCAAAAATGCCAAAATTGTTATGAACTTTAGGGATGGTCCAGGAAGTGTGGAACCTAAAACAATTTCTGATAGATTCCAGGGGCACAGGATGTGTGAAAGCACCAAGCGTTTCTGCTTCTGGTTAAACCAGGAGAATCCCTAAAGGTTTTACAGACTGTCTGGTAAAATACAGATACTGCAGTGGTAGAGAACACAAGTGGGTTTTTTGCCACAGTGTTGCCAGCTACAGAATTTAGAAAAAAATAGCCTTTCTTCAGTGACTTTGCCTGGAAAAGACTTTCCTGACAGTACTAGAGGCTGCACTGAAGCTCTAAAGGTCTAAATAATCCTGGTCCATCCTATTGTGCTGCTGCCCTGGGAACATTTGCAAGCAAAGACACACGTTGCAGGTGACCTCAGCCTTGCCCAGCAGGGCAGCCAGCCCGCTGCTGGCTAGACCACAGGTGCCTGGATAGCATAATAAAGTCTCCACCAAAGACAGGAGGACTCTTGAGCCGCTGCCATCCACATGCATTTATTGAGGAGAACGAGGACGAAGGAGACAGGAGCAGGAGCAGAGGAACACCTGCACGCAGGGGGAACGGGCTACAAGAGTGAGCAGGGAAGGAGGGGCCAGAGTAAATAACTGGGAAAGGCGAGGGCGTGGCTGGGGTACAAACAGTCCAGTGGGAAGAGGGTGTAAGGGGGGAGCAGGGTTGGAGTGGCAGACACTGGGCCAATGGGAACAAGGTGAAGGAGTGGTTAACACAAGAGAACTAATGGGGAAACAGAGAATGTAGAACTTTCTAGAACTAAAAGACAGTACAAACAGTGATGAGCATAAACTGGGGAGGATATGACATATGATGGGCATATCTTCATTTACATGGGGAAGGCGGGAATCCAGGGGCAATACTTTTCCTTATACCACTGTGGATTCCCATGGCAGTCCTGGAGAATTCTCCCTAGGACCGCCTCCCACAGCATGTTACTATACTTTTGACCAGTCATGTCATCCTTTTGTTCATGTGCATGTCACAGGGTTTGGAATGGGATGATTTTGAAGGTCTCTTCCATCCCAAGCTGTTCTCTGGTTTATTATTCTGTGTCAGGGCTGTTTTCAGGTGTGTAGCTCTAACTGGTCCCTTTGCAGGTCCTTTTGCACCCCATCATGTTGTGGGCAATGTTGTGGGGTGGCTGTTGTGGGGCAGAAAGTCAGACCCTTCCAGCCAGAGATGAACAATGTCCAATAGAATATGGAGATTCTTTTTGGGTCTCCTTTTCTTGCTGATGTATTTATAAAACAATTTTTGAACAATTTTTGTTGTCTTCAAATTCTATCTGGGATTTGGCTGTTCTAATTTCCTCCCTGCACAACCTCACAGCGTCCTTGCTGTTCTTGAGTTGCCTGACTCTTTTTCCAATGGTCCTAAACTCTCCTGTTTTTCTCTGGAAACAGCCAAAGCTCTGTTGAGCCAGTCTACTTCCCTGCCTATCTTTTGGCACATTGGAGTTGCCTGTTCCTCTGCCTTTAGGATTTTCTTCTTGAAGATTTACCCAGCCTTGCTGGATACCTTTGCCCATCAGGACTGTCGCCCAAAGGACTCTCTCAACAAGGTTCCTAAACTGGCCAAACTCAGTTCTCCAGAAGTCCAAGGTGCAGTTCTGCTGACCTCTCTCCTTCTCTGAGAATGGAAAACTCTCATTTTGTGGTCACTGAGCCCAGGACAGCCTTCACCTGCCACAACTCCCATCAACCCAGGACATCCTTCACCTACCGCATCTCCCGTCAGCCCAGGACAGCCTTCACCTACTGTATCTCCCATCAGCCCTTCTCTCTTCACCACCATTAGCTCCAGTGAGGGTCCTCCCACAGCTGTCAGGATGCCAGGAAGGTCCCCCCCCCACATTCCTGGCACTTCCTAGATTATTCCTCTCTTCTGTGCTGTGCTATAGTGATTGTGAGACTCGTCCCAGCTGCTTATAAAATATTTCATCTGTCTTCATCCTGGCTGGGTGGTCTATAACAAACTCCCACCAGATCTGCTTTATTAGCCTTCCCCCCAATTTTTACCCACAGACACACAATCCTATCATCACCATCATTAAGCTCTAGATTACCAAAACATTCCATAATATACAGGGCCATGCCATCACCTTTTCTTCACATCTAGTTAAAAGCTCTTCCAATGAACCCTTATCACCCCTGTGCAAAATCCTTTTTCCATTTTGAGACAGGCATAACCTGTGCATTGCCAGTAGGCCTGGTTCTGCGTTAACAGACTCCAAATTCTTCTGGTAACACCAGGCTGGAAGCCAGTTATTAATCTTGAATATACCACTTGTGCTCCTGATCCCTTAACATGCCACCCAAAGGCCCCTCAAGTCTCTCCTGATTGCCATTGGTCTTCTTGTTGTAACTTCATTGCTGCCCACCTGGAAACACAACAGTAAATAATGCCTGAGGGCCCTAGCAAAGCAGAGATTTCTCTTTACTTCATTAACCAGGCCAAAGGGAGGCAGCAGCTCCCCAAGTAATAGGCCTGGTGTGTACATTGGGACTTCTGTTCCCTTCAGAAGGGATCTCCTATGACAATGAACCTTTTTTTTTTTCTTTTTTTGGTGCAGGACATGGGCCTGTTTAACCTCAGTGATGCCTCATGTTGGGTGAACTGTTGTCATCACAACAGGTCAGGACGGGGTAATAAGTGGCATAGACTCCAGGTATTTACAGAAGGCTAATTTCTTTATTAAGAAACTCATTGCTTTTTATACCCTAATTTGCTACAGATAGACCTGATTGGTCCTTTAATTAAAACACCATCACCATTGGCTAATAAAGAAGCCATCCTTTTGGTAAACATATCTCCATAACACATTCTACATCTTCACAACAGGTGCAGCAAGTTAGGATAAGAATTCTTTATCATTCTTTTCTCTGATCTTCTCGCAGCCTTTCCCAGGACTATGCCTGGGAAAGTTGTCTGTTGCTCTGTGTGACCAGAGTGCTGCTGTCACAAACTGTCATCCTTTTTGTTTTTTTGTTCCACTGGCAGCACCTCATAACCTCTGGTCCAGAGTGCCTGGGGAAGGGAGATGATCTCTGATGAGACATTTCTGCTGTCACTGGAGCTTGGAAACTGCCAAGGCATGCGTGTATATACATGTAAACATATATATCAAGAGTGTGTATATCTATCAGAAGTCTATCCTCACGTTTCTAATTGTGTGCTTCAAAACCTTGTCAGCATTTTGTCTAGGGCAGAAAAGATAGGTGCTGCAGTTTCAACAGATGAGTTTCCTGGAAACAAAAATATTAAAATAATGTTTCATAAGAGACAGGAAGATTCTGAGAAGTACCCTTGTTAAATTTATGAAATCTCCCATATGAATCCCATCTGATTAAAATGGCTTGTGGGCAGGCAGATATTAATCATCACGCAAGCTTTTGAAATAAATGCATTTTTGATTGAAGGTGCTCAAAGTTGTTCACTGCACTTCTTTTCAGAAGGTGAGAGAAAAGAATGTACACACATTAAAAAAAAAAAAAAGAAAAGGAAAAATAGGTGCTTGGACAAATCTCTTGGAAATATACTTTTGGGATTTTTCCCTTCTAAAACCAAAATTTTTATAAGATGTGTACTTTAAGATTTTTACTCATAATTCAACTCCTCCAGCTCTCTGCTTTTCTCTGAATTGCCTCTAGTTCTCCAAAGTCTTTTTGACAGTCATTGCCCAAGAGTGAACCTACGGTCTCAGTTGTGGCTGTCCTCCTGACTTGTATATATACGTAAAGAAGATACAAATAAATGCTTCTTCCTGACATTTTTTTTTTATGCAACAATTGCTGTCTTAGTCATGACAAAGTTTTTGAGTCAAGAAGTCTCAGAAATAGAAACATAAGCTTTTACAACTTTACCAAACTCTGGCTCAGTACCACGATGTTCAGCCTTTCAGCATTTTAAAAAGATTCTGAGTGAAGTTCACAGGATTGCAGCAACAGAGGCATCTTGACAGCACAATAGCTTAGGAAATAACATATCCATTCCTCTTGGAAGCAGTTTCCAGGTGGCTCAAGGAGGAAAGTGCTCTGTAGGAGTAGCCTTGATTTAGTCTTTCCAAGTCTGGATGGAAGAAGGAATGTTTTGGAGAACAGGACAGAGGAAGGGTGAAAGGAAAATTCCCATGCTGGCTGATGGTTATTTGCTTTCTGGTACAACAATGTTCAGAATTTTATTCAATTTGTACAAAAAGCAAAATAGGTGAATTGTAAAGTTTCCCCTCTAGCACATTTGTCTGTAGTAGATGAGGTTCTTTTCTCAGAGTTTAGGGTTCAAGCCCATCCAGTAAAGAAATTAATGTTGTCCCTCTCTTCTCTGGTGAACACTGTAGTCATCACTCTGGGAGTAGACATGCAGTGGTGTTTTGTTCATTCTCTTAGCCATGCCTCTTCCTCCAGCTCTGTTCCCATGGGAAATGGAAACCAAGGTGTATAAAATTATACAGAGAGACAATATGAGAGAATATGGGCCTTTTGAGAGCAGATTGTTTGACTGAGATCCCAAGGGCTGTACTTGCAGCGGTCTGGTTACCTGCCAGTGCCTCAAAGGTCATGAAACAAGTCACAAGGGTCCAAAATCAAAGGCTTCATCTCCTAAAGATATCCCTCAAATTCCAAATTGTGTGGCACAGGGCTGTCAGATATTCATGTATTCTGTGCCTTGGGAAAGGGATAGAATCATAGAATCATTAGGATGGAAAAGACCTCTAAGATCATCAAGCCCAACCTTTGGCCAAATATCATCATGCCCACTAAACCACACTATAAAGTACCACATCTGCTTGTTTTTTGAATAATTCCAAGGAAGATGGCTCCACCAGATCCCTGGGGATAAATGAAGTGAACTGAACTAGTTGCTAGATTTCTACATATGCCATTGTTTTCATAGCCACATCACATAGCAAACAATCTTTATTTTCACATCCATTATTCCTTCTAGACTTATTTCAATGTTACAACCTGCTTTCAGCTTTTCCTTCCAGATGCCTTTGTGTTTCAAATTGTCTTTCTAAAGATTGATCTAATTTTGTCATCTTCTTCTCTTATTTCTAATTTCTCTAAATCTGCCAATGTTATTGCTCTTCCCTGACGTGGCTCACTAGTCCTCCCAATTGAACATCATCTGGAAGCTTCATTAGCAGGCTGTTTTTTATCTCGAGCAAAGGGATGCTTATTTTCTTATTTTCTTTTTTACCAAGTGCTCTGTATTCCCCCATCATTTCTCTCTGAGTCATAACCCATCCTTTGTGTCTCCAGAAGCTGGAACCAAGGAGCAAACTGCCTTCCTGCCACTCCTGTAGCAGGACATCTGTACCTTGTCAAAGCCCTTGGTGTTACCATGCGACAAGGGAAAGTAATGCAAGTCAAGACTGAAACTTGTCAAGTTTGGACATGTAACTTGGGGCTGTACCAGGATTAATTATGCCTTCTGCTTCTTTTACACACTCATGTCATCAATAAATTCTAATAAACAGGAGTAGGATGTTCTTAATTCATGTCATTCCAGAGGAATTAGAATACAGTAGTGTTATTTAGCAATGCAGATGTTTTATTATTGTGTTGTTTATGTGAAAGTGGATATGACATGAAGAGGTATATCAAATGAGCAATAGAGAGAAGTGAGCTGTGCTCCCCTTTTGATTATGCATATTTATTCATACTGCAAAGTTACTGCATATAGCAGTCTTCCAAAATGGATTGCTCGGTTTGGAAATGTAGCCTCCTCTCTCCTCACAGCCACCCCTGCCCCCCCTTTCTCCTTCTTTCTTTTTTTTAAAATAAAGTTTAGTTATGTCAATACTACCTTTGTACAGTATTTATGAGTTCTTTCTTTAAATTGCACCATAATTGGTTTACTCACCACAATTGCAAAACAGTAACCTAATCACCAGAAGCTAAGTAAGCAGAAAAAAAATAATGATTTGGAGTTGTCTGTCTACTGCTGCCGAACAGACACACTGGGCACGGTTTAAAGCAATAATTGCATTGTGGCACTGGCTTGCTGTTCCCAGCACATGCATAATGTAGCTCCCAGTTGTAGACTGCCACATATCCTGCTGTATTTACCCTCAGATACCAGTGGAGCACATGCCACCCACAACTGCTGCTTTCCAACAATGTAAAACTGTCACATTTTCAATTAGATGCCCCAAAGCACTTTATTGCCCACTGGAGGGTATAGTCATATCTTGATGGAGGAAGATTATGGGTGAAATGCATCCAGAGTAGTTCTCAGCAGGCTGCAGCAGAACTACTTTGGGAATGAATTTGGATGAATTACGCTGTTCATGCTAGTGGTCATAAAACAGGGTTATTCACTGCTTCTTTCTGAGGGCACGAGTTCTTGACCACAAACATTTGGACCAGTATATTACTGGCATATATGTATATATGGCCTTATTACTTCCCCAAGGGCTTCCAGATCTAGTGAGGACAAAAACACAGCTGGAGGCCTTGCTACCCTGCCTGTATCTCTCTGCAGCTGTGCAAAGAGTCGATAAACTCTGCCTCTGCAGACCCTGAGCTAACCTGCTCCTTGACTTCATCTTCCTTCACTTCTCAGATTTGTCTTTGTGTACACTGCTGTCTGTGCACAGACAAAGTTCATACAAGCCTTCCATGGCCATACTTTTGGATAAGAAAAATTATTGTATTCAAGGGATCTAAAGAGGTACTGGACTCCAGTAACCCCTCCTAAGGCAATGTTGTGCCCTTTTGAGCCATCTCACATAATTTCATGTCTAGAAAAGGCTGTGAGCATGTGTATGGATAGGCAGCTGATAACATGTTAGCAGCCACTTTGGCAGATGAGTAGAATTTTGTTAAGCCAATGTAACCTGATTACATGTCTAAAACTTTAATGGAGAAAGTAAATAGCAGCATTTGGCCAAAAAGGGAGAAGATAATTTGGAGGAAGGATAGGAGAAGGCTGTATAAATTCTTATCATCTAGAAATGCTAGTTAAACTAAAATGAAACCTGCTGAGGCCAGATTCAATTGAACCCATAAACACATGTGTGATTTTTGGAACAGGCAGTTTATGTACTTAAGATTTACATGAATGGAAACATTTTAAGTTCCTCAAAGATAATTTATACTAAATCCTCCTCTAATGAAAGACATGGCTCAGCTCCCATTTTTCATATCTAAATGAGCCTATGCACATCTGTGTCTACATATAACAGTTTGCATGTGACCCCCATGTCTGAGCTCCCACTGGAGTCAGTGGGGATTTGAGCAGTTAAAGCCAGAAGCATTGTTGGATGCACTGGTCAATGTCCACTTCACAAAGAACTAATCACCTTTAGTGTGTCTTTTCCTACTAGACCTCAGAGAAAACACCTAAAGCTATTCATAGATATGTACACTTTGTTTTCTGAATCTGTAGCTACCAAAGAACTTTTTGTAAGTTTTAACTTCACCTTTTTTTTTTTTTTTTAATTTTATTTTAACGTCAGACAGTATTTATTCATATAGCTTCTCTGTGGTGCCACAACTTTCCTTCAGTAATTAACTTGGCCAGCTAAGCTATGTTTTACAGGGTTTGTACTGCTGGTATACTTAGGAACTTTCCTAAGCCAGAGTTCAAAATACATGCTTAAGTTGTTTACAAGATCAGGGCCTTGCTTAGATAAATGTGTGTGTTAATTTGAGCCTAATTGGCTTAATATTAACACCACATCACTATTAAGAATCAATTTTGTTTTAACACAGAGCATCACGTACATATCTAATTTAGAAAGCCACAAGAAATTGAAATGCAAAAAGGTCTGAGACTGTAACAGTGAGGTTACAAATTTAAACACCCCAGAGCCAGGGTAGAGAAACAGCATGGATCTTCCAGTGTAGCAATAATAATTCAAAAATATTGTATCTATATAGTATTTTTATTACCAGTCAGACTATTAAATGCATACTTAAATCTATGCACGATATGCAATGTGGGCAAGTCTATTGTTCCTCTGAAAACTATAGCTTTTTCATTTCCTAATTGCAGTTTCATGGCACTGCCAAGGTTTTGGGTTTAATTTATATAGGGATTTCTATGTTTCTTAGAGATGTTAATAGAATGGATTCACAAAGACCCCTACTAAAAGAAAGGCAAGGCTGGTAAGAATTCTATTCATCATACCACCTTTCATCAGCAGGATTAAAAGAGTTTTTATCTACATTTTGCAAAGGGGAACAGAGTCCCAAAGTGATGACCTCATTTACCTACTGCTGAGCAGCAGGTCAGTGGAAGCACTAATAATAAAATCAAGGCAACCCAGGTCCTAAACCAATGCCTTCACTGAGGCACAAGATAGATTATGAATCAGATACCTATATATACCAGTATCTGACTCTGCAATGGCAATATAAATGTGCAGGGCCAGAATCAAGGCAGGTCTGCATCTTAGGACCTGCTGGTTTCAGTAAATATAGATGTAACCTCTCAGTCAGACCAGTTCCTTAGGTGCAGATCCAGTGTTTATACAGTGCATCAAAAGTGTCAAACTTTTGCCTTCACGGAACTCCACGTAATTCATAATTGACAGAATTTCAGTTTTCTTTTGAAGCTACCCCTTGTTTTTTCCTTTGTTGGAAAACAATCAAGCAAGAAAACAAAATCCTTTCCAAGCATGACATAAATGAAAATTTTACATTGCTGTAATCTCAGGTTTCAGGCTGCCTAAATGTCAAAAAATTAGGTCTCCTAGCATTATAGTTCCATGACCTGGCACCCATTAGCAAAACATCTAAAGACATATCTTACCCGATTTGTGCAGTAACAGCAACGGCTTTCTGGAAAGCCAGGGAGCTGAGCGTGAGTCTAGCAAGTCCCCAAAAAAGAACAGCAATTATAAAATATCTGTCTGACCACTACAAAGAACTGCTCAGGGATTCTCAGAAATAGATGGAAAAAAGGATTTGTTATCCCAAATCTGAGGGCCAGGGCTAATCCACAAGTTACCCAGAGAGCTCTGAAGCATCTGCAAACATTTGAAGGCAAATACTGCACAGTGCCAGAAGTCCCACAACCCAAATACCCACAACCCAAATATCCCACATGCTTTGCACCATAAGACATGGCAATCTTATTTCCCTCTTCTTAACAAAGTCCTGTTTGACCATCCTGAGAGTCTTGAGTGGGACTTTCAGTGGTCCATCACTTAGGGGTCAGAGAGCTAGGGAAACTGGTATGGATATTGTCATCCATTTTTCCTTTGAGTGTGTGAATCTAGGTGTTTAATTTGGCAGTTGTGTTTGTTGTCCCGGTCTTTCATAGTGGATGTCATTAAACAGATACCTGCATGTGCTTCATTCCACGTGTTCATGCCACATGTACCCTGGTTTGAAGTTAGTACATGTCAGACAGGGCTAATGTGCTAAATGGCATCAGGGCTGAGGCTCAGTGCTGTACTAATAGTGTAGTGGACTTTCCTAACTGGTGTTCAGTTGCACTGTTTGGATTAAATACCACGAAATTGCATTTACTCTTCCAGATGCAGAAAGGAGACTCTAGGGACTTTTGTACCAGTGGGAAAAGGAGTTATCATGCTCCTCCAGCTTTCTATTGTGCCTCACAAGTGTGAGCAGAGGGATGGACTAAGACCTCATCAGAGGAGCTCCATCTGGCTGATGTAAAGGCATGGGCTCAGACTCAAGGGGAGATCAGAGCATCTCCAAAGCCAAATAGTCAATCTATTATCTTGCCTGAGCTTCCTGGGCATGTGACTTGGTGCTGCTCCAGCATGGAGCAGCTGAGCACCGCAGAAAACCCCGAGAAGCTGTTGTTCAGAAGAGCTGTGGTGCCAGTGGGCAGTACAATGTTCAGAGAAGATTAGCTAAGCTGGCAGGGGTGCCAACTCCTGGGCTTGCAGCAGCCCAAAAATCAGCCTGTGTGATTGATGTAGTTTAGCCTTCACTGTTGGAGTGATTGGCATCTAGTGCAGGATGGTGATATGAACTTCCTCCAACAGTTCCTTCTCCTTTCCTTGGAGGACAGAAGGGCCTTCTGAAGATTCATCCCACCCTGAAGAAAAGAAAAGTGAACCAGTTTATGGAAAGGACTGTTTCTACCTTGCTTATGGGCAGATATAACGTAGCAGTGACCTATTCCACAGTGGGTAGCAAATGAGGTGAATCTCACCTTAAATGAAATTTTACATCTGGGGGAGTCCATGGCAGTCACCAAATCTGTGTGCTTTGCCTAATTGTAATGAGGAGCACATTGTTTTATTTCCCATAAGACAGTGGTTAACATTTCGATATACATTTCCTTCTGTTTAGTAGCCTAAGAAGAGTAGGTAGCTATCACAACCACCCTTGCACCACACCTCTGTTTTGGCCAGATTTTCAGACATTTCCTTGCTTTAAGATATGAATATAGTTTATAGGTTTGGGCTCGAAAATGGAGAGAAAGAAAAAAATAATAGGTTGTCAGCTGTCTTTAAAAAGATGCATCAGGAGAGAAAATAAAGACACTATTGCTGTGCATAGAAGACTTCAGAAGCATTCAGATAATACTTACATCTGTTTTAATGATGCCATTTAAGATGTCATTTTCAGCATTTGCCTTGCAGCATTCAAAAGCAACTATACTTACATGTTCTCAACAGACTCTGTGCCAGTCTTAGATAGAAGGGGAGGAAAAAAAAGTACAAAAAGGAGGAAAATGAAAAGTGCCAATCTGTATGTTACAAAGAACAAATTCCTTGCAGGAAATTAACAGTAATTTTGGGGCCTCCACTGTTGGAGAGAAATAAGTTTCAAGAGAAAAGTGAGCAGTAACAAAAGGCAGAAGTAAAGATAGCCTCATTACAAAACTTAAAGAGGAACAGGGAATTATTTTGAAGCAGGAGCTCTGGAATCAGTGTGCTCTTCCTGATAAAACCTTGCACAAATCACACCACCACCTTTTCCTTGCATGGTTTGTATCACTATGAGCAGCAAAGTCATGCTCACACCAGCACTCCAAAGCTTGGGTTTGCCTCCACAGGTGGTTCTTTGTGAGTGTAGCTCTGGGCTGGGATCTAGTTTGGGCTCATTGTTGACACAGCTTTTCTCTGTGGCCTTGGGCAAGATGCTTAAACTGTTTTCTAGCTTTGATAGAGGCACTCTTGACGTGTGCTGTGCTGTTATTTAAGCCCTCCCACTCTCCTCTCAGCTAGAAATTGTCTCTCCCTGATACCCAGAACCACAAAAGGATGTGCAACTTCACTTCAGCCTCTCTAGCTCACATCCCAGCATCTCAGATTAACCCCTCTCAAGGATGGTTTGCGCTGTGCTCTCACCACCAATGCATGACAGACTGCTCATAGGGTAGGGTTTTCTTTTCAAGGATGCTTTGCCAAGGACCAAAGAAAAACAACAGTTCAGTTTCTCATTTTTGGGACCACAGGTACCCCCATTTTCTTCCTCCCCTGGGGCCAAGAGTCTCAAGAACAGAAATAATTTTAATTCTGAAGACAGAGGGCATCACCACATCCTCCTCAACTCTTTGTTCACTCCACTCCTGTTTTGGTAGTCACTGAGGCATGTCTCTTGGCTCACCAAACATCCCTCTGAAATGCAGTCTCTCTTGGAGAAAGAAAATTGGTTCAGTCTATGATTAACAAGAAATAGTCCAGCAAAAAGCCACTCCATAATCTTCCTCCAACCTTCTTTCTGTAACATCAAACTGAAGAGGAGTAAAATTTCATTTCTCAAGAAAGGGTTAAAAGTCCCAACTCCCTGGATGTCCCTCAGTCCAGGCTCCAGCTCCCATGGCTGGGCACACTTTCCACCCCTTTCCTCCTCTGCTGGCACTGTTGCTGTTTCTTTATCTCTCTCTTTCTCTTTCTCTCTCTCTCTCTCTCTCTCTCTCCCTCTCTCTCTCTCTCTCTCCTCTGATCTGGGAGGGGGGAACACAGACATCCCAGATTTTCTCCATCCTTCATCCGCAGGGAGCCAGAGCCAGTTCCAGACCCTCCACCCTTCGGCCTATCTCAACCTCCCCTCCCGCACCCAGCCACGGGCTGGCTGGGCAGGGGAGGGGAGAACCTGCACCCTCTGATGACTGGAACCAAAAAGAGAGAGTTCCCCTGGCAGTTCTGCTTTTAACCCTTCTGTGTCCTCAGAGGCATGTCCAGCCTTCAATTGGTCAGCCCAAGTGTCAATATCCAACCCTGACCGCTGACTGGATTGAGCTCTTCCTTCCAAGAAAATTCTTTTCTGTATCAAACCACAACAGAGTCCCTGGCACATGTTGCACAGAGAAGCTGTGGCTGCCCCATTCCCTGAAGTGTTCAAGGCCAGATTGGATGAGGCTCTGGGAAAACTGGTCTGGTGGAAGGCATCCCTGCCAATAGAAGGAGGTTGAAATTATATGGTTTTTTAGGCCCTTCCAATCCAAACCATCCTGGGATTCTGTGATGACTGTGATGATCCAGCATGGAAATGTTTGCTGTGCTGTTGGGGACTATCTCTTCAGTTGCAGGTTTGTAAGAAAAGAAGACAGGAGATAAGAGGGTAATTCTCATTTTTGTACCATAGAAATAGAGGACTCAAATGCTATAAGATGTTTCTCTGTATCCAGATAATAAAGCAGATGAAGGAAGTGCATATTGCATATTTATTGGAACATTTTCTTACTGTGTACCTCAATGAAGAATTAATTTATAACCAGACATTTTGGAAATTTAAGCCCTGTGTTTATGGAGTAAGTGGAATAGCTGAGGTTAAATGCCAAGGGACCTCCCTAGGCCATGGAGACATTAATGGCATTCTGCTGCCTGCAAGACACACTCCAGCTACAGAAATGTGTAAAATTAAGAACAACACTTTCTTTTCTTTTATTTCTTTGGATCCCTTCCAAATTCACCTCTGTTTTCTCTCTCTGGATGCAAACCAAAGACAGTAGATGCTTCAGTGTGTACCCTCAGGAGCACCTCTGCAGATTAAATGCCTGCAGCTATTGTGCATCCAAAGTCTCTAATGAAAAATCCTTTCTGTGACAGAAAAAAATTCAAAATCTAAATACAAAGTGGAGCCAAATTACCCACTCTTGCTACTGGAAGTCCGGCATATCATTACAAACTGGTTTACTTGAGTATGTCCAATTTAATATGCCTGGATTCTTTTTTTTTTTTTTTTTTTTCTTCATGAAAAAGAAAAAAATATGAGGTGAAAAGACAGAAGACAAAACAAAAGAAAATTAGTTGATGGTTTTTTATCTCTGGAGCAAGCGGGAGGTGGACATTATAATGCAAATTATTGGAGTTTCCAGACTCTTGGCAGGACTGTGGGATCCAGAGTTTCATATTAAGAAGAGATAAGGGGTCTGAGTCACTGCCTGGAGTTTCCCCTGGAGTGGAGCTGGTAGCTCTTTTAGAGGCAAACACAAGAAACCCTGCAGAAGGCAGATATGGAATAACTGGCCTACCGGGAAGTTTCTTCCTTAGCTTCATTAATTAGAGGCTAGCTAAGTCTCCAAGCACAAGGATTTATATCCTGGGACCAAGCAGTGCTGAGAAAGAGTTCCTGGTTTCTGTCTGGGTTATGAAGTGGCTTCCCAGGCAAGAAATATCCTGGGAAATCTCTTTGCTGTCAAAAATCAAGGTGTGATCAGGTCTTCTGGAGTGTGCACAGTCCTCCAAAGGAGCTCAGCACTTCCAAAGGATCAGGATGGATGTGATTTATGGGTCTTTCTCCTTAGGGCTCTGCAGAAGAGGCTGTGATAGCTCCCACCTGTGGCTGGTTGCTTTGAGATACAGAAAATGGGAATCTGGCATCAAGAATCCATGAATTCTGAAATACCCTGTACAAGCAGTTACTAGCCATGGCAGTGGTGTTGTGGCAGCTGTCTACAAGGAAGGACAACCTGTCGCTGCACAGATTTCGCCATACCATTACGGGTGAGCTGTGCACTGCAGGTCCCTCATTCCCCAGGGCATCCTCAGTCAGAAAACTCCCCAGGGAAGGTATTTCAGCCTTAGATGTTGCATCTGAGCTGATCAGACCAAAATGCAGGATTTTTGTCAGAAAATCCAAAGTCAGTTAAATGGCATGTTGACAGAGCACTTAAAAATGACATCCATCTTTTCAATAAAGTGCAGGCAATCTAGTTTCAAATTTTCAGAATGGGAGGCATTTTTTTTTACTTCAAAGTAACTTTTCACATGGACACTTACTGTTATTGTATAGCAGCATTTTAAAGCATGTAAATATTTTAAAAACAAATTTCTATTTATTATCACAAATATGTTTATTGACCAAAACTTTTGTTTTGCCTTATTTCTAAATTATGGTTCTCTGGAAAAATATTTTTTTTTCAGGGTGGGAGAGGGGCTAGACTCAATTAAAAGCAGAAAAAAACCTGTTGCACACTTGCAAGAAGGACATTTGTTTTCCATGTAAAGCTAATTTAAAATTTTCAGCACTTTGACAGGTGGAGCCTGGAACTGAAATGGGTGGTGAGGAGAGTGGGAAGCACAGAGGAGACAGAAGAGGGGAGGAGAAAGTGCTAAGGATGGCCAGCTAGTGACAAGAGATAAATATTTTCTTTTATAAAAGAACATATTAAACCAATATTATTTGCTTTTATATTTCATAAAAAAAAGATTTTCCAAAACTATTTGTAATTGAATTTTAGAGGACTTGGTGTATAGCTAAATAAGTACATTTCAATCAATTCCTAATTTCATCTGCTTAAACTAAGTACAGACCTCTTTAAGAAACAATTTTCTTCTTGCCTTCATAAAACAAGACAGAAAAAAACCTCCTAAAGTAAAAAAAAACAAACAAAAAAACCCCAAACAAACAAATAAAAACAAAACAAAACTCAAAAAAAAAAAAAACAGAACAAACAAACAAACTCCTTTCTGCCCTGAAATTACCCTCAAAACACAATTTTTCAGTATAACAAAAATGTTCTGCAAATGCTTTCTTAACTAAAAACCCATCCTTTTCTGGGGAAAAAACATGTATAGACAAAATTACACAAGCCAAACTGATAAAGACAATTGAGCTCCTGTGATGTTAACTCAGAGCTGATCGATTTAATTTCTGATGTTCCACAGGAACTTTTGTGTGGAGTGAGTGATGGCTGAGATAACTTGCTGCATGTCCTGAATTGCTGCTCTGGGTTGGGCAGTGCAAGTGGTCATGGGTTGATCTAGGCTCCTCTACTCTTATTTCTCTCTGTCCAGCTGTGAGATCACCAGCTAATGGTTACAGGCTATGCCCAAGGAAGGCAGGATGTGCTGCTCCTGGCACAGAGCTGGAATTAATATGACCCTTGTGAACTCCAGGTCCATGTGGTGATGGGATATTGCAAAAAAAAGTAAAAAGCATTTTAAAATACTGTTTATTTACCTGAAGGAAGCAGTTTTGAGATTATTTACAAGACTACATTCAAGCATCTTCCAGTAATTAATTATTAATTTGAATAAATGGTTCAATCTCCCTTTCATGATAGTTAATTTGGGATCTGGTTCATAAAACTGAGTGCAACCCACTGGGAGTCACTGACTGAGAAACTCAGCCCTACTGGGACATTTCTTCATTCAAAAGCCAACCAGATGAATGGATTGAGGCACAAAATGAACAACTCATCCCACCCAGACATCATGGAGATGATGAGTCCATACCTACATCTTTTGCTAGAAGGCAGTTGGATACAGGAATGGATTCTGAGCATTTTTTTTTTTTTAAGGTAAAAATGTCTATCTAAAAAGTAAGTAATCTGAATTTAGGTTGGTCTTTAAAATTTCTTGGGGTGGGGTGACTGTGTTCTTGCTCCCCATCCTCTCTAATTTTTTTTAATCAGGAGTCTGCCTGCACCAAGCCATTCGTAACTGCCTGGGAGAGCTGTGACAAGTAGATTTCAATCCCTCAGTGGAACTGATATTCTCAGAGCTGCAGGAGCAGTCATCATGAAGGAGAAAGCTGTGAATGTCAATAAATTATTGAAGAAAGCAGGAGAAATATTTCCTTCTGTTGACACATTGGCATTCACCTTTGGGAATGTAATCATGGAAAAGGTAGGCAATCTTTTGTCACAGGAACCTTTTGCTCAGAGAATTCAGTCTTTTTAAAACTGCAGTAAGAAGACTGAAAACTCTCAACGAAGGGATATTCAAGATATCTGTGCACATTAAAACATGCTCTGTGAAACAACATGAGGTTTTACGACGTAAACCCCTCCAGCTCCCTGACCCCATGAGCCAGGATCTGCCCAGGAGTGGAATAGTTTTCTGTGAATAAAGCAAGGCAGCCTTGAAAAAGTCAGAGCATAGTAATGGAAGAGTGTAAAACTCAGATGAGGATGGGAGGCTGAAGCCAACAGAGACCTGTTTTTTCTAATACAGAGAATGAGCAAGGGAATATCTACCAGGAAGCACAATTCCTTCCCTCTGGAACTGTACCTCAGGGAATGACTGGGAAAAGGACTGGAGACCTGGGATTGTGCAGGGGCTGTTCCCTCTCACCTGGAACTGTGTCCCTCCTACCTTCTGCCATCAGTGAAAAAAACAAAGCTTCCCAGACCTAGCAACAAGGAGGCTTTGTTCCTCTAAATTTCAAATTCTGTTTGGAAAGCCATCAGATTAGCACTGATGTTTTATTCCAACATCAGAAATCGTAGGGAAAAGCACCCAGGAGCTCCCTGGATTTAAATCCACATAATCAGCTTCAGTTTTGTTTAGACAAGATGAGTGAATAACCCCCCCTCCCCAGCATCATATTTGGCTCAAATCACCAATTTACTGGTTTACAAAAATCTGAAACTGCCCCTCCAGCAAATTAAGGGATTACGTCAATCATTCAAGTCCAGTCTACCTGACAACAGCACGCAGCAACAGGGCAAAAGGTTTGATGCTCTGCTGGAATGTGATAAGGAGAAAATGCCAAATGACACATAGGCAAAGTTATTACCAGCAAGATGAAGACATACTGGAGGGAGTTCAGAGAAGTGCAGCAAAAATGATTAGAGAGCTGGAGGGGTTGATTTACAAGGAAAGTTTTACAAGAACAACCGTCAATATGCACACAGCAGGGCTGAGCAACATCTGAGGGGGAGAGGGAGCCCATTGCAAACATCTGAACAGCACAAACACCCAGGGAGGAACAAAATTACCCCAGGAGGAAATAACTAGTATAATGGGTTGAAATTAAGAGAGAGAAGATAAACATCAAAATAACTTCTCAGTGGAAAGACTGTAAAATAATCTAATATGGGGAGACGTGGAAGTCCAAACCAAACAAGCTGTAAATTCCTTCCCAGAGACTCTGAAGATATAAGCATCAGCAACAATTAGCTTTAGAAACCAAATATTTCTAAGGAATAAGTATCAAAGCTTTCAGGAGAAGCCAGGTGTGAGAAGCTATTTAAAAGGGATGGTTTCCAGACAATTCAGTGACAACATTCTTGCTGCTTAAAAGTGTGTCAGGGAGGAGATGGGGAAGGCTCCAGTTTTCAGTTTAGTGCATGAAATTAGCACGCTGGAAACCCCCAAAAGTGCAGTTTTGGCAATGTGTTCACTATCATACTCCCTGATGAATTGTTCTCTGGTTGAGATAGCTGGTCTAAATTTGCATCCAGTCTAGAGTGACTGGAAATCAACACCAGATAATGGCTGCTTGGTAGAAGGTGTGACATGAGTTAATGCACTCAGTTGAATTTCTACTGGCTATTGGACATGTGCTCACACTAGAAATGCTTTGAACAGCAGGATCAGCATTAAATTAATGTGTACACTGACAATCTTGCCAAAGAAATCCAGAAGGGGCTGGACATTAGTAATGAACTGCACATTCACCTTTGGAATGAAGTCATTAGCAAGGTAAACTTTACGTCATGGGCTCTGAACCTCATCTTCAGCACCCCTTCACCTAACTTCTGTGTGAGATTTCAGATTGCAAAGCAAATAGTTTAGCATATTTCCTCAGCATACTAGAAAAATCTGTAATTAAGGAAAAATTTGTATTACAGACAATTTGTTTTCTATACACTGTTATTTTTTAAATTACTCTTTTCAGGCTGTTCCATGAGCAGGACAGGCATGAGTAGCTTTTGTATGTGACCAAATACATATGGTTGTACAGAATGTAGTAATAGCTGCAATGAGTAAGGAAGCAGCATGGGAATCTCTTACAGAGTAGTATTTGAAGATCTGGCTGAGTAAAGCCACTTATGCCATTTCTAGTTTATTGTTGTTACACTTTGGTGTGGCTTTCCAGTAATTTATAGGGGTGTTTGTTGAGTTCATGAGCTCTTGAGACCTACATCTAATAAAATAGTGATGTACTTTCTCTTGACTGAAGACAGAGGCATATATCATTGCATGCAGTGGGTCTGATATAATTTTATGCCAGCTGGGGAAAAAGCCTGCAAGGCTCTAACTTAGTCAAAAGAAGTGGAAAAGTTGGAAAAAAAAAAAAAGAAAGTCAATAAAGGACACTGCAGTGTGAAGGGCACTATTTTGTTTCTTGTTTCTTCATCTTGACACATTAAGTTAGCAGGTTAATCTTATCCTTTTCTAGACGATCCTATATTAGTTTATGATCTCTTTCTGAGCTTGATATGAGGCCATAGGAGTTAATGAGTGGCTTTTAGATTTACCATTATTTATGTACACATATATATTCCCATAAATTTTCATCTGTATTCTAACATTTCCAAGATGGAGAGTACTAATCCTTTATGTCCTTGCAATGTTAACAACAATATCCTTTTAAATTTAACAAACATTTTAAAAAGTTGCCTCTACCTCTACCATTAGCCTCCTCCCCTCTATCAAACAATAACTGATGGATAAGACTTGGTTGTACTTACAGAATAGAAAAAAAAAAACACAAAAGGACTGAGATCTATTCTTAAAATCACTTCTTGCTTTTTACCTACAGACTAGTCTAGACATTCCACAGTCAGTCAGCATGTAGAACAATCCCATCATGTAGAAAACAACCAAAAAAGAGTACTGGTTTCTAGAGTGACTGTGTGCATCTGTATGAAGTAAGTATAAAGTCTCCTCCTTGCAAAATACAATGCCAGCAGGGCCTTTGTTGGCTTTATCAGAAGTCTCAGCTCACTCCTACATCAAGGAAAAGGACCCAGGGGCCTCTCTGATGTCATATCACCTTGTGGCACAGCTCATAAGAGGGACTGAAAGACAGTCTTCAAATGTAGCATGATGGGATCCCAGCTGAGGATAGCCCAGCTCATGGCCTCGCAGCTGCCAAGGCTAGGACAGAAGTGATGGGGCTTTGCACATCCATGTGAAACACCACCAGGGAAGCAAATATTTCTTTTGGACAAATACTCCCATTAACTTGCTCTTGGCCTGGGACACAATCGCACTGAGGCATTACTTGCTCACCAGCTCAGGCTCTTCCATGACACGGGCAGAAGTTGGTGCTGGTGGGGGCACAGCCAAATCCCAGCAAGCTTGGTGTTGCTGGTGAGCAGTTATGGCCCTTTGAAGGGAGGAGGGATGAGTGGAGACTTCTGTTTTGTTTGTTAAATTCAGTTTTGGATTTCCCCATGACTGCTTCCAGCAGAAAGGGTTAGCATATGAGTTATTTAACATAAATCAGAGGCTCGAGTAAGTCTTCTGACTCTCTGACTTCTGTGGAGATTTCTTGAGCTGACAGATGCTGCAGATGCATTTTCCAGTCCTAGATTGTACCTCATGGTGGACCCCAAATGTCTTGAGCATAAAAGCGGGGAGACCTTAAGAGAAAAGGGCTCTTGTGTGGAGAAATCAGGATTTCAAGCTTATAATTTCTATTGTTAAATCAGTTTTAAGAAAGGTAATCTTTGATCTGTTCAGGAAAGGAATAAAATCTACATTATTACTCAAAGTAAAGCCTTAAATGGAGCAGAGGCTATTATGGATGCCACAGCTGTATTTCCCCCTCTCTATTGAAATCAGGGAACATTTCTATTAACAACAGCAAACACACCTAAGTACAAATAAATGTTGTCTTGAAGAACTTGTAAGACAAATGTGAAGATGGAAGAAAGAAAAATGCTGCTGAGATGGGGAACTGAGGCCCAACAAGGTTAAGTGGCTTTCTGGAGGTCGCTCTGGAAGCCTAAGATCAAGCTGGGAAGAGAACCAAACTCCTCTGAGTCATCATCCCCTGACAAGACCATCCTTCTTATTTTCCTACTAAATGGAACAATCCTGCATTGGTTGTGGTATAATGGTCTACATGACCGGGTAGGTCTTTTCCATTTCCAATGTCTATGATGAGAGTAATTCTGTTTAATGGGGATGCAGTCAGCTGGTGCCAATGGTTAAGTGTTGCTTAACCAGGTGTTAAATAGGTATGAAATTCCAAGCTCTGGGCTTTGAATGCAGAAGTTGCCAAATGAAAATGAAAATAAAATAAAATAAATAGCAACAGGGAGGGAAAAAAATAAAGAGAGAAAGAGCAAAGGAAATGCCCTGGAGTATCAGATCTGTGTGTTTAAATACGTTCAGTCTGTTGTTTTCCTTCTACTCCCATATTTCCAAGGGGGTTTAAATAGCATGTTTACTTAATAAGGTTAACAGACTAGACAATACCCAGCTCTATTAAAGCACACTCCTCCTCCTCTTTTCTCTTTTTATTTTTTTTTAATGTATGCAATAAATGTTTTTTTATCATCTGTCACTTTCTTGTGCAATGTCACCTTTAACTCACTGCTGAAACCCACTGCTCTTGTGAGCTCTGCTCTTTCTATGGTGTGTTTAATTAATGTGTTTTAAAAGGAATAGCAATTGTATGCAGGCATTGGGCAGGTAACACTCTATGTCTTTGTCTTAAATTATTTCCTTCGCACTTTTTTTACTCTCTTAGAAGTTTCTATACAAAGTATATCTTATGTCTTTATACACGTTACTTTTATGTATTTTCACGTGATATAGTATTAGTGGCTCTTCATCCTCACCTGTTTTTTTCTTTGTTTAGTGGGGGAATCTCACAAACTCCTTTCTGCTGAGGAATGTCACACTGGTCCATTTCTCACATTTCTTCCCTTCAGTGCTTTAAAGTTTGAAACATCTGAAATCCATAAATTATTTCACAGCCATCAGTGTTTCTTCCCAGGTTAAATTATTTAATGGCATTGTTTTATTGAAGGGTTCAGATTAGCTGCTGATACTTCTTGACAGGAAGAAACACATCCTTCCACAGAGATAAAACATAATTTTTATTAAAGAAGGGAATAGGCAGTATTGGGTTCCTGTCTTCTTCTCACATGAGGAGGAGGAAATGAAGACATTTGGCCCTTTAAATGACAGTGTGACATGGAGACATGTAGTACTGTCTTTTATTGTCTTTCTTTTCCTTTTATTCTGAGAGCCTTATTTTAACATACTCATTTCACTTCCTCCATCCTTCAGGTTCTAGTCATAATCCCCAACAGTAACTGCCCCATGAAGAGTGGAAGATTAAGGGATTTCAGCTAAAGAATGAAGATCTAGGCTTTGATTTCAGTAGATTTCATTATGTGCCTGGAGCTGCTTTCCCAAGGATTTGCAAAGCCCAGTAGCCATGGTGCTCCTTTGTCCATTCTGCAAGGGTTTCCTTCTGGGTCAGGACCAGAGCAACACCACACATGGTATTCTGCTTTTCCTTGGCAAGCAGTAGTTTGACCCCAGGCTGCTCTAGGAATTTACTAGTGAAATGAAGGAGAGAAGAAAACAAAACAAAACAAAAAACCAGCAATATACAACAAAACACAAAACTCTTATTAGCAGCACTGAGCCCACAGGCTCAATCACAAGAAAAATAAAGAACACACATGCAAATGCACATTCATATATACGTACACACTTTGGTATATGCAGAGCAATAACTTATTTACATAGATAGAGGCATACTATTGTAGCAAACAGCAGTCTTCTCCCTTGATTTCATCAGACCCTTTCTGCCTTCACTGTGCAAAATTCGACTGCAATGTTACAGAGAGCAGCATAAATCTTCCTCATGACAGTGTTAAGAATTCCGTTTTCCTGTTGCTTCTTTCAGAATTTACCTTGGAAGAACAGACGAAATTTTGGGATTTACCCCAAATTGGTTACAGAAAATACCCAAGGGGTGTAAAAAGAGATGATGAGGCTGTGTTCTATCCCAGTGTGGTCGTATGTCCTCATGGAGAGGAGTGTGCCAGGGTGGAAAAAGCTTTTGGGGTGTTTTAAATCTCTTCAGAGGAGAGGGCAGCTGGTGCTCTCTGCAGGACAGAAAAGTGGTGGTGGAAAAAGCACCACTGGCTGGCCCAGGCTCTCTTTGGGATCCCAGCTTCAATCCATAGGACCTAGTTTGGTTTCCATCATTATAAGGTAGGCAGCAGAACGATCCTTCCAGTCCCCTACCCTTGTGGTTTTCAGCAGTATCTGCTGCACCTGGAACACTTTAAATTGCTACCTTCTGCATGCATGGTTTATCTCTGCCCAAATAATTCAAATCTGTACAAAGCTGGCAATACAAACTGTGATAAAGTTCTTGATGGTTTTGCAGCAAGTACATTGCTGCAAACCACCTCTTGCATAGAACTTGGGTGCTGAAATCCCCTGATCACCAAAACACAGAGACGAAAATACATAAATGCATTTGTGACAGTCTTTTGGACTCAAGAAGGCATTTGATGAATGATGAAACTATTCTGCACAATTTTCATCCTTTCTCTTGATCCAGGAGACATTTTGGTTGGTGAAAGGATCTTTCAGGCAGTCACTTCAATGACATTTTTACTATAAGGAGTTTTTCCTTCTGCAAAAATGTGTGCAAGAGTGTGGGAAATAGTTTTATTTGAGCATATATAAGATTTCTTTTGTCCCCTAGTTTGTGGAATATTTTGGAGGAGAAGAGGTTGTGGGTTTTTTTTGGTTTTTAAATTAAGAAATAGAAAAAAAAGGAGAAAAAAGAAAGATAGTTTGTTCTTCAGGCTTCTGGTAGATGGAGTCAAGTTTCCTCTCTGCCTGAAAAATGCAAGGGCTTGATGCTGTGTGCTCTGTTTGTGTGAAAGAGCTACATGCTGGTTGAGCCAGTGCCAGACCCATTTTCTTTTCCTACAAGTCTTGTGAGAAATTCTACCCTTAACCAAAATAATTCTTCTTTCCTCATCATATTTTCATTGCTTATCTGAAATAGTCCTAATGTTGGCATTGGAAGAAAAGGGATCCCTGGGTAATGGCCCAGATTTACAAGGAGCCAAACTCCCTGTTTTCTTTCTGAGAGAAGAGGATGGAGCTACAGACAAGTGGAGTATCTGGGGTACATGGTGCCCCACAGGATGTGTCCCCAAGAAGAAAATAAGGGAAATGAAAGAGGTGGAAAAGGATGCTAAGGCTGCTGTCTCATTCTCCACTGATTATGTATGTTCTCTCTCCAATCTGAGAGGAAAACATCTATATTTCTGTAGGACAGCTTAATGTATCCGTGATCGGATAATGTGCATTACAGCCTTCTTTGCTATTCTCAGAAGAGTGCTCTAATGCTGTGCTTATACGTAGGACACACACATCTCTGAGGAAAAATACTGTGTCCTTTGGTTTCATCTCACATTTGTCTGAAAAGTAACTCTGCACTTGCAGCCTGCCTTGCAGGAGCACGAGAGGGGAAAAAAGCAGCAGAGCCCATGTTTCCCTGGCTTTTAGGTTAAAAATGACATTAATATGGCAAAGCTTCTTTCGGGACTTCATCATTTCCACCAGCAGAAACAAGACGAAGGCCCCAATCACATATGTGCTCAGACATGCAGAAGCAAATGCCAAAATGAATTAACTGGAATAGCTCTATTAATTTATGCCTCAGCAGTAATGACCTTAAGACACAGAAGAATTATATATTAATTTGTTTCTAGTGTATAACACTGCTAAGTTAACACATTTAGGAGAGCACACTTCCCTCACCTCCTGCTGTGGAGGTAAATGAGGCAGTGTCTGATGGTGACAAACCAAACCAGCTTTCCACTAGATGGCAGCTGGTGCCTGCACAACCTCCAGGCATATTTTGGTGCAGCTACTTTTTCCCTTTTTTTTCTTAGGTGCTAATCATCTCACAAGCTGGAAAATGGGCCATTTCTCTCCTCCCTCTCCCCCTCTTTGTTGCTAAGTTATTGGGGAGGAATGGGAGAGAGTAAGGGGAGGGGGGGGATCACTTGACCGGCACAGTTTTGTATCAGTCCTCCATCTGCTGTGGAGCTGGCCTGATTTTTTTAAGCCAACATTCCCTCTGTGCATGCAGTGGGAGAGATAAGACCATGTGTGTGTATGTGTGTGCGTGTGTGTCTTTGTGGGTGGATGTGGTCAGGGGTAGAGAGAGGGGCTGGTGCTGAGAAGTTTTTCCAGAGGGTTTTGTTGCAGGGATGAGCAGCAGGCTCAGCTCCTTGGGGAGGAAGGGTTTGTGCCCGGGTGAAGGGGTTCTGGGGTCAGTGAGGGAAGGCCATGGGGTGAGATGAAGGAACACCCCTGCACAGCACCCTAGCATCTGCATCTGCCTAAAGGAGGTCAGAGCCACAGGCAGTGAGTATCCTAAAGTTTGAAACCACATAATGAGAAACACAGAAAAAGATTCATGGGAACACAGAATCAGAGAATTGATTGAGTTGGAAGGGACCTTAAGGATCATCTCATCATCTTATTTCACTCCCCTTCCATGAACAGGGACACTGCCCACTAGACCAGGTTGCTCAAAGTTCCATCCAGGCTGTCATAAAAAAAACCTGACATGTGTAACGTGGTTTTCAAGATCTGTCCCTCTTCTGGCCAGGGAATGGTGGGGAAGCAAAGCATCAAAATTGATATGGAGTTTGCTGATTTTCAACAAGCCACTATAAAGCATTCTAAACACTTTTCCTCTTCTGCCCAGGCTACATTCCCAGTCTGAAATAACAATTGTTTCTGCAAAACTTTCCACTTGATACTCTGTAGCTTTCAATAATACCTAAGCAGCTTTCTGAATACTTTCCAGATTTTGCAGAGGGAAACTGAGGCACAAACCAATGCCTTGCCCAGTGATAATATAAATTTTCTTGTTTTTCTCCCTTCTGTATGATGCGCAGCAGACCAAGGTGGTGAAGTCCCTGCTACTGCAGCCTGGAGAGGGTGACAACAGGACAAGGCTGTGAGGCTCCCTTGAGGCAAAATCTCATGTTTGGAGAAGGTAGACAAACATGCCTTTGGTTTCAAGTATTTAGATTTCTCTATTATGAGAGCTATGGAAGGTTAATTTTCCCTTCTCTGGGAAACAGGTTGCAATCAGCAGATTTTTGTTCTGAGCTGGTGTTATTTCCAGCCTCCTCTCCCCTCCCTGCCTCATCCCCCCCAGCCATGCTAGAGTTTCTCCCTCTCTCTCCAGACCTGCTGCTGCAGTGCCAGCGCTGGGCCCTTTACCCCTGTTCTGCTGCCCCTCTGCAGCACCTTTCAGTTAACAGATTGCTGCAGCTCCTCTCCTTACCTCCTTCTCCTCCTCTTCTTCCTTCAAAACAGAAAACAATGACCAGACCCTAGTGACAGTATATCTTCAGCTTCAGGGTGTCTCCAGCTCTTTGGCTGCTTCCAAAAAGTTTGATGCATCAGGCAGGAGATGCTGCAACATGCCAAATCTCCTCTGACTAATTTTGCCTTGACTTTCCCAATTCTTCCCTCGTCTCCTGTCGTTTGCAGTTGAGTGCCTTCCACTCGGTCCCAAGACAGCTGATTTCTTCCCTCGGGGCATTGCCAGCTGCCAGATATGAGTTTCTCCTATAGAGATTGAATGAAAACATATACTGTGCTGGAGTGTTAACTTGTAATGCAGCTATCAGCAGAAGTACATATCACTCTGGGTGGCATTAGTCAATTATGACAGAAAGCCCATTGGCGACACAAGTCAATTGATAATAAAGCATAATCTCTCTTCCCCCCGTCACATATTTACCAGCCATGAACTACTGTAGCATATTTCCTATTCACAGATGAATGCTCCAGCCGTTCAGATGGGTATTTTTCAGAGCTGAATGCAATCTAGAGGGTTAATGGCTCCAGTGCAGTTGTCTGAGGATAGAGCCACTGTAGGTGCACAGCTAAACAGGGAGTTAATTGGGTAGCAGGTGAACATAAACAGAGAGCACAGAGGGTGTAGACAAGGCTTCAGTGAGGAAGAAGGATTAGTGGGAATGAGGAACTGTAGAGCCCCAAAATAAAGACATATTGAACTTTCCTTCCCTGTGCTGCAGTCTTTGTTGCATAGAGCCTCTGCTTTTTGTGTTTTTGCTTGACTCTCCAAAATTCTGCTGCTCTTGCTGTCATGTTCCCAGCCTGGGATGCAGGCAGGAAGAATCCCAGCAGGTGCTGCTGGATTTATCTCGTGACATGGTGGGGGGGGGGCACTGAGGGGAAGAATGCTCTCTGATATGGTGGGGAGGGGCTGCAGTGAGGAGGCAGAGCCTGAGACTCCTCCACTTGTTTCAGGGTGTAAAACTGGAGTCTGGGAGATCGAGATGGGGAAAAAGAGAAGCACAATCAGGCAGATGGAAACATCTGACCTTGCCTGTCTTAGTTGGACAGTGCAGTGATCCATGAGGCACGTAGGGATGGAGCAGTGAGGCACAGGGAGGTGAGCAGGTAATACAAAGTGCAGGGAGGAAGAGCTGAGAGGAACCACAGCCAGCAGGCACAAGGACCCTGCAAGTGCCAAAATAAAGCAAAACACATAGACTGGAGTATAGGTTCTGCAGACTTAGGAGATCAACTAGTGGAATGGGATCTCTATCCTCCCTGATGAGGTGAGTGATCTCTCACAGCAAAGTCAGAGCAAGGGTGACACCACCAACTAGATCTGGGTTGTCCATCCCAAGCCATATCCAAAGTGAGACACTATAGAGGTGACTCACCTGTTTCTTGGACCCATCATCTCTACACTCTTGTGTAAAGGAGGGTTCTCCCCTCATCAGCTGTGCTGTAGGGCAGCAGTGCCTACTGGAAGGGCCATCTGACCCCCCCAGACAGCCATCTAAGCAAACCTCCACAGTGATCTCAAAGGCTATCTGACATCCCTCCTCTGAGCTTTCTGTGAGTTTGGCGCTTCACTGCTACACCCTGACTTCCCAAAGCTTGAAGTGACAGGGAGCAACATGAGCAGGCAGGGCTGTATTGGTGCGGTGGCTGCTGCACTGATATTTAAAGCTAGCTGAGATAAAGTAATCCTGCTTCCAATTTTGTTTCCTGTGCCCTTAAATCAACTGCTCCAGACAGGTCAGTGATTTTTAATCAGAAAAAGGACCAGGCAGGATTTTAAATTTTTATTTTCTTTGAAAATCAGACCTGAATTCTTTTAATTGGCACAACTCCTGGCTCTTGTGAGAGCACGCTGGTCTGTGATCTTTCATGCTGTGCTCTTTCAGAGTCCCCTAGCTGATGGTGGGGCACAGGGCAAGCTGTGTGCTCTCATCCTGCTCCACTCTACTCCACTGGCAGCCTGTCATGCTCCCCCCACCCTACCAGTCCCTTCCTTTCGAAGGTCCAGGGGCCTCACTTGCAGAAGGACCTTCATCCTTGCGTGGCATGGAGAAGAGCAAGGGGAGCTCCCAGGGACAGGCATCTGAGCCAGGTCCTCTCAGCTCTGGAAGTGAGGCAGCAGCAAGCCACTTTCATGGTTGAGTTCCCCCTTGCAGCCTGTACTTTATCTGGATATTGATAACCCAAATAGCTCTCCTTATCAGCCTGTAATGGATTCCACCAGGAGTACCTTATTTATCTACCACCTCTCCCAGCTTCTGTCCTCTGTCTCCTTGCCACTCTTGGCCATCCCCCTGTGCTGGGCAGGCACCTCTCATTTGTCAGAGCAGGGCAATGCTCTTCTGCCACCAGCTCCTCTGTGGCAGCACATCCTCTCCCAGATACTTCAAGGCAGATGAGGTGTTTTAGGCGGATGAGAGGGGGAATTTGGTTCTGTTCTCACCTAATGGAGATGCATTAAGGAGAACAAACACATCTGTTCTTCCCCTTCCCTTCTGGCCACATGGTCGAGGCACACCGTGCTGTGGCAGACTCCATGAGCAGTGGGAGGGCACAGATCTCTTTGTCTTCATGCCTGCATGTACCTGCAGATCTGTGCACATGTGTGTGCTTTCCTATCTCTGTGTTTTTCTAAAAGTTGGCAACATACTTTTCATCCCCCAGCCCATGAGTCACTCCATATTCCTCAGTGAGTGAGCCTTCAAGTGTGACACAGTCTGGTGTACCCCAAGTTCTGTGCAGTGACCACAATAAGTCTAGAAATGAGTCCAAGATAAAATGCTCATTACGGTGCACTTTATATGGCTTTTTAGATTGGGAAAAATTCAGTCAGCATCTGTGCTGGCTCTCATGTGTGACATAGAAATGCTCCCTTTTATTTTGTTTCTGCTCTTTCTAGGTACTCTTGTAGCAAAAGGGAGCTTGGCCACTGGCTTCAGTAGGAGCAGACTTTTACCCTACAGGCAGCAGACAGTGTCTGGTGTTTCCCTGTCTAAAAGCCAGGTGCAAAAGCAGTTCCTGGTCGGGGATGTGCCTGCTCTGTAGAAACAGGCTGGCCTATAGACACCTACATTAAGCCAATAGCTTCTGATACTCAAGTACCAGCATGAAGAAAGGAGATAAAGGAGGTTTCACAACTCATCTTTTGTTTTATTCTTTTCTTTAAACTTTTTTTTTTTTTCTCCAGTCAAGACCTGTATATCAGCAAAAGATTCAATGTGGCAAAAAACCAGCTCATTACCTTACTGCCTCCTTACTGCCTCTTTTGTATTGGGAAATAACTTTTCTAGGAGTGCTGAAGCATGTCTATGGAAATCACCTTGTCACCCAGGAGCACTTGACCTTCTAAATCTTTTTAATAATCCAGGAAACTGAGGCACAGACAAGCAAAAAACTTCAGACACCATCACACACCTAGACCCAGCAGGACTTGTTTTTTCTTACTTTGGAAACACAGGCTGGTTTACCTGGAACGGATGGAGTTGTGTGACTGTAAAATTGCTGTGAATGAGGACGAGTCTGGGCTCCAGGAGTCCTGCCTCCAAAATCCCTGTTCTAAATACCACATTTTCATAAAAAGCTGACTTTAAAAACAGCATGCACAACTTTGTGCATGGAGAAGTCAGCAATTTACACAGCTGAGCAAATCATGGAAAACTCTAAACAGGGAGTAGAAAAATATTTGCACTTCCAAGGCCTGAGTGTAAATTGAAGAAGTACATCCCATTAATGGGAGTTTATGCACATTGATACATTTAATTTTTCCCTGAAATGCTGAAAATGAAACACTGAGACATAAATGTACCAGGAGCTGATCGGTGTTCCTGCTTCTACACTGTCAGCCAGATGACATATTAGGTGAAGGAGTGAAATATAATTAATGCATTGCCTTGGCACAGGGAAGGACAGAAGGTGGTCGGGGTAGTTCCTAGCCCTGTTTTGTCACTTATCCAGCTCTCTGTGGTGGAGTTGCCCTTGCTTCCTATCAGTGTAATGGAAGTCATAGCTGGACTTCCCAGATCCTCCACTCATGCAAATCCACTGGTTTAATTTGCATCAGATGAGAATCTCTTCTAATAACGTTAAAAGTCAAGTGTGAGGTACAGGGAGAAGAGGAAATGTGCTACCAGTCAGCTGAACACTGCTTCTGGTTATTCCTACCGCCCCAAAGACAGCTCATGTCTCCTTACTCACCACAGGCGTTGCAGTCCACCCTCCCTGAGCAATGGCCACCAATGACCCTGACAGAAATTAAATATGTGCTTGGAAAAAACAGCAGTGATGATAAATGTGCCCAGAAAAAACAAGTGGTGCTTATCAGAGCAGGTATCACAAAAGCTGACATTTAAGTTAGATTTGGAGTCTGCCTAAGAACAGCTATACTTTGGATCTCTCCTCAAGGAAGAATTAGATTTCCAGTCTCTGTTTAATTTTCCTACCTTGTTTGTACCTTCTTTATATACAAATATAAGCTGCTATAGCTTCTTCACATATCCCTGTGTATGTACATTAGCTTGCTGTAGCTACTGACGGAAAGCTTGGAAAGTTACCCCGGTTTATAACAATCTCATGTCCCATTTGGGATTGATGGACCCCCTTCTTGTAGCAGTACTTTAGTTGCTGTTTAGAGAATACTGTTGTTTTCAGAGACATTTCTGTTAGTTTAGCTTTTGTTCAGATCATCTTTTTGGTAAGGTTTACTTTGTGAAATCACTTTTTCAGTCACTGATCCTCTAAGTTGACAGTTAATGCTGAACCAAGGCATTACAAAACTATTTGGATGTACCCCTTTCTCCATACTAATTTAATCCTGAAAATAATTAAATAATCGCCTCTTTTCTGGGACACTTCCACCAAAATGCTGGGGAATTTCACAGAAAAGAGCAGCCTTTTTATTGAGAAGTTGCCTGGGGGAGGGCCTATGCTGCTCCAAATTTGGGGTTACCGCCTCATTTACCAGCATGGGGTTGGAGATTTAAGGAATGGGATGTCTCAGGAGGGGGACTGGAAAGTGGGAAGGCTGTTGGGCTGTTGGGATTGAAACAGGGGCAGGAGAAGGCAATAAAAGCCACAAAAGAAGGGGAGCAGAGTGGCAATGAGCTGGCAGTGAGCTGGAAATGACAGGTGATAACAGGAGCAGCACCAGTTCATTAAGACAGTCTTTAAAATGTTTGCTGTCTGAAAACTCCATGTGACAGGTTGGGGAATGATTGACAACAATCAAATCCTCACCTTTTGCAACAGAAAGTGTCTAGTATGCCCAAAGTGTTAAATCCCTAGCAATATCCCTGACCATAGTGTCACAGCAGTCAGAGGCAGGTCCCAGCTGAAGGGTGCAGGCAGATCCTATAAATTTGATTTAAACCACCAAGAATTCATCACAGTTGGCTCACCAGTCCAGTTCTGTAGGTGAAGCAGGATTTAAGGTATGATCAATACTTCTGCAGACGACCTTACTGCTGAGGGTGGGGAGAGGTAATGTGGCTGGAGCAACAACAAGAACTAATGAAAGAGCTAAAGAAGCTGCCCTTCTACCTTACAAGGGAAAGAGGGGCTTTTTAGGCCTTGCCCTTCACTCTAATCTTGTCCCCTGTCCCTTCAGGCCCTATAATTGATCATTTAGGGACAGAGGTCAAAGCGTCAATACAATTAGGTAGCTGCTGCTGGTTATACGTACATGACATCTAGAAAATGGTATGTGACAGGAATCAGGAGGAGGACAAAAAGAAAAAAATGACTAAAAATTATTTGTTTTGCATTTAGAGGATGTATTTTGAGGGAACCAGGAAATTGCTAGGTTTCATGTAAATTAACTGCAATATTAAACTGTGAGGGTACTTCTTTATTTTAGGGGATTGTGTTGAAATGCACCATCTCCTCTCCTGAACATTTCTGTTTAGCCTGGTTGTTGTTATTGGTGTTGGCAGCTTGGGAGAGACAAACAGTTCTTTTTTCTTCTTCCTCCTTACAATTTTTAACCTAGTTGTTGTTAAAGATTCATCATGCTTAAAAACACCCAATGCTGACTTATCATTACTCCCTACCTAAAAACACTGCAGAATTCTCTTAACAGTTATTTATTATGCTCATCTTGTAGATTGCTTTCTGGGACATAGCGAGGTTGTGACAAAGATTTCAGTCTTTATGCTGGAGAGCCAGGGCTGCTTTCCTCCTCATTTCCAGCCCTGTGGATTGAGGATCTGGGGGTAGAGGAGTGAAGTGGGGTACATGCCCATGAGTGAGGGGGAAAAGGTGAGAGGTGAGGGAACTTCAGCAAGATCCTGTGAGCTCTGTGGGAACACCACATAAATCCCAAGTCACATGCCTTGCTTCATGGCTGTGAGTGAAGGTTAATTTCAGCAAAAGATAATAAAGGGAAGGGAAATTTAAGTTAAATCCTTGCTAGAACCAGTACAAATTTGATGAGGAGTTAAAATTCAGGAAGGGCTAAACAGTGTCTTAGCTGGCTGCTTCTGCACTGGTCACATTTTTCTTCCTTTCTGTTTTCTAAGTGGATCATAGATTTGTTCTAAACATGCTGCAAGATCTCAGTATGAAATATGCTATATAATGACACGGTATAATTGCCCAAGGATGAATGTTGTGCTAGCACAGTGTCCAGAATGTATTTTCCTCCACAGAGGGACAGAGGGATATCTGTATGTCATGCCAATATAAGAGGCTGTCTGAAGACCCTCACTCATTTCTCTGCCGATTGCCATGAGCAGGAACTCCCTTCCCCCACTGCAGTTCCGGCTTGGAGAAGGCAACAGTGCTGGTGCAGCCGCTGCACCGCTATGTTGCTGTTCCCAACGAGCTTGGCAAGAACTTGGCAAGGAGTTGGCAAGGACTTGGCGAAGATCCAGCGTGGATCTAGCACAGAGTGGCCTGCTGCAATTCCTGCTTCACTCTCCACCTTTAAGCCGAATGAACTGTTGGGGTGACTCTGGTGGTCTCTCACTGAAGACCCCTCATTACCACCGTGACAGATGGAGATCAAGAACCCTCTCCCCAGGGACTAAGGCTGAGGCCCTTACCACAAAGAGTGGGGGGGAGAATGACCTGACCTGTTCTTCTCCAGTAACTTCAATGGACTTATTCCTCATTGTGTTTGTTCAGCCTGGATGATTTTCTGTAGATACACCTGTTCCCCCCATAGCAATTTCAATAGACTCTCATTGTTCTGCATGTTACCCCCTTTTCCCTCTGTGGACTATAACTGGACCCCTGGGTTAAGTAGGACTTTGGAGACTCTCCCCAACACAACAAGACGGATCCCCATAGTCCAAACCAGTGAGGACCTTGCCTGTGTTGCTAGCTATTCCCAACCCCCCTTCTCTCTCTCTCTCTCTCTCTCTCTCTCTCTCTCTCTCAATCTCTCTCTCTCTCCTTTTTATTTTTTTCTGACCCCACTATTGCATTTATTCTTTTGGCCCCTAATAAAGGTGCTTTTGTTGTGATTAAACTGATAGTTTCTCTTCTGTTTGTCTTTTGCACTTTGGGGTCAGCTAATGAACCGTCATGACACCCTGTTATAAGTGGATCGTGACACCAAGAAATGTGGGTGGGCCAGTCCAGGATGGAAGCTTTTCCAGACTTTCTGCAGGAAGGCAGAGGCTATCTGTAAGTACCTCTCACAAATTCTAAATGAAACAAACAAACAAATGAAAATATTTATATGAAAAGACCTTTAACACACTAAACAGAATGCCTAGAGGAGAGTGCTCCTCTTCATCATTTAATCACACATAGACTAAGCCAGAAGTTTGCTGGAATTTGACATACGAAGCTGAAGGCTAGTGGAGCTCTGAGGCACTCACAAGCTCTTACTGTGGTCTCTGGGAAGGATCACAGATGTATTCAGCTGTCAAAAAGCATCTCTGTTGTTTTAGACCTGTTGTCCACAAACTCCACTTAGGCTTTTCATTTCCTGGTGGAAGACAATAAAAACCTCTTACAAAGACAGCCAGAATTGCAAGAGAATCTTCTTTTCAAAAGCAAAACCTGGAAGTTTAGCCTTTGGGAAATTCATTTTCTGTTGAGATGTAATTTGTGAAGTTTTTAAAGAGCAACTTTGGATTTTCAAATTTAATAGGATTTGAAGAAAGTCAACAAGGTATAAAACATAGAGATGAAACTTTTTCCCTCTAAATATTTTTCTTGATATGTTTTTGAATGTCATAAGGAATGTGTTTCTGCCTGAAAACCAGTGTTTGTCAATATACAGTATTCCTTTGCTCTTTGGAAATGCGAGCAAGAGATTAAAATTCAGATCTGTAGAAAGCATCAGAGTACATCTCTGAGGCCATCAACAGCCCCTTTTATCTGGTAGCAGCACAGTCCATGGGATACATGCTTGAGGGCTTCTCATGTTGTCCTGAAAGGCAGCAAGAGACTGGAGACTTTCTCTACCCAGTTTAGGATGTGATATTCAGAGCACCATTTTCATAAGACCAGCTGCTGGGAATTTTTGAATATGTAAAATATGTTTGGATTTTTTTATGGGAAGGCACCTGATTTTTCAAGGTGTTTTTTCAGCATAATGGCTTTTTTTCCTCACATAGGTGTGTAGCTCCCATTTTCCAAGTTATGGTGTGAAGAAATGGACAGACATTCTTTTCCAGGTGCTCCATCTACCTTCACTGCACTGGAAAAGGTCTGTGATATTGACTGCTCCTATAGATCAGACACAAAAGAATGCTAGAGTTTTGTAGGAGCTTGGAAGTGAAAACCAAGCAGCTTCACTAGAGAAAGGGGCCTTTCTGGAGAAATAGTCCCTTCCAAAGCTGCTGTCTACAAGCACTTGGATTTTTCTCCCTTGATTTCCACTTGCTTGTAAGGATAGCTGTCTGCAGGGATTTGGACACTCCAGAGTTTGTGTGTATAATACATGACATGGCTCTAGACCCAAGCAGGAGTTCATGGCAGAGGGTAAAGTCTTCCTCCTCTGACAGCCATCTTTCAGAGGAGGATACTGGAGATATTTGTGGAGTTTTACATGCTCAGCCAAGCTCCTGCTCTCATTTCCATCAACAGGAGCTGGCATGAGGATCAGGCCTTTGTTTAATTCTCTTCCCATATTGAAAGAGAGGCACGTCTGCGTGCACACCATAACCCACGAGTGCATCGCTGTCCCTCAAGGAAAGAGACTCATTGAATAATCCTTTATGTTTAGTATTATTAAGTGGACCATGGCCCCAATTTTGCTTGTTTTGCTGCTATTCCTCTGGGATGAGAGAGGTGGCCTTGTTCACACTACTGGCTTTCAATATGGTGAGCAAGATTTAAAGAAATATAAGCCTCTTCGAGAGAAGAAGGGTTGCACAGCAGAGCTGAATAATGGGCTTTAATAGGCAAACCAAACAGTTAAATAAAAGATGCACACGGCATGCTAAAACTTAAGAAATGCATATTCAATGCAATGCATTATTAAATACAACGGTGAACATATGGGTGCCTACAATTAATGTATATAAATAGCTGATAAAATTGCTCAGTATTAGAAAGCTAGCGGCAAAAATGACCTCATATGTCAAGCAGACAAGCAGGCAGTTACCATTTTCTTTGTACACCTTACAGATGATAAATTAGTTTTATGGTCTGCATGGGGCCCTTATCACATTACAGCACCAAGTGTTTGATAAAGAAAAAAAATGCCTCAGCTAAAAATCGAACTGAAATTTGGAGTCCCCGTAGACCTCATTTTTTTAATGTAAAGAATTTTAACCGACTTCCTTTTGGAAAGATTTATTGCTCTAAAGAGAAATGTGTATCTCTATCCTATGTGCTTTTATTACAACTTCTTCTCTTCCGTTCTTCTTCTTCTTTTTTTTTCCTCCCCCTGACATTAGGTATAATATAAGACTGCTGTAACAGATTCATTATTGATTGGGGGATTTAGTGGTTACAGCAGTGAGAAGGGGCAAGCAGGACTCCTGGGTTCTGCTTCTGTAGTTTTTTACTGACCTTGGGTGAACTGTTTCAGTACCCCGAGACTCAGTTTCTCCATCTCAAAAACAGGAAAGTCACATCACAAAGAACTATTTGCTGTGCCCAGAAATCCCAGAGGAAATCCAGGAACTGAACTTGTTCTGCAGCCAGTGGTGAGGAAGGATTCTGCAGTGGAGGCTGTATCTTAGGACACATGGTGCTGTACCTCAGAAATTAGTTTCCTCCTTTACAAAGGGAAAGAAATGAAGAGATGAATTTGCCAAGAAATCCAGCAGTTTTGCCTCTGCTAACCCTCTACTTTTGACTGACCTTTTCTTGCTTTCATCAATCTCTGCTTTGTTGGCACATGAGAGTACCTTATGGGCATATCTTCCAAACCTTATATCCCTTATATCCCTTCCAAACCTTATATCCAGAGCTAAAAAAAAAAAAATTGACATCCAGTGAGGGAGCTGGGAGACACTCATGAGCATGTTGTTGTGCCCAGAGGCAGGTGTAAAGGGTGAGGACACGACCACACTGTCTTGATGCACACTGCATAAGGTGCAACAGTTTTTAAATGAAGCAAAGCAATGTCAGAGCCAGCCCATGATCCTTCTCCTTCTGGTTTGGAAAAAAGGCTCTTTGTGAAGGTGGTCTTCAATTAGGTAAGTACCAGTTTCCCAGATTTAACCAGTTATTTTGAGTTATTCCAATGCAATTCACTCCTGTTGTAATCCCATAGAAAAAACCAAATTTTTTTTTCTTCACTGAAACTGGTATTTTATCTGACAAGGAGATACTAGGCAGAACTTTTTTTCACTGTGTGTGGGCTGAGGTCCTGGCATAAGTTGTCCAGAGAAGCTATGGCTGCCCCATCCCTGGAAGTTCCAAGGCCATGCTAGATGGGACTGGGAGCAAACTGGGCTATTGGAAGGTGTCCCTGCCCATGGCAGGGGGTTGGAACTGATGGTCTTTAAGGTCCCTCCAATCCAAACCATTCTGGGACTCTGTTCCAGACAATTGGTTCCCAGATGTAACACTGAGCAGACTTTTGGTTAAATATTCTGTGGCTATGTTTAGTTATTGATGTTTGTCTCTGTTTTTCAGAATCTCTCCCCACCAATGTAAACAATTGGTTACTTGTGACACAGTTTTTTAGGATAGTTTTGGATGGGAAGACATTGCTTACATTTAATCATTTTCAGAACTCACCAAGACATTAAGATTTAAGCTTGTGCTTAAAAGTAAGCACAGAGTTAAACACCTTTATGAATTTAATTAACACATTTTTGCCATGTAGTGAAGTTGAAAATACCTTTGGAAGTCCCTCTATAAAAATGAGTAATGCTGTATTTCCCCATTGATGAATCTCTATTAAAATGCCATACCAAGAAAGAAGAATTTATAGCTGTAAACATGGCTTGCAAAGAGGGAGGCACCCTCCAGAATTTAGCAATCACATTTGTTAAGGTTTCTCTAAAGCCTAAATTCCCAATTAACAAGCAAATCATCATCAGACAGTCAGTGAATGGCAAATTCATTCTATTCAACATCTTCTCAGAAGTGGATTTTGTGCACTTATCTCCATGAAAACCCAGCAGGAAAGTTTTCCATGAGAATGATCCTACATCTGCCTGGTTTTAATGACTGTAATGGCAAGCAATATTCTACAATTACTTTGGTGATCTCATTTCAAGCATGCAAATCATATTATTTAAGAGCCCAGCAAAAGTCATTTATTTCTTGGAACTGCCAGCTAACTTTGGTGAGATGAGGAAACACTGCGCTTGGAATTAAAAGCCCTGATGGCTTGTACCCTTCCATGATGGAGTTATAAAATTTGTCCAACAATGTCAGGCAAGAAATCCTGAAAATTAGTCAGAGAGAAAGAGAGAGAAGAGGGGGAGACCCACCACCCTTTATTGTTCATTACCAAGTCATCTAGGTGTTCTCTTAGCTGCATGAAGTGTTCATAAGTGGGTCGTCATATTGGACAGCAGTTAATGGCAAACAAAAATGTCAACACAATGTCATCCCCGAAAGACCTCTGGGAAAATAGAGCTTTTCATTGTCATTGTGATCATTCTGTAAAACTGATGGATATTTTTCTGGGTTTGTTTTAGACAAAGCCAATTTTTTTTCATCCTGTATTATTTGGGTGCATACATACTGTTGCAGTTTTGCTAACTTGTCAAGATGTAGATAATATCTTACTATCTGTTTCCTGTTGGTACAGCTGTCTTTACTATTCTCTTTTTTCTTTTTATGGGATGGCAAAGTCAGGCTTATTAGGCTAAAGCTGTCAATGAATTTTGAGACCATAAACAAAATATAATTGCCTTTGCACAGTCTATTTTCAGCTCATGCTTTGCTTATTAATTTTGTTTCAATGTTTGTCCCTTTGCTTGTTTGTTAATTTAACCCATGTGGAGACTCAGTGAATGGTGTGATAACATATATATGACAAGAATGATTACCCAAGTATGTGATACCACTTCAGGTTGCCAATCCTTTATAAGCCTGATATAAGCTGCCAAAAAAAAGCCAAACCAAACCAAACCACACCAAAAAGCAAACAAAAACCAATCAACCAAACAAAAACCACACAAAAACTCCAACCAACCAACCAACAAACCAAACAAAACATAACAAAAACTGAACAAAAAGCAAAAAAAAAAAACAACTCCAAAACAAAAAAAACCTCTGGCTACCTTCTTAATTATAGGGTTGTTTATTTTATTTTGGAAATACACCTTGGTCACTTTCTTTATTATTTTGTCCCTATTTTTCCCCCTTGTTCCTGCTGCTTAAAGTAGGTGTCTGTAGGCCATGGGGGAAGCAAAACCTCTTTCTGCTGTGCTTTATATCAAAGCTTTGAAGACTTATCCCATACCCATTTCTCATAGCCATCTCATTTTATCACAGTAAGAAGGAAAAAGATTTTGTGGAAAATGATTATATCACAAGAAGCAGTTGATTTAAGAATAGCTAAGCAGACTGCTGAGCAGAATTTCTTCATGTAGGGGGAGATGTGGTCCTTAACAGGAGGTTAAGAAAGAGATGTGGGGGCCTTAGAAAAGCAAAGGGAGGGTTTCTCCCTGTCATCTTCTTTCTTGAGCTTCCTTCTTTTATCCTTTGCCAGAGCCTTCCTTCCCCTGGAAGATTTCAGGGTGAGCAGTCCTTGGGTGATGAGCTGCTGGAATTACACCAAGGAATTTTGTGTAAAGCTTCACACAGCTTCCCTGTTTGGTCTGTCACTTGTCAAAATGAACAATATTGATTCTGTTCTCACGCACAAAGGTATTAAATAAAAATAAACCTGAAACTTCTTCACTGAAGTGTGCCAGACTGTTACACCAAATACCCACTCATTCAGCATATTTAGAGTAACAAGTCTGAAGCCTTCAGTTGTACATCTCCATCTGTAAGATATTCTGTCTCCTTAGTCACTGAAATCAGTGGGGCTTAAGCTCTTTGAAATTTTTATAGGTCTGAGACATTTACTGGTGAATTATATTGCAGAGTTATTTAATGTCTGAGCACAAGTGATTAAAATACTACATCACTTACAGAGCTATGGTTCTGTGTTATTCGCACCCATGCTGGAGTCTCTAAGTCTGCTTGCCAGTTTACTCACCTTAGCTTGGCCTCTGTGCTTCAATGACTCAATTTCAGTCAGGTGTGTGACCTTGGTTTCGGTTGTATTGAGGGTTACATGGTTTTGGGGGGAAGTGCATATTATGTGTATAATAGTAACCAAGATTTTTCAGAAACAAATTAAGGGCACAAATCTTACCCTCAAGAGTTTATGATTTGAATGGATCTATAACATGATGAATGAACACAATAGAAGCAGAAGGAGGAAAGAAAAATATGGGGTCAAGCATCACTAGAAAAATCTGTGTTGTTTCATTGATGAATTACACATACGTTTACTGGTTCTATTTCGAGTGTTATGGAGTATAATTGGTATTGTATGTACATATACATGAAAGATGACCCAGTGATAAGATTGCTAGAAATCAGCTGCTGCTGCTAATGCAGCAAATCTGTTATAAGGTATATATATTTTTTATGTATGTATTATTAAATCCATAAAATAATTTAATATTTTTTGAAAGACACAGTCCTCTGAGTGACTGGCATTTGCCATGCTCTCAGCAGCATACCAGACACCTGGATGACACAGCAGAGCTGGCTTTTCAAGGAATGGGGATGCCAAAGTTTTAACATAAAGGTTACTTCTGCCCAGTGTGAATCAATAATTCTATTCATTAGTCACTCACACTTTGAGCCCATGGCACTTGGTCTGCTTGACCTTATTTATCCCACCATGGAGTTCATGGTAAAGAAAGCCATTGATAACCAAACAGCATCAATAACTGTGATCCCTATATCTTCCCTAAATTATGGTTTCAGGTAGTGGTGTTAACCCTAGACTGGTTTTGATTACCAACTTTATAAGGGACAATTATTGATTATAAATTATTCTTGACTGGAAAGGCTTAGGAAATATCTCAAAGATCCTAGGCACATCCTAGGAAGGAAGGAAGTCACAGAGTCACAAAATCATATACACTGTTTACCTTAGATGACCTTAAAGGTCATCTAGTCCCAGCCCCATCTGCCATGGGGCAGGAACACCTTCCACTACATCAGGTTGCTCAGGGCCTTATCCAGCCTGGCTTTGAACATCACCAGGTGTATCCACAGCCTCCCTGGGCAACCTGTTCCAGAGTCTCACCATACCCACAATGAAAAATTTGCTCCTATTATCTAATCTAATTTTCCCATCTTTCAATTTTTACCCACTACCCCTTGTTCTATCAATACAGTTCCTAACTGAGAATTCCTCTCTGGACCCCCTTTGGATACTACAAAGACTTTTTCCCCTTTCTCAAGATACCTCAATTTATTCTCTTAGTACTTGCAGGGTACTTTTTCCAGAGCAATGCCAACAAAGTTTATCATGTCCCAAGTCACAGTGAGGTACAGGATAATGGGGAAATGACTGTGGTTTGCTATTGGGTTAATGTGGCTGCAGTATGGCAGGAAACAGGAAAAGGGTGTGAGTGTATGAAAAAGTGTGATCAATGAGATTTTAAACTCAACACACAGAGCTGATTTGTTTAAGAATTAGAAAAGTGAACAATTAGAGGGAGAAAAAGTTTTACATAGATAATTTTTTGTCTCTACTGTTGTTTTTTCCCCAGGCTATCAGAAATTATTCTTGTTCCACAATAAGTCTATAATGGATCCAGTCTCTCTTAAGGGCAATAAATACACATAGTACACACAAACTTTTGACATAACTTTATTATATTTAACACAGCCTTCTTCCCTATCTGATGGCATTCCTGAAATATTCTGGATTCACCACTGCCAGCTATGTAAATTATTATCTGCATATAAATCCATACCTAGAACCTGTCTATATTCAAAGTTTAAATTACACCAAGGCCATTTTTACATGTGTTCTCTGCAGAGACAGGTGTTGTTGGCAGTTGTGTGGCTCTGGGAAAGCTTGGAAGTGGCTACCAGCTACAAAAGCTATGCAGCCATGCCAGCTTGAAGTGTGGTTTGGCTATAAACCTTTCCAGAGAAGGGAAAAGGGGTGAAATAAATACTGTGACAGTTGTGCAGCTGAGCTCTGACATGCAGAGCTACACAGCCAGCTAAATCAAGACTAACTCAAGATGGCTAGGTGAGTTATGGTCAGACTTTTGACTGCAGTAAAATCACTTTCATTGGGAACATATCTAAAGTAAGGTGAGATGCAGTGTGAATAAAGGTGTAAGGGGGGTTTGAAGATTTTAAGGTGCTACTGTTTTTGGAGTAAGTGTAAGACTTATTCATATACAAATACACCTGGAAACAGACATGAATTAAATTTTTTCTGATGTCACATCTTATTTGTAATTAAAAAAAGACAAGAAATCTTTCTGCTTATATTCATGTGTCCAAATGGACAGCCGAAGGTGAGAAACTGGAGCTGCATCTCCCCAAGTAGAGTGCTCATGTCAGTCTGTCTACCTGCTTATCTAGTTCTCCCTCTAATCCTGTGAAAATAAACTAATAGCAGCTTTCTCAGATGAAAACAAGTGTATTATCTTTTTTATATTTTCTGAAGCAGGCCAGCATTTAATCATTTCACTGTGTTCAGTTGTTATGTTAGATTGTTTAATGTAATCGAATGACATGACGCTGGTACACCAGATACATCAGAATTATGAACGCTGGAAAGAGACAGTGATAAAGTGTTTTGAGATACATGCAATCCTGATAGTGCTATAAGTTTCTGCAATTGATTAAAGACATTGCCCCTGTGCCACCTCATTATTACACATCAAAGGGGAAAAACAAGGGCAAACTGGATAGTGGGGGAAAAAAAAGAAAAATATGTTGTTGTATCCATGCATCAGAAATCCCCCGGATGTGTTACATTAATATACAAGTATAAGAAAGCTTGAGAGAGACTAAAATAGATTTGGAGGGCAAAAAAACTTTGTGTTGGTTGTCTTGTTGATTGACATATCTGGAAGAGAGATTATGGGAAAGCATCTGAGCAAGTAAGGAAATGACAAACTCAGAATTGCTATAGAGATCAAAGAGATTTCCAGCTGCAAGAACAATAAAGATGGTCCAAAATGACTGTGAAGGTAGACCTGGTGTCGGACTGGCATCAAAATAAAACTTCTCTACCATTTAAAGGTGTCCAGGTGTAGCATTAATGTTTGCTGAAAATTAAGATTAGATTGAGCTGATATTTTTGGCTCTCAGTTTATTTCAAGATTTCTAGAAGGAAAAAGGAAAGTTCAAAAGTCCTATTCATTTGCAGGGATGTGAACCTGTGACTCACTCCAAACATCTAATTAAAATTACTCTTTGTATTCCATGAATCAAAGAGTAATTCCATATTCATGAACTGAGGTTTTTACAGGTTTTAGAGAGCTTTGGGCTGATCTGAGAATGAACACTACTGTCCTGAGCTCATGTAAATATCCCCAAACCTCACCCCATTGGCTTTTAGGAGGCATCTAGAAAATCTGCGCAAACCACATGGGTGAATGAAAGCTGGTTTCTTCTCTGAGCCAATGAAATACGAGAATGTTGGATCAAGAAAGTGCAAGAAGATGCCAGAAAAATTCAGGTATGATGAGTCCAAGATAAAATGCTCATTACAGTGCACTTTATTGACAATGACATATGATTTTCTTACAGCCCAAGTTCCCAAGCTGTCAGAGGAATTACAATTCTTATAGTTCAGATGATGACCGATGAGGGAGAGAAGCAAAGACACAAAATCACAGGAGGAATCTCGGTTACTTATCTAAGAACCAAAACTGATAATTTGGAGTTCAGAGCCATGTTTTAATGATCAGAGAGTTTGTCTCCTTCCTGTGTCATGATATTCTGCATCCCACAACAATATAACCCTCTGAAAGAGAATGATTATCAATTAGTAAATCAATGCTTTTCACAAGTAAATCTTTCAGAAGTGAACACAGATATGAATAGTTTTCAAGGAAATTTCTACCAAATGATTGGTGGTCTTTGTGGGCTGAAGCTGGTCTCTGCTTTCTCCAAGTTGCTACCATTTTTTCCTTACTGAAATTCTTGTGGACATTCTCTGGAAAAAGCCAAAACTGGGCTCACATCTGAAGGTAACTACTTATCAGGTACTGACATTTCTGAACAAAGTGAAAGCCTTCAGGTCAAGCAACTTTTCCCCCTTCCACTCATGCTTAGGGACTATCAGGGGAACATTTGCCTGCAGAACTACTCATCTGTCACCTTTTCCCATTGTTTAACTCACTTTTATAGAAGGAAAATTCCATTTCACAAGCCTTTGGAGTCTCAAAGCTTCCTTCCTATTTTCAAGCCATTATTTTTTTTTCTTAGTATTGACTCATTCAAGTCATATATTTTAGCTGATGTTGTTCAAGATTTCAAACATCAGAGCAGTGAAAGTGTTTTTGATAGAAAATCCGTGTGACTTGTCTTAATGACACATCCTCCCTCTCTCTCCAGGAGTGGGAAGACACCTAGGTAAAGGATCTAGCAAGGAAAGACCCTAGAGACTGTATCTGCCTGCACTGCCAAAAGAATTTCCATGTAATTGAATTTATATATAAAAAAGTCTTAGAAAAGAAGGTATTAACACTACTGGATGTCCTCCAATATAAGGCACAGGTTTGACCCAAAAGAACATTTTGTTCATGACCCAAACTCAATAAAGACAGGGCATTGCATGTGCCAACCCAAGAAAATTACTTTCCCAATCATAATCAAATAAGTCTTGAGAAATAAGAGTAGGTTCATAGAGTGTTTGGGGAAATAGCCAATGGGCACCCTCCTGTCTATTGGCAAGACCCCTATTGACATCAGTGAGAGCACGACAGAGCCCAAAATGAGGCAGACAAGGCATTAGGGATACATAAATACAAATAAAAATATCACAGGCATTTTGGTCTTCAACATTAATAACAAATATCAACAGTCAGGTGCTGCTTCTTCAGTATGGAGCTGTGATATCCAGCCCGTAAGTAATCTCTCAAGATTTCCCAGCAGCCATTTGTTGCTTTTGATAAGATAGAGCATTTATTTTCTTAGCTTGATCCATATCCTCTTCAAAATAGCAGTTTTACTTGTGGAAGTGAAAGTATGGATGGGGTCAGTTGCTGGTTTCATGGCAAGGAAAGTACAGAAACTGGGATACTGATAAGGATTAGGAGCACTTTGCTTCTGTTGTGATCTCTGTTATCTTCTATTTATGTCAACTGAAAATATATTCACAGAGGTACTTAGGCATCCTGTGATTTACATCTGTATTACTCCGATGTCAGTAGAATCATGGATTATGAGACTTGGTAAGAGATATGGACCTAAGGAAGGGATTCTGCCAGAGTAAACAGCAGAGTTTTAGAGCTCAGCTTTGTCAGAGGAAGCCATACATCCCTGGACAAAAAAGTGCCTCGTTCTGCATAAGATCACTGGCTATAAGTCCTGTTTTAGAAGGATATCCCTCAGTCTGGATTACAGAAACATGGAAAAAAAATATAGGAGAAAGCACTGTTATTGCACAGGTATCAGAGGGAACATGCAGCCCCATATCAACTGATATGGTTTACCTTCCATGGTTTGAAAACTTCTATCCCAATCTTTGCTGGTAATTTCAGTTAAGATGTAGAGTTTCATGCAAGGATGTCAGAGATGTAAATATATTTCTTTAAGCTGGTGATTATGTGGGAGTGGTAGCTTGCTTAAAGGAGAGTCTGAGAAAGTGGAAATAATTCAAGTTACAGTAGAAAGATGTTCCAAGAGCTTCTCTGGCTAAAGCTCAGCTTCTCAAGTGTTTGGGAGCCTGAGTACCACTGATTGCCCAAAACTTTGTGAAATCAGAAAAAGTTCTTCTGAAAATCTGTGTCTTACTCTCATTTTCTCTAAATTTACTATCCATGGAGCAGGAATAATGATGTTGTTAAAAAAACCCAATCAAATATAAAAACAACACAATAGGGGCTGTCGCAAGCTCTGTGATGTAGACATAGAGACCCTCCAACTAGCTCTCAGAGGGTTCCATGTCCAAACCATCCGTCAAGGGCTGAGTTAATTCCCCTTCCTTCCTGTTTTGAAGTCTGGTGATTTCACTGCATGTAGCAAGGCTGTTGGTGTCCCCACAGAGATTTTCCTCTCACTTTCTGGTGCTGTTTTACTCTATGAACTGTTTGCACTTCAGGAACAGGAATTGAATTGAAACACTCTGTGGCGTGTTGATGCCATTTCAGACTGAATAGGCTGGGGCGCAGCTAACTGTCATGACAGCATGAAATACAAAGAAGGCTTTATTGGTGTCCCCTTTTAACCTTTTAAATATCTCTTTGTGAAGAACTTATTTTCTGCTCGTCTAAATTAAATCAGAGATGAGGGGAGGACAGAGTAAATTCTGAGATGTGGAAAGGCCACAAAGTAGCTAGTCTTAGCTATGGAAGATTTATTCATGTTGGGAAGATACCTCCGGGAATTAACTTTAGTTTACTGCTTTTGAGGTTGAGGAACAGAGCCCTGTCTCTATCCACCTGGTTTTGGGCTGTGGTAGAACCCTTGTTTGTGCCATCCCCTGGCAGTTTCCTTCACTTGGTGCCCCATTGCAGATGAATTATGCTTTGTTTTGCTCATTTTAGTTTACCAGGTACAATTTCTGGTTTAGCTTCACACTTCTCGTATTTATGAAAGTTGTTGAATCTTTGGCAGTGCAAAATGCCCAGTCTTCCTCATTACCTTTTAAGAATGCCCATATTTCTGTCTTTTGTAACACGTTCATCTTTCTGCCTCGGGCTTCTTACCACTGAAGTTTCAGACAACCAGGCACGTCCTGTCTGGAGAGGAAAAGACTAAAGGGAGTAGTGATGAATGTCCATAAACACATAAAGGCATGTCCCTGAAAAAGGAGAGGAACCAATTATCCTCATTAGTCAGTGGGAACAAAAAAAAAAAAAAAGAAAAAGAAAGAAGGAGTGATAGGTTCTAAATGAAGCACTGCATATTTAGGTTGACTGTTATGGAAAACTTCATAACTATTAGTACATTTAAGGCAATGAAGCAAGTCACCCAAGGGAGGTAGTCAGATCACCTTCATTGGAGATAGTCAAGGAAAGGTTTGACACTCATCCATCAGAGAAGTGTTAGAGATAATTAAATCAGTCTTGCCCCAGGCAAAAGGATGGACTAGATAATTCACTAGTGCTCCTGTTCAACCCAGCAGATTCTATATTTTTCCTTCTTAATTGGAAAGATATAAATGCGTGCGTGCGTGCGTGTGTGTGTGTCCGTGTGTGTGTGTGTGCATGTGTGTGTATGTGTACCACAATTCCTTTTACCCATGGAATGGCTGAGGGAGTGACATTTCATTCCTTATCTTTATTCTCTATGTTTTGAAAGGTGTACCCCAAACTGGCTCGGCAGCTCTTTCAGGTGTCTGTTTGCAGAGCTGTGAAGAGGATCAGGTGCTGGCAGATGTCGGTCTTAATTTTTCCTCTTGATTGGTTTTGTTTTACTAAAAATTAGCCCTTAAAATATACATCTAGACATGAAGAATTGTCTCCTTGCCTGTCTGTCTACTCAGCGCCACAGAGAAACACCTCTGAGAGGTACTGTTATTTAAATATTTTTGTTTAAAAATCCAGTCTTCTCTGAAGTTGCCTGTCTTTTTCCACTGCTTTTATAGGGACCCCTGATATTGATGATGTTATTAGACATCTAAAGACTCTGAAATGAAGCATTCTGAGCCTGCTGCACCTTGCAGCCCTGCACAGGCTGTTTTCCCATGCCTTTGTTCCCCTGCTGATGACGCAGGGTAATGGCCATGGCATCCACCCAGTGTGCTGTGCATTTTGCCCATTACAATTAGCATGACTGTCTCAGTGCTAGTTTGTGCTTCTCCATCTGTTTGCAACCTCCATCTGTTATTTCTCCTCTTACAGCCAGTTAAGTCTAAGTATTTAGATAGAGCTAAGAGGTGTGCTGTAAGTTGTCTGTGGCAGCAGGCACCTGTGCTCAGTTCTGTTCTGGGTTTGCACCACTGACTGCAGCCAGACTGTGATGCCTGACCCTGTCCTACAGATGGAACAGCAGCACAAGTGATGATGAGGACAGTAACAGTGGAGCTCCTTGATCTTGTGGTCTATGTTCCAGGAAAAGCTGCTATGGCACAAACCATGCACTATCTCATTTTGATTGCTGGTAATCACAGAGCACCACAAGGACATCTGGGAGAGTAAATTTAGAAAGGACTTTGAAATCTTTCAGACAGGCAAAGGATAATATTGATGTTCATACACTGCGAGAAACACTGCACAGGTAAGCACCATTATTTTTTGGCAGCTTAGACGAAGCATCCCTTATCACAGCTGAGGCTACAATACAAGAGTTAGTTCCTTTTTTAAGTGTGCAAGCTGAGTGTTATTCTACCTAAGGAATTTGCTTTGAAAGGCAATTAAAACTTTGCACAGTGAAACTTTATGGACAACACAGGAAACAGTTTGCCACCTCCTTTACCTTAAAAATACCCTAAAAATACCCACCATGCTGGCAGAGCTTGAGTGGTCCTTGAAAGATGGGCTTCCTCTGGTGTGTGTGCAGGCAGCAAAGAACATCATTGTCTGGCCTCATGGCTTGGAGAGAGACTGAATGCAAACTAATTGTATAGAATAAATCAGTAATGAATTAGGTCATCATCAAGTGGAGAAAGATCCTTTGCCCTTTCATCCAGTTACTTTTAGCCAGCGTCATTAATACCCTCCCTCCTGCTCATCAACCCTCCCAAAGGTTGTGATGCTCCAGGACCACTTTAATGTTGCAGCTGAGATAATTCAAGCATTTCTTTTAGCCAGTGATGTTCCTTACTTCATAACATGCTAGAGCTGAGCACAGAATCACAGAATGGCAGAATACCCTGGGTTGGAAGGTACCCACAAAGATAATTGGAGTCCAGCTCCTGACCCTGAACATGACAATTCCAAGAATCCTACCATGTGTCTGAGGGCATTGTCCAGGTGCCTCTCTCAGGCTTCTGCTATGACCACTGGCCTGGAGAGCCTGTTCAGTGGTAATATGGAGCCACATTCATGGTAAAGAACCTTTACCTAATATCCAACCTATACCTCCCCATGCTCAACTTGTCACCATTCCCTTGAGTCCTGTCCCTGCTCAGCAGTGAGAAGACATCAGCAGACCTGGTTTAGTAGAGTAATGGTAATAGGGGAAGATGCTGGTTCTTTATTTTCATTCTAAAGTATCTTTAAGTGATGTTATGGAGAAAGACAGCTCACCTGAACATTGAGTGAAAACCTTTATGCTCCACAGCTTGCAAGATACATGGAAACCCACATAACCCTGTCTCAACTCCTCCCACAAGCTCTTGTTCCATAGGAACTGCTGGCTGTCTCTCTATCCAGCAGCATTTAAAAAAGATCACCAGAAATGTTCGAGTGAGCATATCCTTGCATCCAGTATTTCGTTTTGGCTTCCAAAGCAAAACTAGACCAGCCTCCCTCCTCCTCAAGACATATGGGGAAACACAAAATCTTTGTAAAGCATCCTTTTGGGTTCTGCCAGGAGGTTGAAATGTCGTCCCCCAGCTGTGCTAGAGCACAGCTACCCAGGGTCTACAGCACACTCCCGCCCCCTTTGGATTGCACACTCTGCATTATTCCCTTTCAGATCATACACCTCTCGTGTGAGGAAGAATCTGATGCTGAGCCTCTAAGATGGACTCTTGGGTGTACCATAATAGGAATCTGTTCTACATGAGTGACAAGGTAAAGAAATTGTTGGTGTCCATCTTCTGGTTTCCCAGGCTATTTAACTTTTATGATAATATGCTTTTTTTCAGTGATAATCTAATAAACCCAGTCCCCTAACTCTGCTATGCAAAATGGAGATTGTTAATTTGCTGGTTCAGAAAAGAGAACATAACTTGGTTTTTTAGACTATCATCTTCCAGATACTTAAGCATGTGCTCAAGTTTAAACCTGTGAGGCATTTTTGAAGACAGTAGATTTATTTACATCAGCACATTGCTGAGTCTTCATAGGATTAGGGCTGCCATTAACAGCCTCAGTGTCCTGATGGTGTTGTTTCCTAGTTTTGCATAGCAATAATGGTAAATCTGTGTCTGATGTGATTTACACAACCCATCATTTGACTTTGTCTGTGAAGCTGTAAATCAGTGTGTATTTTTTCCCCAGACTGATCTTTAGTCTGACTCTCTGAGCCGTAATTGTGATTATGCTTTTTCCCTCTTTTCCTTCCACGTTTTATTGGGTGTTTTTCACTGGGAGAACACTTCTTGTCTAACTGGGACAAGGAACTTTGTTTTTTTCTTTTTTTTTCTCCCTGTTAAACTTTCTTTAACAATATCTCTTCTAGTTAGAGACTGCATTTTCCCTTAATTACTTGAAGCCATCCAAAGTAAACAATTTTAAACCAACAGACCAATGAACCACAGGTTTTTCTGTTGCCCTCTCCCCATTGTCCTTCCAGTCTTAAAACTAATGGTACTGAGAGATTAAACTTCATCCTACAGGCACTGTGACCTGTTCTGCTGTTTCATTTTAATTTTTCATATCTCTCTCCCCCCATTTTGGCTGGCACTCCCCCCAGGTTACACCTTACATCAAAGTATACATCATTTGCTCTTACTTCTTTTTGCATGCTGCCTCTAGGCTAGGAAATTGGCAGAATGCTGCTGTTGCTGCTGAGAGCTAGCCATTTTCCTTTAGTCAAATGTTTTTTTTTAGCTTGAAAATGTCAATACAGAGATAAGTCATAAGATCAGCTCTTAAATATTCACAGACTGCTTCCTTTGTTTTGTTTTGTTTTGTTTCTTTCCCCATGTCACAGTGTTACCTAGCATCCACTTTACAGATGCTTTGCACATTTTCCTAAGAAGTGTTTCTCTCATTAGTGCTTAAAGAAGTACAAGAGTTAAATTTTTCATTAGGAATTCTTGTGCTGTGTAATATCCTGCATGTATTAGATACACAGAGATATTTCCCTTATGGAAAAATCCTGTAGGGCTTCACAGAAAATTACAAACTTTCTCATATAATTTTTTAAACCACCTTGTAAAAGCAAACATACAATGAAATATACTTCTATTGAGATGGTTCAAGGAAATATGTGGAGAAGAAATAACTCTCTAACACAACCTGTAGGGTTTTTTGAGTAATTTCTGTAACTCTATTAAGTTTTTTTAGAGCTCTGCCAATTCCACCCCTCTGTATGTCTGTAGGCTCCTTTGGAAAGGGCACAGAAATAGGACCAAAAGAGTGCTCTGTATTTCTCTCTATGGGTCTATATATAATAAGATTTTCCTTCTTCTTCCAGTCCCCATGACAGCTTGCTGAAAACTCATCATTACTCTCCTCTTAGCTCTTTTTATTTTTAGCAAATTTGTGTAAAACAAATTGTATCTGCTTCTTGCATACCCACCTGTCCTGTCCTTCAGTGGTGGAAACCACCACATACTCAATGAATTACATCTAATAACAAAATTTTGCCTCTTTGGCATTTGTTTTCACTGACAGTATTCATCTGGAGTCTCAAATTCCAGATTTCAGTATGGGAACATTCCCATGCTTAAACCCATGGCATAGGAGGTTCTGCCAAGCTGAATCAGCACCAGGGCAAGGTGCATGTAGGTGATGGAAAGATTAGAGCACCAACAGTGTGAGGAAGTGAAGAACCAGAAGTTCTGACACATGTTATGACCAACAGCTGTGTTCAAGTTACTGACAAGCTGCCCTCATAAATCAGAGAATCACAGAGTGATTTGGGTTGGAAGTGACCTTAAAGATCATCTGATTCCAACCCCCCTGCTGAGGGAATTGGATATAAAGCTTGATCATGACCAACAGCATGTCAAGGGCGAGTGGGCTTGATAACACCACATCACATCATCCCCTGTTAAACTGTTCCTATTGCTGCATGACTGAGAGCAATAATTCAAGTGATTAAGGGCAAATGTGGGATGGTATGGGAGGTTAGAGAGGATTGAAGCCCATTCTGATATTTGCTCTATGATTATCTTATGCCTCAGTTTCCCCAAGGGATGTTTCTATTCAGTTTTGTAAATATCCGCAGTTGAAACATTAAAATTGAAAAGCTAAGAATGAACTCTAAGTTTTTGCTTTGCATGGGATGGGCAAAAAATCCTGTGATTCTGTCTGAGACAAAAATAGCAAATAATATGTTCAGTGTTAATAATTGTTATATATTTCTGAGTAAAAACACTGATGTGATCTCACCAGCTGGTTGATTTAATATAAATATTCAAATGCAGAAACAGTTTATTAAACAGACTGGAAATCAACTTCATTATTGTAATAGAGCAAATACAGTATCTTGATTTTCAATAAATGGAACAATCTACCGTATGCTGAATCACTTGCTGTCTGTTGCTATGTTCTATTAAAAAGAAAATAATGATTCTAACAGAATGTCATGTAGCCACTCCAGGAATTAATAGAATTAGTTCAGCAACCTCAAGACAGAATATAAATATTCTATTGAATTATCAATTAAAACCCCATAGCAATAAAGGTAAGCTACATCAAATAAGTGAAAAGAAATTATAGACTATTTCCCGAATTCTTGTATTAGTCTTCATCTTGAGCCTGAAATGAAAATTCTTGAGAGTAACAAGTATATAATTACTTGACATTTTTCTTCTTTGAGTCATCTTAGGAAAACAAATTACATGATGTAAGTGCAGCTCTTTGGATTCATAAACTACTGGCATAATGAAGAAAACACTGGGTAGTTATTATGCATCAAGCATTCATTGATGTTAATTTTTGCTCAAAAGATTGAGACATAGATATTTTTTCAGTTTCTAATATGAGTCTGCTGAAGTTTTGCTTCCATCAAATGCCATTCACCCCTTTTAAAGGAAAAATAGTTTAGTTCATTTCCCTGTTTTGGCTGGACTTTTCTCTTGGCAGCCACTTGCAGCAGAATACCATCCCTACAAAATCCAGCTTCTCCCATATGCCAGTTGTAATTATCTCTGACACCACAAAGGTGAAAAGGGGAAGGGAAGGGAAGGGAAGGGAAGGGAAGGGAAGGGAAGGGAAGGGAAGGGAAGGGAAGGGAAGGGAAGGGAAGGGAAGGGAAGGGAAGGGAAGGGAAGGGAAGGGAAGGGAAGGGAAGGGAAGGGAAGGGAAGGGAAGGGAAGGGAAGGGAAGGGAAGGGAAGGGAAGGGAAGGGAAGGGAAGGGAAGGGAAGGGAATAAAAATGCAGATAAATAACAAAATGCTGAAATGCCATCCAATGGAAATAGCACAAAGTTCCAGAAAATTTTGATAACTTTTTGGTTCAATCTTTAATATAACCTGCCTTGGGAAAATAATTTTCATTTCATGCACTTACATTTCTTTTTATATTCCTTCTCTTTCCAATCTAGCTTTATTGCAGGGCTTTTCTAGCTGCAAAAAGGTACTAACAAAGTGAGTCAAAGTTTTCAGGGTTTTCTGCGGATTGAAGCCATAGGTATCACAAAAATGCCTATAATGGGAATTTAAAGACATAATGGTTCTGTCTCTGACCCTGACCCCTTAAAAAGAATTTGACTGATAACTGTTGAAAGAAAAGGGCTGACTTTATTGACTTGCTTCTTTGAAAAACATGAGACAATAAAAATAACAGTACTATGTAAAAGTTATATTACTCACTCTTTTTTTTCTGGATAAAGGATTTTAAAAGAGAAAAGCTTTAGTGAATAAAAGCTTTGAAATAGCAATTAGAAATACTCATGGACTTTTTTCCCCCCAATTTTTATAACATGTTTTTCAGAATTCTTGCTTTGAGCCCGAATTTAAATGCAGGAATTGGTATAATATTTTCTCTCTTTCCCTTTCCCTTTCCCTTTCCCTTTCCCTTTCCCTTTCCCTTTCCCTTTCCCTTTCCCTTTTCCTCTTTTTCACTCCCATTCCTTTTCTCAAAAGGGATGTGTTTTTCCCTCCATTGAAATTTCAACTCCTGGTTAACAACTCTCATCCTCTCTTTTATGCAATTCTTAGAGACTCCTCTAGGAATCACTTGTCACATTGAGCCACCAGAACAAGGAATTATTAACACATATTACACTGAGGATAATCTTTGCTCAACTGTCTACTCACAAAGGGCATCCCTCAATAGCTATTTAGTCAAAACTGTGAAAATTATTTGAAAACTGTGTGTTGGGGGAGTGGAGGCATGGGGGGGGGGGGGGGGGGGCGTGGTTGGAGTAGGTCAGGGAATCCATTTCCATGAAAAACTGAACAGTCCACTTCACAATTTTCAGAAAAAAATAATTAAAAACCAACAGTTGTGAATGGCCCTTACTTTATACCACCTTGATGGGAGTTTTTCTTTGTTTTCTAATATTTTTAAAATTTCTAAAAATTAGGAATTTTTAGACCTAGGTATAATATGGTGTTACCTGACCTAGGTATAATATGGCGTGCCTTATACAACTCATCACCAGTTTTTATAGCTCCAATCCTCCATCACACACTCCAGACACCTCCTGATTTCACAGAAATGCCGAATCAGGGAATGGATTGTGCTAGAAGGCATCTTTAATATCCATCTACTCCAACTCCCCTGCAGTGAGCAGAGACATCTTCAACCACTCCATGATGCTCAGATCCCCATCCAGCCCAAGGCTGAATGATGACTGTTTATTCTTTTCCATAAATTATGCTTCCTGCACTAGAAGTTTATGTCACATACCAAGAGGAAAAACATAAAGCCCACCCAAAATATTTTCACAAATATAAAAAGCAGAAGCTGATGAAAAGAAAGTATGATTTGTAACCTGCCTTTTCTACTATTTTCCTCCCATCTCCATTTCACGTTATTCCCCCTACAGCAAAGGCAATGGATGTAGTTCTCCAAGTTAAAACATCTCTACATTTTGAGTTCCTCCAATTTATGCACAACTTCCCTGTGCATTTGGTGAAAAGAAGCATCTTCCTTTGAATAACTGCAGGCAGAAATGCTGTCAGATTCACTTTATGCTAAGCACAAGGTAAAGTTATTTGGGTTGATCAGATACCTTGGTTTACATCTGATGTTCTTGACTCATAGAAAGGTTGGGTTGGCCTGATTTGGTAGCTGGTCCCAAACTTCTGATTTTGTGCTAGACACCAGCCCAAAATGTGGCCTTGGGCATGTCACTGATACTATCCTTGCCTCTGTGCTACCATCAACAAAATGAGATCTTCCTTCTCTGGGGGAACTGTGAGAATTAATTAGCTTGTGTTTGCCAGAACTCTGAAGAGCTAAGCAAATGCTGATTAGAATAATTTTACAGGCTTCAAAGGACCGCATATCTCAAGGGATCATGTGGAGAACTCTCGATGGGGAAGTAATGCAGCACACTCAAAAATGCATTTGCAAGACTTTAGTCTATGTTTCACTTGAGTGGATTCATATTTTAAAAATCTTATGGCTCTGTTCTTTCTAACCCTGCATACTTCATATCAACTTGTGTTTAATCTTGCATGCAGAGGGTGAGGAAAGTGTCTACAAAGCAGTCCTTCCTCACTCCCCTAAGGAACAATCTACTCTCATCACCATAGCATGTAACTGCAAAGACCAAAATAGCCTTGCAAAGAAATGAGTGTTAAGACTTCCCGTGGGGAGTTGGAAGGGAGAAGAGCAATGTCTTGACCAGATCATGGGGTTATGGCCATAGTAACCCATGAAAGGGCAGAACAGCTCCTTTTGCCTTTTGCATTTTTGAAGCACAAGGCTGGCCTCGGGGAGTATCTCAGTTGCTCACCATTTCTTCCTGCTTCCCTCAGGATTCTTTGCTTGTACAGTCCTAACAAAGAAACACTTGTTAGCTCAAACTACAGAGGAGTGCTGTTATGGGGCTTTGGGCAAGAGCTGGTTTATGTCTGGCAAAATTGGAGCAGGGGCAGGGTGGGCTGAGTCTCCCTGCACGCACCAGCACAGCTCTTCCCTGATGCACTGAACAGCCTGGGGAAGCTCAGGCAGGAGTGAGCAGCTTTACATGCCACAAGCATGAATTCTCTCTCTGGGAATGCTTCTTGTTTAGTGATTGAATTTTTCCCTTTTTTTTTTTTTTTTTTTTTTTTTTTTTTTTTTAAGTGAAACTGAACTATGGTAGACTTTAAAAGTTACTAAAATTTGATCTAAATATAGTAATTTATGTTTCTTTTCTGAACCACCTCTGTACTCCTTATATTTGCCTGGTTCTTACTCTGATTTCCCAAAGGGCCAGGCTTGGAGAGTCTGATATTTTAAGCTGTTGGATACTAAGGGATTTTGGGTCAGCTTGGGTTCCCCTAACATTCCCTGGGCATCAGAACTTGCCCTTACAAATTAATTCCTGAACATACTTTTGAAAACCTACTATTCTCATTTTTAAAATAAAGTTACTCAGAGCTGTCCTGAATCCAGCTTGCTTGCCTTATGTCTGCCTTCTCCTCAGTCTGAAGGCGAAAACTCTTCAACAGAGAGATTTAAATGTGATACAATGGAGGAGCAGAATTAGTTCGAGGTTCTGCTGGAACCGACCAGCTTCAGGTTTGCTATGTCCCTTAATGTCCCTATCCTTGATGGCTGATCAGCTATATCTGAATAACAGTGCTTTTCTTCTTCCCAGATATAGTGGATAAGTCAATTATGAGATCATTTAAATGCTGTAGAACTTCAAATTGCCATAGATTTTTTTGTGGGGCTTTTTTTGTGGATGTTTGTTTATTTATTTGTCTGCTTATGATGGATATTCTGATTATTGAATGTTTTACCCTGAAGAGTATTTATTTTGTTTCTTCCTGGATGCAACTATTTGGACACAGTGAAAGTGAATAAAAAAGGCAAATATAAATTATTTTTAAAAAGAAAAACAAAAGCCTCTTTCCTAACCCTAAATTTCATTACATAAGCTTTCTGTATCAGCACAGTCCAAAAGGTAAAGAAATAAATAATCTTATTTCTACTTGTTGAAAAATCAAGCTCTAGGAAAACAAAAATCATGCTAACTGAGTAAGCAGTCCTGTTTGGGGTTTCTCAGTAGTCATTCTTTAATTTTCTTTAAAGAATAGAAATATTTCCACAAAGAAGAGAAATTCAGCCCCTGATATATTATTTAGTTTTATTGTTACATATGTGAGGCAGATCTCTAGTCACTATGTAAGACTCCATTGGGATGACACACATCCTGCTGTATTCAAGAATTAAATTAATTCCCACATTTTTAACGGGTTTGGGGTTTTAGGAATCTCTAGTACTCTTGCATCACTGCTGCTGTTTCTTCCTCCCCTCCCATCTCCCCATTTCAACTACTCTGCTCAGAGTGTAATAACTTGCCCAGTGTGCCTTGAAAAGCCTTCAGACCTTGCAGTCTGCTTCCCTGTATATTTGTTCTGGGTTTTTTCTTCCTCTTTTCCTCTTTTTGAAAACTCTCTCTTAATGTATTTTACCTAAAAAATAATTCATTAGAAATTTAGGAAAACTGCCCAAATCACTCTTGAGAAGTCTCCTCTGCTGTCATGCCAGAATGGCCTCTGGGACAATGTTACACCTGCATTTTATTTCAATAAATTATGCTGAGCTGTATGTGCACTTTAAAAGACGCTCTACTTTGCAAGTTGTGAGTGAGTCCTTATGCAGGGAGGGCAGCAGGGAAAAAAAAAATTAGTCCTCCTCTTTCTTCTCTGTGACTTATTTGACCTTGAGACTTATAATGGCATCTCAGACAAAATGAACATAATCTAATGGACAGCGGGGAAGAGGGAACGGCTGGGTACATCTGTCGTATTACTGGGCTGTCTGAACAGTCAATGAAGCAGGTCCAAACCATAAGAGGCCTGTTCAGTTTAGCTCCAGGGTCTGCAGACAAGGAGCACAATCATTTATCTTTATTTACTGAACTCTGCTTTCTGTTTAAAAAAAAAGAAAAAAAAAAAAGAATTGACAGGTTGACAAAAACCCAACTTGGCGATGCCCACTGCACTGAGATAAATGCTATTCATGCTCTGCAAAGACAAGGACAGCTTCTCATGCCCTTTCTCCCATTCCAGTAGGCACCTATTATACAACGAATAAAAGCAGCACAGGACACCTGTACACTGCTTGCTGTACTCGGCTGGCTCAGCTGCTCCACAGACAGTGTTGGTGTTGAGGGGGTTTTATGTGCTTGTTTTGCTTCTTTGTATTTCTTAAGGAGATGCATATACAAAATCAGAGAAACTAATATTTGGGGTTTCAATTTTAATTTTAATTTTTCATTTATTCTTCTTTTTCTCTTTTTCATTATTTCTCTATTTTCACTTTCTTTTTTTTCTTTCTTTTCTTTTCTTTCTTTTCTCTTTTCTTTTCTTTTCTTTTCTTTTCTTTTCTTTTCTTTTCTTTTCTTTTCTTTCTTTTTTCTTCTTTTATTTTCTTTTCTCTTCCTTTCTTTTTTCCTTTTCTTTTTCCTCTCTCTATCCCCCTTTCCTTCCTTCTTTCCTTTTCTGCTTCTTTCTTTCATACCTTCTTTCTTTCCCTTTTTTCTCTTTCGCTCTCTCTCTCTTTTTCTAAGTGTCTTCCTCTTTCTCTCTTCCTTTATGCTCACAAATAAATTGGAACAGAGAGTTGCATCCCACAGAGGCTGTCTGCAGTAGATAAAAGGATCACAAACCTGAGGGAGGACTGTGGGCTCTCTTACTCATGCTGCATTAAAGACCAGTCAGAAATTCTGCTTAATGGCCTAGGGTGCTGGTTTCACCCATATTTTTATTTGCTTTTGACAAAACATTAAAGCAAAGACATGAAGGTTGTAGGGTGAATTCTGCTCTTTGACTAAGGAGGTGTAAATTCATTGACTGCCAGCCTATTCCTCCTGATTCAGACCATTATAATTAAGAGGAAAAGAGAATCACAGAGATTTATATTCAGGAGGGAGGTGGCCTTTTTTAGCACTTATATTCTGAGGGGGAGATTTTTGTGGTAATGGGAGACATGAGGCATTCAGCTCTCACTGACCTTCACTGGAAGTTGGGTATCCAGCCATTCTTTCTGCATTTGAACCTCTCCCTTCCCCCAAGGTGATTGATGGCTATCTGGATAATGAAATTCATGCCTGAATTTCTGAATCTGCCACAGACTTGTTGTATGACCTTCATCAAGTCACTTCAACTCTGCAACCCATCTTTTCTGTTCTGCAAAATGGAGGTGGGCCTGACTTGATATGGGCCAGCACCACCCCAGGCCAGTGCTGTCAAGCAGTAATTCCTATGGATTGTCTCACTGGTTTCCCTGGGACACAACTTTCTACAGCCACTGCATGTGCCTAGGCATGGGTGGATGTCCTGGCTGGCTGCCTCTCTCTCTGGTGCTGCTAGGCTTGATTATTTTGTTTGTGGAATTGCTCGAAGTCTTCAATTTTATGACATCCTATAAACATGATATCAGTTTTTTTACTACTACTACTATTATTAATAATAATAATTATTATTATTATATACTACTACTACTATTAATAGTTTTACTATTATTATTATAGTATACAGTTCTCCAGTACATGAATGTTGAACCTTGAAACAAGCTGATATATTTACAGCTGGTATACTTACAACAGTCCTATAAAAAGCCTAAAAGAGTCTTCAAGGATGTGGTGAGCCTCTCTCAAAGAGTTAATTTTTCAGGCAATATGGTTTGCAAGAATTCAGTTTGTTTTTTCCTTATTTTTGCCAGGCAGGATGTTTTCTCTCCCACCTTCTTCTTTCCTTCCCCATCTCCCCCCTCTTCTCTTTCCTCCAACTCTGATTCATATGGAGCTGAGAAAGGAGACAGCTGGGAAGGATTTGAGCAGAGAGGTAGGATATGTATCTGAAAGTAATTTGAATAGTTTGTGAACCATGGTGTCCATTGGCTTGTAACACCTGGCTGTGTCAGCTGTGTCAGGTTATGTCATATTATGGAGCTCAGCTTGACTGATGCAGTTGGATGGGACCAGGCTCAAGCTGACATTGCAACAACCCAGGAAAAATGAAAAGGCAATTTTCTGTGAGTGCACCTGAAAAACCAGAAACTCTTTGCATATCTAAACCAGTGAAGATTTCTGGCTTATCCTGAGCTAAATGTATACCACCAACATGCTGGCAGTCTCTGTGCACTGAGAGCTGGGTACAAGGGGCACTGTCCACCACTCTCCCTGATGCAGAGCTGTGTTTTACCCTCTGCTCAGCACCCTTCACCTTCCTTAGCAGATCCTGGGCGTGGGAATGACAACCTTGCGCTGAGACAACAAGGTTGCATTCAAAGCAACTTGCCTCTTTCTGTAGTGGGGGTATTTTTCAGCATCTGGCAGCTTATTTGAGAGGGAATTAAACTTCTGTAGTGAAGCAGACAATATGCCCCAATAGGCAGCACCTAAAAAAGTAAATAAATGTGGGTGTCATCTGCTCCATATAGCAAAACCCATTTTCCTGAGGAGCTATGTTTCTAATAGAAAATAATTCTCAATACCTTTTATTTACACTTGGGTAACATCCAGTAGCCCCTGACACGGCATAGAAGGTTTAAACCTGATTTGAAGCCACTGTTGCAGGAGCCAGGGTGTTTCTTTCTATGTGAAGTGATGTGTTTATTGGTCTTAGATTCTGTAGAGTTTGCTGGAGAGACTATTGCTCATCAAAGAACAGGCAGAGTGCTCTAAACATGTAATTTCCTATTTTGCCATAATGTAAGGGGTGTTGAAAGAGAGATTTTGACAAAGCCCCTCTGCATAGCAACGTCTCTATTTCCCCATCTGCAAAATGCCAAATGAATAGTATCACCAGGATAAGATGGAAAATTATCAAGTTCAGTCTGTTTGCCAGCAAGCCTGCCTCCACTAGTTTCAATGAAATTATCCCTCTCTACAGCAAAGAAGTATGTAATTCAAACATGCCCCCAAAGCAAGCTCAGAATTGAGAAGCAGTAAATACCTCATAATAGAAACATGCCATATATTTCTATAAAACAGGCTGCAGACTGGGCTGTCACTCACTTCTTCTTTAGGTATAGAACATACCTGGAAATGCACAGAAAAAAAGAGAGGCTTAGAGCACACTTCATCTATTTATAGCTGCTTTAAAATCCCTGGTCATTCGAGCATTGAGGGAAATGGAAGGAACAATAGTAAAATATTTTTGCAATGCAAATTTATATTTTAAATATACTTGTTCCATTAACAAAATAAAATTATTTCCTCTTCCTATTACCATTAATGATGGTTTTAATTTCATGACCCTAGCAAAAATGCAGCTCTTCACAAAATAAGACCCACCAGACTGAAGTAACTCATCAAAATCAATATATCTACGGTCGTTAATATTCTATAATTTGATATATATTTATGATATATGTATTTGAGATATATACACCAGTAGATCTATGCTCCTTTTAAAAAGGAGTGAGTATTTTCATTTTTAATACCTTTTGCCCATGCAGAGATTCCAAGGATAAAGATTTTAGCATCTGCAGGTACATCTCATTCCATTATCATGTGCCCTTCAGTTCTAAGTCAATCTCCCTGATAATCTCTCTAAAGCTGCCAGTTCCTGTTTGTGAGGTAAAGCAAAGATGAGAGCATTCAGGCAGTCTGTGGATGGAGACACAACATAAAGAAACCTTAAGAAGGTGTTTTCTGTTGCCAGGATATCTTTCTGATTGAGTAAATTGGTTAAGCATGTGCTTAACTTCAAATACATCAGATCTCCTTTTGCACTTAACTATGCACCAGCCTAAAGCTAAGCATATTTTCAAGTGTCTCTCTGAAAAGTATGTGAAAGGGGAGGGGAAGCACTGGTGCCTGGTTGAGACAGATATTCCTAATAAGCCTTTAGATCTCAACTAGCACTGGAAACTTTTTCCTTCCTGTGAAGCCTAAGGATTTATGTGAAGATTTTTTTTCCCCCTTAGTAATTAATTCGGACCCCAACAGCGTGAAGATGGAAAGAAAAGGACCCTATTAAGACTTGATATTAAGTTAATAGCAGGTGACAGTGACTTCATCAAAAGCCCTATGCAAAACATCAAGTAGATGGAAATTTCAGTTCTGGTACATTACTCAGCTGAGTATCATCAGACCTACTTATCAGGGTCACAAAGATTATTTGTACATTATAAAAAGGATCTGTCCATCAAAGTCAGTTAAAAAAAAAAAAAAAAGAAGAGGTGCTGTTACCATTTCAGATTCACGCAATGAAACCTAACTAGGAGAGGATCAAACCAAACCAGGGGATGTTTTCCTAATCCCACTAATGAAAGTAACCTTCCTTTCAGTTCACATCCATTAAAGTATGCCCCTTGGGTGTGGGGTTCAGATAGTGAACACTGAGCATCTTGCCTGCTTATGTATGCATGCAATAAAGGAAAACTGAGAAGCTGGGAAAAGGCACTGCCAAGTGTCCTAAGAAGAAATATAAAGGGCTCAAGCAAATATCAAAAACAGAAAGGAAATTTGTCTTTGACAAATTTAATCTTTACAAGTGACTGGTAAAAGTAATGACTTAGAATTAAACACTCTGGTTGCTTTTAATTTCCTGTAGGTAAAGAAGACTCCTTAATGTTTTTAGTCATAACTGATAATGCTTTAAAAGGCTGCATTTGATGTTTTAAAGCTTCTTTTCAAACACAGCTGACCTGCAGTGAGTCCTCATGGCTTCAGTGTGATCTGCTTCTGCCCTTTCTGTTCCCTGCAGATGGACACGCAGAATCAGCTTGGCATTCCTCTCTCCTCCCTGCCCCTTCAGTTTGACATGAATGTGCTACAAACAGGGGCTGAGAGACGACCTGCCTAGACTGGAGAAGGGAAGGTTCCAGGGGGACCTCACTGCTCCTTTTCTTAGAGGGAGATGATAAAAAAAGATGTAAATAGTATTAGGACAAGGAGGCATGGTTTTAAACTTAGAGAAGACTGATTTGAATCAGCTATGAGGAAAAAAATTATTGTCTATGAAGGTGGTGAGGCCCTGGAACAAGTTACCTGGAGAAGTTGTGGCTGCCCAGTCCCTGGAAGTCTCCAAGGCCAGGTTGGACAGGGATCTAACCAGTCTGGTCCAGTGGAATGTGTTCTTTCCAGTGGCAGGGAGTTGGAGTGAGATGATTTTTAAAGTCCTCTCCAACCCTTTCCAAGGGGAAGGTTTTCACTTGCAGTTTTAGGGGAGTTTTCATCTTAATGCATCAAATTAGCCAAGCATAGTATTTTTCAAAATTTGGCCTTTTGCTATTTTTTTTTGCCTGTGTAACTCCTTTTCTTCCTGCAGAATCTGTAGCAATTTTCTGTCCTTTCTTTTTATATTCTGATTTAAAAAATAATCAAGCAATATATAGAATATTAATTATTGAGGAAAGATGGGTCTCATCCATGTTTATGTGCCCCTTCACAACATCCAGTGCACTTACCTGGAGCCCTGAATACTCCCATGATAGCACTCTGTCTTGCCAGCTGTCATTTGAAATAGTTTCAGGTATCATGGCTGCGTTCAATTATTGCAAATTGACTATTGCTGAAAGGTACTGGGCTCCATGGACTTTTGGTATCTGCTAAGGCACTTCCTGTGTTTTGACCTCTTTGTGTGCCATATTGCAAAGTGAACTCAAGATAATGTTTCAGGGCTCTTTTAAATACAGTGTATCTTTATCTCTATCTTGCTTCTGCCCTTCTGTGTCACACAAAAGCCAATAGGACAGTTCTGATTAATACAGTAATTATGTGGTTATTAAAAACAGTAATCATCCAGGAATTATCCAGTGCTGTAAAAATCCCATAGACAGAAAATATATGAACATTTTTAAATTGAGCATTACAATTGTCTGCATATGCAAGAAGCAAAATGACACATAAAGAATTTTTAAGATCCCAAGGAAGTGCTCTGAACATGTTAAGAGAAAATAGTCTCCTCAATCAGGGTGGAAGTTAGCACTGTGAACAGAGACAGATCCTGATTCGTCCTTTTGAATAATGTTAGTGTCTAAACAGTAGCTATTAATGAAGAGTACCAATTTATAGCACATGTGTTGGATAGACTTGCACAAAATTGGGGCCATCTGAGGAGTTTATTCATCCTTGCACAGCTCCTTCATTTCCAATTTCTGAGGCTGTTTTAATTTATTATCAAAGTAATTGCTTGCTCCAGCTGGAGTCAGCAGTGTGTTTTGTTGTCTATGGGCCTGGCAGACTGTTCACTTTGAATAGCATTCTGTAAAGATCACCTGTTCTGCATCTGTGATGGTTTTCCAGGTGCCAGGAGGTACTGTTTTCAGATGAGAAGCAGCAAAAAGAATATGCAGACAATGCGGTTCTGCAGCTTTTCAGAACTGCGTGGGTTTCCTCAGCCATGAGCAACAGACAAAGAGAAAAAGGAAACAACCATAGCAAGTTAAGAAACATAACAATGCAGAAAAATAATCTGGTTGCTCCTGAACAACAAGGTGATGTTAACTCAGCCGTCTCTTAGATAGCCTGGGTTTTGAAAGGATTAACATGATCTCTATTGCCATATATTTAAATATGTATGAATTTCGCACACTACTGCATAATTATAGATATTTGCATGCATGAAATACCTGTGCAAAACAACCTGTTTACTAGTTAGTTTTAAATTTAATTTAGGTCTAGCACAACTCCAATTATAGATCATTGGAGTGAGAGTCAACAAATAGCTTCAAAATAGAGAAAAAGGATATTGTGCCCAGTCTTGCAGTGCTAGATCCCAAAAGCTATGCCATGGAGGACCTCAGACTGCAAATTGCCATCTCCTTCCACCTGAAGCAGAGAATGACTCCAAGTTCTTAAGGGAGGAGGGATGTCAGTCCCTGTCCGAAGTAGGCAGCTCATTGACAGTGACCTGAGCATCATTTATGAGGAGGAGAAGTTCCTAAAATACAGCTTAACTGCATGGTGCTCTGTGATGAGCCCAAACAAGGGTCTGCAGAAGTCCTGCACTGATGCAGTAGCCAGATGCAGGATGGGAAGTCAAGCCCCAGAACCTGAGGCTTAGGACCTACAGAGGGCTTAACTGGGAGGAAAATAGTCTGAGGCAGGAGTTTTGGCAAATCAGATCAGGAGGTCTAAGGCAGGAGTCCAAACTACCTCTGTGTGGCCCACATAACAGGTATAAGAGTAAAACTTTTTTTCAGTTTGTTGAATGTACAACTGTCTTTGAAAACACAGACATGGTTTGGACCTTTGGGTAACAGTAAGGCCAAATAGTCAGGGTCCTAGACTCATAGAATCATTAGAATCCTAGGGCTGGAAAAGACCTCTAGGAACATTAAATTCAACCTTTAACCCAGTAATGCCAAGCCCACCCATGATCCCAACTGCCACATCCACATACTGTTTGAGCACTTCTGAGTGACTCCATGTGTTTGAGAGGCTGGTCTCATGAGTCCTGAAAACAATTCAGCTGTGTGTCAAAGGTGCTTGAACTTACCTGGCACATGAATTCTGTAACTGCACATTCACCATCCCTCAGTCCCTTTGGTACAGCTATCTGATAAGAAGTATATGTGAAAACTTTTTTGGAGAATTTGAGAAATCATATCCTATCCTGTCCTACTGTTGTTCAGCCCCAGAGTGAAATGCAGGAATTTATTAATGAATGACTTTGTGACACTAGCTTTACATTAATTCTTAAAATCTGAGAAAAATCAACCAACCCAAGAAAATTCTAGGCCTCTTGATAATTTGGTTTTGTACAGTCCCATGAGACAGGATCTATCCAGGAGATAAAAGCTGTACAAGGCCTGTGACCTTTCTTCTGAGAAGAATCTAATAAGTAATGAAGAAGGCTTCTCAATTCTGAGCCACAAAAACCTGAAAATGTGGAAAAACAAATCTGGGTATGCTCTTGATGTCAGAATGTCAGTTTTTCACAGCTGACCTGACAAGATTAGCCAGGAATTGACCATGGCATCTGCCATCTACATTTTCCAGAGGTATTGGGTCTCACAGCATTATTGTGCTGGCAGCCATGTCTGTATCTCAAGGAAAAAACATTTCAAAACCTGTTTCTCAGGAGGGGGAAAGGCAAGAAATTATTTTTGAACATCTGAGTTAAAAATACTGTGTAATAAACAGAGTTCCAGGGCTGGCCTTCTTGATTAGTCTGATTTCGGCTTTCAGGCACTACTCAGACTAGGTTTCCACAATAGCTGGGCAGTGGAGGACTAAAAACAAAATGGAGCAAATAGGATAATTATAGCTAAAGTGAGTCAGTCATGCCCATAGTGCGATTTATACCATTTGTTTTTGAACTAATTGCTCACTGATTATTTTTCTTCTGAAACTCACAAGTCAAGAATTATGTCTATTTTGAAAGCTGTGTCTCACAGTATATGTTATTTCAGAAACCAGTCAGATGAAAAAAAGGCTGGCGGATCCACAAGGTTTCACTAACTACAAAAATCATCTACTTGAAGAAATCAAGTAGAGTGAGAGTGACGATACCAAGAACGCAATAATACTTTTATCTGTGATGAAGGTAATGGCCAAGTACTGCTTTGTGATAAGTAGAAGGCATGTGATAAGTAGAAGAGAAAGATAAGTCTCAAATGGAAAAGCCTCAAGTGAGTTTTCAGATCTGTCCACATACCTGAAGATAAAGGTCAGAAGAGAGAATAGCTATCAGCTGGTACACACCATGAACATTGTTTTTCTGTGTAAAAGTCTGCTGTATCAACTGTGAGACACCTCCTTAAGGGATTATTTCTTCTGTTTCTTTTTTGAACCTATCATTTAAGCTGACATAATTTTTTTTTTTTTTAAGGGGAGAGCTGCACAATCAGCATGATGGTGTTTTCAGAGTTATCTTAACTTTCTTATTGCTAATTCCATATGGCTTTCAGCCAAGCCTCCTTTCCCACCCTCACCTCTGTGACTGCTCCAGAGGATCTGTCCTCCACCGTCTCCTCCTCTCCTGCTATAATCTCCATTGGAAAACAGAAATCAAAGTCCCTTCCCTGCAGTGAGAGATCACAACTCTTCCTGCCTTTCCCTGCCCCTCCCATCACTAGACACAGCTCAGATTTGACCATTTGAGACAGAGGTAAAGTTGATAAATAATAGAAAAGTAATTTGCAATACTAAGACTATTGTCATTCTACTGTGACGTGGGGCTCCAATATTTCCAAAATATTCTTGACTGCTAAAACATTACCAAAATTAAAATTTGCCCCAAAGTCTCCTTTCCCTCCAGCTCCCCACATCACTATTGCCTGACACAGAGTACGGAGAAACAGGGCTGCTCTCTTCCCTTTCCACAAAAGATTAAAGATGAGGAAACAAGGAGAAAAAGTCAAAAAAACCCAATCATTAATTAAGATATTTTGGGCTATTTTTATTTTTTAGTCAAAATAAATTTTCCCATTTTGAAATTGACCTTGCTATTTAAATTCATATATGACTTATTTTATAAGCACTGAAATTATTAAATTTAATAAGACAAAATGCTTAACTTCAAAAATAGTAAAATCTGGTACATGATATAAGACATATTATGTGGAAAATTATAATACAATTAAGGCATTATTTAATTCCAAAGTAATAATTATATATAAAACCCATTTGTTTCAGCACCTGCCTTTTGAGAATGTTGCAATTTTAACACTTTCCCAGAACACTCTGATTCAAATGCAACTGTTTTTTTCTGATAAGAAATAATTCTGTTGAAAATGTCTTGCCCAGCTTCTGTCTGCAGCATAAAATCTCTGAGATAATCCATACACTTGCTGGCAATTATATCTGAAATAGGAAGAAATGACCAAGCATTGAGGCTGAAGTGCTGCTACCACCAGAAATAATTTTTCCAGGTTAAATTTGAGACACATTGAGAGGACAGCATGGCAGAACCTGGCAGTATTTTCATCCATACCCTGCGAGTTCTGTAATTTGATAGAAGACTTCAATTTCCAAGGCTGTCATTTCAGCACTGTTCATGAGTATCAGATTCATTGAAGTGTTTTAACAGGTACCACAAGTGTCTCTGAGTACAATTCAGTGAAGAGCAGCAGAGACATGCTTTGGTGAATTTGGCCAGGCATCATGATATGTTGGTAGCATATTAAGTCAGAAGCAGAAAATCGACTCTGTTCCCCTTGAAGTAAACACACACCATGTACACTGCTGATTGAAGCAAATTAAAGTCCTAATAGTGCCTGCAGGGTGGGTTTGTGAACTTGTAACCTTGTTGTTTATTTATCCATCTCATTTCACTCTCAGTCTCTATCTATTCTTATTTTCAGGGGTGTTACTCATCTTCCTCCTTCCTACTCCTCTTGTTGGGAGGCACTATTTTTCCCACTTTTGATGTGTTTGTTCTCCAGTTTGGTTAGAAATTGTTTCTCTGTTTTTCTGTATGGAGTTTTGTATTTTTTTAGCATGTAAAATTAATTGATCTTAGGAAGAAGTTTTTTTGCTTTTTATCCTAACCTGAACTTCAGCCTTAAAGAGGAATGAAGCACAAGTAATCTCTTTCTTACCCTTTCCCTCTGTTTGGAAAACTCAAAATTTAAAATTTAAATTGTCCTGTCAAAGTTTGACCAAAAAGGAATAATTTTGTTGGTACTACCAAGAGAATGAGTTTTTATCACTGCTTCAAACTCACAAAACCCAGAAATTATGATACAATTCTGAGACAGTCTGCATTATTAAGATCCCTTGGCTGATGTTTTGGGTGAAAATTATTCCAGCAAGACTATGTATCACATTGACCATAGTTACAAGGCTCTAAGTAAAGTTGAAATTATTTTTTTTTCATTGAAGTCAGTTGTTCAATCTCATTGCAACATGGACAAACAGACCCCAACTGTATATTCAGAGGAAAGATCATGTTCTCTGGATACATCCCCTCTGACTGCAAGGTTACATTAACAGGTGATATATGAGCATATTTCAAGTAATATCCAGATCTAGACAAATTTAAGCTAATCTAAGCAAATTTAAGCAATATGAAAACTCTGCTGCCTTCCACAAAATAATAATAATAGGAATCAAGTGACAGAAAATCCATTTTCAGAGGATTTTTTTTTCCTGTCACTGGCTCATATTCTTTCAGTTAATAGAAGGAAAAATGAGATGTTTGGGAAAAGGGTTGAATCCTCCCTAAAATTAACCTAAGAACCAGGGTGTGAGGACAGAGGACAGGATTATTTCATCTCCTGTGCCAAGGGGCTGCAAGGACTCACCACAGAAGTACAAAATGCTCCCTGACTCTCTCAAGCATGGATTGCTGGAGAAAGTTTCCAGGACTGGTAATGAAGAATTGTTCTTTTTAATGGTATTGGCTCAAATCGAAGGCTGTGATGCCAGTACTCTTGAGTTGCTTGTGCCAGCACTGGAGGGAAGCATAATAGCCTGAACTCCCCAGAAAAGGGTTAAACTGTGAGCACAGGAGGATATTTTTGTGACTGAAGACTGTATTTCATCAGCGGCTAAGAGCAGAAGTAGGGAGAGCAAATCTCAATTCCTTTCCAATTTTGTGATAAAACTAATTTTATTCTTACACCTGCTAGTTTTCCCCCCTACCAGGTCTTCACTCCCTAGGCAGAGAGCTAGCAGTGCTCATAAATGCCTCTTAAAATAAAAATTTCTGTTCCATTAAACATATGAAAAATATGTTGCATTGAATACAGTTGGTTTGGGAAATCTGTTTTTATCCATTCTAACCAATCATCCATACAAACTGCAGCTGCCACAAGTGGCATGGAATATATTTTCTAATACAAAGTTTAGGAACAGTGATTTTCTTCCAGAGAAGGCAGGCTGGAGATGTCCAGTGTGCTGCTCATAGGTCATCAGCTGAAACATGGCAAACTTAGATCCCAGGAAAATGGCTTTGGTTGCCAAAACTGCAGGATCTGGCCAATCTGTTAGACAGGTTTACAAAGAATAACAGGAAATCTGAGAGGAGACAGGTGGCAGAAGTCCCAGAACTGAAAGGTCTGTCAGTCTTGGAGATGCCTGAGATGTCTCCAGTCACGTCTCTGTGTCAAGGATGGAAAATTGAATTTTGGTAGTCCTTGGTGGCAAGACAAAACTTTTTAAGTTATTCTAATCTGGCTTTAAATGTACCTTTCCTTATGTAATTTTACCAATATGTTCAATACTTTGGATTACTTTTGAAAGAAAGAGCTGTTATATTGGTTTTCCTTCAGAGAGAGAAATCATGCCCAAAAGTAGAGCAGCTATAACACATCAAAGTCAGTGAAGTTGCCCCAAGTTTCTTTTTCCAAAGGAGTTTTCAGCATGGTTCAATATTTGCAGAATGCTTTGAAGACCAAAAGAGGGCTAGGTTTCTGTAACAGATGCGTGCTCTACGAAAATCCAGCGTGAATCTCAGGTTCCTAGTAAATTACCACCTCCAGATCTGGGCAGCATTTCTCTAATCCTTACAATCAGAGTACAGCAGATTTGCTGTGTTTTGTCAGAACATCAAGAATCAACAGAGAACTAGCTACAATGCATGTTTCTCAGTGAGGCTGTACAGTAACGAAGAAGACTATAATTTAATATTTTTAAAAAACAATTAAAACATCAGTACAATCTTATCCCAGAGATGAAATTGAAAATTCTTTCAGAATGGACATCCCCCTTGAGAAAATATTTCCTTTCCAATGGAAATGTCAATCAAAATTTTTCCAATGTACATGCTTGCCTGAGCTGCTGAAGATCCCTCCTGTCCATTGACTGGAAAGGAATGAAAAGACTTAAGCAATTCAAACACCATCCAGAAACACCAAGGTCCACTCAGATTAAAATGGAAACAGAGTTATCCTTTAGTCTCTCTTCTTCTCAAGTAAAAATAATTCCAAAATTGTTTATCTTTCAAGTTCAGATTAAGAAATTTTTTAAATTCATGCCTGATTGTCATCCCAAGAAAGACAAAGTCTAAACCAAGAGTACTTTCTCACCATTTTGGTGCTTTCCACTGACGCCTGAATAACTAAAATGACTCTTTCCTCAGTCACATGCTTTTGTGACAGGTATATCTTCAAATGTGGGTAAAACTAGGACTTGTTTGTTTTATTTTAGTTGTGGGCACCATAAACAGAGTCCTCTTCCCAAAAGATCATTTTTACAATTGCAAACTTAGACACTTCTTTTCATAAATAAGAAATAATGTCAAGTGAGGTAGTTGCTGCTGCATCTGTCATCACATTCTTTGCCATGCAAAGATGGTGTGGAAAGAATCAAATGAAGTTGACTACAAACAGCTTCAAAAAGTGATGGTTGTATATTCAAGGTTTCAAGTAGTTATTTCAAAACTTTTGTTTTTCCAATAACTGTTGTAAATATCTGTCATAGTTCAAGGAGCATCTGCTTGACACTCTAGCCATAGGAATTTGTTTTAGGTAGTCCTGTGAAGAGCAGGGAGTTGGACTTGATGATGCCTATGGGTCCTTTCTAGCTTGAGATATTCTACAATTCTATGTGCAGATTTAAGAGGAAACTGCAGGAGGTGAGGAAGATACCGTGAGGAAGTGTCATTGTGTGTTTCCTGTATTTCTTTTTGCTTTTCTGAGCATCTTCTGATACTGAGCCAGATGGATCCTCATTCTGAGCCAGAATCTGAAAGCCATCTGAAAGTGCAAGTATGGAAAGTCAATGTATGTACTAGTTTCTTATTCAGGGTAAAACTTAGACTGGAGGCTCTAGAGAAGTTTCAGAATAAATAAAATGTAGTACCTTATGGTATAATTAATCCATATATTTTTGTGCCATCTTGATGATCTACTCCTAACCATTTCTACTGCTGCCTTCTCCAAGTTTTGCGGGATGACTCGTCTTTGCATCAAGCTCTTTACAGTGGGGTCCAGAGTAGCAGCAACACCTGTGAGTTTTTTAAAAAACATATGCATATTAATGAAAGCCTCCCTAACTCTTATACAAAATAGTTTTTCAAGCTCTTTGAATAGTTACACAGAAGTCTGACCATCTCTGGAATTTTTTTTCAGAGCCTGGCTTCCCTTCCTCAGTCTCCCTGCACTTTTCTCCTTAGTGCAGGAGATGCAGGAAATTTATGGTTTTAGCAGTAGCAGATTACAGAATCACCTGCACCTGCTCTGTACCCTTGGCTGATGTCTCACAAGACAGAAGCCAAGGCCATTGCTTCCCCACCTGCTCGAGGGAGAAGGGGAATAGTGGAGTGTAATATCTCCTCACTCCAAATAGTTCCTAATGTTGATTCAAGGCCTGAGTCATGCAAGAGTAGGGATGGTAGTTCCTTCTCAGTATGAGTCTGGGAAGGGATACGGTGTAATCAAAGCCCAAGTAATTGAAAGCAGTTAGTCAATCCTGTTTTAAAAGGACAATCATTCAGTTATTAGGGATTTAGTTGCATCCTTTTTTTTTTGGGGGGGGGGAGGGGCAGGGGGAAGCACAACAAAAAAAACCTGAAAAACCTACAGCACTGAGTGATATCTATACCACTGGAATTTTTAGGTAAGCTGAGAAATAATCATTGACTTTTACTGAAAATGGCAGCTTTCCAGTAGGCAGTCTTGGACCATCCTTTACAATTCTTCACCCTAAATAGAGAAAAGCTGATAACTTGCTATGAAAAATGCAGCTTTTTCTCTTCTCTGCTAGAGGATCTTCCTCTCACAATATCTTGTCAAACATGCTTTCTGTTTCTGAAAAAGGGGTTAAAGTTTCCTGCTATCCATTCAATCACAGAGCTTTATGAAATAGGAGAATCACAGGAAGGGAAGATGGGAGAGATCTATTGGGTTATTTTGTGCATCCCTTTGCCAAGAGAGGATTGCTCCCTGGAGTATATTCCAGAGTGCTTTGTCTAGTCCAGTTTTAAATGACTCAAGAAACTGAGCTTTCACCACTTCCCTTGGGAGACTATCCTGCAGTCTAATAGTCCTCACTGGGAAAGCTTTTTTCCCTAACTGTCAGCCTTTTCTTTCCTTAAATTCATCCCATTTGTCCTAGTTATAATCTCTTTAAGTAGCCTAAAATTTCTTTTCATGCCTAAAGTTTAAATTCTTTCAATGCTAGACCATAGGATCCACATTCTTTCCCTTTTTAGCTATGTTAAAAATCTCTTAAAGCTAGAAAGACAATTGTGGTGATGGCAAAGAGCTGGCTTCTAATCTTCACACTGTAAAGGATCTTCACACTGTGCATGGTGTGACTTTCAACTGATTCCCTAGACCATAATTTTATTCCAGTTCAAGTTACTAGATTTTTTGATTTTAACTATTGCAAGATGGTTCTAATGTTTACATGAAGACAAAGCACTAAATGAGTACAAAGTATTCCTAGCAGAGATCTTTCTGGAGACAGTTTTGTGAAGATAGTCGATCTCTGATAGTTTATCAGAGATCAGTTTCTTTGTCTGGAAAATAATCCCAAACCCAAATGGAAAAACCTAAGCATCAATTTTATCTATTCTTTTTCCATTTTATTATTAGAAATTTTATTTTTCTGAAAGAGCTTGCAAAGAGAATTGCATGCAATGTCTTATAAAATCTATAAATGCTTCTTTTTAAGAACCTCAGAATTCACTGAAATTCTGAAAGAGACATTCATGTGGAAGGAGAAAGTATTATTCTTATTAACCTTTCCTCCTGAGGAAAGATGGTGAAGAAAGAAGCCATGCAGGGAAAACTGTTTTAAATATGCTTTAGGGTGGAACTTATGCACCATGTAATTCCCTTTTAAACTTGATATTTTTGGCCCTCTGTACAGGGGTGAATATTGCCCCAAGGCCTTGGCAGTCAGGTGGAGTCACACTGGTTTAATCAGAGTCAGTTCTAAACCAGATACATGGAAGCCTACAGATAGCCTTATGTTGATTTACACAGACTTAACAGTTTCAAGTCACTTTAAACTGACTTTAAACACCTATTTAAACAGAAAATAAGAATGTCATGAAGCATTTTGCAGCACTTTTAATCTAAGCCTTAAATTACATGGTATGACTTGCACCAATAGATGTTGTTTTAGTTGGCAATCCCATTAATAGGTAATATTTCTTATTTTATTTCACCTGAAAGAAAATATCATATGTGATTTTATTATTAAGAAGTTTTATTAAAGATTTTATAGCGAGAATCTTCACCCACATAATCCTTAGCCTTCTTTTGCAGCATTTGTTTTTTTCTCTTTTCAAAAAAATGAGCAGTCCATCCCATTTCAGGTTTACAGGAAGCTCTTGACTCTCATTTCGGTTACCCTGAGTATATCCGAAGTCTTTTCACAGGCTTCAATCATGGATATAGAAACCTAAAAACATCCTTAGATTATTTATTCTGCAAATAAAACTACAGTTTTCCCCAGTTTTCTTTCAGTTTCATTTTCCATAGAGTAGTCAAGGATTTATTCAAAATGATGTGATCCCTAAAATAATCATTATTCCCTATATTATGGCTAGTATTATATCCCATGCACTTTCACTTATAGGCATGTCTGTCAAAGGGACCATTTTTCAGCCTCACAGTTCCCATGGCTCTGTCACTTTCTTACTTACAGAGGCCCAAAATGGAAACTATTTTTCTTTTCATTATGAGCTGTCACTTTTTCATCTTGGCACTGAGATGATAGACTTCCATTCATCTTCTGTATTACCTTTCCTGAAGCCTCTGACACAGACTGACACAATGCAAAATGCAAGAGATCTTGGAGCATACATTGGCAATTTCTGGAAAAAGCACTTGCTTGTCTTGGTTTGTTGTTTTAAATATATATTGAAAATGCCAAGCTGCGTGGTGCATTGGAAATGTTAGCGGGGGATTCTGTGTTTATTATGATCATTACAAAGCAAAACTCTCACATCCTGAGCAAGAGCAGTTGGATTCAGCATGGGATGCTGTTGACTTCACCTTTTCTAAGGGCAATGGGGGAAAAGTTTGCTGCAAATCAAAGTTGGTGTGAGGAGATGAAACCAAGCCTTCATGGAGTGCTGCACATTGCAACAGCCAAGCCATTGCCACATGGTGAGTCCAGTGGAAACTCTAGGAAATGCCTGCTTAAACTGCTGTGAAGTGACTGAATCATTTTGAGAAAAGGGAATTATTTCAATCAACCTTAAAGCAGAAAAATCAGGCACCCATTCACATGCAGTGAGTCTATGTGAAGCTGTCAGGCAAACTTTCCTGGCTGCATTCATCACTGAATTTTCTGCACAGCCAGTGTAGAAGGCAGTAGAGGGACCCACAGTAGTGATGCTGTAAGGTAGACACTCCCTCTGCACTGTTTGTGTATAGCAGCCTTGAAATCCACCCAAATGTAATGAAATTCAAACAAGATCTTACTCTCACATCCTTGACTAAAGCTAATGTACAAGATCTTGCGCTTGCATGGATTGAAAAATTGTTAGGAATCAGAATAAGTTTCTTGTAGTTTCTGGGCATATATTTGCCATGTTGAAAAGCCATCCAAGGAAGCATTGAAGGCCAGCCACCATTACCCCACTGAACAAAGAATTGTCTTGGTAGGGATCTTGTGGAACGGAATCTGTGAGATCCCTGTATATCTCTGTGTATGTTTGAATGGTCTTTAAGCAGTCTACAAAAGTCAATAAAGACTATTTCCACCACAGGAAAAAAGACACCTGCTAGTAGACCACTACAGAGCATCACCTACCTCATAACACAGCTGTTGTTTACTGGTTGTGTGCTGGAGCACCACAGTTCACTCCCACAGAGATGGAACCAAGAGGTAACCTGGGAGGAGCAGCACTCTGAGACCTGGTCTCTTGGCAATGAAGCCCAGGCTGTGCTCGTTTGATCTTTTTGTGCTGTACATCTCTCCTTGGTACCCTCACACAGTGCCATACGTTTCCCTGCTGCTGTCTAGGGAACATATTTGGTCTCCATTTCATACTGTAGAAAGACACAGGTATAAGGAACTGCAGCAGCATTTCAGATGCATTAAATATGAAATAAACCAGAAACATACAAACACAGATTATCTTAGAGTTATATAGGAGAGCAGATAGGGCCCAGAGAAGACTTACAGATAGGGTGAGCATATAGTGTTTACTGTGGAGAGAGGGATGTCTTTGCTTAGTGTAGACATAAATTACCCTGAAACACCTGAATTAGAAGCCAGAGATCACATTGAGGTGCAGGACTTTTGCAAAGCAGATGAGGTCTCTGAAAAACCACAGCTGGCTCATCCAAGAATGGACTAAGAATGGTGTAGGGTCTACAACTTTACTAAATAATCAACAGCAGTGTTCCAGTATACACTCTATTAAGAATTTTAACCGAAACTTAGGCCCATTTTTTTCTAGTGCATTGATATGGAGAACAAAGATTGTCTTTATTCTTTGCAACAGCTTTTCTTGTACTTGGAGATTGGTTACCATGTTCCTCTTCAACATCTCCCTTTTTTGTCTAACAACTCCAGATATTCTGTTTTTTCTTCATAGATCATGTTTTCTAACTCTCTATTCCTTCTTGTTGCTATTTCTTTGACTTAGTCTAATTATCTTACAGTTTTCTTGAACACTGTATTTCATCACTGGAAATGATGACAAAAAATAGAGAACAACAGTGACTTTATATATCTTTCAAACTACTTTGTTTCTCATAATCTTGCTTTTACATGAATGCATGATTCTGTTAATACTTTGTAGTTTTAAGGATTTGTAAGGCAAAAAATATGTGTGAAAAGGTTTCTCACCCTTCAAGGATTGAAATTCTAAATTTACATTTGCTTGAACATTCTGGTTAATTGGGAGGATTTTGATGGTTGGCAGACAGTTATTAATAGAAGTTCCTGTCTCTCTCAAGACTGTCCCAAGGCTAACAGGCTGACACATCATCTCATCTGTTATATTTCATAATTTACATGATTTTCTTCAGAGTTACTACTGTTGATTTTTCTGTATTAATTGCCAAAGAAAAACTTCAATTTTACATAGAATGGATTTACAGACAGATAAATGCACCTAGAAATCAAAAACTAGAAAATGGGTGTTTTTATATGGCAAAGAATAGCAGCTTCAACTGGAAATTTAATTGACTATTCTACACATGAATGAAAAAATGTAAAGTATCTCTGATAAAGAATGAAAGAAATTTAAAGAATTTTTTCATCTTGGAAAAAATTTAACTTTTGAAAGAACTTGGTTTCACAGAAGACTTTGGAGAGAAACTTTGGATCCCTTGGAACAGAGCTGAAGAAAAAGATTCATGAGTGGTTGGGATAATTTCAGAGTGTTCAATGAATCTCCAATGGAAGATCAGATTACTGTACAAATCAAAGTCTGAAAAGTGAGACAAGAGCACTCTGACCTAAACTTAGAAAAAGCCATTAAAATGTATCAAGTTAGAGATAATTAGGAGACAGGAATTCAATTTTGGCAATAAGAAAATAACATAAACTGTTGCCAATACTTGAAATACAGAGAGAAAAGAATGAGATAGCTGCATAAGATTCTGAGAAATGTGATATGACTTTGTAAGAAGCATCATGAAAGACTGCAGAGAGCAAAAATCATGTGAGTGCAATCTTTGTGGAAGTAGTTGTTTTATTTATAAAGATCAAAATAATTTTGCCTAAGTTCTCAAAGACTGAGAATACCTAAAAGGAAAGTAGAATTTTATGTTGTGCAAAGAGCTCTTGGGAACATAGGGCTCTGAATAGAAAATGAACTCGTCTTGTTTATATGGTTTTCAGGTTAATAGAGCTATTGAAGTAAGGACTAAAGTTTTTGTAAGGAAATTGGTCACTGAGTATCAATAAGTGAAATTTTTTTTTTTTTTCTGAAGAATCATATTTTCTGGGGTTATGTTAAGTGAAATAGATATGAAAATTTAGTAGTACTTCAGAAATAAATATCTTTGGTAATGATATGGCTTGAGTGGGAAACATTTGAGGATGCACACAGGAAATGAAGGACATATCTGGGATATGGCAAAGTAGCAAAGGAGACATTTGGCCTGAGAGTGCAAAGAAAGCAATATCAGTCCCACTCTGAGTATAGGGAAGGTGACTATGCTGCAGTTCAGAGTGTGACTGTGGTTTTAACAGGTAGCAAAACATAGCACAAACACCCTGATCAACAAGGGTTTCCTCCAGCTCCCAGCTATGTTTTGTGACCTATATCAAAAACTTTGACAAGACAAAACCTACTGGCTGTACTCAGTCATGGTCATCCCAAGGCACTGAGGGGTTTCCATAGTAATTTCAGGTGCTCTGGGTAAATCATGTGCAGGTAACTCATCCTATCTTACTAGGCTGTAAGGTTATGCTTTTCAAACACATGTTTTGGGCTTTGGAAGATTTTTCTGCCAAAAATTGTCCTTTCAAAAAGAAACTTGCAATTAGATAATTAAATACAGATATGTATAAAGACTGGATGTGGACTTCCTGAAAATATAGAACATGCTTGGAATACAGACATGAAATTCTACTTTATTTTCACTTATATAGTTCACTTTTATTACAGTTGATTAAATTTTGACTAAATATGAATACATCTTCCCTATATTGTTGCCATTATATATGAACTGGCAATTGTGTCCTACTTTGACATGTACCTTAAAAATTAATTATGAGGAAGAAAAGGCATTATGTGCCACTACTGGACTTCATCTCTACATGGACTGAAAAATTAATTTATTTTAGGGATGATGAAACTTAAAGTCAGCCTGAATTTGGTCAGTGACTTCAAACAGAAAAATAATATGGACTTTTTCTTTCCATACCATTCATCCTCAGCATTTCTTTTCTTAATTTCTGTGGTACATAGATACAATTTCTGTTATCTGTCTCATCATCTGACTGTCTTCTCCAAATATGATTTTTCCTAGTTGCTGAGGCATCACTAAGTGATTGCTTACATGAGTGTCTGAAAGCCCCAAATTTCTATAACCCAACTTGTTGTTTCCAACAACTGCTGAGCTCAGTGATGTTCTCAGCAGACCTGGTGCTCTGATTATGCAGGTCAAGAAGCTGGATTAATCATTCTGCAGCATATTTCCATCTCTCTACATGTGTTTTCTTTTATGGAGAATTTAAAGAAAATACAAGGTTGTAAAGGTATGGCTGGGATATACCCCAAGCTGTAAGAGGAACCATTTGTGTGGCTCAGTTAGTCTTGCCTTCTATTACCAGCTTCTCTCCTAATCTAATTTTTAAAAATAAAAAATAAACAAACACAATAAACATAAATAATAATCATAATAAAAATGTATGTTATGTAAATAAGTAATGCAAAATATGAGAGGAAGCTTTCAGGATGTCTACTGAAGTTGACATAGTGGTTTATGACACACATATATACATACTGCAGACTAGACCTAAAAAATTATTTTATTTCAGGTAGACCATTAATAAGATAAAAAAAAAAAAACCTGCAAGATAAAGCAAAATGACTTCTTCTCTACTTTTAGTTTTAAAGAATAAATAGTGGTTTGGCATTGAGTTATTTGTTCCAGTATCTATAGCCTTCTTCTTTTGTTCATGTCTCGTTCAAACCCTGACTTGGCTGGCGGTAAAACCATGATGTAGGCTCTGCACACAGGTCAGAGACAGCTCTAGGATGTATGGAAGGACCTAAGGTACTGTTTGTAGACAGAGGTAGGCCTTTGTGGGTCACTCATCTACATTGTTAAATATGTTCCTGCTTACAGAACTAGAAGTGTAGTTCTCCCATTTCTTTGTTGTAAAGAGGATATCTGATTTTTTTCTTACTTAGATTCTGTGTTTAAATATGCTGTTAAACACAGAGAGTGGTTCCAACAGATGGACACATATACACACACAGACTTGCATGTAAAAAATATATATGTATTGCTTTAACTGTATAGATTATTTTTCTATTATTCAACTGTGGAGGAGCTCTGAGAAGAATTACTTTGAATGTTAGATGTTTTTTAAACTTCAGCTTGCTGGAAATTATCACCAAAGCATGTCTAAAAGAATGTGTTGTGAGGTTAGAGTAGCTTGTGATTTTGTATTCATGAGTATATTCTGGAATTTCTGGAATTTCCTCATATTTCTGTAATATGAGGAAAGTGCTTTGTGACTGTAAAGTCTAGAGTTTTCTTTCTTTCTGGTACCAAACCTAAAAGAATAATTTTCTAATACTTTATCACCTACTTTTTTTAGCATTTTCCTCTATTAAGCTCTTCTATTACCACAGCCTGCATCTGAACTCTACTTTAATAATTTTACATCACCTTGGTACCCTACATAATGCACTAGAATAATTGGAAGAAAGAACCAGATAACATTCCTTGATTAAGGAATTTCCATGTCCATTGCAAGCTACAAAACATTTCTAGGCTGGCCTTGTTTAACCTGCATCAGAAAAAGGCAAGGGAATGCAGGAGAAGTTGACCAGACACCACAGAGAGAGGGCAACTTTTTTCATGAGTTCAGAAAGAGAATAGCTCTTATATATATATATAATTATATCATTCTGCAACTGGGAAATACATCCCTTATTCCAGAACAGATTTAAGCCAATGTGAATTTAGTCCCCTTGACCCTTGTTCTGTTTTCCCAGTGTTCAGGAATTATGTGATACAACAGAAAATTAAAGCTCTTCTCCTCATATAAAGAAAAGTCAAGTCTTGGTCTATATTGTGTCAAAATTATAAAAATTGAGTTGTTCTTTACTATTGACATGACTGCAAAGCAGAGCTACAGTGATGCACATTGTAATGGAAGAGCTGATTTGCCCTTCATCCATGATCACAGGAGTCTGTAAAATAATACATGTGAAAGTGTGTTTGTGTTCTTTGGAGACAGAAAAGAAGGAGGTGGAGGAAGGAGTCCTGCAGCAAACCATAGGCCCAAGGGGTAAAGCAGGAAACCAAACACACAGCAAGATCAAAGGATACTTTGGAAGGACCAAGAGAACCTGCACTCCAAGCAATCAAGAAATTGAAGCTGACACAAAGTCAGTTAAATAAAGTGCAGAGCTCATCTGCTGTCAGCAGCAAAGGGTAGTCACCGCTGTATTTCCACCTGTAAATAAATCTGTGTGCATAACACAGAAATAGAAAAAAACCACAAAGAGCATCCTGTCACTATAAATAAAGCTCACTGTTTCACACAAGGGGCTGTTTGTATCATGAAAATTCTCAGGTCAGCTTCAGCTGATTCATCAATGTAGTATTAAAAAAACAGCAGAAGGGGACATAATTAACATGGCAGGTAAGGTATAAATTCCATTTCCAGCAAAAATATCTACATCAAATTTAAATAAAACTTTTCTTTATTTCTCATATTTTTTAGATTTTCCTAAGGACTCCAATCTAGTAAAAGTTATCATGAGCAATGGAAAAAGGGAAGTTTATCAATGATTTTATATTTTAAAACTCCTGATAATTGCATTGAAGCTCACATCTGTGCTTTTTTACTCTATGCAAGGTGTGAGGATGGGAGAAATCTCTATCCTGCTGAAAACATTTTATTTTATTTATTTATTTTATTTATTTAGGTGAAAGATTCCAAGTTTGACTAGAAAAAAAAGTGACAACAAATGATAGGGTGACTTGGAAAATGTGAAAATCTAGAGCTCCCTTCAAGATTTTTTTTAGTGTTAATTGTTGTTGAAAATCAAAAGTTTTGAGTTGTTAATGGAGATTTTATCCATCCCACCTTAATTTTCCACATGCTTGATATAAAAAATCCAGGCTTATGGTTCCAATGATTTTTAAATTTTTTTGGTTGCCTCATTCAATAAAGAGAAGATCTATCTCACTTAAAGTTAATTCTTTATGCGTAAAATGGTCCTAGTAAATACAGCTGATAAAGATTATAGTGTAGCCCAGATGAGAAAACACAGATTTCTAGGTTACGATGACAGGAAGAACTTTGCAAACTGAATATGAGATGTTGGTTATCCCCATAAAAAAGAATCTATAGGGGTTTCATATCTTTCAACATCTTTCATATCTTCTATATTTTTCATATCTTTCTATATATTCAGATATAGACACATATATTTAATGAGATAATTCCTATTCATTTTTACTCAGAGCTGGCCACTGAGAATCCTTCTATGGATGAATTCTATGAACTCTTCTCCTTGTATGGAGACAAAGTCATCCTCTAGAGGTGAATGAATTCATATCTGATAACTAAAAAAAAACTACTTCAGTGGAAGTTAAAGCTTCCTCCTAGGATGGCTTGGGTTAGAAGGGAACTTAGAGATCATGCAGTTCCAAATCCCCTGCTATAGGCAGGAATACATTGTATTAGAACAGGTTGTTCCGAACTCCATCCAACTTGCCCTTGAACACTTCCAGGGATGGGACTTTAGCACCCATAAGTCAAAATCCTAAATTTAAGTGAGGTGAAATATTCTCTTGTTAAATCAGTTTCTTTGACTCAGGAGAAAATGTCTAAGTTTTAAGGAGATTTGTCAAAGTTTTTCTCTAGCTTCATGCAAGGTTGATCTCAACTTTGAGACAAAGATATCATGTACTGACTACATAAACCGGATACATTGCTCAGGTTATCAGAATGAAATAGATCAGTTGCAACTGGACACAATCAAAGATAAAGGTCAATGCCAAACTACCCAGTGAATATATCCTTCTTTTGACAGTTTTTTTTTTTTTTCCTGTTGGTTTGCTTCTTTTCCTGATTCCATGAAGAAAGTGAAGAGGTTTAGGAGTAAACAGATTTCTTCACTTGTCTGCAGACCAAAAGAGAGTATACAAAACAGGGCTTACAGGCTATTAAGATGATAATTGCTTATAGAACTGCTAAGGCATGACATCATTTCAGACTAGTTCACCTGAGAAATTCAACTTCAGTAAGCCTGAAGAGTGACTGAAATAAATAAGAAGATCTGAAAGATTCAGAATTGCATCAAGCCTAGATGAGCACAAGGAAGCAAATCAGATAAATACATTAAAACACACATGGTGACGGATGAGGCAGATGACATTTTATGCTTCTTTAAACTGACTGATGAAGATGAGAAAATTAGAAATACCTGTGGATAAGTTCAAGAACGTCTTCTAGCACGCACTAAAAGGGAATCTTAAAGAGAGGGTCTCAAGCATAGCCATAGTAAGAAGAGTGTCCCCACAAAAAATACTGTGATGCCTTTGAAAGGTTTAGTATGGGACATATGAAGCTCTGCAAGTTCGAGTAAGACCCAGGAATAACATGGAAGATCTAACAAGAAGGATAAAGATAAGGACTTTTCAGTAAAGGTAATTATATTTACATGTAAACTTAGCTATGGTTTATAAAAAGAGTTTGTGAGAAGTTGTCAAAGAAAAACAAACTGTGGAAAAATGGCAAGTCAGTTAAAGTCCTTGGTCCAACCTGAAAAAGAAACACATGAAGTTGTATTATGAGAGGAAGAATGATATTATTTGTCCTAGGATCTAATGGAGGTTTAAAAATATTGCATAGGAGAAAAAAAAAAAGACCTTATTGGAAGGTCATTTTTATTACAATTTGGCCAGCTTTAGAAATGGGTATGGAGGCACGGAGTGTTCTAGTGACTTTTGTCAGTCAGCCTGAATGTGGAATCCAGATGGCATTTCATTCATAATCAAGTTGTGGCATTTTGGCTCTATTCCTGAATTATCCAAAGTTACGATTTTCTGCTCCACATCAGCTAGGAAGAAAAATATCTCCCAAAAAATGAGACCAAATATGTAAGGGTGATAAAATTCATTTTGTTAAAAATGTTTGCTGCACTGGAATTCCTGTCTACGGAATGTACGGAAATTTTGCTTATATCTATTGACATGTTAACTTCAGTCTAGTGGCAGTCAATCCAATAGGATTTGTATAAGTTCCTGTAAAGTTTTCCTCCTGAAACATTTGGATTATTTTAAAGAAAATTCTGATATGGCTTTTCTTCGGCTTTTCCATGAACAGCTTAATGGGTTGGTTTCTGTACGTTCGGAGTACAGGCATTCAGGTGAATCAGCGCCTTTCCATGTCTGGAGAGGTGGATAAATAGAATTCAATGCTGTCCACAAAGATTAAACCAGATCATGTGTAGTGACAGCAAAATAAATACCATACAACAGGAGTTGCAGCAGATGAGTCATGGCCTATCTGTCCAGTCAAGCAGGAGAAAAGACACTGCAGCATCATGTCAAGGAAGCAAGCTTAAGGCATCAATTTAGGAAAAAAAAAATACCCAACAAGGAGCTGGTGCCTTTTGAAATGTTGTGTCACTTTGTCTTAGTTTTGTTTTTTGAATTAAAGTACTTTAAAAATTTACCTGTTCTAAGTTGAGTTCTGGCAACAACCTGCCCTACAGTCTAAACCAGTGTTTTCTCTGTTCTGCAGAGCACATAAGATCTTTATTTTCTTTTTTAAATTTTATATTCATTCTATAGATTTCCATGATTAGTACCCAAAGAATGACAGTGAAACTAATCTTCATCTGCATTTTATGAAATCATGACAGCTTGATATTACTGCAATGGGACATTTCACAGGGTACCATGGGGGCACTGTTTATACCACTGACACAGAATGATGCAATGTTGTTAGCTGTGCAGATCATCAGATCATCAAATTCAGGTAATTATCGCTGCCACATGCTTTCCTGAAGATAAAAATAGCATAATTTAAAATGCTAGCATGCTTCTGAATATGCCTTTTTAAAACAGCATCTGATTTTGAGATTAATTGAATGAAAATTATGAAAGTAAGAAAAAGTTCAGTTCCTGAGGAAAAAAAAAAAAAAAGTGAGCAGGAGAATAATTTCTTGTGTTATTTTATTAAAAACATAGAAAGAAAAGAAAAAAAAAAAAAACAAGATAAATTCTTCCCAACCATATGGTGTGTGAGAGCATTAGTTATAGTAAAACATTACTTATATTTAATGTCTTTTCTCTTTGTGTTGATAGAGAATCAGTAGGGCAGTAGGGAAGTTCAAAAACCATTTAAAAAGAAAAAAAATTAACTTTGTAAAAAATGGTTTAAGGTTTTAGTGCTTTATTTTCTGCTCTATATTTGGACAGAACTCCTTTCCTAAATTTTTCTCAACTTCATAAGTAGTTTTGGACTTGATAAAACAGTATTTATTTTAAATTTTATTATTAGCTAGAAATAAAATGAACACTACTATATATCCAGAAATCTGCAGAAAAAATGGGGGGAATGGTGTACTGGGAACTCTTAAACCAGACATATTTTAGCTATTTAAATACTGATTTAAATGTCAAAATTTCTGCATGAATGCATGAAAATCCTGAACGTAATCTTCTAAGGTTTTAGTCTAGTCTGCTAATATTTAAATCCAGATTAAGGAAATTTGCTGGTATAAATATAACTGGAGTTGCCATACATCATGTAAGGTATGCATAATACATTTTTTTTTTATCTTTTACATTAACTTTGAAACTTATTCTAGATAGAGTGGGAATAACTAGTTAAAATTTTCTCAGAGAGGATGACAAAATCTCCCATGTGTTTTTAATAATAATTTTGACAATTTTTATGACCAAATTTAAATTTTCTATGCTTTGTAGCTGTTCATAGATGGTTTTTCATGTCTATATCTCTGCATGTGTATGCATATTGCTATTACAGAGTCTCTCTGTGACTGACTCTAGGTACCTCCAAAATGAAATTATTTGCTTAGCAAAGATATCTTAGAATTTAGTAGTTGCAGTAAAAAGAATTCATCTCTACCCAGAGTGCTTAAGCATATAGTGATCTGGATGCATAAAAAATGCATGAATTTCTATCTGGGAAGTTTAGGTTGGATGCTAGGAAAAGGTTCTTCACTCATGGGGTTGGGCACTGGAACAGGCTCCCCAGGGCAGTGGTCACAGCATCAAGCCTGGCAGAAACCAAAGAGTGCACAATGCTCTCAGGCATGTGATAGGTTTATTGTGATTGTCCTGTGTATGGCCAGGACTTTGATGATTCCTCCTAGTCTCTTCTAATGCAGAATATTCTATGATTCTATGACAAAAAAGAAGGTTGAAAGGAAAGCAAAAGCTTGTGTTGACACGAAGGGTCAACTGGTCTGGATAGGTAGGAAGAAAACAATTTACATGGGCTTTGGTGTGACAGAGAATTTTAATCCATTGAAACATTAACCCATCCTGGAGGATATCATGACCACAAAGAAAATGTTGCAACTGGGCATGAAATCTGGCTTTGAGTATGGGACTCTATGGGACTCTGAGACAGGTGCCTGGCACAGGCAGATTTTAAATGTGACAAGGAACAGAGACCAAAGAATCAGGCTGAAATTCACTGTGTAAATGGGATGTTTGAAAAGAGATGGGAAGAATAGTTACAACTTGGTTTTGAGATAGTCAGAGGCTTGCATGGCCCAGATCAGCCCCAGTCAGGATACCCATCTGCCCGTAATTCCAGAGCCACATTTCAGGTCATCTTTGGCCTGCAGTACCAGTGCTGGTTCATTCACACCTCCTGGATCACCCTCCTTCTTGCAGCAGCTGAAGTGGAGCTGCATAAGAATCTCTCAGAAATAGTTATGACCATTATTAAAGGACTTAGAGGAGAGACTGGACCATATGATTTTCATAAAAAAAACAGACCCTCAAAATTAGATAGCGTTTTTCAACTTAGTGCTTTGTACCTCAATATCCCCATCTACAGAGTATGTTTTTAGTCGTGTTGTGAATTTAAATATATTCATGCCTACAAAGCAGACAGATGGTATATTGTTGAGAACTGCTGAAAAGCATGGGAAGAAATAAATGAATCTGTCTTCAAAATAAAAGTTGAATAATATGCTACAAACATATGAGACTCTTTTTCCTTTATTAATTATAGAGAAAGCATTTAATAAGTGCTCACTAAGCAGGTAGTCTCCTTTTAGAAATGAAAAATGCTGTGGAAAATAATTAATGACATACTAAAATAGACAGAATTAAAGAAGTTTGTTGACTTAATTCCTTTTCTTGTGTGTATATCATATATTTAAAAGCACATTGATATAACAGCTTACATTTTTATTCATACCTTTACCCTTAAAATACAGGTAAGGAGAGGTTTGCATATTATCCCCAACTAATGGGACTGAAGTATGGTGCTATAAAATTTGGCAGCTGTGAAAATTTTTGTGATGTACCAAAGGCAATGGGAATTGTCCCTCTCCCAGAATGAAAACATTATTCCCTAAAGAAACCCCATCTATAAAGAAATGATAGATGGATGATTGGCAAAATGTTTAGTTGGGTTGATTAAAAAAGAAAACACTGTCTTCTTGGTCAGAGCTTCATGTTTTCATTGTATCTGTTTGAGCTACCCTACAGCTCTTGAGAATTTTGCTCCCCAGATCTGTATGTTACCTATTAGAATCATAGAATAGTTTGGGTTGGAAGAGACCTCTAGGATCATCAAGTCCATCCACTAACCCAACACCACCAAGGCCACTACTAACCCATGTGCCCAAGCAACACACCCTTTTACATCTTTTAAATCCCTCCAGAGATTGTGACCCCATCCTGGGCAGCCTGTGCCAGGGCTGCACAACTCCTCCAGTGAAATAATTTTTCCTGATATCTGGTGTAAACCTCCCCTGGTAGAATTTGAGTCTCTTCTCATCTTAGCTCTGGATATGCATGGCAGATCTGCATCAAGATCTGAACATCCCAGCGGATTGTCTGGGCAACTCTTTCAGTTGCTTATGTTAAAAAAAAAAAAAAAAAATCACCTTAGTCTGACACAGAAAATACACAATGGATTGCCTTAACTCTCTACAACTCATGTTTAAGAAGTCTGTTTTTCCTCAGGAGTCCTCTGACCTTAACTGAAATGGCTGAAATTGCACAGGCATTTTGTGTTTCATACATTAGATGTTGTCTGTTGTGCAATACACATTCCTGAGCCTTTTTAAATGGCCAGGAAAGTCACATCAGTTTTCTATACCCTCAGTCTTTTCAAACAATTGCTACATTATGAACCTTGTCTGGTCAAGGAAGTAGCAGCTGAGTCACACAAAGACCAAATTATCCCTGGGGCTAATTTTATATGCCACAAACACTAAACCACAATTACTTGAATATTTTGGGTGTGATATATACTGCTCATATATGGGTAAAAATGACTGTTGTCATTTCTGAAAATGACTGTTCAATTCACTGTGAAGAAAGGGGAAGAGCATAAAGTCTCTTTGTTTCTCTGTGCATGTTTTCAAATTTATACCATATTGTAATGAATTCTAAATTTGACAAATAATCATGATTTATCCCAAATGAAAGTAAGTGAAAAGGGAAAACAGCAGAACCTTTTATTTCTCATTTCTCTCCTTTGAGGTGCTTGACATCTTGCCTGCTTTTCATTTCTGAATTGCCTTTGTTAACACACAGCTTTCTTCTTTCCCTCTTTCCCTCTTTGTGTCTTTGTGTCTTTGTGTCTTTGTTTTATTTTTATTTTTGTTTTTCCTCCTTGAAATTAAACTGTTTGTCAAATGCGATAATGGGTAGAGTCACAATGTAAATAGTTAATGATGCTGTTGTCTTCTGAGGATTTCTCTGGGTGTAATATCACCAATCTTTATGCAACCATACACTTGACTTGCACATTCTAAAGCCCTTCACAAAGGGCAATGCTGCTGCTTGTCTAAATAGTACATGATTACCTTGGTTAGTTTTGTGGCTGTGGTAATGTTCATTTTATGAGCTCAATCTGGTTCTGAGCCATCTGAACTTGATATTCCAGATGCCTTATCTCTAGTAGCACCAGCTCATATACCGTGTATACACATGTGTACAGTGCAGGCTGCATTGGAAAGGCTAGGGTTTGTTCTCAAAGTCACACCATGCTTTTCTTCAAACATTAGTGGAAAACGTGTGAGCATGGGGGACAAAGAGGACTGTTAATAGAAATTCCAAATATTCAACAATCCTGCATTTATTTTAGCAGGAAACTATCTGATTTTGACAATTCCTATTTTCATCACTGGAGAAAGTGACTTCATACATTACTGTTGCATTGCCATGTGACACAGAAAACAACGAAGATAATAGGACATGGAATTAAAGCTGCCTTGAACTATTGCCTGTTTACCCAGCAGAACAAAGGAGTAGGTGTTAGAGTTTCTTCATTTACCATAAGTGTGTCTTTGAGGCAGTCAGCTCTACCTGCCTGCTTACTTGGGGATAATAAAATACATGCCTACCCCACAGGGATGCTGGAATGCTTAATGAACTAATTAGTACTGTTCTGTGCTCTGGTGGGAGGTGTTACCTGTACTTCCGTTTAGAGCAAGTGTAGCTAGCACTTTATCTATTGCCTGAGAAAAGAGAATTTGCTCCTCATTCAGGAGTTTTTGCATTACTTATATCAGTATAAATGCTCTCAAGCCAAGCATCAAAGTGATCGCAGTAAGAGTCATGACTATAAACGGGAATGGAATTTGCCTGATGAGTGTGTGAGTAATAATAGATTTCCATGGATGTGTTTGTGTATGCATTTAGCATCAGTCTTCAAAAGTTTCTTGTTCCTGTACTGCACACAAGAGCTTCTTTTTCAATGGATGGTGTTCCTTCCTAACTGTGGAGGATACCAAAAGCTCTGTACTGGAAACTGCAAGAGAAATTTAAGCAACAAGATTATAATTACCCTTTGTCTTGTGGTAAAAACCCTGAAATCAACCCTTATTTCTTATAAAATGCTAAGAGTCTGTGGTGGCAAGGAAAGGTCTCAAAATTATGTCTCATCCAGAAAATGGTGACTCTGGTGACACTTAATGCCCAGGCACAAGCCAGAAGATTCATTCAGGATTCAGGTACCTGCTGAATGATCAGGACCATTACAAATATTTTCTTATTTTCTTTTTTAATTTTTTTAGTGATTGTGATTATTGTTATTACTATGAGTATTGTTGTTACCATGATAACTATTATGCTAGTATCAAGTTTGTGATAAATTAACTTGATTTCATGTTTTCAATCTAAGCCATAGGCAGTGAAGGCCTGGTCAGTATAGAGAATGGAATCCAGGGCATTATTCAGTCCTACAAATATAAGTGTGTGTTTTAAGACAAAATGAATGGCATTCTAGACTTCATTGGCTGTTTTGACTAATATTCAATTGATAGTACAATTCTGTGTCATTTGGTATAATGTAGATTTGTAGAACACATATCTAAAATCCTGGTCCAAAACTGGGTTTTTAGGTTTTTTTAAGTTTTGTTTGTTTGTTTGTTTGTTTGTTTGTTTTTAAAATCAGAGGAGGGAGCACATTGCAATAAACATTATATGAAAACTTTTTTCAGTGTAGCCTGATGAATTAAAAATCTGAAGTAAAACACACCAGAGATGCTGAATTTAAGATTGATTCTGTTTCTATCCAAGCCTGTGAAGCCCATGGATAAATAAAGAGGCAAAACCTGGAATAGAAAGTCCCTTCTGATCAGGAAATGCACTCTATTAAGCATTGTGTTTAGGTAGATATGGTTCACATCTTCTGTGCTGCTGTGTGACACTGCGTTTTCTTCAAGATCTTAGAGTAATCTATGGTTCCAACTACTATCAAATCCTGTGTGAAGGGTGGGAAAACAAATTCTTGTCTCCTTACTTCTGACATTTAGACCATAATTAGTGAAATAACAGCTGAAGCTGTCTTTACTTCAGGTCTTTCCTCATACTTTACATCAATGTTTGAGCTTAAATGCACTTGCTATGAGACGGAGGACTGTAACCCTTCCACACGGGGATCTCTGTTTTGTTTAGAGGAGAAACTAGAAAGGCTTCAAAGTGGGACAAGACTGTCCTAGAAGCTGGATATTTAGAGTGCAAATCCACTTTAATAATCATAAACCTGATAGTTTTTAATGGAAAGACGCACAGCCCCAGACACCTCTCATATAAATATTGGTAATTAACTGAGACAGGGACACAGGACCCTTGCCAGTGCCATGGGGAGGGAAAAGTAGTGCCAGGAGAGGTGGAGCTCACCCAACATTTCCACCAGTAACTGCAGGGAAGTGGATATCTCTCTCCAGTGATTGCAGAGACAATCAGAGAGACTGTGGACCCTGTCTCCATTCAGTGTTCAGAGCCAGCAGAGTGAGAAGCTCATACCTATATGTATTTTTATATATGTATATGCACACTAACTACCCACAAGTTTACTTTGTCATACAACTTCATATGGAATGGTAGAGGACAACAAAACATAACTGAGGTCCCCTTAAAGACTCTTGCATATTTTCTTCTTGCAAATCTTCTTGAATGTGTCCAAACAGAGTTAATCTCCCACACCTCTCAGATATTTTGGTGTATGATTGAAAGCACTTTTATAGACATGGACTTGTACAGATAAAGAAACGTATTGATCCCTGGTGCCTTGTCCACAGCATGGTAGGCTTTGTACCTGAGACCATTATCCAAAGTGCTGACTGCAATTAATCTTTTGGGCAGTGTGTGATCACCCAAGGTGTACAGGGCTGGGTCTCAACCAGATAATGACACAGAAGGGCATTGTGCAGGGGGAAGAGAAAGGAGCACCAACTCACCATTTGTTTGCTATACCTATCAGAAAAGAGGCACTGGCAAAGACTGTCTGGTGTCCACTGATGTTAGGGTTTCAGACAGGAAAAAGGAAAAAGAAGAAACCCTCCAGACTGAGTATTAAAAATGAATGTTTGTCTTTTCAATGTATTTGTACAGGAGGGAAGAGGGAGAAAAAAAAAAGGTGAAACATTCCAGATGCTTGCCTGCAGTAAAGCATTTCTGGCTGTTAGTTCTAGTAGGTCATTACTGCATTAATTTGGTGTTTAATTAAATGCCTGTGCAACAGACCATTTATTTGTTATCTAATATTAGCTTTAGTTCTTATCAATTAAATGCTAGCTGAGGGCTTGATTCACTTATGTTTTATTTCCCCTTACACTCAATTTTTTATAAACAAAAAACAAGGACTCCATACAGAGAGAAGATTTACACCCCCAAATTTCACAGTGTGTATAATGCAATATGCTGAAGTGCTTAGGCAGAAGGTGCTGAAACAAAGGCAGGATGGTTTTTTTGAGAAAAGGAAACAGGCATCTTGTTTTCAAACAAGTGAGAAACTAACTGAGCTACACAAAAAAAAAATAAATCCTCTTACAGTATATTTACAATGATGGTCTAAGCTGGATCATGAATGCATCTAAATTTCTTTGTGATTTTTTTTTTTTTTTTTTTTTTTATTCTAGGAAGTCATACTTAGAACAAATGACTTTCTGCTGGGACATCTTCCAGAATACACTTTTTCCTCTCCCCAGAGCAGAGAAGTCCTTGCTTCTTGCTCAAAAAACCTCTGCCTTTCACAGATACTTATTTTCTTGCAGGACTTAAAATAATTTTTAATGTTAATATGTCACTAATGTTGGAGTTTTTGGATTTATTTGTTGCTTATAATAGTAGCACAAATATTGCATCAAATTGAATTGTTACCTTGATTTTTGGCTGTTATCTCAGAGGTTAAATTTTCAGAACATTGAGTCCAGCTTCTCCCACTGGAAAGGGTTGGCTAAAGCAAGTCCCAACTAATGGTTTCAAGCTAAAAAAAAATAGATTTAGGAAAGCTGTCAAGAGGACATTCTTCCCTGTGAGACTGGTGAAGCCCTGACACAGGTTGCTCAGAGAATCTGTGGATGCCCTATCTCTGGACATGTCCAAGGCTAGGCTGGATGGGGCTTGGAGTAACCTTGGATAGTAGAAGCTGTCCCTGCCCATGGCAGGGGTGTAACTGCATGATCTCTAAGACTCCTTCTAATCCAAGCCGTTTTATTATGACTAGTTGAGATGTATGCTCTTGGTTGGAAGAGTCTCTAGAAGTCTGTCTCACTAAGCATTCAAAGTAGCGTTGTCATACCTGTCCTCTCTTATGTGCACATCTTTCCAGGAAGAATTGTCTGGGCAATCCTACCAGACTGTCTTTGTAGACAACACCAAATCTCTCTGAAGACCTCTGGTCAATTTGGATTGGAGGCTTGACTCAGCTCATCCTGTATCTGATTTTAGTGTACTAGAACAAGTACCATGGTAGTACCTTTACTACAGGGCACCACTGATCCTAGAAAATCAGGCTGAACAGAAAAGTCCTTGCACTCCATTTCTTACTTGATGCACTACACTGTGGCACATAACCTGTTAAGTCCTGAGTGTTTGACAGTAATGGCCTGTTAATTGGGTGAGAAAGACACTTTAGAAAAGTAATTATTAAATTTTATTATCAGAGTGCACCTTCTTTTAGCGGCAGCAGTTTTCTTACACCCAGTTTGGAGGGTATGCTTTGATCAGTAATGCAATCTAAATGAATAGTCAGATCTATCTAGCTATCTCAGAGTCTCAAGAGTGGTGGTCTCTATTTTGGCTGTCTTTCTTCTGCGATAAATGCTGAACACTATTTAAGAATTGAGCCTTTTCTGCTTTTCTACTGTAACTATTTGAATCATGTCAAATATATGTTAAATTATCCATCTAAAATATATTTCCTCTGTATTTTATTAAATTCACTCTTTCAGTGAATTTGAAAGCCACTTTCCTAACAGGTGTGGTAAAGCCTAGTAAAATAAAATTGATCTCACTGTCTCAGTCCTATTAAAGGCTGCATTCAGAAGTCAATAATTGTAAAGCTGTTTGCTGCAGTTTTAGAAGCAGTCACTTAAGAGTTATATTTTAAAAAAACCCACAGCTGAAATTCAGGATGCATTCTGAACATGATCATGTACTTTATATAATGCTTTGCAATGACATAGTTAAGTTTAAAATAATTTATTACAATCCAAGCAATGAGGAAATATGGATAAGGTAAAACCTTTTGTTTTGCAGATGATAGATTTATTTCCAATGTTGTCATCATATTATTATTTTGGTTTCATAAAACTAAATTTTTAAACATTTTGTAAGAAAGCAGTGGATAAAATTAGCCTATTGCATGTATACTTTTTTTTTTTTTTTTTTTTTTTGCCTACAGTTTGCAGGCAGATACAGTTTCACAGAGGCCAAAGAGTGAGATTATAATTCAGCACAGGATTGACAAAAAAAAAAAAAAAGTGCACTTTCCAATGACAGCAGTGAAGCTGAGAAGCAGGATCACCCTTAAGAGGTAGACATTTGTCTCTGAGGTATTGGAAGGCATTAAATACCAAGATACATTGGGAATTTCAGTGCTCTACATAGAGTCAAATTGGATCAAATTGAATTGAATCAAATCAACTAGAATAGCAGTCTTACAGAAAACAGCAGATGTTTACATGATTTGGTCAGCTGAGATCCAAAGTCTGAGCCACAGCAGTGACTGAGAAACACCTAGCAAGGTCAAATCTTCTGGTTCCTAATAACATTCATATGAGTACAGCCAACACAATTATCAGACCGATAGGGACTATTCTGTCTACTGAAAGACATCTTTGTGTGGCATTTAACAAGAGAAAAAAGAAAGTATGGGAACAAAGGGTACAGGGAAAAGAAGGAGTACTCACTGAAAAGGACTCACAAAGCAAAAGTGATAAGGCAAGTGGGATCGAAGTAGAGAGATTTGGGCTAATAAAAAAAAGTATATCTCTGGGTCTAAAAAATGTGGGGAGCAGAGATGAAGGCTCCTGAATAGATCTGGAGAGCAGTCTAAGAGATGAAAGGTGAAAATCTCCCACATCATACAATGCTGATGGAAAATACATTCATAAATGTAGAAAGCCAGAATGAAATGCAAAGTTAGCCTGAGCCCTCACTCTCCCCTCCAATGCAGACTCCATAGGCAGATCCGTGCACAAGAAGAAGTTAATACAGAGGACAGATTGCACAAAGACAACATTTCAATAGTATGAGTAGGAGACCTCAAAAACAGGGAAAAAAAAATGAAGACACTTTGTAGAAGGAGCTGAATGCTCTGTATTAAAGAGGGCTGAGAGAGTGAAAAAGTCCTTTACTCCATCTGATGAAAGTCCCTAGTGAAACAGATACAGTGAGAAAGGGAATGTATGCTCCAATTAAGGTCTGACATAAAAGGATCAACACATCTCCCTTGTGAGCACATCCAAAAGGCAAAGTCAAAACATTCCGGGGATGGAAGTTCAAGGGGGTCTACTGTGTCGAATCTCATTAGATCCAGATTGATATCAAACTGGTGGATGTTTTCAGAATTAACTATGTCAGAAATGTTGACAATTATATGAACTACCAGCCCTTTTGTTTCTGTGTACTGAGTATAATATCACCTTCCCATCCCCTTTTCTGCTTTTGCTTGGCAAATACTTACCATGGGGTAGTTAATATATCCTACAACTAAAATCCCAGTGGACTTCAAGCATTAAATTTTGACTATAAGGTAAAGTATAGGAATTTAATGCTCACCTCACATGTCTACTTCCCAACAAAACTGCTTGTTCTTGACATAGATGAGCTGATCTAATTAGCTTGTTTCCAGTGAAACAAATAAATAAACATATACCCCACTTTTGTGAAAGAAGTCAATGAGGAGAGTAAACTGAAATCTTATGTCCAGCTGTAGCACTGGAGCTCTCCACACAGAAATGGTTTTCAACTTCCCTAATTTTCTAACAATTTTAGTTTTTTAGGACTGGTGGAAGTTTTGCCATTAATGTCAATGTGTAGATAGCAGAAAGTAGGCTTTATTCCAAAAATCAGGGAAATGAATGGCATACAAAGTATTGCTAGTGCAAAGGTTGTCATTTAAACACCACATCAACTGAAGGAATGAAACATGAATGACTTTTATATCACACGTGATTTGCACAAAATTGTGTTACATACAATTTGGAGGGTTCTCCTCATTTTAAGGTCAGTCTTCAGTAAAGTGTGACACAATATTTTTATCCTCATTAGAGGGAAGTGTGAGTGGGAGTTCTCATCCCCACTCCATGTTCCTGGATCTCCAAATGCCCTCAATATGACAGCTGAGGTATGATGCAACTAAAAGACAGATTATGTCCATTGTCCTTCTTTTTTATTTGCACTGCTTTCCCTTTTCTCAGGTGGGGGAGGGAGGAACTGGTAGCAGGAGAGGAGCTACCATGGGTAGATGTCATGGGCAATAATATCAAAGCCAACATATTCGGATATCAGTATTCATAGCAAGCATGTTAATATATTTTAAAGAAAAAGAAAACAGAGCATGCCTCCAAACCTTCTCTGGAAATGTGTCTCAAAACTTCTCATTTCTCCTCTAAGTGGTTTTAAATAAAGGTAACCTCACATCACTCTGACATAGATCATAAATAAGGGAAGAAATTATTTATGTGACTTTTTATTTCACGAGGACTCCTTCCACTGATGAAGGAATTGCTATTACTTACCAGAAATATTAACAGCTCTTTTCTCTCTTGTCCTCACACTCCATGTGCTGTGTGGCTTTGTTGTCCATTTCTCCTTCCCAACTGACTCACCACCAGCATTCTATCAGCACTGTTATTCCAAGAGCAGTGGCCCATAAAACGAAGATAACAAATCCCAACTCCCAGCAAGCTTTTCCTTGTCAATGAAAGATTAAAAATAACAGTCAGGGGCTATGCAATGATATTTGCAGCTAACTTTACAAATTTTCATCCAGAGCATCTGAGAATTTTTGCCCCTTTCTAATCTTCTGCAATAGCTTGAATTTCCCCTCATTAGGTTTCATTGCGCAGGACAAAAAGGTGGCATATGGCTTTTCTGCTCAGAATATATGTCATTAAAATAGGTATGCAGGTTTTCATATTGGTGTAGCTCCCTACATAGGCAGATTGAAAGTATTTTAGGTAAGCTCTAAAGTTATATATGAAATATTCAGTCTGTCACCTTATGATTCTTTTTATAAATCACCATACAGACTCATAGGGAAAGTGAGGGAAATGAAAGTCCACATCCTTTTGCTGTAGATTTCTATGAATGCAAGTAAATAAACATGTTATTGAGATAGCAGTGTTGTAAAGTCTCTTTAGCTTTGTCCATCTGTTAAGAAAGCAATGCCTTTAGATATCGTCCTTTTAAATAATTTCCTAAAATCTCTCTTAGCTCAGACACATTTGTCAATAGTCTCATAATGTTCTGCTTTCTAAAAGCTCTTAAAATTCTCATAGTTGTAAAGACTAAATTCAGGTCAAATCCCAGGCTGTTACTCACTCTCCTCTAAAACTCAGTGTAAGAATCACATTAACCTCAAAGCTCTCCAGATAAGACGATTCTTTGGTAGATTTGCCAGGGCATATTCAGATTGACTTGACATTTGACTGCAAAGTGTTTGTATCTCAGTATATGTACTGAATCATTTTGATAGAGCTATTTAGCACACTGTTTCTAAGCAACTTTTCTGCTTAAATCTTAGCTATCCCAGGTTTCCACAGTCAACTGTTCTCCTTGCCTTATAAATAAAGAAATGTGGCAGGAAACAAAAAGTAAAAAAAAGGAAGTTGAAAGAAAAAGAAAAGCAAGAAGAGCATTAAGAAGAAGAAAGCAAGAAAGAGAAGAAAAAGGAGAAGAAGGGGGCAGTAGAGATGATTAGAAAAAGGAGGTAACAATTTCAGTAAACATTATTTCTTAATTTTTAAAATATATAACTTTTATTATTAGAATTACAAGCATTTGACTCAGGTCAGAACACTGACAGAAGGTCAGAGGTGGCTCCTGACTCTTGCTGACTGCAAGAAACAGCAAAATCTAGCCACACCTTCCTCTAAGTGCTGGTATGTAATGTCCAACTATATATGAAGTTTTTGTTGGTTTTTTTAAGGAAAAGGCTCTTAAATATTTCACTTATCATCTTGCAATTTTGGATAAACATCAGTCATTTATTAATTACAAATTGGCCTAGTGGTCCAAGTAGCTGATTCAAGGCTCATAATATCTTCATCTGCATCATAAGAACCCTGTTTACCCAACAGACTTTTACCAATGAAAATTAGGGATTAATTCAATAAGTTCCAGAAATCTATATCAGTTACTACAGAGGCCAACACGTACCTCTGACTGTTCAATAACCACAGTATTTTGGAAAGATATAATGAAATATAGAATGCATTTTTTTATTTTTTCTTTTTGCTTTTAAGAATCAGAATCACAAAATCTAATTTTTATTTCTGTTCTCTCTGTGCAGAATTGGATTTGTGAGGGTCAGAATGAAGATGAACACTAGCTGGATATTTCAGCCAGCTGCTATGTAATACTAAAGACATGCCATTGCATTGTAATTGTTACTGGATGCCCAGTATCCATCCTCAAACTCTAGCTGTACCAAGCCAAAAGTCCCTTCTGGATTTTCAGCCCGGTATTTCATACCTGGATGCTTTATAGTAGACTAAACTTGAAGCAGAAATCCATGAAGAGCAACAATTTGGATGAGGCATTGGGATTAGAAGAGGATTTTTGATTTGGTCAATTAACTGCAAACAAATTCTATAAGAACCTAAAGAGCAAAAATACTTTTTTTTTTTTTACACTGCCACTTGCTCCCTCAAGTATGTGTTTTCCACATGGCCAGTACATACAAGCTGCTGAAGTACCAACAATTTATGTCCAGAGCTTCAAGTGACACTGAATACACTCAAAATTGTTCTGTTAGGACAAGAGATCCCTCAGTGATTGACTGACATTGAATTTTGTTTTGTCTTCCTACGGGAAAAAAAAGGACAAAAAGATACACAAAACAGAGAATCAGGAATGCAGAAGAATGACAGACATTCAGCTTGCAAACTGGGTCTGTCATAGCCAAGGATACAGCCCTAGGGGTGGGTTAACTTCATGGTCCACATCAAATATCTCTGCTGTCATGGAGGTACATGTTTTTGGCTGTCATGAATGGTATACATAGATAATGCTCAGGTGAAGTGACTTGTAAACACTTATCTATGACTGAGCTTGCTCACTGATAGATGGCAAAAAGAATAACAATAGATACTGTTATGTTTTACCTGGGATTGAATGGAATCACTGGATATATATTTTCAAAACACACTTGAAAAAATTCCTCTGCAGATGGAATTAATGAAGACTCTTTTTTTTTTTTTTTTTTTGTACATTGTAAATTTCCATTATATTTCAGCAGAAAAGTCAGGGCCAGTTGAAAGGACAGCAGGAAATAACAATGTGAAGACAAAACCTCAAATTGTGGTTGTATTTATTTATAGGAGGTAAATCAGACTTGTTTGGGAAAGTTAATAAGAATTAAAACCAAAACAAGCCAAACTAACAACCGATCCACCAGAAGCACTGATTATGACCTGAAATAACCTGATGATCACAGTAGTTGCTTGAATGTTAAAGATTTAGCCTCAGATTCCTGTCCATTATTAAATCCCTGCACTACTTATGGAATATAGAACTTTAACATTCTGTAATATATCAAGTGAGCATCTTCACACCTATGATTTTTGATGTACAGACTTCTTAGACATGACCCATTTTTTCAATGGCGATTTTCCTCCCTTCCCTTCCCTTCCCTTCCCTTCCCTTCCCTTCCCTTCCCTTCCCTTCCCTTCCCTTCCCTTCCCTTCCCTTCCCTTCCCTTCCCTTCCCTTCCCTTCCCTTCCCTTCCCTTCCCTTCCCTTCCCTTCCCTTCCCTTCCCTTCCCTTCCCTTCCCTTCCCTTCCCTTCCCTTCCCTTCCCTTCCCTTCCCTTCCCTTCCCTTCCCTTCCCTTCCCACTCATACTCAATGTGTGAAAACATGTATTCATGTGTGGTTGCTAAACACTGAGGTAAAAGAAAAACCTTGACCAATTATTTCCACCTTCATTCACCTTCTAGGTTGAACTCAGATGGCCACTGATTTTAGAGTACAGCCAGAACATATAAACTGAAGACACTTCTACCCAACACCCAGCTGCTTCTTAGCAGAACCCTGCAGAACACTGGCAGCTGAAAATGGTCAAGAGAAGGAGTCAGGTATCTAAAATTCTACTACGTACTTTTGCTGTAGATTTACAGTGCAGACTTACAATGCAGACTCACCCCTTCTAAAATGTGGAGTTTGATATTTAGCAAGTGAAATGGTTTCTAATGCTGTTAAGCAATGTTTCAAGCAGATACTTATCTCCAGATTAAACTCCCTCCATTTTTGTGACTAAAACACGCTCCTGTGTCCACAGATGGTTGGAAGATACAAGTATTTGATCTAAGTGTCATCGACTATGACATTCTGAGCTCATCAGCCCCTGCTTTCCCCAGGCTCTTGGTGCCTCTCCAGAAGGGCATTGGTCTCCTAAATGTCTTCTGTCACTGGTGAATGCCCCAGAGACAAAAAGAGGTTAGAAGTTGCTCTGGGTGACTATAGAGACAACTAAATATTCTCCCCAGTGTTTAGCCCCTTTGACCTATATTCAATTATACTGAAAAAGATTGTTACCAGAAATCCCATGTAAAGCTTAAAGAATGTACTTTTGCTATTATTTGACAGATGTAAGGACAGAAGAGCCAAAGTTATTACCTCACTTGAATAATTTAGGTTTTTGAAAACTTTTAAGGTCCTAAAATTAGATTTTGTGGTGGAACCAGGAGTTTCAAGCAGGACTTTTACGATGACGTCTAATCATGTTCTATGTGAAGTGAGATGTGGTCTCATAGCACTGAAGTAAACAGATATTTACACCTGGGAAGATAGCTCTTGGTGGCAATTGTTATTATTGCCATATTTGAGGCCAAATGTTTCCATCCCCTTGCCAAAAGAAAAAAAAAAAAAAAAGTGGAGCAAAGTGTTATCTCTTTATTGCTAAGACTTTTTGAAAATGAAAAATATTGATTATTTTATAATTTTTGCTGGTAGATAAGAAGAATCTGGACAGTCAGTAATTCAAAGTGTTACCATTTTTGTGCAGAAATTTATTGCATTTCTGACAATGAGATATTTACAGATCTACAGGGATTTGTTAGCAGTTTATTAAAAAACCCTTGGGGTGCAGGTTGTTCTTTTTTTTTTGCAGGAAATCCTAGTATAGAAAGTCATAAAATGCTATGCTGAAAAATGTGTGGGAAGGAATGCCATACACTCAGAAACATCTGTCATTGGTGAAATCTGAATATAGGGTGTAGAAGTAGCACAATTGCCAAAATACAGAACAATAAATTTCTGGGTGGGGTTTTGAGTTCTCCTGCTTGCCTCTTGGGTCTTTTAGGAAATCATTTTAGTATCCAGAGCTTTGAGCAACCTGGTGTAGTGTTCTTTCCATGGCAGGGGGATTGGAACTGTCTGATTCCAATAATCTTTCAAGTCCCTTCCAGCCCAAACCATTCTATGATTCTCCACTGGATTATTTTCTCAAAAATAAAGAGGTTTTTTTTGTTTGTTTTTGTTTTTGTTTTGCTTTGATTTTTTATTTTTGTTTTGGTTTTGTTTTGTATTGTTTTTGGTGGTTTCTTTGTTTGATTTTTTGTTGTTGTTTGTTTCTTTTTTTTTAAGGCAATTTAGGAGCAAATCTGTAATCTTTGACTGCAGTATATTTTCTACAACTGGACTAGCATTATTCAAAAACAGGAAGGGCTGGATTTGTAAGGGAAAGAAAGAAAGAAGAGACATGAACTGAGAGATCATCTCTGAAACAGATATTCCATTTTAGGCTTAATTTTCTTCTCCATAGTTTATTCCATGATGTACAGCAGAAAATATAAGCCCAAACAGAATCATGAGGGCATCCATTTCAGATATAACCTAGTTATTAGCTAAGACAGTGAAATCTTTCATCACAACTTGCCTCCCACTATCCATGCTGGTGGGACCCTTAGTGACCCAAAGCTATTAAGTATCAAGGATCAGTACAAAATGTCATAAAACAAACACAAAAATATAGAACATGTTTTATGACATGCTTTGCAACCAAATATTCAATTCCACAATATAATTTAAGTACATGAGCATCTGTCGAGTCCTTACTTATCTATTCAGTGTCCTTCCTTCTTTCAGATTCCTCTTCCCTTTTAGTTTTTAATATTTGGAATAATTTTTATGTTTGGCAGCAGCAGAAGGGTCCTAAATACCTGTGAAGTCATTAGTTTAATAACACAATTGGTAAGTACAGTCATCCATAGTGAAGGGCAACTGTTACAATTATCTCACTAATTTCACTGTGTAAATGCATCGTGTCAGGGACAGCATCTGAAAATCAGTTAGTACATTTGAATAGCATATTCATTATCAATAATATGTATGCTCTCCTCTGTTGGCTTACAGGCAGAAGAGCAGGTAAGAAAGAGAAAAAAAAAACCAACACAAAACAAACAAGGTAAAAAAGAAACAATAGAAAGCAAGAAAAAAAAAAAAAAACAAAACACATACCCCCAGAATGCCTTGACTTTTAAAAATAAATTATAAAATTAGCTGATGAACAAAATTAATCCAAACTGACTTGAATTTCAATTCTGTCAGATGGAGTAAAAAGTGCCTTAGGTATATAAACAAGCTTTGGTAATAAATAACAATGCAGTAAGCCAAGGGAAAAGTGTTTATAAAAGGGATTTGTGTTTGGTGCATTCTCATTTGGCAGTCTCATTAATGATTTAGAAGAAGGGGTAAACACCACATTCATGGTTTTAGGAAATGCTTGTGTGCTACAAATACCAATGAGGAAAAGAAAAGGAGAAAAGTAAAAGAGAAAAGAAAAGGAAAGATAAAAGGCAAGAGAAAAGAAAAAAAAGAAAAGAAAAGAAAAAGAAAAGAAAAAGAAAAGGAAAGGAAAAGGAAAGGAAAAGGAAAGGAAAAGGAAAGGAAAAGGAAAGGAAAGGAAAGGAAAGGAAAAGGAAAGGGGAAAGGAAAGGGGAAAGGAAAGGGGAAAGGAAAGGGGAAAGGAAAGGGGAAAGGAAAGGGGAAAGGAAAGGAGAAAGGAAAGGGAAAGGAGAAAGGAAAGGGGAAAGGAAAGGGGAAAGGAAAGGAGAAAGGAAAGGGAAAGGAGAAAGGAAAGGGGAAAGGAAAGGGAAAGGAAAGGAGATAGCAAGACAAGCAATTCTGGAAAAAGTCTTCTCTTCTATGTCTTTGTGTCTTGGCTGAAAAGGGAATGTTTTCTCTTTTCCCATGTCTGTAACTTTTCTTCTGTCCTAATTTTCTCAGATTCTGTGCAGCACCCCAGAGCCATCGTTATATTTCTTAAGCTGTCCTTCTGTAATACGTCAAGTTCATCTTTTTTTTTTTTTTTTTTTTGGTTAGTGTTTGTCAGAGACCTAAAGAACATGTAAAATAAGAATGTGAACATGTGAACGTAACCACCATTGTGGCTTATCTTTTGGGTGAAACTGCGTTTTGGTGCATTGATGTCTGAACCCAAGTGAGAAAATACTTATTTTATAGTAAGGTTGTTGTCAACAGCAAATCATCTCATGCTGGTCATCAAAGAGTTTGTGGAATGGCTAAAATTAATGTTTAAAACTGTTGCAATGGAAATACCGAGGTCTGCAGTGGAACGCACATCTTTGAGATATGACCCAGTAATCATATAGGGTGATTTCAACCCCTTTTAGACCCAAAAAACTGGTCAATGGATTCATCCCATGGCTTGCTGACTTTTACATAGCAGTTTTTATTTAATTGCTAAGTGCAATTCTCTGGAGGAAAACTTTCACTGATTATATATCAACTCTTTCTCTAAGGTCTACAGCTGTCTGATTTATAGAGCTATATAAAGCTTTTATTAAAAAACAATCAAAACAACAACCAAAAAGAGTTATTCCCTTGAACTCCTTTCTTTGCTCTTTTCCCTAGGCATTCCTAATAATGTGTAGCATTATTTCATTCTATGAAAGAGTAATCTGGATCTCATTAATAAAACTTTTCATTGAATAACAGAACTGATAAAGACCAGTGTTCTCTGGACCATGTCACTTTCCCAGAGTTACTCTTTACTGAATGTTCGTGAGGTAGTACAAAATACTAGTTAGAGTTATCCATCCTCAGAAACAAGAATAGAAATTGATCCTTATACAAAAGAACTTAGAAAGGGGTATTGATCAAATTATAAATGAGGTCTGAGAGGCAGGACAAGGGTAAGAAAACTTGATACTTCTGTCAGGTCTCTTTAATGGCATTGCAGATCTGTACTCCTCTGTCAAGGCCTGCTCATAATTACACTGAAGTCAGTGGAAAGAGACCCATTAATATTGATAATTGATTTTAGATGTGACTGGAAAAGGGTAGAAATAGTCGCTGGTTTCTGCTGCAATCTGTCTGCTGTTTCTAGATGCTGATGCCTCCCACTTAATCTAATTCTTATCTCAAACCAACAAAACTCCTGCCCAGCCAGCAGCTTTTTCTCAGAATCTGTTTCTACTCTAACTGCATTCCCCTACAAGCATTAAACTCTTCTCAAAACTCTGCTGCTTCTCTGTCTTACATTACTGACTGAAAATTATTTTTTGTCTGTGCTGATATATTTCCCTCTTTTAGTTAAAGAACTTATCTTCTTTTCTGCTTCTGTGCTAGTATTTATCCTTGCCTGTTCCTTTTAATTATTTTCCAGTCTTTCTGCATGAATCCTTATTTTAATTCTGCAAAATTTTCTTGCCAATTCTGCCCATACTTCTCAGCTGTCTCCCCGATATTTATACTTCAATATTTCCCATGTTGGGGTGTGCACTGTTTTTCTCAATCTCCAAACACTGCAAAACTACTTTTTTCCCCCAAAAAAATATAAACCTCCTAGCTATCTGTGTATTTTTCCATGTATCTGTTTTTCTCCTCCTACATATATATATATTCACAAAAATATATCCACATCCATCCTCACAAAAACACATACATTTTGAATCCTTAATGGATATTTCAAACTGGTAGAGAAAATTTATGTATCTTAATGGAACAACTTTTTACTCAAATATTTCTCATCAAATTGGCAAAACATTAGGAAATATACTATAGGATTCAACTCTGATTTTGGGAAGGTTGCTAGGAATAGAATAAAAGACTTCTGGCATCTTTCAGTTTACACAAACTGATGTTATGATGCTAATGTGTCCATCCAGATTATATCTGTAGAGAACAAGAGCAAAAAAGGACTTAATAACATTTTTATTTTCTGAACAAGGAATAAGTTCTTTTTGTTTATTAACATTCAACAGCATATATTTGCCTTGAACCTTGTATGCCCTTCCATTTGATTCCTTCAGGATGTACAGGATATTCAGCATAGATTTTACTGCATCAATAGTAAAAACCCATTTTACTTGAGCTAAGGAACAGCCAAATACTAAGCCTTTTAATAAAGGGATTAAAAAGACAACATAATAGCTCTTGTTTACATAGATATGTTTTATCTAATCTTTTTCCTCAGGTTTGCTGTGAAATTCATGATTTAGTCATGTGTTTATTTACCTGCCATGGACAGGGACACATTTCTCTAGACAAGATTTCTCTGAGGTCAATTCAAACCATCTTTCAACACCCAGATATAGGTCAAGAGCACCACTTTCAAGAATTAGAATGACATGGCCAACTTTTCAATCTGCCCAGGAGGGCTCACAAGAAGCACTTCTCTTTCCATTTGGTTGAAGAACAGCCACTTCTAGCCTGCAGATCAAAATCCAGGCAATCCTCTTGGAGAAGTAGCTAAATCTTCCCTTGTCCACCACTAGCTGTGACACCTCCATGACCAATGTTTTTCCATCACCAGAATATTGTCACCCTGTGCTGTGCTGGATAATTTAAAGTTTACTGTGTTTGCGTCTTTATTGTCAGAATAAACACTTAGACCTGCACAAGCTTTTTTTGTTGAGGATCTCTGTAATCATCAGAAACCTCTTTCAGTGAAATATGGTTGGGAAAATGAATCACTGAGAGTTTAAGCAGCCCACTAAAGAAAATATGTCAGGACCATAGTCAAAAAGACAGGGAGAGAGACAATAAGAGAACCTGGGAATGGTGGTCACATTTCTAAATAATTACAGTCCAGGAGAGGTTAAAGACTGTATTTTATTTAACAAGTTAAAACTGAGTTTCATATATTTTGGAAGACCATTTCAGGATGTATTGCTGGATGCAGCAGGAAATTGCATTCAGTGGTTTTGGGGGTCCCCACCAAATTTTCCCTGTGACAGGTCATTCCATTATTGCCCACTAAAAGTTTCTTACAACTTTCTCTGAAGCATCTTACACTTAATTCAGAGGAAGGATATTAAACTAAATGGATCACTAGTTTGCTCTATTCTGTCAATTCTTATGTTCTTAGAGATGCAAACATAGGACATAGTAGGACATAGGTTTACCTTACTCTCAAGTATAAGAGCTTGTACTGAGAGAGGTAAGGGAATACTGGCTCAGGGATGGGGGAAGCTACCAATCCTCACACCATTTTGTGGCTGCTCAAGAACTGAGACAGAAGTTTACTTTGTAGAAGAAAGCCCCATGTACACTGTAAAAGCTGTTGGCCATGTGACAACACCATATTCTTCGGTGGGCAGAAGTAATTTTCTTCTGTGACTATATTTGATTTCAATTAAAAAAAGACAGCTTGCTTCATCTTTCCTAAAAGTTGATATGGTGTATACCTGAGTGAACTGGCCAATTTCCCTTATAAATTATGTATAAAATCCACAACTGCATTCTCCCTCAGAAAGTCAGAGGAAAATTAAATTTCTCTTTTAGCTTATATTTTTCATGGTTCTTGGGATATTAATTTTATATTTTCTGCTCATTTTTATAAATGTCTTATTTATTCAAGCTCTTCATGGAGGAAAGTAATGCCATGCATTGCTGATTTTATTACTTTGGACAGTTTACAATATCTCTTCAGAACTTAACATGTTAATTGATTTAAAAATTTCTATGAATTCCACCCATGCTTTAGGATTGTACATTCTGATGCCAGGGAGACTGGAAATGTCTTCTGTGGCCCCACTGGGCTTTATCTAGATGTGCATAGTTCTTTTCTTTCTCTATTCCCAGTAGAGATGTGAGGAGAATAAAGTGTCATTGTCCAGGCTCATGCCCAGGGATAGTAGCTAGGGTCAAAATTAAATATGTGATCCCAGTCCTTCATTCTGTCTTTTAAAATTTGGGACATCCACCCAGTATTATTACCTGCCATGATACTCCAAATTCTTGTTCTTGTGACTAGCTCCCTGTCCCAAATGTAGGATTCCGCCTCACTTCAAACCATAGATTCTATGTCTTGTACATATAAGATTTTTTATATTATAGGTATTGTATATTTTATAGTAAAATACATGACTGTGAGCTTTATTGATCCTATCTGCAGTACATGAATGCCACCAAAAAAATGGGCTCTCAGTGTCCCTTGCCCTGCATGAGTCTCAAAATAAAACCTGGGAATACTTCAGTGAGCAGGGGTAGATTTCTCTGGAACATTACAGGTATATCAAGTTGTGTTTGACTGGAAGAGCAGTGGACTTGATCTGTGGCTAGAGGCCTGCAAATAAATGAGAAACACCCTATATTTCCCATGCCACACTCACAGTCTGTTATTTTATGGATAATTCCTATACCAAGATGTGGAGCAGAATGTTATCTATGACCATAGTGATATGCATGTATCTTTACATACACATATATATGTAATGTATATGTTTATATCAAATCTCTGTATAGCACAATTAAACTACATACAGGGAAAAAGCCAGCTCTAAATTTTGTTACAAAACCATCTATTTTCTCTAATCAAGTTTTGAGCATCAACATGTTTAGAGCAAAAAAATGTAAGTCTTCCTTGCTGTTTTGTTAAAAAATAACAAAAGAATCCCCCAAACCAAATAAAATTTTCTCTAAAGTCTCAAGAAATTTAAGATACCACAATATATATAAATAGTATCTGTGACTAATCACCATTCCTATGTTTTCTTTTTATTTTATTTTGTTTTTACATAACTTTTCAATGGGTTTTATTTATTTGACCTTTGAGAACTAGGATGTCAGTAAAATATTTACTGAAGGTAAAAGTGAATAAAAGAGAATACAAGTAAATCTAAGAAGAGAGATTTGTCATAAAGTGGCAAGGGCCCTGCTATTATCTAAAGGCCTGTTTGAATGTCAGGTCAGTCCACACAAGTCCAAGTGGAGATATCAGGTGGATCTTTTTAGCCTCTGACCTGTGCTTAAACTTTTGGGTTTCTACTGCCTAACTCTCCAGATTTCCTCAAATGCAATGAACTCATTTTGTCTGCTGGAATTCAGACCTGAATTCCTTTGAAGTTGAGGTCACTTCTACCTTCAAAAAAATAAAAGGGTTTCTGACTCTGTCCTGTGTGGGATTTCTAGAGCATGCAAACTCACTCCTTGCATCTCTAAACCATCCACTCTATTTAGCTCCCCTTTCCACTCAGGTATCTATCAGGACTAAATATCTGTGTAGGTTCAATTTACATTACTTAGTATTGCTCTTCCCTCCCCTTCTTTCCCCAGGTGAGAGCAGAAGCTGAAGGAAGAGTAGATATCTGCTTTCAATACCAAAAATGTGCTTTTCAAGTGGCAAGGGAGGAAGGCAGTTTCAACATATAGCTTCCACACATTCTCTTAAGAGTATTTTCAATTTAATTAAGACTGTTTTATCCATGAGTAATGTATTGGCTCTAACATCTATGTGCTAATGTTAAGTCACAGCATGTCCTTTCCTTTTCTTAGTTAATGGATTTGCTTTCTCCATTTGTTCCTTGTTGACCAGGAAAATTGCTGAATATAGGGCTTGTGACTGAACATAAATGTCATTGGTCATAACATATTATTGGAGACTCTTTACAGTTTTGGCTCTGGCTCCCTTTTAACATCAAATTGCAGGTCCTGAGGTGAGGGTAGTTTATTGTTTCAGGGGCTGGGTTTTTTCTTTTGGGTTTGGTTTGGAATTTTTTGTTTGTTTGTTTATGGTTCTTTTTTCTGGTGCTTTTTTCAGTTTGTTTTTTTGTTTGTATGATTGGAGTTTTTTGATTTTGTTTCCCTGTTTGGTTTTTTTTGGGGTTGATTGGGGGTTTTTGGTTTTGTTTGCCTGATTTTGCTGGTTTGTTTTTTGTTTTTATTTTATTTGATCTCTGTTACCACCTGCCAGACAATGTATATTTAATTAATTTGTGGGGTTTTCCAAGCATCTCAGCTATACTGGGCATGGTAGCTCAGAACTTGTAGGTAGCTATCCACCTCTGCTTTGTGCAGCACATGACATAATACTGTGTAGTTTATTCTCCTTTTGCAATGGTTACCAAACACTTGCAGTATGAGCTGTGTTTACCTAATCTTAATTCTCATAACTAATTACAAGGAAACCTTTCTCCTGGAATTATGCCTCCATTCGCCTCTGAAATTTTAGAGTATCTTTTAAGTGAAAATTTGAAAGACAAAGTCCCTCATGAACTTCCTGAAGATTCACTGAATTTTGATCATTATGTGATGATGCAAAGTTTCACTGGTTATTTTTTAGTGATAAGGAAAGAAAAGGACACAGGAAAAAAACATAGTGGTGTGCATGTTTGATTCCCAGAAGTAAAGGAAGAAAACAAAGACACAGATAAACCCCCCACAGTAAAAGATCAAAACAGATGGAATTATATCTTAAAGCTAACTCTCTGGAGGAGCCTGTGCACATCTCCTATTTAGGTCTCATTTATTTCATTCTCACTCGTTGATGTGTTTCATGTAGGACAGGGTTTCTGAATTAAGTACAATTTTAGCTATATCTAAAGATCAGGATCATTTTTAAATTGACAGGCTAAAACACTGTGGAGAATCTGGTATAAAAGATGGGTTGTGTCAGCAGTTATCTGAATTACAGGAATTTTAATTATTACTCTTATTATTGACAAAGGGCTAGTCTAGCATGGAAAAAATATTTTGACTTTCAATTTTTTAATAGTTTTTGTAAAAAATTGCAGTAGTAATACCAGAATAATTTGATTTTGAGTAGATATAACAACAACAACAACAAATATTTTTCACCACGGCCATCCTGAAGAATTTTTCTGGATTTTATTTGTTAGCCTGGTATTTATTTTCCAAACAGTAATGGAAAATAAAGGAGAATTAGTTATGATGTTTTTGTTTGGTTGTTGTTGTTGTTGTTGTTGTTGTTGCTTTTTTGTCATTGCAGTCTGTAAGCCTATATATACATGTAAACTGGAAAGGATTTTGAACCCTGACCATTTCACAATATTTTCTGATAGCTCAGTTTTGTAAAACTATGGTATTGCTAACAATTTGTGGCTTGGGTTTCTTGCCCAGGAGAGATTAAAATATGTCTGAAGCAAGTATATAGATGTCAATTTTTAAATGAATAATAACTCCTGGAAATTTCCCCATCTCCTGTCTTTACCTGGAGAAATTCAATCTCCATCTTGAAGTCCAGCTTTGTTCTGTCAAAAATTTCCTCTTCCATTTGGCATAGTGAATAATCTTAATTTAATAATGGGATGTTAAGGGATAATAAACAATCCTTATCATTTTGTAGGTATGAAAATAGGATATATCCTCCCCATTTTCATAGAAGGATAATTTTCTCTCAGGTAAAGTATCATTATCTGCACTGTGCAGTGCAGAAGGGGACTGATTCCCAGAAGCAGTGTCACAAGGGCACACCTTACAAACACATTTTCTCCTGTTTTAGAGATATTTACTTGTTTTTCAGTTGCTCTGTTAAAGTCTAAGCACTTGACAGGTAATATAATAGGCATGCTTGAGTAGGACATCCATAACACCATAACATTTCAACTTGAGCTGGACTGTCTGAAGAATTATGCTGCAGCAGGAGGAATTTACAGCTGCACTGGAAATAATGCCACAGTAGTCAGTAACCCTCTAATCTTTGAGTATGGTGACAGAATAACCAAATTGGAGCTCTGCTGCTCTGGAGCTGTCGTACCAGCCATTATCTGACACTGGTGCCAATGGATGAGAGTTTTTTCCACAGTCAACCCCAGTCAACCCAGATATATTCAGTTGTATAAGTTGGGAAAAATGTGTTTTTAATGTCATGGGTGCATCTCACTCAGAGGTGCTTTTCATTCATTATCATTGAAAAAAATGATGGCGTGGAAATGGAGAATAAAGATACTCTAACTGCTCCAGGTGAGACAGATTGGCTGTGTTTATGGTAGCAAATTCAAATGCCTGGGCTCTGAAATATGATAGTATTACAAAATGACTGGTCTGTTTCCTGGCATGGATGAGTTTCAATTTACAGTCTCCCAACTGGTTTGGAAAGTGGTAGAGTTTACCAGCATAAAAACAGACAGCTCTATGCCAGCTGGCCTAAGAGTCCAGAAAAATTTAATTTACCAGTACGGACAAACCCTTTGGGTCCATGAGCTGTCTGGGACTGAACTCAAGTTAATAAGTCTTTCTACTCAGATCTGTGCTTAAGTCCACCTGGTGCCACACTGTGCTGGGGGAAAACAATCCAGGATTTTACTCTTGTAGTCTTCTGCTTCAATCCATTTTGTAACACTGTAACACAAACAACAAAACTTCTCATGCATATATCAATAGTGAAACAGAGGCACCTCCATGATGACAAGTAAAAACTTAAGTGTACTATTTTCCTCTAAGAGAAGCCTGAATTTCTCTTGTCCTCTCCTCCTGTGCAGTAGCCCAGAATGGAGTGTGGGATTATTTCTGCCTCCAGGTGGGCTCTGCATTCAGTCCATGGGAGCTTGCCTCTCTTTCTCAGGTCTGCCTCTGCCAAAAACTAGAAAGAGTTAACTGAGGATGTCTGCTCTTATTTTGCCCCCTCCAAACAAAGCCTTTTGGCAAATGCTTAAGCATTATTTCTACCCTTAGTGTGAGTAGAACTAAGTAAGAAATTGCAAGATGTCTCTTATTAATTATAAATCAATATTAATTGGCGTTATACTCAGAAGTCTTACATGAGACAGTGTCAGGACTCCTGCAGCCAAAGGCTTTGATGACGTGTGTGTCCCAGCTGGTTAATGGCTGTCCAGGGCTGCACCAGTTGCACTGGGGATGCTTTCACTGGAAGTCACAATCCTGGCTGTAAGCACATGTGCTTTTCTCTCCCATCTGCCGTGGGAAGGTCTGGTCAGAGAATTCACATATTGCTGGCTCGCTGAAGCTTTCCCTGATGGGCGCATCATGCCGGCTGGATTTGAATTTTAAAGACAGGCACCCCACCTTTGGCAATAGCTTTTGCTTCTGTGAATTCAGTTGAAACTGAGCTTGTTTCTTCTAATGGAAGAGAACTAGGGAGGTGCACTGAATAAATATAGAGCCACTCATTACAGCAGTACTGACCTTGCTTGACTAGAGTGTACTAACAGCATGACAGGCTGGAGAAGAGCAGAGGCACCCAGAAGAAATATCTTGTCTCTCTCATGTGAGTTTACAGGCCTAAGACTTAAGGCAAAAGGCAAATTCTTCATGGAAAAGTTGTCATGAAACATCCATTTTCTTTTCTTTTTAAAGGATTGTAGCTAAAGCATCTATCAGATCTTTTGTTCTACAGATCTCATCTGTATCCCCTTCAATTCAGCTAAGAGCATTAAGGCTTCCTAGTCCCAATCCTCCTATATCCATAGGACTCAGGAGATGCTGCTGCATTGACTTCACGGCCACCTTGGGAGTGAGAGACATTTTAGGAGCAGAATAATGACAAAATGGATGTGAAACAGATGATGAAGGACTATATTGTGATAACTATATATCCTCCATTAGAAATCATCCTTGTAAAAAGCTGTTGGGAAGACCAATAGATACAGCAGTACTCTAAATATGCTATTTTTAAGTGCCAGAGTTTTTTGGGTTTTTTTTTGTCTTTTTTTTTTTTTATATATATTTTTTTTTTTAATGCCAGCACTATGATTTTTATAAAACCTGACTCCTCATATTAAACTCTTGGGGATGGTAATACTGCTTTCCTGTCAGGAAAGAAAAGGCATGCTTATCTGCCAATGCAGCTAAGGCTACTGCTGCTGGCACTGCTCAGTGTAAGTAACATTTACCCCTGCAAACAGAACCGTGTGCTAACCTTCATCACAGGAGTGAATTTCACACTGCACAAGATTTTACATCTTGTGCACATCTTGCCAGCTAATCTCTATTCAATACAGGGTTTTCTCCTTCTCCCTCTGCAGTTAATGGGTGTTGCTAAATGGTGTGGCCAGAGACTTCTGCTAAATGTCGTGCTTATTGAGAAAAGAAATGTTTCTTTATGATTTATCATCATTCCCACTTATTCCCTGTATAGAAGATAATAAGTAGCACAAAGGAGAAACTGAATGATACAATCAAGCACTGGCACTGGAGTGGGAACAAATTAGGTACCATCTTCATCATAACAGTTAATTTGCACCCTCTGAGAGAGTGATGTAAGTTAACTCATGTCTGCTGAAGAGTGTCTTGGGATTCTCATCTACATGCAGCTATCAGGGAACTTCTGATGCTTTGTAAGTTATTACTCTGCCATGAGTGGTTTGTGTGTTGGAGTCCTTCTTAACCACATTAAGGAAGAATAACTTCCAAAATCGAAGTTACAAAGTGTGTTAGAGGCAAAGGTGCTGATGTAAAAATGTGGGAGATTGCTGCTCAAGTTTTCCATTAAAGTGTGAGTTTGATGAAGCTGGGGTGCATATTGCTTTTGGGCATCTGTCAGAGAGGGAAGTGAAAACCTTATGGAGCACTGGAGCATGTTATTGGCAGTGTTGTAGGCAGGGGAAAGGATTGCACAAGCTGCTTTTACACTCCTTTAACGTGTTCATCTGGATGGGCTGTGTTTTGTCTTCACTCGGAGAACAGGGAAAGCAAAGGGGTGGGTGGTAAGGAAAAGTAAAATTACAGGGAGGGAAAGCTGGGAGAAAGGAAGGAAGGCAAAGCAAGGTACAATTTTTAAAAAAAGTCATTCAGACTTTATATTTTGCTTCCCCCCCCTCCCCAAGACTATCCAATGAAAGGGGATAATTTTATCAATACAGAAATTTACTAAAAACAGAGTATCTGAATTTGATCTTTTCCATTCTCTGTTTTTGAACTGTTATATTCCTTATACTACAAGAAGATAAGTCTCTGCTTGAAGTCAACCTGGCAGCATTCAGTGTAACATGACAGATGATCAGAAATACTGTAATCACCAGTCCAATGTCAAATGTATTCAGTGAGGACAGGCTAAATGGAATGCACAGCAAACTTACTTTGGAAATGTTAATCAGCCTAAAAGAATTTTAATAAATGTGTATCTGAACTAGTTCTTTTGTGTCCCTAAACCAAAATAGCTCTACTTTTTAGAAAATAAATGCAAACTCAGGAAGTTCTGTCAAACTGACAATGATTTATCTGACTGATGCTCATTTATGTTCCCTTTATCAGAAAATGCAATCCATACACTTCTAGAGTGTCACTACTTTTCCTTCCATTTCACACTGAGATTTTCTACGTTCAGTAAATAAGTCAAACAAGGATCATTAAAACTAAAAAATTCCCTAAAAAAGGTGTAAAAGTAAAGTCAAAAGGTGTAAAACTGTAAATTTGCTAGATAATATAATCTCTTAAATGCTGTCAAGGATGTTAAAAATTTTGGATTAAAAAAAAATCAGGGATAAATAGTTGTTGGAAACAATGCTATTAATATTTTAAGAGTCTGTAATCTAAATATAGTTTTGGTTACACAACAATGCCTATCACACCATAAAGGACAGTTGTGCTCCTGGATATGCCATCATTCAGCTGCAACATAAAATTGACATGCTGATCAAAATGTGGTCATGGTGATATTGGGATAATTAAGAAGTACTTTGTGTGTTCAAATTTTCTTGGACCACCAATTAAATACAATTAATTACTCTGCTTCAGAAAGTCTATCTGTGATTATGGATTTTCATTTAATATATTTTACTAAAGCACAGATAATGTTTCCACTGCACTTTGAGCAGTTATTTCCTGTAAATAACTGATAGTTACAAAGACAGATTAAATGGTTGGTTTTAACTTGGGAGCATTAATACTAAGAATGTGTGATTTTGTTATAGACTGAGTGTGACTTTCAGAAAGCAGCACATAGAATCTGTTTTAAGGTACAGTTTTATATTTTTAAATAAGCCTTTTTCTTTGCACGGCAAAAGGGTGGGTACAAAGGACAGAAAGTGCACCAGGCAAATAGCTATGCTATACGAGGCAAAAATTCTTCACTGTATGAGTGACCAAATGCTGCAGAAAAATTTGAGGACCTTTAGAGAATTTCCATTCTTGAGGACATTAAAATCATGCAGACAAGGCTGTGAACACCTCATGCATGAGAAATGAAGGGTTGCTATTTGAGCATGGCACTAAGCTGGATGTCCCACCCAACTGAAATTGTTCTGAAATTCTGTGATTCTGACATTTCAGGTTATCCCTTCCCACAGCCAGCTTGGAGGCATCCAGGATTTCCAACCAGAATGTCATTTACCTCCTGGGCAGCCAGGTTCAAAGTGCAGCTAATTCACACTGGAAGGACTTCTCCACAACAACACCCCACTGCTCACTTTTGACTAAATAGCTTTGCTTACAAACCTGGCTTGGATCCTAAACTAAAATTCCCAGAAGAACAGAAAATTTGCTAATGGATAACAGAGTATCTGAATGCCCCTTCTTATTCACTGTCGTCTTCACAAGCATTATAAAAGCAAAGTATGTGTTTAATGTAAATTTTTCATTATAGAAATTTCAGTCTTACTTCTAATCCTCTAAATACTTAGTTTGGATATGGCAATGACTCACTTCTTTCTCACAGGCAAAAATGAGCTGTAAAATATACCTTTCCTAAATGCATGTAGTAGAGACTAATTTATTTATTTTGATGTTCTTTTAGACCCTTAAATGCAAGCTGGCATGCTGAAGTACAGCTATAAATTGATGATAAAAGACAGATAATTTTTGAGATTATGAAAAGGAATGACTGCATTCAGAACATCTAGGAAAATTGTACTATTTAAAGTCATTTTTCCTCCTTTTCTCCCTTGAAAGCATGTCCCCCCAACTCTTTTTGTTCCTGCTGTGTATAACTACTACCTTGCTGTTAGGTCTCTGTAAAAAAAAAAACATAAAAAACCCCCCAAAACAAACAAACAAACAAACAAACAACAACAACAAAACAAACAAACAAAAAAAACCAAAAACAAAAACAACAAAAACAAAAACAACAAAAAAACCAAAAACAAAAACAAAAAAAAAACCAAAAACAAAACCAAAATGGCAATCAATATTTTAAGAGACCTCCTTTTAAAATAAAGGCTAAATCAAGAAAAAATAACAATATAAATAAATTATGAATTCTGATCTTGTTCTGGAAAAGCTAGTGCCATGTAAATTTAAAGCCAATGTTGTAGCAGTTTCAAGTTCTGTTTGAGAAGTTACAAGGTGTACATCTCACTGCTTTATTCATTTGTTTTGTGGAAGGAAATCTTATTCTTTCAAAAAAAGTTGTTAATGTTTCTCTATTTATATTCTTAATACTGTTGTGATTATTGCTGATAGCAGTTTGCTTTTGTACTTTGGGTATTCCTTCAACACAAATTTGATCCAATAGGTAAAGGGATTATGTCAGTTAAAGAATTATTTTTGATCCATCACCTTAGGAACTGTTGCTAAGAACAAAAGTATCCATTTGACCTATATAAGCGTGCATGCCGAACTTTGGCCAAATATATTTTAAAATGGTCACTCTTTTTTTCAAATAAACTGAAGAAAAAAAGGAATATCATGTAATTATTATTTTTAGAGCCAAATCATCACAATAGCTGATTGTAAAACAATAAAATTTTTCAAAATGTTTCATCCACAGCAACCTTAAGTTCACAAAAGTTAAAGAAAAAAGTACAGATATTTTCACCTTTTTGGGATAGTATTTAATGATCCTCAAGTAAATTCATTTGGCCAAAATATAATCTTGCACTTATTCCCTATTTTAAGTGCAAACATGAAGAGGATGTTCAAATATTATTTAATACTAAAAATATTTTCTAATTTAATGTTTATTTTAATTTAATTTTAATTAAATCTCAGCTGTAATAAGGAAAGGGCAAGAATGTTCTAACTGTACAGAAATACTATAAAGCACACCATTCCTCTTATTTATCCTTACACTGAAGTATCAGGCTTAGTTCCCAGGCTGAATACAAACGTGATGGTTTTATGTTAAACATGACTGTGGTGTAATTGGAATTACACATGCATATGTTTAGCCCAATGACTTTATTAACTTTCATACATAGGCAATTATTGAAAAGAATATTGACAGCTCTGCTTACTTAAAATGAACTGTGCTTCCTGTTTTTCATCCTTCTTGGATGAGAGGAAAGGGAGAAAAAAAGGGAATAATTTTATATAATTTGGCCTATGCCCAGGTACTGAATACTGTGTTATTCAATTTCAATTAAAAGTAAGAGGAAAGAAAAAGATTTTTTTTGTTTTTTGTTGGTGGTTTTTTTTTATTGTTGCTTAGCAAAACATGAAATAAGCTCAGGGTTCGCTTTCTGCATCTTCTCTCTCAGATGTGTATTTTTTTGTATTTCCAAATATTAATCAAGACTCGCTGCTACATTGAACCTTGCTGGCATTTGTAATAGTATCCTTTCATCCCATTTTACCAGCTTTTTGTCATCATGACTATGACAAAAGTTACTCTTGGTATTTGAATGATGATGAAACAAAACGTAGCCTGATCCCATCTTGTGTAACTTCAGGGCTCTGTGACAGAGATCCTCATTTCTCAGTGGTCAGCTGCAGTGGTAGTTACATCCCCCTTTCTTTACACAACTCTCAAGATGTAACTCGTCTGAGCCATCACAGATATCTATGTTAAAATGATATGAATCTGTTTTCATAAATTATAGGTTCCTTCCATTGATGCTGGAGGGAAAATAGGAGTGCAGATGAGACACAGATGTCGATCCCCTGAACACCTAAATTTGGTTAAATAATCCTCTAGGTACTTTCCTGATTTTACAGTTACTGTAGCACATTCATGCCCTAATTGAGTTCAGGGCTCCATTTTGTGGGTACAGTCCCTAAGAATAATGGGATCCTATTTGTATTGATAAAAAAAGAGTATCCTAATAGACAAGATGAGCAAAGTAAAATGGAGATAAGGTCACCCGCCCCAGATTGGTGTCAGAACCTTGGAGAAAGCTAATGTCTTGGTTCAGTACCCAAACTACAAAAATACATTATAATCTGGGACACAAATTGCTGAATATGGCTTCACTGAAATCACTGAAATGGCTTGCCCTGCACTAATATAGTGTTGTCGCATGACGTCTTTGTTATTAATAATGCTCCTGATAAGCGAGGTCCTATTGAGGCTGACTGATACTAACCCACACTCAGATTCTTCCTTCCAAGAAGTGACTTCCATACACAGTGAGACACAACCCATGTGTATCAGTTTTTGTCTACACCATCATCCTGAGAGCTATTTTGTTCAGTTGCATGTTCAGCAGGAAGTGACTTCTGACCAAAAAATTTGTAGGAGCTGGGACAATGGGAAATAATGGACTGAACCAATGAACTAGCAGGTCCAGACACATAGTCATCTGAAAATAAAAAGGTCTAGAAGGGAATGAGCACTGAGAGAAGATGGAGTTCCCCTAAGGTGGAAGAGAGGATGATGCCTTTAGAAACCAGAGACATTGCAGTGTGGAAAGAGAAGGGCTGATGTATGGAATAGCTGCCTTTGATTGATGGTTTAATAGGCAAGCATAACTGCTGATTATATTGGCAGAGTGGATATATAGTAAAGCATTTAGAATAGCCAAATTCTGGTGATTTACTAGTCACAACTACTTGCAATAAATATAAGAAAAAAAACCTGCATAGAAGATGCAAAGGGCATAAAACCATCACTCTAGGAAATTTCACACCAATTTTCCACTCAGTTTTCAAAAAAAAAAAAAAGTTCCTAGAAGGATAATTACAGAGTTGCATTCAGAATCTTCCAGAATTATTGATAAATGATCATAGATTACACCAGAAGGAAAAAAAAAAAAAAAGAAAAAGAAAGGAAGAAAGAAAAACATAAAAGTATCTACTGTCAGTTACTTGATAATTGCAAATCTACAAAAAAAGATGAGAGAGGAGTGGAAGAAAAAAAATCCCAAACTTGTATCTTTATTAGGAGCTCAAAATGTCACATATAAGCTAGGAATACTGCATAAAATATTAAGCGACTCTAATGCTGACTGGGAAAATTTATAGAGTTGGAGCTGTCTGTCTTAAATCATGCCCTCTAGTTATCTGTGCTTCATCTTGCCTCACTTGCATTCTCCTAGGACTGTGCAAGTTTTTAATTCTGTGTATTTATAAAAAATTTACAAAGAATTAATTTAAGCACTACATTAAGATAATAGTAATAATAATGATAATAATCTGAGATACACACAGGGAGTGGGAGAGAGATGTTGCAGGAGGAAATGTTTACCAAACAGTGGTTACAAAGAAGTAGCTTTATTTCTTTTCTCTTATTCATTTGCTTGGTTTTTAATGAAAACTGATGTTTTCACATCTAGAAAAGTAATTATTTTGCACTTTGGCAGTTTGTTGCTCTGTTATGAAGAACTGCTCCAGTATATCATTATGGGTGAAACTAGCCTTTTATTACAGCTTTAATAATGATTCTCTACCTGCCACTGCCAGTAAAACTGTCATCAATGAAGATTCTTATAGACTTGCATCTGACTAAAGTATATGTTTTGGTGTTTGGTTTGTGGTTTTCTTGGTTTTTTTTGTTTGTTTATTTGATTGTTTGTTTTGTTTTGTTGCTTTTTTGTTGTAGTTTCTTTTATTTTTTTTTTTTTACAAAAATTATGTAAAATAAGTAATATATTCAAGATATGGGAGTGCAGTGGAATTAACTCACTTTACTCTATACACTTTACACTTTATGTTCTGAACCTTCGTCTCACAAAGTGTCCAAAAACCTTGAAGTTTCTAGGTAAACCCAAGATTTGGTGATATTTGGCGTGTCTTGGATTAATTAATTAGAGCACTAAGTAACTACCTGTGGGATTACTATTATCCCAGAGAGTGTAAACCCACAGGTGGGATTTTAATCTCCAGCACTTCAGCTCAATAAGCACCATGGACAGAGAAGGGCCAAGCAGGGCAAACCACAACTTTCCATGAGGAAGTAGTAAGGGGAATACACAGCTTTACACGTGAGAGAAAAAGAAGAGCAAAGAAACCCAAATTTCCAAACTCCCAAATCCCCAAATCCTCCAAACGTGTCCTTTCCTGCAAGGGCATGTTACAAGGAACAGCAGGATAGGAGTCAAGTGGAGGACATGAATGTGTTGACAGTAATGTGAACTTTTAACTTTAGTAAATTCACTGTAAGATTCTTAAAACAAGCAACAAATTACTTTCAATTAGATATCTTTTGAGAGAAATAAATTGTTAAACTGGGAAGCACAAGTTCAGGTGTTTAATTTGGCTGAAATAAAAATTCTGCCATATAGAATTGATTTGCAAAGTTATTATTGTTGTTGTTTTCCCATGTATTTGGAATAGGAAAACTCAAACTTAGAGGCAGAAGACATACATAGAACATATGAAACAGCCCTTCATAGATTTCTTTGTAAAATGCATTCCCCTTACAATCCTCCACAAGATATCTCCAGGCTATAACTCTCAGCATGTGTTCAGAATAGTCAGTTCAGTCTCTATCACAGACAAAGGGAAAATATTTAAAAATCTATCTATCTTAATTTTCTTTGTTAACAAAGATATCCTGGTCTTTAAGATTTTTGGGTTCTTGTTTCAGCATGAAAGTGATATGAAAACTTTGGACTTAAAAACTCAGATTTTTGACCAGCTCATTTTTCTTATTGCTCTTTTATTTTCATTCTTAAGTGCGGTATGGAAAGATGAAGTTCCTTAGTAGGTAAATTGTACACATTGAACCTTGTACAAGCAGATGAGAAGACAGTTTCTTCATGGAATTTCTTTAAGCTTAGTATTACAAAGAAGTTGGAAAAAAGGAAAATGTTATTCTGGATTATGAATAAGGAAATTATATTAAAGGAGTTAATTTAAAGAAAGAAATCCAGAAGCACAAATGTGGTAGAAGCAGGACCAATTTGTCACAAATTATCCTTGGCACTCTGCCTTCAAATAATTCCTTTCTTATTTTCTGAAACCTAAGCTAACATTTGTGGCACATGGCCAAGCCTGAGAAGATCCCTCCATTGCCAGTGAAACCTGAATGTGCTGTCTGTTCCATGGCCTGTCAGTTCCCAGAGCCCTCTGCCATAAATCACACAAGGATGGGAAGAGACCTCTCCTATGCACCCTATAACACATGGGATTACCTGTCTAGAATATTTCCCTGTCTTCCTTAAATACAAAATGGTGTTACTGAATAACAGGGATTCTTGGAAGAGAGGGAGGGAAAAGAAAAAAGGAAAGAGAAGAGACAAGGTACCACCCCATTTTGTAAACTGAAAGGACTTCAGCTAATGCTCCATAAAAACTGACTTAATATACAGTTTTTACAAAGCTTCAGTTTTTTGACAGATTAAGTGCTATTAAATCACTTTGCTCTGAAGGCACTAAAAGGTCACAAGATAAATTAGTTCAGGCCGTCTTAGCCTACTCCTCAAACGTTGCTTCACTCAGACAAGAAAGGAGTGAAAAAAAGAAAACTGAACTGCAAATTATGACCCTCTAAATGTCTACAGGATGCGAAGCTGTGAAGAATGACAGTGCCTTGTCAAAAGCAGGCAGATGGGCTTTTATCAGCTTCCAGGGCAATTTTCTTCCCTTTTCTCTTTGTTTTTTTCTTTTTCTTTTTCTTTTTCTTTTTCTTTTTTTTTTCTTTTTTTTTTTTTTTTTTTTTTGGTAGCTGTTTTAATAAGAAAACCTTCCCTTCTGAGAGCATTTTGCATGTGTTTTTGGTCAGGCTGGCACTTCATGCCCAGTGGTGTTTTATTTTTCTGTTTTTCTCAGGGTACTGCTGAAATCTGACAAAGACTGCAGTTGTGTGTTTTTACCAGTACTGTCTTCTCTATACAGATTGATCATTCTGCCCTCAGTAATGTTATTCCAGTTTTGCAAGGTCAGTGTAAATGAGATCAAAACCAAATCCTTGATGAATCTTTCAATAAGTTACTGATACATTTTTGGCTTCACCCTCAGCAGCAATGGCCCCTGCCTTTGGGAATTTTATAGTGACTCTGTTAGGGGTTTAATTTTACTCTAGAAAGCAGAAAAAGATCGGTACTCAAGAAGACTGTCCTTAGTTCACCCCACTGGGGCCTAAAAGTTGTCGATGGCACATTGTATTTCTGTACCGAGCGTTTGAGAACAGCAGGGGATCTTTACATTCAATAGGCCATGAAATGCATTACTTGAGCACAATTGATGACGAAAGGATGGAACAGTGACCTTCACTTTTTGGACTTTACATTTTTATGGATGAATGTCATGACTGTCACATGTTTTCAAGGCTGTTTTTTCCATTATCATTCCTTAGGCTTTTTTTTTTTTTCCCCTTTCTTTCCGTTTTGTGGATCTAAGCCTTACTTCCTACTCGCTAATGACTTGCTCTCAGCAGCTTGGAGGGCACTTATTCTCTTTGTGCTAACCACCTTATTTTACAGCTCAGAATAATCTTGACTCAGCAAAGTACTTAAATTTGTCCCCAACTTTACATACACAAAGAGTGAGAGTAAAGTCAATGGAAGTAATTTTGGCATATGCTTTGTACTTCACTGCACTGGGTGTTCCTGTGTATTAAAAACCTGTTGGTACGACAGCACCTCTCCCTCAAAGCCCGTATTGATTGCCTAAATCAATCTTTATTACAGATAGAGGAGCAATCATGTAAACAAAGAAATACTGTGTTCTCCTCCCAAAAAATGGAAAACACTGTTTAAATGAAGCAGTTCCCTCTTTAACAAACACCCTGAGAGCTCAAGTCAGTAAGTTTACAACTTAAGGTGAGAACATTTGCAACAGCAGTGTAGGAATAAGGTGAGATCAAGGAAAATCCAAAGCACAGCTGAAACGCCAGCGCATGAAGACTTAGCTTCTAAATACAACAGTCCTACCAAAGCTACTTTCTGATCCCAGTTTCCAAAAACAGGAATTCATATGGAGAGGATTTTTTTTTCCCCTTATGGAAACAACTTCAACATTAAACATGTATTTTCTAAGTGCAGAGATTTGTTCATCCACAAAAAAAATATACAGAAGAGTTATAACAAATATGCTGAGGAAAAATTTCCATGAACATTTTTAATTTCAGTTATTTATTCAAAGGAGAATGAATGATCAGTAAAAACTTGGGGAATAGATTATTTTCAACTGGATTATATCTTCTGGTGATTATAACATTCACAATTTATTTATTTTCTTGCAAAAAAAAACTAACAGTATTGAGTTCTGTTTCTTTTAAAACCATTCTTTTTATGTTGAGTCCTGTCCCTTAGCAGACAAGTAAGGATTGACACCACTCTAAACCTGAACCAGACTTTCCTAATCACAAACTAGACATGTAGAAGAAAAACCTGACTTTCTCTGGACAGTCATCACCATAGACAAGAAATGAAATTATAGTTTAACACCACTTTAAAAAGGACAGCTACTTTTGCCTAACCATAAGACTAAGCTTTTCAATCTTTTCCCTAAAGGCTTCTCTTTTCCCATTAATTTCAGTGGTCTTAGCTCTTGGCCTGACTAATAATATAGAATTTCTTACATATTTTAGAAAATTAATTGATTGGCAGTTAAGGTACTGTAAAGAAGGGAAGGGAAGGGAAGGGAAAGAGGGAAGGGAAGGGAAGGGAAGGGAAGGGAAGGGAAGGGAAGGGAAGGGAAGGGAAGGGAAGGGAAGGGAAGGGAAGGGAAGGGAAGGGAAGGGAAGGGAAGGGAAGGGAAGGGAAGGGAAGGGAAGGGAAGGGAAGGGAAGGGAAGGGAAGGGAAGGGAAGGGAAGGGAAGGGAAGGGAAGGGAAGGGAAGAAAGAAAAAAGAAAAAAGAAAAAAGAAAAAAGAAAAAAGAAAAAAGAAAAAAGAAAAAAGAAAAAAGAAAAAAGAAAAAAGAAAAAAGAAAAAAAGAAAAACCTTTTTCCAGTACTAATATAGGTTTTTGGGGTGGAGTTAACCACATTTTTTCATGTGAACTGTTGATCCTCCTGCAGAAATTAAGGATTTTGCATTGTAAAATTTCAAATTTTGATTAAAAATCATGGGTTTGGTCCCAGATGTCACCTAAAAATAGGAAAATCTATATTTAGTTTTAAAGCATGAAGATAATCACTGTATAAACCACAAAGATGATGTATTTTGAATCACAGAAATGATTCAGAAGCAGGGCCAGCCATATCACCTGACTCTGAAACCTATCAAGACCTTGTAAATTTCTGACAAGACATATGAAAAAGTCTGAGGTTGAATAAATTGAATGATAAAAATTAGGCAGTAACAGTTCAGTTGGACTGGAGCAGCTTGGCTGGATTGGTATCACCTGAGTGTCAATCTAGTTAATTTGCACAGCTGATGTGCTAATATGGTCATGTTGACCCTTGCTCCCATTCTGAGACATCAGAGATTTGTGTATGGGTTGGTCTGGGTTACACAGATTTTTCTTGAGGTGAAGAGCTCTCATGGATGCATTAAAAACAATGTTAATATCAATATTAGTTGTTTCTCTGCCCATCTCTTAAGCTGATGAATGGTGAGATAGGGGAAAGAAATGGAAATTGCTGAAAACTAAGAGAGTGCCAGGAGGAAAATAAAATGCTGCAGAGGGACAAATCAAAGAGTAAGAAGCAGAGGAAAGGGAGGTAGGGAAAGGAAAGGGCATTTCTTGTGGCAGTAAAGAACTTCATGAATGCCTGGAATCAAAGAGGACTCTCACAATATTCCAGACTTGAGCTTTGTGCACTACTATCAGCTGATCTTTTCTTATAGTTGGGAGTGATATTACTGTCTCCAGTTTGCAATCCTATCCACAGACTTCTATAAAGAAGTTTGACTCCTCTGTCCAGAAAGTTTGATAGCTATGGCCTGTGTAAGTCAAGAAGCACAAGCTGGGGTATCCAGTGATTGTCATTTACACAAGGCTGTCATTACACAAGGTGAGGAAAGTGCAAAAGAGAAAAGATGAAATTCAAACTCCTTAAGTTCAAAGCAAAACCAATTCCCCCTGCCTCCAAAGTTTGTGTAGCATTTTTTCCATGACATTTTCATCACAGAAGATGACAACAGGTCCTAAAATCCATACTAAACCACAAATTCCTCTCTGTTTTATGAAAAACAATTCCAGTAGAGGAAATACTATACAAACATGAAATTGACATTATCTAACACAGTAAAACTTTTATGTGATCTTCTGATTTTATAGTCGACAAACAATGTGAAAACAAAATATATTTAATGTAAGGTGGACATTTTACTTTGATGTTATCTACTTTGAAATCTGCATGTATTCTATTTTATATTTTTCTTTGTAAACATTGCTGCAGAAATTTTGAATTTTTACAGATATTAATTTGCTATTTTAATTTACCTCAAGAGAAAGAAAAAAAGATTTTAGCAAGTAAAATTAAGCTTATTTAAACATTTTTGCTCTTTAAATGAATTCCACTTCTTAAGAATGGGCTAAAGTTCACTGACTACAAGAGAGATGGATTTTCTCATTAGCACTATGAATATTTGATGTAGTATTTTTGAACAAAGACCTCTGAGCTAGGTAAATGTTAGTCAATAAGGAAGCTTTCTGAAATATTACATGCGGGCTTATATGCAAACTGGCCATTGCCTTTAAGAAAAAAGGTCTATATCATATTCTAGCAGCGATTAAAATGCTGCAAATTAACACACACAAGGCAATGTCAGCCATGGCAAATTATGGAACTAAGAACATGTAAAGCAGAAGAGGAAAAAAAAAATTCTTAGAGATTGAAGTGGCTAATTTTGTCAGGTAAGAGCCACAGAGAAATCTCGTGACAAAAACACTTAGACTTGCAGCATCATTTAATACACACTGAATATGGAATTACAGTGGCATTGTCTGAACTGGGATGCACTGGAATAATCCACCCTCAAAGATGAATTTTACTATCACAGTGAGTTAGACATAAGAACTCACCCAGAAAAAAAATCTCTGCAGTGTATCACAGAGGGCTTATATGTGTATATACAAAATATGATTTCAGCCTGTAGCCAGTGGAGAGCAGAGAGACTGGTCTAAGTTGTGTTTCTGAGCACCTGAACTGGTGTCAGCTTTGGATGATCTCTAGTGGGGCTTCTGCCTCTCTCAATTGATATAGATGTAGGCTCAGAAATTCCACTTTTGTCAAAAGTAGCTGGGCCTAACAACAACAGGAAAGCAAAAACAGAAGTCACTTAACCAGTGAAGAACATCAACAGCTTATGCTGGAGCAGTTTAAGCCCAGTTTGTTTTCTCTGACATGTCCATGGAGAGAATGTGAGCAAAAAAAAAAAAAAAAAAAATTAGATTGAGAAGATATTTTCTGGGGATTTCATATTTAGTTCAACAATCTTGTTTCTTTAGGTTTCTAGATTTATTTATCTTTTTCTTCCTTTTCTTTCATATCCCTGTCTCTAAAGGTTTATATCCTAATTGCTCTACTTTTATTTTTTTTCTGATTTCCCTACCTTCCCTCCCTTTTGTTTCTCTCTTATTTTTAATCAATGTATGTCATTCCATTCCCCATTACATAAGAAAAATAAGAAAAAAATAACCAAAAATATTTTTTTTTTAGTTCTTAGGTCATTTGCTATGCAAATATCATTCCTAATTAGATGGCAAGTTCTCTGAGAACTCAAAAATTTGAAGAGTACATTATATACCTCCAGTTCTGATTCAGCCCTCTAGGCAAAACTGTAAACAGAAATTCCTGGGTGCTAATCCTATCACCCAGGAATGATATTTCTGCTACCAAAAAGGAATTGCATACATGCAAAAAGAGGGAAGGGTGGCAAAATCTCATTATAGTCAGCCTCTCAAGCTACTTCTTAAGACTCATATAAAATCAGGCAAATAGATTGCTTAGCACTGTTATCAAAAAATATGTACTTGTGAAGAAATAAATATATTTTTACTTCAGTGGATTGTCAAAATAAAGTTTTCTTTGTTTCTTTATGACAGAGATAAGCTTGAACAAATCTTTGCTTTCTGCACAATCCTAGGCACTACTGAAGTCAATGGGAACTAAGACAAACCAGTACCTGGTGGCTATTACAATTTTTCTTGTTATTTTATCTTGCCCTCCTGGTCTGGTCTTTTGGTTGTCTCTATATTTTGCGGCTGTCAGTAGGATGTTAATGTGTTATGACATACTCATTATATCACAAAGGAAAAAAATGATTCATTTTGGAGATAATACCTATCACATAATTATACATTGACTATAGCAAATAAAAAAAAAATTATTCCTTAGCATATGCATACACATTGTACACTGACTACACATGAGCACCTGTGGGCATGTATGTGTGCAGGGAACAATAAAATAAATTAGAATTGCAAAGAACTGGTGGTTGACATATTTCAAAGGTAAACTATTTGAAATATCTCATTTTTTGACAATATCTTCCCTCTTCCCTTCATGTCAGGTTTGCCTGTGTCTAAAATTTCTGGGTCTACCATAGGTCACATGTACACACATATGCACACACACATATTTCTCCTGAGGAAAGACTTTAACTTTTGTAGCAAAACTGAAGAAATCATGTCATGAGGATTATGGGTGGGGGTGGGGAAAAAAAAAAAGAAAGCTTATTTCTTACAATTATATTTGGATTCTTCCCAAAATTCACCCTCACTGCCTTTTACTCTTGATACATTTTCCCCATGGAGTCAATTTTTATTATTTCTTAAACAACTGGCAGATTGTAGGTTGTGCATCTCCATTGCTAGCCTGGGATTCCAAGACTCAGAGAGCTGTGACTCTATATTCATGTCAATATTAAATAGGCATGGCATTTAAAGACAACTGTGGGCAACTTTTTCTTTTGATGCTATCTTGGGATTTTTTTTAAAGGGTTTTATATAAGACATCAAATTGTTACGAGGAATGTGGCTGTGCTTTTTATAACACAAGAAAGGTTAAGAGAAGAAATCTTTATAGACATTGTAAGAAGTTCCAGGGGAACAGAAAGCTCTGTGGACTCAGAAGATGGATTTCACCTTCATGACTCAAGTTCACCAGAGGAATCTCAAAGTAGCAAGTGTTTTGATCTCAGCTCAGTTCTTCAGGGTTTTGTGTGTATGTGTGTGTGTATCTGTATGTTGATTTCTCAGAAAGGAATATGTTTTGTATCTAATCTAAAGAGGTTAGCTCCCTACAGATTAAAATTCAAATGGCAGGGAGAATACTTAAAACTTCTCTGTAGACTGAAACCATTCAAAAATTTTGGGAGAGCTCACCTGTTTACAGACATCTCAGCTTCATGAACTATCATTAATTTGCTTTGGTGCTGCTTCTCTTTGCTGGGTGTTTTGTTGTTCATGCTGCTCCTAGCTCTCCTCTGTTGTATAGATACATATCCATCAAGAAACTTGAGATGAGTTTGAGTTTTGATATCAGGAAGAGAAAAATGAGAGGAAGCCTTGTGTAGGCATGGAAAGGAAAGTCACCATCCTGGACTAAAGGGGAGAAAGAAATTAGAGTGCAGTGAGATGGCTCCATTAAAAGATAGAGTTAAGGACTAGTTCATGCAAGCAGAGCAATCTTAAGAGCAAGCTGTGGACCAGGTGAGATAGGAAGGACAGGCACTTCATGCAGTATCTGTATGGAGTGTATAGGAAATAATGTCTTTGAAAGAAAGATCAGGTCTGGAGGAGAATATAAAGAGTACTTGAATCAACTTATGAGCAACAGGCATGGAGCAAGGACAGATTTAAGAAAAAAAAAAAAAAAGGAGAAAAAAGAAAATGGCCTCTAATGGGTAAAATGCCAGTGAACAATTCTGCAGTGAGCAGGAGAGAATGCTAGAGATGGTACCGGGGGAAGGTCATTAATTAGCTGGTTTTCAGACTAGAATATTGTTAATTCTATACATAAACACATAAAATTACTAATATATAAATCCTACAGCATGTCTTTTTCTTTTTTTTTGAGATTCCAATTTGCATCTATATTTTTCCATGTAAAAAAAAAAAAATGAAAGAAAAAAAGTCCAGATGAATAAAATGGTTTAATATTTCTGGGTCTTCCCCTTTGTTTTCCTCCAATGTTCTTCAACGCAAACAGTTTCTGGTCAGAGCAAAATTATACCCAATGTGATTTTTCTCCTCTCTGTATTTCTAACTTCCACTAGACTTTTCAGTAATTTAGAAAAAATTATAAACCATGGAAGAAACAGAGATGATGGAAACCAGAAGACTGCAGATGAACACTGACTCAATCACTCAAAATCTGGAATGGTTTTCCTGATTTAGATGAGCATCTAGGGGTCAATGCACTAAAGTTGATTCTGTATAGTGATGCAACTGTGTTCAACTATGTTTAGGTTATGACGTGCAGCATGAACAAGTGGGCACTGTAGAGATGAAGATCTCAATTCAATTGTCTACATTCAGTCATCTGATGCCAATGGACATGTCTCAGATTATCCTGTCCTGTGTCCAACTGCCCCTCTATCATCTGCAGATATCCTATGAAAACTATGCCATGTCTACCAGTGATATTTAAATATTTTGCATGTTTCAAGCTATCACCAACAGATACACAAGCTTAAGGTGCCTAATGAGATCCAGCTCTTTTCTGACATGCCAGTGTCTGGGTGCTGACTAAATTTTGACTGCCATTATGAAGACCCAATGAGGTGTTTAAATAACAGAATATACATTCTGCCATGGGATAGCAGAATATATTACCTCTAAACCTTACTGGTTACACTGTTTTTATATTCAAGTCTATGAGGACTTTGGAAAAAAAAAGTGCATATAAGGAGCCTCCTGCACCAACAACACCTAAAATTAGCTGTTCTAAACTAGAAACTGAATCCAAACAATTTATAGTCTAACCTGTGAGACCCTGGACTAAATTAATTTGTTTAAGCATAGGCATCTAGTCCTGTTTGAGAAGCCCTAAGCTATCTGAAACATTCTCCCAGACATGTGACAAACATGCCAAAGACTTTTCAAAAGATTTTTTGAGGAGGTGGCTGATGTGGGCAGGTGGGTGTCTGAGGACAGATAACCAAGTGCAAGTCATCTCTATAAACAAGTGAATCAAGATTCAAATATCTGACCTATAGTCAGCAAAATGTTGACTACAAGAATATAAATGGAAGGGAGAAACCACCATGAAACAAAGAAAACTATTAAGGAATGATGTTTGGTTGTGGTTTTGGAAAATTACATTAATTCTTATTAGCAAAATAATCATTAGTCCCTGATTATGAATATGAACTGCATTTAATAATGAAAACACGAGCTTTTCAACATATACTCTGTCAGAGGAAATATTAAATTGAAAAGAAAGATAGTCTGGGGCAATCACTCTCACCCTGGGACTTAGGAAATACAGGTTTAATTGCCAGCTCTGCCACAGATTCCTCATACCATTCTTTTATTATTTGTATTACTGTTGACTCAAACCTAATCATGTTGTGTTTTAAATTCCTTGCCCTTTAGTTTTACAGCCCCAGAAATTAGAACAGCAATTATTTTTTGATTGTTTTGCATTTATTATATTTATTTTGCTTGCCATGGCCTTTGTGTGGTCTCCTTCTCACGTCCTACTTACCAGTCCTAGTTGCTGTGTTTTAATGGCAGCAGTCCCCCTGCATTGTGCACTGTAGGACAGTGCAATTTCTTTTACACTGGAATAAATTGCTCCTATAGAGAATGGGTTGAGGGAAGTCCTGGGGAGAAGGAACTGATTGTGCTGGTGAATGAGAAGTTCAGTGTAACACAGCAATGCGCTCTGCCAGCCCAGAAAGCCCCAGCTGTGTCCTGGGCTGATCCCATAGCATGGGCACTGCATCAGGGAGGGGGATTCTGCCCCACTTTTCTGCCCTGGTTGAGACCCACCTGCAGTGCTGCAATCAGATTTGAGGACTCCAGCACAGGAAGAACAAGCCCCAGAGAAGGCTGCAAAATTGTCAGAGGGCTGGAGAACCTCTGCTAAGGAAAAAGGCTGAGAGAATTAGAGTTACTCACCTTGGAGAAGAGAAGGCTCCAGGGAGACCTTAGAGCACCTTCCAGTACCTAAAGAAGATCCAAGACCTCTGGAGAGGGACATTTTACAAGGGTCTGGAGTGATAATACAAGGTAGAATAGTCTCAAGCTGAAAGTGGGTAGGTTTAAATTATGTATTAAGAATAAATTCTTCACTGTGAGGGTAGTATGACACAGAAACAGGTTTTACAGAGAAACTGTGGCTACTCCATCCCTGGAACTGTTCAGGACCAGCCTGGATGGGTTTGGAGCAACCTGGGATAGTGGAATGCGTCCCTGCTCATTGCAGGGTAATTGGCCCAGATAACTTTTAGAGGCCACTCCCTACCCCAACCATTTCCTTGTACTATGATATGTGACAGCAGGGATTTTGTGATTTTGCAGTTTGCTTCCAGTGCAAGGTACAAGCCACCTGATATAACCCCTTTCTACCATACTGATGGATCTATTTGCAACTGCCACCATACTTTTTACACATACACAGAATCACCTCACTGTGTAATTTTACCTCTCCAAAAAACATCCTCAGGCCTCCCCAGATGCAGCAGGACTTTACAATCTTGAATTGTATATACAGTCTTGCTATACCTTTCCCATTTGTTGTGAGGGAAACCCTACCTTACTACAAGAGATAATAATAATATAATAATAATAATAATGAACATCCTTGGGACAATATGTGTGTGTTTCAGCAATTTTCTCATAGGAGGACACACTAATGTCCAGTCTTTAAACCCAATGGAAGATGGTGTGCTGGTTCTGGTATGGTGAGTTACATTGTTGTACCTCAGTGGAAGAAACTGTAGTGTTTCAAAGCTGCAAATTTAAAATTCCTCAGAAAGAACTTATCAACAGAGGATTTATAATATTTAACCTTCTGGGACAACTGAGGATGGGTTTGCAAAAGAAAAATGTCTGGATAATATGGGGCTGGTAGAAATAGCTGCACTGTGTTGTATTCTGGCACAGAAATGGTTAAATGGATTTTTTTTTTTATCTCTTTTTATTTGGGAGATAAAAAGAAAGCAGCAACTCTGTAATATTGCAGTTGTTGACACAATATAATGCAGATGTTGGCAAAACACCATGTTCATGGGGAGAAGTGAGTCAGTCCACACACCATCTGACCATTCGTTACACCATGGAAGCCTTTGGACTGCATTCAGTACAGCAAGCACAGCACTGTTCTAGCTGATTAAGTTGCACCCTGTATTTCAGGCTCTCAAGGACATGAGACAGAGAAGCCAACTTTAACAAAAAGGTTTTTCTGCAGGAAGGAAGCAGGGTATTATTATATATTACATTTCTTGACAAGGCAACTGGAAAAAGTGCCTGCATACTCTCTGACACAGTGCCAGCTTGTCAGCTGGCTATGAAACAAAGGGATGTTGAGAATTTTCTCTGTTTTCAGAGTATCTAGGAACAATGGGGTACTTGCCCCTGTGTAATGAAGCCCTTTTGCATCATGGTCCAGAATAACCTTTGGGTGGCATCATGAAGGAAAGTGAAAATATGGGAAAATTGAGGAATGCTGCTGGGGTTAGTCCATCAGAAAGCTCTGGCTGTTAGGTGGGCTTGAATAAACTCTGTCCATGTTTTAGACTGAGAGAATGCTTTAGTGTATGAGGTAGGCATAGATGGATGGAAATGACAAAAAATGTCAGTCATTCAAGTCTTCTGGAAAAAAATTTAAAAATATCTATACTCATTTATCCAAAATGAGACTGGTCACTTTGGCATCATAGCAGCAGGGAGAGCAACTCTCTATGTGAATGATTATTTACATGGGTGTAGCTGCAATAGGAAGTTCCTTCTACCCTTCAGGAAGCCTCCATAGCCTACTAGAGAGGGAACTCTTCTAAGAGAAAATCCAAGTTGACCCTATATTTTCTTTCTATGGCAGGTAAGTACTCTCAGAAGCAAAACAGCAATTCATGTTTATCTTCCAGTTTGGTGAAAATCTTGCCTTCTTATTTATAAATAAGTAGCTCAGGTGTACTTCAGAGATGTTTTCAGGTGATTATTCTCAATTCTTAGGGTTAAGAAAATTACTTGAAAAGAAAAGTAGATCTCTTTGCTAACTCATAGAACTCCAAGAGCTAAACTCTATCCCACCAAAAGAGTCTGCCGAAATGTCATATGAACTACATATGATAATGCTTTATCTGCATACACAGTTTCAAAGATTTTTAATGGGTAAAAGTAAAAGTAATATTAAAACTTTCAAAAGCTGAAGAAGTTTATTATAATTATAATTTTAAGAATATTATTTCTTTTAATTTTGAACTTTAAATTTCAATTTTGAAAATTGCTTCAGTTACCTGATGAATGGTTTTTCTGCTGTAATCTTATACTGCAAAGACTTTTTTAAAATAACTTATAAATTACTCTTTTTCAAAACAGATTCATATAGAGCTCATTCTGTGGTAACCATACAATAAATAAAGAATACTCCCAACAAATAAATAATAATAAACACCATTCATAGTGTTCGCTGAACCTCTAAAGCACTGTGGCCTCTAACAATCCTTTTTCCTCTGGCATCTGTTGCTCTAGTGATGCATTTCAACACGCTGAAGGAACAGCTTACTCTTTTGACACAATTTTTGTAATATCCAGGATTGCTACTGCTTCAGTGATGCATTATTGTAATACTTTATCAAAACAATGCCTGCCAGAAATCTGTCCCAGGAGAAATTTTATATAGTTCTTTTAAATAGCAAGAAAGAAAGCCAGGTTTATGGAATTTCTTGGTGATCCTCACATAATCATGGATGCCACAGAGTCACAGTGTCTAGAAGCCCTTCACTATGTCTTTTTGCCATTTCATTCTAAAGAGGAAACAAAATTTTGCAGAAAATTTGCTGCAGAAAAGAGGCCAAATCCTTAAAATCTGGGCATCTTTCTGAAACCTCAGTTCTCCAAGGTTTCTAAAAAAATGATGAAAATGAGAAGAAGCAAGCTGTTTTTCATCCTATTATCAAACCAAGTTCTTCAGCAAGAATAAGAGGGTGTTGCCCCAGTGCTCTTCCAAAATACAGCTGCCTTTGTCATTGAGTCTACCTGGACACAGTTCCTGTGCATTTAGGAACTATCCGTAGATTTTTCTTCCATATATTTGGACATTGTCTATTTGAACATGTTGAAACTTTTGTCATCCATAACCTCTTTGGAAAGAATTACACAGGTCTTCTCACAACTCTTATTCTAATTGAGTGAAGACAGAACTCCTGCTACATATTTTGAATGCTGGTCTTGGAATCTTACTTTGATTCAACTTGTTTTGTGGGGTTTTTTGTTTTGCTTTGTTTGTTTGTTTGTGGTTTTGTTGTTGTTGGGTTTTTTTGTTTTGTTTTTGTTTTTTTTTTTTTGGTGGGGAAATTGTTTTTGTTTTTTTCCTAGAGTCAATGAACAACCAATATTTATTTCTCATTACCAAAACTTTCATGATTATGTAGGGTTCCATCACAACCCCTCTACATCAACCCTTTTCCAAAGTAAAAAAATAGCAGTGGAAAATACATGGTAACTTTTACCATGTGTTATCATTTTGTAAATATTTTAACCAGTTTTCCTCAATATTATGATGAAGGCATTAAAGATATAAACATGCATAGATACAGATATGCTTGAACCATCTCTGTTTCTAAATATATAAATCAATTTTCTGTTTCATTCTCCATTATTTCCTAATGATTTCTAACATTAGATTTGCTTTTTTTTTTTGACCACTACTGAACACAGAGCTGACATTTTCATAAAACTTTCTGTCATAACCCCTAGGTCTCATATCTGAATGATAATGATAATCTCAGAAGAGTGACATTTAAGAAACTTCATTTAACCTACATTCAAATGGAAAAATACATAATCTGTACAAAACACCGATGAAAGTTTTCACTGGTAAAGGTGTCACTGGCATCTGAGGTTGTTCCACAACACATGCCAAGAGGTATCAGCATTTTGGGTGGACCAAGAACATTAGGAACCTAAATTCACTTGGATCCTGGATCTTAGGCAAACCTACCATTTTCTTGGCTAAGTGACTTAATCATATACTCACAAAAAGCCATTGAATTCAGCAGAAGGTAAAATGTCTACAGCTAATTTTATTAAAACCAACCAAATAACCAAACCTAGCAGTCTAAGAAGTGACATTTTTCCTAAATTAAGCATAAGCAACAGCTATTCAGAAGTGGCAGAGCAGGGTTTTAAAATCTGCTCGCCTTCAGGTATACAACTCCATGTTTAAGAAATTTCGTTAAGAAAATTACCCTTAAGAAGAGGCTGATCTAGAGGGAGTAGGTATGCATTTCTCTTCCCTCTTAATGCTGGGTATGATATATTCTGTGCATGAAAATAATTTTTGAAAAAATAATAATAATTATAGAAAATATATGCAAACAGGTATTGTTAAATAGGTGTAAAGAGGTATAGCTATTACAAAGCATAAATTCAGATATAAACATATGCTGAATTTTGTTGCAGGTATTCATGGGAAATACATAGAATCATAGAGGTATGGAAGGTTTTGGATTGGAAGCAACCTTAAAGATAATCTCAAATCAATTCCCCTTCATGGTAATGGACACCTTCCACTATCCCATGTTTCTCCAAGCCCCATTGAACCTGGTCTTGGACACTTCCAAGGATGTGGCAGCCACAGCTTCTCTGGGCAACCTGTGCCAGGGCCTCCCCATCTTCACAGGAAACAATTTCTTCCTAATATCTACTCTAAACTAATCATTTGCTTAACCTATCATTTTTCATTTTGATTCTGTTCCCCTTTATCCTATCACAACACGGATCAGATTGCCCTGTCAGACCACTTAAAAGTGCTTTTGAAAATACCCATTAAGTACAAATGATGGCATTTTGTCCTCAAGATGTCATTGATACACCTTGATATTGGAATCTATATGTGAGAGGCTGCTGATTAGATTCACCTGTTCTAATATTATTTGTCTTCTAACACAAGGCAAACAACTCCCAAATGAGAGGTTGCTCCATAGGACAAGTCAGGGAGCAGATGGAAGAATACAGCCTTGAAGGAGTCAATTGCTACTCTGGAAGAAAGACGGAGCCAGGCATGAACATGTCTCTAAGTGAGCCATCTTTCCTGCAGCAAGACTCCATTCCACTATGGCCAACTACTGGTACCAAGAATGATTAAAATGAGTAAAAGTGCATGAATATTGAGCTTAAGAAAATGCCATCAAAACAAACCCAATTTTACAAAAACCAAGGACCCCAAAATCAATAGGAAAGAACTCATGGGCGAGGACACTAGGCATGTGTGGATACAGCATCTGTAAATCTTCATATTGCTTTTGAATGCTTGTCTAAAGTATATGTAAATTACAAATAATGTTTGGGTTCAACGCAATAGTAATGGCGTAAAATGTGATGGCCTATGATGCACAGGAGTTCAGAATAGCTGCTTTAATATCTCATTAAGAATATATGAATCTATGAAAAATAAATCAGTTTGGGAGAAATGATGCATTGTAACTGAGTTACTCTACTTTTCTACATCAAGAAAGTACATGTACTATACTTCTGTACTTGCCTCCTAACTCTTTTCCAAAGCCCAGAAAGTCTTATCATTGAGTTCAAGGTTATCTAAGAAAGACTGAGGATGAGACCTTTTAAAAATCATGCTCTTAATCAATTTTTTCTGAAGTTATTGAAGTATGCGTGTACTTCTGGTTATGACTGAGATCCTTTAAGACACTAAGATATTCATGTGACTATCCTTTTTCATATGTCTTTATTTTTTCTTTAAAAACATGAAAAGTGAAAGCCAAAAAGAGCTACAGAATTGTAGCTTATTCCTGATATACCTGGTAGATCAGACTGTCAAGTGACAACACTTGAAAAATATTGCCTGAGCAAAACATGGTCAAATATTTAAAGCACTGTTAAGCTTTACTATCCATGACTATACCTCAATAACAAGTTAATATTATGAAGACAAACATTGATTCTTCCTAATACATATGCATAAAAATATGTATATATATTTGTATGTATTTTCAGATACCTTGAGCTGAAGCGTATCTTCTAACTACTTAATATCAAGCTTGGGAGTTGGAACTGGGTAATCTTTCAGGTTCCTTCTAACCCAAACCATTCTATGGTTCTATGACCAAACTCACTTGTTTAATAACCTTTAGGATTAGTTAATTATTCTGGACATCAAAATGAATGTGAAGATCTGAAGAATTTAAAGCCTGCCTTAAAACAAATGGCACTATATAAATATTAGCAACATGGTTGCTTATTCTGCTTCTGGTTATAAAATACAGCTATCTCTTCCAGAATGAGGTAGTGGTATTTTGTATTTTACCGCACTTCAGAATAGCTACTTTACATAATTTTCAAAATGGTATTGTCCTAATTTTTTCTTACTTCCTCAGTACAAAAGCCCATATCAGACAGACTGATGCTACTCAGGGCATTTTATGCCTGGAAACTGAAAAGAACCCTGGGAGTGTCCAAACTACACAATGGAGTTATGGACTACAGAAGCTTTCATTAGTGGTACAGGATAATCTCCAACACTTAAGCCAGCTGCTTCAGAGGTGTGTGAGGAGGATGAATTTCTTTAAATGTTTGACCCAATTGTCTGCTCAGAGCAATTGACACAAAGAGAGAAAAAAAATCAGAAGCGTAGTCAGATGTGGTGATTCTACCTCCAAAAGAAATCTGCAAAGCTCCTGAGGGTGCTCATCAGTTTTAACAATGTACTTGAACCCAGTCTTCTGTGATTGCCTTGATTGCCATGGGAGTACTGGTAAGGAAAATGTTAGATGGTGTCAGTTGTCCAGTTCATGGTTAAAAGAGGCAGATAAAACTTGGTAAACCAACCCTGCACTAGACCAAATCTGCTGAAGCTGCCAAAGCAAACTAAGAGGGACAAAACAAAGGGCACATCAACATAATGTACATATTGTGAGGATTCTTGAAGGTCAGAGCATGCTCTTTTACTTCTTAGTGACATATAATGCCAATATTTGTCAGACCTTGATGAAGACCAAAGCTCAGTCAGAAAAAAAGCACTGCATGACATTTGTTCTCAGACCTCTACCTTTGAACAGCCTTTGTTGTAGGCACCTGGCTATGAACATAGTTTATAGCTAGAAAGAAAAATTTAGTCTGGGTTAGGAGGCAGGGAGAGGGCTTCACCTGTGATGGTGTGCATTGATGAAACAGTCACACAAAAAATAGGAATCTCTCCATGGGCAACAAATTAAAGGCAGGCTTTATTCCAATTAAAATCTACTCTGAAAATCAACTAAAGAGTAAACTTAAAAACTATTTGAATTTCTTTGGATTTCATATTGATAGAATGTAATGGATAAAATGAGGAATTTAATTTTAAGAAGTTATCTAAACCCAATAGATTTTCCAAGTCTTTGTCTATTTGTAAATCTTCAGGGTGCAGATCTCCATATAGACATTAATCTATTCAAAAATTAATTGATTTGAATTAGGCTGATTAAATTTAAATTTAATCTACCTAATATGGAGAGTTGATGATTTTCTTCTTTGTTTTATTTTTTTGGTTTTTTTTTTTCTTTTTTTGCATTGTTTTCAATTACGGTAAGAACAACTGAAATAATTTTAAGGTACTAAAGAAACCTCTGACTACATCTAGAATCAAATATTTTCAAAAGTTGGGAGTATTTGTGTGTACTTGCACCTTGTGAACCACTTGCTTATTAATGAGTGTATTTCAGAAAGGTTTTTTAATTGCCATTTCATATTTTTAGTAATTTTTTCTATGGAAACTGGTTGCAAACGACACTTTCTAATCTGATGGCATTAGAAGACAAGGAAAGCAATGAAAAGGTTGAGTTTACAAACTTTAGTAATTGTTTACAGGACTACCATTGAGGAAATAAATAGTGCGAATATGAAGACTTCCTTTTTTTTTCTTTTTTTTTTTTTTAACTTTATCAGCTCTGCTGAGGAAATAAAATTATCTAAAATTACATGAAATGAAATAAGATTAAAATAAAATAAAATAATGTGACATTAAATAAAATCCTTCATATGTCAGAAGGAGGACAATATAGAGGAGGCTTGATTCTATTGGAGAAATACTCCAAAATTTCTATAAGAAATTTTTGATGTGAACCATGTTCTCAGATTTATAGTTATCTCAACATGAAGATAAATCTCCAAATCATTTAGTAAAACCAAAGAAAAGAGCCCTTCAGCTATCAAAAACAGAATGAGTTATTGTCTAAAAATAGTTGAAATCCCATAGTACAAATTGATGAAGAAGTTGTTTTAGTTACTTTTTACTGAGAGAGCATTGTATCAGGAAACCCACTTAGGGATAGCTCAAAGATGCTAAATATGTGAGAACTGAATACTAATGTATTTTCAGCTCTGTCAGAAAGTTTTGTAAAGGGTTTACTTCACAGGAAGACACCTAAAGCAACTGTTTAGCTTCTTCAGAATAATAAATAATCACAGAATAGGTTTTTTGGCTGTAAAATTAAATATTAAAAGTACTACTTATCAGATTGATCTAGAACGGTTTAATTTCCCTTTCTAGCCTGTCTATGAAATAATGCTGACAATATGACCACAATTACTTCTGCTTGTGCACAGATGTCTACCTGTAGCTGTCACATTCACTTTTCCCAACTTTGGAGCCCCTTAGTCACTGATCAGGGGTTTGAAAACTTTAATGAAAATAGTTATTCTAAAACGGAGCAAGAAAATATTAATTTCCTCAGCACAGGTAAGATGGAGAGTTTCTTAAACCCTTCTGAAATAACAGAGCACACAGAGGGAAGATGAATACACATACTAAACAAACGTGGCGTCATCTAGAAGATGCATTAATCCTTCAATCCAAAAGCGAAAAGATAAGTTAATTGTATGACAGAGACACTCTGACATCAAAAATAGTTTGAAGATGAGGTCTTCAGGATTTGATGCTGAAAGTTTCCCAAGTATTTACAAGTGTTCAGCATTTCACAATATTTGGAAATATCATCAGGATTTTGTAGTGAAAATGAAGTACAAGACACTTGAAAATGCAATGTTATCTATATCTATAGTCCTGTGAGCAACAGGTACCTTTTTATTCTGAATGGTTAATTAAGAAGTAAATCTACATCTTATCTCCAGATGCAGTGTTGGTAAGTGCATTAAAAGGGCTGTGACAGACAAGAAAGCATGTATGATGGTGATGGCAAATTTTCCAGGTTAACCACATTTCTTCATGAGCCATGATCATTATTTTACCATTTCAGCAAAAAATTACTCACAAGCATGGCAACAGGTACTGACTGATGTCTCTCACCATTTTGTTTGTCTCCTGTTTCCTCTGCCTAGTATAAAATTTTCTTTTCCATTGTGGAAGCCAAGCAGAGTCATATGTTACCTTTTAGATGCCATGCCAGTTTAATCACATTGATAGAGGGCTATGCAATCAAAGTGACAGTGCAACAATGATTTGCATCATGCCTGACTCATTACTTCGTGAAGGATTTGGCATACCAGTCAATGGAAAATGATGTGCAGTCCCTTGAAAAATGACAGTAATCCATTTTCCACCATTTGGCAAGAGAAGTCCTTGACAGACATACAAGTTAGGGCCAAAGCCAAAAAATTATTTGGCATGTTCCTCATTTTGCTGCCATTTTACAAATCCTAAGGGTATTGATCAAAGCAACAACATTTTTTCTTTAAATCCTTATACCCTTCCGATTTTCTTTTGTTTTCCAGGAAAGCTATGAATATACACACATTATGTATGTTCATGTAGAATTGTATTATGACATCAAATTCTTCTAAATGAGGACTGCCAATTGTTAACATCCTAATAATGCTAATAACATCCTGTGACAGTATTGATAGCATCCTGCAACAGCATCTTTGTCTAGTTCCCAGAGCAATTGTACTTACCTTCTGCAGAAAGCTTTGCACAAGTCCTCTACCCTTCCTTAGGAAGGTGTTGGACAGAATTTCCACAACACGTCTGGGCCCATGCATCTGCATGGGCCCAGAATCATGGTCTGCCCCATTCAACACTTATTTTAAGTTGAGGAGTGTTCTATTGGGGTTTAAGAGAAAACACAGCACTCTTATCACATGAAAAGAGATGAAGGTTTCTTTGAACATTTCAAGAGCTGTGGAGCACTCTGGAGATTCCATGTATGGATCCTGGTTCACCTCCAAATGCAGGCACCAGTGCTGGTTTGGATTTTGCATTACTCTAGGCCTCCAATCCCTACATTACAAAACGATGTGAGCTGCCAAAAAAAAGAGGAATGTGTGTTACTTTTTAATTTTAGGATTAGTTAAATGCCTTCTGAAATGTCTGCCTTTGTTCATTGATTCTGGAAATATTAAAAGTGATCAGGTTAACCTGTGACTCCATTTTTTAGCGCTGGTACTAGAAGGGAAATTGTGTTCTGCTTCCTCTTCAGTGGTCTTAAATATTTGCTTCTCCTTCAGTAATGAGAATTCAGTCCTGTGAATTTCAGGGAAGTGATCTAAAAAAATGAGAAAAAAAAACCCCAACCAACCAACCAAACAAACAAACAAAAAAGAATAAAGGGGAAAGCATTATTTTTTCCAAATTTTTTCTCATTTTTTCAGATGCAGAAACATTTTACTTGAATTGGTTTTTACCTTGACAAATAGTCCAGACAGTATAATTAATACAGAAATTCATTGTAATGTAGGGCCAGAAAAAATAAATAATAGTACAGTGTATCTGAAAACAATATTAATGTTGAAGTGAAATTTAGGTTTAGATGAGATGGCTAAGTATGTATGGTATGATTAGTTTTGCTAAGAATTTTTTTCTTTCATCTTTCCTAATGAATATTCTCATAGTGTGAGCAAACATAGTGCTTATTTATGTGTATTTTAAGTCTAAAATGGAAAACTCTGTCATTTATATTGGAAAATGATCTGATGAAATCTGTCTATTACTAGGAAAATTCTTTGTATATATGCACATACAATCAGCAAATGGAGCTATGTGTATACTAAATGTGATATTTATTAAATTCTCTTATTGTTAAAGCAGAGAGATGTTATTTCTTACTTGCATTCACTTACTGTCATTGGTTTATAAGTCTAGTTTTGAGATGTGGTATTTTTAGGATGTTGCTCTGCAGTGATGATTTTAAAATAAATACAATCAGGCAGCTTTACAAAACAAGTGAGTGAGAGAAAAACATACTTTTTTCAGTTGTAGACAGTTATTGCCATATTACTTTCCAACATTAATAATAGAAAGCAGGCTGAGTTTTGCATTTTAGTTTTATTATATATAAATATTATGAAGGAGAACATCTGCAACTATTTTTTTTACAAGAAACTTGGAAAAGTACTAAAATTGTTTTGAAAATTAAGCATTTAAAGACAACAAAGGGGGCAGAAAGAACAGAACATTGACAGGCTTAATTTTTTTCTCCAAACATGCATAGCTGTGCAAAACTTGAAGCTGAAACTTTTTGTAAGAAGGAATAGAAAGTTTCAAAAATAAAGCTTTCAAGGCTCACAGTGGGTTTTTCTACAATTCTTTCTCTTTTTCTTTTCCAGTTAGATCAAGACTTCTAGTCTCAATGGCAACACAGAACCATGTATAACAGTTATAAAAAGGCACATACAACTGTAATGTTGACAGTTCTGGTTCAAGTGCCCATTTTACCTGGTTCAAGTCCAGATCCCGAATATCCTAAATTTCCATTTCCCAGATAACTTCAGGGTTAGTGGGTATTCAATATATGTAAGCTTCTCACATGCTGTGGCTTATATATTTTCCCATTATAAAAAACAAAACAAAACAAAACAAAACAACCAAAAAAACCCACCCCCCCCAAAAAAAAAAAACAACAAAAAACAAAAACAAAAAAAAAAACCAAAACCCTTCAAGACACCTTGCATTTTCCTGTTAAAAATGTTGAAAATGTCCTTAGGGCAAAAAGCTGTTTCTCGCCTAGATCTTTGTATTGATTTATTAAAATATATAGGTCTGTTCTGCAGAGGCTGATCTTATACATCATTGGAGATAAATAATACTGCAAAGAGCTTATAGTATAAACAAGCCAGATGAATGGAAAAAGAAAATATTATCCCTACATAATAAATGGGAGTTTGAAAACAAGCAGGCTGCCTAAGGAAGTCTGTCTGAGTGCTGAACTGGAATCTTTTTATCCAGAATCCTGATATCTCCAACACAAAGCTGTCATCTCTTGTGTGAAGCCTGTAACCCTAGGTTTGATATATAGACCAAGCAGAACTTTTTTGAAGAGAAAATAAAATCAATATATTCTACTCAGTCAGTCTCTATGGCATTATACAGAATAATTCTGATTTTGCATACTGGATCATTTTGTCACTAAAGCAACTTGAGCATTTTTGTTATCTACCCTCTTTACCAGAGGATCGTAAGTTAGCAGAGAAATCAGAGGCAATATTTCTTGCTTGAATGATGATATTCATTTAACATGACCAACTTCCCCAAATTTGGGAAAGCTCTCTATTTCATGCGGTTGACAGGTAGTCATAATGTTAATTTGCTGCTGTGATGTGAACTTATTGCTCATGCATCACAGAGGATTGATATATACATACAACAGACAGAAGGAAAATTTAAAAAAAATAATTATTTGCATAGTCCAATATATACTAAGAGTCTTATCATCTATCTTTATATTTTTGGATATATATTTTCAGTTTGCCAATACTTTGTGCTCTGCAAGATCTGAAGTGAAAAGACATATATAGAAATGGACCACTCAAGTACAGAATGTGGCCTACCCTCTTTCCCTATTAGAGAAAAGGAATATTATTACAAATTGTTTCATATGCTTAGCCAAAATATTTTTGTATCACCTTGCATAAGCTTCCTTTGTTTGTCATTTGTAAAAGGACATTGTCAAACCAGAATCCTCTTAATCCAGTACTTCTGCATTCCAGCATATGTGCAGTTACATTTTATTTTATACAGAGGAAAATAAATGACGACAAATGAATTACAAATTTGTAAATTAACTGAGTACTTCTGCTGAGATTCATTTCAGGGAGATTGCAGAACAGCAATGTTAACAAAATGTGGATGGAAATACAGAATATTTGTGTCTGATAATTAATATTTTCCATCATCAGTCTGAGGAAAGTTTGGAGCATAGTGCTTTTTCAGCATAATTATTTGATAGTTGTATTTGAAAGCCATTATCATAAGGGTGTTGTTATTCATATGGAGATTGAATGAAATTTGGATAATCCTGGAGCCCTAAAACAACACAAGACCTTATCAGATTTACTTTTATTTTTGTCCCTAAAACACAAAAGTAACTTCTAAAGAAAGGTGGATCTTTAATGTTCCTAGGCTATCAATGAAGCCCAAAATTAGATCTGTGTATGGGGTAATCTGTGCTCTGACTATGAATCACTATGGCTACTTCTGTGCTGAGGGTTCCCAAATCACAGAAGCAGTTTCAGAGCCTAGGTGGTTCAAAAAATGTATTTTAAATCAGCAACAATGAATGAACATCACTGCAAACTCTTTTATTAGCTGCATTTTCAGTTACAGTCTCTATACAGGCAGAAGTGCTGAGGATGTTTATATCTTTTCTATCTTAGTCTGGGTTTCATTGGATTTTGTTGTAACAAATGAAATGATTGAAAAAAGGATCTGGTTATTAACAAGCACAAGGAAAAGAACACCAAACCCTCATCATATGAAAAAACAAAGGAGGGTGGTCAGGCACTGAACAGGCTTTCCAGGGCAGTGATCACAGTCCCAAGTCTGATAGACTTCAGGAAGAGTTTGGACACATGTGGGTCTTAGGGTGTCCTGTACAGGGCCAGGAGTTGGATTTGTTGATCCTTGTGGGTCCCCTCCAACTCAGGTTATTCTATGATTATAAGAGGCATCATCAGCTGGTAGGAAATGCAAGTGCAGATATGTATCCCTGGTCCTTTCAAAAAGCAACCTCTTCCTGGTAGACCAACAGAGCATGACATGGCACATGAAAGACACTTGGTATCTCAGTTTGCTTTTGGTGCTTTTTAATGAGTGACTGCAAAACTCTCCACAAAGAGAGGCAGACCTAGGGCTGTGCAAACCCTCTATCCAATCTCCAGCTTGGCATTTCAGCTGTGTGTACAAGGGGGACATCTTCAGCAGGAGAAATGGCTCCATCTAAAGTCTCACCTCACCTGGGAGAATGTCTTCTTAACATCCCACTGCAGTTACTTTGCCCCTGGGGCACAGTGGAACCAGTTTCACTAAAACTGTCAGCAACAGGAGTTTCTGCAAGGGGCCTTTCAGGATGGAAAGGCCCAGAAAACCAAGGAGGTGGGAAAGGCCCAGAGAAGAAGGGAGGTGGTGATGTGTTAGACAGCTCAGCATGGTCAAGAACATGAAGAAACATTGACCACACATGTAGAAAGTAGCAGAAGTCGAGATAATGGATTATAACTGCAATGGTAATGTAAGCAAGTGTCTTAGTCACAAAGCAGAAAAGCAGAGTTTTGTCAGCTTGTGGTCTTGTGATGGTTTGATGGTTCTCATTAGAAACCAAAATCCATTCCACAAATGTAGCATCTTGACACAAGAGATGCACTGCCCAAGAATGTGATAAGTGTGTTTGAAATTGTCTCTATATTCTAGCAGTACTTCCTACCTAGCTATGATAAATACTTCCAGCCTGAACTTCATTTAACATTTTTACTTTTTTTTTTTTTTTTTCTGGAAATGTGATAATAATTCTCTATTCTTCACTGCGGTCTGCCTGAGACAAGTATTTTAAAGTCAATGATTTCAGGGGCAAAGTCAGATAAGCTAACCACTGTTATACTAATTCCAGTTATACAAAAGTATACTCAGGTTCTGGGATATGAGAATAGACTGTTGACTTCAGAAAGACTTGGGTGCCCCATTGAAATTGAGGCTATAAAATTGAATATATTGTTAACATGGCTTTAGTTTGGATTCTGACTAAATTCCCTTTTGTTCTGTCATTGTTATAAATTTCATTCAGTCATGCAGCTATTGGTGGGTGAAGAAGAAAATCATATTTAAAAATGGAGGATTAAATTAGAAAAGAAAATTTACAGCAAGGCAGTGTAATAATAATATAATAATAATAATAAGCCCTGCAAATAAATAAAAGCCAACTAGAAACAGAATTTTAAAGCATAATTGGAATTAAAAGAAATAAATCTGTTTTGTTTTTATCTAATCTATCACTAGAACAGTAATGTGGTCTTTGAATTAAAACATGTAGGTGCATGAGAACAAATCCATCCTTACTGTGACTGATTAACACCAAGTGTTACACTATGTGGGTTTTGACAGGAATATGCATGACTACCTGAGGCAGGAATATGAATTCAGTAATGGGCCAAATCCTGTCAATGACTCTTTTTCATTAGCTGGAGTTGGGTCTAGGCACCAGCAATTTTAGACCTGAAGGAGACTTGGAATAAATTGGTGACATTACTCCTGTGGAAATCCTAGGAATTGCGGTGTGATTAAGTAATATATTGCACAGAAAATTGGTGGCAAAGTTGTGAACTGATTCTAGGTCAGGTACCTGTCACCTGCCTTCTTAAACACAGGAAAACCTGCCTGCTCTGGGTACCCAGGATGGTTTCTCCCAGTCTCTGTTTGCCTTAGATATTTAGAATGTCAATCCAATAGTGCCATGACTGACTGTCCTTTGACACGTATTTGTAGAGTGTGACACAAAACACCCTATCTTGGAGAGACCTTCATGGCTGCAGTGCAAATAGTGCTAATAACATTAATAATGCTACAAATAAAGGCCTGAAAAGTGGTGGTGTAAGTATTTGCATTATGTGCAGGGATAGTGTATATGTTACAGAAGATAAGCATTTGTTTCAGGCAAAACAGGTGTTTGAACTGTGATTTTCAGAGCCTGGAAAGGTGCTGTCCCTGCAGTGCCAGGGCATGAAAAACCACACATAGTTTCTAAATACCCAACACATTCACCAAATCTGCTACCTGTGAATCACAACCTCATTTCCAGTATGAGATCTACGACAAAATCCCTATGTGGGATCTTGCCTCATCACATTTTGGTGTCACCGTTTCCCTAACCATAGGTCAGCAACAACCACACTTACCTGATGCAGTTGAAAAAAAAAAAAAAGGAAACTAATTTGGACAGCTGTTTTGCAAATGACTGCATGAATGTGGCTCTGTTAAGTACAAAATTTTATTAACAGGTAGGAAGAAAAAAGAACTTTTAATTTACCATCAAAGTATACCAATTTCTTTAAATCGCATTCAATTACTTCTTGATGGGTAAAACTCCTTTCTTCCAATCCCATTTCTGGATTCTCATCCTTCCCATATCAAAATCCACTCAAATTCTTCTACTGCGGAGCTTTAAAAATAAGCTGGGGAGTCATAAAAACTATCCCTCTCCAGATTCCATAGGCAGCCTAATAGGAAACAATTAGCTTGAACAATAAAAACACCAAATAACATTTGGGACATAAATATTTTCATCAGAGATGTACCTCATCATTGCAAAGACTTGTGCAACTCAGCAGACCTGAGTGTTTGTGGAACTTATTTTGCAGTCTCTTTACACCATCAAAGAACTGAAAGCATCTTGAGACACAAACTTTTTTGTAAGCTAAGGCAAGAAAAGAAACAGGAGAGGGTTACTGACAACCCTCTGTTGTACTATTGTACCTTAGCTTCCACGATACACTCTTAATAAAACAAAAGGGAACCTTACGATAAAAATATCTCCCCGTTTTATAATGTAAAATACAAGCAATTTTATCAGCATTAACGCTGATTGGCTTCCATTAGCCTCTTGCCTTCTAATAAAATTTATGATACCTTTCAGAAGCACAATTTGATAGAAAGTGAAGTGATTACACCCTGCTTAGATATCTCTCCAGCATCTATTTCAACAATAATGCGGTAATTTTATGCATGAAATAGCACAATTGGCATAAATAGTTATAATACTGAGTGCTGTGTAAGGAACCTGGCTGCTGGAAAATTAGAAAGAGCTTCACACTTTTGAAACAGGTAATTAGGATTTCTCTCCATGCTCATAGGAGGCAGACTGGAGTTCTGTTTTATATTTCATGTTTCATTAAAATATATATGTTAAAAATAAATGTTGACTGTAAAGCTGCAGAAATTATGAAAATTAAAGGTACATCACTTCTGCAGAAGGTAGAGTAAAATAGCACATTTTTACTTTTTGACTCTGCTAAGAGTTTTAACACTTTCTGACAGGTAAATCAGCCTTCCACTGTTTTCAAAGTGTTTAGTTCAGCAATAGCTGCATATGGCTGTGGTCAGCAAGATGGAGTTCTACTGATGTAGAGTTATATCCTTAAAACTAGCCACAATTTTAATTTTTGCCTGCTCAGAAAAGTGGATGCTTAATGATACAGGAGGCTTTTGCAAATTAGTGGTTGCAGGGCACTTCTCCCTGACCTACCTTCTGTTTATCATTTTGTTGATCAAGGACTGTCTTTAATGTGCTTAACTTCCTATCCTAACCAGTGTCTCCCTTTTATTTTTTTTTTTAACTCCACGATTCCCTTATTTTCTTTGAACATAGAGTCAACACCTTAAACTAGATGGATTTTCAAAGAAATTCAGGCTTAAAACAATCAGGAAGACAATTTCAGGCAAGCAATTTATATTGTAATTTTGGCAAACAACAGATAGTTGCTTCAAGCTCTCCTGAAAGAGACAGAAGAGTTTCCCTGAGCCATAACAATGCACATTTTTTACCTTAAAGTGCTGAAATGCATTCTGTTTCAAAATAATGATTTATGCTGAAATATTATCACTTTGCAAAGCAAACAAGCAGGGAAACATGCAAAAAAAACCTACACAACTATAGAAAAGGAAAGTCCCAAAACCTCAAATACCCAACCAATCTGCAAATGCATACAGAATGAGGACTAATAGTGAATGCTTTGGTTAACTAATCAAACCAAATTATTCATTAAATGTATAGTTTGACTCAAAATCACAGATTTACAGGACAGGTTTGGCTCTAGAAGGGACCTTAAAACTCATCTTATTCAAATGGACAGGGTCATCTTCCACCAGACCATGCCCCATCCAATCTGGCCTTGAACGCTTTTCCAAATCCCTGTTTATTTTCTCATCTTGTCTCTGGCATTTAAATATTCTAGTGACTCTACTTGTGAAAATCTTTTCTAGCTCTAGTTTGGCTGTTTTATCGGAACCTGGATAGCTACAACCCTAATGAAAAACAAGCAAGTTAGGAACGACAGTGACTCAAATATCACTTAGAACTGTAAAATCAAGGCCTATTCATCATGGTTCAGAAGCTCCCCTTTTGTGAAGGTGCAAGGTGCATTTCAATAGACTGATTGCAAGGAAATGTTTTTCAATTAAGATTTTTTTCCTTGTAGCCAAGGATGGCTTTTTACTCAGAAAAAAATCAGTGAGAAAGAAAAATAACCCTTTATTGTAATAGGCAGAAAGTAAATACTCCCTAAAGAAACCATCAGCAAAAGGGAAACTTTATTATCATTTCCTTGTGGACATTCAAAATCTGAAAAACCTGACTGAAATTAAGCATCTGTTGTACAAAAAAATAAAATCAATGTATTTAAATTAATGATAAAACTGTCCCTCTTCTAATGAAGAGGGAATATCTCTTCTGCAAGCAGATGCAATCAAGAGGGCACTTACCCAAACTGTCTTTGGTCAGTGGAAACAGAAAGAAATTTATTGCCATAATATTAAACTTGAAGAAAAAGAATTTTTTTCTTTGTGTTTCTATGCACATACTTGACTGTGGCCTGGAAAATAAATTGTAGCAGTAAGAATCCCCCCAACTATGAAAATGAGAGCAACATTTCACAATGCTCAAGCAAAATCCAACAAAGTAATCTTGTTTTTAGTGCCTGAGATCTGAAAATTTGATTGCTATTGTTCTCTCATCATTTATAGGAACCCTCACAGAAAGCAGGGAAGATAAGGTCTCAAATGTTAATATGAACAGCAATAAATAAATGAACTAGCTCTCAGAAAATAGCCAAGTTTAAAATAATATGAGGAGAAAAGAATAAAACAAAATAATTATTTGTTTTCATAATATACAGTAAGAGAATTTTATTGCTTTTCAAGTTGTGTTTTCTCCAAACTTCTGTACATTTTTAGCTGGTTCTTATTATTTATTTTTCTTTTGTTATGATTTTGTTTGTTTGAGGGGATTGTTATTTGTGGGTTTTTTTTGCTTGTTATCTTTTTTTTTTTTTTCTTCTAAACTTCTGTTGCCATCACATACTGCTTCAGCACTGATTTCACCAGGTTCTGGTTGTACTTTAAATACTGGAGACTGGCACACAGCACATCTGTGCCTTGGTGTCTGCAGCTCAGCTTGTCTCAGGGAGACAAGGTTTTCTCCAGACATTGCAGGTTGTGCTCCAAACCCTCGCACTCTGTCCTGCTTGGGGCACAGCCAACTTCCACTTAATGCATGGTGCCTTTTGGTAATGTGCCATGGAGACAGGCTCCAGAGAATAACGAGAGCGATCTGAATAATTCCTGGGGAATAAATTATTCAAGAGGTTTGGCTTTTGTTCCCAAACCATTCCTGAATACTATGAATACAATAGTTATGCGTAAGTATTTACCAAATAGTTTATACAAACAAATCGAGGCCTATGGCTAGCTTGTGAATTATTCACTTCAGCTGCTCATTCTCTGTGCTTCTGTAAACTGTGCTGTGCCCCTGAAATCATATGTTCCCTGATTGGGAACATATGATTTTTTCCTTGAAAAATTGCATCTCACTGTTCTCCCAGTGGATAACTGAGGTCCCTGAATTACACATAATGAGCAGCAAGCAGCAAGTCTGTGGTGCAGCCGCACACCTTTTTGGGTGGCAAAACTGATTTATAAGGTTCATTCCCACTTCAGCTCCTGCCTCCTGTCTTTATCCTTCTTCAGTCACTAAAATTTATAATGCTTGCAGCTAATTTTACAGTCACGCAATTCCAAATGTGTGCATGTTAACTGCACCTGCACCCAAAAGGTTTCAACAGTAGCATTTTGGGGCTAATGCCAGCAATTTTAGCATAGGAAGGAAACTGAGGCAGCTGTAACCTTGTAGCCCTGAAATATTGTACTCCCACAGCGATCTTGTTATTACCACTGTTTTTAGTGAGAATATTAATGCATGGTGTGAGTGCAATTAGATTCAGACTAGAGGCATTTTCAGCTCCATCAGAAACCAAAATTCTACTAAAAAGGTAGAAATATCCAGCCATGAGTATAAGACAAAGGGGACTAGGACTATCCTTTTTATTGTCCCTCATCAGCCTAAACTGATTATGAAGTGCATCTTCCAGACATTGATAGATTATGGCAAATGTTGATTGTGAAAATGCGTTACTCTCAGAATCATTTTTATGGGCAAACAGTAAACATGTCTTAAATATAAAGCCAAGAGTTTATTGTTAGCATAATAAAATCTTAGTTGCTTAATCATTACCAGCCCTCATCTAATTAGTGTGGAAAAAGAGAGAACACTTCTATGCAGGAGAAGTTTCAGGACTAATAATTGTGTGCTTGAGACTGTCATACATACAGCTGAATTTCTGTCACTTTCTTTGATATGTTCACACGTCTCCCTCTCTGCTGGGTCTGAAGGTGAGTGTTTTCATCCTGGTGGTGTGTGTGGCAGGGGTTATGCTGAATTGTCAGCATCTAAAGCTTTTGCCGGGAGGAACATGATGGCGGTGATTGTGGTTTCTTCTTTCTGACTTTAAGATCCACTTGTGGTCATTTTTATGTGCTCCTGAGCACAACTGTACACTGTATTCTTTTTTTACTTGGACTGCATCTCTACATCCAAATGTACCAGATACAATACCTTCCTCATGTCTAAGACATGATTTCCTCTTTTACCCCTAAACATGGATTCATCCAGCTCTAGATCAATTTTTTTTTTCCCAAGTGACTCTGAGTGAGTTATTCATAGCTGTGCAGTCTCCAGTGCCAGTCCCATCTCTTATCACCCCACTCCTCCACATCCCATGTCCCCACTTCTTAAGGCCTCTCTTGTCTTATCAGGGCTGCATTTCTCTATATCACATTGAATTAGAGATATAAAACCATGGTGGTAGCATAAAAAGATAAACAGAAATAAAACAAATTAGCCATAGCCATCTGGTCATTAGAAAAATTGCAGTTTCAGCTAAACCAAGCAAAACAAAGCTGCAGGGGGGTCAAGAAAAGTTCAAACAGAATAAAGGCATATCTGAGGCCTTGCAAACTCAACACAAAACTGAGAGCCTGCTACTAGCAATATGTTAGTACAGGGCTATAGGGATACAAGTAGATTCCACCAGCTGGGAAAGGAAAAGGCTGGTGTTATTTGTGGGGAGAGGGGGGGAGGTTTTAGGAAGGTTTTGGTATTATGATTCATTTTTTGCTGTTGAAGAAAAGTTTCTGCATGAACATTGCTCCAGAAATGCTTATAATTCATGAAGTGCCTGAATATTTTTGGGGCAGAAGCACTTCTGCTTCTCTAGTAGGTAGTAAAACTCTTGTGAATGGATGGATTATGTATTTATCTGACATCTCTGTGACATGAACATCTGGACATTAAAGGTGAGTCTGTTAGGCTGGTCCATTAAGAGGTCTGTAGGGACTTTCAATCCCCACAACTGCATTTGCAGTCCTAAAGAAATTAAATGGTGACTTTCTTCCTAAAAGGTACATGTTGGAAGAGAAGAAAGTGATATTATAAAAATTGTTTCCTCCTTTACCTGCTCAATGTACAAAGCCACAAAGCCCAGAAAGCCAGAAGGAAAAAATAACAGGATGTTTTTGTCCCAGAGAAGAGGGCACTCAGCAGGAAGTGATAAGACTCTCTCATCTTTGTAGCTTCAAATCACCCAAGGGGAAAGAAACTCATCCTGCACATTTGAAAGCATAATTTATTAAATTAGTTTTCTGCAAACTTGAACAAAATAACTATTGTCATCACACCATGAATGAAAGAATAGCACTCCCTAAACAAATGCATACTCTACAGCTGATCTTTCTGTGATTGATTCCTATGAAAGACTAGTCACAAATAAATCTTCCACCACGTATTATGAATCAAATCTTCAGAAGAACCAAAACCAGAGCTGGCAGAAGATGGTTCCTTCCTTCGATTTCCCTATTTAATTTTAAATTCTGGATTGGAACAAGTGGAAAACCATAAAACATGACCAGGAAAATTTAAACTCCAAAAAGCACAATGCATCCTGTAGAGACTTGGGTTGTAGCTTGTTCCTGTGGAGAGGAATTTCTTACATAGACAGGACTCCACCCTCTGATTCCCAGAGCACTGCAAATTTCCAGGGGCTTTCCTTAGGGACAAGAGGTAGAATTTCAATTCTGCATCTCATTCCTCTCCTCCCACCCAGCTTGGCTCTGGACCCCAGTGATGTACAAAGAAAAGGTGCACTCACATCTAGCTTCATCTTGCATTCACCTTGCCTCCTTTTTCTGTTGGAGTGTCACATGCCTCTTCATCCAGCAGCTGGTGGGCTCATCTGGCACAATGTGCAAACCGACTCTCTTGTTTTCCTCTTGCTTCCCCTAATAAGTTTGCCAGCCTTTTCTGCATGCTGGCAATGAATATCATAGAAATGCCTATCAGCACATAAATTAAGCAAACACTGGGGGTGTCCTGAAGAGCTTTGCAAAGTAATGTCTGAGATGCCAGCAGGATTGTGTCTGAGTTAGGCACAGTTTATTATACGCTCAACAATAGAGCTCATGCACAGCTCTGGATGAAGTAGCAGGAGGAACCCAAGCAGGTTGTTGGCCATCTGAATTTTACTTGCTGAGTTATTTCCCCAGATAGAGTCTTCAGTCACAGCCTGGCAGCTGCCTCAAGCACTGCCAGAAAAGTCGCACCACTTTATTAGCATAACTAATGCCACTGAAGAGGATCTGCAGATATGGAAATCATTCTGCTTCATATGAAATTTCAACATGCCATCACTTAGCCTGTCCAGATAGCATCATTTATGAGAACAGCTACCTGGAGAGGCTGTCCTCTCATGTCTAGAAATGACAGGAATAGTGAACTGTCACGTCACCTCTTTTCTTCTATATGCATTCACAACATCTAAAGGGACAAAGGAAAATCATATTTCTGGTACACTTTTAGGATTAAAAAACAAACAACAAAAAATCGGGAATTGGCTAAGTGTAACAGAAAGATACCTGGTAAACTGCTTCAAAGAGATGAGAGAAAGGCTTTAATGGAGAGGTGTCCCTGATTAAAATATCCTGCTAGATCAGAGAAAAGATGAGAGGGGACTCCTAACATAAGTATAAAAGGACAGTAAAAGTTCTTTACATGTGGATTTTCAAACCACATAATTTTTTCTGTATAAATTGTATTGCAACAGAAAATTAGAACTTCCTGTTCCTTTACTAGCCAGTGGATCCCTCAATCCACTGTGTTTGTCAGCAACAGCAGACAAAACCAGCCGTTTCCAGAGAAAGTTTAAAACTCTGTGTATGTGCCTAATTGTGACAGATTGGGGTGTACCTGACCCTAGGTACTGATCAGTTTATGCCCTGAAGCATGAGAATACACAGCTCTTGAAATTTTTATCCCAGCTAGCAAAAGTGCAGATGTTCTTTTTAATTTAAAAATGTGCTGAGCTTCCCTCATTCAGCCTATATGTCCTTTATGCTCATGCCTTGGGCAGGCCGTATTTGCATTTCCGTAGGGACATTGAATACCAGGAGACAAAAGAGGGAGAAAGAGGAAAAAAATTAGACAAATCAGTGGATGGGTTTGCAATAAGTCATGGCTCCAAAGCTCTCTTTGTGATAATAATTTTTTTTTCCCCAGTAGCAAGATGGTACTGAAATAGACAAGTATGCCATCACAAAATCCCAAGCACATAATAATGAGATTGGAGAGACATTAGGCTTAAATGATAGCACTTATTTTGAGGCAAACTGTTTGACACTAGGGGTGCCTGGGGTTTGTCTCTCTCTGCAAACATATGTGGCCATAGGTCTGGTTATATATCCCTGGGCTGCTCACTGGTGTTGGTCTGTAATTCCTGATGTATGGACTGTTTATGTATTCTCAGAAATGTACACCCACGTGTACTGAAAGAGAACTGAGGAAACTCCCTTCTACTTTCAACTGTATTTGCATCAATGTGTGGGACTTTCTGCCAGGTGATACCATGGGGTCAGGAGGAGAGGACTGGCGAGGGGAAGCTGTTTGGAGGGAAGGAAAAGTCTGTGAGAGTTTGTTCTGGTCCAAAGAGAATTTGGGATTAAAGTAGTATTTGTTCTTCCCAGGCTGAATGTCCTGGTGACAGCTGGTGTTAAATGGCATGGGGTTAAATGAAATATAATTTTGATCTGCAACTGCAATTTCTACCCTCTGTATTGCAGAGTCCTTTCAGCTGGTACAATGACTTTTTCCCATTTCCTCTCTGCAGATACTATTTATAATAATGTGTTTGCATACTCTGAGAGATCATTGGTGAGTGCTAGCACAGACCATCCCCACTCATTCCCATTAATGTCATTGCCAATGTTAAGCAATAAGACTCGTACAAACTACTACTTTGAGTTCCTGCTTGTGGCTTCCAAGATTCTGTTGAGAGTACCAAAATCACTGGTTTTCCTGATGGAAGATTTTCAACTAAGAAGAATTAAAAGCTATGAAGTTATATTATCCATTTCTTCTCCCATTCAGGGTTATCTAACATTCAGATGAATTTATCCCACACCCCCCAGTCTTGCATGTGTTTTACAATGACGGTTGTATTTTACCCCTTTGAACACTTATTTTCTTCCCTCTTCTATGAATTGTACTTTCTCTTTTGGAATTTTCAGGTCAGGATTTTACAGACAGTGTGTTTCTGAACTCCCAAACACCCACCTACTTCTAGTAAAGTTAGTGAGACATGTTCCATAACTCCAAAGATCTGATCCTAACTACTATAAGAAAAAGCCTGTTAATATTTCCTGCTTGGAAATAATAACCTTTTACTGAAATGTTATTTTTATTTACATATTTTAAGCAAAGATCTCAGATAAGCTAAACTAATCCAAGCTTATGCAGTACAGAAGCCACAAAGGAAAACATAGTATAATAGCAACCAATTCCAAGAAATAATTAATACCACCAGAAGCCAGAAGAGTCAGCCTGACTAGACAGAGAAAAAGAAGTTGGATTCAAAAAGAAAATAGCTAGAAAAAACTGCAGCAGAGAGGAATAGGAAAATGGTATTATATATAGAATATCCCTATTCTCATTTATAATAAAACTCTGACTAAAGGGAAGACAAATCATGTGTGTGTATTTTATCTAATTTCCTTCCCCTCAACTGGGACAGAGAGATAGGAGGTGCCAGAGGTGCCCAAGTGCTGGGATGGAGGTGGAGGAGGATCCTGCACCTTGAGCTGGACACACTGACTTTTCCCCACCTGGGATAAGAGTGTGCTGGAAGTCAGGGGCACAGCAAGGACTTTGTCCCATTCTTCTCTTTCCTTTTCTTCTGGAACAATCCTACCCTTGGCTGGGAGGCTGATTTAGCTGCATCCCCTTGTTAGTTCCTATGGGATACTGCTGCTCCTCTGCAGACTGTCAGTCATGAAGTGCTTTAGACACTTATTGGCAGCTAAATCAGGAACTTGTTTCACCCACATCTCTTCTCAGCTAGAGGAATGCAAAGACTGCCTGAGGGCTGCATTTCAAAAGGTAAATTCAAATGTGATGCAATCCCATTACAGGTTCCCTGTGCAACTTGGGGAGAGTTGAAAGCCATCACTTGGTAGGCAGGAGGATATATGGATTCAGTGTCATGGGAGAAGACTCGCAACTTGGTCATCACATCATTTCTCTGAAAATATCCAAAGGCAACTGCAGAACATCAAGTGACTGATTATATTTCTGGTTCTGCTGTTCATGCAGTATTGTGACTTTGGTCAAGACAGGAGAAGCTGGATGTCTTGCAGTGCCTATCTGGAAATTAGTTTAAAAAAAAAAAAACAAACAGATAACCAGTTGAAAACCTATGTCAGTGAAATATCCTTCATATGAGCAAAGATCATTTATTGTTATGATTATAATACTAAATTGAAACATTCATGGAAGATAGGTGCATAATTGATAGTTATGACCTTCACAGCAAAGTAGAGACATGTTTCAAGCTAAGCAACTGGTCTATAGTTATTGATGATATGTTATTGAATTATTTATCACAGCCTGAATGAGGGAAATTATATTTGCTGCTGAAAACTACAGCAATACAGTAGCAATGGAAATTCTTAAGGAGAGCTGCTATGTTTCATACACAGAGAGGATGTTGAAGCAAAATGCATTGTATATAATTTCAGATGTGGGGGGAGGATACCAGTTAGGCAAATTATTAAGCCTAGTCATTTAAAAAGAGAATGCTAGGGATAGAAGAGAAAATAGGTGCATTAGCAAACCCTTACAACAGATGGCAAAGTGTTCTCAGATCCTCTAGTGGTAAAAAAATCCGATATATATAAACTTTCAAAGAATATTTTATGTGATGATATCATCTAGAGTGCATTGACTCTGAGGACTCAGAAAACTATCTAGGGGACATTCAACTAAATTATTTAGCACAGGATGACACGAAAGAATTAAAGAAAGAAATTTTCCCATCTAAAAGTTAAAGCAACAATCCACTCTGTATCCACTGTTAAAGCTCAGGGTCCAGATGGTTGCCCAATAGAATTTTTAGCAAACATTTGGAGAGATAATAAGGCCTGTAACAGTAGATAATTACTCACTTCTATATGGCTCAGTGCCCCCCTCATCTACATTTGTTTCTGTAGCAGGTTTTTTGCCAAAAAAAAGAAAAGAAAAAAAAAAAAGGATGCAGGCTCTCAGGTTTTTGGGTTTGAGTTTTATTTATTCTTTGGTTTTTTTTAGTTGTTTTATCTTTTCTTCTTCCCTGTAATTTGTAATATTGTCTCTATCAATGCAGATGTCAAAATCCAGGTGTTTGTCATCTTGCTATCCATGGGCCAATCTTGACAACTCTCAGGAAGGGGAGTCTGCATTTAATACAGTGAAATTTGGTAGTTTTAGTAAAAATAAACTAAAATTTAAATACAGAATGTGACTTTAGATTATATATGTTTTTTTTTAACTCATTCAGTCCACAGGAATAAACAGGATGTGCATGACAGAGCAAGAGAAACTGGTAGTGTAAGTCCTTGCAGTAAACAGTAGCAATACACTGTATTTTAGACACATATTTTGCAAATTGTCACACTTGAATAGAAATTGAAAGTGAAGGGCTAGACCAAACGGTTCAGACCAGAAATTATCTCCAGCAGTTAATGGGGAAAGAGGAAATTCAAGTCTGTTGTTCTAAATACTTAGGTGTAAAAATCCTTGCAGGGTTATAGGAGTTGCTATACATTTGCAGCTGAAATTTATGCCTCAGTCTGGAAAAGCGCTAATGTGAAATGTATGGGCTATGAACCAAAACCAGTGCTACCATCAGCAAACTGAGTTGCAAAAGAGACACTCTTAAACTCTGTAGAGCTGTGGCAATGTCTAGATCTTAATGTTTAATTGATGTATTTCCCTCCAAAACCAAATGTGCATATCTGAAGTGTGAAGATGCCGATATCTTTGAGAGGGTCACAAGAAAGAAAGTAAATGGTTGGATGCTACTGCTTTTCATTTTCTCGTAATTGGATAGTGTTCATCTGGAGAGCCAATATGTAGTCAACTTGAGTTTTAACATACTTCAAGAAACAAACTTCAGGTGGGTAAACAGATTGGAGATGTGCTTTCCTTGAGCTTGGGCTGAGCAGAGCTCCAGGCTTGGATTCTCAGCTGCTGTAAACTGGCATCATTTCAATTAAATCAATGGTGCAGCACCAATTTGCAGCAGCTGATGGCCTGACCTCTTCATTCTCTCACCCTCTCAGCTGCTAAGGAGTGAGATGGCCATTAGTCCAGTTGTTAGTGGATCATCTGGACAAGACAGTTGGAAGAGGATACTGCATAAATAGATAAAATGAGAATTAGTAAAATTCAGGGTAGGGAAAATACATCAGAACTAAGAAAAAAAAAGATATAGAAGGCATCATTCAGAGGAAAGCTGAAGATAATAAAATAGTTCTGATTTACTGATATGCTTATACAACTTTAAAAGAAAAATCAAAAGCTCTATGAAGAATTAAACCATCAATGTTCTGAAGACTGGAAAACTGGCAAGTTAGCAAGAAATATAGAGGACTTTAACCTACTGTTTCACCTATAGAAAGGATAAATTCAATAATGAAAACTCTTTTTGTCTATTTTAATTTGAAACACAAATGAAAGCTCCATGTCATGCCCTGGGCTGGATCTGAAGTGCGGATTTATGCTGAGCCCTCGTCCCAGTGCCTCCTCCACAAGGCAAGATTCTGGGTGTCCATTATCCTGCTCATTTCCATCTAGCCCAGCAAAGTGGGCTTGTGGGACAGCTGTGCTGCAGAAATCTTCCCAGGCCCTCAGTACCCACTCTGAATGTCTGACTGACTTTTTTCAGATCATGTGCACAGTATAGCTTTTCACATTTGTCCACACAGGAAAACTCTCACCTCTCAACACCTTGTATTTCAATTTCTATAATATCCCTTTTATCAGGGTGTGAATGCTGCAGACAACTTTTCTTTTGACATAAAACCTGGGATTGTCTCTTTTTCCCCCTTCTTGCCTTCACTCTTTCCCTTCTTTCAAGAAGCAAAAGACAGTCATAGCTCAGGATTGTTTCTCTACATAATTTCTCACTGCTCTCAAGAGGTTAACTCCAACCTCCAGCTGGCATGTGGTGTTTAACTTGCATGATCAGCATGTGAAATTTTCAATCATTTTGTTCTTTTCACTGTACTTGTCCCCATGGGGTTTCATTGGTTTTTCCTGTGAAGAAGAGCCATAACATCTCTGCAGTCTTTAAATTCCTTCTTAAAGCTCTTACTTGCTGTAACACCTTTGCAGAAAGCCTGTTAATGCATTAGCAACAACAATAACCAGTAGTGTTCTGTTGTTCCAGTATTCCTGAGGGGCTCTTTAGATTTTACCTTTGTGTTGCCCAGTATTTCAGGGGCAGGGACCATTTTTATGTTCCATGCCTGGAAAGTATCTGACACATGGTTCTGTAATTAATGTGCTCAAGTCTTTCAAGAAAAGAAGTAATAATGAACATCTGAGCACTGCTGAACTTGTTCAAATCAGGTCTTTGCTTTCTATCAATATTGGATAAACTTGATATAGCTTGAGACGAAGCTCACAGAAAAGAACACAGTGTGTGATCATGGAAATCATAAGGCTCCGCTACAGGAATGGAGGTAAAACTGACTGAGGTGTTGCACAACTGAAGTTATTGCTTGGACCCCTTTCATTAGTGAGTAAACTGAGGGAAGCAGTGATTTTCCTTGGCGTTTCAGTCCTGAGTCTAGATAATCAGGGCAGATCCCGCTGGGGGATACAGCTATAAATATTCAATTCATTCACCATTTTCTTTTTCTTGCTGAAAATCAGAGCATTGCAAATCACAACAGAGAAAATATTTTTTCTGCATTGACTACAGCACTGGAAATTTTTATCATAATAAAGAATGTGAAGAATTATCTAACTAAATTCTGCATCTAAATCAAGATAAATTCATCCTATGTTTAAAGAAGAACAGGATTCATTGCACTAGGTAGGAATTTCACTAACCTAGAACTACAGTTAAACCATAAGCAATGCAGAAAAGTGATGAAGTTATTATCTGACTGACTGCTGAGTCAAACCCCAGCACAGTGTTATATAGCACTCTGACACAGGAATTAAAATCTCTGGGACTAGACAAAGTTTGGAGCTCTTTGTTTTAGACAGTTAACAACACTTTTCTCTCAAGAATTCGAAACATCAGCCATTTTAATTTGAACACTTCAGGAAATATTCTTTCTGGGACGTGGGATAGGTGACATCTCTGTGGACTCTGCTTCAGTTGAGCACAGGCTTTATACTGCTGCTCACACTGCACCAGAACTGATGGGGAAAAGAGCAATTCAACATCATCAACTTTTAGGACTGACATGATGGTGATCCCTCCATGACGGAGATGATTTATTCCATTTCCCAGCATATCCTTTTGGAAGGTGGGGTAGAGTCACAGCAGAAGCAGTTTCATCCAGGCAGAAAGATCTGTCTGCCAAGGAAAGACTGGACTATGAATCCAGCTATTCATTTTGAGTACAAGGTTTGTCCTGAGTTCCAGTTCTCAAATCACAGAATTTCTGTATTTTCATGGAGGTAGGGAGACAAAAAGAAAAAGGGATCATAATGGGTGATGTTTGTCTTATGACCCACACCAAGAACATGTTTCTGATTCCCCCAATGGTCAGAAACATAACCCAAAAGAGAGGATATCCTTATTTTTGTTCCTTTTTTAAAAAGTAGAAACACAAAAAAAGACTTGGTCACTCAGAGATGGACCCTCAGGGGTGACAGTCCTGTGACAATATGTGTCCTTTTGAAATGATGTTGTGTCTAGGTTACTGCCAAATATACTGTTGTGTTACTCTTCGAGCTATGCTGTGCTGGCTCTTGAGTGAGCTGCAGTCATTGTCAGATGTATTATACAGGGTTTATACATACATATGTCCACCTATGTATGTTAAAGTTATTGTTATTTTTGCATGACCATAATGAACAATTACTCTCTGGGTTGTTTTTTTCCCCTTCTTCTTCCTTAACAGTGGAGATTTTTTTAGCATATATGACACACAATTTGGCAAAAGGCAACGCAGGACAGCATTGCTGAGGCAAAGTGGTAGCAGTATGTGCTGAGCCTAGGGCTACAGCCAGAAAGCAGCTGTCAGTGGACATGTAATAGATACACTGGAAGACAGAAAGCCCACACAGTTACAAAAAGTGGCAGATTCCTTGAATAGAATAACAAATAAGAATGGCCAGAAACTGCAAAGCTTTGTTCCCTAACCCGCTGGCTTTTAACTCACAGGTTTCATCCAGTTCTTTTCCAAACCCTAATTGCTTCTTATTAGTAAAATTGAATTTATATCTGTCTTCAGCAACATTTCTTTAGGCTATTATACTACATTTTCAGGTTTCTACCTGAAAATAAGATACAAGTTTGGATGGAATCTTCATATTCAAGGTCAAATTCTGTGCCAAAATGGAACTTTTTGAAGTGAGAAAAAGTTCTCACTCTTAACTATTAACTTTTTAAGTATGTCTTATTCATAGCTTTTAGCTGAGAGCTGAGGAAAAACAATCTGCATAGCTAGGTAACAATGAATGCTTATCTCACTGTCAAGTTTATGGAAAATGTGAAGGGATCTATCCCTCTGAGCTTCAACTCTTGCAAATGCTACAGTGCTTCAAATTTTGATGTTGATCTAGCAGGTGGAAAGATAGAAGTACTGTGAGAACACACACAGTTTAATGAGCAGTCTTTTCTCTGTGAGGGGGACATTAGCATTTCTAATCCCGTGTAGTATCATGCCAGTTCCTAAGCTGTGTGTTCACAGGATGGCACAAAGTCAATTTACCCAAGCCAGTTATTTGGTTCAAAAAATTTCCTTCTGACCATGACTGGAGATATGCTTATGCTTTGAAACATGTATCTTTTCTTGTCAATGTGGGAAAGGTAGGAACAGTCAGTTTCAAAGCTAGGGGCTGGGTATTCTGGAGAGAGACACAGAGGAGCCCAGAGGCTGCACCTCAGTGTGTGCAAGAACAGCACCTGACCCCAACTCAATCCTAAGCACCTGAAAACACCAGGCGAGAGAGTGGAGCTGCTGGTGTGTGGTAAAAAAATCCTCTCTCCTCTGTGGCAGTGTAGCTGGACAGTGTAAATATTTTTCTGGACTCTTGGAACATTTTCGAAGTACAAAACCCATAGTCCAGAGACATAATACTAGACCCATCTGCCAGAGACCAATATTTGCATGAAAATATACCACAGGCCAAGATGATACAATCTTCCTGTAAGCCAGATCTACAGTCTCTATACCCTTCCCTTTTTACTGGCTAGTCTATACTGAGCAGCCTTTCAGACTGTTTAGAAGGAATGGAAAATGTTCCGAAATGACATTGATAAATGAAGTTTGTTGTCTTTATGTGCTATACAGTAGTCAGCATATTTCCTAAAAAATTCTGCCTTCTGCAGTTGTTTTCAAGTGGAATGTGAGTTTTCTCAATTATGAGATAATTTTATTGAGATTCATTGTGTCCTTTATTATGAATTCTCTTTCCCATCAGTAACTATTTTTATGTATTTCCTTTTCCCCAGTGATGAAGAAGTTGTTGTTTGATTGCTTGAATTTCAACATTATGAGGTCAATGCCTTTGCTCTCCACTTATGAAAGCAGGTAGGAGAACATTTCCCTGTATATTATATCTAATGAGGTGAGCAAGAAAAATATGCCTAGGGCTGCAGAAGGACTCTCTATTAAAGCAGTTGTCATGAAATTCTTAGTAAAGAGAAAAATGAGAACAGTTGCCTTGATCAGAAGACGGAAAAAGATAACTTTTTCTTGTGACAGTGGAAAGGCCTCTCATTTTTCCAGGCCCTACAAACTAATGCGGAATCTCACATAAAGTCAACAAAAAAAGTTGCATGTATATTGCAGTGGGAAAGAATGGGCATGTACTGCTTCATTGAACAAAGGTGATCACCCAGATGATATCAGCACAGGACAGTTTCCCTTTCATCTGCAGCTCAGAAGAAGACATGTGCTCTGAAATATTTAATATGTGCAATCACTGTGGATGGAAATAAATGATACTTCTCATCTTTCTCTCTCTTCTGCCCCTAGTTATCTAGCAACTCTCATAACTGGCATATGCTATGGCTCAATGACCTGGCTTCATTCACAACTAAATCACTACTAAAACAGTCAGAATGATAGATAGCAGCTTATCAATAATTGAGAAGAAAGGCTTAGAGATGTCCCATTATCTAAATAATTAATGCTGCACATGGGCTTTGTAATTCCTTAATAAAACTGACTGATTGATTTGCTTAATTAATTCCTTCTTTGACAGGCTTATTGCTTTTTGTGGAGACAAGGCTGGACAAAAAGTTAAAAAAGGCAAAAATAAAATAAAAAAAAAGCATTAAAAGGAAGACTCAAAATTCAGAAGGAAAAGAAAGATTTAAAATTTTTCATAAAGTTTAACCCCCCACTGGAGAATATAAGAGATGTTCAACAGTTAATTCTGCCTTGCATCCCAGACTGCCCTCAACCTCCTCTATCTCTTGTCTACTACAAAAAGGGCCCTAGAAATGGAAATATCGACAACAGAAAAAACACCCAACAGATTTTCCACCTCCTTTGCATTTCCCCTTGTTTCATATCCCTCTGCAACTGATCAAACATTATGATAACCATAAAGTGTCCCATGACCACACCAGTAGTAAACTTGGCTGAGCCTTAAACACTTTTGAATAAATCAATCTGAATGAAATGTGTAAAGCCCTCTTCACTTCAACAGCAATAATTGCTTTGAAAGTCGGCTGCTGCTAGCACTGCACTGCTCTGTCATAAATGAAATGTTTCCTCAAGTGGAGGGTTTATATTGGGGGAAAAAAAGTAACTGCTGTCTCAAAATCAGCAGGCATTGTCAGCTTGTTGTCTTTACATTTTTACTTTATTGTATTAAACTTAAACTGCTGGAACTCATGTTATCTAGTGTGAAACTCCCCAAGTACCAATGTGTTTACCCTTTCAGCATCTCCTAACGTGGGTAAAAACAACATGAACGTGATAAGGGCAGACACTGGAACCTCCCCCTAAGGGTCATCCAAGCAGTTCCTACATGGTGAACACACCCAGACCATGATTCAATTTATGTGTCTGAGGAACAGTTTTGATCCAGACACACACTGCCATGCCACTTAGTGTCTACACTTACTGTGTACACCTGAACTAGGGATGAAGCAACTTTCTGTTTCTAGAAAGCTCCTCTGTTTCTGGAAGCTCCTCTTTAATCTAGAAAACCCAGACCCCAGTCAGCACCTGCTGCTAAAATGCTATTTTGCATTTGAATATCTTGCATGGAAAATCTGTATATTTAGAGTTGCCTTAGGGAGATTACCCCATTATCTTCCTCTTTACTAGATAGGGGAAAAAAAAGGCAAAGAATGAACTGAACCTGCTGAAAAGTGAGGAAAGTTAACAGGTTATCTGTCCTGTATAGACTTGGAAGGCCAGCATGCCATACTGCATAGAGGCAGTTTGCAGGGAAAGTGTAGATTACTGTGCAGACATGGTTTGTGGTTTAATTTCTGTTATATGCTAATTCAGAAACCCTTACAGTATAGTGAAATCTGCAGTGCAGACATTCTTGTAGGTTTTAACTGTGGAGAAGAGATCATTATCATGCTCTTGACAAGTAAGGGAAAAGCAATGTGTAGATGAGATGACTCAGATCAATATTCATCAATAATTTTGTTTAAAAAAAAAAGGCAACAATTTGACTAAAAAAAATTATCCTGAATTTTTCAGAGGATTTGGTTGGTTAGTTGGGGTTTTTTTTGGTTTTTTAGTAAGAAAAATATTGTTAGGACACCTCAGCCTTTTCCTTGGAGCTTGACCTCTTTTAGATGAAAGATACTAGAAGAATGAAAAACATGAAAGTGGAGAAGGTTAATGAGATTTGTTGTTAAAAGTTAACACAAACTTTAATTACTTCAAGGTTAGTTGAGACAGGCAGCTTTAGGTTAAATGTACCTCTTTCTCAATCTATTGAGAGTGAAGTAGAAGAAAATTGTATAGACTGTTTGAGATGTAAGGGTTGTTCTGACCAAGGCTTTCAGGTATATGGAGTTTCAGGTATGTCTCATGTTGGCACTGTTGCACTATTTTCTTTCACGACGATTTCACACAACAGTCAAAAAATTATTTTTCCCTGAGGACCAGGTCTGTATGCCCCAGTGTTTATATTTAATCAGTTATTCAACTCTTGTGTATATGTGGAGGATCTGAATCTCAAATGACACATTAAATTGAATGCACATTTGAGGGAAATAATTAGCAAAAGAAATAGCTTTCTTGAGACTCATGATGAGGTTTCCAGGCTCATCATAGAGGAAATTTTGACACAACCAAGACAACTAGTTTTCAGCAGTTCTTCAGCTACATAATCCACTATCCCTCTACTCAGCATTTCAAACCACAAAATCACTGAGACTTACAATTTCAGCATCTTTCAGAGCCAGTGTCTGACATCAGCATTACTCACTGCCTGACATGATCAAGCCAGTTATTTCCTTCTGCCTCATTTGTTCAGGATGGCAGCACCCTTAGAAAAAAGTATGGACTTTTTAAGCTAGAGAGTTCTCATGCAGAAGGCGGAGCCTGAAAATTTAACACTCCATTTAAATAAGATTGCTTCTCTATCCTGTTAAAAATGCTGTGCCAGGAGAACTGATGCATTATCTAAGTCACACGGTTTGAAAACAGCTACAGTGTCTTTTATTTATAGTAGATTATTTGCCAGTATCTTTTTCCCCCCATGGACACAAGAGTATGATTGTAACAGATCCAGGCAGTACTGAGATATTCTGCTTGAGCTTCTCTTCCTCATGCCCCTGTGTTAATCCTATATTGAAGCACAGGAAAGGACTTTGTCTTCCCAGATTGGATTTCAAAGTCTAGCCCTAACATACTGAAAAATCCTAAATAAGTATTTCCAAATAGTTTCCACTTAGTTTTCAAGTGGAAACTGGAAAGCAGTGTTTAGCATTCAGAATAAGTTTGTAAATAATGTAAGATAAGAAACCAATTTTGAAATGCCAATCTAAATTGAAAACATAAGCTATCTGTACTGCATGTGCCCCATAGTGTTCCACCACAACAGCTTATATGTCTGTGTGCAAAGTATTTTCCTTTTGATCTAAGATATTTTCTCAGAGCATGAAGATGTTCCAGATCTCTTTCCAAAAGTCTGGAATTGTTTTCTGTGGCCTCCAGCTCAGCTGTGGCAATGGATTGCACATACTCCCTGACTTCGTCTTATTCTTCTGGGTTATTTTTTGGCTCATGGTATTTGTTTACATGGGCACATATAAAATTGGGGTCCTTGCCAGTCTCACGGGAAGCTGTCCTTGGAAATTATCTAGAACAGTTGCTGTTGCCTGAAGAAGTTCATGGCTGGAAGCCCAAGCACAGAGCAGAAAGACTTCCGAGGCCATTTCTGAAGTCCATATTCAAAGTCTCCAAAGGGATTGGCTTTGCTGGGTCAGGCATATGTTCCATGACAAATGACAGAGCAAAATCTACACTGTTTTCCTCAGGGCTTCCCGTCCTTCCCATTTCAACTGAGCTGCTGGTCTTGCTCTCCACTTTCTTCTCACTGCTTGTAATTTTGGGTCAAATCAGAATTTCTGCAGCACAACTCCTGTGTATTTTATATTGCTGGAATGGACTGTGATGCCTCATGATGCTGTGTGTTTTGCCTAAAAAGTATTACCTCTGCACAGGCTGAGAAAAAAATTGGCAGTGCCTGTCAAGTAAGTTGCTGTCTCAAAGACACAGCCCTCAGCACAATATTTTGGGAGAAACTAGTCATCCGTCTAGTCCACTGGTCTGATACTGCTTTCACTGAGCTGAATATGAATATGAAGCTGAATACCTGCCAGTGGAATTGCTATCATTAAGGGGGGAGAAAATAATGAACTCTAATTTTCAATTTACTGATTAGGATGTTTGTTTATGTTCTGCCTCTAAGGCATCTTGTAACAGAAAACTATCATATTTTAGTTCTCACAAAGCTCTGCAGTATGGAACAAAGATGAAATGTTTACAATTCTTTCTTAATGAAAAAGAACATCATTACATTAACTTTCACTTTGATTGTATTGAAATCTTTATTTCAAATTAAAAATCAACCCTTTCATTTTCGTGTAGGCATGCCTAGGCATGTATATGTGCATATCAGAATTTCAGCATGACTTGTATATATACTTATATATACATTTTTAGAGATATATGTATATGTGATTATTTATTTTCATACTGCCCTCTCATCTTTCCCTCTTCTCTCTCATCTTTCTTTTTTCTCAGTGCTAATTAATGCAATGAAGACTAGTGTTTCAAAAATGTTTATAATGCTAAAAGCTAAATTTTCCTAAGAATGTAGCCTTTATACTTGCCAAAATAATTAAAATTAAATACTTTAAATTTTTTTAGAGGCGGAAAGAAATACAGAAAATGAAAAAAACGTTGTTTTTTACTCCATCATTAGGCAACTTATAGTGGTGTGTGACTATAAATTGTTGCTTCTTTTTCTTTTATAGAATTTGGATTTAGAGAAAAAAACTAGTTTCCCAGTTTGTCCATGTAGCAATATCTCAATTCTTTTTAGTACAGGGAAATAATCCTTCAGAATTTATAAATAATGTAAATATATAGACTGTGGTTTTCATTTATATACATATATATATATGGTTTTTAAAATGTTTTTTAATTGTTTCCTGGGGGAAATAATAATGCAGGTCAGTGATGCTAGAGATGTTATGGGTACCATGTATGAAACAAATGTTTGCTTAATTTTTTCTACTATATAAACATGAGCTGAAAAATGTAAGATCATAGCAACTGTAAAGAGATTGGTCCTAAGGAAGTGGAACTGGGATTCTTGAGCTTTAGCTATGAGATAAGCTTTTGATCCCATAGGAACAGCTGACCATCTTAGTGCATAGGGAAAATATAACTTTGTGCAACAGAAACTAGTGGTGCACACAGTTACTTCAAAATTATTGGAAGGATTGAGGAATATGAGGTCTGCCTAAATCTTCTGTGGAGTTGAAGCAAATTGGGTCTTAAAAAATAAGAAGCTGTACAACAGGATAATGGACATCTCCAATCCATGAGAAGGACATTCCTTTTCATACCTAGAGACATTACCTATAAGTAGATCCATGCATGCATAATTTTACTTAGTTATTAAGGATTTAACATAATCAAATTGTGAGCTGGAAAATGGTCAAATGTAGCATTTATGGATTTTTAATTTAATAGCTAAAGCAGCTGCCTAATAATGATGAATCTGAATACGTGGTTGTTACACAAGATGACACCCTCTTGCATCAATAGTCTTTAATGGACACATATCAGAAGATAACCAACACAAGCACAGTTCATAATGAGCAGACATCTGTATATAAACAGTACTGAGATGATGCCCATTGCTAAGTTTACAAAACCAGAGACATCAGGATAAGCCTGATGAGCTTTGGACACATATGCAAACTTCTATATTTATCTGAACCCAACCCTTTTAGTTTTGACCATTGCCAAGAAGACCATTGATCCATATCTTATTTCAAAGTGGAATCACAATAAACATTCAACTGAAAATTAATAAAGTTTGTTAAGCCATCAGTTGCTCTCCAGCAACACTGAAGAATTTCTGAACTGGCGTTTATTGAAATGCAAATCACTGATCCTAAGTCCCACAGCCTTCATAACTATAATTTAGAAGTTAATTGCACAGACCAAATCATCTCAGTGTTTGAGTATCTGCCAGTTGAGAGTTCTTTAACTTTTAGTGTTGATAAATTGCTCCAGTCCCTTCCTGTAACACTTTCTGTGCTGACTGCAGACAGTAAAGAGGAATTAACTGGTTTCAAGGGAATAAGTTTCCTTGTCTTACTGCATATGTTCACTCATAATATAAGGCATGGAGCAACAGAAAACCAACAGGTTACACTGCTCATGACTTTTCCAATACTGAACTTCTTACATTCAGCCTAAGGGAGTTATGGGTTTCCCTTGTGGTTAACTGTGGAAGAAAGCAGGTTCAGGACAGCTCAAATAAATTTCTCATTCCCTGTGTCACTTTAGAGGACAGAAAACAGCCATAATATACTTTGTTCTGGCCATCCCTTCTCTCTACCTCCTGTCTTCTCCCCTTATACAAATCCCTCACTGTAAACTGAGATTGAGAGGGAGCTCAAACTCTTCATGTAAGTTTTCACTGATTGGAAAGACCTACAAAAGAAATGGGCCAATCCTTAGGCCTTTTAGCTTTTTTGTCCTCTATGAGAAGAACAAAGGCAGTTTTATATGAGTTAAATATGAACCTGGCTTATGGATATCTTTTCCTACCTTAATCTGGCTGCTGACTGTACATTCTCCTAAATCTCAGTTTGCTAGCTGGAAGCCTCTCCTTGTGCCTTTGGGAAATACCTTTCATCTTAACTCCTCTAGTTTTATTCCATTTAATGTTTCTCCTCTTGACTTGCAAACATACTCGTGGCAGATGAGTGAAGCAAGTGTCATGTTAAGCTAAATGATGCCACTGCAGCACTAAAAACAACACAGCCCATTACAGGAGAGGCCAAAAGCCCCGTAGGGAATCCTGAGACTAGGAGTCTGTAGAGTCCATTTATTGATTTCTTTCTCCTAACTTATTGAACAAAGAATATATTATATTATGACTCTGGCAAATAGAATGTCCATTAATGTTCAGGGACTCTGCATGGATTACATTTTACGTCTCTTTAAAGACTGTAAATCTCTGAAAACACAGTGCATTTCTAGCTGATTTGGAGTTGTAATATTTTTTTTTGTTTAGGTTTGTTTAGTTTAGTTTTTTGGTTTTTTTTCCCAATAGTTTTCCACAAGAAGTAAAAGCACTAATAAGACACATCATGCAGTGACTAATTATTTTGAGCAAATATACCATCAGAGTCTAACTATAATCCAAGTTGGCTGGGCTTACATTTTATGTTTTTCTTTACTTCACATATAAGTTGCTAGCTAAAAGCAAATAAAATGTTATCACCCTTATCATTGCCATAATTAGGAGTTTTGCTTATTGTTTACATCTATGGGCTCTATTTTCACATTGCAGTTCCACTACAGCAAAGGTACAATAGGGAAAAATAGGCAGTCCTGCTTCAAATAGTTTAGATAATTAATTTAATGGGTAGCAGCCTGACAGGCAAATACAAGAAAATTACAAGATAACATTTATGGAGCAAGATTGCTGTTATAGCCTCCAAGTAAAGATTCAATTCAGTTTTCAGTAAAAGCTGTAATGAAATGTATTCATTTCTTTTGTTAAAAGCATAATCAAACTTAAATCTAAATTTTCAAATGGGCTACTAATTTTGACTATTTTTATTTCCAAGTAAAGCCCATTTAAATGAGCCTACTTTTCAGTCCATGGTTATGTATAAATTTAGATATTTTGAATTGCTAATAATTTTTCAAAATTCAGGCCATACTTGTTAATGAAAATCAAATCACTTAATTTTAAAAGGAAAATTTAACTATCTGGAAAGTTTTAAGTGAGTTCTCTAAAGAGTTTGAATGAGTTGAAAATTATTCCTTTGGGATATTTTATGTATAACTCAATCTCTTTCCTGTCGTTCTCATAAATGAGTTTACCTTAACATTGGTCATTTTGGGTGTATATCAGATGTTAGAGTTGTTGCATGTTGCAGCTTAATAAAGCAACAGCAACAATTACAATGAAACTTTAATCCAAGCTAGTTTATTATAATTTTCTTTATTTTTGATCTCATTTATGCTAGAAATGTTAATGAAAACATTTACCTGAAAATAAAAAGAGTCAAAATCAGTAACCCCTTTTACAGCATGCAGACAGTTCTGTTTAAACTTTGATCCCCTGAATGGAGAATTTTCATTTCTGGTTTAAATGGGAAGTGAAGGGTTTGCCACTTCTCAAGAGTAACAAATCACTCAAAATCCAGGATATAAGTCAGACCCCCTCCACAATTCATTCTTCATTTTGAGAATTTGATAGATTTCATTCAAATGTGGAGCTCTTTTTTTTCTCCCCAGCCTGCTCTGTGCTAGTCTCAGTCTCCTTTTAACCTTCTCCTGCAAAGAACTGCTGTGCTGTTCCCTTGGTCTCTCCACTGAGTACAGCCAATCCCCAAAATTTAATTCCTAGTGATGCAAGATGGACATTTAAGGAGTTGTCTTACGACACGGGAACTCAGAATCATTAAGGGATCATCAAGTACAATTGTTTGTTAACCTCGCATTACCACTCCTTCAACAAACCATGTCCCTAAGCATGAAGAAAGTCTTTGCCTTTATGTGTTTATTTTTTTTTTTCTCAGAGAAACAAAACAAAATAAAACAAAACAAAGCAAAGCAAAACTGTACAGACATGTTACTGAATGGGCAATTTTCTAACATGAAACCAAAGAGTCAGCCACACATATCTTAGAGAGTTAAACAAGTCCTCTGCTAAAGTGGGTCGAGATTTCTTTAATGACAGTAGTTAGTGGCCTTTGTTCCTTGCTTCTTTTGAAACACCCCATAAAGCATCCAATTGTATCCAAAAAGCATTGTACCTGGTTTCAATTCAGTAAGGTGTTTCTGTCAGTGCTTTTTCTTGTTTCCCAGAGTCATTGTGCTGGGCTCCAGCCATGTGCAGGAAAGATGTGACAAGATTGCAGTGGCTTTTTGATTTTTCTTTCCTGGTCTGTTGGTCAGTGGAGTACTAATGGACACTGGTGCAAGGAAAAGGATGACAAATCTTAGTCTCTGTTGGCCAGGCAGAATTGTGTCACCCATACAGACAACTTGTGGCTTGATATAAGACATTTAATCTCCCTGTAGTTAAACTCCATCTGTAAAATGGATGTTAGGACACTGCAATGGCAGGAGCTGTTGCAAGAGGGAAAGGGTGGATAATTAATAGATGACTAAAGGCTGGATAGCAAAATTCATTTGATGGTGGGGAGGTTCATAATGAATTTCTAACCTGGGGGACAAACATCAGTGGTACTTCATTACTTCAGTACTGGGATGAAGAAAAGACCCTGTATCATTAAGCAGCTGGGAAGGAAGTGTAAACTGGGAGAAAAGAGGGAAGTGGAGAATCATCTTTTCAGTGCACTGAAGGGAAGTAACCACACTCTGCAGGTAAGGGGATTCAAATACTTAAAGGCAAATTCAAGTCACAGTTTAATCTATTTTTTTTTACCTTTATCTCAGGATTCTTGCTATTACATATGGTAAAATCTGTTTTACCCAATTGTTTCTTTTATCCTCCCTTTCTGGTCATTTGCACTAAAAACTTCATATGACCTCTTTTCAGAAAGCTCACCTAGGTGTCCCTAAACTCTGGGTCCAAAGGGTCTCTCCTGTTCAGTCTTATCCATATTCTCCTTTTGTAATTGCCTCTAGTTTAGAGGAACCCTAATAATGAATTTATTTACTTTCCCTTGCAAAGGTTTCTATAATCTTTGTATAATTGAATCTTTTTTTGGTCTTGGGATTTACAAGTTAAGGCAACTTTCTCAGCTGTCTGATTCAGAACTAAAAGAATGTTATTTCTAAGCATACGTAATGCTCTCTGTCATCCTGTAAACAATAAAATTTGAAAAATAGAATGGCAACCTGTGTTAAATTAATTTGATAGCTACCATACGATTGCTAAAGGGACATGGTAAAAAAATTAATCTCTACTTATAAAAAAAATTAAAAACTACAAACTGAAGAAAATTATCCACTACTCTTTCATAGCAAGAACAGGTCAGTTGCAAGCAGCACTAGGTTAATCAAAGCATTTATTTAAAGTAGGCTGTGTTAAATACAGCCTAAATTTACAACTCACATGGATGGTCTCTGTCTTCTGTCTCTTTAGTTGCCATTTGAAAAATATGTAGGGTGTTGTTTTAAAACAAGAAATTCTGGAGTGTGTGTCAGATGAATACACATATTTTCAGCAAAGGTTCTGCTCTCTCCAAATAGGGCTTAATCTGCTAGATACCATAAAATCCCATGAGGGGAAAAAAAACAAAAAAAGAAAAATGAGCATTTCAGGTTAGCAGAACCTAACCTATTTACCCAGAGAAAACAAAGATTTTCAGCCCCCAGTCTTGCATATTTTATATGCTTTTCTAATTTTAGTATTCTCCTTTGTAAAATAGGTGTTTTTCACAGTGGTACAATCCTGAGGGCTTTCGGAAGACGTACACCTAGGCAGACACATGGGCACAGCCCTGGAGATATTTTTAAATAGTGACAAATGTCATTCCCCAGCTTTTTGTTTTAATTATTATTTTTTTTTTTCAACAAATTTTTTTAAAATCTTTGGTAGATTTTTTAGTCACTCTCACAAACTGGATTGCACATAGAAGTGTATAGATATTTCCTCCTTGGAGCCATGGAAGAGACAGGATGGTGAATGTTCATCCCCAGGTCTCAGGTATATGAAGTTCTGGTTCATCCCCTGGCAGAACACAAACATTATACAGGGGTTATATTAAGTAAAATTGATGGTTCTAACTAAACCAGCATTAGTTCTATGGAATGCAATAACACTGCAAAAATGGCCTTTTTTGGCTATTTTTCATGTTAACCTCTGTAGGAAGTAATTACCCACATCATTACTGAAACTAGTTTTAAAGTCATCACTTCAGGAGGATAAAGCAACGTTTTCAAGTTATTCCTCTACTGAAATGAGAAAATGGAATAGTTCCAGGCAAAAAAAAACCAACAAAACAAACAAGTATTGTAAGGTGAATGAGGAAGGATATCAGCAAGATAATTTAGTAGATAGTATAATGGTAGCAGTATTATTTCTTTTTCTTTTTGTAACTTTTTAATTGAAAGATTGGACTAACTCCTGTCATTAATCCCAGCCTTCTCCTATCCAATTTTCCATGTGATGCACTTTCATAGTCAGCATTGTTGAGCACCTCTTATCAGCCCTGTTTTATATGTTTGTTCTTATTTTATTTGTGTTATTGTGGAAACTCTACAGATTTCCACAGTGATCTTTTGTCCTTTTGAAAATACTACCTTGCTCACAATCATTTTTATCTTATTCCAAATATGTGAATGGAAGAAAACAACTGCAAGTGGTTGTAGTTTAAGTTAAGACTGCTAAATAAATTATACAGAAAAATTAAAAGCTGCAAGTATGCAGTATAATGCATATTTTATTATTTCCTCCTTACAATGTTGTTTAAAAATACATAACCTCTTGATGTATGTGTATTTCCTTGAGGAAGGTGCTCTGTAGCTCTGAGGCAGGATAAGTAGCATGTGATGTGGCAGCTGTAACATAACAGCATATTTTCCCATAAAAAGTAGAGTAAATGGGCACATAAATTCCATATAAACTGTCAGCATGTCAGCTATGCTAACACTGGGTAAGCTACTGCCCTTGAGCCTCACAAACCTATGCACCATCATTTTTCAAACAATTCTCTCCAAGAAGTGGTACTGCTGCTGTGGAAGCAATGATCTGACCACCCTTCCTTTGGCCAGTTCAGCTGATTTTCATTCCTATGCAAGACACAAAAAGGGATGAAACCCAGCCTTTGTCTGCTGTACATGATGTTTTCTCTGGTGTCTGAAACTCTGCAGGGAGTTTAACTATATTTTCTGATAGATTATCCCAGTCCAGGTTTCATCTCATATGGCTTCAGGTCAGCAGAGCTCTGCATTTGAGCAAGTCACCTCAGGTTCTGCAGGCACTCGTAGCAGTCGGCTGAGGTGCTGAGCTCTTTTAGGGAGCAATTCATTTCATCTGCTTTGGCTGTGTACTTTAGCTGACATGCATCACACCTTGAAAGAGCCTAGGGAATTCAACAGACACCAACACCTGCATTATGAGTGTCTAGCTAGAAGGCATAAATCAACTCCTGAATATCTCCAGATCTCTAAAATAAAATAAAAATGTTCTGCTAATTTTTTTTTTTTTTTGCTTGTTTTCATGTGTATTTGAATACCCTACATCTTTGGAAGGATATATGTAAGATCAAAGTACCTCATACATTTGGCCCATCTTAGTAGCCCCTGTTGAGTTACCCACCTCATATTTCTTGTTTATGAAAAGGAAATGTACAGACTGCTTGTGTCTCCCCATATAGAATGAACTGTGGAATATGGAAAAGCTGTAGAAAGAAGGAATTATGATACAATTTTGATGAACTTCATGCAACATTCAAATGCAATTATATTCCAAATACCACACACATATCAGGAAAAGGACACAGCCGTGCATGAGTTAAAAACTTTCTAGGCCAAAAAGTTTCTAATTGAGTTTTATCAAGCTCATTATTTGTACTACTTGTTTTAAAAAACTATTCATAACTGTGTTTTATCAAGTTCATTGTTTGTACTACTTGTTTTAAAAAACTATTCATAAGGTAAGGGGAAAAATCTTGTTGAATATTTTGCAGTAAAAATTTCTGCATATTAAAAATTCTTTCTTGTATGAAACATAATTTATGGATAAAGAAAGAAGACAGGAAGAAGAATCCCTTTGACAAATTTGAAAAGGCCCTTTTTTCCCTTCATACTTTTCAAATGTATTTTAGGACAGGAAAGCCATTACCCAGAAAACTTACATAGGTGTATTTCCTGATCACCTTAGATTAACTTCACATATTCTGGACTGTGACACAATGGTCATCAAAGACGAGCAATGTCAGCTTGAAGCAGTTAAAATTGTTGCATCAACAAAGAAAATGAAACTCTCCCACAGTCACCCTTCCTCTTCAAGGTCAAGCATTCTCTGTCGACCTCTTGAAACATGCACACAACTAAATTATACAGGCATATCATTGTTATCATAAATACATTATGTACACCTATTTTCATAGTTAATGTAAGAGGGTCAGAGAAAATTTTTACTTGATAAGGTGGGTCAGTAACCTGAAAATGTTGAAGAACACTGTTTTAGATAGATGGACAAGGAAAGTCTTTATGACCTGATTTCCATGAACTTTAGCTGAGTTTCAAGTACTGAGGAGGTATTTTAGTCTACAATAGAAAGCATGCCAATATGAAGATGTTTCCTAGGTTGCTGTCAATGAGCTACTCAGCATTTCTCCATGTCATGTTTTCCATGTGACTCAGGTGTCCAAAAGTATTTCACTTGTAATTTGAATCCTTCAAGTAAGCATTAGGAATTCCTATTATCAACTAATGAAGCAACATTAGTCTGAAGGTTTAATAAAATCAAGAAAATTCATCTGATGCCTTTACTATAAAGAATCTTTCTGAATTCATTTAGCTGAAGTAAAGAGCAAAGGAGATGATTTGTCTCTGAGTTAGATACATTCTGCTTGTTCATTTTAAATGGTTTACTGTGCAACAGATCTGGTCTTTTATAAAGGATTTTGGGGAGTCTTGCAATGAAATAAAGTAATGCCGTAAGGAAAAGGAAGCCAGAATCAGCGTGAATGTCTACAATTTTAATGCATCCAGTCTACTCATTAATAGCTATTTGAATAAGTGTCCTTATTACAATTATCTCTCACTTTTAAAAGTACTTTGACTTATATTTGGTTATATTAAGAGATTTATCTTAGTTTTTGTTAGTTTTTAATTTTTGTTTTGTCTGTTCTTTTTTTTTAGTTTGTTTTCCATTTGAAACCTCCTAGATTCCTACACACTAAAAATTGAATACTGAAATCTCTTGTCAACTTGTTTTCTAGTATCAGAAAACATAAAAGGGAAAAGTTGTGTTTATTGACTCCAAAATATAAATGTGGAGTTATGTGATATTCACATTCAAAAACTCACATTTCAGGCCCTCATGATCATGTTCTGAGCAGCAAACCAGAGTTATAACCACAGAGTTGGCCTATGGAAGGCATAAGAATGAAAGGTAAATATATTGGTTACATTTAATTGCACTTTCTAGCTATCCAAGAAATCATCATGCACATACAATTATACTAGTTAAAAAACAGAGAGAATCACTGTTATGACAAAAAAAGTGGCAGTCAGTTTTGATACTCTTACCAGGATTGAGCTGTGGTGAAATTTATCTGATGTTCTAGCAAAGGCTGGTTTGATCTACACCCTCCAAATGGATCTACTAAAAGATAAAGAAATTCTGACAGCTGGCTAGACTGCCAGTAAACTTCAACCATCTTCATGCCCTTAGGTGGCTTGGATAGTAATCCTCAGGAGAATTCTTTAATATGTTTGCAGGTTGATTTTTATGTCTTAAGAAGGGCATACAGACAGTAAGAAAGTCAATAATAAAAAAAAAAAAAGAAAGAATAATGTATTGTTATAAAAGTTTGTTTATTTATTTTTTTTTTCTTAAAGCTGAGGAGAAGATTTCATTTTAGGATGTGTTTTAAGATTTATGCAAACTTTGGATCAATGTATATATGCTGTTTCTCTAGCTAAGCCTCAAGCTGTGATCCCATCAGATCTCCTGGGGCACTTCCAGCTGTGATCCTGTCAGATCCCATAAGCTAAATATGCTGGGCCAACTCAAGCTGTGATGCTGTCAGATTTCATCAGCTAAGCAAGTTTGGGATGAGTCAGTGCTTGAACAGGAGACTTGCAATGAACAGGTTGGTTTCAAAGGACATCGTGGCGGTAGTAACTCCACAAAGGTGGGAGATGTTCCCTGTTCCTTCATTGATCTCAAGCAGAAACTGCACTCCCAATACTGCTCAAAGAAGTATACCTCTGCTGGTATATAATACAGCTGCTGAAAGACAGTGCTTAGGAAAAGTGGGAGATGAAACTGAGGCACTTCACCAAATGCCACCATAAGCAATCAGACTGGAAAAGATATTTGTTTTTATTTGTGCCAATAATATGTGTTTCCCAGAAATAAATCATGAAGAGAAACATATGACTGGAATGCGTGAGTGTGGTCCAAATCTTTTTTGGAAAACTATGTGCATGTTGCTTTCACTTTTGAAAGTGCATTATCACCCATGCTGACAAGACTTTGCAAAACTTCTGCAGATACAAAAAGAGGGAACAAGTACTTTAATGACATTTCTCAGGTTGTTTCCACTGCAGTAATACCTCTGAAGGACCAGCTTTTCCTTCTCCCTAACAAGAAAACTGCATATTCTGCTGGTGATATTAGTCCCTACAGAAGCCTTCAGAAGCTTCTTTAAAGTTCATGTTGTTATTAAACAAATGCAGTGAAGAAAATTAAATAGGTAAGGTTTATGAGGTTTCAGATGTAAAATACCTTTATTAATTTATTTTGTAATTCATTCTCCCTTATTTCATTGTAAAACTTAAACAAAAAGACAAAGAAGGTTGTGAAAAACTTTTTAAAAAATAATTTCTTAAAGAAAAGGAAATTACGTTTTGAAATTGTATCCATTTTTCATATATCAATATTTTTATTGGATTTTTTTTTGTGTGTGTGTTTGTGGCCTTTTCAACAGATGTGTGTAACAAAATAATTTCTCTATTAAATAATTTTCATCACAAGAAGTCACATTTTTTTGTTATATGGTTAACTTCATTACCTAGATAAGGCAAAAGCTGTATCATAAAAATGAACTTGATAAAAAGAAGTGCACAATTTCAAAGAAAACATTAATTAAAATAAAGCATTACAACAATAATGATGTAAAAATTTTCACTACACATTTTTTTTGAGAAGTAAAATAAAAGGTATTTTAATGAGTAAAAGAGCTGTTGTGGAATATATTCTGAGCAGTTTTTAGGAAGAAGATCTTGTCCTGAAATAATCCATCTCCATAATGAGAGGTCCCCTTTCTGCAGAATAAATCTTGAGAGATCCTGGTGTTTTAGTATAGTAAAAGGAAAAGATCTCTAAAAAAGTACAAAGTGTGCTTTCAGTCAGTTGTTCCTTTGCTTGTAATGAATTGTGGGACAGAATATGGGGGTTTTTCAGCACTTTTCAGGAAGTCATGTCCTGATTTAAAACTTACAACTATTGTGTGTGATGATCAGTTGATCATACACACCAGAGTAACTTAAAAAATAACCTTCAGGATCATGGGGATGAGATTCACCTCACCATACTAGGCCAGCAAGATCTAGCAAAGTGAAAATCTTCAGTCAGCTGGGACTCCTCTCAGAGTCAGAGGACAGAAAGAGGAAATCTGGAAATTGCTTTTCTGGGCATCTTTTGACAGATGCACACTAAAACTTTTGCTTTCTTTTTCTTGGCTTGAAAGGGAGAACTGGGGACTGATAGGGGTATCCATGCAGATATCTCTACTAGTGAGATAAATGCAGCCCATGTTTTCCCACAAAAATGTACACACAGGATTGGACTAACTTTTCATTTGACTAAACCTGTGAGCTGTTATTTCTCCTCAACACAAGCAGTTGGCTTGGTCCCTTGACATGGATTAGTCATCAGAGGGAAAGCACACCTTATTTGCAGCAAAATATCTGAGATACGGTTTTAAAGTGTTAGGTCCTGACCACTTTGCTTCTCCTCCCAACTCCCTGCAAGCTTAAACAGAACCACCTTTACAATTCAGATGGTCTCAGTCACCATCCAGGTTAGAATAAAAGATGTGGACTACATCCTGGCTGTGCCTCAAGCTGCCTGCATGCTCAGACTGCTCTTGTTTCATTTTCCCATTGTCTTCCAGACAGTCACACAGAGTAGAAACTGCTGGATCATTTATCAGTGTCTGGGCTTCTTTTACTTTGACATGATTGCTAGGTTGGGGTGTGGTTACCCAGGAGCATGCAAGGTCACTATGGCAGTCTCTGGTCCAGCCCATCTTGCACAGGGGTCTGATGCCTGGAACAATCTGGATTCTCTGCCCTGAGACTCAGGGCTGATAAAGTTTTCTGTTTGCTTGTCTCTGCTTAGAGGCACAAGGATGTTTTCCGCTCCTCCCACACCACCTCTACACACTGGTTTTGTTTTTTCGAAGATTCTGATGTTTGTGTCAAGATTAGCATGGTGGATGGGAGGGAGAGTGAGATGTTTTCCTCAGGAGCAAAGCCCTCAGCACAAGAGAGTACGTCAATAGAGATGAGGGGAATCTAAAGTATAAAGGTTGGCTTTTTAAATGGCTGAAGTTAGAAAGAGTGCTCTTTGTGAAACTGGTCACAAAGGGAGCAAAGTATCTGCACCAGAAAGACTGAGTGACCTTTTCAAAGCATTAGGCTTTGTTTGTTTATTTTCATTGAATTAAGTGTGTATGTGCATGTGTGTATTGTGTGCTGAACAACTGACAGATTCTGCATATTTTTTTCCTAAACTCACCGAGTCTCTGCTAATACGAACTGAGATGGAACTGCATTTTGTAATTCACAGTTAAGTTTCTTAATTTTTAATTACTTCCCAAGCCAAAATGAACACCACTAGGCAATGCTGCCCTCCTTAAATCTGTAACTAAGAAGATTCTGGAGGAAGTTTTCTTGGTTTAATTCAGCACTTGACATTTCAATATATTTTTTAATATAGTATTCACTTCAACCACCTTCATGTTGATTGGAGGGACAAAACAACACAGCAAGGCCAACCCAGGAGGTTCCTGGAATGTGCTGATGACCTGATGACTTGCTTCTCTAAGTGATACAGAAACAACATTTAGGGTGGTTGTTTTGCTCAACACCGAAGAGGGTGTGGTAGGGAATGTGAAGCAACAAGGACACAATTCCTCCACTGAGCTTCAGGAAAGAAAACTTTGGTCTCTTCAAGGAGCTGCTTGGTAGACTGCTGTGGGAAATGGCCCTGGGGGCAAAAGAAGCCCAAGAAAACTGGTTAAAAATTAAGGATTACCTCCTCAAAGCCCAACAGCGATGTGTCCCAACAGACAGAAAGTCAGGCAAAACTGCCAGAAATCCTGCATGGATAATTGGGGGATTGAACAAGATTTCAAAGTGAAAAAGGGTAGCTTTAGATCAAGATATATGGGACAAATTTACTTGGAGGATAGAGAAACATTTGAGCAGGTTGTCTAAAAGAGTTGTGACTTCCCTATGCCCATAAATGTTTAGGACAGGCTTGATGGGGCTCTGAGCAACCTGGTCTAGGGAGAGTGTCCCTGCCCATGGTAGGGTGGTGGAACAAGGTGAACTTTAAAGTCTCTTCCCACCCAACCATTCCAGGCTTCTATAACTCAGTGCTGTGCTCTGTACTGTTATGTAATACAAAATGTGAAAACAAAACCACATCTCTACTAGCAAATTATACATGCTCAGAAGTGGGTTTGGATGCAGAAGCCAGCTGGCATGGATCAGTCCAGCTCCTTACTGGGAAGTTCTTCTGGGTGGCCACATACAAAATGCTGATAGTCATCCATATTGTCTCCTGAACTCTTCCCAGAAAATGTCTGGGGAAATGGTGACTATGAGATGCCAAAACTGTGCTAGGGATAAGTTTAACAATTTAACTTTATAGGCAATTGTATTCCAGAGCACAGGAATGTTTTCTGGCACTGATTAGCTTGGAAGTGCAAGTAGAAAATTAAGTCTTTTGGACTGTGCTGTTCTTAATTTGGTCAAAAACCAAAAGAAGAAGCAGGTCTTATTGTGTTACACTCTGAGGACTATCTCTCTGGCTTTATCCTTAGATTAGCCTAAAGACTGTATTCCCTCTCTTGGCTGACAACTCCAGGTGATAGGAAAATTATCCTTCATGTGTCACTTACATGCTTCTCTGTAAACAAAGCTTTAGGTTTGGACAGAAAAGACTATATAGCTAAAAAACACACATCAAAGGCAGCTGAGAATTTGGAACTTTTTATGTAGCTAAATTATGTATTAATTCCCTTGATTTGATTTATGCACAGGCAAAGCTACTTTACCTTTGCTTTCCTATATCAAAGAAAAAAAATTGGATTGACTAGATTATTCTTTACATTGGAGTATATTTTAATTTTGAACTTGTTTTAGCAGGAAAGAAAATGCCATAATATGGTAGCTGAACCCAGATGCAGATGAATAAATAGATAGATAAATGGGGAGAAAGAAATTGCAAATTATGTTTTTTTTTTCTGTTGAATAGTTTTATTTTAGGAAGTAAGATCATAACTTTATTTTCTTTTTGGTTAAATTTTTCAAATATTTTTGTTGCTCTAGAGGCCTTCTTTCTTCAGCTAGTGAATACTGTTTCAACGGAAGATGTTTCAAAATACATTAAAAATTACTTATTTTGTCTTATTGTATAATGGGTAATACAAGATGAAATGACGAAATGCATAGAGTAACTGCAGAAATGAAGAAGGCTGAAGGTATCTAGTTGAAGGTATCCCTTCTAATTGCAGGGGGGGTGGACTTGATGACTTTTAGAGGCCTCTTCCAATCCAAAATGTCCTATCATTCTATGATTCCATCAGTGACCTGAGTGGCTGGACAATTCCACTTATGATTCTTAGACACAGCCCCAAAAATCTCACTCTGCAATGGGCTTTAGATGTAGGTACTCATAGATCAGTTTATATGAACCTGTTCAAATGTCTCAGCATCTATTTAAATATTAAATATCTATATAAACAAAAGTTGTATTTCTAAAAGCACTAACTTGTGAAATGCTTTTAAAGACTCAAGCTTTTGTTTTGATTTGTTTTGCTTTGTTTTTTTATTTATTTCTCAATGTGTAGGACCTAAGTTGCTTTGAAGTCCAGTAACACATCTTCTGGAAAAGAGTTAGAATCGCACTGAGAATGATATTTAAAGCTACACTTTCAAAACTAGTGAATAATTTCTATTGATCATCCTGGAAAACAAAATCCATAGATGTCAGGCATTACCACATATCTTGGAAATCTAGGCAGCTGTCTTTTATAGTGAGGCGCAAATTTTTACTGCTGTTTCTGGTGGAGTGCCAAGTTTATAAGAAAGTTTGTACCCTTCTTATCCCCTTCCCCTGTCCCCCCTGTAAAGATACAGAAAAGCCACAATGAGTTCATTTTAACTCATAATTGAAATCTTCATCTCTCTAAACAGAAGCACCCCTTAAAATAAAATAAAATGCCACATAAAATGCAATTCCTACTACAATATAAAATGTGCTTTCACTCAGGCTCCTTGTAGCATTATCTCTAACTGCAGTGTAACTAAAAACTAATAACCTCATTTTTAATTAGCTGGGTTTGTGGCTTTTTGCACCCATCTCACAGTTGTTCTTTCTGCAGTGTATATCATTATTAACTCTGGATGTCTTCAAGGAGGTCTTAAATACACTTTACTTGCTTTCTCCTTTTTCTCCTTTCTAAAAATTGTTCTCAAAATCCTCATATTCATTAAAAAGAGAGAAAAAAAAGCAACATTTAAACAGTGATCTTAAGCACAGTATGAGTGATTCTGATTTTATGTAGCCATTATCTTTGTTCTTCCATTATCTGAATTCTTTCTTCTTAGTCAATACAGTGGGAATATAATTTTTAAAAATATTATGGTGTTTCAGTCTTTACTGCCCTAAAAATCATTAAGGTGTGAATTTAGAAAGGAAGACCACAAATATTGCGCATTGGTTCCTTTGATGTCAAAATAGTACTGAATAATTACAGGGGGTACATAATATGTTGTGGCTTTCGGTTCTTTTAGGGACATTACTTATACTGAGGGCTGATACAAAAGGACACTTTTATATAAAAGTGTTCACTGCACAGCAGTGGTGTAAACAGGAAGCTCTCTCAGTTTACAGCCTTGCATCACAGCTGTCAGAGAAGACAAGACACCCTGTACACATTTAGAAAAAACTTGTAAATCCTTGTAAATCTGACCCGGGGCGTACCCTAAAGCCAGCTGGATCATGTCACTCACCCGTACTGTGTCTTACCAGCAAGAGGTTCAGATTGCAGCCAGTGCACCTCCAGCTGCTATCCCATCCCATTCTCAGGGTGTCCTTGGAGCTGACCAGGGCTGTGAAGGGAAGCATGATCATGGAGGGCCGAATTCCCTATCCACAGCACAGCTTTTGTGTATAGTTAGTCTGTAAACATCCCAACCAACCCGAACTCTGTGATTCTAAGAATAAAAAGGGATAATGGACTTGTGCCACAGGGACAAAATACTTTTTTTTTTTTTTTTTCTCACATTTAAGCCATTTGATTTATTTCCAACTGAAATTATTCCTTCTTCTTGGCAAAAAATGAATCTATTTTTATATTCGTATAAGGAGGACTGTTCACACCCCTGCTTCTTTAGAGGGCCTCTGTTGAATTTCTTTGCATCTTTAGCATACAGTTATTTAGCTTTAGAATCACTGAATTGTTTAGATTAGAAAAGGTCTCTAAGATCGAGTCCAACCATTAATCCAGCACTGTCTAGCCTACTCCTAAACCATGTCCCCAAGTGCCACACCTACATGGCTTTCAGGTTCCTCCAGTGACGGGAACACCAAAACTGCCCTTGGCAGACTGTTATGCCTTGTCAACCCTTACTGTGGATAAATTTCTCCTGCTATCCAATCTAAACATCCTCTGATGTAACTTGAATCCTAACTCTGCAGAGCCACAAAGTTCCTTCTGAACTCCTTTTCTCCAGGCTGAGCACCTTTCCCAGTTCCCTCAGCCACTCCTGATAGTCCAGACCCTTCCTCAGCTCCATTCCCTTCTCTGGACAAGTTCCAGCCCCTCAATGACCCAGGCTTCAAGGTGCAGCCTCCCCAATGTTCAACACAGAGAGGTGGTCACTGCCCTGGTCCTGCTGGTGCACTATTGTTATTCTGTGCTCTGCTTTCTCAGGATGAAGCCACATCCTGAGAAAACATACATCTTGATATTTTAGAAGTTTGGGCAAAGGTCACAATGCAGAAAACACAGAGACAAGAACTGCCTCTTTCATTGTGAAAAGCTGCTGCCCAGTGCTGAACACAGCCTGAACACGTGATTTTTTTTTCCTTCTGCATGTTTACATTTACTTATGTAAAACAAGCAGAAACTTAAGAAGGAAGTGGGAGTTATTAATTTGGCTGATGTAAAATATCTATCTAAAGTATCACAATTTAATCCATAGAGTGACTCATTATAAAAATTTTCAGTTTGTCACCTGAACTGCTCTCTCAAGGATTTTACCTCATGCCAGATTAGGAATTTATTTTGAATATCTATCATTTGGACAAATCTGCACTCTCTTCATAACTTCACAACCTTCATAGTTAGAGATGATATGCTAAAAGAGAGAATTTCTTGAATTTGAACCTTAAATGCAGGGAACACGAAATTTCCCTTCTATATTGTATTCCTTGCAGGAATTTATTCTTCCAATCATCATCTGTACAAATGCACCTAGATCCATTTGGTCAACAATCTTCTGTATAAATACGAGATCCCTGCTACAAAGATAATGAAACACTGAAGGACAAAGGGAACGTATTTAAGATACATTTGGTTTGTAAGAAGCTCAAGAAAATATGTTGCTTTGTATTCTGCTTCTTTTTCTTTCTTAGTTCTCACTGACTGTCTTGTTTTTCTGTCTCAATATTCTTAGTTTTTGGGGGTTTTATTAGATAGATTTATAATCCTGTTTTTAGAGTGTCCTTGAATAGATTTCTATAATTAGCAATTATAAATAGAGATATAGTCTTGGGTTATGAAGTTTACTTTTATTGACTGCAACAGAAGGTTTAAGTTCAACTTCCCCTTATCTGATTATATTTACCAGAACTGTGGGAATTCACTGTGCTATAAAAATGGACCTTGCTGCTAGCTGGCATACCCAAGAACATTTAAATAAAAATAGCAATGAAAACCCAAGCAAATATTATTTATGTCAGTTAGATACCAATGAAATCTAAGGCTTTCAGGAGCAGACAGGATCGATTTTTAAATTTTTTTTTCTCTCCCTCTCCTTTTTTTTTTTTTTTTTTTTTTATATGACAGAATGACACACTCTTCACTCAGCCACTCAAGCTGAAGAATGACTCAAGAACCCTGTGAAGGTCAAATGCATTTTCACCCAACTGATGCTCTTGTAAAACTGACTTAACCCTCCTTGTGCATTTCTGCACAGCATGGAAGTTAGCTGTGTAGCTCCAAATCAGACGAAAGTGCAGCGAGACCTTCCTTTTGTAGAGCTCTTTTGTTTTAAGCAGAACAAATTCCCTATAAGCAGTACTGTAATTTGCACATTGGAGTGCCTTCTGCCTATAATGATCTCACCAGCAGAAAGCACTGTCATTTCACAAATGGCCCCACAGTGCTCCCCAAAGCTGTGCAAAAGTGTACAGGCACAAACTGAGAAAGAAACTAATACGGGCCCTGATCCTGCAATGGACATCTAGGGTACAATGAGGATGGCACTATCAAATTGGAGAGATGACACTTTGCTCACAGTATGCCACAGCAGACAAGGCAATGTGAGAGAGAAGGGAAAAGAAGCTTGGATACACTGTGGGTCGGCAGAGAAATATGTTAGATTAATATCTAAATGTGTTTCAGTAAATGAATTAAAGCCACAGAATACAATTTATGTAGAGGAAAAAAAAAAAAAAAGGCAAGACCACCTAGACACAGTATATTCAGACCTGAGAAGTCCACAATCACAGAATCGCAGACCTTGCTGAGTTGGAAGGACATCATTAGGATCACTGAGCCCAGTTCGCGGTGCTTCACAGGACACCCCAAGAATCACACCATGTGCCTAAGAGCATTGTCCAAACACTCCTGGAACTCTGTCGGGCTTGATGCTGTTCCCATTCCCTGGCGAGCCTGTTCCAGTGCCCAGCCACCCTCTGGGGGAAGAACCTTTCCTGATATCCAACCCGAACTTCCCCTAATATGACTTCAGGCCACTCCCTCAGGTCCTGTCTGTCCCTCATCACCACACATCAGAGATCAGTGCCTGGCCCTCCTCTTCCCATCTGACTTCCTTATGTTTTTGGAGAAGAACAGAGGTGACATAACCTACTGACAGATCTTTGCAGTGCCAACCACCAATTCCCTGAGCAGGGAAATCAAGATGTCAGGGGGACCAGCAGCCTTAATGAGCCTCACACTGAAAGAAACCTCACTAGAAGAGGGATGCTGCTTTTCCAGGCTGTCCTGCACATCTCATAGCATTCCAAAACTTTCAGGTTGCAGATGTTTCCTTATAATATTAATCAGCACCTTGAAGTGTGTTATACAGTCATATTCTCGAACAGCAAGTGACAGTGAACGCTGTAGCACCAAGAAGACTGGTGACAGAACATGGCCATGTAACTCACAGTTCTGTGCAACACAAGTTTTTCTTGTCTATTAAGACAATATTCAGTTCTGATCACACATTGAAGAAACTTTCCTTCAAGTTAGCACAAGCGAAAAGAGAGAATAAAAAGCAACTAATGCTGAACTTCCTGGTTGGATCTGGACATTTATACTATATTTCTGATGATCTGCCTTGCAACAGTCAAAGATATCTGTGAAGAGGATGTAGAAGGAGAAAGAGTTGAGGAATAAGACTAAAAAATACTGGAACAAAAAGCACTCAAAAAGGATTAAACTTGGTTCTCAGAAAAAGGAAGCATGAGATGAAGGTAGAAGAAAGGTCAGTGCTAAAAAACTGTACTTTACAAGATGTCCATTCTTATAAGGGTATCCTGTGCTTCCTATTGAATTTAGTCCTATGAAAAAAGTTTTCCTTTTGACTTATAAGTACATGAGTAACAATAAAGAACTTTTACTTCAGGGTCCTGTTCCAGAATCTACCACACCAAAAGCAAGGATCTGCAAAAGAGGTGGAAATTCTGTTCTGCATACTTTTTGCATCATAAAATATGAGAGGTTTCAGCTCACATCTCCTGGTCTAAGAGACTAGATTGTGATTTTCTTGTGCATGAGCCCTTTGTTTCCATGTACGTTCTGTTTTGAAACGCCTGGAATATCCCAAATAAATTTGCCAATTGCAATAAATTAAATTTGCAACACCAAATGCAGAAGTTTAGCAACTACTGTTATAGCAAGTAGAGACAGAAATAATTCAATCCTTTTAAGACCCTACTTATTGAATGCTTTTCAGTAACCTGTTGAAATTTTTTGGATGATGTCTATTTTCATTAAGGTTACAAAATTCATAAACAGTGTCCCTAATACCTACACTATTAAATATCCCCTTCTGTCTTACATCTTTTCCTTTATGCTTCCACACTGCCCAGCATGTAAATCATGTCATGGTCACTGCCTTATTTGCCTCAGTGCCCTCATCCTTCTCATCTTTATGCCTTTCCACAGTACCTCTTGGCATGAGAAAACACTCTGGAAGTTAGAACCTTGTCAGCTCTAAGTTTTGAAAAGCTGAGGACCTTCCTCCTGTACCCACTTTTCACCTGCCATGCAGTGGCCTTTTATCCAACAACCCAAGGCTTCTGCCTTGTTGCCATAACCATGACACCCCAAGTGTTCTCATGCACCTTGCACCATGGGATCAGAATCTAATGCCCAGTTTCTATTCAAAACCTCTTTGTTTCATTATATTTAAATAACTTTGTTCTTCTCTGTCTCTTCACTTTTCATCTTGTAGCTACTAATCTTTGCCTGGGTGTGTAGATCCGTCCACTCTTCACCCTGTGGGTTTTAGTTTGCAGTTTCATATTAAAACAAACACATCTTAGGAGAAAATGTATTATACTAATTTTAAAATCCAGAAAATGTTATCAAGAATATACACATCAAAACTTAATGGCCAATTAGTGTGCAACACCTGCACCTAATCAGGCATGCTCCAAACAGCACCGGCAGTGACATAAACAGTAACTACCAATGGGGAGATCTGAGCAAGTCTTAATGAGAAATATAATTGTACTCTTCTTTCTGAGAAGAAAACAGGAAGAAAACATTTTTTTTTAAAGAATTTTCAACTTAGTCATTGCCACCACCTGCTGCCCTGCAGAGGATGCCCTGAAGAGAAGGCTCGTTAGTGTAGCTCATAATTTTACTTTCCACCTGGACTTGGGGGAGAGGGTTAATTTTTTCTCTCTTTTCTCCTCCTTATTTCATTCCCCACCCTAAGGCAGCTCTAAAGGCTATCTCTACTGTCAGCTGAGGCCCCCAGTAATAAGCTATATACATATAAACCTATTTGAACTTTCACTGTGCAGCAAAGGAAGGCATAAAAGGTAGGGCCAAGTAGAGAACAGGAAGCAGAGAAGGCAGGACAGGATTTCTCTGCAGACCAATCCATGTCCTTGGCTTGACTTGGATCACTAAACTTGTGCCAGAGTCAGGTTTCTACCAGGGGAGTAGCAGTCATAAACCAGTTTTTCCAAAAAGTAGCAACATTCCTTCCCCCTCCTTCCCCTCAGTCTGAATCAGTAATATGAATATCTGGGGGCCCTCACATCTCTGGTCAAATTGTTTTGCTGATGATACTTTCCCAGCATTTTATGTTCTTAAACTCTTAGCCACCTCTTGGAAGAAGCATTTGAGAGGTATTAAGCTGGAAGTCCAGGGGTAATTGTATCTCTAGAAGCATCTACTGACAAGTATTTCAAAAATACACCCGGACATACACAAAGGCAAAGCACCTTTAATGTGGAACTTGTTTAGACATGGGACTGGGGAAGACAAGCAATTTCAAGAATTATTTCAAATACTACAAGAGGACATGTTTTTCCACTATGAAACACTGATATCTGGAATTCATTTCCATTACAATGTGTTAAGTATGATAAAAATTCATTTTGTTGAAAAAACAAGCCAGCAAGTGTAATCAAATGGAAACTCTTTCTGTCTCAGAGGATTTTGCTTGTTTGTTTGGTTTAAAAAGTTATTCATTTACAAATAGATTTGTTATATTTAATCATAATATTTGAAGGCAGAAATAGATTGTAAATGAATATTTATGGGTGCTGGCCATCATTCAAGGGTCTAACTGTGTTGATGAAAATTGATAAAGGGAAAAAGCATAGTGATTTGAGCAGGGGTAGCACATCTGGCATTCACATGGCAGCATCATGAAAACTGAAGGTGAAAACTGAAGAGTTCCTCATATTCACTGTATGATCCTATGGTTGTAAATAATAAAGAAATAAACTCATTTCAGAGGTTTAAAAATGTTCTGCCCCTCAGCCAGCTGCTGCTTCCCTTCAGATGTAGCATGACAGACACTAACAGGCTCTCTTCTGGACTGACACAGTGCAAAGTTAAGTGCTAACTTAAAACACCATCATTCTTAGTAATCTTAAAGCTTTCAGCAAAGCAGCACTTGGATAGCACTTCTTCAGCTATATCTCATATTGACACTGGAAAACAGTGGCTGAAATGAGGACAGCCCTATGACAAGATCAGAGTTTATATTTTCTCCTTTTCTCTCAGGGATGTTGTGGAGAATGAGGAAATGATGGATGCAAACAATATTCAAGTAAACATATTTTATATTTACAGTTCCAGGAAGACCTCCGAAAGGGAAGGGAATGTGTGCTTTACAGGAATTCAATCTTATGCAATACAATTTACTCAGAAGAAAAGGGTCCGGCTGAAAAAAAGAAACTATAAATTTGTAGAGCAAAACTCATACCTATGTTGTAAAGCTCTTTACAAATACATATGTGACTGGTTTTACTTACTAATGTGCAGAAGAAACTGAAGTCTGACATTATTTTAGGGCCAAGTACAATTTCAAGTTATATTTTAGCTCCATGTTTAGAAGGAGTGGCAACCAATACTGGAGAAGAATTCCTGGGTTTCCAGTGGATCAGAGGAGTAATCAGATTATTAAGTTACTGGACAAAAACTTTCATCTGTTTTATTCCTTTTCCATGAGAAAGGACAAACCTAACTCAGTCTCTCTGAAGAAGATCTCTAAGTGTTCCAGAAACATCCAAGTTTCCTCTTTAGGAGCAGGCAGCATGTATGCTTCACTCTTTCCCCATCTTTTTATGATACTGAGGAGCAAGCATAACTACCTCTCCCTCTTGCAACATCATAAGAATGTCACTTCAAATTTGTGTCCGTCATGTTCTAGCTTATGTACTGAGGATTACACATGCTTGTCTGGTTCCAAGAGGGGTTTGGTGAGCAAAAATACTCAAGACAAGGAGGAGTCTGTGCAAGCAGCAGGATACCCTGCTCAGTTCACCACTGACTAAAAAAAAAGACAGACGTTCCTGAAACCCCACATGCAGGGCTTCCTGCTGACTCAGGACAAAGTTTTAAGAAGGTTATTTTATGTTGTTTCATTTTGTTCAGTTTGGTTTTTTTGTCAGATCCTTGGATTTATGCTGGAGCTTTCCAATGAGAGGTGCAATGAACCATGAATATATGTACATATATCTCTATATTGTGATATATAAATATGTAATATTTAAGGGTTTAGATGTAGCTCTTGAGGAGTTCAGGAGTTGTCTGCAAGACAGGATTACATAATGTGAGTAGTTGTGGTATTATGGTAGTAAGATTTACTGGTCAGCTTGACTCCACAGCTGGAAGTGAGCCCAAATTTCCTGATTTCAGATGCTGAAATCTTACTGCAATCCCAGCAATTAAGGGGGAAAGAAACCTTGGATTGGCAAAGTAAAAACTATTGCTTTATACAATTCTATAAAAGAAGATAAACCTGTGAATTAGTATTATCAATTAATTATCATAAGGCTGTCTCAGGAGATTTCTGGTAAGTTTTGTTTTAAATTGTGTCTAAAATACTGTAAGAAAATGTCATCTTTCCACACAGCTGTTTTTACACTTATTCTTCAAATCCCAGCCGATACAGAGATTGCAGATGAGAGTGAAAATGGGAGTGTGTATCAGAAGTACATTACAGAACAAAATGAGGTTTTATCAGCATGAATTTGGAGAAGCTAGACTGCTTAAGATGCAGCAGAGCTGTGGGGATAGGACAACATGTGTTTCTGTTCCAGTGACATTAAAGCCAGGATCTCTGAACAAAAACCCATGTGGCGAATTGAACTCTGTATACAAATTATTTTCATTACACTATAAACCACTGAAGTCACTAGTTTGTCCTTTATGGAATCTGGGTTTAAAACTTACTTGTCATTTTAGGCTAGATCACAATGGGGACATGCAAATTACTTAGTTTAAGAACACCAGAAATATTTTTTGACAGTGAAATTTAATTAATTACATCATTAAATTAGTAGAAAGTTCTCTGACCTGGTTGAGACACAGTTTAATTTCACCCTACGTACACTGTGCAGCCAAAAGCTAGCAAAGGAATGTAATTTCCAAATTTCTGGGATTTCTGAGTAATTATTCAATTACTCAGTGCCTATTTTTCTTTATTTCTTTGCTAACTTTTCATGTCATTTATGATCTTGCCTCTTAAAGCTTGAATTTTACTTTCTCTTATGATGCATCTGCCTAAAGCCTTTCTAGTCTTGTTCCAAGGTTTTTATGGACTCTGTCTGTTTCCATTACTTTTCTGGCTTCTCAGTGTGTTTTTAACTTGGGTTCTGTCTTGTTCCTAAAGAATTTACACTGGCTGTCTCTGTGACCTCTATCCATGCCTTTGTGTAGTTGCTGAGAATTAAATTTTCCCTTTATTTATCTTCTCCTCTTTGATTTTAGGGGAAAAAGAGTCACTCTGGGCTTGACAGTTCTATATTTACCTGTACTTTTACCCCGCTCCCTTCTAGCGATTAATTAATGAACATGCCACACCTTATCCCGTTTTTCTCTTGCACTGTAGTATTTGCAGCACTTTCTTGCAGGCCTCTAATTCTAAATAACTTTGGTATTTAATGCATACAGTTACCTGATCAGAATTTAAGGCACTCAAAATACTTGTGTCACTTGAAGAACCTCATCTGATTGGCAACCACATGCCAGCCATATCACCATAAAAACTGTGTAATCAGGAGTCTCTGTTTCATCACTGTGCTGCCAGGACAGAGACATATGTTCATGAATGACTCCTTAAAAACTGTTCTAATGATGAGACACTTCCACTAGGACAGAGATATCTTCTGGGACTGTGTATTGCATAAACGTCCCACCTTCTAGCCCCTGTTGTCCTGAATGAGTCCTAACCCTCCAGGTTTATGAGACGTTTAGGAGAGATGTAATCCTTTCTGCTGGAGATGGGCCACTGCAAGGAAGGGCATAGAAGATTCAGGAGGTAAGAAGAAAGGAGTCCCAAAAGTAACTTGGCAATTAAAGGCAGTCTGTGGATAAGAGAGGTTCTTAATCTGGATTTCCAGCTCCTGTTCCTCAGCTTTAACAACTTTAAAAGAGAAAAATGAGCCCTTTTAGATACATAAAAGTGCTTTTCCTCATGGGAGCTTTCTGGGATGAGGATTTTGAGAAGACAGAGAGAGTGACCCCTCCTACAAGGTCTTCAAGGCCTTTTCTCCCAAGCCCAGATACTCAACAGACAAAAATGTCTGAAATGTCAACCCTACCTGTGAGAGCACATACCCAAAGTAAGCACACAGTCCAAGGGAGCAGGATGAGACTGCAAACTGACAGGGGGGAGGGATGCACACTGCAACAGCAAGACAATTATGATTAGTGTGGACAATTATGATTATGATTTAGCCATAGGATCCCCAGTAGCCATTAACACAATACCACATTTTACTGACAAAAAAAATTAAAAAGGAAAATTCAGTGGCTGAGCAGCAGCACTGAAACCCAGGGGCAAATGTTTGCCTTGAACAGGACTGTAAGCCACACAAGAGAGACTAATTAAATGAGTCTCTGGCCCTTAGTTATGACAGAAATGAGAGAAGGGGGGAATTGTTTGGGGGTTTTAATTCCCCAGCTGAGGAAGAACGATGTGGGGAGAGACATGGGGAAAAGAGAGGAAGGAAAAAAAAGATATTCCAGGGCAAAACAGGATTTCCAAGGTTTCTTTTGTTTGAAAAGCTAGCTAAAGGAAAGGAAGGCTTCCCCTCATCTCTCCCAAAGATGGAGCTGTTGGAACAGGAGAGGAGAGGCCGTTCAAGTGCACTGGCAGACACACAAAGTTCTGCATTCTGCAGCAGGACTTCCAGGCTCCTCTGAAAACATGACTGCTTCCTTTCTGGAAGGAGAAATAAAAATCTGTATTATAATAGCAGCTGCGTTATTGCAAAATTCTACCCAAACACAACGACTGATATTAAGTATCTAACCCCTCTTAATTGTCTATTTCATGGGCTTTAGATTTCTGGATTGCAAAAATAACCATCTGAAGACAAGACTTCAATTCATTGTGTTTTATTAGTATTATTATTTCCTTACAATAATAATAACACTTTACACTTATACAGCACTCTTCATCTGCAGATACAGACAATAAGGACTGGATTGCTGCTATTATCCTATCATACCCCACAGATGAGAGGGCATAGGAAATTCTCTGGATGAAGATGGGGCCGGGGAGAAATTTCCTGAAACCCTGAGGCCCAGGAGTGTTTCAGAGGGAAGGGTAACTGTGACTGAAAGGTCAGCTACTTTGGTGAATTTCTTTGCTGATATATATTTCCAAAAGATTTTGGCATTGTAATTTTCATTGACATGCTAATTAATAATACAAGCAGTTCAGTAGTACCATCTCAGCAATCTTGAAGCCAAGAATTTGGGGGTCTGGTTTGATTTCTTTGAAAATATATGGTCCAGTTGAAGGAGAGTTGGACAAATAAAAAAGAAGGCACATCATTTTATATAGGACACCAGCCTTGACATACAAAATGAACTGTTCGCTTTTAAAGTCTGTGAAGAAATGAATGATATGGTCATACTAAAGCCACTCACTTATGAATTTATGGGGACTGTATGGAAGTTAATGACTTTTGAAACAAATTTTTTTCAATTCCCTTTCTGTTCAGAAACACACACATTTTGTTGTGAGCAATGCCAGGGAGTGCAGCAAATTCAGTTCCATCTCCTTTTGCCTTGCAGCCTGCACAGAGAAAAAAAGTTAAAAGAAAAAGGAAAAAGGCAGCAGAAAACATGGAGTTAATGTTTCCCTTTGACTGTGTTGATGTGGGTTCTCTTCCCCAGGCAGGCTAAAACACCCTCATATAAAAATGAATGGGACAAGACGATTAGGTATGTTGTAATTAATTGCTGTCCCATTATCTCACTTTATGCATGGGCAAACTGTGGCCTGGTTTAATGCTCTCTAACACCAGATTTCTATAATGTGAATGGACATCTGAGCTCTTCAACTCTAGCTTCTTGTAACAAAGGATTAAAACATCAGTTAATGATTTATTTGTGGTGTTAGCCAAGAGGTGCCTGTTCCTCTCCACTGCAAGTGGGGAAAACAAGATGAACCAGGAGAACCCCATTTGTGGCACATTTGGGTTGTGGGACAGAGGAACCATGGCTGCAAGCTCTGGCATGAGAGGTACAAACAGCTGTGAGTGGCACCACTTTCAGGCTGTCCTTCACAAAGTGATAAGGTGAAAGCCAAAGTCAGTTTGTGCAGACAAGAGCAGTCAACAAAAAGCTCCTCTCTGGAGGACACAGTCATTGTTGCGCAAGGCATATGACATCCACCTGCTCAGCTCCAAGGAAATGGAGCAGCATCACACATGGTGATGATCACAGATCCATGGTGGAGGCAGGGAGGGAAGCCAGAATTGACTCCCAAAACTCATCTCACCCTCAGTCACATTCCCCTTCTTCAGGGTCTTGACTCAGTAGCTCCATGTGCTCTCTGCTGCCCCTGACACAAAGGGAGAAAACATATGGCAGGGATGGAATCACATAATGCAAACAACTCTGCTTATTTTTAAAAATAGATACAAAAGAAAAACCATGCTCATTTGACCTGGCACATGGCTCTCCCCTTCAGTGCTGCTATTATTCCTATCTTAGGCTTTTTCACTTTCTCTTTAGCCAGCAGGAAAGAAGTAACACAGAGATGTTTTATGCCACTGAGACAAAGAGGTATTGATCCTTTTTGTCTCTCAAAAGGTTTCTAATAATTTCCAGATATATCGTAGATTGTGGTGCTGCTATCTTTAATTAAAACATGACACAGAATAGAAAGCAATTATTTGGGGTATTTTTCTTTTCTATTTTTTTTAAGATTATGTTAGCTTCTTTTATTCTAATGGGCTGTGGTACCAGACCAAATGACTTGCAAGTTTAGCACACAGAACTTGTTCTTGTGTTTATTATTCCTGATATTTAAATACCATGTTTTGTCCTTCATATTCAAAGAATTTCATAATCTTTGGCTATGGCTAACCCCCTTGGCCAGTGAAGCTGCAGAGAAAAAAAAGCCCCTGTCCAAAGGAAGTCTGTACTTGGATCAACAAATATTCCTCTGTCAGCACTGGCCCTTTGCAATGAAAGCAACAAAACCTCTGTCCACAGGCCTTGGCCCTGTGGATTTGGGGGATAGCTGGCGGTACAACAAAAAGGATAATATGAACTCAAAGTCACTCTCTTTCTACAAAAACTTCTTCAGGCAGAAGCAGAAGTGAAGAATTGACTTCTGTCAATTGGCTGCACTCAGATCAGAGCTCCATTCCAGTCAAAATGGTGGATAGGATACTCAGGATAAGTAACACTGGTAAATACTATATTATAAATATTGGCAATAGCAACATGCTGGGGAAATTTGTCCATGGATATTAACTTCTACATTGTTTTATTTTCTTACAATTTTGGCAATTATTGGTTCATCAATGAATTGCTAATATTTCACCAAGTCCACCATGGAGAAAGTTAAAACAAGGATCTATTAACACCTTTGATTGAATTAATATTTCTAGAAACTCATACAGATATTATGCTGAGTTTTCACCTGCTGAATTCAGGTGGTTCAAGGATTTTAGCCTGGAAAAAGACAGGACAAGGGTTCAAGGTACTCAGGGTACATGTAGAGTTTATTATTGTTCCCTGTTTACAGAATAAACATTTCCTGTTAAATGCATCAGGCTTGAGATTTCACTCTGTCCGGAACATCAATTACACTCCTTTCCATAACTCCAGCCTCACAGGCATTTAAATTTATGATTAATCTTTTCAGGAGCACATAGAAATTGAATCAAAGCAGCACTTTGCAAAACAAGCCTGTACAAAACACACGGTTCTCTCATTAGCAGTACAAATGAAATGCACTGAGTGTTTAGGGAGGAGCAGATATCTCTGTGCTGTCCTGCTTCTCTAGGAGTCCATGGGGACCCCTTGAGTGGTTATAACCTGCGACAGATTTCACAAGAACCCACAGGGCCTCCTTCCCCCTGACATCCAACCAAGTTTGGGGTTGACCTAGTAGGAGAGAGGAAGACCCTGATGGCTTTCTGTGTGGATCACTTACCCTTGATTCCAGATTCTCTTTCACAGGGCATCTTTGCTCCCTGCCAAATGACCTTCTACAAAGCTGTAAATGTGAAAAGAGTATTCAGGTTTTTTTTTTGGTTGAAGCTCCCCTGTTAGCGTAAAGATGCAGGAATTCATTGCCACAGGCTCTCTCATTGTAGCAGCTACAGAAATGCTGTGCAGAAATCAAAATGGAGGTAAATAGCCTCCAAATTATTTTTGTCCTAAACTGTCCCAAAGCATAAATGCAAAGCAGTTAAGTAATTTTGCTGATATTCATGGGGAGCTGGTGACTTCAAAAGCTGATGTTTGAGTGTAGGAGTTGCTATTTATTAGCCCAAGATCACTTCATTGCAGCATGTTGGTTGTCATGTTTTCAAAATAGCAGCTCTTGTGGGACCTGAAGAGGATTTTCTTTTTTATTATGGTAGTGATAAGAAAAAAAATGAAATTATTGATTCCTATATTTACTTGTGCATATAATATATACTTGAATATTCTTCTGGAAATCTTGCTGTATATATTTCCTTCTCATATAAATATGTCTTTTCTTTCGTGCCCTATTACTCTGTATATTTTATTCAATAATAAAATTAAATGCAGCAAGAGGTTTTTAGTGATGTCTTTCTCTAGCCTATGAAAAGGATGCTGATTTCATATGCCATAAAGGTTAGCTAAGTGATGAGGGAACTTTCATATACTTCTGGTTCAGATAAATATTGATAAACATACAATGGATGTTTATTCAGCATTTACCTGAGCTAACAGAATCTCTTGAATCTGAAATTTTGGTCTGAAAATGTCTGAGGAGCACAGCTGTTTCTTGAGAATTCCACTATTACCTCCTGTTCCCTTAAATAAACAGAAAATCAAGAACAGAGGCAATAAAGAGTAGAATTTTGTGAACCTCTATGAATGTTTGGGTCAATGTCATGTCTTGCATACACATTAGAGTGGAATGAGACACTTCTTGTGTCAAACAAAACAGTGAAAGACAGACAAAGAAATCCTGCCACTATCCCAGAGAAGTGGTGGCAATACATAGGCAAATAAATAAAGCATTTTCAAATTACCAAACAGAACAAAAACCCCACAAAAATAATCAAAAGAAATAAAGCAAACAAAAAGCAACAACAAAACAAACAAACAAACAACAACAAATAAAATCCAAAACAAACACATAACAACAGCAACAAAAATGCAAATAAATAAACACACTGCCCCCACACAAAACAAACAAACAAACAAACAAACAAACAAGAATAAAAAACCACCAAGCTGAAAAAATTTCTTGAGCTGTGGTAAAGAAGAAAGAAAAGCAGAGTTGAATGACAAACAATCAGTGCTAAACTAATATGCCAGGGGACAAGCTACAGGAATGGGAGCAAACTACACCATTGAACTTGTGTGAAATCGAAACATATTGCAGACAGTAATGACTCATTTATGTGTGCTAGAAGGGATTTCAAGAATGCCCCCTGTACCCCATGTGCCACAGAGACCTGAACATGTGGTCCGAAGTGAAAAATAATTCAGCAAAACTAAAGAGGGCAAAAAGTGTGGGAACACAGATGTGGCTGAACCTGGATAGTAGAGATACCAAATCTCACCTGAGTATGTTAATTTGGAAATCACCAGTGTGGAAAACCCCATGAGCCACTGTGGGCTTGTTGATCTGGCCCAGGTGACCTTCTGAGGACACTTTACTCTTTCTTCTGCTGGTAACAAAACTCTCTGACTCCTCCCTAATGGGGAAGAGCTTAATTTTAAATCTTGATACTTTAGGGAAGGGAGGGAATACTGGACCTTATATAAATCAATTATCAATTGAGTTAAAACTCCTGTTTCTTGTCATTACACTCAGAAAAAAAACCCCAAAAAACCCAGTCTCTGTGCTAAGTAGATAGAAAATATAATCTCCTTCCTAGAATACTTCTGCTTCGAGTCTATGCTGTAAAATGTAGCCCATATTACTAAAGCCCTCATCTGCCATAACCTAGCAGTCTTTCAAAATCTGACTGGAAATGAAACTAATTTACTAGAAGAAAGTGATTCTCTTTACATTTTCAAAGTCTTATTTTACAAATACAAATCCTCCAGAGCAATAAATCTCCTGTGCATTTGCACATTGGTACTAGTTGGGATGCTCAGCCCTATCCCATAAGGTTATATTTGACTTGAGTGATGGTGGCAAGTGCTGGAGACATTCTCATGTTCAGTGTGATTTTAAGTGAGTGTTCAGAGAGTAAAGGGATTTTGGAAGATTCAGGAGTGAAACAGCAATACCCGCGAAGAAGATGAAAAGAAAAAAAGGAGAAAAAAAATGTAATCTGGTTATTATAGTCTCTGAAACTTCTGACTTTAAAAGAATTGTTAAGGAAGTTCTGAAGTGAGTAGCTAGGAGTCTAATGATTCCTAAAAATAATCATAAAAAGACATTGAAAAGAAAGGAATGAATCACCTGTAAAAGTATTTAATAACATATGTTACTGATGCTGCATCAGATGCTAATATAATTTATGGGTAGAAGAAAAAATGAAGGCATTTGGTAAGACTAAAGATGCTCTTTCAAGTTTTATAGAGAAGCATTTCTTAACTGTGAAATTTTAGTTAATTGATTACTTGAATTGAATCTACATTTCTTTAAAAGAAAGCCAAATATGATATTGCAAATCAGGCAATAATGTAGGGAAGAAAGCTAAATTTGTTATCTGTTATGAGGGATTTATATATATATATATATATGTATGTATGTGTGTGTGTATGTATATGTATATGTATATGTATATGTATGCATGTATGTATACTTACACACAGAAAATTCAAAGGACAGCTTCTGCCTGTGATATGGCATTCCATGTTGGTAGTTGAAATATTCGCTACACTAAAAGCTGTTGAAAGAATCACCTCAAAGAGATACTCCCTGTTCCTAACACTTCTGCAGGTTAAGTGCCCTCTAAATCCTCTAAGAAGATGCATATGTACCTCTGAGGAAATCCAAAAGTCAGTGCAGAGTTTTAAAAGGTCATTCCATCTGCTTTAATCTCTCCTTGTAACTATTTTAGCTGCTTTAGATATTCCACATTGGAAAGAAGCACATATGAGGCTGAGGCAACATTTTCTTAATGAAAAGAAAATATTTTTTTACTGACTCTGATGATCTATTTTATACCAAATAAGAAGTTTTTCAAAGCTTCTGGCCCCTGACTGAGTCTGAGTTCTGTGTATCTTACCTGAATCTTCCTTCATAAACATTTTCAAGAGTACTTGTATGTATTTATGATAAAAATGCATGTAAGCATGTAGGGTAAGTTCAAGATATTAGTATTGCCATGATTGTTAATAGCTTAAAATCAACAGATATTGAAGGTTGGAGAAGGGAAGAGAAAAAAACAAGAAAATTAATCAATCTTGGTCAGAGAAGAGAAGGGTTAAGCATACTGTAATCATAAAAAGCACATTATAGCTCTAAACACTGAAGCAAGATGCACCATGAGGTGGGAAACACCCTTGTAGTATTTAAGAAGCTGCAGCATTTTGCTGATGGGCAAGATCATATGTAAGGATGAGCTTTTGACTTCTTTATATGTATGTCTTTCAGGAGGTGAAATGGTTAAGCCAGTGGAGCCAAAAAGAACAGATGAGGTCAAAGTGCTGGGGAAAGGAAATAAAGCATTCCCTGTTGCTGATGATAAGCTGTACAGAAAATTCTTTCCTTGACTATTTATCTTGCACCTAAAACCTTCAAAAAACACTTTTAGCTATAAAGAGCTTTAAGTCGATGGACAAGGCTTAACTTGGTCCAGGAGTCTAGGGGGTAATTCACCACCTCCCCATTGATCAGGAAGCACAAATGTCACCACCTGGCTTAATAGCGGCCTGTGTTCTTTTGTTGCCAAGATCTGCTGAGCAGAGGCAGCAGAATCAAGGTTGTTCCTCTCCCAACAGATGAAATCAGGAGCTGATATCATTATTCTTATATATGAGCTGTTTTCTATGGCTGATAATACAGTTGTCCTCCAGCACTCACCCAAATTGATCAACAAGGATCAAAAGACCTTTATTTTCTGAGGGAATTATTTGATTTTGGAGATATGTCTGAAAATTATCTGCTTCTAATTAATCTCTGAGGGTTCAAAATTACTGATAGACTGTAAATGAAGCAGCAGTCCATTGACTAAAATACATAATTATGGGAAAGTTTCCATCACACTAATTGAACCACACACCTTATTGATGAAACTGAGACTTTTCCTGGTTTGGACACTGTGGACTTTGGCCCTGAGAAGCGCAGCAGAGCTCTCTTGTCTGCTGTGCATTGTGCAGGAGAGTAGTATGACCACACAGGAGCAAGCAGAGCAGGCGTGGCAGATCAAGAAGTCAAGTAGGAAAACACCTTGAGTGCTTCTTGGACCAACCACATTGAAAAGGGAAGAGATTTCCATCTATTTTAATGTCTCTGGAACAAAGCAAGTGAAACACCTAGAGTGTATAACAGATGCACAAATTTACCTTGGGTGATTAATGTATTTTGAATAGGGAACTGTCATATCAGGTCCTGTATGTTTTTATCTGCTGTAGACCTGTGGTTTGTTGATAAAGCATTTACTTTGCAATGGAGACAAGTGCCAGGTTTAATGCTTTTGCCCCTAATTACCACCTGACTTCATTTTATACATGTATGCATGTGTGAACACATCAATATGCTCAGGTAAAATTACAAAAATTAACAAACCATTACAAGAAAAAATAATAAAAACATACAGGGTGGGGAAAATACACCCTTTGTGGACAGTGTGAGGTCTTTAAATTCTGTATCTGTGTAACTCTGTGTATCTGCAAGAAAACCAGAGGACTGTAACAGAGGACCCACAGCTTTACAATATCATCATATGCCTTTCTTTACTCACACCTTGGACTGGGGCACATATTAATCTTTAGAAAAAGCCCTTAATAATAACCTGTCATCTCAGTACAGGAGGACAACTTCTCCTGTTTTGGTAAGCACAAAATGACTTATAACAACATAACCAAAAACCAGGTGTGGGACCAAAACAATAGGTTGTAATAATACAAAAATTTCAAGTGTCAATCTGTCTTTTTATCACCCAGATGGTGATATGCTTTTAAAGTCACAAATTGTCCCATCTAACTTAAGAAATCAATTTTTACTTTAAGTATGAAACTTTCATTGATTTTCACTTCAGAGGAGTACATATTTCTGGTATAACTATTACCACTGCATTGCAATTAAAAAGATAAAAGAGCACCTTTTTGTGAAGGTATTAAAATGGAAGAGCTGGACATTTAAGCTTGAAATGTAGTTTGCACTGGCCTAGAAAACAACATTGCTCACTGACAAATGACTATGCAGTTCTTGTGAGTTTATTTCCATGGAACAATAATTCTGCTATAGATCATAGTCATAAGGTCCAAAATATTGGCCGCTGTGTTTATGCGACATGATGTTTCATGACCTATCAAACCAGATCACTGTCATAACCAGCCACAGATAAAAATGCATGTCTGCAATTTCTGGAAATTATTTCAATAGACAATTTGTCTACCTTAAGGCTTTCTGGTAAAATGTTCATATTACAGTTAATATTTATCAAAAACAAGTATACAACTGTACATTTCACATGTATTTACATACCTGAGTGTTGTAATCACAACATTCAGGTATGGGAGACATACAATTTTATTTTTATCACTATTTGATTATTATATGGATTCTTTCTCTCTTCAGAATGGCTTGATTTCACCCACATTGCAGTCTTAAATCACTAGCTGAGGTCTCAGTTGCTGTGGCTGTATTGTTTAAGGTTCATACGAAGAGAGATAGCAACAAACAGGAAAAATTAAGAAAAAATTCTGCTTAAAACAAGACAAAATGTGAAAGGGAAAATTCACTCACCTCTCTTGGAAAACTTAGCTCTTTTATGTGTGTATGTGAGTGCATGTTCATTCTCCAATTTCCATTTAACTACAATTTCCTGCCTAGGTTTTTGGAAATGCAAGAGATGGCAGTATTAACACATCTATGAAAGGCAGCAATTCATTCAGTAAACTCAAATATTAGGATTCTTCTTCACATTTATTTTTATAGTTTCTTTTTTTGTGCTCTTTTTCTTGACTTTCAATACATACTTTCTAAAAAAAACCCCAAAAACCCAAAAGTAAACCAACCCAAAAGTCACAAACTGAAATCACCCCAATACTCTCCTCACCACCCCCCTTGAAAAATTATTTCTTTCCACTCCTGCTAAACCAAGGAAAATATACAGCGAGGAAAATCTGGAAGATTTTCTGTTATGTTGAAATAAAGAATAAAAATCAAAGAAAAGCACAGGGAGAGGGGAAAAGGGGTGGGAGGAAACAAGCGTGATAAATTACTAATTACTAAATGGATTGTTTCAATCAGGAGTTTAAAAAAAAGGGAGGGGGGAAGAGAGGAAAGAATGAACTTGCTTCTTTCCTTGATTCTAGCTTTTTGTAAGAAGATCAAAGAGATTTATGACCTGTGTCTATTTGAGTCTGATGCCAGAAAAGAACATGTTCTCATTAATAGTCATTTTCACATCAAAACAGAGCTTTTAGGCAGACAATGTGCAGAGCTTTTATAAAGCTGATTGTTGACAAAATTTTCAATAAGTTTCAGTGCAATGAGTGGCACACAGAGAGGAAAAATATGAGGGTGGCTGATAACTGCAGCACATTCTGCAGGAAAAATCAAATCTATTCTAAAAACCAAATTCCACTAGTGAATCTTGTGAGAATCAGAACTGTTTCAGCTTACAAGGAGAGAAACTCGCTGTTTTTTGGATGTTTTTTGGAGCAAAAGTAAAAGCAGTCAATTTTTTGTTCTATTTCTTTGAACTTTAGTAGAACTTCTTAAAACTGGAAATCTAGAGAGAATAAAGTTTCCTCTTGAGATTTTCTGTTCATCCAGGTTTCAGATGAGTTAGTAATACAGGCAGCTGGGGACAATCTCCCATGGTATATTACTGCATAATTAGTTACAATATGGGGATTTTATGCCTCCCACTTCAGACTCCAGAGACTAGATACTGGGTAGAACGGGCCATTTGTTTGTTCTGGTATACTGGTCCTTGTTGCCAAAGAGCCAGTCTCACTCTGCTTAGACAGAATTTCCCAATCTTAAATAATAACAAAGTGATCTGCAATGATAAAGTGAATATGCAAGAATATTTTCACAATTAGAGGAATATAGGATGTAATGCACTTGTGTTTGAGGTTGGGTTGAGGACCTGGTCTGGGTCTTAGTTCCAGTGTCATCTCTATTGCAGAAGTAAGTGCAGCTGCCTGCCCCCAGAAACATGTTCCTTTATTCTGCTGATTGACTGTGCTTGGGTGTTTTTCTACTCTCTGATCTCGTGTTATGATGAGGTCTGGTTTAAGAAAATTTATCAATCTCCCCTGAAAACTAAGCTTTTGCTGATATTATTTTCAAAACCAGCATATTTTACTGAAGTATTTTAAAGAAATGTAATGAAGTGACAACTTTTGCAAATATAGAAATAGGCTGAAACAGAGACATGAGCAGAAACTTAACAAATCCTCATTTATACATTGATACTGAAGTCTTGGTGGATTATGGTTATTGTTGATTTTTTTGTTTTTTTTTTTTTTTCTTTGCTTTTATGTGGGTTTGTTTGGTTTGAGTTTTTTGTTTGTTTGGGCTCTTTTGTTTTTTGGGGGTTTTTTAATCCTTAAATACAGAGAAACTTCTCAATATGTTGTTTAAGTCCCTCAAATTTATATATTGCTTGAGGACTGGAAGGACTACTAAGGGAAAGATACAAAATGGACACAGCACAGCACAGTATAAGGTCTACAGTACAAGATTTACAGAACTTTGAGTGCAACCCATTTGATGCAAAAAAAATAATCTTAAGGCATTTCTGCATGATGTAGTTGTTCTTAGATGGGTTGGAAGCAAGCCCTGATCTAAGTCTAAGGAAGCACTAGAAGCATTTTGAGTTTCTGAGCAATTTTTTCTAGCAGAAAAATATCTTTGATACATCCCCTCTCTCTGCAGTGCATATGCAAGGCTTTGCTCTATACATATAGATATGTACATGCATTTAATAATATAAAATATCACAGATCACAGCAATTCAGGGATATTCTGAGTTGGAAGGGACACAGAAGGGCCATTGAGTTCACCTCTTAAGTAAATGGCCTGTACATGGATCAAACCCACAACCTTTGAGTTATTAACACTGTACTCTAGTCAACTGAGCTAGTATATATCCAAATTCAGATTTGTGAGGCAAGATTCTGGATTTATACTGTAGGTTTAGAGATATACTGTACATCAGACCAGTGAAAAGGAAAATTAGTGTTGAAGGCCATATTTTTTTATAATTCTCTCTCTCTTTTGATTCACATCTCTTCCTATTGTCACATCTTCACCTTTTGTGCATAGGCAGGAGCAAATAAGCAATCATGAAAAAGAGCAGACGACCTGTTTCTTAACTTTCTGTGTCACAGGAAGAAATCTAACATCAGATTACATCCTTAGGAAGACCCACTGGTGCAGTACTCCCACAGCACTCAGCAGTACTCACATAGGCCTTTCTCCCACTGCACTAACTACATGATGCCATAATTTTCCATATTTCTATTGCATGGCATCTTAGGTCTGCATGTATCTGGTCTCCTTGTCTGATTCTCTGCCTTCCATTCTCTTCCTCCTCTCTCCCACCCCAGAGATCTTCAGGGATCCATTTGCCCCTCTGCTTTAGAGTCCAGGTAATGGAAATAGTGAAATTTGAAATTTCTGCTGCACACAGCACGTAACCACAGAACCTGGGTAGATAAGTTGTTTTGTGCCAGTTTAGGTCGTAGATGTACATTTGTCAACCTTCAGTACAGACTGGGCTGCCACACTAGTTTGTATGGGAGCACACTGAAGGAAACAATTGAAATATCTAACTCCAAAGCTTGTTTTCTTAGTCTGCAAGCAGTAAGTGTTAAGACATGGCAGAGTATTCAGTAATGAACTGAGGTAAAACACTGTTATCATTCCTGGCCCTTAAGGAAATTTCTAGGACAAGAAAATACTTGTCTGTAGATTTGAAGAAAGAGAATGTGACACATGTTTAAGCTAAGTGCCTTTCTTTTCAGACTGTTGTTCAGTGTATCTTCAGCATTTTCATTTCACTACCACAGAAAACACTTGGCTGGCAAGAACTTGAAGGACAGTAAAAAATTTGGTCTGTACCAGTGTCCTAAATTAGAAATTCTTGCAAGTATAATAGGTTTTTCATAATAATTCTTAGTGCTCAACATTTTTCTACACCATCAGAAACTCCTGACTTCATCACATTCTAATTTCATCAACTGGTACGAGTGACATCAGTACACAGCAGCCAGGAAGGATATTGAATAAAAAGCTAAGACGGTTCTTGGTATCAAATTAATGGCTGAAGCAATCAGCCAAGTCTTGTGTAGCTGTGGAAAGAGCAAGTGGAAAGGTTTGTGCCTGCTGACTAATACTTAGTGCCAATGAGGTCTCCTTTCTTTTTTTTTTTTCCCCCTCAGTGCACTGCAGCAGAATTCTGTCTTTACAAACTTAATGTACCAGGATCCATCAAGAGATGAGTTTTCTGTAAGGATGATGCATCTCAGCTCACTGAGTGGTGACTGGTATAAGGACATTAGGATCTAAGAAATGTTGTGAGCTCTTTCAAATACAGGGCCTGTATGTAGCTTGTGGAAATTAATTTTATGCATCATTATATGTATCACCAGAAAAATGCTCTTGTACCTTCCCCATATTATAGCAGCATATGAGCACATGTGAGCGTGTTGTCACTAGATGAAAATACACACGTTAACTTCATCATGCAAAGTCATTGTCACAAATAAAGTGAAAAAAATATTAATTTTAGCTTTTTTGTCTGGTTTTTACAAGTGGGTGCTGAGTTTCATTTTCCAATCTCAGTGATTGCTGTGACTCGTTAGAATTTCCACTAACATTTCAAAGAAAATCTACATTTCTCACTCTTAGAAGTACTTTTTAGAAGGTAGAGATGTATTATCTAAATAATTAAATGTCACTAAAAGTTGTTAGATTCATAGTAAAAACTGCATGTGAAGTCTAAAGATAGATGAATCCTTATTGAAGTATATGTTGATGTATTAATTGAAAAATATGCCTTCAAAATGGGCTATGTAGCTTATAGTGCCTCCAACTGTAGTCAGGTGCATACAGCTGAGTGTACTTTTTTCAAACAGAAGCCGGGTTAGAAGAATTAATGCTATGCTCCTTCATTTCAGAGCTCACATAATAGAAGCAAGTAGCTGGCTTATATCTGTTGTAATTTAGGAACAGAAGACACTGGAGAGATTGCACATATATTAATTTACAAGGTGAAATAGGGAGATGCAGAATCCTCTCTAACATTTCTGATATAGAAGTGAGATCAGTCCAACAGCTCAGGCATATATTTTATAAGAGGAATGAATAGATGAGTGTTCTTATAATATCCAAAAGGCTTCATATAGCACTTTTTATGCATGGAGTTAAAGTGTTTTAAAGTAAAAATATAGGCCATCATCTCAATATTATAGCTGGGCACGCCAAGGCTCAGAGATTGAGGACGTGTATGAAAAGTGATTTAGCCAGGACCGTACAGGAGAGCCTTGTTTGAGTCAAAGCTGGGACCCAGCTATCCTATCTGATTTTTATCAGATTTATATTCAGTCACCCACATGCAGGGGGAGAACTAAGTCATTTTCTTGTTTGTTTCTACTTTTCATTTGTGTCACAGTTTCTAGGATTTATTCCATAATAGATCAATTTATTTTGCAATACATTCTTTTTATTTTTAGTTTTGTTTTAAAATGGTGACTTCTTTTTGCAAAGGTAGCATAAAAATACACAGATATTGTTTTGTCCATCCATCTGTCTAAGCCTCAGGGCCTGATTATCATTTTCACTGAGACTACTTTATACTGCTCTAACCATGTCAATGAACCTTACAGTCATGGCCATAAATGTAATTTACACCTACTCGAGAGCTCCTATGCTTGCCAGAAAGATGCATCTTAGGAAGAAAGGGCTCTAGTAAACTTTGAAATCTAAATGCTGATCTCTTTTGTAGAAGCATTTCTTGTATATTCAAGTGCACAGTCCAGAAGATATAGGCAACCTGCTGTATTTGTGATAATCCTGACAGGAATATCATATAGACTTATCTACTCCTAATCCGAAAAAGTTATTATGGTCCTTCATGTTGTTTTTTAAGGCATTATCAACAAGTGAAGAGCTGTGGAAAAAGAATAAAAATGGATCTCTTCAATGCCTGGAAAACACTTCATCCTCATTTACATTTGGGATTTTGATAATAAAAGTACAAATCCAAGCAATTAAAATCAACTCCAAGACAAGATGCCATGACAAGCTCTAATCTGTAACTGGATGTGGAGTTAAAAGTCTACACCTACCTCTACTCTGAGGATGATGAGGCACTAGAAGTTGTGGACATCACATCTCTGAAAGTGTTTGATGGAATTGTGAACAGCCTGGTCTAGGGGAAGGAGTCCTTGCCTTTGGCAGAGGTTGGAACATGATCATCTTTTAGGTCTCTCCCAACCCAGACCATTCAATGATTCTATGATCGTATTATTTCAGAATACTTGTTTCCAAAGGGAAGCCTCCTCTGGAGCAGACAAGAGGTGTCTCTGAGCACCCATCACTCTGATAAGGCTGTTGCATCAAGACATATTGTTGATCTAAAATATGTAACAGAGGCTGCTTTCACTTATCCCCTGGAGTAATTCAGTTTCTTTATTAGGCACTGTGTGACCAATGTGGCTTCATTCCTTTTTGCTGACCAAATCTACTATCAGAATCAGTAACATTGGCATTCATCAACAGTGATTGGCCTTTTCAAACTGAGGACCAAAAACTGTAAAAAACAATTTTACAAACAAACATAGCTCTCTTCTAGATTCCTGATGTGTAGATGACATCCGGACTTCTAGTTATCTTGATGTACAATGAAGAAATAAAGCTGCAGAGAAGTATTGTGACCACGAGCTTGTAGCAGATGTTTGTCTCACCTAGTAGCATATCTCTAGATGTGGTCAATGAAAACAGGTGCAGAATATTCTCTCCTAGTTTAAGGATATTTCACTGATTTTCTCTTCATGTCCATAGACTTTTTAGTTCATCTTGGTATTTATGGTCTCTTTTGACTCAGTAGTACCCTGTGCCAATAAGTATCATAATACATTTATGAATAATGTTTTCATGTTGATTAGCTAATAATGAGCTGGCTTGCAGATTCAATGAATATCTACTTTATCTTCTAGGCAGTCTGTTATCTCTGCCAGACAGAATGAGAGAATTTTTTGCTTTGTTTTCTTTCAAGTATCCTATGATTCTTTCAAATCTTAAGACAGAAACAAACAGGCCACTAATATGTTGATATATCCCTTTTTTTCTCTTCTTTTTCTTTTTTTTTTCTTTTTTTTTTTTTTTTTGGCATTGCTGGTTAGCCTGTATCTCAGAAAAGTTCAGTAGAAAGCTCTCTCCATTTTTTTCAAAGCTTGTAAGATCTAGGACTCACAAGCTTTGAGAAAGCTTTTTTAGAAAGCTTGTGAGACCTTGAACTCTGAAGCTCTTCAGGTACCTCATAATATTGTTACCCTGGGAACTCCCATTTGAAGTCGACAGATTAATTTTTTTAAAAAATATTTTAAAGCTGATAACTTAAGGATCTCCTTAAAAATTTCCAGAGTTTACCTGTTCATGGTCAGGAGAAATTATTCCAGACCCTGGTCTGACATTATAATAATTTTGCACTGGGCTGAAGCTAGGATCCCTCTGTTGCAATCAAATTTTCTTACAGAAAAAAGACTTATAATTTTCTTAGCCACATCAGCAGAAACTCAAGGGTTTTGGGAAGGAACTTGAATTATTGTTCCCAAATACCAAGCCCTCAGTTTAACCGATGAGTTAAAGTAAGTGTATCTAATGGGCATCCAAGTTAGGTGCAGGTCTCATTTCCTTATCTCCTCATTTTAGTCTCACAAAGCAGAAATAAACAGAAATCTGACAGTCTGCTCTTTGTATCCTCCATAATATGGCTATAACTTTATTTTCTGGTCTGTTGGTTTTAACTGGTCCAGCTTAAAGACTTCCTTGAAAATGTTAGTCATGGATGAGAATTCCTTGTCTGCTGCCCACATAGTGATATCATTAGCTCTCCATAGAAATCTTCCCAATGGGGAGAGTGTTGCAATGCAAACTGCAGCCTGGACTCTTGAAGTCAAGCCTGAATTCCCAGCTTTTTCATTATCAGTGTTATATATTGTGTGACCCTGGGCAAGGCACTTAATTTTTCCATCCGAACCTGTAAAATGTGGTAATAATGTTTCCTTCCTCACACCTCTCCTCTCGCTCGTCTGTTTGAAACCTCAGTCATGTCATGGGCTGCATGCTGGAAATAACCTAGTGTAAGTTAATTGCAAGATCACAGCTATGGATTGTAAAATCCTGGTGGAAAGGACTTGCAATCTTTTTTAATAGAATCTACCAGACAGGGGCCCTGATCATGGCTGAGGCCTCTAGACCCCAGCCTAGGCTTAAGGTACTAAAAATCATAATATTACACCTAGTATTCATGTCATGGGAGCAGATATTTTGCCTTAATTTTTACTTCTCCTAGCCAAGCTTCTATCAGATCAGAGTGCAGTTTTCGGTCTAGGGTTTTTGTTTGTTTGTTTTAAGTTAATTTTGTGTTCTATAAGACAGAGCAGACTGTGTTTTAATTATAATTTATGTAAACTATGTGTGTGTACTTATTATTTTTATTGTGGGTTATTATTACCTATTTGATAATTCCATTCAGAACAAAGGAGTAGCAAACAAGACATTAAGATCAGAACTGGCTTTGAACATCATATTTTTCTAATTTTTCTATTTCTCCCTGGTGTCTTTCAGTTACTTCCCTCCAAAGCCATCTCTTGTGCCAAGGACCCTCTCTTGCATCAGCAAAACTATCCAACAGTTTGCAGCAAATAAGGTTGTGAACAAGCGAAGAAAAACTTCACTCTTGCTGCAGCATTCTGTCTTATTCTGATATAAGAGAGAGAGAGAAAGCAATGAGGAATGAAGGGAGAGAAATAATCTCTTAAATCATGAGCTCTCCATGCATGTAAACCCAGTACTTAGTAGACAGCCTTGTCACCTTGACATTTATTCAGCTTGCTGGAGACTTGTGTGCCCTCAGTCAAAGCTAATTAACACTTAATTGACTTCATGAGAATTTTGTTCAGCAATTCTGATTTGCCACTCATTGTGAAACATGTAGCTGTAACTTTTGAGAGCTCAGCAGTTGTGGGAGGTTTGGCAGGTGTCAGGGGAGTCGGAGAGTGAACGGGGGAAAGGGAGTGGAGGAGTTTGTGTCTCCCTCTTTTTTCTTCCTCTGTCTCTCATTGAAATGATACAAGGACACAAGAATAACAAAATAAGGCATTCAATAAATTGTCATTGGGGATACATTTTATTTAGCTAAAAAACACAATTTACAGTAGTTGAAGTTTGATTGATCTGTTGATAAACACTAATGTTTTGCAGTTGACAATTTTTCCATGTTAATTTCCTTAACTTTGGCAGTCCTGGCTGGCAGGACCCTATAAATAGTATCAGTGTCATCATCCTTTTTAAGTTATTAATGAGCCATCGTGTTTATAGAGGTTGGGATTTGGGGACAGGCTGTGCTTGACTGCAGTTTCTGACATTGATGTGTTAGCAGCTGGAACAAGGAGGGGAAGAATGAAAAGGAAAGGAAAGGAAAGGAAAGGAAAGGAAAGGAAAGGAAAGGAAAGGAAAGGAAAGGAAAGGAAAGGAAAGGAAAGGAAAGGAAAGGAAAGGAAAGGAAAGGAAAGGAAAGGAAAGGAAAGGAAAGGAAAGGAAAGGAAAGGAAAGGAAAGGGAAGGGAAGGGAAGGGAAGGGAAGGGAAGGGAAGGGAAGGGAAGGGAAGGGAAGGGAAGGGAAGGGAAGGGAAGGGAAGGGAAGGGAAGGGAAGGGAAGGGAAGGGAAGGGAAGGGAAGGGAAGGGAAGGGAAGGGAAGGGAAGGGAAGGGAAGGGAAGGGAAGGGAAGGGAAGGGAAGGGAAGGGAAGGGAAGGGAAGGGAAGGGAAGGGAAGGGAAGGGAAGGGAAGGGAAGGGAAGGGAAGGGAAGGGAAGGGAAGGGAAGGGAAGCTGGTGCTAGCCAAATGCATTTGGAGTGGACAAGAACTGTTAATAATTAAAAGAAAATTAAAAGTATAAAGAAAATTACAGGATACCATACACAATCTGCTCTGATGCTGGTGCCACTTGAAACACATGCCTGACTAATTATCATTTCACCTGTGATGGAAGATCCTTTTTTTTTCCAGCTCTTCTTTCCACTGTGCAGTGCTTTTGCCTATGTCCAGACTTTTATGATTGCCAAGGACTGACAACACACTTGAGAAGGCCTGACTAATTAACTAAGCCAAGGCATCCACTGGCTGAATTCACAGAAACTTCAGTCCAAGCTGCCAAGCATGAGAATACAAGTTTGGATAAGGATGTCCTTCTCCAAATGTCTTCTAATGAGACGTTAAATATTTGCTGAGTATTAAGTCGAAGGTGATTTTTGCTAGGAAGTAGCATGGTATCATTATTTTGTATCCCTTGAAAAGTCAGTGCATCTTTCTCTGTTTTGTAGATGGGCACATCACAACTTCCTTCCGCCACTAAGTAAATGACAAGCTGATGACATTGTGATAGCCTCCAGGCTCTCTAAGAAATTCTGGGAGTGCCGTTAATGCTGCAGTAGGATGACACATGCCAGGAGAGGAACCTCTTCTCTTTTCACAGGGCCATCAACAGTCTTGGGTGCAAATCCCTCAACTAGACAAATGTCACCTGTGATTCTATTGCTGGTACAATACACAAAACATGGTTTGCCAGAACCATTTACACTCTCTGAAGCATCTCTTTTCTTTCCTCTTCGTTTTACTTACAGAGAATTCTATTTTCTTTGTATTGAATATTATTTTTTCTTTGTATAGAGATTTGTATATGTATTTGTATGCATGTGCACATATGTATGTTTTGCATATTTATTTGCCCACACAGAAACACACATACATGTATATACACAAATCCAAAGTTATTAAAATAAGCCTAAGTGTATAGGAAAATCCATATGTGACAGTACCGACATTTTAAGGAGTTATCAAAACATTTCTACAGTTAAGAGTAGTAGCATTTGTAGGCAAAGTCCTAGAAGAGACCACTAATATCAGAAATAGAGTGTTTTGGAATTAAAAAAAAATCCTATTTTTGTGAATAAAATAGGATTAATCTAATTCCCATTCTTATTAAAGTATGTATTTACCTAGGGCATGAGAGAGTTTGTTTATTTTCTTCTTTGAATTTGGATCAGGAGTGCCTTTCTCAAATAAATTCCAAGTTCTTCCTCACTGGTTTTGCTTTGGTTTAAATTGTGGAATATAAAAAGTAGATTGTCCACAGATGGAGCCACACTGTAAAATCTGCTTCTAGAGCACACCCAGTGTAACCCAATCACAAGTGGACATTTAGCCCACAGGACTATAACAGAGCTGATTTGAGGTGGAAAACCCATGGACATTATGGGCACCAACTCCTAAGCAGCACCACAACTCTACTCCTATTGATCTTCCCTGCTTGCTAAGGGAGACATATCTCAGCAGATCACTGATTTAATGGTTCCTCTTAGGAATGCAATCAGAGATCAATGCCTACAAGGCTGCTGCATTTCACTCACTGGGCATATTAACCCAAAGAAATAAAGTTTCTGTAAAGAAGTAATCTTCAGAGAAGGTGTGGAGTGTGAGAACTTTACTGGTGAATTTAAGATACATTTCTGTTAAGCACCCTGATCACCTCTCTGAGATACCTAATTATCTCAGTGCACATAACAAAACACAACCTAGCATGAATTTATTTTTGAAGATCAAGGGAGTGAAGTGTACATATTCAATCACACAATCTTTGCAAGAATTGACATTTTTTATTAGATTTAGCTATACATTCTATAAGAAAAACATTCTGGTTTTTGCATATATGTGTTTGCATAGCACCCTCTGCAATAGCGTCTTCATTACAGAACCAGCTTAAAGATTAGTACTAATATGAATATTACAGGGTAAATAACTTTTTCTGATCTAGCAGAAGGAAACCTACATCTTAGGGACAAGAGTACAAAAAAACAGCTACCATATTTTCCGTGGTATTAACCAGTTAATGTAGTTGTGTAACACGTGGGAGAAGACAATGAAAATCTCTATGAAGAATGAAAAAAAATATGGTCTAGAATTCAATATGGATTCAACTCAAAAGCTTAAAGCTGTAAGAAACATAGCAAAGAATAGTTGTCAAGTCCTACACATCACTTTTATCAGTTTCATTTATTGTGCACACCATCAAGTACTAAAACATACATCCAGTACCTGAGGCAACTTACTTCACCTTACTGCAGTAAAAGATTCATAGGGAGTTCAATTATAAAATGATTGGCTAATTTCAATAGCTTGTTTTAGCTATTAAGCCCTCCACAAAGACTTTATGAATGTTCTAATGAATACCTTGCAAGACTTTCACTGTAATGAAATTTGTATTAAAACTCTAAAAGGAGTGTCCCGCAATGTAAGGTCACTTCCATTTGTTCTCATTACAGCCCTAGAAGGACAAAAGAAGAATGTCTAGTATCCCTTTTTTTTTTTTTTCCTTCTTTTTTTTTTTGGCTGCAGAAGGGATGTTAATTTTGAGCACATAAATTGAAGTGTTAACTTGTAAGTAGCAGCGTCACTGGCTTATGGTGACCTAGGAGGTTGTTGGATATAATTGCCAAATTAAGCTTAGCCTGGACAAATCCACCCTTTACTTTTTTTTTTCCAGGTAGTAGTACAAATGCTATTCCAAAATTTTAGATTGAGTTACAGTAGTTGGGGGATGTTGGAGGAGCCTTAACAGCTCATACAAACAAAGATAAATGAGGGATCATGATTAGAATTAAATGATATATGAATACCTATCTGTTAACCAGTGCAAAGAAGGACATGAGAATTTCAAGACTCTTCATACTGTTTGAGAAATACCATATAAAGGCATACTGACTCACTAAAAATGTGAGTCATTCAGAGCTAATAAGCTCTACAGCCTATCCTCAAAATGTGGACCTATAAGAAGACACTGCTCAAAGATGTGGAATATTAGTTATTGAAAAAATATATATATCTTCACTTTCAGGACATTGATTTATATACTTTAAGTAAGTGATTTCCAGGGGAAAGTATCAGGGCATTCCCATGTAGGTCTAAAGTTTTTGTCTCTTCTGATGGGGCATAACTGGCTCAACTGCACTGTCTGAGAGGCTGCTGTCATGTGGTAGAAGGTGTCAAAAATATCAAAGGTCCCCTAGACTCCAGACACATCTCTGGGGCCTTCTACCACAAGACTGTGTGATCCAAAAAGATGCATCAGGCAGTGTACAACTGCCCCTCAAGAAGAGGTCCCTGTGTGTTCCCACCTTAACCTGAACATAAATTAATCCATTGAACTTCATACTGTGGGGGTTTCTCCCACCCTTGCTGGTCAAGACTGTGACTACCAAGCCTAACTGCTGCATACATAGGTGGTGATACCTTTCCTCTCCATTGTCTACCCTTACCCTTTCTTTCTCTCTTTTCCTTATATATGTTCTTAAGTGAAGGTATGTGGTCAGATACAGACAGCATTTGAGTAAATTGCTGCACTTTTCATACAGACTGAACCTGTGGTCTTACTTTTTCTGTGTTGTAGCATTGTAGAGTTGTGAGGAATTTGCCTGTACAGAGGTGAGACACTTGCAGAATTATCCTGAATTAATTATTAAAGTGGATTATTTCAATCTCATTAAACTGTCATGTGGATCTCTGACTGAGAATTAAAGTGGTCTTACTTTGCTTTTTTTAATCACTTCCAACGTTATACTGCATTAAGGCCATTTGGATTTCGAATAAATATCCAAAGAGAGATCTTAGGGCATTCCAGAATAAATTCACTCATAGATGCATGCTATATTCCTTCCTTCCTTCCTTCCTTCCTTCCTTCCTTCCTTCCTTCCTTCCTTCCTTCCTTCCTTCCTTCCTTCCTTCCTTCCTTCCTTCCTTCCTTCCTTCCTTCCTTCCTTCCTTCCTTCCTTCCTTCCTTCCTTCCTTCCTTCCTTCCTTCCTTCCTTCCTTCCTTCCTTCCTTCCTTCCTTCCTTCCTTCCTTCCTCCCTCCCTCCCTCCCTCCTTCCCTCCCTCCCTCCCTCCCTCCCCCTGTTTGCGGAGCTCATGCACCTTTCCTCATGAATTATCCTCAAAGTTTTCACCCAACTCCATGTCCAGGAATCTGAAGCTGTGAAAGTAATAGGTACTGAAGATCATTAAAAGAATATTTTGATGGAGCCAAATGTCTCCATGTTATAACTTTACTCTGAAGCAACCATAAGTGCATGAAGGCAGTAAGAGGAAGTTGAGGAGCAATAGCATCAGACACACCTCAAAGCACAGAGAAGCACGTACCAAATATCTTCACTGGGGGTTATGTAAATAAATGTAACTATTGCAGCACTGACATCTGCTTCCAATCTCCCTTTATATTTGGAGAATTTTTGTATGAGAATCACACCATCATAAAATAGATTTCTAAAATAGTGTCCCCAAAATCCTTGTTTCTAGCTGCTGATTATACAAGAATGCAAAATTCTTATCTTAGATACACAGAACTAGTGCAGATGAAATGAGCCCCTTTTGTTTGACTGTCTTGCTGATGTGCTGCATTATTGGGTTGTTTTTTCACTTATGATGTATTACAGCCTTGTTTGCCATGAGTGAGAAATTTTCAACAAGTGGCAGTCTCACCTAAAATTAATTTTAAAGATGAAAAAAAAAACAACTTGCAGTACAATTTCCTCATAATAAGAGAAGCCATTTGCTAGGCTGTTGCTTCTAATCCATTTACATATGTAACAATGTACCCTGTCAATAATATCTTTCCTGAAAGGTATTTTCGGAAAGAAAGAGTAAGCCACAAAGTGGTGAAGGAAGTGACTTTAGACAAGTTATAATTACCTGAATAAAAATAGTGTTTATTCTCACAGTTGATATTATGAAAAGGTAGTCGTGAAACTTATTCTGACATTCAATTCATTCTGGTTAGATTTTGTTTAGCAAATAGTCGAAGAATAAATACCTGACTGAAGTCTGCTCCATCAGTATCTGAACTTTTGATTGCTTAAAGAAGGAAAAAGAACTTGGAGCCCCAGATCAAATCTTGCAGCTCCTAGAAAGTATCAATATTCTGAAATACATGTTTTCCTCTTAAACTACATTTTTATGTCCAAATTCAGGAAAGCATAATGCTTCCCTTCTAGAACATGTCACTATAACCAAGCATTATTCCTTTTCCAATATTTTTGTTAATTTCTGGGGTTGAATACTAACCACTTCTTGCAGAGTTTTCTGCCTTCATAGAATTTTGCAATTTAATTGTGTGGAAAAAATCTTTTTTAGAGGAAAAAAATACAACAACAAGACTGTTTTCCTGAAGATATAAGAAAGGTTTGTTTTCTACAATCACTGTTTGCTGTTTGGAGCATCCATCATTATTGAGACTAGTCTATTAGTAAGTGATGCAACTGAAATAATTTCTACCTTTTCATTTAAATTCTGGAAAACTGACCAATTTCCTTTTGATTCTGCATGAAAAAAATTCCAGATCTTCTGACATGTCTTGTGACTTCAGAAAAAATTGACTTACATCTCCTATAGCTAAGTTATCTTTAATGTTTCTCAGGAGACTGGGAGAGAAATGAGGGCTTGAAGACCCTACTATGGGCATTTAGATTAAGCAGCAATTCAATGTGGATGTGAAAAGGTTGTGTTTCAACCATCAGAGTTACTCAGAGACAGTGTAAAGGATGGATCCTCATCATTCTGCCTTCTCTGGAATCACTCTGCAGCACTGCAGGTGGAGTCTCACCAGAAAGGAGCAGAAAGGGAGAATCCCCTCCTTTGGCCTGCTGCCCATGGTGTTTTGGATCCAGCCCAGGACACAGCTGGGGCTTTATGGGCTGCCAGTGCACATGGCTGGGTCATACTGAGCTTCTCACCAACCAACACCCACAAGGCCTTCTCCCCAGAGCTGCTCTCAAACCATTCTCTGCTCAGCCTATACTTAGGCTTGAGGTTGCTCCAACCCAAGTTGGTTGATGCTTGGCCTTGTTGAACTCCATGAAGTTCAGACTCTCCCACCTCTCCAGCCTGTCTGGATGGCACTCCTTCCCTCCATCATTTGACCTCACCTCACATCTTGGTGTTGTTGGCAAAAGTGCAGACAGTGCCCTCGGACCCTGATGTCCATTTTGATGACAAAAATCTCAAGCAGTGTCAGTCCCAATTCTGACCTGTGAGGTGTCTCCACTATGACATAACCACAAGTCTTTGAGTTTGACCATCCAATTCCTTATCTACTTAATAGTCAATCTTTCAAATCCATGCCTCTCCTTTTGAGAAACAAATGCATCATGTAGGACAGTGTGAAATATTATACTCACCAGATTTTCAGCTTATAAAGAGGCATTATTCTGAAACACACATCATAAATCCCATCCCTGTGGACTCAAGAGGGCCTGAAAATACAAACATGAGTGTCCAAAATGGCATAACCAACGTAACAAGTGGGATTGTTTTTGTTTGTTTGTTTATTTGTTTTTGCCATGCAAAGACTACCTCAACCTGAATAACCTGTTCTTGAATTGTTCTTGTGTGTGGAAAGTATTGTGTGTTTGAAAGTATGAGAGAGAAATAGAAGACAAAGGAGTGAAATGGAGATTTCAATGAGAAAATTTTGGTGCTGACTGACACTTAAGTTTTGGTGAAAAAAATTGCAATAGGGATGTGACACTGAAGACTTTATTTCTTCATGAAACACAAACTGGATTAAACAATTCTGGATTAAACATATGTGTGTCAAAACAGCAATTCTATATGCTTAAAATTCTAATTTTCGATATATACAAATCACAATTTTTCTTTAAGAGCTAATTTATTTCCACTAGCTACTAAAGATACAGCAGTAAAACCTGATTTCACCACAAATAGGAAAACAATAGAAAGTTTTGTAAATCAAGACTTTACATTTAAAATGAAATGTGCTAGTTTAACTTATTATGAGAAGCTCTATCATTATAGAGAAAGATGAAAATATCATACAGGAATAACTGCATGGTCATGAGAACAGAAGAAATTGAAACCAAATTAATTTAACAGACTGAATTGCCATACTAATCTCTCCAAGAAGGATAGTAAGAATCTTGCTTTTAGAACAAAGACTGATAGGGAAGAAGATAATCATCTTGGGTGCAGCTATTTTTCACCAAATATTATTAATATCAGTTTAATTTGGATAGTTGTAGGATCCTGGGGACACACGGAAGAAGAAATGGCGTTTGTACTATATACTCCTGTGGTTTGATAAGAAATACTAGGAATAATTATGGAAACAAAATCAAATGGGAGAAAGTAAAAGAGGGGCTGTTACAGAGACCAGAGAATGGAGAATCCATCAAATTACTATAGATGAAAGCAGCTGGGTGCTTTTAACCTGGCAAAGTGAAGGATGACAGATATGACTGCAGCAAATAAACATTTTGAGAGAGTAAACATTAGAAAACTAGACAGGCTACTTATAGAGAAAGACACATGGAAGTAGAAGAGGAAATATATATATAATGACTGGAAAGTAAATAAGACAAGGTTTTAAATTATTTTCTAAGAACAGAAGAAGGAGGCTTAGGAACTGACTTGGTAATGTGGGCACAGAAGCAAAACAAAGGTAAAATGGTTGTTTTCAGTGTTGCCTGTAGGTCACTTTTGCCTGCAAAAAAGCAAGTCTGGACTCTATGTCTCAGGAGGTACCTTCCTGCCAATGTACTGAAGCCTGTGATAGCTTCAGAAATGTTGAGGTTTTGATAATTCAATTTTAGAAAGGAATATGTGAGCAATATACAATCCAATCATAGACAACTGCATCAAAATGACAAGGATCATGAAGTACGCCACCTACCCAAGTGGGTAAAATTCTAAATGTGAGGTCCTGAAATAACCCAGATGATTGAGATTTGCTGACACAATGCATTAGAAATGAGAGGATACTTCCAAAATCAGGAAACACCACATAAGTCTGAATGCCATAAAGAAGGAAGTACTGCATATTACATGCATAACATTGAGAACTGAAAATAACTGAGTTTAATTTACAAAAAATAATGAGTAAGATTGTTTTTATCTTCACTACATTTTCTTTTTTTATACTGAAGGAAAGTTGTAAGAACAGAAGCAGAATAAGACTCTATTTGATTTCATTCTAATCACTACTAAAGTTATGAAAAATCCAGGACCACTTTTTAGATGTGAATGAAATTTTTATGGATTACTTTTAAAATGAATGAAAATAATCCCCAAACTGATGAGAAAAGGATTTCCTGAAAGTCTATATAGTTTCACAAAAGGAAAAGACAAAAAAGAAAAACAAACCCATGCTGAATAAATAAGTAGGTCTTAATTCAGTTTTGTCAGCTTTTGTGAAGACTGTTCTTTGTTTTTTATGTAATATTTGATGGTGTACAGAAGTTTCACACTTAGCACCTTGTTGCTTCTCTGCTTTTATCCTGCTGGCAAAAGCTGTTTTTTTACATATGGTAACTACTCATGGGATATTGGGCTAAAAAATAAAAATAAAACTGTTTGAAATTCTGACTCATATGCTAAGAAACACTTGATTGAGAAAAAGATGCAGATCAAATTTGGTTTCCAAATTTTCAGCTTCTTAAAATAACCATCAAGCAGTCCTGGTCCGTAAAGGTTTTTATTGTTCATGCATGAAAATTCAGTTTATGAGCAAAATATTTTGTAAGGTTCCAGTCACAGCTCATTGGGTGTTGTTCTTCATTTGTCTTCACCACTGGAAGCAACTGTCTAAAAAAGCTCTGCACTCTATTGACTTCATAAACATGTGAACTTGAACACCAATAGGGTATCTCAGCTTGCCACCTGTGATCTTTTCCTCTGGAGAGGACCTTTTGATTCCAAGGCTGTGCAGCATATATGGAAAGCAACATTTAACAAACTGTTTTCACATTTCACTGTTCAGCTGTTTCACACAGGGGAGTGGAGTTTTTCCCCTATGTGTTATAAACCGTTTTACGGGTTCCTAACCTCTCTGGGGTTAGGAATCAATAAGATGCTTGAGAAAGGTTTCTGGTGTGGTATGGAATGTGAATTTGTGAGAGTGTGTCTGTGTGTGTGTTTATTAATCTAATTTTATATATTTTCAGAAAGATCTGAGTAAAACAGAACTGTGGAGTGGTTGGAGTTGCACTAGAAGGGACTTCAAAAATTACCTAGTTCCAATCACCCAGTCATGGTCAGGGACACTTCTCCTTGCACTTTTCACCTTCCCCATTCAGCCTGGCTTTGAACACTTCCAGGATGGGGAATAGACTACATGTCCCAGACAAGATTCTCATCCAGATCATTTTTGGCTGAAGTTTGATCTCTATCTGGCTATGATGGCTACTTTAAATAATCAACCTGTCTCTCTGTTCGCTGCATCCTGATTTACTTATGCATATACCTGGCCCATAAAAGGAGAGCTGTTTCTAGGTGATCATTAAGGTCTCTTCCAACCTAAACCATTCTATGATTCTGTGATTCAAAGTGAATGAATAACTTATGGACATGAGTTTACATGTTTACAGGGCAGCAGCTACTAAGTAAGGGTCCTTGCTAGATTTTATCTCCTAAAGAGACGTGGTATGTTGGACAAAGTTCCTTTTTATAATGAAAAATCTTTACACAGAGATTTTGAAGACATATCCACGTTGGGAATTGAACATGGGGAACCCCTGACATCTGACAAGTGGTTGTGTTGAATGTGAATTCCCAGCTTTTTCTGTTTAACATGTCAAAACCTCTTTAAAAACAGATGCAAAAGGCACAGATATCAGGAAATTTTTTTGTCTATCTCTTTGTTAAGAGATATCAAAATTAAGAAACAGGCAGATAAAGGAGAGGTCACTGCCCTGCTGTGACCTGGTGCTACCTCACCTTGAGTCCTGGGGGCAATTTTCTGTGCTACAATATAAAAAAAAAAAACAATAAAAAATGTCCAAAAGAAGGATGATGAAGGTCTGTGAGAGGAAGCCATGTGAGGAGTGGTTGGGGATGCCGAGTCTGTTCAGCTGGAGGAGGCTGAGGGGAGACCCCAGTCCAGTTCCAGCTCCCTGTAAGGGAACAGGAGGGGCAGGCTCTGATCTCTGCTCTGCTGTGACAGGGACAAGAGCCCAGGAAACGGCCTGAAGTTGTGTCAGGGCACACAACACTGTTGTTTAGATTCATAAAAGGGTGTTCCCCTAGAGGGTGGTTGGGCACTGGGACAGGTTTCCAGGGCACTGGTCACTGCACCAAGCCTGATGCAGTTCCAGAAGTGTTTGGACAAGGCTCTCAGGAATGTGCTGGGATTTTTGGGGTGTTCTGTGCAGGGCTAGGAGTTGGACTCAAGGATCCTGATGAGTCCATTCCAACTCAGCATATTTTATGATACTATGAAAGGGCTTACCACCATCTATACTTCTGAAGACTCACTCAGTTAAAGACTCAAAAATATTTTTTTCATGAGGAACACAGATAATGGTGTGCAGAATGCTTTCCTGGCCTGGGCTCAGTGTCTGATGCAAGCATGCAGAGGGAGAAAAGGGTTTTGAGAGATAAGCATGGGAATAACTGAGAATGATTTCCTAATTGTAGTGTGTTCAGGTACAGAAAAATAAAGAAACAGTGATAAGAGCTGTTGGCATTCCTCTAAATGACGTTAGCCAGTCTGGATACATAATAAAGAGTTCAGAGAAATTAGGACCTGAACAAAAACCTGGTCCATATGTTTGTCTTTATCTTGTTCCTCCAAAGGGCAAGTATCCCCTGTTCAGAGTGCACGTAAATAGTGACAGAAAATGGCACACAGCATGCAAGCTTGTTTACCAATTAGTACAGCTTCTTTCCAGTTTTGTTATAATGGGAAAATATTGTTGTGTAATTGGGAAAAGAAATTAATAAATTCCATCACAATTTACCTTTGTTTAGAAATTCAGATCCTCCAAGAACAATGGCTTTTATTTTGCATTAAGGGAAACATTCTTTTCTTGCTGTTTGAACCAGATCTGAATATTAATAGCATAATATTGGCTTGATAGTTTCTCAGAATCTTCTATTTGATGCTCTGCTAAAAAAACCATAAAGCTATAATAAGAGAAGACAAATCTCCTTCATGTACCAGTGTCTGAAATCAAAGGGTTGTCTGCTGTGTGGCTGTACTCTGCACTACTGCTTCTGTTATCAAGGCATTTCCAAGGCTAAGAATCTTTTCTCTGCCTCCAGAAATTAATGCTGGTAGAGATGTGCTGGTACAGTTTTGTACAGAGACAGAAAGTGACTTAATGAATAATATAAGTGCACCATGCAGAAAGAGTGAATTCCAGCTGTGGCAAGTTCAGCAAGACTCCTACTGGCTTTGCTGGCAGGAGACCCCACTTCAGCAGAGGGTTTATTATCTCCTTACAGGATACATCAATTTCCTAAGGGCTGGGAGGTTCTGCTTTTGGAGTTGGCCTTGGCCATGTTTCTTTCACATGGACTTAGTGAATGGATAACAATATTTATATCAGAAATTTACAATTAACTTAGTTGCCCTTTCTCGTTAGTGGCGAAGTACAAAAATTATTTCAGTTTTCTGAAGGATGGGTATGGACAATTTGGGACAAACACCTTTTTCTCTCTCTTTAAAACCACATCAGCTTATAAATTTTTTCTTCCATCTGAACAATTTGCCAGGCAGCAAAACCTTGAATTGGAACATGTAATGAGTCCAAAACAGACTGAAACTTCAGGATTCCAAATAAATGACCTGATGGTTTAAAGGACTGATCTCCTAGAAAAACATATAACGCTGCCATGTTAGCATGTGTTAAGAAACTGCATGTTAGTCTCTAGTTTTAGAAAATCTTAAGTTAAGAGGATTAAGTAGAATAGGGAAGGCTAAATATGCTTTAATTTCTGGCAACAAGTGTGATGAATTACTTAGTAAAGAAAATGCAGTAACTGAGCTCTGCAGAAAAGCTATTTTTCCAGAGCTCTTAGAAAGGGAAAAAAAAAAAGAAAAAAAAAATCTGTCAAAACCTGATTTTTTTTTTTTTTTTTTTTTTTTGTTTGGAAAAACTTGATATGAAGCATTTTTATTTTGCAGTTTAGTTAACATATGGTAAATAGTGGTTTACAAAAACATCTGCAAGCTTTTGGTTCAGGCAAGCTCTTAAAAAACAATAATAAAAGCAAAAGCCAATATATTATTTTTAATTATTCTGGCTTTTCTTATTGAAACTCTGGTGATGTGATATCAATTTATTTAAAATAAATATTCTTTCTATGGTACATATTTTCATATTTACAACTCATCCTGTCTAGAACAAAAAAAAAATTGGATTTGTACAAATAGTTCAATATATGAGTGGAGTAAATCAGTCTTTTGCTGCAGAAAAGAATTTTTCTCTTTAAATACACTAGTAAAATTTCCATTTGATTTTATTTTTGCTCCTTTGTATTATAACACAAATTATAAAAAATAAATATCTCATTGGACTACAGATGAGATGATGGTAGAGAATATTAACTCAAATAATGTCATCTAAATGTAAAATGAATAAGTTTTGATGAGTTTCAGAAATCTTAGAAATCTTCAGATTGAAATTTATTGATCTTTGCCACAGCTCTCTAAAGCAGAATATTTTTTTGTCTTCAGAGAGTTTGGAGTCCAACCTTCACAGGCACTACTTCCCTGTGTTCAATTCTGGGACTGTCTTTGCTTACTATTAGTGTGCAGATCTATTGTGGAAGAGAGATAATATTTATGAAATAAAAAATACATCCAAATCTTCCTGTTCCTATGCTAGATGGACAGTGAACTATAACCAACTGAAGCTGGTTGGAAGCCTCTGCAAAATTTTTCAGTCAAAAATTCAAGTATGTATTTCCAGTTATGTTAGGTGTTTTAGAAAAATACATTTTTGTTGGGAAAAGGCACATATTTTGGTCTTGCTTCCTATGCTTGTCATTTCCTTCTTTAAATATGAAGCAAGGGAAATAAAAGCAATAAATAAATATACATAGGAGAAAAAATGTTATTTTGATTTTAGAATAAAAGGCAAAAAACAATTAAAAGTGTAAAAAAATACTCATTAAGAAATCCATAAAAGTATTTAATGCAAAATGTTCACCAGTTGCAACACTGAAGTAAAAATGTGTTTCTATATCAATTCTAACTTAAATGTGCATGGCGATATTATGGTCCCATGTTTTCTCCTGGACAGAGAGTTTGTGTGCATAACTTCTGGAATAATCAGCAACTCTTGGGTCCTTAACCAAATCATCACTTTAAATTCCTATTTCAACATTCTACATATTTTCTGTCTTAAACTCAGCTGAGAAGTATGTGTTCCAGCTACAGAAGACAGAATCTCCAAGTTGCTTGAAGATCCAGAAGGAAACTAATGACTTGTGAAGGCTGACCTAGAATAGAGGCTAGATGGAGTTAAAGAATAAAGCAGGGATTTATTAGGAGGCCTCAATGGTTCCACCTTGGACTCTGCAAGAACTCAGCCAGGGCTACACCAAGATGGACCCAAAATGGTCACAAAATGGATGACTGGTCACAAGATCTCTCACTTTTATCAGTTTTGGTCCATTTGCATATTGGAGTTAATTGTCCAGTTATAGCTTTAGGTTATGAAGTCTCATTCTTCTTGTTTTTCTCTCTTCATTCTGCCATAGTTTATGCTTTTGAGCCTGATATTTGGATCATTTGTCCTTGGTCCCCAGCTAGGGAAGGAATTGTTTTGTCTACCTACTCTGTGAAGAGAGCTTACCATCCCATAATATGAAGCTCAGAACTACACACTAAAGCAGCACAGAATCTGAAAAATGTAAAACCTGAGGCACCAAAAGTGTTATTCCAATAAACATTCCATTGTAAATCATTGCATAAATAAGTTTTTCTGTTAAACATCCTGTTTTGAACCTCTTTAATTTTCAGTCTTCAAATTTCAATTCTCTGTGGTTACGGGACTGTTTTCAGGCTTGCTCAATAGGTCCTTGGGACTAGACCTATAGTGGTCCAGAGTTTTGTGGTCTGGGCTGAAGAAAGATATGAAATATTATTAGCATAATTTATGGTACATATCTACTTAGTTCTTTCCAGGATAACTCATAATGCATGACACTTCATACTTCATATTATGTTTTAATCTGTATGTCTCAGGTTATTCTGGTTTAGTACAATATCAGCAAGAGAGACTGCTTGCTTGTGAAACACACCCATTTGTGGTATTTTTTGTGGAAAGTTTTTTACGGTAATATGAATATTTCAAGTGCCTCAGTATGCTTTGGGTCAGTTATTCTTGAAATATTGAAGAATTTGCTCATTAGGAAGGACTGCACTTACACAAAGAAAAAGCTGCCTGGTCATGACTGATGAAATTTTGCTAACAGATACTCACTTATCTTTAAGAAAAGAAGCAAGAAACAAACACAGCCCTTCCTAAACTTTTACATTTGTGCTTTGCCTTTGTATTGTAGTGGAGTTTCTCTAGAACCCAAAGTCTCAGACTGTGTTCCTGGGAGAAAGAATCCTCAGATACCCTTAAAAGATCATACGTGCAATGGGTTAATATATAATTTAGATGTTCACCATCCAGAAATCTGTAATAATAATGCATATTTTAGGCTCTGAACACAACTGATGTCACAGATTTTCTCAGTGAAAAAATTGGAATGTACACTGACTTCTCTTGCTATTATCCTCTCAGACTGTTTTTCATGTCCTTAAATTTAAATTAAATTAAGACACATATGTATATACATATTTTTCACTTCCTTCTTTGTACCTATAGAACTTTCTACATTTACTTTTCTCCTTTTTTTAAATGAAGAATCTTTTTCCAGTCTGGATTCCAGCTACTTACCGATTTATGTTTAATAGACTAGCAAGTTTTCTTCTTTAGTGGCATAAGTACTCCTTTTCCAGGAGGAAAAGAATGAAGAATATTGCATTAATTAAGGAAACAGATGTATAAGAAGAGAACCAGATAGGTAGGAATAAATGCAATATATGTTCATAATTTATGAGAATTGTTGAAGAGATAATGATACAGTATTGCATGTTCTATGTCATTATTTTCCATGAAGGCACAGAAAAATAAAGCCAATTGATTTTAATTCTAATTCTTTTTATTGAATCGAGTCTGTTAGTCATTCCATAAAGCATAAAAGAACACTATAGTACAGAGCAAGGAATTAGACAATATTTCAAAGGCACCTTTAAGTGAATAAACAGCCACGGGCAGGAGAATGGATGGTACCATCAAAGGCAGAGCAAAAGCTGTTCTTTAACCTTTTTCAGGCTGAGAGCAACAAAATAATGGCCCAGGATTTATTTTTAATAAAAGCTAGACTTTTTCTAAGAATACGAAAAATAAGTAAGTATATAAATAACTGTGTATGAATTCATGAACACCGGGTGCGAGTGGATACAAGAAAACACAGAGGCAGCATAGAAGAAAATGGTGGGGGAGAAACAAGTAGAAATTCTAAATGTACATACAATAGCCTCTATGTTCTCAGGAAACCTTCCTAAGTATATCAAACAAATGAATTACAGACTGGTATAAATAGTGACATTTCAGTAGAGACCTGCTTTGTTCCAGAATTCAGCTGCTTTTAATTCTGGAGACTGAGCTTAAATCTCTCTCTACTGCACAGGGGAAAAGATCTTTCTACTCAGCAGCTTTCCGCAGAAAGGAGCACATAACCTTTGGGGCAGTGCACTGAGGCAGCTGTGTACAATAATCTGGAAGTACAGATATGGAGGAATGGACCATTTCTTGGTTGTTCTGGTTTGTACACGTAAGGCCAGAATACTAATAAGCCCAGCCACAGACTTCTGCCTATATTAGTGTAGTGATCTGGAAATCCCTGATGTCTCTATCACCTATTGAGACTTTGCATCACTACAGAGGACTTCAACTCACCTTAGATAATTTAGTGTTTCCTGGAAAAATGAGTCAAAATGAATTGCATCTTAAAAGAGTCTGTTCTCAGCTTCACACGAGATTATAGTCTCAGATGTTTTGGAAAAACAAAACAAAAAACTGAAATAAAATCTAAGATGACTTTACCAACCTCATGTTTCCAAAAGTATTATTCACCTTGCTGCATAAATGAAATGTTTCCCACAGTTTCCTACATGTGCTTTTGAAAATGTTCATGGGGAAGTTGTAACAGAGAAGAGTAACAAGGGCTGGATCTATTCACAGAACAACAAAAGATAGAAAATAACTGAGGAAAACAATTCCACAGGAATCAAGAAATTAATATCTTGCCACTGAAGGCAGAAGACTAGACATAGTGGCAGAAAACAGTCCATGCCATCATGTTGCTATGATTAATAGCTGCATTTCTGCAGCTTTTTTCTGCAGTACAAAAAAGAAAGAAAGAAAAACAAAACAAAACAAAACAAAAACAAAACAAAACAAAACAAAACAAAACAAAACAAAAAAACAACCAACCAAACAAACAAAAAGCCACAAAACAAAGAGTAGATTATTTTTTTTTTCATATTTTCCTGCTTTTGTCATTTTTTAAAATATATATTTGTTGGTTAATTAATCAAATAAATCATGACCACTTATAAAACACTTTCTCCCAGTATTTTCTCAATTCTAAAAATGTCAAATTCCTATTCCATTAACATATTGAAATATGAAAGAAAAAATAACCTGGTCAAACTTTATCTCTTTTAAGTCTAAATTTTGATTATTGTTAAAATGGGCTAAAGTAGAATTAGTTCAGTTCTGCAAATCTGCCAAACAGTAAGATTTGTGAGGCTGGGCTACTTTTTCTTTAGGGAAATAGCACACTTCTCAGACCAAGGAAAGAGAATTACAGAAAACAGTATAGTGAGAATTCATCATGGAGATGAATATTACATAAAATCATAGGACTGGTCCTTCTTTTCTTCCAGAAGAAAGTTAAGGGGCAAAATGGAGGAATATATTCTGGAGGGAAAAAAAAAAGGCAAAGTAAAAAAAGTGGATTTAGTTCATCTCCAGTTTTAATTTTCTGGTTTTGAGACTCAAAAATAGACAGACAGGCAAATAGAATGAGTAAAAGAGAAAAAACACAGACTACTTAAAGGAAAAGCATTGATAGACTTCCTTACTTCTCTCAGTCTCTAGCTGGGCTATTCAGAAGTTACTGGCATAAATTTGGAGTTTGTTCTCATCAGTGGTCATAGCAAAACTCCCAAGAATTTCCAGCAGATTTGATAATGCACCAACTTTTCAGATTTCTTGGTTTTAAGTGTTCTATGTGACCTGGGTGTTTCTGTTATCTTTTTTGTTGTTGTTGTTGTTGTTTTCCCCCTCTTTCTCTGCACTTTTCACAATTTCACTTCACATTGTCTCCCAATTTTTTTTTTTTTCCTGAAGGTTTTTGTCCTGAGCTCAGGTACTCTTTAAAAAAACACTTTGGAAGACTCTGATCCCAATACTAAGACTCACTGAAATGTATTCTGGACATCAATGGAACATTCCCCTAGTCAAAACAATTCATTTACCAGATATATGTATAAATGGTTCATTAGCAATTAAGTAGAGAGGTCTTAGATTTTTTAATAAATGTTTCTATATTTTTTTGTTTCTTATCAAATATCTTACTTCCCAGATTTCAAATAAAATTGAGTTTACTTTTCCTCATATATTATTCTCAGTTCTCCTTTCTATCTCTTCTGTTCTTTATTATTTAATTTCTGTAGCTGTGTTGTACACAAGAGCTTCTAAAAAAAGTAAATTATATTGTTCTGGAGTAAATCAGTGGACTCAGTGGAATCTTTCTGTCAGTGCCAAACACTATATACAATGCTGATAACTTGGAAAGTATCTTAATCCCAAATAAGTCTGCATATTCCCCACAAAGAAGGAATTAATTTTTTCAGAAGAGTGCCTTGTGCATGTATTTATTAAGTGACTGTTATAAAAGCTTGAAAGTGATGTATTGTGCTTCATGCTGAACTGTGTTCATTCACATATGGCTGCCATATCATTGCTTGTGCCCATAAAGCTCTGGTTTATGTTATTTAAACCTTGCAAAAACTCTTCTTTTCTCATTGAAAATTCTCAATATTATTCAGGAAGGACACAAACATTTATCATTTTTGTAATTCAAGTGTTAGATTTTCTCAACAGCCACACATTATCCAATGCCAGGTAAATTAGTTTTTTGAGAATGTTTTTCACCATTATTCGATTTTTAAAGCATAGATGGTAGCTTATACCTCTTAACTATTCAAGTTAAAGTTCCAAAAATACTTGATTCCAGTTCATTAGTAACAGGCATTTTGGAAACATAAAGACAGTAAGGGATGTTTATTTATTTTCCCCTCTAGGAATCTGGACAATTTGGTTACACATTTATTTCAGTTTAATTTTTTTCTGAATTTATTCTTATTTGCAGGCAAAGATCTGAAAAAAAATCTTTCTTGAAAAAAATATGCTTTTATTTACATTTCCAAATAATATTAATAAAACTCATGAGTTTATCCATTTCAGTACTGCATTTAGCTGATCAAAACTTTCTCACTGACCTGCAGTGATAAATCTCAAGACCTGCAAATAAGGCACCTAGGATTTGTGACTTGCAAAAAATAAACAACTATTTGAAATCATAGCACTAAGATCAGCGTTCACTGTCATCAATGGAAAGCTTCTCACAGGTTGAACAGACCTGGATTGGTTCCATATTGAATCACAATCATGTGTCGATTTTATTATATATCAAAATCAAATCTCAAATCTCTGGTAGACTCTTCACTATTACTGTGGTCATCTTAATCCACGAATCCTCTTCTTCATGTTGAGGGTAGTGTCAGGGTGACAGTCGGCCCAGAATGATGCAAAATCTGTGGAAGCAGTGGTGGTAATGGGAATAAATTTTAAATGTGTACTAGAGATATACAAATTTTCCATTCCATTTTTAATACGGACCATGGCTATGGAAACCCTGAACACAGGAACTGCAGTGAAACATCAGAGGAGAGGCAAGTTGAAAGCAGACTCTAGTCACCAGCACTCAGACCATTCTTTCTCAGAGAACATTTCTCCTGACCAGCAGAAATTGCCCTCTAATTTAGGCATGTAACATGAGTGTGAATGTGTCTCTGCCATAGTGTCAGCCTATTAGCATGGAACCTTATCCATGTTGGTGCTGATATCTGTGGGACACTCCTAAAGAGGGTTTTCCAGGTCTTTTCCCCTTCCTTCTTCAAAGATATACAGAAGTTTTCCTATTTCTTTACGAGCATATCTTGTTCTGTTCAGATAATTTCTGCTCATTTCTGCACTCTTGTTTCTGATATATTACCTCCAGCTTCTGCTTTCCTGCTGTGATTCCTTTTGCACATATTTAAGCCCCAAAGGCAATACTTGGATAAAATTATCATTGTCAGGGCACTAACTTCCATTCCCATCTCCACTCATTATTTACATTCTTTGTGTTGCAAATTACATATCAGCAAAGGAAGTCTAGTTTAATTTACCTACCTTAGAGTTATTCTCTGAGGTGTAATATGTTAATAAAGAGAAGCAAGTAATTAACAACTAATAAATTACATGACTGATAAATTCTGGTGTGCTTTTTTTCTCTTGTGGAATACCTACATAAATTCTCATGCTTCCTATGCTGGTTTCAGCTGGGATAGAGTTAATTTTCTTCCCAACAGCTGGTACAATGCTGTGTTTTAGATTTAGTATGAGAAAAAATGTTGATAACATAGTGATGTTTTTAGTTGTCCCTAAGTAAAGTCTGTAAGTCAAGGCCTTTTCTACTTCTCACTCCACTCCACCGGTGAGATGTCTGAGAGTGTTCCAGAAGTTGGGATGGGACACAGAGGCGATAGCTGACCCCAGCTGACCACAGGGATATTCCACACTCTAAAGTGTCATGTTCACCATATTCAGCTGGGGGTAAAAGGAATGAGGGGACACTTGGGTGATGGTGTTTGTTTTCCTGATTAACCATTGAATGTCATAGAGGTCTGCTTTCCTGGAGATAGCTGAATGAATTCCTGGTTTTGCTTTGTTTGTGCTTGTGGCTTTTGCCCTGCCCAATGAACTGCCTTTATCTCAACCCACAAATTTCTCAATTTTACCCTTCTGATTTTCTCTGGCACTCACAAGGTGAAGTGTATAAGCAGAGGCCATGCAGGCCCAATCTGCCAGCTGGGGTTAAAACACTACCACTCACAGTGTATATTCTGCACCCTTTTTAAAGTCTTTTTAGGTGGTAACCACTTCAGAAGACCAGCAATAGGTTTAGTTTTGACTAGATAAATGTTGTTTACTATGGAGGTGGTAGGGCACTGGAATATATGAGGCACTGCCTCATCCCTGGGTGTGTTTAAGGCTGGATGGGGCTCTGAGCAAACTGGTTTAGTAGAAGTTGTCCCAGCCCATGGCAGAGGGGTTTGAACAAGACTTTAAGGTGCCTTCCAACCCAAACCATTCTGTGATTCTACAATTCATTGGTTCACCTCACTGAGTTTTAGACACCAGGACGTGAAGTATATACTACACTGCACTTTGTCCAATTACAGATCTTTAAAGAAGGGCTTACCTCAGACTTCAATAACCAGTTCATATCAGATGTCAGCTTTGATATGGACAAGGTTGTGTAAAATATATATAACCAGGTGGATCAAATATATTCTGTCCTGTTAGTTATTACTTGACCTCCAGCTACCATATTTCTGCTGTTGTTCTGAAAATCCTTTGTCTGCCACACCGGTTTTTTGACTGGATCAAAATAAGAAGTGCTTTTTTGATTTTCTACTTTTTTTCCTTGAAGTGGAAGATTCTGGGTGGGATGTTGCACATTAACACAGAAATGCATATTTATTAATGTATACCAGGCTCACATGTGCATTAGTTGTTAGGCAGCATGACCAGTAGCTTCCAAGACCTGCAAGTCCAAAGATCACTGGAGACATTTCTGTTAATCTCTTAAGGGCCTATTAAAATTAATAATTTTTATTCATTACCTAGTTCAGGCAATCCTGGGATTTATTTAGATTTTCTCTTGCATTTCTTAACCAATTTAGATTACCTTTTAATTAGGATTTTTCTCTCTTCAATACCCCAGCAACATAGCGGGAGAAAAATATAGAAATATCCATAAATTCAAAACAGTTAAGGGTGTCTGCTAAATATTAATGGAACATTGTATGAAAAAACCTTCTATATTCACGTTTAGTAAGTATTTCAGTTTATAAAATCAATTTATGTAATAGTTGATTGAATCTTTTTTTTTTTTCTGTAGGTGACTTGAAGTTCAAACTAGGCAAGAGAACTAATTCCAGCAGGTGAAGGAGAAGAAGAAAATTGTAGGTCAACATTATAAAATTAGAATACTTTGTGTCAGACAATTACATCTAGAGTATAAAAATCATTGTCCTATAGGTACTTACCTTTCTGTGCTGACTTACAGCAAATTTTGGGTGAACACATGTTGCTTTATTAGAAGGAGCTCTTAGATCAGTTGTTATTTCAGCACTATGAGCCTGGTGCTCATTCATGCTGTAACAGAGATGGGAATGAGGAGGTAAAACACTTTTTCTTGTGCATGGAAAATTCCCCGACTTTTTCAAAAGCAGTTTGAAAAAAAAATCCAAAACAAACACTACCATAAAAGACCAAAAACCCAAAGTGTTGCTTAGAATGGAAACTAGGGCATATTGCTCTGAGAATGCAGGACACATCATTGGATTCTTTATAAATACCTTCAGAATTACTTACAATTACCACTGTGTGCATAATGTACCATTCACTAAGAATTCATTGCAAGCTTATCTACTTGTGAAGGTGATGTTGTAAAAAGGTCATGGGAGCTGAAAAACGGCTACTAATGTTTGGAAGAGTCAAGCAAGCTACTTTGTGTAAAAGTGGACTTTATATCCATTCCTCATCTGATACTGAACTTGAAAAATTAGCTTTTGGGTTTTTTTTGTTTGTTTTTTTTTTTTGTTTTTTTTTTAATTCTGTTTCCATTTCATTGCATGCAATTTGGTTTTTTTTTAAGTGTAGCCAGGCACAATAGCTCCAGACATAATACAATCTGGTCTTAATTGTGTTTGCATCTGAGATTAGGGCTTGAGCTCATGCTTGATGTAGTTCTTTATTTGCCTTCACTGGACATTGGATCTGGCCATTGGGACTCAATTTACCCATGTCCCTGTATATGTTCCCAAACCATATATTCATGACAAGCTTCATTAACCTTTTCTAGTCTATTTACATGTTAGTAGTTAAATACAAATGTAATACATTTAGGATTTTAACAGCAAACTTCCACAAATTCTAGGAGATTACTGTGTTGTGGCTTTCACATCTTCAAATTACTTTTTAGTTGGTACCTCATATCTCCTGTCACTGCAGAGCAGTAACATACACTGCATTTTGAGGAAACTAACTGCACTCCTCACAGCAAACAGTCAAGACAGGTTTAATTGAACCCAATTCATCATCTATTTTCATTTTCTGATAAGTGCATTCACATTTTTTTCTCTAGAGAGGTTCAAGATCTCTCCTTTCCACCAGGAGCCATGTTATTTTCTATTATTCAGAAGGCTTCATACAAGAGCTAAGTATGCTGAGTATGGATATTGACAGTCTGCTGATGTAATTCTCTGTGTCTAAAATAGAACTGGTGTTCAACTTCTCATCCCTGCCAAATACGTAACAGACTTGTTTTCTTACAAAAAGCATTAACCCAAATCTATTTTGCTGTTGAATCAGTCTCAACACTCCAGCCGTGATACCCTTGTGAAAGATATTTCCTTCAGGACTTTAAGACAGCCATTTGATACAACTTAACCTTCCATTAGCTGACCTTTACCAAACTGTAAAATATCAAGATGCTACTTACATCATTCAGAAAATAATACATAAAGAGCTAAGCAACAACGGTAAAACACATCTCCTAGTGCCTGGAGATTGTTTCAGGAAGTGAAAATGAGAGTTGCAAAAGAAGAACTCAAATGAAAGGTGAGCTACAGAGAAAACTGGTGTATTTAGGGCACTTGTTTGTAGCTGGTAATACTGCATCTAAAAATCCCTACAAGCTTTTGCATTAGATCCTCCTACTGAAGCTCCATGGATGTTGATGGTGTACTAAAATCTCTGATCAGGGAAGCTTAAAATAAAAGAAACATAAAATAGGTGATTTGTGGAAGAACACATTAGTCAGCCAAAAGTTAATCTGGTGATTATGTGAATTTGATGAAGATAGATCTTCTTCTGTGATGATCAACATAGATGAAAAAAAAATAAAGTGAGGGTTAAACAGATGCAACTCCCAGAGAAATTCAAAAACCTCTAAATTCTGACCCAGTAGTATCATCACCATAAGTCAGTGGTACAAGAAGAGTTTCAGGTATCACCTTTTCTGAACAGGAATCATTATCTCACTTTCCCTACATGGATATTAGTTTTTAAACAAATCTGGAACAGGGAAATATAAAATAAATCCTGTTTAATGTGGAGACACAGCACCAGTTAGTGCACCACCACACTTTCATATATGCTTCCAAATGTTTCCTGTGTTTCTGAATTTGGGTGTGCTTGCTTATCTAGTTAAAAATTCACACTTATCATATTTTCCTTTACAGTAATATTTTCAACTTATTTATCATGTTAAGTGGAAACAAATTGGAAATACTGTTCTTATTTCTTCCTTTAATTCAGAAATATTAATCTGTGGAGAAGTATCTTACTTTGATTCAGTCAATAGTCTAGATATGCTCAGTACTTGGTATTGAACAATTAATAAATTCTTTGTTTCATTATTTGTATTTTTAAATGGGTGGAAGAATATTAGTTTAGCTCTGAGATATGTTTAGAAGATGGGGCTCAAGTCATTAGCCCCAGATTATGGAAAAAGCATTATTTTATCCAGTTTTGCCTGTAAATCTGGCTGTGCAAATCCATAATACCCAATCCTGTGCCTTGTTGTAATATTTAGTATTTCTAAAAGATCTGTCTTGCCACAGTAAAAGACAATATGAAGAAAAGACTCTTGTCTTAGGTAATTAGTCCAAGAGACTGTAGAGAAAGTAGTTGCAGAAGTAATGCTAATGTATTTTATTCGTTTGGGTGAAACTTTCCCAGATACGTATTGCCTATGAGACACTTAGGTCCCTCTTAAACCCTACTTTGAAGACTTGAGTGGGACTTGGAGGTGCAAAACCTTTGATCTGAATTCTTACATGTGAAGTAATTTATTTTAAATTTATATTTAGGGTTTCCAAACCTCCATAGTCATATAAGAAAACCTTTATTATTTGAAAATGTGAATTCACAATTTTCACAATTAAATGCATATAGTAATTTCAAAATTATATGGATGAATCCACATAGTTTCAAGTATCTATTCTTTGACAACAACTCATAATTCTTTTTGTATTTTCTGCATTTCTCTCCTCTGTCACCTTCTTTTTTTTCCCTCAATTTTTGCTTCAATGTGCATATTTAAACATGCAGTACTTCTGCCTGATCTTTGAAAAGAAACTGGATTCCTGACAGGATTATTTTCTTTCTCTTTCCATTTTTTATTATTTCCCCCGTTTTTGGGTCTTTGTTTCTGACTGCCGTTTTGTTTTGTTCTGTCTTTTTCTATCCTCAGCAGTATGATTTGAATAACAACTGGTGTAGAAAGAAGAAGTTTTGCAATGCTTTTCATAAATGAAATTATCAAGTTTCTACAATTTAAAGGTTCTATTTGTAATTCTAAAACCCTCTTCCATTCCCTTTGCTTAGCTTGGGGCATGAATATAAGGGAGAGCTATTTGCTTTGCTTCTTGTTAATGGAAAAGAGATAACTAAATGCTGAATTTACAAAATACTTGCTGGTTGTGAGTTTCATGCATAAGTACCGTATTAATATGGTACTCCAGATCTTAACTGAATAATATCTGTAAATTCAGTTCACCATGTATTGAAAAAAAAATCTACATTGTTTAACTCTACATGACTTGTAAATGTTGTCCACAAGTATTCAGCATTAAAGCCTTCTCTTGAAATTTGAATTCCAAATTCTGAATTTTCCATCCAATGTTCTAGTCTACCAACCAGTCAGAAGCAGGCTTGGAATAGAAAAACAAAAGGAATTTAAAAATGTATTAGAGTTAATTCTGCAATGGCATTGGATGAAACAAAATCTAGCAATTTTAAGGTCTAAATGATCTAGGTCAGGGAATGTTGTTAAGTGATTAGAGCCCTGGGCTTGTGTGTATCCTGATGCTAGAACTATAGTACTTTGTGGAATTAGAAAAAATTACCTTGTCTGTCTGTAGCTAAATCTGTATTTCCAGAGGAATCTGTCTAAACGACATTTTCAGGCATGACCAATAATATCAATAGTTAAAGTAGCAATTCAATTACCTAAATAAAGCTAGTAATGTCTTTTATATATTATAATTGATTGCAAAATGCACAAAAGTGTTGAAATATAGTCTTTGTCCTTCAGATGAGTCAGTTAAAAAGCTAAAATGGGGCTCATGAGTGGAACTCTTGTGTAACTCATCGTTGGATGTCTATCATTAAAAAATGTCTATCATTAAAAAAATATTCAAGTGCCTAAAACAGGTGAAAAACCTTCCTGACTGAATGTCTTCAAAACTGTGCTTCCATTTTCCCTTGAAGAGTTTGCTTAGGCATTTTGTTTTAAAGTTACCTTTTTTTTCTGTCTAAAATTTTATTTTAAGTTGAGCACCAAAGTTTGGAATTCCTGAAAGATATTTTTACTCTGACAAAAGGGTTAGATACCAATTTGAAAAGGCAGATATTATTAATGCATCTGAAGGTGTGGGAAGTGAGTTCTGCTGGTTTAGGCATCTTTTGTACCAGAAAAGCAATTGTTTAGTAACAGTTATCTCTCTTTCCACAGGGCCAAGAGAAAACTGACATATCCATTATGTAAAAGGCTTCTTCAGTCTTTCATCTTTTTGCCTTAAGACTGTGCAGATGGGGAGAAGAAAGGAGGGAGATCCATTATTTTCTTTAGCAGCGAAGCCTGAAATCTTAATGCTGTTATGATTCTATAACTTGTCTTTGGTTGCCTTGAATCTTCATACATATCTGGGTCCCACCTTTTCAGTTTCTGCTGCAGATTGCAACACTTTGAATGAAACCCTTTCCTTTGCAAATCTCTTACCAAAATGTGTTGTCATCTCAGATGTTTTCCCCTAGAAATCCTTTCCGTCTTCACAACGACTTCCATGAGCTTCATGAAAAGCTGAAGGTAAAATTGCTCTTATATATTACAGCCCAGTAATGTCATTGCTATCTCACTAATACTATGTTCTTTTAAAACTAGGTGTATCATCTTTATTTACTCTGACATTCACACATTCTGTCTTCAAGGCAGTAGAGAAGACCACCTTAGCAATTCAGTTTTCTTTTTCTTCTGTTTTTTTTCTCCTCTTCTTCCCTTCAAACCCTTTTTTTCTCCTCTTCAAACCCTTTAGGTTTGACTGACTTATTTGTCTCCGGAATTTTTACTTGTTTTACTGTGCACTTTCTTTCAGCTCTGTAGTGTTACAATTATCTTCTTCTTTCCTCACCTCACCTCTTCTCTTCCCATTTCTATTTTGTTATAATATGACAATCAAATAACACGTTTGAACACACTTTAGTCTGGCATAAATAATATGACTTGTATCAACTGTATGTCTCACCAAAGCAAGCAATTCCATTAGTGGCAAGGAACATTTAAGTGAGGTTAAATGATTTTATTTTTCTTTTAGCTTTCTTGACTGTATTTTTAGTGTGTTTTACATTAAAAGCATAATTTTTTTTTTAGTTTATCTTCATCTGTAAGAATACCTAAGTATTAGTTGCCAAGACCAAAGTAGTGATCAAGAGGCCCTTTACAGTCAATGATGGGAGAAACCAGTGTCTACAGGAAGATTTTTGTCAGTTTAAAACTGTGACCCAGCATTGTGGGTTGAGTCTCATTAGGGGGTAGCTTTAAAATTTTTCTATTGACTATTAAAGGAGAATGCATTTCAAATTGAAATAATATTATAAAAGTTATGAAAGATATGTGCCACTCCTGAAAGGGAAACTGAAGGGATTTATTCTGCAACATTGAATTGCTATGTGAGAACACATTTTCTTTAAAGTCTGCCACAATTCTTCCCTCTAAAAGGAACCTGGAAACATATGCCCCCATCTGTATTTATTCACTTACATCTGTAAGCAAATTTCATAAAGCTTGTATGCAATATTATTGGATACACAAATATGTCAAAGTTGAAAGTTGAAACACACCTTCCCTCAAAAAAAAAAATAAATCAATCAAACAAACAAACAAAAAGAAACCAAAACAAAAAAAAAAACAAAAAGAATCAATAGGAAAAAACAAAACCCCCCAAAAAACAGCAGCAAAAACCACAGCAAACTGAAACAAAAAAACCAACAAACAAAAAAAAAGGTCAAATCAAACTGAAACAAACAAAAAACCACCTCGGTAGTAGAAGTGTTTTATTAGAAGTTGCTGAATACCTGAGTTTCCCTGATATTAAGACTGAGAAGTATGAGTGCATTTTTTGTCTAACTGGGTCAGGGGCTATCTCCTCCTTAGAGAACTTCTCCTGAGAGAAGTTTCTGGTTTTTAAGAAGACACTAAATAATGATAAAAGGAATGATTGCTTGACAGGTTTTTCTCATGTCAATAATCCATGTCTTTATATATACACTCTGATTTAATGGTGGCAGACTATGAAAGCCAGTAGACTTCAGACAGACAATCTAATGTGTTAATATTGTCAATCTAATGTGTTAATATTGCATTGCACATTTATAACCCAAAAGGCTTCTATAAATGCATCATTAACATGAAAAATCCAATGGAATTTCTATGGCATCAACCCATGAGATTACATTGACATTTCCATTTCAACAAATAATAGCCATAATCTTTATTCAGCCAGTACCACACTCCATATGTTAGCTCTTTATCTTTTTTTTTTTTAATTTAGTACACAGAAAATAAAGTCTCATTTACATTGTGAATCAAAGAAACAGCAGCAGTGATAATAAAAAGACTTCAGTTTTGATCCAGAACCACAATCCAGTTATTAAAGTCCTCTGTTAATGGTCTTGTATTTCTGTACACTATAGTATACCTACATTTGAAACAGTGATATTGATGGAACACTGTCATTCTGAGCTTGGTTTCCTTCTGTCTAGACAGGACCCAAAAAAATGCAATGACATAGTTATTGTTTGGACTTAGTTGAGTTTCATCTGGAGCATTTTTATTGTTTCCTTGTTGATTTCAAAACCAAAGTTTAAATTTTTATATGAATAATGCATTTCACCAGTACTGCACTTCAGCTTTGGTATTTAAAATCAAATGAAAGCTCCTAAACTGCCATCACTAAAATTTATTTATTTTCAACAATATCTCCTAAAAATGTAAACAACTAAAACAGGAAACCAAGTAAGGTAGGCAAAGTGATTAACCACAGACTCATGCAGAGGAAGGTGAGAGAAGAGGGAAGAATGTACCGAAGAAGTGTAATTCCATTTCCCTGTTTTCAGCAGGGTGATGAGTTTTAGCACTTGACCTTATGATCCAACTGTTATAGTCAGATTTATCCTTCCTAATATCCCATTCGCTTCCTGGGAGCACTAAATTTAGACTCCTGTTTAGCTGTGTTCTTTGTCCTGTCAACGGAAGGAAGAAATAAACTCCTCTAAAAGGCAATTCAGCCTATTTTAGATCTGACACAACATCTGCAGGTGCCTTTTTTCTCTCCACTGAGTGTAATGGGAATCTAGGATGACTGTATGCCTCAATTAGTTAACTTGGTTAAGTGACAAATTCAGAATATCTTCATCAAGCCTTTAATGGGTTACCAATTCACTTAAATTGCAGAAGACATAGCTATCCTAAGAGATTTTGAAAACTGAGCACTGAAACTAGAAAGAACCTCAGGCAGAGTTGGCAAGGTCATGATCCAGGGTTTCTGCAACTACTCCATGGAAGGGTGGCTATGATAAAGCAGCTGCAAGAGCATTGAACTGATTAGAACACCAGCAGATACACTAAGACATTTCAATAAGCAGTAAATATCTATAATTAGGCAAAAGAAGTTTTCCTAGATATAAAATACCACATTTTCCTGTGTCATTCTTTGCCAAATTAGTTTACAAGCAATCACTGTTACATTACAAAGGAGTGGGGGATAAAAACCTGTAGTGTTTTTGAGACTATGATGCATTTCTTGAAAATCAAACATTGCTCAATAGTTATGCTGATGGTGTGCTGAGGTCACTGCCTGGCAAATGATACACAACATTTTTTTCTGATTCTTTGTGTTACTTAGATTGTTGGCTGGTGTCATATCACTGGGGGTGGTGGACAGGGGACAGACAGTTCTGACACCTGAAACTTCACCTGCAACTACCTATTCTTCTGCATCAGTAGCAGGGCTCCCAGCTAAGCAGGTCATTTAGGGATTACAATTAGAAAATCTAAGCCTAGAAGTTCATCTGAATAGAAGCTTTAAGAGACAAAAAATGTCTCTTCTTTACTCTAATATAACACAAACACAATGAATTCAACTCCATGATTGCATGAGAACAATAAAAATAATATAGAATAATAGTAGCTCTAAGTCCTCTGGAAATGTCTTTTTCATCTATCTGTAGTAATATTGCTCAATTACAAATGGGGAAAGAACTGGCACAGTTTCAGTATAGATAATGTATATTTTATCAGTAAAAGAGGCAAAATCCTCTGAGTTTTTCAAAAGATGATTTTTTAATTGCCAAATCTACAGTCTTACCCGGGGACCTGAATAAAGATTTCCTCATTATACCTGACAGTTTTGCCCTTGCACCAGGTGGAGGAAGAACACAGGAACATAGGAACTGCCACACCAGATCAGACCTGCAGTCCATCTAGTCCAGTCTTCTGTTGCTAATATTGGCCAGCGCCAGATGTTTCAGAGAGAAAGGTACAATAACCCTTCCATAGACATGCTTAGAATTTCCCCTGTGAAAATTTTGTCCCAGCCCTCTACACTTAATGATTCTAAGCATGAAATCTGCATTTTGAAGCATGAAGGATATACTCCAAACAGGTAGACCCTATCTGTCCCCCTTGTTTCACTACTAATGTTATAAGAATGTTATTGTCCTCTCTGTACAAGCTTTGATTCACCCTAGAAAACTTTAGAAACTTAATAGAGGCATCTAAGTTAGAAGTCAAATTGCTCTAAGCTATCCCTAAAGTTAATGATGCAAGAAGAGTCTTTTAGGTACTCGAGTAAGTAATTAAAGTTTAAAATGGTCTGAAATATTGGAAGAGTTGCCTATCTTTCACTTTATGAGTACGGAGTAATATTCACTTTTTAGTTGCATTCATCAATTAAGTGCCTCAACACAAGTGAAATGAATGCTTTTTCAAGGCACTTGAATAAATTTTTTATTGGAATCATTGTCTACAACAAACAGTATGCTTTGAACCTGCCCTGGACTTGACTGGGATAGAGTCAATTTTCTTTCTAGTAGCTGGTACAGTGCTGTTGTTTTGGATTAGGTATGAGAATTGTGTTGATAACGTTCTGAATTGCTGAAGTTGTACCCTACTCTAAGTCAAGTTCCTTTCTGTTTCCCATTCTCTGCCAGTGAGCAGGTGCACAAGAATTTCCATGGAAGCATTGCCAGGAGAGTTGACATGAACTGGCCAAAAGGATTGCCATGCCACAGAACACCATGCTCAGTACATGAACTGGGGGGAGCTGGCTGAGAGGCTGAGAGGGTTTGGGGACCAGCTGGACATCAATCAGCAGATGGTAGGCAGCCATATTGTTGTGCATCTCTTGTTTTGTTTTTGTTTTTTTTTTTTTTTTTTTGGTTGTTGTTGTTTTTGTTTTTGTTTTGCTTTGTTTGTTTTGTTTTGTTTTTTATTTTTTTTATTTCATGTGTCTTTTTAGTCTCTTTTCATTGCAATGATAAGTTTATTACTGGTTTTATTCTTATTTTTTGTTATTATTATCATCATCATCATCATAATCACTATCATCTTCACTATCACGGCTATCAATCATCATCATCATCATCATCATCCCAATCCATGGCTTATACTTTCTTCTGATTATATGGAGTGTGGGTTCAGCAAACACCTGCATCATACTCTTTTGTCAGTTGCCATGACAAAAACAAATTCTTCGGCTTAACCAGGATGATTTTCAGCTCTCTATAGAAAGTGAACTTCCATAATTATAGATGTTGACTAGGTCTTGCATCTCCTCTGTGTGAGTAGTGTAATATAAATCAGTAAAAACATTAAATTAAGATTAAGATTTACACAAGTGTTTAGACTCATCAGAGAGAAAAGTACTTAGTGCTAAGTAGTGAACATATAAAACACAAAAAGCTTTTTGTTTGTAGGAACAAATAATTGTTTGTGTTGCACACTTACTTCAGATTTTTTTGAATAAAGTTATTCACTCAAATTTTTAGCTAAATGACACTGAGAAATTTTAACAGATATTCAAGTAGTACAATCTTCCCCAAAAAGATAATCACAAGCAAAGCAAAGGAAAGCAACAAATCCATTAACAGCTTAAGAGCAGAGTTATTTGCACTCATGTCGGTCAGCCTCACTCCCAGACTTTAGACCACTTCCTGTGCATGTTGCACACATTTCCTTTAATTTCACAAAATGCCTATGTTGTATAGAAAGCAGGCTTGGTTTTTGAATTACTCAAGTGGAATGGGATGAAGGTCTCTCAGCTTTCCTGATGAAGTAGTATTGCAGGAACCATCAACATGAGGAAAGGACTGTGATAAAAACAAGTCAGCAATATGGACAACAAAACAAAAAGTATAATGAGACTTAGGTCTACAGTATCTACTTGGTAATCAGAACTGATTATTTTTCTATAATCTGGGAGTTTATCAATTAGAAATTACCAAAAAGGGAGGAGAAATATTAAATGATAATAAAATATCTATGAATCTGACCCATTATGAAAGAGATTAATGTAATCTCAGGGTCCTACATTTTGGACAAAAGAATTTACGTACTTTGTTCTTAAACAGTTTTATTTGGATGTTGGCATCTCATTCCAATGCTGGTCACTTTTTTTAAGAGAATTTCAGAAAAATCAAAAGCAATAGATTTACAAAAATAAGATAATTTTAAATAATTTGTATGAAGGCTGAGAATGGAATATGATTTCAGTCTATACATCCAATGATAAATGGTGGTAAATAGGAGAATGAAATTTACAGAAATCAAATTAACTAATAGCATAAAAATGGATTTAATAAAATTCAATTTCAGTTTAAGATTAAAACATAGATGCAAGTTCTGAGTTTTCAAGTTGTAGAATAACTTCTTGGTGGGTACAGAGTGAGTAAAATGTAGTTTTAAGATGTGAACTGGTTTGTTTATAGGCAAAGGTGCATGTCCTAACTGTATTAAAGACAGTTTATTTCAGATATTATTTTCAATCCTCTAGTTTCTTAGCTGATCTACCTTTATTTATTGAATTTATGAATTTCTACAATACTTCTGTAAAGGCTGTCTGTACATTGTTCCCATTTTGTAGATGACCAAATAAGAACTGAAACAATTTACCTTTCTTTTTTTTTTTTTTTTTTTTTTCTAGATAATACAAAACAGGGCATTGATGAATTCTGAAAACTGAACATCAGTACAGTATTACTGAGTACAGTATTACTGGACTGTTTTAATTCTTAAATTTTCTGAGAGAAAAGTATGAAGGAAGACCATGAGGGGGAAGAGAAGGAGGAAGAGAGGGTTGTAATTAACTGTTACAGAGATGATTAAAAGATGAGAAAGACCAAATGTCACATCTCAAATAAAAGGGCACAGAACTCATTTAATTTATATTCAAAAACATGATTTTTAGCTATCTCTGATAGAATGCTGTGTATGGAAAGTACTACATTTCTCTTTCTCTTGTTTTTGACTCCCAAACATTAAAGTAGAGGCAGTGTGTTCCAGTTTACAGCACCAAAACCTCTGGTGAGATGAAGGTGCAGGTATCTTGTCCATGCCAAGGTGCTCAGAAATCTCCTCAACAGAATAAAGACAAATATATGGTATTATGAACAAATCTGAAGTGACAGTCTACTTTCACATATTCCATTTAAAAATGTGAGATGAGACTCCTCAACCAATTCAGTATAATTGACAAGTAGTTTTTTCTCAGACTTTTAATTTTCTGTAATGTTTAAGGTTGGAGGGTAGGACTGACCTTCCAGTGGCAGCTCATTCAGGGTAGCAGCTGCATTGTCTCACAGGGATCTTACAGTTGTGAACTAGAGCAAGCACAGCTACCCAGCTGCCTAAAATATCCTAGTGGATGTCTCTTTGTCCTCTTTGGCATACGGCAGTTTTAGATGAGGAAAGAAAAGGAGACAGGAAATGGTGCCAAACCAGACAGAAGTTTTTTATTAAGCAAGAACAGGGACACATCAAGAGAGATGAGGCAGCTGCAAGTCTGCCAGCAGCTGCATCTGCTCTCTGAATGGATGATAACATGAAAATGACAGGGCCCTCCAAAGGAGTAAAATTTTGGGAATGTCTGATTCTTAATGCCTTAGTTATTTTCCTTCTAAAATGGGTTAGGGACTTCAAAGCAAAAAAACAGGCTTCTTTTACCACTGAAGAACCTTTACTTTTTACCCTGATTTTTATGCTGTGGATTTGTGTGCATGGCAAATTTATATTCACTCTCTGATATGATAAAGTAATAATTTGCAATTTTTTTCATTGTCTACAGGGAACTCTTTGTGTTGTCTGAGGACTCTCAAATGCTTCTATATTGCA